>NC_135815.1:61755626-62955626 GCF_964213995.1 Mustelus asterias | reverse complement strand
TCCCTGTTCTAACCATGTCTCCGTAATGGCCACAACATCGTAGTCCCAAGTACCAATCCACGCTCCAAGTTCACCTACATTATTCCGGATGCTCCATGCATTGAAGTAGACACACTTCAACCCACCTTCCTGTCTGCCGGTACACTCCTGCGACCTTGATACCGTCCTCAGTAACTCACTACACTCAACACTGGCTTCTGGACTACAGCTCGTTTTCCCATCCCCCTGACAAATTAGTTTAAATCACCCCGAAGAGCCGTAGCAAATTTCCCTCCCAGGATATTGGTGCCCCTCTGGTTCAGGTGCAAACCGTCCTGTTTGTACAGGTCCCACCGTCCCCAGAATGTGCTCCAATTATCCATGTAACTGAAACCCTCCCTCCTACACCATCCCTGCAGCCACATGTTTATCTGCACTCTCTCCCTGTTCCTCAACTCGCTATCCCGTGGCACCGGCAACAAACCAGAGATGACAACATGGTTTGTCTTGGCTCTCAGCTTCCACCCTAGCTCCCTAAATTCCTGTTTTAAATCCCCGTCCCTTCTCTTACCTCTGTCGTTGGTACCGATGTGTACCACGACTTGTGACTGTTCCCCCACCCCCTTAAGGATCCTGAAAACACGGTCCGAGACGTCACGGACCCTGGCACCCGGGAGGCAACATACCATCCGTGAGTCTCTTTTGCTGCTACAGAACCTCCTATCTGTCCCTCTAACTATTGAGTCCCCAATAACTATTGCTCTCCTGCTCTCCCCCCTTCATTTCTGAGCCACAGGGACGGACTCAGTGCTGGAGATCCGGTCACCGTGGCTTACCACTGGTGGGTCGTCCCCCTCAACAGTATCCAAAGCGGTATACTTGTTGTCGAGGGGAACGACCACAGGGGATCCCTGTACTGACTGCTTCCCCCCAGCCCCTCTCGCTGTCACCCATCTTCATTCTTCAGAGTAACTACATCCCTGAAGCTTCTATCTATGACCACCTCTGCCTCCCGAATGATCCGAAGTTCATCCAGCTCCAATTCCCTAACGCGGTTTTTAAGGAGCTGCAGATGGGTGCACCTCCCACAGGTGTAATGAGCAGGGACACTGACAGCGTCCCTCACCTCAAACATTCTGCAGGAGGAACATTGCACTGTCTTCCCTGCCATCTCCTCTAGATAACTTGCGGATAAAACGAGAAAAAGAAAGTGCTTTCCTGATATTCACTCATCCCCTTTAGGTTAAAGAAAAAAAAGCTTACCTGCTCTCACTCCGAGTCTTTTTTTTTTGGGTTAGAGGAGGGGGGAGGGTGGGATACACTGCACATATAGTGTATCGGGTTCCCTCCCCGTTCACATTTATTGGACAAAAACCTTCCCAGGCCTCTCTGTGGCCTACTTCCGGTTTCCTGCTGCACTGGGGAAAAAAAACTCCGACAAAAAGTAAGGTAAAAAATCAAACTCTCTTACCCTCAGCTCTCGCTCCCTCTCTGCTTGCTCCGGTCGAACAATGAGGTCGATACCTCTAAGGTAAGATGGATATAGAGGGATATGTGCCAAATGCAGGCAATTGGGAGTAGCTTGGTGGTTTAAAAAAAAAGGGCAGCATGGACAAGTTGGGCCAAAGGGGTTGTTTCCATGCTATAAACCTCAACGTCTCTATGACTCCAGGCTTATTGTCAGACAGACTTCAAAATAGGCCACATGACTCCCATTCATTTACCCTAAATTTGGAGTTATTGTCCTAAAATTCTTAGAAACTCAATTATTATAATGCCTCACCTTAAAGGATGAAAGATTTTATAAATACTATCCCAATAATATTCCATATACTTAAACAACCAATTTACAATTAATTTACTGCATACAGTGTGAGTAACATTCTCATCAGGTGTTGCCTAGTATGCTAAACTGCATCACAATGTTTAACCTGCATCAAACAAATATATGAAATAGTTTAGATTTAAAGTTGTCCAAGGGGTGATTTTAAAATCCCTCCTCTGAAATGATGTTTTGTTACTCGGCTCCTTTCTCATGCCAATTAAAGACCATTTTGTTTCAATGTCCTTGGTTAAAGCATGGCACAATTGAGTCAATCTGGGAAATGTTGGCAAAAGCAATATTGCTGATATCTGATAGTAACTCTGGGTTTTTTGATACCCATGATGTGGAGATGCCGGCGTTGGACTGGGGTAAACACAGTAAAAAGTTTAACAACACCAGGTTAAAGTCCAACAGGTTTATTTGGTAGCAAAAGCCACAAGCTTTCGGAGCCTTAAGCTCCTTCTTCAGGTGAGTGGGAATTCTGTTCACAAACAGGGCATATAAAGACACAAACCCAATTTACAGAATAATGGTTGGAATGCGAATACTTACAGCTAATCAAGTCTTAAAGGTACAAACAATGTGAGTGGGGAGAGCATTAAGACAGGTTAAAGAGATGTGCATTGTCTCCAGACAGGACAGCCAGTGAGACTCTGCAAGTCCAGGCAGGCTGTGGAAATATGCAGGTTTACGGGAAGGAGGAGGGGAAATGGTGGTAAGTGAATTGCTCATTTGGACAGCCAGTATAGATATGATGGGCTCAATGGCATCTTTCTGTCTAACAATTCTGTAAATCCGCTGAAGATATTTCAGCTAAGCAAACATCCGAGTTGTCTTTCTCCTGTTCAGACACAGGATATCGTTCTCCTGGTCAGGGTACCAGAGCAACCAGAGCAGAAACCCAAAAGCATGTTATGAAACCCAACTAGACTCCAACAGTTTTTCTATTTAGCATTAGTGTGCTGATGAGGTGTTTCATTACAGATGTGATACCATTGACCCACTGGGAAGCTTTTATCAAAAACAAACTTTATTTAACAATACAATTTAACTATAACAAATGAATTAGCTTAACCGTTTTAAAATAAAACTCTGTGTTTTCCCTGCAAGCTTAGCTCTGCCCATTCACATGACCCTGCCTTTGTTACTGTCTGTGTGGAGCTTGCACGCTCTCCTCGTGTCTGCGTGGGTTTCCTCCGGGTGCTCCGGTTTCCTCCCACAGTCCAAAGATGTGCGGGTTAGGTTGATTGGCCATGCTAAAATTGCCCCTTAGTCTCCTGAGATGCATGCGTAGGTTAGAGGGATTAGTGGGTAAAATATGTAGGGATATGGGGGTAGGGCCTGGGTGGGATTGTGGTCGGTGCAGACTCGATGGGCCGAATGGCCTCTTTCTGTACTGTAGGGATTCTATGATTAATCAAAGCCCTATTTTGAAACCCCAGGGGAAAAAACAAAATTAAGAAATGCATTAACTCAGGTTAAATCAAACACATCCCTAATTAAAATCAATCGTTAGACTCCATTCTCAGCATCTGAGCTGGCTGGTGCAGGCAAATTGGCACCGTGAAAAACAGAGTTGAATTGTAAACGTACCCCTCATAAGAAATATGGTATGAATACATTTCATGAATCACACCCTTCATTGCATTAAGAACTTTGTTGTGATTATGTTTATGTTCTGACAAAAATTCTTGATTTTCTTTCTTAATTATCTCTCACACTTTTATGCATTCTTTGTTTTCCTTCTCCCCATTTGACATGAACTTTGTCCCAATTCTTTCTGAGCAAGTGTCACAGGTGCTTCTTTTTGGAATTATATTTTCCACTCCAGAACTTTAATGTGGGTTCATAATTCTACTGTACCAGTATTAGCTGCCAATAAATCCTTTTGTGTCAAAGCACTGTTCTTTAGTTGTCCATCAGCCTGGGGCACTGCTGCTGTATTATGTTTTGACACCTGTGACTTAAGATCTGCAGGCATGTTCGAAACAGATTCAGTTTGTTTGCATTTAACTTTAACTTTGCTGCCAGTCAGAGGTTTTAAGCGTTCTTCACTCTCAAAACTCTGAACATTTTGTTCTTTGGTAGCATTAGTGGAAACAATACTTTTTACAGCTGGATTACAAATAGTTCCTGATTCTTTAAATACATTGTCAATTTCAGTAGACTTGCCTCCCATCCCAGGAGATGCTAACACCTTACCCCTCTCAAGGCCACTCTGAGTATTAAATCAACATTGTTAATAGGCAATTCATACACTACTGCAACTACCTGTATTACAGACCCATTGACAAAGGCTGTTTAAATTCACTTTAGTTTCACGTTGTTTATATCTTAAAGACTTGATTAGCTGTAAGTATTCGCATTCCAACCATTATTCACGTAAATTGAGTCTGTGTCTTTATATGCCCTGTTTGTGAACAGAATTCCCACTCACCTGAAGAAGGGGCTTGGAGCTCCGAAAGCTTGTATGGCTTTTGCTACCAAATAAACCTGTTGGACTTTAACCTGGTGTTGTTAAACTTCTTACTAAATTCACTTTACACATTAATATAGGTGAACAATTTCCAGTAAAAGCCTGTTTTCTGTTTTGTGAATACAGTACTCTGGGGAAAAATTCTCACATTTTGTCAACATCAAGCTTCAAACCAAACCTGTGTCTATCCCAAGGATAATCTTTTCAGGTTCAAGTTACTTCACCCTTAAATGCACAATTCCCATAATCCTTTACGTTCACCTCACATCGACTAAATATATTAGATGTAAATTGTTTTTTCACCAGCTCCACCTACTGATAACATTCTCTACAGAAACACCAGACACACTCAAAAGCTGCTAGCTTTGGTCTTTACTTCCAGCAGTCTGCTTTTACATGTCCTGACTTATGGCAATAAGTATATGTTGATCTTCTTGAGTCAACCCAGTTCTCTATATTTTACTATTTTGAGGATCATCTGTCCTTTTATTTCTGCCATCTCCTCGTGATCATTAGTATCATGTTCATTAATAACTAGTTTATCTCTCCAGCTTCTCTGTGTGAACCTTATTTTGAAAGGAATACTATTTTAAATGCTTCCAGTAACATCCTTCTAAGGTTTTCAAACCTTTGCTCCAACTTCATTGGTCTATACCATTGATCAAAGACCATTGGGGTGATCTTATGGTTGCACCCTGCTGGCTGATGGGTGGGGTGAGTCGGTAATATTGCAAGAGAGCCGAGAAATCAGGCTCTTGTCCAATTTGTTACCTCTCATGATCTTGCCGGCATCGGATTTCCGGCACAATCAACCTTGTGCCCATTTCTGGCACGTGGCTGAATAAACTATTTAAATTTATTTTAAATCTCATTTAAGTGTGATTAGCAAGCCCAGGACAGAATCATCAGGACTCACTTATGCCTGTGTGGCTTCGCTGGGGAGGTTTTCTCCAGCGAGGATCACGTATTGTCCCCCATCAACTGAGTCCAGACGTGATGGCCTCCCCTGTAGAAGGTGAGACCATAGACTAAAGGGATAAATGAGCAAGAGACACGTCAAATGTTGTAACAAAATAGTAATATTAAAGACACTAATGAGGTGACGAAACTGCACACAGTGTACTCAAGTTGTGGCCTAACTGATGTTTTATATAGTTCCAGCATAACCTCCCTGCTCTTAAAGTTTATGATGTGGAGATGCCGGCGTTGGACTGGGGTAAGCACAGTAAGAAGTCTCTCAACACCAGGTTAATGTCCAACAGGTTTATTTGGTAGCACAAGCTTTCGGAGTGTCACTCCTTCTTCAAGTGAGTGAGGAGTTGTGTTCACAAACAGGGCATATATAGACACAAACTCAATTTACAAGATAATGGTTGGAATGTGAGTCTTTACAGGTAATCAAGTCTTAAAGGTACAGACAATGTGAGTGGAGAGAGGGTTAAGCACAGGTTAAAGAGGTGTGTATTGTCTCCAGCCAGGACAGTTAGTGAGATTTTGCAAGCCCAGGCAAGTCGTGGGGGTTACAGATAGTGTGACATGAACCCAAGATCCCGGTTGAGGCCGTCCTCATGTGTGCGGAACTTGGCTATCAGTCTCTGCTCAGCGATTCTGCGTTGTCGTGTGCCGTTCTCCAAGGTGGTCTTCACGATAACGCAGTTTGTGAACACAACTCCTCACTCACCTGAAGAAGGAGTGACACTCCGAAAGCTTGTGCTACCAAATAAACCTGTTGGCCTTTAACCTGGTGTTGTGAGACTTCTTATTGTGCTTAAAATTCATGCCTTGGCTAATAAAGGGAAGGATTCCATATGCCGCCTTAACCACCTGCTACTTATACTATCAATACAGTTGACAGTATTAATACGGAATGTCCACAGAGAAAATGTCCTACTCCGAGCAGAACCAGGGCTAAATAATGTTAAAATAGTAAAACCAAGGGTAAAAAGGTACAATAAAATCTTAGCCATTGTAGCCACAGAATTTACCATAGACTAAAAAGGTTAATGAACAAAAGACATGTCAAATAGTCATTCATTACATTTCCTTCTCCATTTGATATGTTGTAGCAAATTATTAAAGGCATTGAAAGAGTAAATTTAAAAAAGAAATATTCAACAATACGAAAACAGCAACAAAGTACTGTTTAAAAAATTAAAAAGAGTTTTAAAAAGCAAAAATAATGGTCCATAAATATCTGTAACATTTTGATAGTTTATAATAATGTGAGTCTGGTAGTTTGCTCAGCAAACATTTTGAAATTGGAAATGTTAAGGAATTTCATTAAAGTGTCATTTTGTTTGTACCATTCCAATGGGCACCAATTACGATTCCGAAGAACTTGATATTGTGGCCCCGGTCAATTTGACAACCATCTTCGTGAGATGTTCATGTTTGTCAGTCTTCTCTTTCCATGCTTTTCCAAGTGAAACGTTATTATCTCCATACCAGACAGTTACATCCACTACGGCCACATTATCTCCTTTACAGATTAAGATGTCAGGTTTAAATAGGCGATTATCCTCGGTTCTTAAAAGGGGTTCCATTAAAATTTTTAAATGGTATTTTAAAACTTTCTGTTTTATAAGGTGTCAAATTTTATTATGCCTAAAAATATGGGCATTCTTCATATATGAACAATAGCTGAAAATATGGCCTATCATTTATTAGCCATATTTCATGGGAACTGCCATCCCAAAGGCAAAGTAGTATTTAGTAGAATAGGCATTGCACCATAATAACACTGTGTTGATAAAATTCAACTCTTTAAATCAATTAAAATGTAGCCAGTGATTAGATATGAGGTCATCAATAAAATAATATGTTCCAATTCCCTGATGTTTTAAATTTGCCACCTGTAAGCCTCAAATTGGCACCACTTTAAAATAATATCCTCATCTGGACCTCCGGAAGCAATAATCACAGATCTTCATAGGCCTCTATTTCCTGAATGACTCCAAGACTCCTCATTTGGTGTCCAAATCAACACCACAGAATCAAAAGGAGGCTGAGACTAAAGGATCAGAACTTAATATAAAAGCTTTTAGTATTTTAAAAATGGCAATAGGAACCTCCGATTGTAGTTCAGGCAGTCTAAACCCACCATCCCTATTTCTAACATTTAAAATGCCTTCGGCAATCTCTTTAGGGAAATGTAAAATATCTGCATTTTTTTTACCATATTGTCAAGCACGATTAAAATGCTTTATGATGATTTGACTAAAATTAAATGATAAAAGCATGGTACAAAGTTTGTTTTTAAAATGTTAAATAGTTGGGAGGGTTTTAGCGGGCTAGCCATTAGATTATCAATCCATCCTTGCAACTTTGTTTCCCAGGAATTTTCTTTCAGGACCAATCTGTGGGTCGATATTACCTGGTTCATTATAATTAATTGGCACCCCTTTTATTTGCCATGCCTCTGCATTATTAAGAAGATTTATTTTCTTTGATAACATAAAGAATCCTGCCATTTTCCTCAGATTAATCTCTAATCCGGTATAGGTACAAAATTTCTCTACTATACCAAGGTTTCTTTGCATCCCTTTATGGAAGTTGCTAAGTACTGCAATACCGTCAGCAAAAGCAAGGGACATAATTAAAATCTTATTATAGCCTCAGGATATTAAACAGTCTTCACCAAATATAATTTAAAGAACAAAGCAAACTATCCGTAACAATAACTAACAAAAGGGGGGAAAGCAGATCACCTTATTTATCATAGAATCCCTACAATACAGAAGGAGGCCATTTGGCCCATCGAGTCTACACCGACTCTCCAATAGAATGTCTTACCCAGATCCACCCTCTGCCCTATTCCCATAATGCATTTACCGCACTAATCCCACAACCTACACACCTTAACACTAAGGGACGATTTAGCATGGCCAATCTGCCTAACCTACACATCTTGGGACTTTGGGAGGAAACCAGAGCACCTGGAGGAAACCCAATCAGAAATGGGGAGAACATGCAAACTCCATATAGACAGACACCCAAGGCCGAAATTGAACCCGGGTCCCTGGCACTGAGAGGCAGCAGTGCTAATCACTGTGCCACTATGCTGCCCCTTTCGATTGGGCAGAGGTTATTTTTATCATTCCCTACTTTAATGTAAGTATAGAGACCCGAATACAAATTCTCAATCTAACCATTTCCTTGGGTGATCCCATTCCTTTCAAATTTTGAATTATTTATGTGTGGTTGATGGAATCAAAAGCTTTAGCTAAGTAGGTGGCACAGTGGTTAGCACTGCTGCCTCACAGCGCGAGGGACCCAAGTTCGATTCCCAGCTTGGGTCACTGTCTGCGTGGAGTTTGCACATTCTGCCCGTGTCTGCGTGGGTTTCCTCTGGGTGCTCCGGTTTCCTCCCACAGTCTGAAAGACGTGCTGGTTAGGTGCATTTACCTGAACAGGTGCCGGAGTGTGGCGACTAGGGGAAGTTCACAGTAACTTAATTGCAGTATTAATATCAGCCTTACTTGTGACTAAAAACTTTAAATAAATCGAACCCCAAGATTTTTCTTATTTATTTTTGCCCCTTTGTAACAATTATTTAGAATGGCAATATTCTCATAACATCCAGATTTTCTAGCAATGAAATCCCTTTGACTATTACTGAGAATAACCACTTTGTTTAAATGATTACTAACAATTTTAGTAAATGCCCTCAGTAATATGCATCCAATTGTTAGTGACCTTCAATTATTCATATTTTGCAAGGCGTCCTCATCATCTGACTTTGGTATTGATATAGTTCTGGCTATTTTAACTGAATAAGAAGTCTCTCAACACCAGGTTAAGAAGTCTCACAACACCACAACCTGGTGTTGTGAGACTTCTTACTGTGCTCATCCCAGTCCAATGCCGGCATCTCCACATCATGGCTATTTTAACTGAATCAGGTACCACTCCAGTCAATAGCCACATATTATACATTTTAGCTATCGCACCAGGATGTCTATTATAGCATTTTATTAAATCCCCAATTGTAATTTTATAGAGCTCTGGTGCTGTCTCTTGTTTAAATAGATTCAGAATGTCTAGTGCTTCAAAATCTTTTATCGCACTCATCAATGCTTTGTCATTAGCCTTGCCTTTGAATTCACTAAATTTGTCAATATCAGACCAATCATTTACACAAGTTAACCGTTTGGTAAAATATTTTTCTTATTCGGAAATAAACAAGGGGCACTTCGATTGTTGCAGACCCCCCAACAATCAACTGTCAAGCCAGGGCCTTCCTATTGAATTTTTGTGTTGTCATATATAGGTATTTTTTCAGTGCTCTAAGTTTTAAGGCCCCACTATTTTTATCTTAAATCTTAATTAGTTCATGTTTATTTTTATTTTTAATATCTTTAGTGATACAAACTTCCCTGAATTCTGAATTAATCAATTTGTTAAATAAGCCCTTGCTTTTATCATTTATTTCTACTTTATTGCAACCTTTATCATCCTGTTTTATCAATTCTAAAATGGAGTCCACCATCTTTCCTAAATTAGTCACTTCATTACGATGAGTATAATCAGGATTCCTTGACCTCTTCTTGTTAAACTATAAATTAATTGGCCTTCCGTTATTCAGTTGATTACTAACCACTTCCCCCACATTTATGTCCAAAGAATTTGGGTTCCATTTATCGGAATTATCCTGTATATTGTCACCATGTATCTTGGATTTATTGACTGACTCCCTTAACTTACTAACCTCAACCATTGTTTGTTTATCCGATATTTGTTTATTAGTTTTAGTTTTTAGACTCTGCAATTTTAACATGAATATTCTTGCAGCCTTGAAACTTGAGTTCTAACTGGTCCTCTCTGGTCCATGAGGAGCTGTTTGTAATAGCTATTTTCTGCCCTATCAGTTCTATTTTTAGGTGGGAGGGAAGGGGGAAACTCTGCTGGGGGCGGTCCCAATATCCATGGGGTGTGGCAGGAGATCTCCCAGTCCACTGGGAGGTCAAGGCACCTGCGCAATAACACCCCTAGAGCTCAGCAACCGGCTTCACAAAACAAGTCTGAAACATTCCTGTTTTCTCGCTCATTGGACACTTCGAATTTTTTTTTCATAAAATTCGACCCTTACATTTTTGGGGAAAATTCCGCCCAATGTTTCCTGGTTTGCATCTAATTGTCCTGACAAAATAGTTAAACATCCTATTTACTATAATAATAGCCTTGTAAGATTGGTCGCAGATCTTAATGAATCATGCACAGTATCTTCCATGCCCTTTACCCACTAAACATAATATTTCATACTGTGTTCATGCTTAGAATTGTCCTATTATAGTGTATCTCAATATATATGTGTATGCATTGTCTGAAAATGTGTCCAATGTATAAATATGTTAGCCAAGGACCCACGGTATAAAATGGGAGTCCAGTGGAACAGTGACTCAACAATGTACCTCAGTTTGCATTCAAATTTGGGCTCATATTAATATTTCATAGGACAATGAAGAGTAGAACAGATTATCCAAGGAAGATATATGGTGCAAAGATAAAATCTTAGGTGCAAATGTAGTTCAAATGTTATTGTCAGAAAAATCACAAATTTCCAAAGTAATTCAAGTGCCTGAGGACAGTTAAAAAGGCCAATAATAACTGAAAATTTAGAACTTGGCAAAAAAAGAACTGCAATTAATAATAAAGAGAAAACTACAAACATTCTGATGCACCAACTCAATATGGGTAGCTGCAATATTCCACCTTATGGAACATGGACCAGACACATCCTGTGACTCCTAATGATTCAGTGCTGAGTAAGAAAAGAGTTTTATCAAACCCATGTTTTATTGCTTCATATCTTATAATATTACATTGTGTAAGACAAAAACACATCTACAGCCCTTTAAACACAAGTAAATATTGATAAACCATAACTTACTACTTTTGAACAAGATCAGCTTTCACGTGTTCAAAAATTGACAAAGTCCAATTCCGATCATATCAAATTAATTTCCATTCCAACATAAATTAAATAAAAGTCTTGCCCTTTTATTTCCACAGATGATTCTTCCACATCAACATTAATGGGTTCAGATAGCAGCAAGCCATTAGGATCTTGGAGGAGTTGTCTGCCAAAGATGAAGAGCTGATGTGGCTGTGGAAAGGGTGGAGATTGAAGGGGTCAAAACATGAGCCTAGAATGTAAATACTGTGGTGATATAAACAGGGCCTAGTGATGCACCACTGATTGACGCAAAGACTAGGTGTTGCGAAACAACAGGCTTTTATGAACAAGAACAGAAGCACTCCCAAACCAATGGCTAACCCGAACTGAGGCAAAAGGGGTGGAGAGCAGCCACCTTTATACCCCGAGGAGGGTGGAGCCCTGGATTGAGGCAGCAGGGGCATGCACAGGCATATCCCATATACAGACAGTGTTACAGTGGTTCACCACATTCACCCCCTGTTTAAAAAAGAGTTCGGCGGGGGCGAGGTGGTGGAACGACAGTCACAAGTTATTGATTCAAGTTACAAGTTCAGTCTCTCCGGGGGCTTGATCTGCCGCTGCGACCGCCGCAATGTCAGCCATGGTGCCGGTTCAGGAGGCCGCGGTGATGGGTCAGACGCTAGTCCATAACCGGTGAAGCTGTCCGTAGCGCCTTCAGACTGCCGGGTGTGTGGAGGCTGCTCCTGGGGCTCAGGCGTGCCGTACCCGGGGGCTAAATGAGCATGCTGCGACTCTGGTGCATCATGGGCAACGTTGGGAGCTGGGGGTGAGGGGCTGTGGGACGTAGTACGGTCACAAATGGAGACTGTGTCCTCCCGCCCATTGGGATACGCCACATAGGCGTATTGGGGGTTGGCATGGAGGAGCCGGACCATTTCGACCAGGGGGTCCGACTTATGGGTCCGCACGTGCTTCCGGAGCAGGACAGGGCCAGGGGACGTCAGCCACGACGGTAGTGAGGTCCCCGAGGAGGACTTCCTGGGGAAAACAAACATTCGTTCATGAGGGGTGGCGTTGGTAGCCATGCACAGTAGTGACCTAATTGAGTGTAGCGCATCAGCGAGGACCTCTTGCCAGCGGGAGACTGGAAGACCCTTAGACCGGAGAGCTAATAAAACGGCCTTCCAGACTGTCGCATTCTCCCTCTCCACCTGTCCGTTCCCCCTGGGGTTGTAGCTGGTGGTCCTACTCGAGGCTAAGCCTTTGGAGAGTAGGTACTGGCGCAGCTCGTCACTCATAAAAGAGGAACCCCGGTCGCTATGAATATAGCTGGGGAAACCAAACAGGGTGAAGAGGCTGTGCAGGGCCCTGACGACTGTGGCCGAGGTCATATCCGGGCAGGGAATAGCAAAGGGGAACTGCGAATACTCATCACCGATGTTGAGGAAGTATACATTGCGGTCAGAAGAGGGGAGGGGCCTTTGAAGTCCACGCTCAGGCGTTCGAAAGGGCGGGTGGCTTTGATGAGGTGCGCTCTGTCTGGCTGGTAGAAGTGCAGCTTGCACTTCGCGCAGACTTGGCAGTGCCTGGTTACAGACCTGACTTCCTCAATGGAATATGGCAGGTTCCGGGCCTTGATGAAATGGAAGAACCTGGTCACCCCCGGGTGGCAGAGGTCATCGTGGAGGGTCTGTAACCGGTCTAGGTTCGTGCTGGCACAGGTCCCCCGGGTCAGGGCGTCTGGGGGCTCATTGAGCTTCCCAGGCCGGTATAAAGTGTCGTAATTGTAGGTGGAGAGCTCGATCCTCCACCTCAAAATCTTATCGTTGTTGATTTTGCCCCGCTGCGCGTTACTGAACATAAAGGCAACGGACCGTTGGTCCGTGAGCAGGGTGAACCGTTTGCCAGCTAAATAGTGGTGCCAGTGCCGCACAGCCTCCACGATGGCTTGTGCCTCTTTTTCGACAGAGGAGTGTTGAATTTCAGGGCCCTGGAGGTTGCGCGAGAAGGTGGCCACGGGTCTGCCCGCCTGGTTAAGAGTGGCGGCTAGGGCAAAATCAGATGCATCGCTCTCCACCTGGAACGGGATGGATTCGTCTACAGCGTGCATCGTGGCCTTCGCGATATCCGTTTTGATGCGGTCAAAGGCCAGCCGGGCCTCCGCCGCAAGAGGAAAAGATGTGGATTTGATGAGCAGACGGGCTTTGTCCGCATAATTGGGGACCCACTGGGCGTAGTATGAGAAGAAGCCCAGACATCGCCGCAGTGCTTTGAGGGTGGTGGGGAGGGGAAGATCCAGGAGGGGACGCATGCGGTCGGGGTCGGGGCCGATGACCTCGTTCTCCACAACATAACCAAGGATGGTGAGGTGGCGCGTGCGGAATACACACTTCTCCTTATTGTAGGTCAGGTTAAGGAGTGCCGCAGTGTGGAGGAATTTTTGGAGGTTGGCGTCGTGGTCCTGCTGATCGTGGCCGCAGATGGTGACGTTATCCAGGTACGGGAAGGTGGCCCACAACCTGTTCTGGTCCACCATTTGGTCCACCTCATGCTGGAAAACCGAGACCCCGTTGGTGACGTCTAAGGGGACCCGATGGAAGTGGTAGAGATGGCCATCCGCCTCGAAGGCAGTGTATTCATCATCATAGAAATCATAGAAACCCTACAGTGCAGAAGGAGGCCATTCGGCCCATCGAGTCTGCACCGACCACAATCCCACCCAGGCCCTACCCCCACATATTTTACCCGCTAATCCCTCTAACCTACGCATCCCAGGACTCTAAGGGGCAATTTTTAACCTGGCCAATCAACCTAACCCACACACCTTTGGACTGTGGGAGGAAACCGGAGCACCCGGAGGAAACCCACGCAGACACGAGGAGAATGTGCAAACTCCACACAGACAGTGACCCGAGCCGGGAATCGAACCCGGGACCCTGGAGCTGTGAAGCAGCAGTGCTAACCACTGTGCTACTGTGCCGCCCATTGGCGGTCTTCTGGGTATTGGCGGTCTTCTGGGCGGATAGGGAGCTGTGGTATGCAGACTTCAAATCAATGGTGGAGAACACCCGATATCGTGCAATCTGATTGACCATGTCAGATATGCGGGGAAGGGGATACGCGTCCAGCTGCGTGTATCGGTTGATGGTCTGACTGTAGTCAATGACCATGCGAAGTTTCTCCTCAGTCTTGACAACCACCACTTGGGCTCTCCAGGGACTGGTACTGGCCTCAATGATCCCCTCCCCCAGGAGGCGTCGCACCTCGGACTTGATGAACGCTCTATCTCCAGCGCTGTACCGTCTGCTTTTGGTGGCAATGGGCTTGCAGTCGGGGGTGAGGTGCTCAAAGAGCGAGGGAGGGGCGACTTTGAGGGTCGAGAGACCACAGGTGGTGCGCGGTGGCTGGTCTGTTAGCTGTGGATTTTGGACGGAGATTGGGGGAATAGGCCCATTATATACCATAGTGACGCTCCCAAGGTGGCACATGAAATCTAGCCCCAGTAGTACGGCAGCGCAGAGCTGTGGCAGCACGAGGAGTCTGCACTTCTCGTACACCGTGCCCCGTACAGTCAGATTCGCTACACAGTCCCCGAGGACATTCACTGACCGGGACGTCGAAGCCATAGAGATTGATTGCTGCATTGGCAGTACTGGCAGTGCGCAGCGCCTCACCGTGTTAGGGTGGATGAAACTCTCCGTACTCCCACTGTCAAATAAGCAGTTAGTAGTGTGGCCGTTTACCTTGATGTCCATCATCGACCAGGCGAGCTGGTGAGGCCTGGACTGGTCCAACGCGACCGAGGCCACTGTTGGGTTAGGCGATGTGGTGGACGGTTCCCAAAATGGCAGCCCCCGTAACTCGGCTGACGTTACCCAAGATGGCGGCCTCCGTGGGTCGCACGCGGCCGCTGGTGTCCAAAATGGCGGCACCCGCGGATTGCACCCGGTCGATGGCTTCGAAGGCAGTCCCTCCCGCAGATCGCACGCGCCGATCTTGCCCTGAAAACTTTCAGGTAATGACCCTTCTTACCGCAGCCAGAGCAGATCGCATCTTTTGCCGGGCAGCGTCGTCGTGGGTGCTTCTCCAGGCTGCAGAAGTAGCACCTCGGGCCTCGGGACTGCCACAGTGGCCAGTTCGGCTTCGGAGCGGGGCGTGGCGTAGGTTTGCGGCCCTCCCGGGTACAGCGATGGCTGCGGTCGCGGTGTCCACGGTGCGCCCTCGTGGTCGGGGGTGTAGGCCTCGAGGTTCCGGAACACTACCTCCAGTGAGCCGGCAAGTTCCACAGTTTTCTTCAGGTCCAGCCCACCTTGTTCCAGCAGACGCTGCCGGATATAGGTCGACCTGATGCCCGCAACAAAGGCATCTCTGATCAGGTCGTCGGCGTTTTGGGCGGCTGAAACGGCCTTGCAGCTGCAGGCTCTGCCGAGTGCACGCAGTTCGCGCAGGAATTGCTCAGTCGATTCCCTGGGCTGCTGTCTGCGAGTGGCCAGCAGGTGTCTGGCGTAGACCTCGTTCGGCTGCCGGTTGTACTGGCTCTTGCGGAGATCGAGTGCCTCCTGGTAGGTCTCTGCGTCTCGGATCAGCGTGAAGACGTGAGCGCTGACGCGGGCGTGGAGCACATGCAGTTTGTCGATGTCTGTTACGACGACGGAGGAGGAGGCGATGAAGGTCTCAAAACAGCGCAGCCAGTGATCAAAAGAATTAGAGGCGCCGACTGCCTGCGGATCCAGATCCAATTTGTCAGGTTTCAGGAGTTGCTCCATTTCAAAAATCTTGTTAATAAAATTGATGCACCATTGATTCACGCAAAGACGAGATGTTGCGGAACAACAGGCTTTTATTAACAAGAACAGAAGCACTCCCAAACCGATGGCTAACCCGAACTGAGGCAAAAGGGGCGGAGAGCAGCCATCTTTATACCCTGAGGAGGGCGGAGCCCTAAATTGAGGCAACAGGGGCGTGTCCAGGCATATCCCATATACAGACAGTATTACAGTGGTTCACCACACCCAGTTTTAAGGCTGATAAAATTGGATATCCTAAATTAAAGAATTGGGCAGATTAAAATCAAACACAGTCAAACCTCAGGCAGGCCAATTATACAAATACACAAATGTGTCTGGGCCTGACCCATCAACCACCTATCAAAGGTCGTTACACTCTACTGATACTTAGCAGGAGATCATTGCACCCCATTGAAATGCACCGGCCTATTGTTAGAAGCCCAGATTGGGCCAGACTTTCCGTCACCAAAAGTTCCTGCAAATACTTGTAAGTAACAGCATGGAGATGGGACACCTGGGGGCGGACCCTGGTGTCCTGTCAGGCAGACATCAAGAAACCCACTGGGTCTTGGAACCCCCTCCTGGGACCTCATTGGCCGGAAGCCAGAGAAGTTTCTGGAAAGGCAAGCAGGCTGGGGGATAAAGGGACACACTTTGAGACACACAGCAGCGAAGACTCAACAGGGGAGACGACCTTGACCATTCGGAAGACTGACCAGAGAAGGGAGGAAGGAAGAAGCTGCCATCGAGACTCACCTTCGTGACGACGGACCAGAGGGACTCAGAGAATCGGGCCTGCAGTTTAACCAAACCATCTTGCGGGTAGTATACTTGAATCTGGGGTATCCTCTTGTTTTATGTGGGTAATTTAAGGGTTAATAGTGTTGATATTAATAAACTTGTTGAACCTTTACTTGTGTTTGTCCTTTGTCCAT
This sequence comes from Mustelus asterias, assembly GCF_964213995.1. Lineage (NCBI taxonomy): Eukaryota > Metazoa > Chordata > Chondrichthyes > Carcharhiniformes > Triakidae > Mustelus > Mustelus asterias. The sequence continues at coordinate 62,938,726 of NC_135815.1, read as the reverse complement.
CTTGCAAATAAGGACACCGGGGTAAAACCTTAGAGTAAGCAAACTGGTCGAAAGTATCTGAGAATTAACAGGTACAACAATACACAATGGGATACCTCACTTTTAGGTATCAACAGAAAGAATTGGGATAATTCAGCCACTGGTAATCTATATGATACTGGAAGGGGAGTGCAAACAGTTATCAAAATTGTTATAACTATAGGCTATAGTTTTTCAAGCACAGTATCCTGCTCATACTTGAGAGAGTCCACTGTTCTCTTTTATAGTATGTGAAGCTTTTCCATGAACACCTCCTTTGTATCAGATATAAATCACTTTAAGGGGAAGGAGGCTACTGTGACCTATACACTTCTCCATCTGGACATTTTCAAGTATTTGACATGATAATTTCTTGGAAAACTCCTGAAAACACCTGAAAAGAGTCAACAAAAATAGTGTACTTATTGCAGGTTTGATTTTCTAAATTTATCTCGTATCTCAAAATTGTTACGCAATTACAGGCACAGCTCTTGGCAACTTTGATTTCTATGTAGCAATATTTTAGCATCTGAAAATATTAGATTCATGTGCCACTTGTTATTCAATATCTATTTAAATGTTTTGTAGATGAGCAGGAAAAGGACAATCCAGATTTACTTAAATTCTGTTTAGAATAAATTATTTCTATTATTCACTTATTTGACATCTCTCTCTCTGCTCTGATGCCTTTCCTTGTACATTTTCTTTATATGTTGCAAATAAACTTCTGTTTCAACATGAATAGGTTGAGAAATCATGTGTCACTTGTTTTCTTCTTTTCCTCTTGCTCGCATATGTTTTAATATTACATTTTCTATTTATGCTTTGAATTACAAAATTTTGTAAATAAATATTATTTGTCATAACTAAGAATTTACATAAGGAGAGGTTAAGATGCTGCTTTTATGTTGCTCAGTAATGTGAGTTTTATTATAAATGTTGACACTAATGTATGCAAGATTTGCTGTTTTGCTGCTATTTAAATTGGTTAAAATGAATTATTATATGAGTGCTCTGTACAAAATACATTTCGACTCTAATGAGGATGTGGTGAAATTAATTACAACTTATTCCAAGTGATTTTCTTTTTGTTCCACCTCATCAATTATTGATTTTCATTCCCCCCCCAACGATCATTCCAATTTTCTGAAGGCAATGACTTTTGCTAGTTTGTGCTACAGGTTATTTAACTGTTGTGAGTAATATTGCTAAGATGAAACTTGTTTTCACCTGATGTCCACATACTTGCATGTTCACTTTCCAGCAAGATCACTGTATGGAGACAGCTGTCAATTTCACCCCCCCCTCCCTCCCTCCTAGCTCAGAGGTACCAAATGCAATGATAGCACTTCAAATATTGCTCTGGTTGAGAGCAGTTAACAACTCAAAGTAGTGACTACAAGCTTGAATCTGGGGCTGCCTCTATCAAACAAGTTGGTGTTTTTATTCCATAAGTCATTTTAGGAAGCCCTAACTGATATGTTTATAATTATTGGGATCCAAGTGGTAATACCTCAAAGAAGCAGCAACATTTAAGTTTCTATTTTACAATGGGTGCAAAGTGAGCGATGAAGTAAAGGACTGTTAGAAATTCACATTTTAAAACTCATGTCCCCTTCCTGTACTGAGTCAATTTTCTTTTGTTTACAGGGAGAGAATGGATGAATTTAGATGGGGTTTCCGATATGGATCCACAAACTCTCAATGAAACCATCACAGGTGCATTCACAAATAATTTTATTCCAGCCTGGGATGAAAACAGAAGTTGCTTGCGAGAGGGATTATTTTGAATATCTATTAATTGGGCTCAAAGGTTATGGGGAGAAATCAGGATTAGACTATTGAGTTGGACATCAGCCATGATCGTGATGAATGGCGGTGTAGGCTCGAAGGGCTAAATGGCCTCCTCCTGCTCCTATCTTCTATGTTTCTGTTTCTATGTTGTCTTATTTCATAGCGTAGTTGTTTGAGCATTTTCCAATTTGATTTCATTTAATTGAACATTTTGGGGGCAGGTCTCATGAAGATCATCTTACCTTCTTATTAATACTCAGCTATTCTGTGTGAAGTAGCAGAAATTGTAATTTTATGATTATAATTGAAAAACTTCCACCTTACAATCTATTAGTTTGCAATTGGCACACCATTTCAACTCTTTGAATGTTATGATCCAGTTGGGGATCGTTACTGTTTAACAAAGGAATACAAACACCCAGCAATTAATTATGTGTGTGTATGTGTATCTGTGTGTGTGTATAATATAAAACACCACTAAATTATCACCATAGCTTGTAAGTATTGTGTGATCAACTCTCATTTTTCCATGTGAATACTAATTCTATCCCAAATAATTGTTTCTAGAAAGTTGTGCAATACTGTTGTTAAACTGCTCACCAGTATTTGGACCCTTGCCTTTCCAGATGTATATTAATTATTTTGTTGCGCAGGGGACAATTTCAAGGTTTGCAGGTGACACAAAACTTTGAAGTATTGCAAACTGTGAAGAGGACAGTGTAGAACTTCAAAGGGACATATTTGATTTGATTTATTTTTGTCACGTATTAGTATACAGTGAAAAGTTTCTTGCGCGCTATACAGACAAAGCATACCATTCATAGAGCAGGAAACAAGAGAGTGCAGGATGTGGTGTTACAGACATAGCCAGGGTGTATAGAAAGAGCAATTTAATGCGAGGTAGGTCCATTAAAAAGTCAAATGGCAGCAGGGAAGAAGCTGTTCTTGAGTCGGTTGGTACGTGACCTCAGACTTTTGTATCCTTTTCTTGACGGAAGAAGGTGAAAGAGAAAATGTCCGGGGTGCATGGGGTCCTTAATTATGCTGGCTGCTTTGCCGAGGCAGCAGGAAGTATAGACCAAGTCAATGGATGGGAGGCTGGTTTGCGTGATGGATTGGGCCACATTCACAACCTTTTGTAGTTTCTTGCGGTCTTGGACAGAACAGGAACCATACTAAGCTGTGGTACAGCCAGAGTGCTTTCTATGGTGCATCTATAAAAGTTGGTGAGAGTCGTAGCTGACATGCCAAATTTCCTTAGTCTTTTGAGAAAGTAGAGGCATTGGTGAGCTTTCTTAATTATAGTGTCAGCATGGCATCGAGAAGTTGGTGGAGTGGGTAGACAGGTGGCAGATGTAGTTCAATACAGGGAAGTGTGAGATGATGCATTTTGATGGAAAGAGCATGGAGAGACGATATAAAATGAGGGGTACAATTCTTAAAAGGGTGCAGGAGCAGAGAAACCTGGCTGTATATGTCTATAGATCGTTGCAGGACAGGTGGTGAGAACAGTTAAATGAAGCATTTTGTCTTTATTAATAGTGGCATAGAATACAAGAGCAAGAAAGTAATGTATACCAGACACTAGTTAGTCCTCAGCTGAAGTATTGCGTACAGCTCTGGATGTCACAGTATAGGAATTATGTGTATGCAGGGTAGTGCGGTGGCACAGTGGTTAGTACTGTTGGCTCATGGCACCAGGGACCCAGGTTCAATTCCTGCATGGGTCGGTGTAAACTTGGTAGCACCAAGCTTTCGGAGTGTCGCTCCTTCTTCAGTGTAAACTGGGCAGAGCACTGCACATTGTGATCACAGTTTACTCCGACTTTTATTCAATAGTTTTTGGTTTCTAAAATAAACATTGTGTCTGGCTTGATTGCTGAATTGTATTGGTTCGGGTGCATTAAGAAGTTGAATAAACTCGACTCATGAGTCCCTTTTTATTCCATTCAGGGTGTATGATTTGGTGGACACAGGTAAACAGGGCAGCTCGGGATGGGCAATGAATTCTGGCCAGCCAGCGATGCCCGTGTCCCACGAATGAATACAAAAAAAAATACATTGATCTACCCATAGGCAAATATTTAAAAGATACAAATTTTGGACTTTGAATTTTATGATTCTTTCATTGTCAAAATGTAAATGTCAAAAGTTCATTGGGACTTTGTAACAGATCAAATAAAATGCTGATTATTTCCAGATTTGTATACAGCAGAAAAAGCTTTATCAAGATAATCTTTTATGTGTGTAGGATACATTCATCCACTGCCAACAGTTTGCATAAACTAGATTTATATACAAGTGCATTTGACATTTTCTTTCCTGCTTCCTCTTTTTTTATTAGTATATGCGTAGAACATAGAAAAGCTACAGCACAAACAGGCCCTTCGGCCCACAAGTTGCGCCGAACATGTCCCTACCTACTAGGCTTGCCTATAACCCTCTATCTTACTAACTTCCGTGAACCTATCCAAAAGTCTCTTAAAAGACCCTATCGAATCCGCCTCCACCATCACTACCGGCAGCCGATTCCACACACCCATCACCCTCTGAGTGAAAAACCTACCCCTAACATCTCTTCTGTACCTACTCCCCAGCACCCTAAACCTGTGACCTCTTGTGGCAACCATTCCAGCCCTGGGTAAAAGCCTCTGAGAATCCACTCTATCAATACCTCTCAATGTCTTATACACCTCTATCAGGTCACCTCTCATCCTTCGCCTCTCCAAGGAGAAAAGATCTAGCTCTCTCAACCTATCCTCATAAGAATGCCATCTAAAGCAGGCAACATCCTTGAAAATCTCCTCTGCACCCTTTCTATGGCTTCCACATCCTTTCTGTAATGAGGCGACCAGAACTGGGCACAGTACTCCAGGTGGGGTCTGACCAGGGTCCTATACAGCTGCAGCATTATCTCCCGATTTCTAAACTCAATTCCTCTATTGATGAAGGCCAGTATTCCACACGCCCTCTTAATTACAGCCTCTACCTGCGACGCTGCTTTGAGTGTCCTATGAACCCGGACCCCAAGATCCCTCTGTTCTTCCACACTGCCAAGCGTCTTACCCTTAATATTATATTCTTTCATCCTATTCGACCTGCCAAAATGAACCACCGCACACTTATCTGGGTTGAAGTCCATCTGCCACTTCGCCCAGTCTTGCATCTTATCTATGTCTCGTTGCAACTGCTGACATCCCTCTACACTTTCCACAACACCACCAACCTTTGTGTCATCAGCAGACTTGCCAACCCATCCTTCCACTTCCTCATCCAGGTCATTTATAAAAATCACAAAGAGCAAGGGTCCCAGAACAGATCCCTGGGGCACTCCATTGGTGACCGACCTCCATGCTGAAAAAGACCCATCTACAACCATTCTTTGCCTTCTGTGGGCAAGTCAATTCTGAATCCACAAAACAATGTCCCCTTGTATCCCATGCCCCTTCACTTTCTCAATAAGCCTTGCATGGGGTACCTTATCAAACGCCTTGCTGAAATCCATATAAACTACATCTATCGCTCTTTCCTCATCTATGTGTCTAGTTACATCTTCAAAAAATTCAATTAGGCTCATAAGGCATGATCTGCCTTGGACAAAGCCATGCTGGCTATTTCTGATCATACTATTCCTCTCCAGATGTTCATAAATCCTGTCTCTCAGGATCTTCTCTATCTACTTACCAACCACTGAGGTTAGACTCACTGGTCTATAATTTCCTGGGCTATCTCTTCTCCCTTTCTTGAATAACGGAACCACATCCGCAATCCTCCGGAACCTCTCCCGTCTCCATTGATGACGCAAAGATCATCGCCAGAGGCTCAGCAATCTCTTCCCTCGCCTCCCACAATAACCTGGGGTACATCCCATCCGGTCCCGGCGATTTATCTAACTTGATGCTTTTCAAAAGCTCCAACACATCCTCTTTCCTAATGTCCACATGCTCAATCTTCTCAGTCCACTGCAAGTCTGTACTGCAACTACCAAGATCCTTTTCCACTGTGAATACTGAAGCAAAATATTCACTGAGTACCTCTGCTATTTCTACCGGTTCTATATAGACTTCCATAGAAATCATAGAAACCCTACAGTGCAGAAAGAGACCATTTGGCCCATCGAGTCTGCACCGACCACAATCCCACCCAGGCCCTACCCCCATATCCCTACATATTTACCCACTAATCCCTCTAACCTACGCATCTCAGGACACTAAGGGGCAATTTTAGCATGGCCAATCAACCTATCCCGCACATCTTTGGACTGTGGGAGGAAACCGGAGCACCCAGAGGAAACCCACGCAGACACGAGGAGAATGTGCAAACTCCACACAGACAATGACCCAAACCGGGAATTGGACCCAAACCGGGAATTGAACCCAAGTCCCTGGAGCTGTGAAGCAGCAGTGCTAACCACTGTGCTACCGTGCCACCCCCACCGTCACATTTGATCCGTCCTACTCCTTCACATCTTATCCTCTTGCTCTTCACATACTTGTAGAATGCCTTGGGGTTTTCCTTTATCCTGTCTGCAAAGGCCTTCTCATGACCCCTTTTTGCTCTTCTAATTTCCCTCTTAAGTTCCTTCCTACTAGTCGTATACTCTTCTAGATTTCTAACATTACCTAGCTCCCTGAACCTTTTGTAGGTTTTTCTACAGCCGTGACACTATCCCTGATCAACAGGGCCACTCCCCCATCCCTTTTGCCTCCTTCCCTGTCCCTCCTGAAACATCTGAAACCCGGCACTTGAAGTATCCAGTCCTGTCCCTGAGATAACCAAGTCTCTGTAATAGCCACCACCTCACACTTTCCAAGTAGTGATCCACGCTCTAAGCTCATCCATTTTGTTCACAACACTCCTTGCGTTAAAATACACACGTCTCAACCCTTCAGTCTGAGCGCTCCCCTTCTCCGTCACCTGCGTATCCTCCCTCTCACACTGTCTACAAGCCCCTTTTATTTTTAAGCTAACCTCCTCTCTCCCAGTCACCTCATTTTGATTCCCACCCCCCAACCATTCTAGTTTAAAGACTCCCCAGTAGCCTTAGCAAACCTTCCCGCCAGGATATTGGTCCCCCTGGGATTTAAGTGAAACCCGTCCTTTTTGTACAGGTCGCACCTGCCCCTAAAGAGGTCCCAATGATCCAGGAACCTGAATCCCTGCCCCCAGCTCCAATCCCTCCAGCGTAGATAATATAAATATATAAAATGCAAAATAAAAACATATGCACATTTACATTTAACGAAATCCATGTAACAGCTTTGTTTATGGTAATTTGCTATCATGCAAAGATGAGGCCAGTAAATCTGGAAGTTACATTAGGATGTCATTATATGAATAATTTTTGTCAAATTCTTTTCTCTGCTGTTTTAATTTGGCATTAAACGCATGTAAAATCAGATTTCAAGCCTCCATTCAAATAACAAAGGACTTCAACAACATATTTTGGTTATTGCATATATTAGTATCACACATATATTAGTATCACACATATATTAGTATCACACATATATTAGTATCACACAGCCAACATCGCCAAATGTGACAGGACCATATCAAGCACTGCTGGACTTCCCTCTCTTCTGTTAAAAGCACTTGCTGCTACAGGATGATGCCAGAGAGTAAATATTATCCCTTGTTTCTTTTCTCACAACCAACTGTCTCTTAACATTCCTCCAGTAACAAGTGTGATGAGTTCACAGACTTAGTGAGAAAGAAGCAGTTCAGTAGTCTCCTGACATGTATCCGTTCAGCTCCACCATTAGCCCTGACCTAGAGCTGAACCTGCACATTCCAATCCCCTTTCAGGCAGGCCTCATTCCATTTGTCAGATACACACACACACTGTTTTCTACGCATGCTTGCAAAATTGCTGACCACAAACTTCCCTTCCTGGTCCCTGTGTTAGCTGACGTAAATTGTGCTCCCTCTTTACGTACTGCTCTCCCCTTTAAAATAAAATCCCATCATCACGCCGCTGTTCTGTAGGATATCATTGATCAGTATGTCAGTGCAAACTACCATCCTTGAATGTGTTGGTGAGTCTTAAACCATGTTCACCTTTCGTGCAACTCCCCGTTCAAATCTCACTCAGCAAATTTTGGTCCCAGTTGCAGCACTGAAATGGTTAAGACTGAAGTAACAAATGACATCTGCTGTGAATGTGACTATGGTATATTATTTCCTTATCATCTCTACAGCCTTTGAAACAGTCAACATCATCATTGTTCTCCATTGTCCAGCTTGGTGAGATTGCCCTTGATTAGTTCCACTCTTGATTAACCAATTGTAACCAGTCCATTTTGACCATTTCTTCTTCCTCAGCATTACCTCTGGAATCCACCGGGGATCTATACTTGTTTCCTTCCTTATTAACACACTGCTGCTGGTGAAGACGTGAGGTCAATTGACACAAATACTTTGTCACCCAGCTCTACCTCTCCATGACCTGTCTTGACCTTTCCACTATCTCTATTATGAAATCTGAGATTCAGCATTGGATAGGCCACAGTTCCTCCAGCTTTGGTAAGATAAAATCATTGCCTTCGGCCCCTGCCACAAACACTTGCCATTGATTCCATCTTCCTCCGTGTTACAATTTCAGGATGAGCCTAGGTATTGAAGCCTGAGCTGATTTTCCAATCTTATACTCCTTTCAATTAAAAAGATCATTGACTTCTATCCTTATAGCATTTCAGCCTCTTGCCTCGCTCTACTCAGTCATTGCTGAAACCTTCAGCTATGTCTTTGTTACCTCCAGAGTCAACTTCTGTACTCTCTTAGATGGCCTCCCATCCTCTGTGAAAGTTAGGTGATCCAAAACTCTACTACTTGTATTTGATCCATCACTGAGTCCCATTACCCCTACTTTGATCTGTAACCCTCCACAAGCACCAACTACAAATTTTATCTTTTGTTGAAATCCCTTCATAACCTCACCCTTACTTTTTTCTGCAATTTTCTCCAGCCCCACAACCTCCCAAGAAGTCTGTTTTCCTCACCCTAATCTTCTGTACATCATCCCCATCTGCTGTACCCATTAGCCATCTTAACCCTTTCTGGGATTCCATCCCTGAGTGCCTCTCCATCCCTTCTCCTTTAGAAAGTTTGCTTAAAACACATCTTTCCTTTTTGACTTTGGAAAGCAACGTAAGGCTTTTCTTTTTCAAAAGTCCAATATAATTTTGGGTTGTTAATTAGAAGCAACTAATTAAAATAAAATTAACTTGAGGAATGCCTTTTGTTTTAGATAGAAGTGTATCAAAGGGACCTCATCGACTGCGAGTCAGATCTTCTGATGAGAAGGTTTCACCTCGAATGAGATCACCCCGTACCTCTCAAGCTCGAAGATATCTTGGCAGGAGAATGAAGTATGCGCCACGTCCAAAAGAACAAAGGAGACATGAAGTACAGAAAGTCGGTGGGTCATTTACCTGCTGCACCAACACATGTAACATTGAAACAGTTTTGACAATTTTGTAGAAATCTTTTCATTACTGAGGCAAATCCATTTTGGAACAGATATTTGTAAGTTGTTAAAAATTTGTAAAATGTGTGAATGCAGTAGTAAATAATGGTTTTGAAAATTGTTTCTCAGTATTGCAACTTGCCACACATAAGACATTGAAGAGTGAAATGATTGCTTTGGGTTTTTTTCCTGTACATTTGTCTTCCCACAGTTCCTCAATCACTCTATGGGATGGCACCTCGGGCAAGGAGTGCCTTAGGGCAGAGGGAACCTGTTTACAGAGCAACCCTAATAAAACACAAAATTCCAGGTGGGTTTGACTGGAAAACCTATTGGCCTGAGGTAATCGCAGAAGTTTTTCACTTCTCTACACAGGTTACACGTTACATGTAAATGCACAACTCTAATTGTGATATTCTTATTCGTAAGTGTTCACACCTTCATTGCCAACAAGTAAATGACATACATTTCTTATTTGTTGGGGCTTTCATGTGGAGGTGGATTTCAAATTGAGAAAGCCTGGATAAGCCTAGAAATTTTGTTAGTGAAATTGTTACCATTTGAATTTGTAGCAAACTGCTAAACACAGTGGAGATACTGGTTAACCATCCACTGCACGAGACAGGTTAACTGCTATACACAGTGGAGATACTGGTTAACTATCCACTGGACAGGACAGGTTGACTGCTATACACAGTGGAGATATTGATTAACCAGCCACTGGACTAAAAGAAGACATGAGGTTGCTTTGGCAGACAGAGTGAAGGAAAATCCAAAGAGCTTCTATAGGTATGTTAGGAGCAAAAGGATAGTGAGGGATAAAATTGGTCCTCTTGAAGACTAGAGTGGTAGACTGTGTATGGAACCAAAAGAGATGGGGGAGATACTAAATGGTTTTTTTGCATCCGTATTTACTGAGGAAACGGGCATGGAGTCTACGGAAATACACAGGTAGAGAGGTCATGGAACCTTTACAGATTAAAGGGGAGGGGGTGCTTGCTGACTTGAGGTAAATCAGAGTGGATAAATCCCCAGGGTCGGACAGGGTATTCCCACGGACCTTGAGGGAAGCTAGTGTTGAACTTGCAGGGCCCTGGCAGACATATTTAAAATGTCAGTATTCACGGGGGAGGTGCTGGATGATTGGAGGGTGGCTCATGTTGTTCCGTTGTTTAAAAAAGGTTCCAAAAGAAATCCGGGAAATTATAGGCCAGTATGTTTGACGTCGGTGGTGGGCAAGTTATTGGAAGGTGTGATAAGGGATAGGATCTACAAATATTTGGATAGACAGGGACTTATTAGGGAGAGTCAACATGGCTTTGTGCGTGGTAGGTCATGTTTGACCAATCTATTAGAGTTTTTCGAGGAGGTTACCAGGAAAGTGGATGAAGGGAAGGCGGTGGATGTTGTCTACCTGAATTTCAGCCAGGCCTTTGACAAGGTCCCTCATGGGAGGTTAGTTAGGAAGGTTCAATCGCTGGCTATACATGGGGAGGTAGTAAATTGGATTAGACACTGGCTCAATGGAAGAAGCCAGAGAGTGGTTGTGGAGGATTGCTTCTCTGAGTGGAGGCCTGTGACTAGTGGTGTGCCGCAGGGATCGGTGTTGGGTCCATTGTTGTTTGTCATCTATATCAATGATCTGGATGATAATGTGGTAAATTGGATCAGCAAATTTGCTGATGATACAAAGATTGGAGGTGTAGTGGACAGTGAGGAAGGTTTTCAAAGCTTACAGAGGGATTTGGACCAACTAGAAAAATGGGCTGAAAAATGGCAAATGGAATTTAACGCAGACAAGTGTGAGATATTGCACTTTGTAAGGACAAACCAAAGTAGAACGTACAGGGTAAATGGTAGGACTTTGAAGAGTGCAGTTGAACAGAGGGATCTGGGAATACAGGTACAGAATTCCCTAAAAGTGACGTCACAGGTGGATAGGGTCGTAAAGAGTGCCTTTGGTACATTGGCCTTTATAAATCGGAGTATCGAGTATAAAAGTTGGAGTATTATGGTAAGGTTATATAAGGCATTGGTGAGGCCAAATTTAGAGTATTGTGTACAGTTTTGGTCACCTAGTTACAGGAAGGATGTAAATAAGGTTGAAAGAGTGCAGAGAAGGTTCACAAGGATGTTGCCGGGACTTGAAAAGCTGAGTTACAGAGAGAGATTGAATAGGTTGGGACTTTATTCCCTGGAGCGTAGAAGAATGAGGGGAGATTTGATAGAGGTGTATAAGATTTTGATGGGTATAGATAGAGTGAATGCAAGCAGGCTTTTTCCACTGAGGCGAGGGGGGAAAAAAACCAGAGGGCATGGGTTAAGGGTGAAAGGAGAAAAGTTTAAAGGGAATATTAGGGGGGGCTTCTTCATGCAGAGTGGTGGGAGTGTGGAATGAGCTGCTGGATAAAGTGGTAAATGCGGGATCACTTTTAACATTTAAGAAAAACTTGGATGGGTTCATGGATGAGAGGGGTGTGGAGGGATATGGTCCAAGTGCAGGTCAGTGGGACTAGGCAAAAAATGTTTCAGCACAGATGAGAAGGGCCAAAAGGCCTGTTTCTGAGCTGTAATTTTCTATGGTTCTATGGACAGGACAGATTAACTGGCATACACAGTGGAGATACTGGTTAACCATCCACTGGACAGGATAGATTAATTAAGGCAAGGCAATAGATTTTCAGAGCGAGGTATAATATTTCAGACAGATGATTTATAACCAGAACTAGATGCAGTTGCCATTTTTCTGTTTTTTTAACAAGTCCAAGCCAAAGTAAAGGATTGGGGGTTGGGAGGAATGGGGTGCTGGGAAGGGGTGGTGGCAGGTTGGTTGGGTAGGACATAAAAAATAAAAGGGAGGCTCTACAATTACAGATCGATAATAGTGCATGGCAAAAAGAGATGGTAATAAGCTGAGTGAGAAATGGGTTCAAAGGAAATTTAAGTAACATCAGTGGAATCATTTTCAGCACCTGCAGTCTAGAAAAAGTGTGTGTAGTCATTATGATCTGAGATAGTCGAACTCAAAGCTGAGGACAACGGTTTGTAAGGTACTAAATCAAAAGATGAGGTGTTGTTCATTGAGCTTGTGTTAACCTTCGTTGAACCGTAGATGATTCACACTGCAGCTAATTTTCCAGGCATTGCCTTTAATAAGTAGAAATTTGTCTGACAAATTTGTTAGAGTTCTTTGAGGTGGTAACAAGGAAGTTAAATAAAGGAGAACCAGTGGACGTGATTTATTTAGATTTCCAGAAGGTCTTTGACAAGGTGCCGCATAGGAGACTGCTAAATAAGTTAAGCGCCCATGGTGTTCAGGGTAAGATCCTGGCATGGATAGAGGATTGGCTGACTGGCAGAAGGCAGAGAGTGGGGATAAAAGGGTCTTTTTCAGGATGACAGCCGGTGACTAGAGGTGTGCCTCGGGTCAGTGCTGGGACCACAACCTTTCACAATATAGATTAATGATTTGGAGGAAGGAATTGAAGGCACTGTTGCTAAGTTTGCAGATAATACAAAGATATGTAGAGGGACAGGTAGTATTGAGGAAGCAGGGGGGTTGCAGAGGGATTTGGACAGGTTAGGAGAGTGGGCAAAGAAGTGGCAGATGGAATACAATGTGGAAAAGTGTGAGGTTATGCACTTTGGAAGGAGGAACAGAGGCATAGACTATTTTCTAAATGGGAAAATGCTGAGGAAATCAGAAACATACTTGGGAGTCATTGTTCAAGATTCTCTTGAGGTTAACGTGCAGGTTCAGTCAGCAGTTAGGAAGGCAAATGCAATGTTAGCATTCATGTCGAGAGGACTAGAATACAAGAGAAGGGATGTACTTCTGAGGCTGTATAAGGCTCTGATCAAACCCCATTTGGAATATTGTGAGCAGTTTTGGGCCCCATATCTAAGGATGGATGTGCTGGCCTTGGAAAGGGTCCAGAGGAGGTTCACAAGAATGATCCCTGGAATGAAGAGCTTGTCATATGAGGACTCTGTACTCATTGGAGTTTAGAAGGATGAGGGGGGATCTTATTGAAATTTACAGGATACTGCGAGGCCTGGGTGGAGAGGATGTTTCCTCTAGTAGGAAAAACTAGAACCAGAGGGCACAACCTCAGGCTGAAGGGACGATCCTTTAAAACAGAGATAAGGAGGAATTTCTTCAGCCAGAGAGTGGTGAATCTGTGGAACTCTGCCGCAGAAGGCTGTGGAGGCCAGGCCATTGAGTGCCTTTAAGACAGAGATAGACAGGTTCTTGATTAATAAACGGGTCAGGGGTTATGGGGAAAAGGCAGGAGAATGGGGATGAGAAAACTATCAGCCATGATTGAATGGCGAAGCACACTTTATGGGCCAAGAGGCCTAATTCTACTCCTATGTTTTATGGTCTAAAATTCAGGATCCCAGCTGATAATACCGATAAGTCTCATCCCAGAATGAAACCTGGCCTGGCGGATCCTAACTTTTTTTAAAGAAAACATGCAGGTCTGAACACATTCACAAGAGTCTGAACAAAACTGAACACATTCACAAGAATCTGTCAGTGTATTTTTTATACAAAGGTTGTTAAACAAGAAAACTGAGCAGTGTGAACAGTGTATATAACACTAGACTAAAAGGTTGGAAAGATTTCGAGACAAACACCAGAAAATGATTCAAACTCTCAATGTTCATTTCATCCCAACAATACCCTTATAGACACAACTCCAGTGAAGATGTACCCACTATCTTAACACCAAAGCTTCTTGCTCAGATGCAAATGGTTTTCTTCTGGTGAACCTCATAGAAATCATAGAAACCCTACAGTGCAGAAGGAGGCCATTCGGCCCATCGAGTCTGCACCGACCACAATCCCACCCCCTACCCCCACATATTTTACCCGCTAATCCCTCTAACCTACACATCCCAGGACTCTAAGAGGCAATTTTTTTTTTTAACCTGGCCAATCAACCTAACCCGCACATCTTTGGACTGTGGAAGGAAACCGGAGCACTCGGAGGAAACCCACGCAGACACGAGGAGAATGTGCAAACTCCACACAGACAGTGACCCGAGCCGGGAATCGAACCCGGGACCCTGGAGCTGTGAAGCAGCAGTGCTAACCACTGTGCTACCGTGCCGCCCACCTCTGAACATTCAGTCGTTTATTTTCCCCAGCTGGTATCTCTCACCGAGATGCACACAAAACCCAATCTAAACTCAATATTGCTTCAACTTCAGAGCAAACATGTGTTCCCTAAATTCAGTTCCCGAGAGTCTTTCAAGGTTTCTTACAAAAGAGTTCAGCCTTCAATCTAACATATACCCATTGACTGGACTGCATTTCTGTCTTTCCCTGTGTCTTATATATCCTTGGATTGTTGTTGCTAAGCAACAGCACAGTGTTTTTCTAAATTCACTAAACTCCTAACACCTTTGAAATTCGCCTCCTCATTTCTAGGGCTGTAAAACCTCATTAAAAATGCATATAGAATCATAGAATCCTACAGTTCAGAAGGAGGCCATTCAGTCCATCAAGTCTGCACCGACCACAATCCCACCCAGGCCCTAACCCCATACTCCATGCATTTACCCTAGCTAGTCCCCGACACTAAGGGGCAATTTAGCATGGTCAATCCACCTAACCCACACACCTTTGGACTTTGGGAGAAAACTGGAGGAAACCCACAATGACACGGGGAGAATGTGCAAACTCTACGCACTGACAGTGACCCAAGCCGGGAATCAAATCCATGTCCCTGGCACTGAGGCAGCAGTGCTAACCACTGTGCCACCGTGCTGCCCCAAACAGGGCCTCCAGACTTCCTGGCACCAAGCTCACAATAAAGACTCCCAAAGAAGAAATACAAATTTCAATTAAATGTAAAAATTATACACTGATTCTCAGGGTATTATCTCAATCCATGCTCCTGCCATCTGAGACTCAATACCAGGAGGCTTCAGAAGTTTTCTCTATATATTTGTGGTAATGGAACTTTCTCAGGACTTTAATACCTTTAATTTTGCATTTTCAACTTCATCCTCACATTTGCTCTAAACACTTTTGATGATCACCTCTGTTATTGATTTAGAGAATAATGAATTGTATGAACCCAGAGACATCACAGTTCGAGTTATAAGTCCACAATCTGTTCTTGTTATATGGGTCGATCCTGCACTTCAACAGGAAAAGAATCGTGGTGCTGGCTCAGACAGGTACGTGAACAACACACTGCAGTCTTCACTGCGATTAGTTAATCTGTGCTTCCTGTTTGGCTGCCTTTCCTGAGCTATGTGAAAGCACCAGTTTCTGGCAATGAACTGTATGTTGCATACTCACAGCTGTTTGAGAGATTGATGAGAACCAAAGTCTAGTTAACATGTTTCAATGTTGCGCACATGCCAATCGGATAGTTCACTACATTGAATTCTACTGGACTCTGAGCGGAGCCATATTCATAACTTCATCGTCACCTTACTCTGCTATCACCTGAGTTCATCTGTTGCTGAATCACTCACCCGTGCTTTTGTCATCTCCCAACAATTCAAATGCTGTTGTACCCTACATTTTCCATTTTGGAGGTGTCTTTGAACTAGTTTGATAAGGCTGTGTGGTTTGCTAGATCTCCTCAAATAGCAACTGAGAGTCAACTATATTGTTGGGGAACTGAAGTATTCTGAAAAGGGATAGCAGACTTCATTCCCACAGGAACATTAGTGAACAAATTGGGGTTTTGTCACCATCTTTGTGTTTTTTTATGAATACTGGAACACCAGGACAGACTATCAGCAGGACCTAGAGAAGAGTGTGAGAGGAGGACACCAGGACGGAGAAATGGCAAATGGAATTTAATCTGGACAAATGCGAGGTGGTGTATTTTGGAAGGCCTAATGCAGGAGGGAAGTATACAATAAAGGCAGAACCCTTAGAAGCATAAACATACTGAGGGATCTAGGCATACAGGTCCACAGTTCCCTGAAAGTGGCAGCAGAAGTGAATAATGTGGTCAAGAAGGCCTATGGCATGCTTGCCTTCATCAGGTGGGCATAGAGTGTAAAAATTGGCAAGTCATGTTGCAGCTGTATAGAACTTTAGTTCGGCCACATTTGGAATAATGCGTACAGTTCTGATCACCACACTACCAGAAGGATGTGGAGGATTTGGAGAGGGTACAGAAAAGATTTACCAGGATGTTGCCTGGTTTGGAGGGTATTAGCTATGAGAAGAGATTGGACAAACTTGGGTTTGTCTTCACTTGAACGTCTGAGGCTGAGGGACGACCTGATAGGAATTTACAAAATTATGAGAGGCATGGATAGAATGGATAGTTTTTTTTTACCCAGGGTACAAATATCAATTACTAGGGGACATAGGTTTAAGATAAAAGGAGGAAAGTTTAAAGGAGATGTGAGTCCATTTTTTTTTACACACAGGGTGGTAAGTGCCTGGAATGCGCTGCCAGAGGAGGTGGTAGAAGCAGATACAATAAACACGTTTAAGAGGCACCTTGGCAGATACATGAATTGGCAGGGAATAGAGGGATACGGACCACATAGAGGCAAAAGATCTTAGTTTCGAAATGCGTCATGTATCAGCACAGGCTAGGTGGGCCTGTTCCTGTTCTTTATTGTTTTGTTTATATTTCACGTTGAAAAATAAGCTGAAATCAAACTCTCTCAGCAGAATTTGAACTCAAATCCTCTGGATTGTAGTGCAGGTCCTTAGATTGCTCATCCAATAGCCATGACAGTACTATCAGGCATGTAAAATTCTGCTGTCCATATCCTATTCCTCAGTAAGACTTGCTTTTTCAGTAATCCTGTCCTTGCTGACTTCTTTCAGTTCCCGTGAACCCAACACTGCAATTTTATAAATCTAATGCTCGTGTTTAAATTTGTGATCTAGTTCCCAAATTATCCTAATTGACTAACATGCAAACACAATATCAATCCCATGTGTAAAATTGTTTTCAGGCTTTTGGATGCATTGCAATTGGATGCCTGTCATAATCACATGAAAAGCTTTCCCCTGGAGTGGTCTGTAAGCTCAGAATTTGTATGTGTGTATGAAGCCCCACTTTTAATTTGAGCATTTCTATTTAAAGATGATTAAGCAGACAAGTTTTAGTCTTCAGACAAAAGGTTAGTAATTGTGAAAGCTTTTAGTCATACATCATGGAAACAGGCCCTTCGGCCCAACTTATCCATGCCACCCAGTTTTTACCACTAAGCTAGTCACAATTGCCTCCATTTGGCCCATATCCCTCTATAGCCACCTTACCCATGTAACTGTCTAAATGCTTTTTAAAAGACAAAATTGTACCCACCTCTACTACTGCTTCTGGCAGCTCGATCCAGACACTCACCATCCTCTGAGTGAAAAAATTGCCCCTCTGGTCCCTTTTGTATCTCTCCCCTCTCACCTTAAACTTATGCCCTCTAGTTTTAGACATCCCTACCATTGGGAAAAGATGTTGTCTATCTACCTGATGTATGCCCCTCATTATTTTATAGACCTCTATAAGATCACCCCTAAGCCTCCTACACTCCAGGGAAAAAAGTCCCAGTCTACCAGCTTCTCCTTTATAAGTCAAACCATCAAGTCCCGGTAGCATCTTAGTAAATCTTTTCTGCACTCTTTCTAGTTTAATAATATCCTTTCTATAATAAGGTGACCAGAACTGTACACAGTATTCCAAATGTGGCCTTACCAATGTCTTGTACAACTTCAACAAGACGTCCCAACTCCTGTATTCAATGTTCTGACCAATGAAACCAAGCATGCTGAATGCCTTCTTCACCACTCTGTCCACCCGAACCTGTATTCCTAGATCTCTTTGTTCTGTAACTCTCTCCAATGTCCTACCATTAACTGAGTGGGTCCTGACCCGATTCAATCTACCAAAATGCATCACCTCATATTTATCTAAATTAAACTCCATCTGCCATTCTTTGGCCCACTGGCCCAATTGTTCAAGATCCCGTTGCAATCCTAGATAACCTTCTTCACTGTCCACTATGCCACCAATCTTGGCGTCCTCTACAAACTTGCTAATCATGCCTCCTAAATTCTCATCCAAATTATTAATATAAATAACAAATAACAGTGGATCCAGCACCAATCCCTGGGGCACACCGCTGGTCATAGGCCTCCAGTTTGAAAAACAACTCTATACAACTACCTTCGGTCATCAAGCCAATTTTGTACTCAATTGGCTACCTCACCCATATCATGTGAAATTTAACTTCATGCAACAACTTACCATGTGGTACCTTGTCAAGGGCCTTGCTAAATGAGACAATGTCGACTGCACTGCTCTCATCTACCTTCTTGGTTAACCCTTCAAAAAACTCAAATCAAATTTGAGAGACATGATTTTCCACTCAAAGCCATGCTGACTGCCCAGATCTGTTCTTGCCTTTCTAAATGCCTGTAGATGCTGTCTCTCAGAATACCTTCTAACAACTTACCAACTACAGACGTTAGGCTCACTAGTCCTGAGATGCGTAGGTTAGAGGGATTAGCGGGTAAATGTGTAGGGATATGGGGGTAGGGCCTGGGTGGGATTGTGGTCAGTGCAGACTCGATGGGCCAGATGGCCTCTTTCTGCACTGTAGGGTTTCTATGATTCTATGATAGTCTGTAGTTCCCAGGCTTTTCCCAGCAGCCGTTCTTAAACAAAGGCACAACATTTGCTACCCTCCAATCTTCAGGCACCTCACCTGTGGCTGTCGATGATTCAAATATCTCTGTTAGGGGACGTGTAATTTCCTCCCTAGCTTCCAACAACGTCCTGGGATACATTTCATCAGGTCCCGTGGGTTTATCTACTTTGATGTGCCTTTGAATGAAGGCTTTTTAAAAGTCTTTTGTTGAGCAAATGTATGCATGGAGGTGTACTCTGAGAGGCTTGTTAAGCTGAACAAACAAACTTTGTTGACAAGGTTGCTTCATTAGCTACATGCTCTGAGCTAGTTCATAGTGCGCTCTTTCTAACTGGGAAAACACCCCTTAGAGAGATTCTCCATGATGTTGATTGATTGTTCAGACCTAGTTTGACAGCTTCTGTTTTTTGAGTTTTGGCTGTTTTTCTCCAATTTAAGGCTACGCCTCAGGTCACAACTTTTAAAAAAAAATCAAAATCATTGTTTGAACTGAGTTCAGTGTCTTAGTTTCTCAGCTGTATTCTGACTCCAGCCTGAGGGGTGTGGTAACTCCTTGTGCTGCTTAATTTGAGAATTCTGCGAGTCCATTTTCTACAGCTTTCCACTTACAGGGCTTGGCTTGAGCCCTTTTAACTATCAAGTGACTCCCCTCAAGCTCTTTGACTAAATGGGCATCTCCCTCACTGTCTCTTTACCTGTCTGGGGATCTGACTGGTTCCTATTTAATTCTGTGGACTTTTCCCCACTGATTGAACCATCATGGGTCGAGTTTGCCCCTGTAGGGTTTCTGTACCTTTTTCAGAATCTTGCTGCAACTGTTCAGTTTGTTCAGTCTCAGCTTTTCCAGTTCTATTTTGGCTGGAGTAACTCAGTTTGGTTTTGAATCAGCTTTCACTGCTTGTTCTGACTCTGGACAGAATTCAAAATATTCAGCCAACATTTTCAGGAATTCCTGTCTCTTTTTCTAACTGAGGATCTTAAATCTTACCTGCCTAGCAATGGTTTTTAGTGTCTTTAGACACAAACAACTAACTTCTGCCAATTCAAACCCTCCAGACTTGTGCATCAACAGTAGCCATCTTAATTTATTGTTTGTAATTTTTATTAAAACCAAGCTTCCTGTTGCTTATGGTTTCAAATAAGTGAATATAAAATTTACCCAGCAAACAAGCTTTAGTCTTGAACGAAGTAAAAGGTTACAGTTTTAGAAATGCTACTGCTAAAAGTTACTTGTATAAAAATGATACTGAAATACAGATACAAAAATTAAAATGCAGATAAAAGGAAAAAGTGATTTAAAGAAAAGGGGTGGAATTTTCCCAAAAAATTTCTAAGGGCACAATCTTCTGAAAAAAATTCAAAGTGGCGAACAAGCAAGAAAACGGGTAAATTTCAGGCTTGTTTTTTGGGCAAGTTTGATGATGCAAATATCTCTGTTAGGGGACGCGTAATTTCCTCCCTCGCCTCTAACAACGTCCTGGGATACATTTCATCAGGTCCCGGGGGTTTATCTACTTTGATGTGCTTTTGAATGAAGGCTTTTTAAAAGTCTTTTGTTGAGCAAATGTATGCATGAAGGTGTACTCCGAGAGGCTTGTTAAACTGAACAAACAAACTTTGTTTCACTTTCTTGGACAGAAGAGCAATCTACCAGTTTTGGGGGGTGGGGGTGGCGGGGCGTGGGGGGAGAGAATGGAGCCGAAGCACTCCGGTGAAGCTGGCTGCAGACTGCTAGGGATGCCATTGTGCAGGCGGCCCGATCTCCCAGTGAACAGGGACACCTCCTGCCACCATCTCCCCCTCCCAACAGACATCACCAGCCCCCCCATCATCGGCACAGTGTAATTTCCAATGCCCCCATCAAGCTGCCGATGGTAACACAGGTCACAAGTATCAGGATCCACCCAATAAGTCCCCCATCACCACACCCTCTGGTGCTCCACCTGCACATCCTGTGCCAGTCTCTCTGGCCCAGTCCCTGCCCGCCGATCATCCTTCCCCTGCATAACCCCTGCCGATCAATCCCTCCCTTGTATACCCACTCCCACCGATCACCACCTGGCTATGCCGCCAACCGGGGTGGCACAGTGGTTAGCACTGCTCCCTCACATGCCAGGGACCTGGGTTCAATTCCCGCCTTGGGTCACTGTCTGTGTGGGGTCTGCACGTTCTCCCTGAGTCTGCGTGGATTTCCACCTACAGTCAGAAAGACATACTGGTTACGTGCATTGACCCAAACAGGCGCTGGAGTGTGGCGACTGGGGAATTTCACAATAACTTCATTGCAGTATTAATGTAAATCTACTTGTGACTAATAAATAAACTTTAACCGGGGGCTTCAATGATCTTCAATCTCCCCAGTGAGGCCGTCACATCTGGTTTTCACTAGTGGACCGACTGGCGAGGAGGAAAGTGAGGCCGGACGATGCCGTATTGGATTTATTAATGACATACTCGGCATGTTATTAACGTTTAAATCAAAAAGAGCACAAAGCTGATTCTGCTGGCAAAACAGGGTTGGTAACATTGCTTGTGGCGAGAAACTGGGCGTGAACCCGATTTTTCATTTCGTACATAATACTGTATTAAGTCTTCAGAGGCAGAAGTCCTTTCACCAAAATCCCTTTATTTACAACTCTAACAGCAGTACATAGAGTGCTAGTAGTTAGCGGTCTATCTCTCTGGGTGTCAGAGGAACTGACATTCCCGGTTAAGTACAAGGCAAAGACTCCCTGATTGGCCCATCAATTTGATCCTTAACCAGGGAGTTCACATTTCAATAGGCCAACTTCAATGGCCTGATTGAAGTAATCCGAGGAATCTCTGGGGTCCGAGTACCTCACAGGTCTCTTCCTCCATTTCAGTGCTGGGTCCAGATCCTTTAATATGGCATCCGACGTAGGAGAGGTGTATCTACTAGGTGCCTGTCTCTTCCATCGTGAGCGCCGGAGGGCCGATTTGCTCCCTCCCTCTGGCGGCAGGGGAACAGCCGGAGCTTCATCTATAATGTCCATCTAGGAATCCAAGGTTCTCACCAGGGGTGCTAGAGAGGTAGGGCTGGCCGGCGGGGAAGATTCTTGGCCCACTGGTCGGAATCGGCTCTGAGACGGGCGACAAACTTGAGACCCGCACCTGGTTTAGATGCTTTCTTGAGGCCTCTCCCACGCGTATCCAGTAGGATACAGGTTCCGTCCTGGGCTTGGCTGTTCCCACTATTTATGCCGGACCATTTGTGAAGTTCCTCACCCAGACTTTTTCACCAGCGTCGAAATGCCTCTCTTGGCTATTCCCGTGGTGGTGTTTGAGGTTGTCCTGTAACCAAACAACCAGCGGGAGATTTTGGTTTCTATTGACGCCACTGGCTATTTCTTTAACCCAACTTTTAAGGCCTGGACTGCTCTCTCTGCGAGCCCATTCGATGCTGGATGACATGGTGCTGTCCTGATGTGTTGAATCCCATTTGACTTCATGAATCTGATGAATTCATGGCTGGTGAAAGCCAATCTGTTGTCCGACACTAACACCTCTGGAATTCCACGTGTTGAAAATGAGGCACGCAGCTTCTTGACGATTGTCGTTGTGTTTGCTGAATTTACCTTGAGGCGTACAACCATTTTGAGTGGGCGTCTACTATTATCAAGAAGATGGAACCCATAAACGGGCCTGCAAAATCGACGTGCAGTCGAGTCCATGGTTTATCTGGCCATTCCCACGGGTGTAATGGGGCTGCTGGTGGCACATTCTGCCCTTGGCATTTCTGGCACCGACCCACCAGTGCCGCTATATCTGTGTCCAAGCCTGGCCACCAGACATAGCTCCTGGCCAGCAGCTTCATCTTGGACTCTCTTGGGTGCCCATGATGTAATTTGGTCAAGATGGCCCAACGGCTCAGACTTGGGACTACGACCTGTGCCCCCCATCGCATATCCAGTCTTCAATGGTGATCTGCTCTCTCCTGCTCCAATAGGGGTGGAATTGTGGTCTTTCCTATTAGTACCAGGTGTTTTACTCTTGCGAGTACCAGGTCCTTTTATATCCACAGGCATATGTTGTGTGCAGCCACCGGGAGGGTATCCAGAAAGTTCAACGTCATCACTGTTTCTCCAACGATGCCAACAGTGGGGTGTCTGTTAATGATAGTCTGCTTAGGGCATCGGCTTTTGGCACCCGGGTTCCAGGCCGGTGCTCCAGCTGATACTGGTATGCTGCCAGTAATAATGCTCAGCGCTGGATCGAGGCTGATGGTGGCACCGCTTTGTCCTCTTTTAACAAACCCTGCAACGGTTTGTGATCAGTGATGATCGTGAATTTCCACCCATATTTCCAGCTGCCATCAGACTTTTGAATGGGCCTACCTCGCATTAAGTTGATCTTTCTCTACACCCTAGCTATAACTGTAACAGTACATTCTGCATTCTCTTGTTTCCTTCTCTATGAACGGTATGCTTTGTCTGTATAGCGCATAAGAAAAAAAACTTTTCACTGTATGCTAATACATGTGACAAAATCAAATACAGGTACTGATGGAGTTTCTTTACTGCAAGAATTATGACCAGTCCTTTTTTGAGCTGGGTATTCCGCTCCACTATTGCTAGGGTCCTGGAGGTATATGCTATAAGCCGTTCCTCTCCATTTTGCATTTATAAGACATAGGAGCAGAATTAGGCCACTTGGTCCATCGAGTCTGTTCTGCCATTCAATCATGGCTGATAATTTTCTCATCCCCATTCCTCCTGCCTTTTCCCCATAACCCCTGACCCCCTTATTAATCAAGAACCTATCTCTATCTTAAAATTTATGTGCCAGAACTGCACCAATGCTGTATGGAAATGCATCGCAAGTGAGCACCAAATTTTTCTTGGGATCATAATGCGCTAAAACATTTGCGGAGAAGAATTGTTGTTTGATTTTCTTGAAGGCCCGGTCTTGGCAGGCAGACCATTCCCAGGCTTGCCCCTTTTTTAGTAGCTGATGTAGGGGATCCAAGATGGAAGCCCTGTTTTGTACGAATTTCCCATAATACGTCACCAGCCCTAAAAACGACCATAACACATGGATTGTGATGGGGGCCGGGGCATCTTTGATTGCCTGCACCTGATCCTCCAGAGGATGTAGACCTGACTTATCAACTTTGAAACCCAGATAGGTTACTTGCGGTACTAAAAAAAAACACATTTTTCCCTCTTTAAGCGCACACCCAATGCTTAAAACCTTCTAAGGTGCCTTCATCCAGGTTCTGCAGGTGTTCTGCCCTCGTTTTCCCGGTGATGAGGACATCATCCAGGTAAATGGCAACCAGTGGTAACCCTAGTAGTATGTTCTCCATTGTTCTCTGAAATATTGCACAGGCTGACAATACCCCAGAGGGTAATCTTGTATCCTGAAAAAGGCCCTTCAGTGTGTTGATTGTGGAAAACTTTTGTGAATCTTTGTCCAGCTTCAGCTGGAGGTATGCGTGATTCACGTCTTGTTTAGAGAATAAGAGTCCTCCTGCCAGCTTTGTGTATAGATCCTCAATCCAGGGAATTGGGTAGTTATCAAGTTGTAAGTAGCGATTTATTGTCTGTTTAAAATCTCCACAAGAGTGAACTGAGCCATCCGGCTTTAGAGTAGGTACCGCGGGTGCCTTCACGCTCCAATCTTTTGATTTCTGTGTCCACCTTTTCCCTTAATTCGAATGGCACTGGCTGGGCCTTGCAAAATTTTGGGACTGTCTCCGGATCGACATGTAATGTCGCTTTTGCTCCTTTAATTGTTAATAGAACATAGAACAGTACAGCACGGTACAGGCCCTTCGGCCCTCGATGTTGTGCAGAGCTTTGTTCGAAACCAAGATCAAGCCATCCCACTCCCTATCATCCTGGTGTGCTCCATGTGCCTATCAATAATCGCTTGAAAGTTCCTAAAGTGTCCGACTCCACTATCACTGCAGGCAGTCCATTCCACACCCCAACCACTCTCTGCGTAAAGAACCTACCTCTGATACCCTTCCTATATCTCCCACCATGAATCTTATAGTTATGCCCCCCAGTAACAGCTACATTCACCCGAGGGAATAGTCTCTGAACGTCCACTCTATCTATCCCCCTTATCATCTTATAAACCTCTATTAAGTCGCCCCTCATCCTCCTCTGCTCCAAAGAGAAAAGCCCCAGCTCCCTCAACCTTTCCTCATAAGACCTACCCTCCAAACCAGGCAGCACCCCGGTAAATCTCCTCTGCACACTCTCCAGTGCTTCCACATCCTTCTTATAGTGAGGTGACCAGAACTGCACACAATATTCCAAATGTGGTCTCACCAAGGTCCTGTACAGTTGCAGCATAACCCCACGGCACTTAAGCTGTTAATAAACGATAACACACTATAGACCTTCTTCATGGCTCTATCCACTTGAGTGGCAACCTTCAGAGATCTATGGATATGAACCCCAAGATCTCTGTTCCTCCACATTCCTCAGAACACTGCCGTTGACCCTGTAATCCGCATTCAAATTTGTCCTCCCAAAATGAATCACCTCGCACTTATCAGAGTTAAACTCCATCTGCCATTTTTCGGCCCAGCTCTGCATCCTATCAATGTCTCTTTGCAGCCTACAACAGCCGTCCACCTCATCCACTACTCCACCAATCTTGGTGTCATCAGCAAATTTACTGACTCATCCTTCAGCCCCCTCCTCCAAGTCATTGATAAAAATCACAAATAGCAGAGGACCCAGCACTGATCCCTGTGGTACACCGCTGGTAACTGGTCTCCAGTCTGAAAATTTTCCATCCACCACCACCCTCTGTCTTCTATGAGATATGATGTGGAGATGCCGGCGTTGGACTGGGGTAAACACAGTAAGAAGTTTAACAACACCAGATTAAAGTCCAACAGGTTTATTTGGTAGCAAAAGCCACACAAGCTTTCGGAGCTCTAAGCCCCTTCTTCAGGTGTGTCTCACCTGAAGAAGGGGCTTAGAGCTCCGAAAGCTTGTGTGGCTTTTGCTACCAAATAAACCTGTTGGACTTTAACCTGGTGTTGTTAAACTTCTTTCTATGAGATAGCCAGTTATTTATCCAATCGGCCAACTTTCCCTCTATCCCACACCTCCTTACTTTCTTCCTGACCCTACCATGGGGAACCTTATCAAACGCCTTCCTAAAATCCATGTATACGACATCAACTGCTCTACCTTCATCTACACACTTAGTTACCTCCTCAAAGAATTCAATCAAATTTGTGAGGCAAGACTTACCCTTCACGAATCCGTGCTGACTATCACGGATTAAGCTGCATCTTTCCAAATGGTCATAAATCCTATCCCTCAGGACCTTTTCCATTAACTTACCGACCACCGAAGTAAGACTAACCGGCCTATAATTACTAGGGTCATTCCTATTTCCTTTCTTGAACAGAGGAACAACATTCGCCACTCTCCAGTCCTCTGACACTATCCCAGTGGACAGTGAGGACCCAAAGATCAAAGGCTCTGCAATCTCATCGTTTGCCTCCCAAAGAATCCTAGGATACATCCCATCTGGCCCAGGGGACCTATCGACTCTCAGGTTTTTCAAAATTGCTAATACACTTTCCCTCAGAACATCTACCTTCTACAGCCTATCAGCCTGTATCTCACACTCATCCTCAAAAACATGGTCGCTTCTCGGCCTTTTGGCTAAGATCAAGTGTAGTCTGCAGATGCTGCACTTGGTAGTGGCCATTGGGTTGCATTTAAGCTTCATATGTTCCATATGAAGCAATTTTTAAAAGCGGTATCTCGGCCTTTTGGCTAAGATGCAAATGAGATCAAGCCTGGGGGGTGCGGATACGTCTGCCTACTCCAATCAGCTTGGCTCATGTAGATCACGCCCAAGACAGGGTAGAGGATTGCATGCCCTGTCTTGTCAGCCTAGATCGGAAATGTCTCAACTTGTTGAGACTCTGAATTGGACTTGATTTGATTGAATTGGAAAAGTAATTTAAAAAAACATGGACAGGATTCTTAGAGATAGGATGTCTGCGCATTTAGAAAGGAATAAACTCCTTAACGATAGTCAGCATGGTTTTGTGAGAGGGAGGTCAAGCCTCACTAACCTGGTGGAGGTTTTTGAAGAAGTGACGAGAATGGTTGACGAGGGAAGGGCCGTGGATGTCGTCTATATGGACTTTAGTAAAGCGTTTGACAAAGTCCCTCATAGTAGGTTGGTGCAAAAGGTTGGATCTCATGGGATAAAGGGGGAGGTGGCTAGATGGGTGGAGAACTGGCTTGGTCACAGAAGACAGAGAGTGGTAGTGGAAGGGTCTTTTTCCGGCTGGATGCCTGTGACTAGTGGTGTTCCGCAGGGCTCTGTATTGGGACCTCTGCTATTTGTGATATATATAAACGATCTGGAAGAAGGTGTAACTGGGGTGATCAGCAAGTTTGCGGACGACACAAAATTGGCAGGGCTTGCAGATAGTGAGGAGCATTGTCAGAAGCTACAAAAGGATATAGATAGGCTGGAAATTTGGGCAAAGAAATGGCAGATGGAGTTCAATCCAGATAAATGCAAAGTGATGCATTTTGGTAGAGCTAACGTAGGGGGGAGCTATTCGATAAATGGCAGAACCATAAAGGGTGTAGATATGCAGAGGGACCTGGGTGTGCAAGTCCACAGATCCTTGAAGGTGACGTCACAGGTGGAGAAGGTAGTGAATAAGGCATATGGCATGCTTGCCTTCATAGGATGGGGCTTAGAGTATAAAAGTTGGGGTCTGATGTTGCAGTTGTATAGAACGTTGGTTCGGCCGCATTTGGAATACTGCGCCCAGTTCTGGTCGCCACACTACAAGAAGGACGTGGAGGCTTTAGAGAGAGTGCAGAGAAGGTTTACCAGGATGTTGCCTGGTATGGAAGGGCTTAGTTATGAGGAGAAATTGGGTAAACTGGGGTTGTTCTCACTGGAAAGACGGAGGATGAGGGGTGACCTAATCGAGGTGTATAAAATTATGAAAGGCATAGTTAAGGTGAACGGTGGGAAGCTTTTTCCCAGGCCGGTGCTGACGTTCGCGAGGGGTCATAGGTTCAAGGTGAGGGGGGGAAGGTTTAACACGGATATCAGAAGGACGTATTTTACACAGAGGGTGGAGGGAGCCTGGAATGCGCTGCCGGGCAAGGTGGTGGAGGCGGATACACTGGGAACGGATAAGACTTATCTGGTTAGCCACATGAACGGAGTGGGAATGGCGGGATACAAAAGAATGGTCTAGTTTGGGCCAGGGAGCGGCGCGGACTTGGAGGGCCGAAGGGCCTGTTCCTGTGCTGTACTGTTCTTTGTTCTTTGTTCTCTCCTTGGTGAACACTGAAGAAAAGTATTCATTCATCGCCTCTCCTATCTCTTCTGACTCCATGCACAAGTTCCCACTACCATCCTTGACCGGCCCTAACCTCACCCTGGTCATTCTTTTATTTCCCACATAAGAGTAAAAAGCTTTGGGATTTTCCTTGATCCAACCCGCCAAGGACTTCTCATGCCCCTCCTAGCTCTCCTAAGCCCTTTTCTTAGCTCATTCCTTGCTACCTTGTAACCCTCAAGCAACCCAACTGAACCTTGTTTTCTCATCCTTACATACGCTTCCTTTTTCCTCTTGACAAGACATTCAACCTCTTTTGTGAACCATGGTTCCCTCACTCGGCCATTTCCTCCCTGCCTGACAGGGACATGCCTATCAAGGAAATGCAGTATTTGTTTCTTGAACAAGCTCCACTTTTCATCTGTGCCTTTCCCTGACAGTTTCTGTTCCCATCTTATGTTCCCTAATTCTTGCCTAATTGCATCATAATTACCCCTCCCCCAATTATAAACCTTGCCCTGCCGCGAGGCCCTATCCCCCTCCATTGCAATAATGAAAGACACCGAATTATGGTCACTATCTCCAAAGTGCTCTCCCACAACCAAATCTAACACTTGGCCCGGTTCATTACCCAGTACCAAGTCCAATGTGGCCCCACCTCTTGTCGGCCTATCCACATATTGTGTCAGGAAACCCTCCTGCACACAGTGTACAAAAACTGCTCCATCCGAACTATTCGACCTATAAAGGTTCCAATCAATATTTGGAAAATTAAAGTCACCCATGACAACTACCCTGTGACCTCCACACCTATCCATAATCTGTTCCTAGCCCTTCTGAATAAACCTCCGGGTATTTGAGCAAGACTTTGCTCAGGTGACCATTTTTCAACTGTAAAATGTTTACCCAGTCTAGTTGAATCTCCTTGAGCCAATTCCGTCCCAATAGGCTCGGTCTTGAATCTTCCACTACCATCAATGGTAGCCTAACCAGTTGCTTTTCATAAGCAACAGGCACATGTGTTGCACCCAACACTCTGCGGTTCTCCTGTATAAGTCCTCATTCTTGCCGAAGTCTCAGTTAATGATAAGGGTTGGAGTCCAGTGCGAATTTTGTTGAACACTGTTTCCTCTACCATGGATACGGCTGAGCCTGTGTCAACCTTCATTAATATTGGACATCCATTCAGTCTTATGGATAATTTAATAGGTTTTGATTTGGTCATTGCTATGCAAAGTAGTTGTTCCTCGTCAGAGGTAGGTGGAGCTTCCAGGGTGTGCATTCTCTTGTACCCTGGCCTCTGTGTTGATTTCCGAAATGTCGGTTTTGGAACTAATCACCTTAACCTTGTCAGGTGCCAGTAATGAGCAGTCTATCTCCAAGGCTGGTCAGAGGAACTGACACTCCCGTTTAAGTACAAGGCAAATACTCCCTGATTGGCCCATCAATTGGATCCTTAATCAGGGAGCTCTTACTCCAATAGGCCAACCTCAATGGCCTGATTGAAATCATTGCACTTACTGGCTCACCGAGCCGGTCGTTTACCCCTTTTTGTCCCTACAGGAGAAGATAGCCCGCATAAGAGGAGTGAGCGGGAGAAGATCGGAGGTAGGGTCCCTGACCTGAGAATCCTCACTCCCTTTGAGGAGAGTTAGTGTTGGGTGGCATGGCGGACTCAACAACAGAACAGCTGCCGGGAGTGAGTGAAGTTTTCACTTCGACTTCAGGAAGTGTTGTGGAGGATGTGCCCCTGTCTATATCAATGGGGACAAGGTAGATGTGGTCGAGAGCTTCAAGTTTTTTGGTGCCAGATCACCAACAACCTGTCCTGGTCCCCCCCATACTGACACTATAATTAAGAAAGCCCACCAACACCTCTACTTTCTCAGAAGACTAAGGAAATTTGGCATGTCCACTACAACTCTCAGCAACTTTTACAGATGCACCATAGAAAGCATTTTTTCTGGTTGTATCACAGCTTGGTATGGCTCCTGCTCTGTCCATGACTGCAAAAAACTACAAAGGGTTGTGAACAAAGCCCAGTCCATCACTCAAACCAGTCTCCCATTGACCCTGTCTACACTTCCCGCTGCCTCGGAAAAGCAGCCAGCATAATTAAGGACCCCGTGCACCCGGGACATACTCTCTTCTATCTTCTTCTGTTGGGAAAAAGATACAGAAATCTGAGGACACGTACCGACCGACACAAGAACAGCTACTTCCCTGCTGCCATCAGACTTTTGAATGGACCTACCTTGCATTAAGTTGATCTTTTTCTACACCCTAGCCATTCTGCACCCTTTCCTTTCCTTATCAATAAACGATATGCATCGTCTGTATATGACACAGTGTCTGGAAAGGCTCAGTAGACCAAGGTCCACCACACTACGAAAACAAAAAGGGACGGTCAATAGGGAATTAAAGGTGCTATATTTAAATGCCCGCAGTGTCCGGAACAAGATAGATGAGCTTGTGGCCCAGATTGTGACTGGCAGGTATGATGTGGTAGGCATCACAGAGACGTGGTTGCAGGGGGTTCAGGACTGGCAGTTAAACATCCAGGGATTCACAACCTATCGAAAAGACAGAGGGGTGGGTAGAGGGGGCGGGGTTGCCTTGTTAATTAGAAATGAAATTAAATCAATAGCACTAAACGACATAGGGTCAGACGATGTGGAGTCTGTGTGGGTAGAGTTGAGGAACCACAAAGGCAAAAAAACCATAATGGGAGTTATGTACAGGCCTCCTGACAGTGGTCAGGACCAGGGGCACAAAATGCACCACGAAATAGAAAGGGCATGTCAGAAAGGCAAGGTCACAGTGATCATGGGGGATTTCAATATGCAGGTGGACTGGGTAAATAATGTTGCCAGTGGACCCAAAGAAAGGGAATTCATTGAATGTTTACAGGATGGCTTTTTGGAACAGCTTGTGATGGAGCCCACGAGGGAACAGGCTATTCTGGACTTAGTGTTATGTAATGAGCCAGACGTGATAAAAGATCTTAAAGTAAGGGAACACTTAGGAAGCAGTGATCATAATATGGTAGAATTCAGTCTGCAATTTGAAAGAAGGAAGGCAGAATCAGATGTGAAGGTTCTACAGTTAAATAAAGGTAATTACAGGCGCATGAGGGAGGAACTGACAAAAATCGACTGGAAGCAGAGCCTAATGGGAAAGACAGTAGAACAGCAATGGCAGGAGTTTCTGGGAGTAATTGAGGACAGAGTGCAGAGGTTCATCCCAAACAAAAGAAAGGTTATCAGAGGGGGGATTAGGCAGCCATGGCTGACAAAGGAAGTCAGGGAATGCATCAAGGCAAAAGAGAGAGCCTATAACGTGGCAAAGAGTAGTGGGAAGTCAGAAGATTGGGAAGGCTATAAAAACAAACAGAGGATAACAAAGAGAGAAATAAGGAAGGAGAGGATCAAATATGAAGGTAGGCTAGCCAGTAACATTAGGAATGATAGTAAAAGTTTCTTTAAATACATTAAAAACAAACGGGAGGCAAAAGTAGACATTGGGCCGCTCCAAAATGACGCTGGTAATCTAGTGATGGGAGACAAGGAAATAGCTGAGGAACTTAATAAGTACTTTGCGTCAGTCTTCACAGTAGAAGACATGAGTAATATCCCAACAATTCAGGAAAGTCAGGGGGCAGAGTTGAATATGGTTGCCATCACAAAGGAGAAAGTGCTAGAGAAACTAAAAGGTCTGAAAATTGATAAATCTCCGGGCCCAGATGGGCTACATCCTAGAGTTCTAAAGGAGATAGCTGAAGAAATAGTGGAGGCGTTAGTTATGATCTTTCAAAAGTCACTGGAGTCAGGGAAAGTCCCAGAGGATTGGAAAATCGCTGTTGTAACCCCACTGTTCAAGAAGGGAACAAGAAAAAAGATGGAAAATTATAGGCCAATTAGCCTAACCTCAGTTGTTGGCAAAATTCTAGAATCCATCGTTAAGGATGAGATTTCTAAATTCTTGGAAGTGCAGGGTCGGATTAAGACAAGTCAGCATGGATTTAGTAAGGGGAGGTCGTGCCTGACAAACCTGTTAGAGTTCTTTGAAGAGATAACAAATAGGTTAGACCAAGGAGAGCCAATGGATGTTATCTATCTTGACTTCCAAAAGGCCTTTGACAAGGTGCCTCACGGGAGACTGCTGAGTAAAATAAGGGCCCATGGTATTCGAGGCAAGGTACTAACATGGATTGACGATTGGCTGTCAGACAGAAGGCAGAGAGTTGGGATAAAAGGTTCTTTCTCAGAATGGCAACCGGTGACAAGTGGTGTCCCGCAGGGTTCAGTGTTGGGGCCACAGCTGTTCTCTTTATATATTAACGATCTAGATGACGGGACTGGGAGCATTCTGGCCAAGTTTGCCGATGATACAAAGATAGGTGGAGGGGCAGGTAGTATTGAGGAGGTGGGGAGGCTGCAGAAAGATTTAGACAGTTTAGGAGAGTGGTCCAAGAAGTGGCTGATGAAATTCAACGTGGGCAAGTGCGAGGTCGTACACTTTGGAAAAAAGAATAGAGGCATGGACTATTTTCTAAACGGTGACAAAATTCATAATGCTAAAGTGCAAAGGGACTTGGGAGTCCTAGTCCAGGATTCTCTAAAGGTAAACTTGCAGGTTGAGTCCGTAATTAAGAAAGCAAATGTAATGTTGTCATTTATCTCAAGAGGCTTGGAATACAAAAGCAGGGATGTACTTCTGAGGCTTTATAAAGCACTGGTTAGGCCCCATTTGGAGTACTGTGAGCAATTTTGGGCCCCACACCTCAGGAAGGACATACTGGCACTGGAGCGGGTCCAGCGGAGATTCACACGGATGATCCCAGGAATGGTAGGCCTGACATACGATGAACGTCTGAGGATCGTGGGATTATATTCATTGGAGTTTAGGAGGTTGAGGGGAGATCTGATAGAAACTTACAAGATAATGAACGGCTTAAATAGGATGGACGTAGGGAAGTTGTTTCCATTAACAGGGGAGACTAGGACGCGGGGGCACAGCCTTAGAATAAAAGGGAGTCACTTTAGAACAGAGATGAGGAGAAATTTCTTCAGCCAGAGAGTGGTGGGTCTGTGGAATTCATTGCCACAGAGGGCTGTGGAGGCCGAGACGTTGAGCGTCTTCAAGACAGAAATTGATAAATTCTTGATTTCTCGAGGAATTAAGGGCTATGGGGAGAGAGCGGGTAAATGGAGTTGAAATCAACCATGATTGAATGGTGGAGTGGACTCGATGGGCCGAATGGCCTTACTTCCGCTCCTATGTCTTATAGCCTGCAAGAAACAATACTTTTTACTGTATACTAATACGTGTGACAAGAATAAATCAAAGCAAATCAAACAGCTTTTCTCCGACCTGGGGTCATTTTCTTTTCAGGTCATTTATCAGTTAGTTGTCTTTGTTCTGGAAGAAGTCCGGCAAGTGGAAGTATCTTGTTTACACTTGTGGAACATTCATTGAATTTCAAAATGTTTTTTGTGATCCTTTTTGAGATGAGCAGTTTGATAAGATTTCAAACCATCAATAAAGGTGCCAGGTTGTCTGTCCATGTGTCCCTTTTCTCAACGAAGGCTTTTTAAAAGATTTTTTTGTTGAGTAAACATGTGCTTTTCAAACAGTGGTCCTTCAAAATCTACAACTTAACTACACATTTGTGACAACACTAGTCCCTTTGCTACAACACCTCCCAGAGAACACATTCATTGGAAAGAATGCAGTGATGCTTAGTTTGATTAAATAAATAAATTATTCAACTCTGGAGTGTAGAATGTGTGTGTAAATAGACATAGAAGAAGGTTTTGTGTAATGGCATTAAGTGTTTCTATTCTACACTGAGATTCCTTTCAGAATGAAAGTATTTGTCAATGAGACGTGTGTATATATATATATATATACTCTGATTCATCCACTGCAATGAAGATGTGGCAACAGAAATACAGCATACTAGGATTAAGCCGCTTCTTGTCTGCAAAAGAAATAGCAAGATGTTTAATGCCCTAGGGAGAGAAAGGGAAGTGCATTAAACATTTGGAATTAAAAGTTGCACAAGCCAACAGAAATGATACAGCGACTTCAAACTCATTTCTATAATTGGATGCATGCCCACATATTCTTGAAGTTTTAGTCACACTATTATCTCTGGTGATCAAAGTTGCCAGAATTATCTGAATATTTACAGAAATTCTTGATGACATGGTAACTTTTAAACTCCAAATCCTCTGCAGACTATTCCTATTTATTCCATTCTTCTGTAAAAAAATTATTACACTACACTCTTTCGACAGCTATTAAACCAGAGTCAGATAATTATTATTACAGGCCTGGAAATGCCTTCCTACTATGCACGCAAAGTTTTAACACTGCTATCATTTTAGACCAATGCCACAGAATACTTTCTAAATTATGCTTTTATTCATTCATGGATATAGGCATCACTGTCAAACACAGATGTATTGCCTATCATTGCCCATGAGAAGGTGATAAGCCATTGGTGTGTGACTAGAAGAGGAATGTGAAAATGGTGATTTTCTCATTCAACTGTTTCCCTGACTTTCTAGGTAGAGATTGTGGATTTGAGAAGTCCTGTAGAAGGAGTTTTGGCAAGTTGCTGAAGTAGATAAGACACACTGTAGCCACTGTACATTGGTGATGGAGGAGTGAATTTTTAAGATGGTGGATAAGGCTGATAAATAATGCTGTTTTGTCCTGGATGGTTTTGAGTTTTATGAGTGTTGTTGGAGGTGTACTCATCCAGACAAGTGGAGAATGATCCACCACACTCCTGACTTGTATCTCGTAGTTAGCGGACAAGCTGTAGGGAGTCGGCACATGAGTCATTTACTGCAGAATACTGGCTTCTGATCTGCTCTTGTAGTTAAAGTATTGATGGGGCTGTTCTCCTTCAGTTTCTGATCAATAGTGATCCTTAGATCTTGATTGTGTAGGAGGGCCATACAAGGGAGGGGGATCAGGGTTGGTGTGATGGGTTCAGTGATGATAATGCTGCTGAACATCAAAGGAAGGTAGTTTGATTCACTTGCTGGAGATTATCATTGCCTCACAGTTGAAAGGCATACATGTTACTTGTCACTTATCAGCTAAAGCCTGGATGTTGTTCAGACCTTTCTGCATGATGCACAAAGTATTTTTGTATCTGAGAAATAGTGAATGGTACTGAATCCAGAAATAGTCGTCCATAAACATCTGGAATTCTGATCTTCTGTGGAAGGAAGGTAATGGATGAAACTGGTTAAGCTAAAGGATCATACCCTGAGGAACCCCTGCAGCAATGTTCTGAATGCCTGCAACAACCATAACTATCTTCCTTTGCGCTGGACATGACTTTAGCTGGTGGAGAGGTTTCACTCTGATCCTTTAGAACCCCTTTACTGTCAAATGTTGCCTTTATTTCAAGGGTAGTTTGGGCTGGGGGAGGAGGGGCTGATTGAATTTGCCATGCTTTTTGTGGATAAGCCTTAACTGGACAATATTCCCTTTGTCGCATTAATGTTAGTGTTGGCATCTGTGACGGTTTGGATAAAGGTGCATCTAGATATTGAGCACAAGTCTTTAGCACTACAGTCACTGTGATGTTGGGCCTGTGGGCTTTGCCATATCCAGTGTGATCTTGATATCATTTTGAGTGAATCATATTGGCTGAAGACTATAATCTGTGATTGTGAGACTTCAAGGAGGAGGGGCAAGATGCATTATCCATTTGGCACTTGACTGAAGATGGGTGCAAATACTTCAGTCTTGTCTGAATACATGCTGGGTTCACCTTTCATTTGAGGATGGCTCTGTGCATCCAGCCACCTTCTTCAGTTATTTAATTGTTCATCACCATTCACATCTGAACAAAGAAAATTACAGCACAGGCCCTTCGGCCCTCCAAGCCTGCACCGACCATGCTGCCCAACTGAACTAAAATTCCCTATCCTTCATGTATTTGTCAAGACGCCCCTTAAAAGTCACTATCGTATCTGCTTCCACTAACTCCCCCGGCAGCGAGTTCCAGGCACCCACCACCATCTGCATAAAAAAACTTGCCTTGTATATCTCCTTTAAGCCTTGCCCCTCGCACCTTAAAACCTATGCCGCCTAATAATTGACTCTTCCACCCTGGGAAAAAGCTTCTGACTATCCACTCTGTCCATGCCCCTCATAATCTTGTAGACTTCTATCAGGTTGCCCCCTCAACCTCTATTGTTCCAGTGAGAACAAATCAGGTTTCTCCAATCTCTCCTCAGCTAATGAAGGAAACCGCAGGAGGTTTCCTTCAGACTCTGTGTTGAAGACTCCCAGGGCCATTCCTTGTATATCTCTGTGCTGCTATCTCTGCTATAAGTCTGACCTCGGTAAGAGTTTTAACAACACCAGGTTAAAGTCCAACAGGTTTATTTGGTAGCAAATACCATTAGCTTTCGGAGCCCTGCTCCTTCGTCAGATGGAGTGAGATATCCATTCCATCTGACGAAGGAGCAGGGCTCTGAAAGCTAATGGCATTTGCTACCAAATAAACCTGTTGGACTTTAACCTGGTGTTCTTAAAACTCTTACTGTGTTTACCCCAGTCCAACGCCGGCATCTCCACATCATAAGTCTGACCTGCCAATGGAATGACAATGACAAGCTGCAGTTTGACTGCTTTGTGGAACTGGTTTCCCAATGTTGGCAGCTGTCCCCTGATATTAGGTCGATGGCAAGTGGTTCATCCAATTTTATTTTTATATACTTTAGTAGTTGTTTAATACAACTGAACAGCTTATTTGGTCATTTCAGAAGTCAGCTGTGGTAACTTGATATGTAGTTCAGTGCTCTTAAATACATTGAAACACTGATCTCGATGGGCCATACACTGCCAGCAAGGTCTAGCACAGAATTAACCAAATCAGAAAATTGGATAGATTCTACCCATTGATTTTAATGGATAGGAAATCACAGGGAAATCAGGCCTGGAATTTCAATATGTGACAGCTGCATACCTGATAAACTGGGGTCTTGCTTTTGATATTTTGTTGTTTCTATGCATTTCTGATGAGACACTGGTCCAGATTTTACAGTGAAATTGTTCTGATTTTTCCTCTGAATCTGACAGTAATATGTTGACAGGTATTGATAGAGTGGATTCTCAGAGGCTTTTACCCAGGGCTGAAATGGTTGTCACGAGAGGCCACAGGTTTAGGGTGCTGGGGAGTAGGTATAGAGGAGATGTTAGGGGTAAGTTTTTCACTCAGAGGGTGGTGGGTGCGTGGAATCGGCTGCCTGTAGTGGAGGTGGAAGCGGATTCGATTGAGTCTTTTAAGAGACCTTTGGATAGGTTCATGGAGGTCAGTAAGATAGAGGATTATAGATGAGCCTAGAAGGTAAGGAAATTGTTCGGCGCAACTTGTGGGCCGAAGGGCCTGTTTGTGCTGTAGCTTTTCTATGTTCTATCTGGATCCATCTCAACAGTTAAATGCGAAAATCTGCAAGTTAGTGTCAGGGATGCACTGGTTCCCCATAGGATATGCTGTTCCTGTGACAATACCACGACACCACCACCTACAAATGTCAGCAAGTCCAGAGCCCATAGGGTTTCTCCGGTTAAGGGAGTCCA
The DNA here is from genome assembly GCF_964213995.1 of Mustelus asterias. NCBI lineage: Eukaryota > Metazoa > Chordata > Chondrichthyes > Carcharhiniformes > Triakidae > Mustelus > Mustelus asterias. Next base: position 62,900,873 of record NC_135815.1, on the reverse strand, counting down.
ATAAACAGTGATTGGCAGAGAGGCAAAAGGATAAATGGGATAGACGAGAGATGATATGGAGATGCCGGCGTTGGACTGGGGTAAACACAGTAAGAAGTTTAACAACACCAGGTTAAAGTCCAACAGGTTTATTTGGTAGCAAAAGCCACACGAGAGCCATAGACGAGAGAAACAGAAAAAGAAAATGGGAAGAAAGTTTTGAACAAGATTGTTAAGGTTAGTATTCGATAAAAATAGCTTATTAAAATAGATGTTTACAAAGACATCCGGCTGCAGCCAGAGCCAAATCCATGGCACCACAGCTGGCTCAGCTGTACAGGGGAGCACAGAGAAGAGCAATAGTGATAGGAGATTCAATAGTTGAGGGAACAGACAGAAATTTTCATGGCCAGAGTCATAGAATCCCTACAATGCAGAAGGAGGCCATTTGGTCCATCAAGTCTGTACCAACTCAGCATCTTACTCATGCCCACCACTGCACTATTCCCATAACACCATGTATTTACCCGGCTAATTCCCCTGCCTCCACCATGGTCTCAGGCAGTGCTTTCCATATCCGAAATACTCATTTGCATAAAAATATTTTTCTGCACAAGTCTCCTGGTGTTCATATGTGGAGCAGAATGCATGGTCCACAAGACTGAGGTGTCCTGCCATTTTTCTGTTTAATAGACTAACTAGAATTCTCAGAAGTTTAAGATTTAACCCTGAAAACCTCAATTTGTTAAACCCAATTTAATTAAACTACTTCTTGATCTTAGATGCCGACTTCAATATTGACCCTTCATCACAATGTTAGCACCCTCATCTTCCATATCTTCTTCTTGACTTTGTTTTGGCCTCAATCTTTCAGCTTCTGTCTTTGTTGAGTTACTTTCTCTTGGTAACTTCTGGTGAATTCACACTTTGTACCCTTGACAAACCAGACAACGCTTCCAGAGTTTTAAATTGGCCTTTATTCAAGCTATAGTGAGGAAGTCTGCCTTCCACAAGGAGACATACAGACTTCCTGACTGATGCATGGCATGGGCAGTTATACCTTTGATTATCTCACAAGTGATTTGCATTTACCATCACAACATTTGTTCTGAAGTCATTGATATCCAATTACAACTAGTAGTTCTGATTATTTATTTATGCCAGGTGAATATAGTTAACTAGTTACAGCCTCCTATATGCTTGCCTATTTATAATGATTATTCACTAATGAAACTAATCTACATGGCTACATCATCTTAACATCTACATCTGCTGTTATGCCTACCACCCTGTGGTTACCAGGCTCTTGTCTTTTGGTCAGCTTGTTTGTGCAGCAAGTGGGAACTGCACTGAAACATCTTCACAGCAGCTTCCCAGGGAAACTCCACTTCTTTCAGTGATTTTAGTGTTTTCAACCCTTTCAGAAACTTCAGTTATACTGATTGGTAAAGTTGAGACTGTTCCTTGGATGAAAAAAGGCTGAGAGGAAATTTGATAGAGGTAATAAAGACCATGAGGGGTGTAAGGTTTGGGGTTTAGAGGTCTAAAGCCCTTCTAACTAAAAACAAACTCTCAGGTCAAAATTTTTAATTTCTTACACTGGGTTCTTAGTTGTGTTTGACTCACAAGGTGCAAATAACTAGTATTTATGAATGAAGTAGAATTTATTAAGCAAGATTTTACACAGACTTAACAAGAAGCAGTGAAGACAACATACCAATTTTTCTTCGCTCAAGATCCCAAGAAATCTTAGTGTTGTCAATACAGACAAGTTCTCTCTTTGTTTTTGAAGTGATGTTGAACAGTGTCCAGAAACCATGGTATCTCTGTGCCAATGAGAATTGCAATTTCTCAGCTTCTATCCCCCATTCGGCCGTATCTCCTTCCTTTTTTGAAGTTGGTCAGAATTCACTCATCCTACTGACTTCCTGATCTTAGATCAGGAGGGCGGCACGGTAGCACAGTGGTTAGCACTGCTGCTTCACAGCTCCAGGGACCTCGGTTCGATTCCCGGCTTGGGTCACTGTCTGTGTGGAGTTTGCATATTCTCCTCGTGTCTGCGTGGGTTTCCTCCGGGTGCTCCGGTTTCCTCCCACAGTCCAAAGATGTGCGGGTTAGGTTGATTGGCCAGGTTAAAAATTACCCCTTAGAATCCTGAGATGCGTAGGTTAGAGGGATTAGTGGGTAAGTATGTGGGGGTAGGGCCTGGGTGGGATTGTGGTCGGTGCAGACTCGATGGGCCGAATGGCCTCCTTCTGCACTGTAGGGTTTCTATGGTTTCTATGACTATAGGACACAATTAATTTCGTGTCAGTCCACCTTTGCAACAATCTCAGCTTTATGGATCATCAACTCCAGAAGTTTATATTCCATCACAAACAAATGCACATTTAGTTAGAAGGGCTTTAGACCTCTAAACCCCAAACCTTACACCCCCCATGATCTTTATTACCTCTATCAAATCTCCTCTCAGCCTTTTTTCATGGCTGTGTGAAACAGAATCACAGAATTGTTACAGCACAGGAGGTCATTCGACCCATTGTGTCCGCACTGGCTCTCCAAATAAGCAATTCACTTAGTGCCATTCACCTGCCTTCACTCTGTAACCCTGCACATTCTTCCTTTTCAGATAATAGTCTAATTGCATTTTGAATGCTTTGATTTAACCTGCGCCTTCACCCCCCACAGCAGTGCATTCCAGACTTTAACCACTTGCTGCTCAAAAAAGGTTTTCTCATATCACTTTTTTGCTTCTTTTGCCAATTATTTTAATCCTGTGCCTCCTCATTCTCGATCATTTCACAAGTAAGAACAGTTCCACCCTATCAAATCTATCCAGAATCCTGTAACATTTTGCTAATTCTCATTTTTAGAACCTGTAATATCTATGGATTTTATTTATTTGAACTACAGTTTAATATTAAATGGTTCAGATTTGACTTTCTGTTGCACAATTAACAATGAAGATAGCTGAGCACAGGAAAGCAGTTGTGCGTGAAGAAGCAAAATTGTTTTATTTTATGACAGAGCTCCATTGAGCCTGGAGCTGTCAGAATGGCCAAAACGATGAGGTGTTTGTTTATAAATCAGTTTCAAGCAATGGCTAAAACATTGTGAACTTTAGATGACATCTTATGTTTAAACAAACCATGCCTCGTGTTAATTGATCTGCACCAGAGGGGAAACCTTTATTCTCTGATATTGGTCGAACTGTTGATTTGAATAGCTTTAGTGTGGGGCTTGAGTTAAGGTACATTGACAAGAGAATGTGACTATATATGGCTTCTCTGTAGCTGGATGGAGATGTGCATTTGCACAGCCAGAAGTTGACTATATGAAGCCACAAAATATCCATTGAATCTTAAATCATTCACGGGGTGGCAGGGTGGCACACTGTTGTATCACAGTGCCAAGGGTTGACAGGGATTCCATAAATGGCATGTGCTGAATATACTTTGAATCAACAGCTGGCTCAGGAGAAGTAAGATTGTCTACCTTGGTAGTCATATCCTTGATTGGAAATTGCCATTTGGCATCAAACAATAGTTCAAAGATGGAGGAAGCGAATAGTCTAAATGGCTTGCAATGCTGGACTGATGGATTTTGTCTTTAACCTGCCATATTTTTTTGTGCATTCACCATGGGTTACCTGTAAGTGATGGTTCAAAGCAGTAAATTTCATGCAAGACTAACATTTTCATTCTTTTTCCCCTTCCAGATATTACACTGTTAGATACAGAGAGAAAGGAGAATCAGCCAAATGGGAATATAAGATATCAAAGATATACAGGCGAGTTCTGATTGACATGCTCACATCAGATTCCATATACGAATTCTCTGTTCGGACTTCACAAGGAGACAGAGATAGCAAATGGAGTGTTTCAGTTTTCCAAAGAACACCAGAGTCTGGTATGTTTTTAATGCCTGGTACTGAAAAGTCATTCCAAATAAAGCACTGTGTTGAAACTACAATTATCTTTACAATCTGTTGCTGATAGTTCCAAGGGGTGGCACAGTGGCTGGCACTGCTGCCCCACAGCGCCAGGGACCCAGGTTCAATTCCCGGCTTGGGTCACTGTCTGTGGGGAATCTGCACGTTCTCTCCATGTCTGCGTAGGTTTCCTCCGGGTGCTCCAGTTTGCTCCCGCAGTCAGAAAGACGTGCTGGTTAGGTGCACTGACCATGCTAAATTCTCCCTCAGTGTACCCAAACAGGCGTCGGAGTGTGGCGACCAGGGGATTTTCACAGAAACTTCAATGTAGTGTTGATATAAGCCTACTTGTGACACTGATGGAATAAACTTTAAGTTATTCTTCATGTTAAAAATTGAAATTATGATGATTCAAATGAAGTAGCGTTGTCAGGAATAAACTACAGTTCCAATTCGAAGGACTGAAATTAGTGATGCTGCATTCAATAACCTTCCTCTGCTGTTAATTCTGATGACAATCGGCTTCTGGGTGTTTTGTTTACAACCCATGAATGTCAAAAGCTTTGTGTGTGCGTGTTCATGTTAAATTGGAAAGATATGGCTTTGTTGTTTTATATACTTGCTGTGCTGAAAATTGTCAGAAGTTGTGTGGGAATTAAGAGGTTTTATCTGTTGTGTGCTTTGATTAAAATTTTATAATGGATTGTCATTTCTGTGAGTCAAATAAAGGGAGTGAGTTCAGTGAAGAAATATCACTGCTACACTGCATTACTAACATTCTTCACAGTCACCAGAGACACAGTAATGCCAAGCCCACTGTCTCATAAATCAAGAGACAAACTTAAAGATCAAGAGATTTGCTATAAAAATCATGAGTCACTATTTTTTCCAAATGTAAACTAATATAGATTGACAGATGTTTTATAAACCTTAAGTTTTTTTAAATTCTTTAACAGGTCAGAGTTGTTAAAAAACATTACTATATCTGAAAATGCTTGACAAGAAATAGTTTTTAAAATTCTGTTTGTTATCCCAGCATGTTTTAAATAAGGATCAGCAACCCCACCACTGTAAAATGATACAGAATAAGGAGCCCATTTGGCTGACTGTACCTGTGTCTGCTATTCTGCAGAGCTATCCGGTTATCCACATTCCTGCTTCTTCACCATGCCCTGGAAAATTATTTTCCTTCCGTTTCCCTTTTTTCCTGACTGCCCCTCTAATTTTAGGCACTGCCTTTTGCTGGGACAACAATTCAAATGGTATCTCATCCAAGTAGCCCTCCAGGCATTGCAGGAGAGAACTGAGATATAGAGCAGAACATAGCAGCAGCATCAGAGAGCAGAGTGCTGCGTGGTGGTGGGGGTGGGGACGCGCGCGTGCGAGAGAGAGAGCGAGCGGAGCACCGCGTGGGGAGCAAGGTGATAGCAGAGCGCCATGTGGGGGAGCGGGAGAGAGAGCGAGTGAGCAGAGCACCGCGTGGGGAGTGAGAGCGATAGAGCGCCATGTGAGAGAGCAAGCAGAGTGCTGCATGGGGAGTGAGAGAGAGCAAGCAGAGCGTTGCATGGGGGAGGGAGAGAGAAAAGCGAGCAGAGCATCGCGTGGGGAGCAAGAGAGATAGCCGAGCACTGCCTGGGGGAGTGAGAGAGAGCGCAAGCAGAGCGCTCCGTGGGGAGCGAGAGAGATAGCAGAGCGCTGCCTGGGGGAGTGAGAGAGAGCAAGCAGAGCGCTCCGTGGGGAGCGAGAGAGATAGCAGAGCGCTGCCTGGGGGAGTGAGAGAGAGAGCAAGCAGAGCGCTCCGTGGGGAGCGAGAGAGAAAAGCGAGCAGAGCACTGTGTGGGGAGCGAGAGAGATAGCAGAGCGCTGCCTGGGGGAGCGAGGGAGAGAGAGCAGAGCACCGTGTGGGTGAGTGAGAGAGTGCCACGTGAGATGGTGAGAGAGAGAAAGTGAGCAGAGCACTGTGTGGGAAGCAAGAGAGATAGCAGAGCGTCGCGTTGTGGGGGGGGGGCGGAATAGAGAGGGCAGAGCGCCTCATGGAGGAGCGAGAGCAATAGAGCGCCACATGATGGAGCGAGAGAAACAGAGCGAGCAGAGCGCTGTATGGGGGAGCAAGAGAGAGCAAGCGAAACAGAGCACAGCATGGGGAGCGAGAGAGATAGCAGAGTGCTGTGTGGGGGAGCAAGAGAGAGAGAGAGCAGAGCACCGCGTAGGGGGGAGAGAGTGAGCAGAGCACCACGTGGGGAGCGAGAGAGATAGCAGAGCGCCGCATAGGTGGGGAGGGGGAGAGAGAGAGCAGAGCGCCGCATAGGGGGGGAGGGGGGGGAGAGAGAGAGAGCAGAGCGCCGCATAGGGGGGGGGAGAGAAAGAGAGTAGAGTGCCGCGTGGGGAAACGAGAGAGAGAGCAGAGAGCTGCGTGGGGAGCGAGAGAAATAGCAGAGTGCCACATGGGGGAGCGAGAGAGAGAGCAAGCAGAGTGCCGCGCGGGGGAGAGAGTGAGCAGAATGCCGCGTGGGGGGAGCGCGAGCGAGCAGAGTGCCGCGTGGGGGAGGGAGCGCGAGCGGGGAGGGAGCGCGAGCGGGCGGAGTGCCGCGTGGGGGAGGGAGCGCGAGCGGGCGGAGTGCCACGCGGGGAGGGAGCGCGAGCGGGCAGAGTGCCGCGTGGGGGAGGGAGCGCGAGCGGGCGGAGTGCCACGCGGGGAGGGAGCGCGAGCGGGCGGAGCGCCATGCGGGGTGGGGGGGTGAGAGAGACAGCAGACAGGGTGGCGGGCGGGGGAGGGAGTGAGCGAGCAGGAGCAGAGCGCCGGACGGGGGGGTGGAGGGAAAGAAGGGCGGGGGAGCAAGAGCAGAGTGGAGGGAGGAGGGAGGGCGGGCGAGCAGGAGCAGAGCGGGTGTGAGAGAGAGAGAGAGAGCAGAGCCCCGCGTGAGGGGGGAGAGAGAGCAGAGCTCTGTGTGGGCAGTGAGAGAGAGCAGAGCGCCACGTGGGGGAGCGAGAGAGAAAGCAGAGAGCCACATAGAGAGAGAGAGTCGAGCGTCTTATGGGGAACGAGAGAGAAAGAGAGAGCAGAGCGCCGCATGGGGAGAGAGAGAAGCAGAGTGCTGCGTGGGCGAGCGAGAGAGAACAGAGCACCGCATGGGGAGAGAGAGAGAAAAAGCAGAGCGCTGTTAAGGGGGAAGAGAGGGAGAATGGAACGCCGCGTTGGGGAACTAGAGGGAGTGAGCAGAGCGCCGCGTGGGGAGAGAGAGCGAGCAGAGTGCCGCGTGGGGAGCGAGAGAGAGAGCAGAGCGCCACATGGGGAGAGAGAGAGAGAGCAGAGCGCCACATGGGGGAGAGAGAGAGAGCAGAGCGCCACATGGGGGAGAGAGCAGAGTGCCGCGTGGGGAGCGAGAGAGAGAGCAGAGCACCACATGGGGGAGAGAGAGAGAGCAGAGCGCCACATGGGGGAGAGAGAGAGAGCAGAGCGCCACATGGGGGAGAGAGAGAGAGCAGAGCGCCACATGGGGGAGAGAGAGAGAGCAGAGCGCCACATGGGGGAGAGAGAGCAGAGTGCCGCGTGGGGAGCGAGAGAGAGAGCAGAGCGCCACATGGGGGAGAGAGAGCAGAGTGCCGCGTGGGGAGCGAGAGAGAGAGCAGAGCGCCACATGGGGGAGAGAGAGAGCAGAGCGCCACATGGGGGAGAGAGAGAGAGCAGAGCGCCACATGGGGGAGAGAGAGAGAGCAGAGTGCCACATGGGGGAGAGAGAGAGAGCAGAGCGCCACATGGGGGAGAGAGAGAGAGCAGAGCGCCACATGGGGGAGAGAGAGAGAGCAGAGCGCCACATGGGAGGGAGAGAGAGAGCAGAGCGCCACATGGAGAGAGAGAGAGCAGAGCGCCACATGGGGGAGAGAGAGAGAGCAGAGCGCCACATGGGAGGGAGAGAGAGAGCAGAGCGCCACATGGAGAGAGAGCAGAGCGCCACATGGGAGGGAGAGAGAGAGAGCAGAGCGCCACATGGAGAGAGAGCAGAGCGCCACATGGGGGAGAGAGAGAGAGCAGAGTGCCACATGGGGGAGAGAGAGAGAGCAGAGCGCCACATGGGAGAGAGAGAGAGAGTAGAGCGCCACATGGGGGAGAGAGAGAGAGCAGAGCGCCACATGGGGGAGAGAGAGAGAGCAGAGCGCCACATGGGGGAGAGAGAGAGAGCAGAGCGCCACATGGGGGAGAGAGAGAGAGAGTAGAGCGCCACATGGGGGGAGAGAGAGAGAGAGCAGAGCGCCACATGGGGGGAGAGAGAGCAGAGCGCCACATGGGGGGAGATAGAGAGCAGAGTGCCACATGGGGGAGAGAGAGAGAGCAGAGTGCCACATGGGGGAGAGAGAGAGAGCAGAGCGCCACATGGGGGAGAGAGAGAGAGCAGAGCGCCACATGGGGGAGAGAGAGAGAGAGTAGAGCGCCACATGGGGGGAGAGAGAGAGAGAGCAGAGCGCCACATGGGGGGAGAGAGAGCAGAGCGCCACATGGGGGGAGATAGAGAGCAGAGTGCCACATGGGGGAGAGAGAGAGAGCAGAGTGCCACATGGGGGAGAGAGAGAGAGCAGAGCGCCACATGGGAGAGAGAGAGAGAGCAGAGCACCACATGGGGGAGAGAGAGAGAGCAGAGCGCCACATGGGAGAGAGAGAGAGAGCAGAGCGCCACATGGGGGAGAGAGAGAGAGCCGAGTGCCACATGGGGGAGAGAGAGAGAGCCGAGTGCCACATGGGGGAGAGAGAGAGAGCAGAGTGCCACATGGGGGAGAGAGGGAGAGCAGAGTGCCACATGGGGGAGAGAGAGAGAGCAGAGTGCCACATGGGGGAGAGAGAGAGAGCAGAGCGCCACATGGGAGAGAGAGAGAGAGAGCAGAGCGCCACATGGGGGAGAGAGAGAGAGCAGAGCGCCACATGGGGGAGAGAGAGAGAGCAGAGCGCCACATGGGAGAGAGAGCAGAGCGCCACATGGGGGAGAGAGAGAGCAGAGCGCCACATGGGGGGAGAGAGAGAGAGAGCAGAGCGCCACATGGGGGGAGAGAGAGCAGAGCGCCACATGGGGGGAGAGAGAGAGAGAGCAGAGCGCCACATGGGGGGAGAGAGAGAGAGAGCAGAGCGCCACATGGGGGGAGAGAGAGAGAGAGCAGAGCGCCACATGGGGGGAGAGAGAGAGAGAGAGAGCAGAGCGCCACATGGGGGGAGCGAGAAAGAGAGAGAGCAGAGCGCCACATGGGGGGAGCGAGAAAGAGAGAGTGCAGAGCGCCACATGGGGGGAGCGGGAAAGAGAGAGAGCAGAGCGCCACTTGGGGGGAGAGAGAGCAGAGCGCCACATGGGGGGAGAGAGAGAGAGAGCAGAGCGCCACATGGGGGGAGCGAGAAAGAGAGAGAGCAGAGCGCCACATGGGGGGAGAGAGAGAGCGAGCAGAGCGCCACATGGGGGGAGAGAGCGAGCGAGCAGAGCGCCACATGGGGGAGAGAGAGAGAGCAGAGCGCCACATGGGGGAGAGAGAGAGAGAGCAGAGCGCCACATGGGGGGAGAGAGAGAGCGAGCAGAGCGCCACATGGGGGAGAGAGAGAGAGCAGAGCGCCACATGGGGGGAGCGAGAAAGAGAGAGAGCAGAGCGCCACATGGGGGGAGCGAGAAAGAGAGTGAGCAGAGCGCCACATGGGGGGAGAGAGAGAGCGAGCAGAGCGCCACATGGGGGAGAGCGAGCAGAGTGCTGCGTGGGGGAGAGAGAGAGAGCAGAACACCGCGTTTGTGGGGGGGGGGGAGTGAGCAGAGCGCCGCGTGGGGGAGAGAGAGAGCGAGAGCAGGGCACCGCGTGGGGGAACGAGAGAGAGCGAGAGCAGGGCACCGCGTGGGGGAGCGAGAAGATCACTATGGAGTGGACTGTTGATGTAAAATCAGAGCACTGCCGCAGCATCAGAGGAGGTGGCTGATGTTATGATCCATGGTTGGGACTTGGTGAGGGAGGTTCAGTTTGGGACCAATAGTGTTTGTTTCAAGTAGATAAAGGTTGAGATTCAGGACACCTGATTTGCAATAAAGCCGTAAGATTCCATGGGTTACGAACAAACGAAAACAAACTTTATCATACAAGTTCAGGAAGATAAAATAATTTACAATATGTATCTTATACTCTAACATTCAGAGTACATATAAGGTACTTGTAAATTAACCGGTAGAATGTAGTCAGGCATTACAGGGTAAATGACAGATGCAACTGAAACAGATTCTATGGCTTTCTCAACAAATCACCCAGACATTAGTCCCACTGTGAATCAATCAAGCTCACTGAAACTTTGTCTTTGTTGTGACGGTTAGGTGTCTCTACCTTTGAAGATCCTGCTTTGGAATTCTCTCCAAACATTGGTCTATTTGGATGGCTTTAACAATGCCCTACCTCACAATATTTCAACCTCTCATTCCAAAATTCCTTCTCCCTAGATTCTGAGGTAAACTCTCTCACTTGTTCAGAATGGCAAAAAACCCCACCTCTGCTCCAAAGGGGTACCTTTGCCCCAGCATCCCTTTTTACTTGCCCTTTCTCTAAGTTTTTAATTAACTTAATAGAGATCTCTGTGTCTCCCTGTCTACTTGCCACTTGTTGGCTAGAGATTCCCCAAAACTGACTGTCTTAAGAAGACCCATTTACTAACCTTCTAAATTACCTGGTGAACAATCAAAACACTTTGAGGGCCCCACTATTGTTACTAGGCAGGAACAAATATAACAAACATTGGAACATCCTGTACATTAAATGATACAATCTCCACAAAGAGGCTGTTTTACCTGCCAGAGATATGATGATCAATTTATTACATCTAAAACTAGGGGGCATAGGTTTAAGGTGAGAGGGGAGAGATACTAAAGTGTCCAGAGGGGTAACTTTTTCACACAGAGGGTGGTGAGTGTCTGGAACAAGCTGCCAGAGGTAGTAGTAGAGGCGGGTACAATTTTATCTTTTAAAAAGCATTTAGATAGTTACATGGATAAGATGGGTATAGAGGGATATGGGCCAAATGCGGGCAATTGGGGTTAGCTTAGGGATTTTTAAAAAAGGGCGGCATGGACAAGTTGGGCCGAAGGGCCTGTTTCCATGCTGGTGACCTCTATGACATGACAGATGTCATGGAGGGTTCTCATTTCCTCATTCTCCACTTGTGTATCTGAAAAGGAAGTATGTGGAAGGCTACAAGGAGAAGGCCGGTGTGTAGCACTTGGTTGCAATCCTGAGATAAGGGTGCCCTGATCTTGGATAAGAAACTCCACTCCCGCTCCCACCCCCCCCCCCCCACCCCCCTCACAGATACCATACACGGACACTGTTCCCCACACACACTGAGTCTACCCCCACATGCACAAGGGGACTCTTTCCCCACCCCACCCCCCCCCGCCCCCCTTCCCTCCCGCCACAGACAAGGGACAGTGCCATGGTTCTGTCTGGGCATGTACCTCCCCCCCCCCCCTCCCCCCCACCCTCAGAGCGGGGGTGTGGGGGGAGGGAGGAAGGATGAGGAGGGAGAGGGTACTTATCTGTGTGTTCCTGGTAGGTTCCCTTAGCCTGGTTCAGCTTTTGCCAAACCTTGCCTTCAAACCTTGAGAATGAAGTACGATTCCGTGCACATCCGCATGTGAGATATAGACATTTGGAAACACGATGTATAGATTTTAACATGCATCAATTTCACAACACACAGTCAGCTAGTTGCATGTCACAAGACATTACGAAATTACAGGAAAAAAACGAAAATATAAATAAAATGATTTAGTAATTGACTCCAAATAGAAAGAGTTGAAATAAATATTCCAGACATTCCAATCTGTGCAATTGCACCAGTTGTCCAGGTTAGGTATTCCACACACAAAATGTGAGACTGAGATTATTATTTCTCTTGATTTGAAATTAAGAAAGCATTGATTTAAAACTTATGTTAAATTGGAAATTATGCACCTGTGTACTTAGTTGCTACTGGATACTAGATCAAATAAATAAACAGCACAAGAAAAACACTCACAACTTTGTGTAGAATTAATCGAGCAATATAGACGGTGTGGAAGGAACAGTCTTTCCATATGCCTGAAGGCTTTGTATAGATGATCCATAGAAAATTCTAAGTGGAGTAAATATTAACCATGGTTGATTCTGAGCACTGAATATATTTGATCAGTAATGACACATTTGTCAACTCAAGTATTTTTTAGAGTCTTGAATTTTAACTGAATAAGAGATATTTTCTGTCCTGTTCTTTGTTGTAATTAACTCTTCCACCGACTTTCAAATGCAGTTCCTACTTCCAGTCCTGAGAACTTTGAGGTGAAACCATTAGGTAGAGAAGGAACAGCAGTGACTGCATCCTGGGATCCTCCTAATGACAGCAAAGGAAAGGTCACAGGTAGGACATTTTACGACAGTATTGCTAAAATCAGAGAATAATGCCCAATTGATTATTGTATTCTTTTCTGCTTTACAAGATGTTATACAGAGATGAAAAGTGAATCTTTGTAATACCATGTCAAATAGAATCTCCACCAAGGAAATGAGGGCAACTATTGTGGTAAACCCAAGCCAGTAGGTTCATGTCTTATACTTGTTAAAGCTTCTGGAAAACGTAACATCATTAAACCAAAGAAATTTACTTGTTTTCATGGGTTTGTGGCTAAAGTGCTTCTTGCTGAGATAGCAGACTAAAGAATTGAGACCAGTGATTAGGTAGCCATGCCCTTGCCTCTGATTTGCTCCGCTATCAGGTGAGACTCCACACCAGGGCTGGATAGTACCAATTTGAGTTCCAACGTTTCCTATCTTGTTAGTGCTGAATCCCCAGTCGGTGCATAGAAAATAAGGCACACAGCCTGCAACGTCTGTAGCTGTGAGTGCTTTTCCTGACTAAGAAATTATTCCTAACATCTCATGTCATTTATAGCAAGGATTCTGAATCCGGGCTCCACAGAGATATTTCAAATGGTTTTCCGTTGTCCCGTTTCCACTATGCAGATATTTTAAAGTCAGTGTAACGGCTTTGCTCAAAGATTACGGTATTCAGAGCACAGGGTTTTATTTTCCAGCCCCTAGTTACTCATCAATACCATTGTAGTCTCCAGTCCAGACCCCAAAAAAGGACATGAAGAACCAGAACCTGCTACTTGGCCCCAGAGACTCAATCTCAGTGACAGTTGTGCAATTATGCAGGGCCTTGGTGAGGCCACAACTAGAGTATTGTATGCAGTTTTGGTCTCCTTTTCTGAGAAAAGATGTTCTTGCTCTCGAGGGAGTGCAGCGAAGGTTTACCAGGCTGATTCCAGGTGGGACTGATGTATGAGGAGAGATTGACTAGGTTAGGATTGTTTTTGCTGGAGTTCAGACGGCACGGTAGCACAGTGGTTAGCACTGCTGCTTCACAGCTCCAGGGACCTGGGTTTGATTCCCGGGTTGGGTCACTGTCTGTATGGAGTTTGCACATTCTCCTCGTGTCTGCGTGGGTTTCCTCCTGGTGCTCCGGTTTCCTCCCACAGTCCAAAGATGTGCGGGTTAGGTTGATTGGCCAGGTTAAAAAAAAATTGCCCCATAGAGTCCTGAGATGCGTAGGTTAGAGGGATTAGCGGGTAAATATGTGGGCCTGGGTGGTATTGTGGTCGGTGCAGACTCGATGGGCCGAATGGCCTCCTTCTGCAGGAGAATGTGCAAACTCCACACAGACAGTCACCCAAGCCAGGAATCGAACCTGAGTCCCTGGCACTGTGAGGCAGCAGTGCTAACCACTGTGGTCACCGTGCCGCCCCATATTCCTGATGGTGGGGGGAGTCCAGGACCAGGGGTCACAGTCTGAGGATTCAGGGTAGACCATTTAGGACGGAGGTGAGGAGACATTTCTTCACTCAAAGAGTGGTGAGTCTGTGGAATTCATTACCACAGGAAATAGTTGATGCCAAAGCATTGAATGTATTCAAGAGGCGGCTGGATATGGCCCTTGGGGTGAATGGGATCAAAGGTTATGGGAAAAAAGCAGGATTAGGCTATTGAGTTGGGTGATCAGCCATGATCGTAATGAATGGCGGAGCAGGCTCGAAGAGCCAAATGGCCTCCTCCTGCTCCTATCTTCTATGTTTCTATGTCCATAAAACTTGGAAAGAGTCTGTTAATTTGATCATTACTCAACCAGGATTAATATTTGGCATGATGTGTGCATGTGCTTGTTTAAAATACTTCCACATCTTAAGTCTTGTTTCTGAGAACCAACAAAAAGTTTCACTGGAAGTAAGTAAAACAAAACTTATAAATCTGGTCACTTGTTTTACTAATTTCAACACTTAAAACATTTGTGCTACAGATAAAGCTTTATAACGTTGGTAGTGTGGGGGAAGGCTGTGAAGCGAAATGGTTGAGAACCCTGCTCTTTTGGGTGTCTGTGAATGAGCTAAAAGTCAATCATGGCTAGGGCTAGAAAGCTTTCTTTAGTCTGTCATTTAAAATTATAGAATCATAGAATCCCTACTGTGCAGGAGGCCATTCGACCCATCGAGCCTGCACCAACAATAGTCCCAGCCAGGTCCTAGCCATGTTTCTCCATGTATTTACCTTGCTAATCTCCCTGATACTAAGTGTCAATTAGGGTAGAACAAGAAGCTTCCTGATTTGATTTCTGCCCTATTTCCGTTAATTGATCTCAAGCGAGGTATGTCTAAGTGAGTGGATGAGGGTCTGGCAGATGGGGTACAATGTTGGTAAATGTGAGGTCATCCATTTTGGTTGGAATAACAGCAAAATGGATTATTATTTAAATGGTAAAAAATTGCAGCATGCTGCTGTGCAGAGGGACCTGGGTGTCCTCGTGCAGGAATCTCAAGGAGTTGGTTTGCAGGTGCAGCAGGTAATTTTGTCCTTCATTGCTAGAGGGATGGAGTTTAAAAACAGCAGCTGTATAAGGTGCTAGTGAGGCCACACCTGGAGTACTGTGTACAGTTTTGGTCGTCTTACATGAGAAAGGATATACTGGCACTGGAGGGGGTGCAGAGGAGATTCACTAGGTTGATTCCAGAGTTGAGAGGGTTGGCTTATGAGGAGAAACTGAGTAGACTGGGGCTATACTCATTGAAATTCAGAAGAATGAGGGGAGATCTTATAGAAACGTGTAAGATTATGAAGGGAATATATAAGATAGAAGCAGGGAAGTTGTTTCCACTGGCGGGTGAAACTAGAACTGGGGGCATGGCCTCAAAATAAGGGGAAGCAGATTTAGGACCAAGTTGAGGAAGAACTTCTTCACACAAAGGGTTGTGAATCTGTGGAATTCCCTGCCCAGTGAAGCAGTTGAGGCTACCTCATTGAATGTTTTTAAGGCAAGGATTTTTGAACAGTAAAGGAATTAAGGGTTTGGTGAGCGGGCGGGTAAGTGGAACTGAGTCCACGAAAAGATCAACCATGATCTTATTGAATGGCGGAGCAGGCTCGAGGGCCAGATGGCCCACTCCTGCTCCTAGTTCTTATGTTATTAGTGGGAAGTTGCAGTTATTTTTGGGTCTTTCAATTAAGACGGTGTATATCTGATAGGGTTCCGGCTCCTGATCATTGCCTGCCTCTGTATAGACAATGTATTTTTTTTTAGAATCCCTACAGTACAGAAAGAGGCCATTCGGCCCATCGAGTCTGCACCGACCACAATCCCACCCAGGCCGTACCCCCATATCCCTACATATTTATCCACTAATCCTTCTAACCTACGCATCTCAGGACACTAAGGGGCAATTTTAGCATAGCCAATCAACCTAACCCGCACATCTTTGGACTGTGGGAGGAAACCGGAGCACCCGGAGGAAACCCACGCAGACATGAGGAGAATGTGCAAACTCCACACAGACAGTGACCCAAGCCGGGAATCGAACCCAGGTCCCTGGAGCTGTGAAGCAGCAGTGCGAACCACTGTGCTACCGTGCCGCCCCTGTAAGCTGAGGGTAACTCCAAGTTGAGTTATGATGCCTTCTCATAGTTGTTTACTCTGCTGACATTTCCCATCATTGTTCACAAATCAATAGTGGCCACTTGGGAAAATTACTGGTAAGTCCCTGCTGCCTGTAGGATCATACCAATAAAACATTCAGGAGAGGAGTGAAGGGAATACATGGTAAAACAAATTGGTGAGATAAAGATCATGTCCTCTAAATATAACTACTGTTCATTCAAATATTAATTGATTTACATTTAAATTTATGTTTTAATTATGTATAATTATACTGAAGATCTAAACGTTACATGTTACTCTCATGGGTGTTTAGTTAAATGTGTTACCTTCAAAATAAACAAAAATGGAAAGCTATTGTGGAGAAAAGGTCAATATCAAAGTCATTTATTATGTTGTAAAAGTTACGGTAATTGTTTTAATTAGATCCATACCAGTTAATTGTGTATTCATATTCATAATATTTCTTTAAATGAAATAGTTCTTGTGTATTTAGTATATTGCCGATCTAGTTTATTGTGGATTTCATGGATTCGGTCAGTGGTTCGGTCCCGTCTTATTACTATCTAATTTTTGTAATAGACTCCAGTTGTTTAGTGCATTGCTAATCAGTAAACATTAGCAATGCACCCTGTGATTCATTCTTCCCATACAGTATCTCCAGTGGAAAAGCAGAGTTGTTTTCAGTTGTCTCCTTCCAACCATCTGCCAAATCGTTTCAGAATACATTGTTTCATACGCCCCGGCTCTCAAACCATTCGGAGCAAAGACTGTTACTTTTTCTGGGGATGTTACAACTGCTATAGTTGATGGTCTGCAGCCTGGGGAGCGCTATGTTTTCAAAATTCGAGCAGCAAACCGGAGAGGACAAGGTCCTCAGTCTAAAGCCCTCAGTGTTGCTATGCAAAAAAGTAAGTATTGTATTCCTTTATAATGTGGCCTTCTATCAGCTCCAAGCTTATCGCTGGCATAAACACCCTCTTGATGACATTTTTGGCTGCTTTGTAAGTTCTATCTGAGCACAGTTAATCACAACTAATGTTGCACTAAAAATTATAGACCCTCTTATAATATAGGTGTGTCATACAATTCCAACTATTTATACAATAATATTCCAAAGTAAAATTGGACCGTTAGTTTTATCTTAATACAAGAATGGAATTTAAATAACAGACAGAAACCTTTTGGAAATACTCAGCAGTTTGACAGTATCTGTGAAAAGAGAAATAGAGCTAATTGCCGGAATTTTACCGCCCTTCCCGCCACAAGCATCGGAGCAGGTGAGAGGTGAACAATGGGAAGGTCTGTTGAACTCGGGCGGGATTTTACGGTTTCGGGATGAATGAGTCCGTAAAATCCCACCCAATGTCTCAGGTTAATGACCTTTCTTCAAAGACCTGAAACATTAACTTTGCTTTGCTCTCCATATGTGTTGCCAGATCTGCGGAGTATTCCCAGTATTTTCTCTCGCTATTTCAGATTTTAGCATTCCCAATATTTTGCTTTTGGTCTAGAAACAGCACTTGCCTGAAACATGAAAACCTAAATAGCTGGAAAAGACAGATTAATTCCAGGAATTAAATCAGAAAATGCTGGATAAATTTAGTAGATCTGGCAGCATCTGTGAAAGAGTTAACATTTCAAGTCCATATAATTCTTCTATGGACCTGGTTCTGTAGAAGGCTCATATGGACTCAAACCGTTAACTTTGTTTCTCTCTCCAGATACTGCCAGATCTGCTGAGTTATTCCAACATTTCTGTTTTTATTTCAGTTTTCCAGCATCTGCAGTCATTTGCTTTTGTTAATTCTAGGAGTGATTAGTCTCTACATATGTTGACCCACTGCATGTTTCTAGCTCTCCTGTTGTATGTAGTTATTTTCTCTTTGTACAATGGCTTTGATTGGCGTCATGGTGAGTTATGTTTACGAGAGAATGTAGGTTTTTATTAAATTGCAAGAATGAGATAGATGATATGAATTATGGGTTACAGAAATGTAGTTACTCTATGGGATAGAATAATCCAGCAAATGTGAGTCCAAATCCCACCATATCAGTTTTGAGAATTTGAATTCAAACCTGAATTATAAAAAACAACAAAAATAAGAAGTTGGTAACAGTAAGTGATAATGAATCTATTGGATACTCATAACAATCCAACTGATTTACTAACGTCCTTTCAATGGGCGGCACGGTAGCACAGTGGTTAGCACTGCTGCTTCACAGCTCCAGGGACCTGGGTTCGATTCCCGGCTCGGGTCACTGTCTGTGTGGAGTTTGCACATTTTCCTCGTGTCTGCGTGGGTTTCCTCCGGGTGCTCCGGTTTCCTCCCACAGTCCAAAGATGTGCGGGTTAGGTTGGTTGGCCATGCTAAAATTGCCCCTTAGTGTCCTGAGATGCGTAGGTTAGAGGGATTAGTGGGTAAAATATGTAGGGATATGGGGGTAGGGCCTGGTTGGGATTGTGGTCGGTGCAGACTCGATGGGCCGAATGGCCTCTTTCTGTACTGTAGGGTTTCTATGATTTCTAAGAAGCAAACCTGCTGTGCTTACCTTGTTGGGCCTATGTACAACTCCATTCCCCATAGGAATGGCAACCTTCCAGGATTGATCAGGAACAACTGAAGAATCTCTATGGAAATCCTATGAGCAAGTTGACAGAAAATTCATGGGACCACTCAGTCATTTTTTGCCAATTTTCTTTGTTTATTAATTGTTAAAAAAATTGTTGATAGAGTTGAAGGATCTTTAGCCAGGAGTCAAGAATCATTCAAATGGATCACAAAGATCCTTTTAGCTTCCTAATTTGTATAAGAAGGTGCAAAGATGGACAGGTCATGTAATCATAACACTGAGTAGAAATGGGATGGTTGGTGATCATCTGATGAAATCTCTCTAGAACAACTCCAACCAGTCTTAATGTAGATGACTCTTAACTGTCCTCAGGCTGAACAAGTCACTCAAATTGTATCAAACTGCCATGTTCTTAGGGCAACTCTGGATAGACAGCAAATGCTAAACTACATCCGAAGAATGAATATTACCTTTAAAAAAACACAGCTGGTGTAGAGCAAGGGGATGCGTGTCAGTATTCGGATAATAAGGTCAATGCTCTTGCATCATTTCCGATCCAAAGGCTTTGTTCTGGCACACTATTTTGTAAAATATTATAGAGTGGATCTCTGCTTGTACAAGTTTAATAATATGTGATTGCTTTGTCATACTTGAATTTTAGTTTTATTATAAATGAAAAGCAAAAAACCGCAGACTGTCGAGAATCAGAAATTTTAGCCTATTGCATTTCATGTAGCATATAATCGAAACTTTGAAACTTTCAGTTTTACTGCAAATATATTCAAAACATTAAAATACACATGTAATAAAGCTTTATATATGATTATCTACTGGCATTTTGACAGATTTAAAAGAAAATGACCATTAAAGGAAAACATTTTGAGAAATATGCATAATAAATATTATAAATTTGAAACATATATACATAAGCCTTTGTATTTTGGACTTGATTGGTTTGAAAAGAGTAGCCTGTGAGATTACCTGATTTCCCCAGGCTGGTGAGTCTAAATGCAGAGGACACAATCTCAGAATAATGGGTGGGTTATTTATTCATTTAAGTTTTATCCATTTAAGATGAAGTGAAGAACAATTCCTTCATTCAGAGAGTGATGAATCTTTGGAATTCTCTACCTCGGATAGCTATGGAAACTCGATCACCAAACATATTCAAGACAGAAAATAATAAACTCCTGAATACTAATGACATCAAGCAATAAAGGAAAGTATGGGAAAGTAGTGATGAAGGGGATGGTCAGTCGTGATCTAATTGAATGAGGAACATGCTTGGTGGGACGAATAGCCAATTCTGGCTCCTAAGTTCCTATAGGCACAGTATTTAGCACTGCTGACTCACAGCACCAGGGACCTGGTTTGATTCCGGCATTGGGTGACTGTCTGTCTGTGTGGATTTTGCACGTTCTCCCCCTGTAAAAATTGCTGAGAGTTGTAGTGGACAAGCCGAATTTCCTTAACCTCCTGAGAAAGTACAGGCATTGGTAGGCTTTCTTAACTATGGCCTTGGCATGGAGGGACCAGGACAGATTGTCAGTGATCTGAATACATAGAAACTTGAAGCTCGTGACTGTTTCCACTTCATCACCATTGATGTAGACAGGGACATGTCTTCTGTTACGCTTCCTGAAGTCAGTGACTATCTCTTTCGTTTTGCTGACATTGAGGGAGAGATTATTGTCATTGCACCAGTTCACCAGATTCTCAATCTCTTTCCTGTACTCCGTCTCATCATTGTTTGAGATCCAACCCTCTAGAGTGATGTCATCGGCAAACTTGAAAATGGAGTTGGAGCGGAAATTTGGCCACACAGTTATAGGTGCATAAGGAGTATGGTAAGAGGCTGAGGACACAGCCTTGTGGGGCACCAATACTGAAGATAATCATGGAGGAGGTGTTGTTGCCTATCCTTACTGATTGCGGTCTATGGGTTAGGAAGTCTTGGATCCAGTCACAGAGGGAAGAGGCGAGCCCTAGGCCATGGAGCTTGGAGATGAATTTTGTAGGAATAATGGTGTTGTACTCTGAGCTGTAGTCAATAAATAGGAGTTGACATAAGTATTCCAGGGTTGAATGTAGGGCTGGGGAGATGGCATCTGATGTGGATCTCTTGTGGCAATAGGCGAACTGTAATGGATCCAGGCAATCTGGGTGACTGAAGTTGATATGTCCCATGACTAACTTTTCAAAGAATTCATAATGATAGATGTCAGAGTCATGGGGCGGTAGTCATTAATGCACACTGCCAGGTTTTTCTTTTCTTTGATCGTCTTCTTGAAGCAGTTAGGGACCTCAGATCGGTGTATGGAAAGGTTAAAGATGTCTGCAAACACGTGAATAGGGTAGTTAAGATGACATATGGGACACTTGCTTTTATCAGTTGTGGCCTAGAGTATAAGAGGAGGGAGGTAATGTCAGAGCTGTACAGAAAGGTGGTTAGGCCACAGCTGGAGTACTGTGTGCAGTTCTGGTTACCTCACTATCGGAAGGAGATGATAGCAGTAGAGGAGGAACAGAGGAGGTTCACCAGAATGTTGCCTGGGATGGAACATTAGAGCTATACAAAGAGACTGGATAGACTTGGATTGTTTTCTTTAAAGCCAAGAAGGCTGAGGGGGTGAACATGATTGAGGTGTATAAGATTATGACGGAGAGGATGAATAGGAAGCAGCTGTTCCCCTTGGTTGTGCGGAGGTGGGGGGGGGGGGGGGGGGGGTGGGGAGTCAATCACATAGAGCATAGAACAGTACAGCACAGGAACAAGCCCTTCAGCCCATGATGTTGTGCCAAACATGACGCCAAATTAAACTAATCCCTTCTGCTTGCCCTTGGTCCATATCCCACTATTCGTTGCACTTTCATGTGCAAAAAGCCCCTAAAATGTGCCTATTGTATCTGCCTCCACTACCACCATTGGCAGCGCGTTCCAGACATCTACCACTCTGTAAAAAAAAAAGCTTGCCCCTCACATCTCCTTTGAACTTTCCCCCTCTCATCTTAAGTGCATGCCCCTCATATAGAGTCATAGAGGTTTACAGCATGGAAACAGGCCCTTCGGCCTAACTTGTTCATGCCACCCAATTTTTACCACTAAGCTAATCCCAATTGCCTGCATTTGCCCCATATCCCTCAATACCCATTTTACCTATGTAGCTATCTAAATGCTTTTTAAATGACAGAATTGTACCCACCTCTACTACTACCTCTGGCAGTTTGTTCCAGACACTCACCACCCTCTGTAGGGAAAGAAATTGTCCCTCTGGACCCTTTTGTATCTCTCCCCTCTCACCTTAAAATATTAGACATTTCAACCCTGGGAAAAAGATTCTGACTGTCAACCCTATCTATGCCTCACATAATTTTATCGACTTCTATCAGGTCTCTCCCCTCAGCCTCCGCCACTCCAGAGAAAACAATCCTAGTTTGTCCAGCCTCTCCTTATAGCTCATACCGTTTAATCATGGCAGCATCCTGGTAAACCTCTTCTGCACCCTCTTCAAGGCCTCCACATCCTTCCTGTAATGTGGCAACCAGAATTGAACGCAATTCTCTAACTGCAGCCTAACCAAAGTTTTATAAAGCTGCAACATGACATCCTGACTCTTGTACTCCAAATCCTGACCAATAAGGCCATCCAGCCTCCCTCCGTTGAAACCTAATACAGTTGTACTCCTTCTGATTTGATTGCTGTACTCTTATTTTGTTCACAGTCTGTGTCCCCTCGCCCTGCCAAATTATTTTAAACTCCTCCCAACAGCACTAGCAAACCCACCAGAGAATGTGGATATTGGCAATGGCTCAACAAGCAGAGGGATTGAGGAACAGATTAAAAGCAGGTAGATTTGATACATCAAAAGAATTGTAGCTTATTTGTTCTAGTTATTTGGTGGCACGATGGCACAGTGGTAGCACTGTTGCCTCTCAGCTCCAGGGACCCGGTTCAATTCCTGGCTTGGGTCACTGTCTGTGTGGAGTTTGCACATTCTCCCGGTGTCTGCGTGGGTTTCCTTCGGATGCTCCGGTTTCCTCCCACAGTCCAAAGATGTGCGGTTAGGTGGATTGACCATTCTAAATTGCCCCTTAGTGTCAGAGGGACTAAGTAGGTAACTGCATGGGGTTGTGGGGATAGGGCCTGGGTGGGATTGTGGTTGGTGCAGACTTGATGGGCCGAATGGCCTCCCTCTGCACTGAAGGATTCTATGATATCTTTCAGTTTATATTTCTCTGTTGTCACAAAAAGCAAAGTTAATAAAGAAAAAAGCATTCTAAGCTGGAAGGAGACAGTTAGTGTAGAAGAGGTAATCATTTAAATTGTTGGCAGTTATTCACCCAGAACTTTGGAGGTGTAGCCTATAAAATGAATCATGATCCCTATCTTCCGCATCAGATTTTATAACTTAAACATTCACAGTTAATTCAAAGAACTGTAAGTATTTTGAGGTAGAAATTTTAATTGGTATCCTATGCAACATTTGTTGTCATTTTCTGTACATTGTTTTTGTTGCGCTATTTTGAGTTTCCAGCCTGTTGTTTTTGAATGTTTGCTTTGCATTGCAATTTTTGAAAAAAAATAAAGCAATCTCTGATTGTATGATAGAGCATGGCTAGGCACTTCTGCAAGTTTTCAATATCTTTATTCAGCTGTTTTATTATTTCATTATGTATTTGGTCTTACAGAAAACTAGCATTTATATTCAGCAATATGCTCTGATTTTTTTGGTAGGCAATATTGCTGCAAGTTCCCATCGTAGAACTCATGACAAACCTCAAACTTCACCACGATCGGAATTCTCTTCAGCCTCCAAGTTCTTACCCACAATGCCTTCATCAAACTCACCATCTTTTTCATCTAGTTCTAAACCCATCTCTGGCTTCAGACCAAATGTGAGAAAGTCTTCCTCTCCCTTTCCTGTCTCCCGTTCACCATCATTGCAGTTTTCTCGTTCTGATACAAAAACAGCCCAAAAGTTGCCTTTCTCCTCTTCATTAATCCCTCCTGCCCCTCCCTCAACACCATCAAAACATTCAGCAACAAACTCCAGGGAAAACAGTCAACTGTTAACAAGATCTGCCTCTCCTGTGATCCCATCCAATAGAAATCCAACTCGGCTAAGAATGCCGAATTCCAAAGCAAATCTTCGAAAACAATTTACTTCTGGATCATCACCTGTTCAAACACAAAATGAGACAAAAGAACCAAATCGAGATCGGTCAAACCTTCAGACTACATCGACTTATCCTTCTGAGAGATCTATTTCTGTGTTTTCTGAGGATGATAAGGAACAGGAAAGTGAAGAGGGGGCGGAAGAAAAACTCAAAGAGGGAAACAAAAAAAAGAGTCGCATTTTAATACAGTTGAAGCAATCTAATCATAATTCAATGTTGAGTGGACAGACTTCAATTTCCCAGTCACCAAAGTCATTCTCTGTTCCTGATCCTAGACCTTTCACAAGAACAGCTTCAAATTCGCGTTCTTGGGACACTGCATCTTCCCTATCTTGGCCTAGCTCAAATCGAAGAACAGCAATTAGTAATCATGATAAAAAGCCAGTTTCCACATCATCTTCGCACTCACCTTCACAAAGAAATCCTTTATCAGGATCCAGTTTTGTTAAGACCAGACTTGTGTCTGGGACCCCAAAAAACACATTTTCACCACAATCTAATCCTCCTCCTGTCTTATCTTCATCGTCTTCATCCTTAGGAAATCATAGATCTTCTTGGGCAGATCCTCGCTCCAGTAATGATAGAAAGCAAACATCATCATCTTCCTTTGAAAGAAAACTAACTACTTCCAGTCGTTCTGCTCAGCATCTTCCATCTTCATCAGTTCAGTCTGCTGCTACACCCTCAGAAAATTCAGACAAATCTTCACTATTGAATCCTCACACAGGTTCTCGTCTTTCTAATACCATGCTGACATCAAGGGCTGAAAGAAAACCAGTTTCCTCTCAGTCCCATCAATCTTCATCAGTCCAATCCTCCTCTGTACCTTCAGGAAACTCGCATTCATATTTGCCGTCAAATCGACTTTCTACCTCCAGTATTGCCAATGCTAGGATACCAGACAATAAAAGTAAGCCATCTTTCTCTTCAGTACCATTACGAACTACCTCTTCTTCAGCTTCACAGGGATCCTCTCATCTAGCTGAACGAGCAAATTCCTACTTGAGTCCCAATGGTGCCAACAGAGACTTTATAGCCAGTCTGCCAATAAAACCAGTTACCTCTTTTGTAACTCAATCTATTCCTTCACCATATGTTCTGCCATCTTCAAAACATTCCACACAACAAGCATCTTCATTTCCTTCTGGCTCCAAGGAAACAGCTAGAAGACGACCTCTCTCCCCATCCTCACCACAAGTTCCTGCATCACGTCCACTTTCTCCACCTTCATCTCAGCAGCGTTTCCCAGGGATACGAACACGATTTCCTTCCAGGTCAGCTAACATAGGAGACCTTTTACGTACAGGAAGGTTTCGAAAATTTGGGAAGTCTCCTCCAAATCAATGTAAGTATGCACAAAATAATAATTGGATATACTGGAAACAATTGGGAGGGCTTGCAGCATTGTGAGAAGAGAAAAAGGCCCATGATTATCCATCAAAACTGGGAAATGTTGAAAAAGCACTACCAGAAAAAGAGGGATAAGGAACGAGGGAAGAAAAGAATGATTGTGCAAGGCAAAACAAACCCAGAGCAGGTGTAAATGCCAGAGGGAGCTCTGGAGGAGTACAAAGAAAGTAGGAAAGAACTCAAACGGGGAATTAGAAGGGCAAAAAGGGGTCACGAAATGTCCTTGGCAGACAGGATTAAGGAGAATCCCAAGGCATTTTATTCATACGTTAGGAACAAAAGGGTTGTCAGGGAAAAAATCGGACCTCTCAGGGACAAAAGTGGGGAATTATGCTTGGAGCCCAAAGAAGTAGGGGAGATCCTAAATGAATACTTTGCGTCGGTATTCACAAAGGAGAGGGATGTGTTGACAGGGAGTGTCTCGGAGGGGAGTGTTGAACCGTTGGATAAAATCTCCATTACAAGGGAGGAAGTGTTAGGTTTCTTAGAGAATATAAAGACTGACAAATCCCCAGGGCCTGATGGAATCTATCCAAGGCTGCTCAGGGAGACGAGAGATGAAATCGCTGGGCCTCTGACGCAGATCTTTGTCTCGTCACTGGACGCAGGTGAGGTCCCAGAGGATTGGAGGATAGCTAATGTGGTCCCGTTATTTAAGAAGGGTAGGAAGCATGACCCGGGTAATTATAGGCCGGTGAGCTTGACGTCCGTGGTGGGGAAGTTGTTGGAGAAGATTCTTAGAGATAGGATGTATGCGCATTGAGAAAGGAATAAACTCATTAACGATAGTCAGCATGGTTTTGTGAGAGGGAGGTCATGCCTCACTAACCTGGTGGAGTTTTTTGAAGAAGTGACCAGAATGGTTGACGAGGGAAGGGCCGTGGATGTCGTCTATATGGACTTTAGTAAAGCGTTTGACAAAGTCCCTCATGGTAGGGCTGGTGAAAAAGGTTGGATCTCATGTGATAAAGGGGGAGGTGGCTAGATGGGTGGAGAACTGGCTTGGTCACAGAAGACAGAGGGTGGTAGTGGAAGGGTCTTTTTCCGGCTGGAGGCCTGTGACTAGTGGTGTTCCGCAGGGCTCTGTATTGGGACCTCTGCTGTTTGTGATTTATATAAACGATCTGGAAGAAGGTGTAACTGGGGTGATCAGCAAGTTTGCGGACGACACAAAATTGGCAGGGCTTGCAGACAGTGAGGAGCATTGTCAGAAGCTACAGAAGGATATAGATAGGTTGGAAATTTGGGCAAAGAAATGGCAGATGGAGTTCAATCCTGATAAATGCGAAGTGATGCATTTTGGTAGAAATAATGTAGGGAGGAGCTATATGATAAATGGCAGAACCATAAAGGGTGTAGATACGCAGAGGGACCTGGGTGTGCAAGTCCACAGATCCTTGAAGGTGACGTCACAGGTGGAGAAGGTGGTGAAGAAGGCATATGGCGTGCTTGCCTTTATAGGACGGGGCATAGAGTATAAAAGTTGGGGTCTGATGTTGCAGATGTATAGAACGTTGGTTCGGCCGCATTTGGAATACTGTGCCCAGTTCTGGTCGCCACACTACCAGAAGGACGTGGAGGCTTTGGAGAGAGTACAGAGGAGGTTTACCAGGATGTTGCCTGGTATGGAGGGGCTTAGTTATGAGGAGAGATTGGGTAAACTGGGGTTGTTCTCCCTGGAAAGACGGAGGATGAGGGGAGACTTAATAGAGGTGTATAAAATTATGAAAGGCATAGATAGGGTGAACGGTGGGAAGCTTTTCCCCAGGTTGGTGGTGACGTTCACGAGGGGTCATAGGTTCAAGGTGAAGGGGGGGAGGTTTAACACAGATATCAGAAGGACATATTTTAGACAGAGGGTGGTGGGGGCCTGGAATGCGCTGCCAGGCAAGGTGGTGGAGGCGGACACACTGGGAACGTTTAAGACTTATCTAGATAGCCATATGAACGGAGTGGGAATGGAGGGATACAAAAGAATGGTCTAGTTTGGACCAGGGAGCGGCACGGGCTTGGAGGGCAGAAGGGCCTGTTCCTGTGCTGTATTGTTCTTTGTTCTATAGCAAAATAGTCATGGGGAAGAAATGCGTAGAAAATCTAGCAAAGAGAAGTAATTTGCACGATGTAGAAATGTGATCTCGGAAATGCAGACCAGCTTGCTGGCTATGTATATACAGCGAATCCCCATCCCAAATACCAGCCCCCCATTATCCATTACTCCCAGTAACCACTCTCTGTTTGAGAAATGAGGAACAGTTGTTAAGATCTACAGTTCTTAAAATTAATTTTAAGGACAGAAGGCATTTAAGTGCATAGTAGAAAGATGAGGTGTTGTTCCATAATTGAAACTTCAATTGAAACTACAACGATATTCAGCAGGATCTGGAGAGTGTAGATTGGGGGAGGCTGTTTGAGGGTAAATCAACATCCGACATGTGGGAGTCTTTCAAATGTCAGTTGATTAGAATTCAGGACCGGCATGTACCTGTGAGGATGAAGGATAAGTGTGGCATGTATCGGGAACCCTGGATAACGAGGAATATTATGAGCCTTATCGAAAAGAAAAAGGAAACATTCGTAAGGTCTAAAAGGCTTAGGACAGGTGAAGAATATAAAAAATGTAGGAAGGAACGTAAGGAAGGAGTTAGGACGGCTAAAAGGGGTCATGAAAAGTCCTTGGCAAACAGGATTAAGGAAAATCCTAAGGCATTTTATACGTATGTATAGACCAAGAGGGTAGCTAGAGAAAGGGTTGGTCCACTCGAGGATAGTGGAGGGAATCTATGCATGGAACCAGAGAAAACGGGCGAGATACTAAATGAATACTTTGCCTCAGTATTCCCCAAAGAGAGGGACTTGATGGATGAGGATCATAGGGTAGGGTGTGCAGATATTCTGGGTCATGTCGATATCAAAAAGGAGGTGGTATTGGGCATTTTAAAAAGCATTAAAATAGATAAGTCCCCAGGGCCTGATGGGATCTACCCCAGAATACTGAGGGAGGCAAGGATGGAAGTTGCTGGGCCTTGACAGAAATCTTTGTATCCTCATTGGCTACAGGTGAAGTTCCAGAGGACCATAGGATAGCCAATGTTGTTCCATTGTTTAAGAAGGGCAGCAGGGATAATCCAGGAAATTATAGGCTGGTGGTCAGTGGTAGGGAAATTATTGGAAAAGATTCTTAGGGATTTACTCACATTTGGAAACAAATGGACTTATTAATGATAGCATGGTTTTGTGAAGGTTCTTGATCCTTGATCAAGGTTTTCGAGGCAGTGACGTAGATGATAGATGAGGGAAAGACAGTGGATGTTGTATACATGGACTTCCGTAAAGCTTTTGACAAGGTACCTAATGGTAGACTGGTACGAAAGGTGAAGCCACACGGGATCAGAGGAGAGCTGGCAAGAAGGATACAGAACTGGCTTTGCCATAGAAGACAGAGGGTAGCAATTGAGGGGTCCTTTTCTGAATGGTAGCCTGTGACTAGTAGTGTTCCACAGGGATCAGTTCTGGGAACTTTGTTGTTCATAGTATGTATAAATGATTGTTGTTCCATTGCTCTGATTAGTAAGTTCGCAGACAACACAAAAATTGGTGGAGTTGCGGATAGTGAAGATGATTGTCAGAGGATACAGCAAGATGTAGACCAATTGGAGACTTGGGCGGAGAAATGGCAAATGGAGTTTAATCTGGACAAGTGTAAGATAATGTAAAATGCACAAAAGGTCCAATGCATGTAGGAATTATACAGTAATGGTTGAACCCTTGGGAGTATTGACAGGCAGAGAGATCTGGGCGTACAAGTCAAGACAGCATGCGGCATTCTTGCCTTCATTGGTCGGAGCATTGAATATAAAAATTGCCAGATTATGCTAGTTAGGCCTCATTTAGAATATTGTGTACAATTCTGGTCGCCACACTATCAAAAGGATGTGGATGCTTTGGGAGAGGTTTACCAAGATGTTGCCTGGTCTGGAGAGTATTAGCTATGAGGAGAGGTTGGATAAACTTTGTTTGTTCTCACTGGAATGACGGAGGTTGAGGGGGTGACCTGTTACAAGATTGAGTGGCATGGACGGAGTGGATAGTCAGATTCTTTCCTAGAGTAGAAAAGTCAGATACTAGGTTTAAGGTGCGTGGGGAAAAGTTTAGAGGAGATGTGCGAGGCAAGTTTTTTTACACAGAGGGTGGTGAATGTCTGGAACGTGCTGCCTGGGGAGGTGGTGGGAGCAGGTATGATAGCAGTATTTAAGGGGCAACTAGACGAATACATGAATAGGATGGGAATGGAAGGATACAGACTCCATAAGTACATATGGTTTTAGTTTAAGCAGGCATCATGATCAGCGCAGGTTGGAGGGCCGAAGGGCCTGTTCCTGTGCATTACGTTTCTTTGTTCTTTGATGCAGAAAGTCAATTACAGAGGTGTTCGTGGGGACAGAGAATTAAAGAGGTAAATAATCAAATCCTCAGGGCCATACCTGCAGATTGCGAGAGATGTACAGCGAAGTAATGATCCAGACTGTGTTTGATTTCCTCAATGTCGGGGAGACAGCATTGTGAAATGCTAATTCTGTTCCTCGCTCCACAGATTCTGCTTGCGTCAAGTGTTTGAAGTATTTCCTGTTTTGAAGTTAGATTCCCAGCAATTACTGACTTTTGCATCCCTTTAGGTATTTGCAAAGGTCAGCCAATTTTTCTGCCCACCCCACAATGTGTTTCGCGGCGGTGGAGGTGACCCGCCATGGTCGCCAGTGGAATCCTCTGGTCCTGGCCCATTGCTGCACCCCATGCTGCTGGGTAATTCACAACTGGGGTTTGCCATTGGTGGAACTGGAAGATCACACTAGCAGAACAGCTGGAAAATTCTGGCGACCTTTGTTACAGTCTTAATATGAAATTATTTTGTTTTCTTTTTGAAGCTTTTTCCCAGGGTGGAAGAGTCAATTACTCGGGGGCATAGATTTAAGGTGCGAGGGACGAGGTTTAAAGGAGATGTACGAGGCAAGTTTTTTTTACAGAGGGTGGTGGCTGCCTGGAACTCTCTGCCAGGGGAAGTCGTGGAAGCAGATACAGTAGTGAGTTTTAAGGGGCATCTGGACAAATACATAAATAGGATGGGAATAGAGGGATACGGTTCCCGGAAGGGTAGGGGGTTTTAGTTCAGTCGGGCAGCATGGTGGGTGCAGGCTTGGAGGGCTGAAGGGTCTATTCCTGTGCTGTAATTTTCTTTGTTCTTTGTTCTAATCTTTACGATAAAAACAAAAACAGACTAATGCTGATTGCAAAATCATCAGGCAACCAAGAATTTGCAAGAATTCATAAGAATAGGAAGATGATACAAGAGCAGATACGAAGGGTAGCTCGTAAATTTACAAGCAATTATAACAGCTCCGAGAGTGATAGTCACTAGGCATGATAGATATGGTAGATCTCCTATGCCAAGGAGATTAGCTGGCACAAGATCCTGGCCACCCGCACTCACCATTCTGATACCAACTATAGCTGCAAATCCTAGTACAAGCAACACACCTGCAGACTTCGAGATATAAAAATGGTATTAAAAATGCAATTGCTCAAAAATATGCTGCCATGAATATAAAAGATTAATGAGTTATCTGATTGAGGTGTTTAAGATGATTAAAGGAGTCGATTTGGTAGATAGAGAGAATCTATTTCCTTTCATGGGCATGTCCAGAAAAAGGGGGAAGAGTCTCAAAAATAAAGCTTGATTTTATGCATGAGGTCTAACTTGGACTAAAAGACAACATGTTAAGTGGGAGTAAGCTAACTGGGCCTGTTTATTAATACATCTTAAGTTTAGCACAGTCAATGCTAAACTGGCTTGACGAGCACCACCCAAGGCGGAGCATGTGTCCTGGGTCACCTGACCCATTCTGTTAAAGAGGCATGCCCCTGACCTGTTCTCTTAAAGCGCATGCTGCCAACATACATAATATTTGTCCCCTCTTACTTCAAAACCCTCCCATATAGCATATATATGTTTTTAACTCACTTATATACTGATTGAGCCAAACATATATACACACACACTTCAACTGTATACAAAAACATGATGTGGAGATGTCGGCGTTGGACTGGGGTAAACACAGTAATGAGTCTAACAACACCAGGTTAAAGTCCAACAGGTTTATTTGGTAGCAAACACCACTAGTTGAGATCTTCCACTCACCTGACGAAGGAGCAGCGCTCGGAAAGCTAGTGGCGTTTGCTACCAAATAAACCTGTTGGATTTTAACCTGGTGTTGTTGGACTCCTTACTACAAAAACATGAACAGTGAATTAAAATATCAATGTTCGCTTAAATGTCAACATAGACATAATCAGTCTATCTGGAGGACGATGGTCTTCTTGCCTCGGGAGTCTTCTCGGGCATTCTTCCCTGAATTTCCAGAAGCTCTCGAGCCTCCTCTCTCGCTTGGTTACTGTGTCCTGTAGACTTTACCAACGTTTCCTGTCTGGGAAAAACTACCTCTGCTTCAGGTACACTTGACTCAGTCGGTTCCTTTGGCTCCGCCTGCAAGGACTCCGGATCAGGAAGGACTCCCTCCTTTGATGTGGAGCAGCCACCAGCTGATCCGTGCAACTTCCAGACCCGCTCGTCCTGGGTCTGTACAGTGTATGACAATAGCCCGATCTGAGCCACCACTGTCACTGGAACCCATTTCTCACCCAACATGTAGTTCCTCGCAAACACGGTTTTTCCTTTCCTGAACTTCCTTAACTTGGAATTCCTCTCCCTTCAGGTCATCAGACCTTCCTGGTTCTTTGCCACCACTTCTCTCGGCTCCTCTGGCCACGTTGGGTCGAAGTGGTCCATAATTTGCAACCAAATATCAACGAAGCTGGGGAACATTAGGTCGTTGCATGAGGTGTGTCATGATAGGTATTTAGAAATTGATTCACTCACCCCTTGGGAAACCTTAAGCGCATGCTTTAAGGTCTGAACAAACCTTTCCACCTGGCCATTTGTCGCAGGGTGACAGAGTCAACCTCACCTCTCGCACTCCTTGATGGTCGAGGTATTCCTCCAACTCCATTGCCCCAAACTGTGGGCTGTTGTCACTCACCACTTGTTTGGGATTCCAAATCGAGCAAACAATTCATCGAATTGATCTATTGTCACACATGCAGACACTTGACTTCATAGTTGCTACTTCTGGCCATTTTGAGCGGGCATCGACCACCACCAATAACACTTTTCCTTTCACTGGACCTGCAAAGTCTACGTGGATCTTTTGCCAAGGAGCTTCAGGCCATTCCTATGGATGGAGGGGCAACAATGGTGGTGCTTTGCGCACTATAGTGCGAGATTCATAAGAACCTGCCTCAATCTGGGAGTCTTCACTTGGCCACCAAAAATAGCTCCTGGCAATCTCCTTCATTCACAACACTCCCGGGTGTCTTTGGTGTACTTGTTCCAGCACTTTTCCTCCTAATGAGGGAGGATTGACCACTCTCTTCCCCACAATAGACATCAGTGTGTTATGGACAATTCACACCTCCTGGACAGGTAGGGGTGCAAATCATGCTGATTTCTATGAATAGTTTTCCCTCGAGACTAAATCCTTTGCTTCACTTAAGACAGCGTTTGTTTTGGCATTTCAGATCTGGCCTGCAGGCACTGGTGCCTTATCATCTAGTTGAAAATACATCATTTTCAAATGCCAATCAGGAACATCCATTCCTCCAGACAGAGGCAGCCTTATAAAAGCATTAGCATTCTGATTCTTGATACCATATATCGTAGGAGTATGTTTATAACAGTAGTAATGTGGAGATGCCGGCGTTGGACTGGGGTAAACACAGTAAGGAGTCTAACACCACCAGGTCAAAGTCCAACAGGTTTATTTGGTAGCAAACGCCACTAGCTCAATTGAGTTTGTGTCTTTATATGCCCTGTTTGCTGTTTATGAGCAGATCTCCCACTCACCTGACGAAGGAGCAGCGCTCCGAAAGCTAGTGACGTTTGCTACCAAATAAACCTGTTGGACTTTAACCTGGTGTTGTTAGACTCCTTACTGTGTATAACAGTAGTACCCATCTTTATAGGCATGCTGCCGCCATGGATGGTATTTTGGTACTGACCCGAAAATGGTGGTGAGGGGCCTATGATCAGTTAACAGCACAAAATAACGGCCATATAGGAAATGTGAGAATCTCTTCACCCGAAATATGATTCTCAATCCCTTAGAAACATAGAAAAACTACAGCACAAACAGGCCCTTCGGCCCACAAGTTGTGCCGAACACATCCCTACCTTCTAGACCTACCTATAACCCTCCATCCTATTAAGCTCCATGTACTCATCCAGGAGTCTCTTAAAAGACCCTATTGAGTTTGCCTCCACCACCACTGACGGCAGCCGATTCCACTCGCCCACCACCCTCTGTGTGAAAAACTTACCCCTAACATCTCCCCTGTACCTACCCCCCAGCACCTTAAACCTGTGTCCTCTCGTAGCAGCCATTTCCACCCTGGGAAAAAGCCTCTGAGAGTCCACCCGATCTATGCCTCTCAACATCTTATACACCTCTAATAGGTCTTCTCTCATCCTTCGTTTCTCCAAGGAGAAAAGACTGAGCTCCCTCAGCCTATCCTCATAAGGCATGCCACTCAATCCAGGCAACATCCTTGTAAATCTCCTCTGCACCCTTTCAATCTTTTCCACATCCTTCCTATAGTGAGGCGACCAGAACTGAGCACAGTACTCCAAGTGGGGTCTGACGAGGGTCTTATATAGCTGCATCATTATCCCCGGACTCCTAAACTCAATCCCTCGATTGATAAAGGCCAGCACACCATACTCCTTCTTAACCACCTCCTCCACCTGCGGGGCCGATTTTAGAGTCCTATGGACCCGGACCCCAAGGTCCTTCTGATCCTCTACAGTACTGAGAGTCTTTCCCTTTATATTGTACTCCTTCATCCCATTTGACCTGCCAAAATGGACCACGACGCATCCCTTCTCGACCTGGGCATAATTTTTCTCTCTTTTTGTCAAAGACCTTGACGTAAAGGCAATGGGCCTTTCTTCTCCATTAGACAGTATGTGTGACAATACAGTGCCAATCTCATAAGATGAGGCATCACAGGATAATTGCAGTGGCAACTTCGGGTCGAAATGGGTTAGCAGTTCTGACCTTTGTTTTATCCCCCAGTAAGCCTCTTCACAGCCCTGGGTCCATCTCTATGGTCAGCCTTTACCAAGCCGTCGGTGTAACGGTTTAAACACAGTGGCCAGATTTGCTGCGAATTTGCCATAATAATTCACCGCCCCAAGGAACAATCGCAACTGCAATGCGTTCTCTGGTCTAGGATCTTTCATAATGGCATCCGTTTTCCTGGGTGCCTTGTGGAGTCCCTCACTATCAATGATGTGGCCCAGGTACAAAGAACAAAGAACTGTACAGCACAGGAACAGGCCCATTGGCCCTCCAAGATTGCGCTGATCATGATGCTTGCCTAAACTAAAACCGTATGCACTTATGGAGTCTGTATACTTCCATTCCCATCCTATTCATGTATTTGGCTAGATGCCCCTTAAATGCTGCTATCGTATCTGCTCCCACCACCTCCCGGGCAGCACATTCCAGACATTCACCATCAGGAATTCAATCAAATCTTAAAGAATTTGCATTTTTCTTTCTTTACTTGCAGGCCATGCTTCTGCAACTTTCTGAAGGTCTCCTAAGTTCTTCAAATGCTCTTCTTTGGTAGAGTTTGACATTAATATATCATCCAGTAACAGTGGATCCTGAGTAATCCACTTAGAATTTGATCCATTGCCCTCTGGAAAAGGGCTGATGGCGATGTGATGCCGAAGGGAAGACGCTTTTAACGGAAAAACCCCCAATGAGTTATTATCATCAGAGGTGGTTGGGACTCTTCTGCGACCCCCCCATTTGGAGATAGGCCTGAGGCAAGTCCATCTTCAAAAAATTCTTACCTCCTGCCAAATCCACTAAACAGGTCCTCAATAAGAGGAAGTGGGTATTGATCTGCACACAGAGCTGGGTTGACAGTGACCTTGAAGTCCCCACAGATTTTCAAGATGCCATCTGTCTTCAAAACTGGAACAATTGGGGTGGCCCATTCGCTGGTGGTGACTGGTTCCAGCACCCCATGCTCAGCAGTCATTCGAATTCAGCCTCCACCTTTGGCTGCATGGCATATGGTACCAGACGCACCTTCAGACTCCTTGGACGAGTCTCTGAATTCAGTTGAATCTTAATCTTGATCCCTTTCATCTCATGCAGGGTCCCTGAGATGCAGAGGTTAGAGGCATTAGTGGGTAAATATTTGGGATATGGGGGTAGGGCCTGGGTGGGATTGTGGTCGGTGCAGACTCGATTGGTCGAATGGCCTCTTTCTGTACTGTAGGGTTTCTATGATTCTATGATGCAGGGTCCCCTTGAACACGTCCTCATATCTCCCCAGAAGGTCGTGTAAACTTGTTCTCGAATCCGCCAGCCTAATTACCACACCTCCAATTTAATTTTAATTTCTGCAACCAGGAATGTCCAAATAAAGCAGGGTAGACACCCTTAACCACATACAGTGGTAGCTCAGCACACTGGTCCTTCAGTTGTACCATTACCAGTATGTTTCCTCTCAGTGGCACCACTTGTTTTGTGTGAGTCATAGACAGCTTGGTTGACAAGCATGGAAACAGGCCCTTCGGCCCAACTTGTCCATGCCGTCCTTTTTTTTAAAACCCCTGAGCTAATCCCAATTGCCCGCATTAGGCCCATATCCCTCTATACCCATCGTACCCATGTAACTATCTAAATGCTTTTTAAAAGGTAAAATTGTACCCGCCTCTACTACTACCTCTGGCAGCTTGTTCCAGACACTCACCACCCTCTGTGTGAAAATATTGCCCCTCCGGACACTTTTGTATCTCTCCCCGCTCACCTTAAACCTATGCCCTCTAGTTTTAGACTCCCCTACCTTTGAGAAAAGATATTGACTATCTACCTTGTCTGTGCCCCTCATTATTTTATAGACCTCTATAAGGTCACCCCTCAGCCTCCTACGCTCCAGAGAAAAAAGTCTCAGTCTTTTGGGAGGCAAGGGATGAGATTGCAGAGCCTTTGGCTTTGATCTTTGGGTCCTCGCTGTCCACGGGGATGGTGCCAGAGGACTGGAGAATGGCGAATGTTGTTCCTCTGTTTAAGAAAGGGAATAGAAATGACCCTGGTAATTATAGACCGGTTAGTCTTACTTCGGTGGTTGGTAAATTGATGGAAAAGGTCCTTAGTGATGGGATTTACGACCATTTAGAAAGATGCGGATTAATCCGGGATAGTCAGCACGGATTCGTGAAGGGCAAGTCGTGCCTCACAAATTTGATAGAATTTTTTGAGGAGGTAACTAAGTATGTTGATGAAGGTAGGGCAGTTGATGTCATATACATGGATTTTAGTAAGGCGTTTGATAAGGTCCCCCATGGTTGGCTTATGATGAAAGTGAGGAGGTGTGAGATAGAGGGAAAGTTGGCCGATTGGATAGGTAACTGGCTGTCTGATCGAAGACAGAGGGTGGTGGTGGATGGAAAATTTTTGGACTGGAGGCAGGTTGCTAGCGGAGTGCCGCAGGGATCAGTGCTTGGTCCTCTGCTCTTTGTGATTTTTATTAATGACTTAGAGGAGGGGGCTGAAGGGTGGATCAGTAAATTTGCTGATGACACCAAAATTGGAGGAGTAGTGGATGAGGTGGAGGGCTGTTGTAGACTGCAAAGAGATGTAGATAGGATGCAAAGCTGGGCTGAAAAATGGCAAATGGAGTTTAACCCTGATAAATGTGAGGTGATTCATTTTGGTAGGACTAACTTAAATGTGGATTACAGGGTCAAAGGTAGGGTTCTGAAGACTGTGGAGGAACAGAGAGATCTTGGGGTTCATATCCACAGATCTCTAAAGGTTGCCACTCAAGTGGATAGAGCCGTGAAGAAGGCCTATAGTGTGTTAGCTTTTATTAACGGGGGTTTGAGTTTAAGAGCCGTGGGGTTATGCTGCAACTGTACAGGACCTTGGTGAGACCACATTTGGAATATTGTGTGCAGTTCTGGTCACCTCACTATAAGAAGGATGTGGAAGCGCTGGAAAGAGTGCAGAGGAGATTTACCAGGATGCTGCCTGGTTTGGAGGGTAGGTCTTATGAGGAAAGGTTGAGGGAGCTAGGGCTGTTCTCTCTGGAGCGGAGGAGGCTGAGGGGAGACTTAATAGAGGTTTATAAAATGATGAAGGGGATAGATAGAGTGAACGTTCAAAGACTATTTCCTCGGGTGGATGGCGCTATTACAAGGGGGCATAACTATAGGGTTCGTGGTGGGAGATACAGGAAGGATATCAGAGGTAGGTTCTTTACGCAGAGAGTGGTTGGGGTGTGGAATGGACTGCCTGCAGTGATAGTGGAGTCAGACACTTTAGGAACATTTAAGCGGTTATTGGATAGGCACATGGAGCACACCAGGATGGTAGGGAGTGGGATAGCTTGATCTTGGTTTCAGATAAAGCTCGGCACAACATCGTGGGCCGAAGGGCCTGTTCTGTGCTGTACTGTTCTATGTTCTATGTCTATTCAGCCTCTCCTTATAATTCAATCCATCAAGTCCCAGTAGCATCTTAGTAAATCTTTTCTGCACTCTTTCTAGTTTAATAATATCCTTTCTAGAATAGGATGACCAGAATTGCACACAGTATTCCAAGTGTGGCCTTACCAATGTCTTGTACAACTTCAACAAGACGCCCCAACTCCTGTATTCAATGTTCTGACCGATGAAAGCAAGCATGCCGAATGCCTTCTTCACCACTCTGTCCACCTGTGACTCCACTTTCAAGGAGCTATGAACATGCACCCCTAGATCTCTTTGTTCTGTAACTCTCCCCAATGCCCTACCATTAACTGAGTAAGTCCTGCCCTGCTTCAATCTATCAAAATGCATCACCTCGCATTTGTCTAAATTAAACTCCATCTGCCATTCGTCAGCCCACGAGCCCAATTGATCAAGATCCCGTTGCAATTGGAGATAACTTTCTTCACTGTCCACTATGCCACCAATCTTGGTGTCATCTGCAAACTTACTAACCATGCCCCCTATATTCTCATCCAAATCATTAATATAAATGACAAATAACAGTGGACCCAGCACTGATCCCTGAGGCACACCGCTGGTCACAGGCCTCCAGTTTAAAAAACAACCCTCTACAACCACCCTCTGGCTTCTGTCAAGAAGCCAATTTTGTATCCATTTAGATACCTCACCCTGGATCCTGTGAGATTTAACCTTATGCAACAACCTACCATGCGGTACATTGTCAAAGGCCTTGCTAAAGTCCATGTAGACAACATCAACTGCACTGCCCTCATCTACCTTCTTGGTTACCCCTTCAAAAAACTCAATTAAATTTGTGAGACATGATTTTCCACTCACAAAACCATGCTGACTGTCCTTGTATCTCTAAGTACCTGTAGATCCTGTCTCTCAAAATATCTTCCAACAATTTACCCACCACAGATGTGAGGATCACTGGCCTGTAGTTCCCAGGCTTTTCCCTGCAGCCCTTTTTAAACAAAGGCACAACATTTGCCATCCAATCTTCAGGCACCTCACCCGTGACTATCGATGATTCAAATATCTCGGCTAGGGGACCCGCAATTTCCTCCCTAGCCTCCCACAATGTCCTGGGATATACCCCATCAGATCCCGGGGATTTATCTACCTTGATGCGCTTTAAGACTTCCAGCACCTCCTTCTCTGTAATATGTACACTCCTCAAGACATCACTATTTATCTCCCCAAGTTCCCTAACATCCATGCTTTTCTCAACAGTAAATACTGATGAGAAATATTCATTTAGGATCTCACCGATCTCATGTGGATCCGCACATAGATGACCTTGTTGATCCTGAAGAGGCCCTACTCTCCCCCTTGTTACTCTTGCGGTTACAAGTGGTGTACCTCAGGGATCTGTTTTGGGGCCACTGCTGTTTGTAATATTTATTAATGATCTGGATGAGGGTATAGTTGGGTGGATTAGCAAATTTGCTGATGACACCAAAGTCGGTGGTGTGGTAGACAGTGAGGAAGGGTGTCGTAGTTTGCAGGAAGACTTAGACAGGTTGCAAAGTTGGGCCGAGAGGTGGCGGATGGAGTTTAATGCGGAGAAGTGTGAGGTAATTCACTTTGGTAGGAATAACAGATGTGTTGAGTATAGGGCTAACGGGAGGACTTTGAATAGTGTGGAGGAGCAGAGGGATCTAGGTGTATGTGTGCATAGATCCCTGAAAGTTGGGAATCAAGTAGATAAGGTTGTTAAGAAGGCATATGGTGTCTTGGCGTTTATTGGTAGGGGGATTGAATTTAGGAGTCGTAGCGTTATGTTGCAACTGTACACAACTCTGGTGCGGCCGCACTTGGAGTACTGTGTGCAGTTCTGGTCCCCACATTACAGGAAGGATGTGGAGGCTTTGGAGAGGGTGCAGAGGAGGTTTACCAGGATGTTGCCTGGTATGGAGGGGAGATCCTATGAGGAGAGGCTGAGGGATTTGGGATTGTTTTCGCTGGAAAGGCGGCGGCTAAGAGGGGATCTTATTGAAACATATAAGATGATTAGAGGTTTAGATAGGGTGGATAGTGATAGCCTTTTTCCTCTGATGGAGAAATCCAGCACGAGGGGGCATGGCTTTAAATTGAGGGGGGGTAGTTATAGAACCGATGTCAGGGGTAGGTTCTTTACCCAGAGGGTGGTGAGGGATTGGAATGCCCTGCCAGCATCAGTAGTAAATGCGCCTAGTTTGGGGGCGTTTAAGAGATCCGTAGATAGGTTCATGGACGAAAAGAAATTGGTTTAGGTTGGAGGGTCACAGTTTTTTTTTTTAACTGGTCGGTGCAACATCGTGGGCCGAAGGGCCTGTTCTGCGCTGTAATGTTCTATGTTCTATGTTCTTTTGCCCTTTATGTATTTGTAGAAGCTCTTTGGATTCTACTTTGCCTTATCTGCCAAAACAATTTTGTGTCCCTTTTTGCCCTCCTGATTTCTCTCTTAACTCTACCCCTACACCCCCTATATTCTTCAAGAGATTCACTTGATCCCAGCTGCCTGTGCATGTCATGTGCCTCTTTCTTCTTCTTGAGGTGATTTTTGAAGGTAGTGTTTTCAATTTGTCTCTGTATACTGAGTCCGGAATCAGCGATACTACTGCCTCCGTACCCACTTCCATTTTAATTATCTTCCCTTCTACCTTGGGAAGGACCCAGAATCTATCGGCTTCTCCTCGAACTGATAATATATTAAGCCGGAACTTTGTAGATTTAGGTTCTTCTGCTTCTTCCATAGATCAGGCGGACTCCCTGTCCCCTTCTTGGCTGTCGGCATGTATCTTGTGCCTAGTCCTCAGTCTCTCTTCAACTCTCCTTCTTTCAGTTACGACCTACAATTTTGAGCAATATGTCCCATGCATTGACAGCTGCGACATTGGGTTTCACGAGTTCAGCATGTTGACTCTTTGTGGCCAGACCTGCCACAGTGGCAGCATTCTGCAGTTGACACCATATTCTGCTGCCACCCAGATGTGTTGCTTCATTTGCAGCTAACTCCATAGCAGTAGGTATTTCAAAGGCCACTTTAAAGTCTAAGAACTCTTTTGTCAGAAGTTTCCATTGGATCACTTCATTGCGTAGCCCACAAACTGAATGGTTCCGCAAAGCATCTTACAAGAACCTGCTAAATTCACAGTGTTCTGTCTGTCTTTTTAACACTGCCACAAATTGTGTGATGGATTCTCCTTCCAACTGTATTCTTTTATAAAGTCGAAAATGTTCTGCTATCATAAGTGGCTTTGGGACATAATGGTTTCTTAGTGCCTCACACAACTCTGCTAGGGGTTTCTCTGCGGACTTTGAGTTGTATGAGACTTCTTAGTGTAGCAAATGTCTTACTCCCGATAGTACGCAGGAAGATTGCTACCATGCGTTCTTCACCTACCTTATTGGCTTTTAAGTATTAGTGAAAATGCTCTGTGTATACCATCCAGCTCTCCATATAGCATACAGCTCTCCATACCTTAATCGAATGGCCCCATTGCCCTGAACTGACCCATCATTTTCTGATCCCACTGGCGGGAGATTTTCCCGCCTTCATGTTTAATAGCCACATTTCACGTGTTTTTGCCTTTCTTTGCGCTGCCGCTCCCTCTGTACTCTCCCACTCTTCCCATCGAATGCAGCCTGAGTCCCCTCGTGACCGCTTCCCTCGATGCCTCGGCCTGTTCCCTCAAGTCTATTCTGGATGATTTGCACCGTTTTCGGAATCTAGGATGATGGCAATCTTCCCTCCTTCCGAAGAATCATTGGTGACATACAGTCTATGGGCCGTAATTCAGCCTCGTCGGCAATTATTATATATGAGGTTTAATATGGACTAAGAAAAGACCACGAGGTAAGTGGGAGTAAACTAACTGGAACTGTTTATCTCCATGTCATATCTCTGGCACACACTGCACAAGACTGGGTTGTCCCAGGTCACCTGACCCGTTCTCTTAAAGGGGCATACCCCCAGCATACGTAACAGGTTTCTCACAGAATAGAGGAAACTTCTCCCCTAAAAAGTTCAATTGAAAATTTCAAAACTGAAATTGATGGACTTTTCTGAGGTAAAGGTATTGGAAGTTACAGAACCAAGATTGATACATGGAGTTAAGATAGAACATAGAACAGTACAGCACAGAACAGGCCCTTCGGCCCACGATGTTGTGCCGAGCTTTGTCTGAAACTCAAATCAAGCTATTTCCTCCCTATCATCCCGAAGTACTCCCATGTGCATATCCAATAGCTTCTTAAATGTTCCTAAAGTTTCTGACTCCACTATCCCTGCAGGCAGTCCATTCCACACCCCAACCACTCTCTGAGTAAAAAACCTACCTCGGACATCTTTCCTATATCTCCCACCATGAACCCTATAGTTATGCCCCCTAGTTACCACTCCACTCACCCAAGGAAATAGTCTTTGAACGTTCACTCTATCTATCCCCTCATCATCTTATAAACCTCTATCAAGTCTCCTCTCAACCTCCTCCGCTCCAAAGAGAAAAGCCCAAGTTCCCTCAACCTTTCCTCATATGACCTACCCTCCAAACCAGGCAGCATCCTGGTAAATCTCCTTTGCACTCTTTCCAGTGTCTCCACATCCTTCTTGTGGTGAGGTGACCAGACTTCACACAATATTCCAAATGTGGTCTCACCAAGGTCCTGTAGAGTTGCAGCATAACCCCACGGCTCTTAAACTCAAACCCCCTGTTAATGAACGCCAACACACTATAGGCCTTCTTCACGGCTCTATCCAATTGAGTGGCAACCTTCAGAGATCTATGGATATGAACCCCAAGATCTCTCTGTTCCTCCACATTCTTCAGAACCCTACCTTTGACCCTGTAATCCACATTTAAATTTGTCCTACCAAAATGAATCACCTCGCATTTGTCAGGGTTAAACTCTATTTGCCATTTTTCAGCCCAGCTCTGCATCCTATCTATGTCTCTTTGCAGCCTACAACAGCCCTCCACCTCATCCACTACTCCACCAATCTTGGTGTCATCAGCAAATTTACTGATCCACCCTTCAGCCCCCTCCTCCAAGTCATTTATAAAAATGACAAATAGCAGAGGACCAAGCACTGATCCCTGTGGCACTCCGCTGGTAACCGGTTTCCAGTCCGAAAATTTTCCATCCACCACCACCCTCTGTCTTCTGTTAGATATGATGTGGAGATAGATAGCCAGTTACCTATCCAATCGGCCAAACTTCCCTCTATCCCACACATCCTTACTTTCTTCATAAGCCGACCATGGGGGACTTTATCAAACGCCTTACTAAAATCCATGTATATGACATCAACTGCACTACCTTCATCTACATACTTAGTTACCTCCTCAAAAAATTCTATCAAATTTGTGAGGCAAGACTTGCCCTTCACAAATCCGTGCTGACTATCCCGGATTAATCCGCATCTTTCTAAATGGTCGTAAATCCTATCCCTGAGGACCTTTTCCATCAACTTACCGACCACCGAAGTAAGACTAACCGGCCTATAATTACCAGGGTCATTTCTATTCCCTTTCTTAAACAGAGGAACCGCATTCGCCACTCTCCAGTCCTCTGGCACCATCCCCGTGGACAGTGAGGACGCAAAGATCAATGCCAAAGGCTCTGCTATCTCATCCCTTGCCTCCCAAAGACTCCTAGGATATATTTCATCAGGCCCAGGGGAATTATCAACTTTCAGTTTATTCAAAATTGCTAGTACATCTTCCCTCCGAACATCTACTTCCTCCAGCCTATCAGCCTGTGACACCCTCTCTTCCTCAAAAACATGGCCCCTCTCCTTGGTGAACACCGAAGAAAAGTATTCATTCATCACCTCTCCTATCTCTTCTGACTCCATGCACAAATTCCCACTGCCGTCCTTGACCGGCCCCAACCTCACCCTGGTCATTCTTTTCTTCCTCACATAAGAGTAAAAAGCCTTGGGGTTTTCCTTGATCCGACCCACCAAGGACATCTCATGCCCCCTCCTAGCTCTCCTAAGCCCCTTTTTCAGCTCATTTCTTGCTAACTTGTAACCCTCCATTGAGCCAACTGAACCTTGTTTTCTCAACCTTACATATGCTTCCTTCTTCCTCTTGACAAGACATTCCACCTCTTTTGTGAACCATGGTTCCCTCACTCGGCCATTTCCTCTCTGCCTGGCAGGGACATACCTATCAAGGACACGCAGTATTTGTTCCTTGAAAAAGTTCCACTTATGATTAGTGCCTTTCCCTGACAATTTTTGTTCCCATCCTATGCTTC
The DNA here is from genome assembly GCF_964213995.1 of Mustelus asterias. Taxonomy (NCBI): domain Eukaryota; kingdom Metazoa; phylum Chordata; class Chondrichthyes; order Carcharhiniformes; family Triakidae; genus Mustelus; species Mustelus asterias. Next base: position 62,856,968 of record NC_135815.1, on the reverse strand, counting down.
CTAATTCCCGCCTGATTGCATCATAATTACCTCTCCCCCAATTGTAAACCTTGCCCTGCCGTATGGCCCTCTCCCTCTCCATTGCAATAACAAAAGACACTGAATTGTGGTGACTATCTCCAAAGTGCTCTCCCACAACCAAATCCAACACTTGGCCCGGTTCATTTCCCATTACCAAATCCAATGTGGCCCCACCTCTTGTCGGCTTATCCACATATTGTGTCAGGAACCCCTCCTGCACACACTGCACAAAAACTGCCCCATCCGAACTATTCGACCTATAAAGGCTCCAATCAATATTTGGAAAGTTAAAGTCCCCCATGACAACTACCCTGTGACCTCCACACCTATCCATAATCTGCTTAGCAATTTCTTGCTCCACATCTCTATTACTATTTGGGGGCCTATAGTAAACTCCTAACAACGTGACCACTCCTTTCCTATTCCTGACCTCAGCCCATATTACCTCTGTAGGCAGATCCTCTTCGAAATGCCTTTCTGCAGCCGTTACACTTTCCTTGATTAACAGTGCCACTCCTCCACCTCTTTTACCAGCTACCCTACACTTACTGAAACATCTATACCCCGGAACTTCCAACAACCATTCCTGTCCTTGTTCTACCCATGTCTCCGTAATGGCCACAACATCGTAGTCCCAAGTGCCAATCCACGCCCCAAGTTCACCTACCTTATTTCGGATGCTCCTTGCACTGAAGTAGACACACTTCAACCCACTTTCTTGTCTGCTGGTACCCACCTTTGACCGTGATACCCTTCCCAGTACCTCACTATACTCACTGACCTCCGGACTACAACTCCTTTTCCCATCCCCCTGACAAATTAGTTTAAACCCCCCCCCGAAGAGCTGTAGCAAATTTCCCTCCCATGATATTGGTGCCCCTCTGGTTCAGGTGCACCCCGTCCTGTTGGTACAGGTCCCACCTTCCCCAGAAAGTGTTCCAATTATCCACATAGCTGAAACCCTCCCTCCTACACCATCCCTGCATCCATGTGTTTAACTGCACTCTCTCCCTGTTCCTCAACTCGCTATCCCGTGGCACCGGCAACATACCAGAGATGACAACCTGTTTTGTCCTGGCTCTCAGCTTCCACCCTAGCTCCCTGAATTCCTGTTTTAAGTCTCCGTCCCCTCTCTTACCTATGTCTTTGGTGCCGACGTGCACCATGACTTGTGACTGTTCCCCCTCCCCCTTTAGAATGCTGAAGACACGGTCGGAGATGTCACGGACCCTGGCATCCGGGAGGCAACATACCATCTGTGAGTCTCTCTTGTTGCCACAGAACCTCCTATCTATCCCTCTAACTAACGAGTCCCCAATAACTATAGCTCTCCCGCTCTCCCCCTTTCCCTTCTGAGCCACAGGGACAGACTCAGCGCTGGAGACCTGGTCACTGCGGCTTACCACTGGTAGGTCGCCCCCCTCACCTGTATCCAAAGTGGAATACTTGTTGCTAAGGGGAACGACCACAGGGGATCCCCGCACCGACTGCTTCCTCCCAGCCCCTCTCACTGTCACCCATCTATTTTCATTCCCTGGAGCAACTATATCCCTGAAGCTTGTGTCTATGGCCCTCTCTGCCTCCCTGATGATCCTAAACTCATCCAACTCCAGCTCCAGCTCCCTAACGTGGTCTTGGAGGAGCTGCAGATGGGTGCACCTCCCACAGGTGTAATCAGCAGGGACACTGACGGTGTCCCTCACCTCAAGCATTCTGCAGGAGGTACATTGCACTGCCTTCACTTCCATCCCCTCCATATAACTTACTGCTACAAAGAAAAAGAATTGCTCCAATGGAACACTGAACCCTTTTTCCCCTTCCTCAGAGTGCACTGGGAAAGAAGTTTAAAAAGCAGGAACACAGAGCGGTGACAGTTTAAAAAGCAGGAACACAGAGCGGTGACAGTTTAAAGAGTGGGAACACAGAGCGGTGACAGTTTAAAGAGTGGGAACACAGAGCGGTGACAGTTTAAAAAGCCAAATACAAATAAACTATGATCTAATTTAATTACTCAAAGGGATGGATGGTCTAATTCTGCTCCTATGTTTCAATTTTGATGATAAGAAGTTTAACAACACCAAGTTAAAGTCCAACAGGCTTATTTGGTAGCAAAAGCCACACAAGCTTTCGGAGCTCCAAGCCCTTTCTTCAGGTGAGTGGGAATTCTGTTCACAAACAGGGCATATAAAGACACAGACTCAATTTACATGAATAATGGTTGGAATGCAAATACTTACAGCTAATCAAGTCTTTAAGATACAAAAAACGTGAGTGGAGAGAGCATCAAGACAGGCTAAAAAGATGTGTATTGTCTCCAGACAAGACAGCCAGTGAAACTTTGCAGGTCCAGGCAAGCTGTGGGGGTTACAAATAGTGTGACATGAACCCAATATCCCGGTTGAGGCCGTCCTCGTGTGTGCGGAACTTGGCTATCAGTTTCTGCTCAGTGACTCTGCGCTTTCGTGTGTCGTGAAGGCCGCCTTGGAGAACGCTTACCCGAATATCAGAGGCCGAATGCCCGTGACCGCTTAAGTGCCCCCCAACAGGAAGAGAACAGTCTTGCCTGGTGATTGTCGAGCGGTGTTCATTCATCCGTTGTCGCAGCGTCTGCATAGTTTCCCCATCTGTGACAGATGCCATCATCTCATGTGAGAACACCATCCACGGTATATACTCTTGCAATTCGGCCAACGTTGTCTACCTGATACGCTGCAGGAAAGGATGTCCCGAGGCATGGTACATTGGGGAAACTATGCAGATGCTGCGACAACGGATGAATGAACACCGCTCGACAATCATCAGGCAAGACTGTTCTCTTCCTGTTGGGGAACACTTCAGCGGTCACGGGCATTCGGCCTCTGATATTCGGGTAAGCGTTCTCCAAGGCGGCCTTCACGACACACGACAGCGCAGAGTCGCTGAGCAGAAACTGATAGCCAAGTTCCGCACACACGAGGACGGCCTCAACCGGGATATTGGGTTCATGTCACACTATTTGTAACCCCACAGCTTGCCTGGACCTGCAAAGTTTCACTGGCTGTCTTATCTGGAGACAATACACATCTTTTTAGCCTGTCTTGATGCTCTCTCCACTCACGTTCTTTGTAACTTTAAGACTTGATTCGTTGTAAGTATTCGCATTCGAACCATTATTCATGTAAATTGAGTCTGTGTCTTTATATGCCCTGTTTGTGAACAGAATTCCCACTCACCTGAAGGAGGGGCTTGGAGCTCTGAAAGCATGTGTGGCTTTTGCTACCAAATAAACCTGTTGGACTTTAACCTGGTGTTGTTAAACTTCTTACTGTGTTTACCCCAGTCCAACGCCGGCATCTCCACATCAATTTTGATACACAGCAATATCCCTGAATGATCAATTGAGTTCAATTCAGGGAAAGTTGGGAACGGTAGACATTTTTGAGCACATCCTGCCACATTTGCAGACAATGCGCAAGATTATGTTCAGATTTTAAAAAGGTGTATTTTACATTAATTTTTCATAAGATTAAAAAAAATTCCAATAATCCGCTGAAACATTTGAGACAAGATCCATAATAAATATAGACTTTCAGACAATATCATTCATGAATGAATTTAAATATTGTGTCAAATCACAGGGAAAAATGGGAGACCAAATTTAACAGCTGACAGACAGAGCAAAGTTTCAGCTAACAAAGGGAGTAATGAAAAAGCGACTGGGCGTAGGGTCATCGCTGGACCTCAGGATACTAAATGGGTTGAGTATTTCTTGTACAATTGATTCAAGAAATTGTCAAATCAATGTCAGAGCTAAATCAATTGAAAAATGTGACTTATTAGTGTTTTTAACTTCCAAAACAGATTGTAGATCTTGATCAAGGAATATTGATGAATCCTGAAGGACAAATCCTCCAGGATACAGAGGGAAAGCCCCTCCAAATACAACTGGGAGTAGATGGACGAACTGTACTAGGTTTGTGCAATTCCAGTCAAACCTCTTTAAAAATAAATTTGGTTCCAAAAGGAAAAGTAATTCTTATCAGTGCTTGATGCTTAATATATCTAGTGCTGACAAAATAAATATGCTGTAGAAGCTTTGTCTTATTCAGGACAGACATAAGAATACCAAATTTCAAAGGGAACAATAATTTATATTGCATGAGAAAAGGGTGCTAATTGGTTGGCAAGTGGACTCTGTTTAAAGTGTTGTCATGGAAAATGCATTAGGGAAGAGTTATTCCCAAACCTTTGTTTGAATTTTAAAAAAAGTGAGACAACACTGATTGAGGAATGCACCAGGAACAGTTGTCTTCTTTTGTTTATTTGAGAAGGATGCAATGTTTGGACATGTTCTTTCTATTTTCAGATGAGAGGCTTTTACCTAGCATAAATTAGCCATATTGTATGACTGGTTGATAATCTTAAATTCTTTGTTAGTATAGCCCTTAGCATTATCCTCAGCAAGAGAGCCAGCAGAGCACCAAATTTGCCCCAGAGCCCTGACGACTTCACAATCTTTGACCAGAGTCCACCTGTCAACCATAAGTGCTACCATCACCACTTCTCAATGCAATTAGGGATGGGCTATTAATTCTGGCCTTGCCAACAATGCTCATTATTATGAGGAAAAAAAGGTATTTAACACCTTGTAGTAAAATAGCTGCCATTTTTCTGTTTAATTTTAATTTTAAAGATCAACAAGGATCCCCAATCCTGAGTCCTGATGGATTACCTCTGTTTGGACATGGGAGAGATAGCAAGCCTTTAGTTGACCCAAAAGGTAAGCCAGTTTTATCAGTCGGAGGCAAACCTGTCATCGGATTAATCCGCCAATTAGAAACGACAGTTGCGCCTACCACTACAACTACCACAACCACAACCACGGCTGCAACAACCACAAGTACTACAACAGAGCCAACAACCAAGCTTACAACTGTCATTCCAACCTGTCCCAGAGGCAGTAATATAAGATTGAATGAAGATGGTTATCCTATTCTAGGCCCTGCCAATACCATTGAATGCTTCACCGAAGGTAAGAACTATTTTGTTAAATACTGTGAATGCAGCTTTCAAAATGAACAACATATGTCAAGTTGCTACTGAAATTAGCTTTGTGATATTTATCTTTTATTCATTTCTGATAAGATGCACATTAGCAATACTTGCCTGTGATTTGATATCATGTTGCTAAGTATTCCAGACACAGCTTGGAAAGAGCTACTTTCTTTATTAAGAGCGTTATCTTCTGGAGTGTTTGTGCTGGCTAACATAAGAATAGAACAGACATTAAGGAGATCACTAGAATTTTGAATCCACCCTACTGAACAGACAGGTTGACAACAAGGAAAGAAAGGATTTCGGGGCTATGTGCTCAACGTGAACAGGAAAGGTATACAATAGTTCATGAGCCTTCTTTTTCTGGGGCAGGATTTGATGGTTCTCCATTGGCAGCTTTGTAGGCACGGGGGCCTGTAAAATTCTCATGTGGCCTTCCTGCCGCCCTCCAGCCCATCCTTGACCTGCCAGCAATTTTATGTGGTGCCGGCAAGGCTTATAGGGTAGCCTGCCCACCTTCACCCTAATTGATGCCTTTAATTGGTTATATAAGTGTCAATTGAGGCTGGTGGGAGGATTTCAGGGGAAGGGCAGGTCACCATGATTGGGTGGGAATAGAGGGCCCCCTTTCCATATTGGGTGGCCCAGTCCAAGGTCTGTCCAGCAAGTGCAATCCCCTCCCCCTTGGCTTCTCCATCAAGTCCCCACCCCACACTCTCCCAACCTACCCTGGGCAAACCCTCCTCTAGTTGCCATGAGACTTCCTTGCACTTGCCTTGGCCTGGACTTCGGGACGTAGAATCTGGGGACTGCTTGTAATTCCAGTCTTGGCCATTGCTGCCACTGACTCTGCTAGTACTACAGAACTGCCAACCAACCCAATTGCTGGTTACTCTCTGAGGCAGGACTACCACCTGAGTGAGGGATGGAAGTCCAGTCTCCAAAATATCTGCGGGGCTGTACTGATCAACTCTTCAGATGGCAGGCACAAGAAAACCTGTCCTAGATGTTGCTGCCAATACTTCAGATCTTTCAATAGAAAGGCTGGTGTATATGCACTCATTCTCTGGAAAAACTAATCCTGCCATTTTGCTAACGGTTCCTGCAAAGTCTGATACCCTTGTTGACTCTTTGCATGTGCAAATAGGAGACTTAACACTCATCTGGGGTTAAAATGTGTGACTTATTTGTATGCTGTAGTTAGCATTCTCAGTTGATTGACACCAAACCTGTGGTCCTTTAAAGGAATGCTGGAGTCTGCTTCTTGAATCACAGAATGGTTATTGAACAGGCAGAGGCCACTTGGCTCATCAGGTCAATGATAGCTCTCTGCAGGCGCAATCCAACTGGCCTCACTGCCAATATTTTCTCCACAGCCTTACAATTTTTTATCTTTCGATGTTTATTCAATTCCCTTCAGAAAGCCACAACTGAATTTGCTTCCAAAACCCTCTTGCTGTGTGTTAAATATTTTTTCCTTGTGTTGCCTCTGGTTCTTTGCCAATCTCCCTTAATCAGTAACCTCTGAACCTTCTGCCAATGGAAGCAATTTCTCTCTTTTATACTGTCTAGACCCCACATAATACATGAATAAATCTATAAATTTCCTCTCAATATTTTCTCCTCTCGAGCCTCAACAATTGATCCACATAATTGAAGTCCCTTATCCTGGAACCTTCATGGTAAAACTTTTCTGCATCCTCCCTAAAGCATTCCTATCCTTTCTAGAATGAGGTATCCAGAATTGGCTGAACTAGTATTTTGTAAAGCTTCATCATCACTTCCTTGCTTTCCTTGCTGCCTTTATTTATAAAGGCCAGGATCCCATATTATTTAGAGTCATAGAGGTTTACAGCATGGAAACAGGCCCTTCGGCCCAACTTGTCCATGCCGCCCTTATTTTCTTTTAAAAACCCCTAAGCTAATCCCAATTGCCCGCATTTGGCCCATATCCCTCTATACCCATCATACCCATGTAACTATCTAAATGTTTTTTAAAAGATAAAATTGTACCCGCCTCTACTACTAACTCTGGCAGCTTGTTCCAGACACTCACCACCTTTTGTGTGAAAAAATTGCCGCTCTGGACATTTTTGTATCTCTCACCTTAAACCTATGCCCTCTAGTTTTAGACTCCCCTACCTTTTGAGAAAAGATATTGACTATCTACCTTGTCTATGCCCCTCATTATTTTATAGACCTCTATAAGGTCACCCCTCAGCCTCCTACGCTCCAGAGAAAAAAATCCCAGTCTATTCAGCCTCTCCTTATAACTCAATCCATCAAGTCCCGGTAGCATCCTAGTAAATCTTTTCTGCACTCTTTCTAGTTTAATAATATCCTTTCTATAATAGGGTGACCAGAATTGCACACAGTATTCCAAGTGTGGCCTTACCAATGTCTTGTACAACTTCAACAAGACGTCCCAACTCCTGTATTCAACGTTCTAACCGATGAAACCAAGCATGCCGAATGCCTTCTTCACCACTCTGTCCACCTGTGACTCCACTTTCAAGGAGCTATGAACCTGTACCCCTAGATCTCTTTGTTCTGTAACTCTCCCCAATGCCCTACCATTAACTGAGTAAGTCCTGCCCTTATTTAATCTATCAAAGTGCATCACCTCGCATTTGTCTAAATTAAACTCCATCTGCCATTCGTCAGCCCACTGGCCCAATTGATCAAGATCCCACTGCAATTGGAGATGACCTTCCTCACTGTCCACCATGCCACCAATCTTGGTGTCATCTGCAAACTTACTAACCATGCCCCCTATATTCTCATTTTTAACCACTTTCTCAACTTGCCCTGCTATCTTCAATGATTTGAGCGTATACACCCCAGGTCTCTCTGTTCTTACGCCTTATGAACACATTTTCTATGAACCTTATTCCCTTATCTCTTTCATCACATAGCAAGCTCTGGCTTTGATTGTCCTACATTTCCTCCTCAAGGGGATGTACCTTAGTTTTGCCTGAATCAGCTCCCATTGTCCCATTACAATTTTACCTGCCAATCTTTGATCCAAATTTACTCAGGATAGGTTCATTTCCAGCCACCACCAACCCCTCACGCTTGTTCATCCATCCTTCAAATGAGTATTTTAATTCTATAGGGTACTTCCTTAAACAAAACCTACTGACAATTTGTCTAGTTGACTCCTCTCATTCCCTGGAGCCTGATCCAGCTATGCCTCCTCCCTCATTGGGTTACAAACATTCTGGCCAAAAGAATTCTCCTGATTACATTTCAGAAACTCTTCTCCTTCTCTGCCCTTCACACTATTACTATCCCATTTACTGCTCGGATAATTGAAGTCCCCCATTATCGCTGCTCTGTAATTGTTGCACTTGTCTGTAATTTTCCTGCACATTTTCTCTTTATATATGTTCTCTATATTTCTCTTTATTTTGGAAAGCTATGTTTTACTTTGCTTACTTAAATGTGGAACCAGGAGGAGCACATTAGAATGAAAGAATCATGCCTTTTACGTGAAATGGGGATTGCACTGCATGATCTAGAGTTCCTGAGTGCTGACCATTGGTAGAATATAGTCCCTTTATATATAAACCATGATGTGTTTAAGATCCAGGTGTGAACACTATTACCATAAGTGATCATTGGACCTTAAAAAACAAGAAATCAGATTGGTCACAAGATTGTCAAATTAAACTTAATAAAGCACATGGCTTAAAAATGTAATCAAAACTTGGAATAAAACTCCAGGCGACCAGAGAAATGTTAGAATGGCCTGTTCCATTAAGGTCACTTGTTCAATATTGTTCCAGCATAATAATAACATTCCTTTATCCTTGTTCATTAATGATTGGAAATGAGTTTATCTTTAACAATTTGTTACATCTGTTCTTTCAGTAATTGAGTGATTTCATTCATCTCAGACTTCACAAGTGTTTGAATATAACACCCAAGTCAAATTTTGAACAGCTGCTCCAGTGTAGAACCTTGTTCAAGTCCAGTTAGAGAATATAGAGCTCATTGCAGCCTTTTGAGATATTCTCAAAATCAAAAAACTGGAAAATTGGATACATGGTATCCATGGTTCCATAGAGAGAACTTCCACACAAGAAACAGAGCCTTGTTACTTGTATCCAATATGTAAATCTGAGGCAGACATATTCCAGGAGCTGATTCTGTGCAAAGTGGGCACCTAAGCCATGAATGTTTATTGAATAGGCTAGGTATAATGTCTGCCAGTTTAATATCATTATCTGTCCTATGTTCAGAGTGAGAGTAGAAGCCTGAAAACAGGGAGACATGTTCTGTTTTATTCATGCTTATGAGAAAAGTATAAAATCAGCCAGCATTTCTACTACATATTCTTAAAAGGGGCAAACGTGCAAATCCAAAATGCAATCAACTGTACAACAGTTAGGAAAATAGTATATTGCGCAATGTCTTTTGACTGCAGATTGCAGGGCGGCACGGTAGTACAGTGGTTAGCACTGCTGCTTCACAGCTCCAGGGTCCCGGGTTCGATTCCCGGCTCGGGTCACTGTCTGTGTGGAGTTTGCACATTCTCCTCGTGTCTGCGTGGGTTTCCTCCGGGTGCTCCGGTTTCCTCCCACAGTCCAAAGATGTGCGGGTTAGGTTGATTGGCCAAGGTTAAAAATTGCCCCTTAGAGTCCTGAGATGCGTAGGTTAGAGGGATTAGCGGGTAAATATGTGGGGGTAGGGCATGGGTGGGATTGTGGTCGGTGCAGACTCGATGGGCCGAATGGCCTCCTTCTGCACTGTAGGGTTTCTATGATGATTTCTATGAGGTTGTAGCTTGGTTTCATTAAATAGCGATGTAGCCCGTTTAAAACAATGTGCTGCTTGTCCACAGAGGGAGTATGTCATAACATTGCAAATAAGTATACTTCATTAATAAAATATTTTTTATTCGGTTCCTGAAATTGAAGTTTAATATGTAGCATTTCCTTAACTGGAAGGATATTTATTTGGTGCTAGTAAAATCAGTGGTTACCTGATGTGCCTGAAATGATCACGGAATTGTTTCCAGAACAGAGTAATATTCTTCACATGTTCCAGCAATGAGAAATTGCAACTCTTTCAGTCCTATTCAATTAATGAACAGGAAATCCAAGGCTCCAAGTTGTTATGTCCTGACCAGCATTCCCTTTGAATGCTACTTACGACAGAGAGCATGCAGTTAGCAAATGAAAAATCTGCTCAAGAGTGACAGTAAAATTCAAGTACAAAGTAGTTTTTAAATTGTGAAAGTTGTGTATTTCTGCTTATTCGTTCTTTTAATTGATAAACTTAATTCGCAGTACAAATTCTAATTGTTTCCTTAACTGTCTCTTCAGCGGCTGATTATTTGGGAAGGAGTTGAAGATGGGTAGGAAAACTTAGATTTATAGATTTACAAGATGTAATAAATCCACGGAGTTGAAAGTCCCATCACCAAGTTACTTTATTTTCACCATACATCTGTACACAGCCAGCTCTCCAGTTGCTCCCTGCTGGATGCAGGCTGGGAGTCTGACACACCTGCTTTAAATAGGGAACATGAGGCTCCCTGATTTAACCATCAATTCGGACTCATCAGGTAGTTCATACTCTTGCAAGCCAACCTCATTAGCCTGGCTGAAGTCATCACACAAGACCCTCGTAGAATAGAATCATAGAGTGCAGAAGAAGCCCTTCAGCACATTGAGTCTGCACCAACACTCGAAAAACCTGATCTCCCACATAACCACATTTCACAGCACTTTGCCCAAGTGCTCATCCAGGTACATTTTAAAGGATATGAGGCAACTCGCATCTACCACCCTCCCAGGCAGCGTGCTCCAGACCATCACCACCCTCTAGGTACAAAAGTTTTCCTCACATCCCCCCTAAACCTCCTGCACCTCACCTTGCACTCATGACTGACCCTTCAACTAAGGGGAAGAGCTGCGTCATATCCATTCTGTCCATGCCCCTCATAATCTTGTATACCTCAGTCACGTCATCCCCCAGTCTTCCCTGCTCCAACAAAAACAACCCAAGCCTATCCAACCTCTCTTCATAGCTGAAGTGTTCCATCCCAGGCAATATCCTGGTGAATCTCCTCTGCACCCCCTCCAGTGCTATCACATCCTTCTAAAAAAATGGCACAGAGTACTCCACCTATGGCATCACCAACGTTCTATACAACTCATGCCTTCCCTGCTTTTGTAATCTATGCCTTGATTGATAATGGGAAGTGTCCCATATGCCTTTTTCACCACCCTACTAACATGCCTTTCTCATCTTCAGAGATCTATGGACAATCACGCCAAGATCCTTTTGTTCCATGGTGTGGTTCCATGCCATTCATTGAATACTTCCTTGTCAAATTACTCCTTTCAAAGTGTATTACCTCACACTTTTCAGGGTTAGATTCCATCTGTCACTTATCTGCCCATTTGACCATCCCGTCTATATTTTCTTGTAGCCCAAGGCACTCAGCCTCACTGTTAACTACCCGGCCAATCTTTGTGTCATCTGCAAATTTACTAATCCTACCCCTAGTCATCCGTAGTCATCCATCTCGTTTATATAAATGATGAATAATAGGGGACCCAGCCCAGATCACTGTTGCATGCCACTGGAGACTGGCTTCCAGACATTAAAGCAGCCTTCTGTCACTACCCTCTGTCTCCTACAACTGAACCAATGTTAAATCCACTTTATCAAATTATCTTGTATCGCATGTGAATTTACGTTCTTTATAAATCTCCCATGTGGGACCTTGTCAAAGGCTTTTCTGAAATCCATATAAACTACATCAACTGCACTACCCTCATCTACACACCTGGTCACCACCTCAAAAAATTCAATCACATTTGTTAGGCATGACCTCTCTCTGGTAAAACCATGCTAGCTATCCCTGATCAAACCTTGCCTCTCCAAGTGGAGAGGGATACTCTCCTTCAGAATTTTCTCCAATGGCTTCTCTATCACTGACGTAAGACTCATTGGTCTGTAGTTCCTTGGCTTTTCTCTGCAACCCTTCTTAAATAGTGGAACCACATTAACTGTTCTGCAGTCCTCTGGCACTTCCGCTGTAGCCAGAGAAGAATTAAAAATTTGGGCCAGAGCCCCCGCAATTTCTCCCTTGTCTCCCACAGCACCCTGGGACACACTTCATCCGGATCTGGAGATTTGTCCACTTTTAAGTCTGTAAACACCTCCAATACCTTGTCCTTCCCTGTGTCATTTTTCTCAAGAACCTTGCAGTTTCTCCCTAAATTCCATACCTTCATCCTCTTTTTCTCTTGGTGGAGACAGATTTGAAGTATTTGTCGAACACTCTACCAGTGTCCTCTGGCTCCACCCACAGACTGCGCTATTGGTCTCTAATAGGCCCTGCTTTTTCCCTGGTTATCCTCTTCCCATTGATGTACTTATAAAATATCTTGGGATTTTCCCTATTTTTACCAGCCAGAGCTTCCTCATCCATCTTTGCTTTCCTAATTGCTTTCTTAAATCTCCACTCTGCACATTCTGTATTTCACTGATGTCTCTGCTGATTTGCTCCCTTTGTACCTGCTCCATGTCTTTCTTTTCCTTCTCATCATATCCTGAATATCTTTGCTCATCCATGGTTCCCTGGGGTTGTTACTCCTTCTTATCAGCCTAGAGGGAACATGCTAGGCTTATATTCTCCCCATTATCTTTTTGAAAGCCCCTCCGACTACTCTTCTGTAGATTTCCCCACTAGTAGCTGTTCCCAGTCGACCTTGGCCTAGATCTTGCCTTATTTTACTAAACTCTGCTCTCCCCAATTTAAAAAAAGCCTTTTCTTTTACAACTTTTCTATTTCTTTCTCCATAACAAGCTTAAATTGTACATGATGTGATCACTATCACTGAAATGCTTCCCACCACCACCTCAACCACCTGTCCGGCTTCATTCTCTAGAATTAGGTCCAGCACAGCTCCTTCCCTTGTTGGACCCTCTACATATTAGCATATGTTGGACCCTCTACATAATAGTTGGTTGGACGGTTAGTTCATGATACAGAGTGATGCTAACAGCGCGGGTTCAATTCCTGTACTGGCTGAGGTTATTCATGAAGTCCTGAACCTTGCCCTTCAACTGAGGTGTGGTGATCCTCAGGTTAAATCATCACCAGTCAGCTCTCTCCTATGGTTATCTGGGACGATGGTAACTTTATTCTTTATAAATTAAATAAGCTTTATTTGCATATTCAACTGAATGCAGCTTCACAGCGATTTGCAGAGGATGAAAAATCTAAATTTTAAGTATCTAAATGAAATTCCATTTCTACTGTGTAGGGTGATAGCTTCTTGAAATGACTTACAAAAATACAAATTCTCACTGTAGTATTTTTTTGTTTGCACAACTTTGCCTTACTTCAATAGAAGAATCTTCAGGGATGGAACCTGACATGATGGTAACAGTTGCCACAGAACGTGATTCACTGGATGCGTTAGCCATTAAAGAAGGTACTGCCTGGGTATGGCTTATTTTTTGTGCTGTATTTTTTAACTTTCTGTATGCTGGACCTCTCTGTGATGTGTAGAAATTCTAATGTGCTTGAGGTTAAAGACCAGATGTCATATTTTTTTTCAATTCAATACTTTGCCTGTACTAATTTTAATGCTGTGTAAAACAGTCAGATTTGCATGTACTAGATAAGTCACATGAAACTACATTAGAACCATTTGTAAGGACTAACTGCAAAGGTGGTGATTACTGCTGCCTTTAAAATCAGCGGAATCTTACTAGTGATCTCAGTTAATCCTATAATTTCAATTAATTGATACTCCTGATTTGCATAATTCCTTTTGTTTTCTGGTTTGTGTGCTTGTTTTCTGCTTCTCTTGTAATTTAGCATACTCTAAAACATGCCAAGTCCTGTCGAGAAACATGTGTATGAGGATGTGGACCAGAAAGAGTATATTTCAGATATTGTTTCTCCAGCTGGAAAATAAAACTGGCTGCTAGCTTATTGTGTCAGTTAATAAATTGTACTTTTGTAGTATGTTGGAATGAAACCTCAAGAATATAGGTTAGGTTACATGTGCTTAGCTAGTCTAAGCAAATAAGCTCCATGTTTTATCAAATCTTATTTTACCATTGGTATGATTCATCTTCTGTATGTTTGAAAATAGCGACAAGCTTAGCAATTTGAATAATGAAACAAGAAATGGGCCCAAACCATAGCCTATGAGCATAAAACAAAATGGATTTGGTAACATGAGAAATTATCATCCAAGTGCTTTAATTGACCTTGTTCCATTTCTTCCAACATCTGTTGGAGTTTTTTCTGGCAGGAACTTTGCCCCAAAAAATTATTTTAAAGAAAGAGTACAAAAAAGACTTTAACTAAGAAGGAAACACAGTATTTCATTTACTTGGGTGGATAGGACAATATATTAGGCCATAACCTCCAGGGCCCCCAGCATCGGATTTGGCGTGTATGCCAAAGATGCACTGGGGAATTGCTCTTGGAACTTCCCTTAGTTAAGTCACTGAATTTGGATGGTTCAGCCAAGGTTACATTAATAGTTACTCAGAAAAAGTTAGAGAAATAACAATCCTTCTGACTTCAGCATAACTATTTTAAATACCTAGACTGATCCCTGAATCGGACCCCCTCCCCCATATTTGCCTTTTGAGGGAACATACTTTGACTGTGCCCTAACCATTACTTTTTTGTTCAGCTATAGTTTTTCCCACCAACCTTTTGTTCCAGTCTTGCTCCATTGAAGTCGGCTCTCCCTCTGTTAAATATTCTTACTCTGGGTTGCCCAATGTCTTTTTCTATATGTTCCACCGCTGACACTTAATCTACTTGGCCCAGGGCATCTCCACGAACCAGATCCAACAGCGCATCCTTTCTTGTTGGACTGGACACATACAGTTGCAGAAAATTATCCTGAACACAATCTAGGAACACCTGCCCCTCTCCACCCTTTACACTGTCACTGTCCCAGTCTGCAGTCGGATAATTAAAATCCCCCATTATAATTACTCTGTAACATTTGCATCTACCATAGAATAGAATCCCTACGGTGCAGAAGGAGGCCGTTCAGCCCATTGAGCCTGCACCGACAATCCCACCCAGGTCCTATCACCGTAACCCCATGCCTTTCACCTGCTAATTCCTCTGAAACTAAGGGGCAATTTAGCGTGGGCAAACAATCCAACTTGCACATCTTTGGAGTAATGTAATATGTCCAAATTTGCAGATGACACAAAGCTGGGTGGGAGGGTGAGCAGTGAGGAGGATAATTGATTTGGACAAGTTGAGTGAGTGGTAGCAAAAATGGGAAGACTATTATCCTAATGGTTATAGATTGAGAGAGGGGAATGTGCAATGGGATCTATGGGTTCTTGTCCACAGTCGCTGAAAGTAAGATTACAGGTGCAGCAGGTGGCAAAGAAGGCAAATAGTATGCTGGCCTTCATCATGAGAGGATTTGATACAGGAACAGGGATGCAATTATACAGGGCCTTGGTGAGACCACACTTGGAGGATTGCATGCAGTTATAATCATAGAAACCCTACAGTGCAGAAGAAGGCCATTCGGCCCATCGAGTCTGCACTGACCACAATCCCACCCAGGCCGTAGCCCCATATCCACCCGCTAATCCCTCTAACCTACACATCTCAGGACACGAAGGGGCAATTTTAGCATGGCCAATCCACCTAACCCGCACATCTTTGGACTGTGAGAGGAAACCGGAGCACCCGGAGGAAACCCACGCAGACACGAGGAGAATGTGCAAACTCCACACAGACAGTGACCCAAGCCGGGAATCGAACCCAGGTCCCTGGAGCTGTGAAGCAGCAGTGCTAACCACTGTGCTACCGTGCTCTGGAGGGAGTGCAGAGAAAGGTTTACCAGACTGATTCCTGGGATGGCAGGACTGACGTAAGAGAGATTGAGCCGATTAAGATTATATTCGCTGGACTTTAGAAGAATGGGGGGAGGGGATCTCATAGAAACCTATACAATTCTAACAAGACTAGAGACAGAGTAGATACAGAAAGGATGTTCCCAATGGCAGAAGAGTCCTGATGTGGGGATGCCGGCGTTAGACTGGGGTAAACACAGTAAGAAGTCTCACAACACCAGGTTAAAGTCCAACAGGTTTATTTGGTAGCAAAATCCACTAGCTTTCGGAGCGCTGCTCCTTCATCAGGTGAGTGGGAGTTCTGTTCACAGTTTGTGTCTTTATATGCCCTGTTTGTGAACAGAACTCCCACTCACCTGACGAAGGAGCAGCGCTCCGAAGAGTCCTGAACCAGGGGTCACAGTCTAAGGATAGGGGTTAGACCATTTAGGACTGAGATGAAGAGAAATTCCTTCATCCAGTGAGTCTATGGAATTTGCTACCACAGAAAGCATTTGAGGCTAAAACATTGTATGTTTTCAAGAAGGACACTCCCTGCATTTTGTACATCCTGGTAATTCTCTCTCATATTCTCTCTTGGTTCTCACACCCCTTAGTTGAAAGCCCTCCCAACAGCACGAGCACAACTAGCAAGGAACACAAGTCACAGATCTGTTCAGGTGTAACCCATTCAGCTTGCACACGTGCCATCTTCCCCAGAGTTAGTTCCAGGGATCTAAAGCTCTCCTCTGTACCACCTTTCCAGCCATGCATTCATCTGCCTTAATTCTCTCATTTCCCTATTCACTTTCACATGGCACTGGGAGTAATTGGAGATTGCTACATTTGACATCCTGCTTGCTAAGTTTCTACCTCGCCCCCTTAATTCTGAATGTAGCACCCCATACCTCCTTTCTACCTAAGTAACTGGTACCAATGTGGATCACGACCTCTGGCTGTTCATCCTCCTCCAGAAGAATCTCCTGCAACTAGTCAGTGACATCCTTAACCGTGACACCAGGGAGGCAACATACCATCCTGGAGTCACATCTTAAGGCCACAGAAATGCCCGTCTGTTCCCCTAACTCATGAACCCCATTATTATTTCTCATCCTTTCTTCCTTCCATTGTGTACAGCTGAGCCACTCATGATGCCACAAACCTGCCTCTAACTGCACTCCGGTGAGGAACCAGATAGGTGGCACGGTAGCACAGTGGTTAGCACTGCTGCTTCACAGCTCCAGGGTCCCGGGTTCGATTCCCGGCTCGGGTCACTGTCTGTGTGGAGTTTGCACATTCTCCTCGTGTCTGCGTGGGTTTCCTCCGGGTGCTCCGGTTTCCTCCCACAGTCCAAAGATGTGCGGGTTAGGTTGATTGGCCAGGTTAAAATTGCCCCTGAGATGCGTAGGTTAGAGGGATTAGCGGGTAAATATGTGGGGGGTAGGGCCTGGGTGGGATTGTGGTCGGTGCAGACTCGATGGGCCGAATGGCCTCCTTCTGCACTGTAGGGTTTCTATGACTTCTATGACTTCACCAGCTTCCAAAATGGAAAACCAATTTGTGAGCAGGACTTCAGGGAACCCCTGCATTACCTGCCTGGTTCCCTTGAACTGCTTGGCAGCCACTCATTCCCTCTCTCCAGGCTCTGAAGCTGCAGTATGACCTCTCTGAACATGCTATCAACATAGCTCTATGCCTTGCGGATGAGCCACAGTGACTCAAGTCGCTGCTTGAGCTCTGAAGCCTGGAGCTCAAGTTTCTGCAGCTGGCAGCACTTCTGGCACGTATTGTCATCTTGGGCACTGCTAGTGCCCATGACTTCCCACATATCACAGGACACACATTCCACTCGACCAAACTGCCCTGTCATTACTTTCCCTCTCTTACATTAACTTTATTTTAATTTGGATTACTCTATTATACTGGTTCTGACTGTCCCTTATTCCTGGTGTTTCTCATTTATATTCAAGTATAACTAGTTACTTTAAAAATAATACGTTTCTCCAATTTACAGCAACTTAAAAACAACCAAACAACAGTTTCTTACTAATTAATGAACTTACAGTTTTCCTGTGATGTTATGATTTGATTTTTCAATCTCCTGTTGAAGTCAGTGCAGGCCGGTTTTGAGTAGCGGAATGGCTTGCTGCCTCTCCAAATCACAGAGAAGCGGACTGGGGCTACTCTGTTCTGGACTGAATTGGATTTGCCCCTCCATCTAAGTTGTGCTTATTGCCTCTGGGTCCAGTTTTCACCAGGGTGAAAATGATGGTTACTGTTTCTGTGTCCTCTTTTCACTCACTCGCTGCTGCTTTTTCTCTTTTTATTTTCCTTTTTATTTTCCTTTTTAAGTTCTCAATCTCCATCATTCACTCTATTTCTTCCATGATCATTTTGTTTCATTGGTAAAGAAGATTGTGTCCAGGTCTATGTTGGTTAGGTCCCAGATAAGACATTGACATCACTGCATTATTATCAATTTGCATTTACAGCAGTTTGCATTGCATAATGAATGTGATCAAAAAGGGGAGGAATAAAGTCCAGTTCACTTTGCTCAGGCATTCCAACAATTTCAGGATTGAAGACATTGCAAACAGGCTGCTGATTACAACTGGTGTTAATTTGGCAAGCAAAAGCTCAACATTTATTTGGCTGTTAAAAGATTTGTTTTTTTAAAAAAACCATTTGACATCCCTTAAACTCATAGAACTCATAGAAACCCTACAGTACAGAAAGAGGCCATTCGGCCCATCGAGTCTGCACCGACCACAATCCCACCCAGGCCTTACCCCCATATCCCTACATATTTTACCCGCTAATCTACACATCCCAGGACACTAAGGGGTAATTTTAGCATGGCCAATCAACCTAACCCGCACATCTTTGGACTGTGGGGGGAAACCGGAGCACCCGGAGGAAACCCACGCAGACACGAGGAGAATGTGCAAACTCCACACAGACAGTGACCAAGCCGGGAATCGAACCCAGGTCCCTGGAGCTGTGAAGCAGCAGTGCTAACCACTGTGCTACTGTGCCGCCCCTTAAGCATGTATCATGTGAATATCAAAACTCTGAAAACATTTGAGTCCATCCTGGAGACCAATACTAATCTGCTTCCTTTTTTAAAAAGGGTGCCCCGTTATTGTTCAACCTTTAAAATCTTGTCAGAGCATTACATGTGGGATGCTGAACTTGAGCTTGGACCTAGGATTGCGAAGGATCCATATAGTGTTTCAGAGACAGAGGGTAGAATCTTACCAAAACAATGATTGTCAGGAACTGACTGAAAAGGCCGGCTTTCTCTCCAGACCATATGGCTCTTCCCTGTGTCTGTGTAGATTTGCTCCGGGTGCTCTGGTTTCTCCCACAGTCCAAAGATTGCGGGTTAGGTGGATTGGCCATGCTAAATTGCCCCTTAGTTTTAGGGGGACTAGCTTGGGTAAATCCATGGGCTTATGGGGATAGGGCCTGGGTTGGATTGTGGTTGGTGCAGACATGATGGGCTGAATGGCCTCCTTTTGCGCTGTAGCATTCTATGATTCCTACCACCCCCACAACCACCACTAACAGTCATCATCGGCATTGGACACCTCCCCACCCGCCCCCCCAACAGTCATCGCCTCCAACCCCACAGCTTCCACTTCTGCTCCCCCCCACTACCACAACGAAATGAGCCACCCTCCCCGATGAGGCTCCCACTAGTGCCCTTGGCACTGTCCCCATCTCAGTTACCAACTTCGCATTGTTATCCTGTGCCAGGGGACATTATGATGTGGAGATGCCGGCGTTGGACTGGGGTAAACACAGTAAGAAGTTTAACAACACCAGGTTAAAGTCCAACAGGTTTATTTGGTAGCAAAAGCCACACAAGCTTTCGGAGCTCCAAGCCCCTTCTTCAGGTGAGTGGGAATTCTGTTCACAAACAGCGCATATAAAGACACAGACTCAATTTACATGAATAATGGTTGGAATGCGAATACTTACAGCTAATCAAGTCTTTAAGAAACAAAACAATGTGAGTGGAGAGAGCATCAAGACATCAAGGGGACATTGCCAGGGCACTGCCTAGTTATGTCTCTCTTGCTTGTGTAAGGGGAAATTTCTCGCTTCCTACCAGCATAAAAGACAAGCAGACATGAGGTACAGTACAAAAAGGCAACACAGACTTTATTCTCTGTTTAAAATAACAAAAACTGCAGGCCTGGGGAGAGACAGCTGCTAGTCAACTGCTCTGCCTGGCCATTGTGCACTTTACAATTTATAGGGTTTTGAACTTCGCGCCAAACATATGGTAATAGGCTCATCATTTACTACATGATCAGTGCCTGCTAATAACACAAAGCAGTGGCACAATAGCAAGATGTTAAAAAGCCAATATAGATAGGTGGAATTGATCTGTGGCTGATGATGATGTGAACCCATTTCCCTGGGCTGATCTCTTTCTGGAGGGTTCCCTTTGTGCTTTGAGCTTCTTGCATAATCTAATCAGTTGAGCTATTGTCTATGTTTTCCCTCATTGGAGTCTAAAGTGATTAGGCTGTCTGAAGTGATTAAGGGGTGCCCATGAGTCATCGCATCGCTGTGAGCTGCTGACAATATTTTAAAATAAATTTGATATACACGCATAAAAATGTCCATGATATTAAGCATAAAAGTCATCTTAAGCATAAAGGTCGCCCCCTTCACTTGAGGGCTATACTCACCTTTACACGCCCGGGGGGGGGGACCTCCAGGACAGATTCTCGTCTGGGCAAACCTGTTGTCAACCGCGCCGACATGAGGTCGATAAGATATGAAAGTACAGTTAGAGGTCAGTATACGATGAGGAGGTTCTTTAATTATGTTAACATGTACTTAAATCATGGACATGAAACTGATTACATTGCTGACGATGGGCGGTGAAGATTGGAGATTGGGGTCTCGCTGGTGAGATCCACAATTTCTGGATTTTGTTGGATCTTGAGCCCCTGCTGCCATTCCTGCGGACAGAAAGTGTGGGCTCAAGATTGCCCCAATCATGACTAAAAACTCAATTAAAAGGACAGATTTTGTGTTTATGGCAGCTCATTCGGACATCTCTCTTACTCTTTCAAATTCATAATTGACTGATACTTTAGTTTTAGGACATGGGGTAAATGAGACTGAGTAAATCGGTACTGAGGTTTTCCAGAATGATGGGCCCTCTTGGGATGGAAGGGTTGAAACCAAGTTTGTGCTGGATGTTCATATCAATCACATCTTAAAAGTATCTTAATTGTGTTTATCTTGTGTTTTCTAAGGTTTTCAATTGGTTACAACTACTTCACCCACAACAACTGAGCGTCAGACAACGAGAGAGCCTGTGACGAGGACATTCCATACGATTCCCCAGTCAAAGTTTGACGTATCAGGAAACGAACGATACATAGGTATGTAAACCACTTTAAAAGTTTTACTTCTTTCATTTACTCAATGCATTCTCCGTTCGGTAGCAAGGTGGGATCTGGTTCACAGAATTAATGACAGCTTTCAGTGTATTTCTATCTCTCTCAATTCAGGTACCATGCCCTTAGAGGGCGTTGCCGACCAAGGACTCCCGTGAATTGGTCCATGGTTATGTTTGGCAAGGTACTGCAATGGTTTGCCATGCAGATTCTGGCTGACCAAGAGACTTTCCTCTCTCTGTCTGCCCTGAGAATAGTGGGAGGAATTGCAGGTTGACAATCAACCTGTTTAGCCACATTATGAACACACCTGCTGTGGTCAAATCCCAGAGTGGGTCTCGAAGCGGGATCCTCTGGCCCAGAGATAGGGACGCTGTCACTGTTTGACTAGACCTTGTTGTTTGATCATTGGTTTTAAAGATGACATGGCCAGACGTGTTCTTTTGAGAACCAAAGGGACTGGGTGCATAATCCCATGCCCAAGGGTGCAGGATTATGGTGATGATGTTTGGTTGTCCCTGATTCTTCAAATTGCACTCTTGTGAATGGTAGCTCCTTGATGCATGTGTGGAATTGCATGACGCCCCTTCATTTTTTATTTATTTATTTGTGGGACATGGGTATCGTTGACTGGCCAGCATTTATTTGCCAATCTTTAGTTGCCCTTGATCAGAGGGCAGTTGAGAATCAATCACATTGCTGTGGATCATTGACTGTCCCCCAGCCTGGGCGATTAACCTGCCTGATTATTGACTGTCCCCCAGCCTGGACGATTAACCTGCCTGATTATTGACTGTCCCCCAGCCTGGGCGATTAACCTGCCTGGCCATTGACTGTCCCCCAGCCTGGGCGATTAACCTGCCTGATTATTGACTGTCCCCCAGCCTGGGCGATTAACCTGCCTGGCCATTGACTGTCCCCCAGCCTGGGCGATTAACCTGCCTGGCCATTGACTGTCCCCTGTCAGCTCATGATCATGGTTTCACCATTGTTTCTGGAGTGAAAACTGGCGTGTTTTCCTCCAGAGAAACCAGATTTTACCACACTCTGCCAAAACAATTTTTTTGGTGGGGGGGGTTGTAATTCACCCCATTATAAAGGTAGGCAGGGCTTAAACACGCCGGCAAACTCCAGCTGCTCGGAGGTTGGGCGCCATTTATAAAGGGTGCTCCAATCAAAACTGTACTACTCCTCATCCCACCCCACCACTGAGGCCTCAGGGGCTCTCCTCCACACCCCCATTTGGAGCGAGTTGTAACTCCAAACCCCTCGCCACCCCTGCCACGTGAGCATTGGCTAGAGTCATAGAGGTTTACAGCATGGAAACTGGCCCTTCAGCCCAACTTGTCCATGCCGCCCTTTTTTTAAATCCCTAAGCTAGTCCCATATCGCTCTATACCCATCTTACCCATGTAACTGTCTAAACGCTTTTTAAAAGAAAAAATTGTACCTGCCTCTACTACTACCTCTGCCAGCTTGTTCCAGACACTCACCACCCTCTGTGTGAAAAAATTGCCCCTCTGGACTCTTTTTTATCTCTCCCCCTCATCTTAAATCTATGCCCTCTAGTTTTAGACTCCCCTACCTTTGGGAAAATATATTGACCATCTAGCTGATCTGTGCCCCTCATTATTTTATAGACCTCTATAAGGTCACCCCTCAGCTTTCTACGCTCTGGAGAAAAAAGTCCCAGTCTATCCAGCCCCTCCTTATAACTCAAACCATCAAGTCCCAGTAGCATCCTAGTAAATCTTTTCTGCACTCTTTCTAGTTTAATAATATCCTTTCTATAATAGGGTGACCAGAACAGTATTCCAAGTGTGGCCTTACCAATGTCTTGTACAACTTCAACAAGACATCCTAACTCCTGTATTCAATGTTCTGACCAATGAAACCAAGCATGCTGTCCACCTGTGACTCCATTTTCAAGGAGCTATGAACCTGTACCCCTAGATCTTTGTTCTGTAACTCTCCCCAATGCCCTACTCTTAACTGAGTAAGTCCTGCCCTTGTTCAATCTACCAAAATGCATCACCTCGCATTAAACTCCATCTGCCATTCATCAGCCCACTGGCCCAATTGTTCAAGATGCCATTGCAATCCGAGATAACTTTCTTCACTGTTCACTATACCACCAATCTTGGTGTCATCTGCAAACTTACTAATGTTGCCTCCTATATTCTCAACCAAATCATTAATATAAATGACAAATAACAGTGGACCTAGCACCGATTCCTGAGGCACACCACTGGTCACAGGTCTCCCGTTTGAAAAAACAACCTTCTAACCCTAACCCTCTGGCTTCTGTCATCAAGCCAATTTTGTATCCATTTAGATACCTCACCCTGGATCCAGTGAGATTTGACCTTATGCAAAAACCCTGCAGCCCTTTTCAAACAACGGCACAACATTTGCCACCCTCCAATCTTCAGGCACTTCACCTGTGACTATTGATGATTCAAATATCTCTGCTAGGGGACCCGCAATTTCCTCTCTAGCCTCCCATAATGTCCTGGGACACACTTCATCAGGTCCTGGGGATTTATCTACCTTGATGCGCTTTAAGACTTCCAGCACCACCTCCTCTGTAATGTGTACGCTCCTCAAGGCATCACTATTTATTTCCCCAAGTTCCCTAACATCCATGCTTTCCTCAACAGTAAATACTGATGAGAAATATTCATTTAGGACCTCACCCATCTCATGTGGATCCGCACATAGATGACCTTGTTGATCCTTAAGAGGCCCTACTCTCTCCCTTGTTACTCTTTTGCCCTTCATGTATTTGCAGCAGCTCTTTGGATTCTCCTTTGCCTTATCTGCCAAAAAAATCTATTTGCCCTCCTGATTTCTCCCTTAACTCTACTCCTACACCCCCTATACTCTTCAAGGGATTCACTTGATCCCCGTTGCCTATGCATGTCATGTGCCTCCTTCTTCTTCTTGACCAGGGCCTCAATATCCTGAGTCATCCAGGGTTCCCTACTTCTACCAGCCTTGTCCTTAACTCTAAGAGGAATGTGTTTACCTTGAACTCTGGTTAACACACTTTTGAAAGCCTGCCACTTACCAGACGTCTCTTTTCCTTCCCACAGACTCCCCCAATTAACTTTTGAAAGTTCCTGCCTGATACCATCAAAATTGGCCTTGCCCCAATTTAGAATTTTAACTTTTGGGCCAGACCTATCATTCTCCATAGCTATCTTAAAACTAATAGAATTATGGTCACTGGTCCCAAAGTGATCCCTCACTAACACTTCTGTCACCTGCCCTTCCTTACTTCCCAAGAGGAGGTCAAGTTTTGCCCCCTCTCCAGTCGGGCCATCCACATACTGAATGAGAAATTCATCCTGAATACACTCAGGATTTCTCTCCATCCAACCTTCTAATACTATGGCTGTCCCAGTCAATGTTGGGAAAGTTAAAATCCCCTACTATTACCACCCTATTTTTCTTGGAGCTATCTGTAATCTCCTTACATATTTGCTCCTCAATTTCCTGCTAACTATTTGAGGGCCTATAGTACAACCCTATCAAAGTGAATTCCCCCTTCTTATTTCTCAGTTCTACCCATATAGACTCAGTGGCCGAACACTCGGATATATCCCCTCTCAGTACGGCCGTGATGCTTTCCCTAATCAAAAGTGCAACTCCCCCTCCTCTCTTACCTCCTGTTCTATCTTTCCTATAGCATCTGTACCCTGGAACATTGAGCTGCCAGTCCTGTCCCTCCCTTAGCCTTGTTTTAGCCCAGAGGCATGTACCCATCCATGCCCTGAGCTCATCTGTCTTGCCCGTCAGGCTTCTTGTATTGAAATTAATGCAGTTTAATCTGGACTTCCCTTGCTCTCTGTTTTGCTTTTGCCTGATCTGTCTGGTACTAGGATTACTGACACTGCCTTTACTACTTAATGTGCTCTCTTGCTCCTCTGGACTTGCGGATAGCGAAGAGCATTGTCGGGCAATACAGCAGGATATAAATAGGCTGGAAAATTGGGCGGAGAGGTGGCAGATGGAGTTTAATCCGGATAAATGCGAAGTGATGCATTTTGGAAGAAATAATGTAGGGAGGAGTTATACAATAAATGGCAGAGTCATCAGGAGTATAGAAACACAGAGGGACCTAGGTGTGCAAGTCCACAAATCCTTGAAGGTGGCAACACAGGTGGAGAAGGTGGTGAAGAAGGCATATGGTATGCTTGCCTTTATAGGACGGGGTATAGAGTATAAAAGCTGGAGTCTGATGATGCAGCTGTATAGAACGCTGGTTAGGCCACATTTGGAGTACTGCGTCCAGTTCTGGTCGCCGCACTACCAGAAAGATGTGGAGGCGTTAGAGAGAGTGCAGAGAAGGTTTACCAGGATGTTGCCTGGTATGGAGGGTCTTAGCTATGAGGAGAGATTGGGTAGACTGGGCTTGTTCTCCTTGGAAAGACGGAGAATGAGGGGAGATCTAATAGAGGTGTATAAGATTATGAAGGGTATAGATAGGGTGAACAGTGGGAAGCTTTTTCCCAGGTCGGAGGTGACGATCACGAGGGGTCACGGGCTCAAGCTGAGAGGGGCGAAGTATAACTCAGATATCAGAGGGATGTTTTTTACACAGAGGGTGGTGGGGGCCTGGAATGCGCTGCCAAGTAGGGTGGTGGAGGCAGGCACGCTGACATCGTTTAAGACTTACCTGGATAGTCACATGAGCAGCCTGGGAATGGAGGGATACAAACGATTGGTCTAGTTGGACCATGGAGCGGCACAGGCTTGGAGGGCCGAAGGGCCTGTTTCCTGTGCTGTACTGTTCTTTGTTCTTTGTTCTCTTTGTTCTTTAGTTTCTGTGCTGTCCTCAACCTTCTCTTCTCTCTCCCTACTGCTTTGGGTCCCACTCCCTTGCCAAACTAGTCCCCAGAAGAGATCCCAATGATCCTAAAATCTATATCCCTGCCCCCTGCGCCAGCTCTCAAGCCACGTAATCATCTGCCTAATCTTCTTATTCCTAATCTCACTGGCATGTGGCATCGGTAGTAGTCCAGAAATTACTACCTTCGAGCTCCTGCATTTTAGCCTTCTGCCTAACTCTCTATATTCACACTTCAGGACCTCACCCTTTTTCCTACCAATGTCGTTGGTACCAATATGTACAACGACCTCTGGCTGCTCACCCTCCCCCTTAAGAATGTCCTGCACCCTTGACCCTGACACCAGGGAGGCAACACACCATCCTGGAGTCTCAATCGCGGCCACAGAAACGCCTGTCTGTGCCTCTAACTAGCGAGTTGCTTGCTCTTTGCCCGACCCTGTTCTGCAGCAGAACCAGGTGTGACGCCACAGGCTTGGCTGCCGCTGGTATCTTCCCCTGACAGTATCCAAAACGGTATACCTGTTGGAAAGGGGAATAGCCACAGGAGACTCCTGCCTGCCTCTCCTGGCAGTCACCCATCTATCTGACTGAACCTGTGGTGTGACAACCTCCATGTAATTAGTGTCTATCACACTCTCTGCCTCCTGTATGCTCCGCAGTGCATCCACCTGCCGCTCCAACCGAACAATGCGGTCTGTGAGGAGCTGCTACTGGACACACTTCCTGCAGACAAAGTTGTCAGGGAGACTCGATTGCTCCCTAATTTCCCACAGCTGGCAGGAGGAGCATACCACTAACTGCCATACTGCCCTTTATAGAGGTAAAAGAATCTCAACTCACCTTTCCCTTGCTTGTGGCCCTCCCAACATCTTTTTTTTTTGGTTAGAGGAGGGGATAGGGAGGGAAACACTAAAGTAGTGTTTGGGGTTTAGTTGTCCCTTTACAACAGCTCCTCCACAGACAACCTTCTGGTAGCAGTGACTGCACCGATGCAAATCTTACCTGCAACAGCCAATCAGCTCCGCTGCTCTGCTGCCCTCACCTGGACCTTTCTCCTCCCTTCCCCACACCACGACCATCAGCCCCTTCTCATTCTCACTCTTGCCACCCCACTCCTTCCCCCCTCCCCCCCCCCCCCCACACACCACACCACACCCCACACACACCCCAACCACCAAACGGCCCCACGCCCCATGAGGTTCCCACTGTAGGATGCCCCTTGACACAGGATAGCACTGCCTGAGTAGCATGGTGCAAAAGTCACTGCCTGACCATGACCCTCTCCCTGGGGGCTATGCTTACATTTGCCCCCGGAAGGCCCCCTTGACAGATTCACACCTGTGTAAACCTGTTGTGAACCATCTCGTCGGCATGGTGTCAATATCTGGCGTGGGGGTCAAGATTCGACAGGGGGCAGTTTAATAAGGTTAAAATGCATGCAAAGAATAGCATAGCAAACCCGGCCTCAAGTTTTCACCCTCGGAACCTGAAGTTTAATAATGGAAACTACTGTGCTATGAAGCACGAGTTGTCTATGATAGATTAGGAAATATTATTTAAAGGGATGTTGGAGGATAGGCGATGGCAAACATTCAAGGAATGCATGGGTGAACAGCTATAATTATCTATTCTTTCTGGCTCTAAAGTAAAACTGGAAAGGTGGCCAAACCATGGCTTACAAGGGAAAGTAGAGATGGTAATAGATCTAATGGAGAGGCATACAGATTGGCTAAGAAAAACAGAGCTGAGGATTGGAAGCAGTTTAAAATTCAGAAAAGGAGGACCAAAGCACTGATTAAGGAGCGTAAAATAGAGTCTGAGAGTAAGGTTGTGGGGAACATAAAACTGACTAAGAGTTTCTATAAGTATGTGAAGAGAAAAAGATTGTTGAAAAATAAATGTAGCTCCCTTCTAGTCAGAAACGGAGGGAATTTATAATGGGAAACAAAGAAATGGTTGACCAATTGAATACATATTTTGGTTCAGTCTTCACAAAGGAGGACACAAATAAGATACCATAAATGTTGGGAAACACAGGGTTTAGTGAGAGGGAGGAACTGAAGGAGACCAATACGAGGAGAAAAATGGTATAGGGGGGAAACGGATGGGATTGAAGGTCGATAAATCCCGAGGGCCTGATAATTTACAACCCAGAGTGCTTAAGTGGCCCGAGAAATAGTGGATGCATTGATGGATGTCTACCAAGATTCTATAGATTCTGGAACAGTTCCTACAGATTGGAGGGTAGCTAATGTACCCCTGTAAAAAGAGAGGTAGAGAGAAAATAGGGAATTATAGATCAGCAAGCCTGATGTCGGTAGTGGGGAAAATTCTAGAATCCATTATTAAAGATTTGGAAAACAGTGGCAGAGCCACTTTCAAATGCTTTTAAATCTACTGGAATTCTTTGAGAATGCAACTAGTAGAGTTGATAAGGGGGATCCAGTGGGTGTGATTTATTTGGAGTTTCAGAAGACTTTCGACAAAGTCCCATGTAAGAGATTAAAGTACATGGGATGGGGGATTTGTGATATATATAAATGATTTGGATAAAAATGTAGATGGGTGGGGTTAGTAACTTTGCAGATGACACAAAGATGGATGGAGTCGTGGATAGTGTAGAACGTTGTCAAAGGATACAGCGAGATATAGATCCGTTGCAGATATGGGTGGTGAAATGGCAGATGGAGCTTAACCTGGGGAAGTGTGAGGTGCTGCACTTTGGGGGACCAAATGTTAAGGGTAAGTATCCAACTAATGGCAGGACCTGAACAACAATGATGTACAGAGGGATCTTGGAGTTCAAGTCCATAGCTGCCTGAAAGTGGCCACACAAGTAGGTAGGGTGGTAAAGAAGGCGTATGGCATGCTTGCCATTATTGGTCGGGGCATTGAGTACAAGAGTCAGGATGTCATGTTGCAGTTTTATAAAACTTTGGTTAGGTCGCACTTAGAGTACTGCATTCAATTCTGGTCACCACATTACAGGAAGGATGTGGAGCTTTGGAGAGGGTGCCAAAGAGGTTTGCCAGGGTGCTGCCTGCATTAGATGGAATGAGCTAAAACGAGAGGCTCAAAAAAGTAGATTGTTTTCTCCGGAGCAGCGGAGTCTGAGAGGAGACCTGATAGGAGTCTATAAAATTATGAGAGGCATAGATAGGGTTGACAGTCAGAATCTTTTTCCCAGAGTTAAAATGTCTAATTTGAGGGGGCATGCACTTAAGGTGAGAGGGGGATAGTTCAAAGAAGATGTGAGGGGGATGTTTTTTTACACAGAGTGGTAGGTGTCTGGAACATGCTGCCAAGGGTTGTGGTGCAGGCAGATATATCAGTGGTGTTTAAGTGGCTTTTAGATAAGCACATAAATATGCAAGGAATTGAGCGGCATGGACCAAGGGCAAGCAGAAGGGATTAATTTAATTTGGTGTCATGTTTGGCACAACATCGTGGGCCGAAGGTCCTGTTCCTATGCTGTACTGTTCTATAGAGGTAGTGTATTGAGATGGATAGAAAACTGGTTGGCAGACAGGAAACAGAGTAGGAATAAAAGGGTTTTTTTCCAAAAGCCAGGCAGTGACTCACAGGATACCACAGTGATCAGTACTGTGATCTCAGCTTTTCACCATATATATTAATGATTTAGATGAGGGAACTAAATGTAATATCTCCAAATTTGCAGATGAGACAAAGCTGGATGCAAGGCTGAGCTGTGGGGAGGATGCAGAGATTCTTCTGTGTTACTTGTACAATTTGAGTGAGTGGGCAAATGCAGTATAATTTGGATAAGTGTGAGGTTATCTAATTCGGTAACAAAAACAGGAAGGAAGATTACTATCTGAATGGCCATAAATTAGGAGAGGGGAATGTGCATAGAACATAGAACGGTACAGCACAGAACAGGCCCTTCGGCCCACGATGTTGTGCCGAGTTTTATCTGAAACCAAGATCAAGCTATCCCACTCCCTGTCATCCTGGTGTGCTCCATGTGCCTATCCAATAACCGCTTAAATTTTCCTAAAGTGTCTGACTCCACTATCACTGCAGGCAGTCCATTCCACACCCCAACCACTCTCTGCGTAAAGAACCTACCTCTGATATCCTTCCTGTATCTCCCACCACGAACCCTATAGTTATGCCCCCTTGTAATAGCTCCATCCACCCGAGGAAATAGTCTTTGAACGTTCACTCTATCTATCCCCTTCATGATTTTATAAACCTCTATTAAGTCTCCCCTCAGCCTCCTCCGCTCCAGAGAGAACAGCCCTAGCTCCCTCAACCTTTCCTCATAAGACCTACCCTCCAAACCAGGCAGCATCCTGGTAAATCTCCTCTGCACTCTTTCCAGCGCTTCCACATCCTTCTTATAGTGAGGTGACCAGAACTGCACACAATATTCCAAATGCGGTCTCATTTGCGGTGCAGCTATGTCACTCTTCATCTTGATGAAAAATTCTATCATGTTTGGTTGCTAATCCCCAAGGGTTCTCACACAAACAGATTGCCGGCAGTAAGTTAAGAGGGCATTAGATAATTACTTGAATAGAAACAATGTGCAGGAGTATGGGGAAAAGGCAGGGGAATGACACTAAGTCATAGGGCGCAATTCTGAGTGGGGAAATGATTTAATTTGATTTATTATTGTCACATGTATTAGCATACAGTGAAAAGTATTGTTTCTTGCATGCTATACAGACAAAGCATACTATTCATAGAGCAGGAAAGGAGAGAATGCAAAATGTAGTGTTACAGTCATAGCTAGGGTGTAAAGAAAGATCAACTTAGTGTGAGGTAGATCCATTCAAAAGTCTGATGGCAGCAGGGAAGAAGCTGTTCTTGAGTCGGTTGGTGCATGACCTGACTTTTGTATCTTTTTCCAGAAGGAAGAAGGGGAAGAGAGTATGTCTGGGATATGTGGGGTCCTTAATTATGCTGGTTGTTTTTCCAAGGCAGCACGAAGTGTAGACAGAGTCAATGGATGGGAGGCTGGTTTGCGTGATGGACTGGGCTTCATTCACGACTCTTTGTAGTTTCTTGCAGTCTTGGACAGAGCAGGAGCCATACCAAGCTGAGATACAACCGGAAAGAATGCTTTCTATGGTGTATCTGTAAAAGTTGGTGAGAGTTGTAACTGACATGAAAAATTTCCTTAGTCTTCTGAGAAAGTAGAGGTGTTGGTGGGCTTTCTTAACTATAGTGTCAGCATGGAGGGACCAGGACAGGTTGTTGGTGATCTGGACATCTAAAACCTTGAAGCTCTCGACCATTTCTACTTCGTCCCCATTGATATAGACAGGGGCATGTTTTCCACTACGCTTCCTGAAGTCGATGACTATCTCCTTCATTTTGTTGACATTGAGGGAGAGATTATTGTCTTTGCACCAGTTCACCAGGTTCTCTATCTCATTCCTGTACTCCGTCTCATTATTGTTTGAGATCCAACCCATGATGGTGGTGTCATCAGCAAACTTCAAAATTGAGTTGGAGGGGAATTTGCAGCACAGGCTCAAAAATTGGAGAACGCAATTCATGCCGGCGAGTTTCCGAGTTCTGATCTTACTGTCCCCTCACCGGTGGAGTGGCATGACACACTTGTGGGACCACAGAAAGCTCATTCTCATTCATTAGCATGCCATTAGTGACAACTCTCTTTGGGAGTTCCCCCGTCACTGGATATTTAGGACGGCATGCCGTCAAGTTGACGTCGTTTACAACAGGTTCATCCAGACTCTCCCCAGGGTCGTAAAGGTAGTAGAGCCTTGGGGAAGAGGGACATGACCAGGCAGTTGAAGCAATATCTGCCATAGGGAGTAATAAAAGTAGTTAGGAACCATGAGTCCTCATCGAGCAGCAGCCGCCAGAGACTGCTGTTAAAGTTTAGTTTGGAAAACACCTTGCTCCTTGAAAGCTTAGTCAGCTTCTCGCTCACTGAGACTGATGTTCCTTTTTACTCCATGTAAGATTCCAGCTGCCACTGTACTTAATAGAACCATAGAACATTACAGCACAGAAACAGGCCTTTTGGCCCTTCTTGGCTGTGCCGAACCATTTTTCTGCCTAGTCCCACTGACCTGCACCTGGACCATATCCCTCCACACCCCTCTCATCCATGTACCTGTCCAAGTTTTTCTTAAATGTTAAAAGTGAGCCTGCATTCACCACTTCATCTGGCAGCTCATTCCACACTCCCACCACTCTCTGTGTGAAGAAGCCCCCCCCTAATATTCCCTTTAAACTTTTCCTCTTTCACCCTTAACCCATGTCCTCTAGTTTTTTTCTCCCCTAGCCTCAGTGGAAAAAGCCTGCTTGCATTCACTCTATCTATACCCATCATAATTTTATACATCTCTACCAAATCTCCCCTCATTCTTCTACGCTCCAGGGAATAAAGTCCTAACCTATTCAACCTTTCTCTGTAACTCAGTTTCTCAAGTCCCGGCAACATCCTTGTAAACCTTCTCTGCACTCTTTCAACCTTATTAATATCCTTCCTGTAATTAAATGACCAAAACTGCACACAATAGGGACATGTTCGGCACAACTTTGTGGCTGAAGGGCCTGTATTGTGCTGTAGTTTTTCTATGTTTCTAATACTCTAAATTCGGCCTCACCAATGTCTTATACAACCTCACCATAACATTCCAACTCTTACACTCAATACTTTGATTTATAAAGGCCAATGTACCAAAAGCACTCTTTACGACCCTATCTGCCTGTGACGCCACTTTTAGGGAATTATGTATCTGTATTCCCAGATCCCTCTGTTCTACTGCACTCTTCACACTTGTCTGCATTAAACTCCATCTGCCATTTTTCACACAATAAAAATAGTTATAGAAAGGGACAAAACTGGTCCACAGGTGCAAGTTCTAAATTGAGGCAAGATGAATTTTGATGGAATTAGGCAGGAGCTTGCAAGGGTGGGTGCCTGGAACTCGTTGCCGGGGGAGGTAGTGGAAGCGGTAGTGACTTTTAAGGGGCGTCTTGACAATGAGATGGGAATAGAGGGATATGGTCCCCAGAAGTGTAGGGGGTTTTAGTTAAGTCGGGCAGCATGGTCGGTCAGGCTTGGAGGGCCGAAGGGCCTGTTCCTGTGCTGTAATTTTCTTTGTTCTTTGGAGTAGCTTGCTTGAGGGCAAAGGTACCTCTGGCCACTGGGAGGCCTTCAAAAGTGAAATAGCTAGAGTTCAGGGTCTATATGTTCCTGTTAGCGTGAAGGGCAAGGCTGGCAGGAGTAGGGAACCCTGGATGACAGAACATATATTGAGGTTTTGGCCAGGAAAAAGGAGCCGACATGGCTCAAGTATAAGCAGCTGGAATCAAGGGATTCCTGGAGGTGTACAGGGGATACAGGAGTATACTCAAGAAGGAAATTAGGAGAGCAAAAAGGGGGCATGAGGTAGTTTTGGCTGAGAGGATTAAGGTGAATCCAAAGGGATTCTTGAAGTATATTTAAGGAAAAAGAATAACTAGAGAGAGAATAGGACTCCTCAAGGATCAAAGTGGACACACGTGTGGAACTGCAGGAGATGGGCGAGGTTCTCAATGAATATTTCTCCTCTATGTTTACCCTGGAGAAAGACATGAAGACTTGGGAACCTGGGAAAGTTAGTGGCGATATATTGGGGACAGTTCACATTACAGTAGAGGAGGTGATGGACGTACTCTGCGTGAGGCTAGAGAAGAAATTGCAGGAGCCCTGGCTGAGATAATTACATCATCATTAGCCACGGCTGAGGTACCAGAAAACTGGAGGGTGGCAAATGTTGTGCCCTTATTTAAGAAGGGCTGCAAAGAAAAACCTGGGAATTATTGACCGGTAAGCCTGTGGTAGGTAAGTTACTAGAGAGGGTTCTGAGGGATAAGATATACAGGCATTTGGAAAGATAGGGTTTGATTAGGAGTAGTCAGCATGGCTTTATGCATGGGAGGTCATGCCTTACAAATTTGTTGGAGTTCTTTGATGAAGTGATCAGGATGGTTGATGAGGGCAAGGCAGTAGACGTAGTCTATATGGACTTCAATAAGGCTTTTGATAAAGTTCCACATTGTAGGCTGCTCTGGAAGGTTAGATCACGTGGAATCCAGGGAGAACTGGCAAATGGGATATACAATTGGCTTGATAGTAGGAAGCAGAGGCTAATAGTGGAAGGATGTTTGTCAGACTGGAGGCCTGTGACTAGTGGTGTGTCTCGGTCAGTGCTGGGCC
This sequence comes from Mustelus asterias, assembly GCF_964213995.1. Taxonomy (NCBI): domain Eukaryota; kingdom Metazoa; phylum Chordata; class Chondrichthyes; order Carcharhiniformes; family Triakidae; genus Mustelus; species Mustelus asterias. The sequence goes on along the minus strand of NC_135815.1, from coordinate 62,822,572 downwards.
CATTGCTGTTTGTTATCTATATCAACGATTTGGATGAGAATGTACAAGGCATGATCAGTAAGTTGCAGATGACTCTAAAATAGATGGTATTGTAGAGTGAGGAAGCTTATCAAAAATTGCAGCAGGATCTAAATCAGCTGGGGAAGTGGGTCGAGCAATGGCAAATGGAGTTCAATACAGATAAGTGTGAGGTGTTGCATTTTGGAAAGTCAAATCAAGGTAGGACTTTCACGGTGAATGCTAGGACCTTAAGGACTATTATGGAACAGAGGGACCTTGGAGTTCGGTGCTTGGTTCACTAAAGGTGGAGTCACAGGTAGATAGGGCAGTGAAGAAGGCTTTTGGTATGCTGACCTTCATCAGTCAGCACATTGAGTATAGAAGTTGGGAAGTTATGTTACAGTTGAGGCCGCACCAGGAATATTGTGTTCAGTTTTGGTTGCCTTGCTATAGGAAAGATGTTATTAAACTGAAATCATAGAAATCATAGAAACCCTACAGTACAGAAAGTGGCCATTCGGCCCTTTGAGTCTGCACCGACCACAATCCCACCCAGGTCCTACCCCCATATCCCTACATATTTTACCCACTAATCCCTCTAATCTATGCATCCCAGGACACTAAGGGGCAATTTTTAGCATGGCCAATCAACCTAACCCGCACATCTTTAGACTGTGGGAGGAAACCGGAGCACCCGGAGGAAACCCACGCAGACACGAGGAGAATGTGCAAACTCCACACAGATAGTGACCCAAGCCGGGAATCGAACCCAGGTCCCTGTTGCTGTGAAGCAGCAGTGCTAACCACTGTGCTACCGTGCCACCCAGAACTGGAGAGAATGCAGAAGAGATTTACAAGGATGTTGCCAGGACTCATGGGATTGAGTTATAGGGAGAGATTGGACAGGCTACAACTTTTGTCTTTGGAGCGTAGGAGATTGTGGGGTGATCTTGTAGAGGTGTACAAGGTCATGAGAGGCATGGATAGGGTTAATGCACTCAGTCTTTTTCCCAGGTTTGGGGAATCAAGAACTAGTGGGCATAGGTTTAAGTTAAGAGGGGAAAGAATTAATGGGAACCTGAGGATCAACTTTTTTACACCAAGGCTATGTGGAATGAGCTGCCGGAAGAGGTTGTTGAGGCAAGGGCATTGACAACATTTAAAAGGCATTTGGACAGATGCATGGATGGGAAAGGTTTAAAGGGATATAGGCCAAAAGCAGGCAAATGGAGTTAGCTTAGACGGCATGGACCAGTTTGGGACGAAGGGCCTGTCTCTAAGCCATAGATTCTATGATCTGTAAAGAAGGGTGGGAGTCATAGCGGACCTACCAAATTTCCTTAGTCTCTTCAGAAAGTAGAGGCGTTAGTAGGCTTTCTTAACTATAGCATCAGTGTGGAGGGACTAGGACAAATTGTTGGTAATCTGGACACCTAGAAACTTGAAGCTCTCAATCATTTCCACTACATCCCCACTGACGTGGATAGGGGCTTGTCCTCCACTGCGTTTACTCAAGTTGATGACTATCTCCTTCATGTTACTGACATTGAGGGAGAGATTATTGTCATCGCACCAATTCACCAGATTCTTCATCTCTTTCCTGTACTCCATCTCGCTGTTTTTCTATCTTCTATCCTGATCTATGGATCTTCTATCTATTTTAGTATGTTACCCCTTACACCATGAGCTTTAATTTTCTGCAATAACCTTATCAAATGCCTTCTGGAGTTCCAAGTACAGTACATCTACATGCCCCCCTCTATCCATAGCACATGTTACTCCTTGAAAGAATTCCAATAAATTAGTTAATTATGATTTCCCTTTCACGAAACCATGTTGACTCTTTCTGATTATCTTGACTTTAAGTGCTCAGCTATAACCTATTTAATAAACAATTCCAACACCTTCCCCATGACAGATGTCAAGCTAACTGGCCCATACTTTTCTGTTTACTGCCTCCCTTCCTTCTTGAATACAGGGGTTATATTTTCTACTTTCCAATCTGAAGGAACTTTCCAGAATCCAGGGAATTTTAGAAAATTAACACCAACGCATCTTATTGGTAGGAAAAAGAAGTTACTAGTAGGAGTAGTCTACAGATTCCCTAACCGCAATCACAATGAAGAACAAAGTGTACAAGAAGGAATATTGGGGGCTTGTGATAAAGGGGCAGCCACAATCATGGGTGATTTTAATCTACAATAAACTAGAAAATTCAGAATGGCAGTAGTAGCCTATGATTGTGGTTAGGGAATCCATAGACTACACCTACTAGTAACTTCTTTTTCCTACTATTCCTCATCTCTATCTAAACTGATTCTATATCCTGATCTCCTGAATGAAGGTCATCTCTAACTATTACACTAGTGCCATTCTTGATTACCAATGACTCTACCTTTACTTTGCTCCTTATTCTACTTGAATATTCTGGATTCAATCCTTGTCCTCCTGCAGCCAGGTCTCTGTAATGACTATCAGATCCAATTTATTTACATCAATGTGTGCCATCAATTAACTTACTTAATATGGCACGGTGGCACAGTGGTTAGCACTGCTGCCTCACAGCGCCAGGGATCCGGGTTCGATTCCTGGCTTAGGTCACTGTCTGTGTGGAATTTGCACATTCTCCCCATGTCTGCGTGGATTTCCTCCAGATGCTCTGGTTTCCTCCCATAGTCTAAAGATGTGCAGGTTGGGTGGATTGGCCATGCTAAATTGCCCCTTGGTGTTAGGGGGACTAGCTAGGGTAGATGCATGGGGTAGTGGGGATGGAGTCTAGGTGGCCCCATGTGGTCAGTGTGAATTCAATGGGCTGAATGGCCGCTTCCTGCGCTGTAGGATTCTATGAATACTATGCACATTCAGGGAAGATGTGGCCACTTGCTCCACAAGTGTAACAACTCAAATTGTGACTATGGCCATCCAAGTTAGACAATCACCCATGTACTGAACTTCTGCCTCAAGAGATCCATTCCTGATGGTATCACAAGTATTCACACTGCTTCATCTGAAGTGTCAAATGGATAGTTCACCTCGACGTTGTACTATATAACTGCTTCCCCAGCCATATGTATAAAAGTACATCAATTTTGTATGAAGTTATCTTCCTTCCAAATTATGTTTTCATCAATGACTAGAAACCCGCCAAAACTAAACGTTGAAATATCATCAGTGTATAAGATCTTTAGTCCCTAAATACTGTTCAGTGAGCTTGTAAATCTATAAAGGGCCTGTTTTCTGTATTTTGTTATTGAGAACTGAAGTTTTTCTGAATGATTTTTAATAAATGCTTTGACCTGTTGCAGCTGCTCACGTGAATTACATAAGCAAAGATCCAGCCGCCCCTTGTTCATTGACAGAAGCACTGGAACACTTTCAAGTGGATTCACTGGTGGAAATTATTCCAGATGATCTGCAGGACAAAGCCCTCCCTCCCTTCCGAGCTCCACACAACATCACCATTGTGGCTGTTGAAGGTTGCCATTCCTTCATAATTCTTGACTGGGCAAAGCCTCTAAAGGATGAATTTGTAACAGGTAGAGATTAATTTATTCATATTTTCTCTTGGGCTGCACAAGTCAATATTTATTTCTTATCCCCAATTGCTCTGATGACTTTAAGTATATATGAATTGGGTCATATGTATGCTGGGCCAGATCGAGGTAGTAGAGATCTCTTTGTTGAGGAACATCATTACTACAACGACAGCAAAGTGTATTTGTATAGTGTCTTTAAGCCTGAAGTGCTTCATAGGAGTGATTCTCAGGTAAAAAGTATAAACTGAACCGGCCTCCCCTTGAGCAATTGAAAATTTCTATCCTTAATTGTGGACTTTAGCAATTTCCAACTATTGATATTAGATTAAGTGGTCAATGATTCTCTGCTTTCTTAAATAGAGGTGTGACATGTAGAATTTTCCAATCTAAAACAATGGTTCCTGACAGGAGACTTTTGGAAGATTATAGTTAGGGCATCAGCACTGTTCTCAACTACTTTTTTTAAAACACTGAGCAATAGGAATCATCTGGACCTGGGAATTTATCTGTAGGATTCTATGATTTTATCATTCCTCAGTGCCATTAATTTCTCCCTTACTGCTATCATGTGTATATTAACTTTCATAGAATAGAATCCCTACATTGCAGATGGAGGCCATTCAGTCCATCGAGTCTGTACTGATCACAAACCACCCAGGCCCTATTCCCATAATCCCACGCATTTGCCCCGCCAATCCCCCTGACGTTAGGGTTAATTTAGTATAGCCAATTAACCTAACCCGCACATCTTTGGACTGTGGAAGGAAACTGGCAGTGACCCGAGGCCGGAATTGAACCTGGGACACTAGTGCTGTGAAGCAGCAGTGGGTGGATGTTTTACATCCACCTGAGCAGACAGTTGGGGTTTCAGTTTCCCAGTTCATCTGGAAGATGGCACCTTCAGCAGTGCAATGTTTCCTTAGTAACATACTGGATTGTGAGCATTTTGTGCTTCAGTCTGAATGGGCCTTCTGAAATCTTGTGATTCAGAGGTGAGATTGCTACTAAATGAGCCATTGGCTCTCACACAGGGTAAGTGTGGTAAGATCTACACTTCCACAGCCTCGGCAAAGCAAGGGGTGGAAGACATTGCCAGGTGGAAAGACTTCATTTTAGGGCGAGGTACCATCACCGCTCTGCCAGGTTTCCGTCAGGGCCATCATGTTGATGCAGCCATCCACAGTCAAGTAGCTCGTGGATAGCAGTAGGTTTTTTCACGAGTGAAGTTGCTTAATCTGAGAGAATATGAAAGGAAATTTTAACCTCTAATTAAAGATAAGTTGAAAGATTGACAATTGAAACTGATTTTCTTTATGGGAGTGAACAAAATTCTGATTGAACTTACTTCTCTTAATTTCAATTGCAGGTTATCTTGTCTATAGTGCTTCTTATGACGACATCCTGCAGAACAAATGGTCTACAAAGCCCACACCAGCCAGTACGCACTTACCTATTGAAAATCTGAAGCCAAATACAAGGTATTTTGGAGAAACCATGTGACTTCCTGCAAAACATTCCTTTGTACAGTTTTGTGAACTTTCCTTTGTGTATTTGACCCACCCCCAGCAGTTTTACAGACTATTTTACCAAACTGATGTTTATGTTCCACTCCAGTATCTGCCACTCTACTCCACTTTACCCCACATGCGGTTCTGAGGTCAAATGTACACAATCCTGGGATTTAAAAAAAAAATGTTCTCAGTATATGGATGATGCTGGCAAGCCATCCTCAGTGAGTTTGGATTGTCACTTTTAGCCAGTGCAGCCCTTGTGTGATAGTTCTCCCACAATGGTGTTAAGTAAGGAATTCTAAGTTCTGAAATCAGAGACAATGAAGTAACTTCAATACATGATGTAGTGGGTTGTGACCAAGAGGTTTAGCTGATATTTTTCTCGGTATTCAACATAATGATATTTTGTAACTGAGTGATTTGCTACGCCATTCAAAAGGACATGGTATAGAAAAGCTGTAGTCATTGGTAGACCACACATAAAGGTGGAAGTTCTTGAAGACCAGTCTCCACACCACTGCCCCCAACCCCCTTCCAATATATATATATATATTTAAGTGTTCCACTCACATAGCATATTGGGACATTTTAGTCTCAGTGGTTTTAATATTACACTGGACTGTGGCATTTGGCAGTTCCAAAGCAGTTCCTCATTTTGTTGACATCAGTATATTGATCTTTCAGAGATGCTCTCCAATGACGTAGGGCAACTTTAAATTAGAAATGATCTGTGTTATACTTAGGAGATATTCTGTTGCTTCACTGGAATTTGACAGAGCTGACACATTTACGACATTCCTAAAGCTTGAGCTCATGTAGGGTGTGATAGAGTCACAGTGATCTGGAAACCATCTGATGATTAATGCAGGCTCAACTACTAAAACTGAGAAAAAATGGTGCAGATTAAATATGTTTTGGAATTTGAGGGGAAAGTTTCAAAATCTGGCCATCAAACAGGGAATCCCAGGGAGATCAAGATATTGCAATATTTGTTACCAGCAGTGAAATATTTAATAATTCAAACTTTGAATATTGGTCCTAATTGTAGCTTGAGATGTCTGGTGGTTCACCTTTAAATTACCAGTGACATATCTGTAGTTAAACAAATCTGACTGAGAATCTCAACATTTCTTGCAGCATCAACAGTATGTTTTTAACACTAAAAGTGTAGCCAAACAATATCGCAGTAGGTGTAATGCATTCATGAATGGAGTTTTGTTTCCCAGATCCTATCCTTGCATGTTATGGAAACAGGACTTTGGTTTGCAAAGCCAAGAGTTTTGCTTATAATTAGAGTCAAAGGAATTGCAATGTCATCCTCAAAGGAGCACAATTTTGTACCTTTGTTCACAAAAAGTGCCCTTGTTGATTTTCAGGAAATCAGGCGAATTCATGTCAACCTCTTTTTTCTTAGATGGAGAATAGTTAATTCACTTGATATAGGTCACAGTTCCTCGATTGTATGAACTTCACTTCCTGAATGCTTGCATCAGATCCATATTTTCCAATAAGAGAGCCCTTTTTCCAGTAAGAGAGCCCTTCTCAGAGTTGCTGATTTCTGACTGGTAGCCTTGATACTGAACATAACCTGATCTATGAAGTCCTGACAACAGTTTCTGACCAACAGACTAAGACAGGAGAGTATATTCTTTTTCGCACCACAACTAATGTTAATGCAGATACGCTATTGGAAACTTTATGGGAGTGAACAAAATTCTGATTGAATTTACTTCTCTTAATTTCAATTTTTGCCGTGTCATCAAATGAAATAAATCAAATCTTCGAGTTTAAGATGTGAAATATAACACACACATTGACTAAAATTGCAACAAAGTCAACTTGGAATCCAAACTGGTATGATATAATTTTCCATTTAACCATCTCATCATGAGTTATTTCTTGACGCTTTTTATTTTTAACAGCTTGATTACATATGGCCCTATAATTAAATCAAGACCAACTGGATTTGCAAACATCTCTCATAAAATACGAGACCTGTTTTCATACCCATGTCATTTAGCAACAATCTTGGCTGATCCAGATTACTTCTTGAACAGATTGCTTGCTTCAGAATTTTAATTAATACAAGTTTAGAGACTAGAACAAAATGTTGTATTGCCAGAAAATGGCTCTTCTATTACAAAGGAATTTGATGGACACACTAATGGTTTGAATGCTACCAAAACAGAAATAAGATGCTTGTGATTCACATTGCATATCAAAGCACTTGGAGTTGATTTATTGATGCGATCATTATAATAGTATAACACTATGGATGGGATTTTCTGAGCCCCCTCCCCATGTTGTGTTTTGCAGGGTGGTGGTAGCCCACCATTGGCCGGTGGCAGGATCTTCTGGTCCTGCTGTTATCCATGGGGCTTCCTATTGTATGTACCCCCTGCCGCTGGGAAACCTGCAGTGGGGGTTTGCCATTGGCAGGACCGGAAGATCCCACCAGCGGGAATGGCCATTTTCCAGACACTGTTACCTGCGTGTACTTCTAAGTAGCTTAGACATTTATTATTGCTTTGATCTCGGACAAGACCAGTGATTTTAAAAGAAAATCAGAAATCCTAGTTATTTACCAAAAGAAGCTACAAGAATTCACAGTCTAAAAAAAATTATATGAAAAAGTCAAGCAAAGCAAATAATAATTACTATTTTAGATAACCTCCTAAACTCAAAAACCCAGAATCAACATAATTTAAACATGAATCAATATACAAATTGAGGTTACTCATAACCTATAAATTGAACATTAAATGACAAATGCCTTACAAATTGGCTTAGCAGTCCACTCAGCATATACGTTATTAATGTCAGTCACAATATCGTTCAAAACTCTGTCTTCTTCACAAAGAATCTCATCTCCTCTTCTTCTAGGATTTAATTTTATCCTATTAGAACCTTATTTCCACAGAATGATTAATCTGTATTCCTCCCTTTTTAATGTTATAAATAAACCTAGCAATTACCAAACAAACATTTTATTCGTGTACCATCAACAAAGATTTCAAATGTTGCCGTCAGGATGATGAAAGATAGTTGATTTAACATTTAATTTAGTGAGCATTTAAAGAACATGGGTGCAATTGCATTTGTTTAAATTATTTACTTGGAGGGATCATCTATGTCAGGAGAATCCAGAGAATGTTACTTGCAGCCATCCATACGAATGTTTTAAATTAATAAAAAACTATGCATTTTCTTCTGAAACTAATGGAAAACGGAGGAAATTCTCCCTCCTCCCCACCCTCACCATAGCTTAAGTGGCTTTACCCACCATCCACTGTGCCATAAACCAGGTTTGCAGGCCCCAAATTCTATAGCCAGAATGTGCCAAATTAGCTGTTGTCAGCCAGGGTTAGGAGCTAAGGCTAAAGGAAATACAGTGTTTGTCAAGGTTCCTGATAGCTGCCCTGCCAAGCGTGATGGAAAGTGAATGGCTGGCAAAAACTGGATTGTGTTCAACTATGATGCTCTGTAGTATTGAAAGTTTGGCAAAAACAGCCACTATCTACATTTATGGAGCAGTGCTCCAGACAGTGTCATCAGGAAGGAAAAACATAAAGCATTCATTGGATGTTTTAATTATGTCAATTATTATAACAACATTAATATGTTTTTAACACCTTTAACTTAAAAATAAGCTCTTGAGATGTAGGAAAAATTAATTTTCGGAAGCGACCAAAAGCTTAATTAAAGAGGGAAGATTTAAAGAGGGTCTCATGTCTTAGGGGCTAGGCTGAAAAATTGCGACCAGTGAGGTGTGAAGCAAGAGGAAAATACAAGGCACAGTGGTTAGCACTGCTGTCTCACAGCTCCAGGGATCTGGGTTCAATTCCCGGCTTGGGTCACTGTCTGTGTGGAGTTTGCACATTTTCCCTGTGTCTGTGTGGGTTTCCTCCGGGTGCTTCGGTTTCCTTCCACAGTCTGAAGGTTGTGCTGGTTAGCTGCATTGGCCATGCTAGATTCTCCCTCTGTACCAGATGCCGGAGTGTGGCGACTAGGAGATTTTCACAGTAACTTCATTACAGTGTTAATGTAAGACTACTTGTGATTAATAAATAAACTTTAACTTTAAATTTAAGAATGGAGAGGGTTGTGGGCTGAAGGAGGTTATACGGATAGGGAAGGAGTATAACCATAGCATGATTTAAACACAAGGTTGAGAGTTTGACAAAGTCCTGAATAAGAGATTATCGTGCAAGATTAAAGCGCATGGGATTGGGGGAACTGTATTAAGATGGATAGAAAACTGGTTGGCAGAGAGGAAACAAAGAGTAGGAATTAATGGGTGCTTTTCAAATTGGCAGGCAGTAACTAGTGGGGTGCCACAGGGATCGATGCTGGGACCCCATATATTCACAATATATGATTTGGATGAGGGAACAAAATGTAACATCTCAAAGTTTTCAGATGATACCAAGTTGGGTGGGAGGGTGAACTGTGATGAGGATTCAGAGATCCTTCAGAATGATCTGGACAGGTCGGGTGAGTGGGCAAATCAATGGCAGATGCAGTATAATTTGGATAAATGTGAGGTTATTCTGAAGAAGATTAGGGCACACGGAGTTGGGGGTAGTGTGTTAAAGTGGATTGGGGACTGGCTATCCGACAGGAAGCAAAGAGTCGGAATAAATGGGTGTTTTTCCGGTTGGAGGAAGGTAACTAGTGGCGTGCCGCAGGGATCGGTACTCGGGCCGCAACTGTTTACCATTTATATAGATGATCTGGAGGAGGGGACGGAGTGTAGGGTAACGAAGTTTGCAGACGACACAAAGATAAGTGGAAAAGTGAATCGTGTGGAGGACGGAGAAGATCTGCAGAGAGATTTGGACAGGCTGAGTGAGTGGGCGAGGATATGGCAAATGGAGTATAACGTTGAGAAATGCGAGGTTATACACCTTGGAGGAAATAATAACAAATGGGATTACTATCTCAATGGAAACAAATTAAAACATGCTACCGTGCAAAGGGACCTGGGGGTCCTTGTGCATGAGATGCAAAAGCCCAGTCTGCAGGTACAACAGGTGATCAAGAAGGCAAATGGGATGTTGGCCTATATTGCGAAGGGGATAGAATATAAAAGCAGGGATGTCTTGATGCACCTGTACAGGGCATTGGTGAGGCCGCAGCTGGAATACTGTGTGCAGTATTGGTCCCCTTATATGAGGAAGGATATATTGGCATTGGAGGGAGTGCAGAGAAGGTTCACCAGGTTGATACCGGAGATGAGGGGTTTGGATTATGAGGAGAGGCTGAGGAGATTGGGTTTGTACTCGTTGGAGTTTAGAAGGATGAGGGGGGATCTTATGGAGACTTATAAGATAATGCGGGGGCTGGATAGGGTGGAGGCGGAGAGATTCTTTCCACTTAGTAAGGAAGTTAAAACTAGAGGACACAGCCTCAAAATAAAGGGGGGTCGGTTTAAGACAGAGTTGAGGAGGAACTTCTTCTCCCAGAGGGTGGTGAATCTCTGGAATTCTCTGCCCACTGAGGTGGTGGAGGCTACCTCGCTGAATATGTTTAAAGCGCGGATGGATGGATTCCTGAGCGGTAAGGGAATTAAGGGTTATGGGGATCAGGCGGGTAAGTGGTACTGATCCACGTCAGATCAGCCATGATCTTATTGAATGGCGGGGCAGGCTCGAGGGGCTAGATGGCCTACTCCTGCTCCTATTTCTTATGTTCTTATTATTCACTTTGGAAGCAAAAACAAGAAGACAGGTTACTACTTGAACTTGGGAGAGGGGAGAGTGCAGCGGGACCTAGGTGTCCCTGTGCACCAGTCGCTGAAGATAAGCATGCAGGTGCAGCAGGCAGTAAAGAAGGTAAATGGCATGTTGGCCTTCATTGCAAGAAGTTTCGAGTACAGGAGCAGGGATGTGTTGTTGCAATTATACAGGGCCTTGGTGAGGCCACACCTAGAGTATTGTGTGCAGTTTTGGTCTCCTTTCCTGAGGAAGGATTTTCTTGCTCTCGAGGGAGTGCAGCAAAGGTTTACCAGGCTGATTCTGGGGATGTATGAGAAGAGATTGACTAAGTTAGGTTTGTTTTTGCTGGAGTTCAGACGAATGAGGAGGAACTCATAGAGACTTATAAAATTCTCACAGGACTAGACAGGGAAGATGTTCCCGTGGTGGGGGAGTTCAGAACCAGGTGTCACAGTCTGAGGATTTGGGATAGACCACTTAGGACAGGGGTGAGGAGACATTTCTTAACCCAAAGAATTACCACAGGAAGTAGTTGATGCCAAAACATTGAATGTATTCAAGAGGCGGCTAGATATAGCACTTGGGGCAAATGGGATCAAAGGTTATGGGGAGAAAACAAAATTAGGCTATTGAGTTGGACGATCAGCCATGATCGTAATGAATGGCCGAGCAGGCTCGAAGGACCAAATGGCTGCTCCAGCTCCTATCTTCTATGTTTATCTCAGAAGCATTGCTAACAGCTGTTTTAAGTTGGGACGGTGATGAAAGATGCACATTGCATTCTTTGCTGAGAGGTTTTTGCGTTTTAATTAATCAGAACAAAATTTCGGCCATTCATGCCAGCAGGATTCTCTGATCCCACTGCAGTGAATGGAGATTTGGCTGAGCACCAAATTCTCCATCCTCGCTGGCAGTGGCGGCAGGGTGTGAACGGCTGGAAAATTCCGGCCCGTATTTTCTGAGTGCTGACTTGAATTGAGGAACTTTGCTTGTGACTGACATGTAAATCTCTGCATGCTCCTGATCGAATATTGATTTAGGTTTTGTGTACTCTGATTCATTAATATAGAATGGAACATGCTATCTGTTTTAACTAGAATATTGGATTGGTATCTTGTAAGCCAAACTTGAGTTAAATAATTAATTGCTAATACTTGCTATCTTTCAGATATTATTTCAAAATTCAAGCAAAGAACCCATATGGCTATGGCCCTATCAGTGAAGCCTTGACTTTTATAACAGAATCAGGTGATGTATGACATTTTCAATGAGTATGGTACTGGATTCACAACCCAGCGATTGAGAGTTTGGATCAGATTTTCAAATGTTATGATGCAAGTAGTGAGATTCAGTTCAATGCCTATTCAATACAGGTAACCTATGGATTGGCACCAGGAAAGCATGACAGTGAAACACAACTGGTTTCAGTGATCTAACTCTGCCACCATATTCAGTCTCGCCTAGTGTGACTCCAGTCCCATATTATACAGTTGATTCTTGACCTGAAATTTCTTCCTGGAGATGTCAGCCAGCTACCCTCTTCCCACTTCACCCATATTTAAAAGATGGATAGGAGCACAATACTGTAGCTGAGTTCCCTTCAGAACTGATTCAGTATTTTTAACTCGCAGCAAGATGAGCACTAGGGACACAGTAAAGCCATTGTTACAGCAGGATATCTTAATTTCTATCCCCTTCTCCTCCTATCTTCTGCAGCTACCTCTTAGGTACCAGTAGGACTCATTCACGGTCATCCAGCATTGAACTTGAACTGTCTATTTACGGTGCTCCAGCAGGAACTGAAGTGAAGCAATCCTTCCCCAAAAGTGGTGGGCTTCCTCTACAGGGCAGTGATACTTCCGCAGGCCCATCCTTGCTTTGTAAAATTGATTCCACCCCAGAATTCTGATGTTGATTTTTACCTCTGGCAGGAACTGCAAATTTGAGGCCCCAATGCTCCAGTGGTTATAAGTAATCTATCAAGAAGGAGGCTGCTATCTTCTGTCATTGAAGATTTCAACAAATGCAGCATTACCCACATCCCAGAAATACAACTAAAAATGCATAATGAATGTTAATGAATGTCCTCTGGGATCAGTGCTTGGTCCTCTGCTATTTGTAATTTTTATAAATGACTTGGAGGAGGGGGCTGAAGGGTGGATCAGTAAATTTGCTGATGACACCAAAATTGGAGGAGTAGTGGATGAGGTGGAGGGCTGTTGTAGGCTGCAAAGAGATGTAGATAGGATGCAGAGCTGGGCTGAAAAATGGCAAATGGAGTTTAACCCTGATAAATGCGAGGTGATTCATTTTGGCAGAACAAATTTGAATGTGGATTACAGGGTCAAAGGTAGGGTTCTGAAGAATGTGGAGGAACAGAGAGATGTTGGGGTTCATATCCACAGATCTCTGAAGGTTGCCACTCAAGTGGATAGAGCCGTGAAGAAGGTCTATAGTGTGTTGGTGTTCATTAACAGGGGGTTTGAGTTTAAGAGCCGTGGGGTTATGCTGCAACTGTATAGGACCTTGGTGAGACCACATTTGGAATATTGCGTGCAGCTCTGGTCACCCCACTATAAGAAGGATGTGGAGACACTGGAAAGACTGCAAAGGAGATTTACCAGGATGCTGCCTGGTTTGGACGGTAGGTCTTATGAGGAAAGGTTGAGGGAACTTGGGCTTTTCTCTTTGGAGCGGAGGAGGTTGAGAGGAGACTTGATAGAGGTTTATAAGATGATGAGGGGGATAGATAGAGTGAATGTCCAAAGACTATTTCCTCGGGTGAATGGAGCGGTAACTAGGGGGCATAACTATAGGGTTCATGGTGGGAGATATAGGAAGGATGTCTGAGGTAGGTTTTTTACTCAGAGTGGTTGGGGTGTGGAATGGACTGCCTGCAGGGATAGTGGAGTCAGAAACTTTAGGAACATTTAAGAAACTATTGGATAGGCACATGGAGCACTTCGGGATGATAGGGAGGGAATAGCTTGATCTGGGTTTCAGACAAAGCTCGGCACAACATCGTGGGCCGAAGGGCCTGTTCTGTGCTGTACTGTTCTATGTTCTATGTAATCTTTATATGCACAACGCTGAACATGTTTTATCAATCACAGTAATATCAGGATTAATTACACTATGCACTAGTCAGAGATGAATGCGGTGTGTAATTCCCTGACTCATTCTCCCATCCATGAAGACAGGATTGCGAAATTCCCTCAATTAACCTCTTCAAAATTATGCAGCACTCTTTTCTAAAAGCTTTGTATTTGGCTGAATTTCCCAGCCTGCCAACCCAATGTGAGGCCTTGCCCCCTGAAACTGCAGCAGAGGAAATCCTGCACAAGATCCACTCTATTCATGATTCATAATACAAGAACACATTTGGAAAGTTAGATCTGGAGCACTCAAAATATATGCAATTTTCCAAATTGCAGTGAATGTTCACAAATTCCAAGTCTCAAGGGATCTGTGTGTACAGGTACACAGGTCACTGAAAGTGGCAATGCAGGTGGAGAAGGTAGTCAAGAAGGCATACGGCATGCTTGCCTTCATCGGCCGGGGCATTGAGTTTAAAAATTGGCAAGTCATGTTGCATCTTTATAGAACCTTAGTTCGGCCGCACTTGGAATATAGTGTTCAATTCTGGTCGTCACATCAGAAGGATTTGGAGGCTTTGGAGAGGGTACAGAAAAGATTTACCAGGATGTTGCCTGGTATGGAGGACATTAGCTATGAGGAGAGGTTTGAGAAACTTGGTTTGTTCTCACTGGAACGACGGAGATTGAGGGGCGACCTGATAGAAGTCTACAAGATTATGAAAGGCATGGACAGAGTGGATAGTCAGAAGCTTTTTCCCAGGGTGGAAGAGTCAATTACTAGGGGGCATAGGTTTAAGGTGCAAGGGGCAAGGTTTAAAGGAGATGTACGAAGCATATTTTTTACACGGAGAGTAGTGGGTGCCTGGAACTCGTTGCCGGGGGAGGTAGTGGAAGCAGATACGGTAGTGACTTTTAAGGGGCGTCTTGACAAGCACATGAATAGGATGGGAATAGAGGGATATGGTCCCTGGAAGGGTAGGGGGTTTTAGTTAAATCGGGCAGCATGGTCGGAGCAGGGTTGGATGGCCAAAGGTCCTGTTCCTGTGCTGGACTTTCTTTGTTCTTTGTTCTAATGTTTTCCTTTACTTAAGTAATAACTTCACTAACTATCATAGTACACTTGGTCCATTGTGAGGTCACTTGGTCCATTGTGTCATGTTGACCTTTTGAACAAACTATGTAATTAGTTCCATTCCCCTGCTTTTCCCCCATTGCAATATGTTTTCCTTTGCAACCATATACTATATCCTGTTCCTTTTTGAAAGTTACCATGGGATTTGCTCTTTCAGGCAATGCATAATACCCCACAGCATAAAATAAATCTGTTCCTCTATCCTCTGGTTCTCTTACCAATTAGCTAACCCACATCCTCTACTTATCCACCCTCCTCCCAATGAAACAGTTATCACAATAATATCTACTCTGCTAAGATCACAATTAAGAAGCTGAAAATAATACGTCCAGGTTTGCTAACTTTCTGTGCTGTAAAACTCTATGACTCTATGACAAAGCTAGGTGAGAAAGCAAGCTATGGGGATGGTACAAAGAGGCTTCAAAGGGATGGAGACCAGTTCAGTGATTAACCAAGAAGTTAGCTGGCCGATGTATGGAAGTGTGAAATTATTCACTTCAATGGAAAGAATTAAACTTCATAACTTCACATTTTCCTACATTATATTCTATCTGCTAAGTTTTTGCCCACTCACTTAAACCGTCTATATCCCTTTATAGACCATGTCATCCTCACCACTTGCCTTCCTATCTATTTTTGTGTCATCCATAAACTTGGCAATAGTACATTCACTTCTCTCATCCAAATCATTAATATATGTTGTAAATAATTGTGGCCCCAACACTGACCCCTGTGACACACCACTAGTTACAAGTTGTCATCCCGAAAATGCCCCTCTTATCCCATCACTGACTTCTATTAGTTAGCCAATCCTCTATCAATGCTAAGATACAGTGCCCAACACTATAGACTCTTATCTTTTGGAAACATTTTGGAAATCCGATTATATTCTATCTACTGATTCTCCTTTATCTATCCTGCTCAACCACCTCAAAGAATTCTAATAAATTTCTCAGGCTTGATTTCCCCTTCATCAAGCCATGTTGACTCTGCTTGATTATATTATGCATTTCTAAATGCTGTGCTATTACATCCTTTAGAATGGACTCTAACTTTTTCCCAATGACTGATGCAAAGTGTTAGTTTAATTCCTCTGATATTTCCTGGTTCCCCATTGTTATTTCCCCAGTCTCATTCTCGAAAGGGCCTATGTTCATTTTGGCCTCTCTTTTCCTTTTCATATATTTAAAGAAGCTCTTGCTGTCCATTTTTGTATTATTTGCTAGTTTACCCTCATGGTTTATCTTCTCCCTCTTTATTTTTTTTTAGTCGTCTTTTGATGGTTTTTAAAACTTTCCAGTCCTCTGGCGTACCACTAATATTTGCCACATTGCATGTTTTTTCTTTCCACTTAATACTATCCTTAACTTCCTGGAATCCTCCTCCTTCACTGGGATATAAGAACATAAGAACATAAGAAATAGGAGCAGGAGTAGGCCATCTAGCCCCTCGAGCCTGCCCCGCCATTCAATAAGATCATGGCTGATCTGACGTGGATCAGTACCACTTACCCGCCTGATCCCCATAACCCTTAATTCCCTTACCGCTCAGGAATCCATCCATCCGCGCTTTAAACATATTCAGCGAGGTAGCCTCCACCACCTCAGTGGGCAGAGAATTCCAGAGATTCACCACCCTCTGGGAGAAGAAGTTCCTCCTCAACTCTGTCTTAAACCGACCCCCCTTTATTTTGAGGCTGTGTCCTCTAGTTTTAACTTCCTTACTAAGTGGAAAGAATCTCTCCGCCTCCACCCTATCCAGCCCCCGCATTATCTTATAAGTCTCCATAAGATCCCCCCTCATCCTTCTAAACTCCAACGAGTACAAACCCAATCTCCTCAGCCTCTCCTCATAATCCAAACCCCTCATCTCCGGTATCAACCTGGTGAACCTTCTCTGCACTCCCTCCAATGCCAATATATCCTTCCTCATATAAGGGGACCAATACTGCACACAGTATTCCAGCTGCGGCCTCACCAATGCCCTGTACAGGTGCATCAAGACATCCCTGCTTTTATATTCTGTGCCCTTCGCAATATAGGCCAACATCCCATTTGCCTTCTTGATCACCTGTTGTACCTGCAGACTGCAGGTACAACAATATATCTGTACATGAATCAGAGAAAGTTAACATTTAACTACAGGCAAATGGTATGTTAACCTTTATTGCAAAGAGCTCAGAGTATAAAAGGATAAGAAGAAGTGGTGTTACATTTATATAGCACTTTTCATGACTACCAGATATCTCAAAGAGCTTTACAGCCAATTAAATAATGTAGGGAGAATGTATGAGGTGAGATTGTCTTGTTGCAATTTTATAGGACTTTGGTGAGAGTACATCTGGAATACTAGATTGGTTCCTGGGATAAGAGGGCTGTCTGATGAGGTGAGGGTGAGCAGGATGGCCTATATTCTCTAGAGTTTAGAAGAATGTGAGGTGATTTCATTGAAAAATATAAAATTCCTGGAGGGCTTGACGAATTGCTTGCCCTGGCTGGAGATAAAAAACTAGGGACCATGGTCTCAGGGTAACAAGTCAGCCATTTAGGATTGAGATAAGAAGAACAAAGAAAGGTACAGCATAAGAACAGGCCCTTCGGCCCTCCAAGCCTGCGCCGATCTTGAAGCCTGCCTAAACTAAAACCGTATGCACTTACGGAGTCTGTATCCTCCCATTCCCATCCTATTCAGGTATTCATCTAGTTGCCCCTTAAATGTCGCAATCGTAACTGCTCCCACCACCTTCCCAGGCAGCGCGTTCCAGGCATTCACCACCCTCTGTGAAAAAAAAACTTGCCTCACACATCTCTTCTAAACTTTTCCCTATGCACCTTAAACCTATGTACTTGACTTTTCTACCCTAGGAAAGAGCATCTGACTAGTCACTCTGTCCATGCCACTCATAATCTTGTAGGCCTCTATCAGGTCACCCCTCAACCTCCGTCGTTCCGGTGAGAACAAACCAAGTTTATCCAACCTCTCCTCATAGCTAATACCCTCCAGGCCAGGCAACGTCCTGGTAAACCTCTTCTGTACCCTCTCTGAAGCATCCACATTCTTCTGGTAGTGTGGTGATCAGAATTGTACACAATATTCTAAATGAGGTCTAACTAAGGTTCTGTACAGCTGCAGCATGACCCGCCAATTCTTATACTTATCTTCCAAAATGCATTATCTCACACTTGTCCCGGTTAAACTCCACCTGCCATTTCTCCACCCAAGTCTCCAACCGGTCTATATCTTGCTGTATCCTCTGACAATCCTTTTCACTATCCACAACTCCAACAATTTTTGTGTCATCTGCAAACTTACTAATCAGACCAGCTACATTTCCCTCCGAATCATTTTGTATATACTATGAACAACAAAGGTCCTAGAACTGATCCCTGTGGAACACTGCTAGTTTCAGCCTTCTATTCAGAAAAGGACCCCTCTTCTGCTACCCTCTGTCTTCTATGGTCAAGCCAGTTCTGTATCCATCTTGCTAGCTCTCCTTTGATCCCGTGACTTCACCTTGCGTACCAGTCTACCATGAGGTACCTTGTCAAAGGCTTTACTGAAGTCCATGTATACAACATCCACTGCCTTTCCCTCATCTATCATCTTCATCACTTCCTTGAAAAACTCGATGTGAAGAAATTGATTCACTTTGATGATTGTCAATCTTTGGCATTCTCTAGAGGGCTGCGAATGCTCACTCGGTGCGTATAGTCCACGACTAATATCAACAGATTCACAGACATCATGGTAATCAGTGGAAATGGGGATTGGGTGGGAAAGTGGAATTTATAGAGGTTCAAATACGATCTTATTGAATGGCAAAGCCATATTGCCTGATTTCGTATGTTCTTACAAATCTACGGCCAGATTTGTCTGACTGTTCACAACCTGCCACTGCTGCCAGCAAGGATGGAGAATTTGCCACTTAGCCATATCTCCGTTCACTGCAGCGGGACCAGAGAATCCACTGGCATGAATGGCTGGAAAATCTTGCCCCACATTTTTAACGTAGAGGATGAGTTACTTGTTAATGTGTTGAACAACTGTTTCATTAATGTAATCAAAATACCACCAATATTTGAACACTTTTTTTCTGTTCTTACAGATGATCCACAGATTATTGTCAGGCCACCTGGTAAGTTCACACGAAATCTCACTTCAAACACAAAATTGACTGTTTTGTGAGTCTGTGTTTATAGGCATTCTTTTTTAATTTATTAATTGACTGCATGTGGACATCACAGGCAAGGCCAAGATTTATTACGCATCTCTAATCATCGAGGAATCATAGAATCCCTGCAGTGCAGGAGAAGTCATGATGTGGAGATGCCGGCGTTGGACTGGGGTAAACACAGTAAGAAGTCTCACAACACCAGGTTAAAGTCTCCCAAGTAAACCTGTTGGACTTTAACCTGGTGTTGTGAGACTTCTTACTGTGCAGGAGAAGGCCATTTTGCCTGCACCGATAACAATCCCACCCAGGACCTATCCCCATTACCGCACATATTTACCCTGCTGGTCCCCCTGACAATAAGGGGCAATTTAGAATGGCCAATCCACCCAACTGGCACATCTTTGTGACTGTGGGAGGAAACCAGAGCACCCGGAGGAAATTAACGCAGACATGGGGAGAACATGCAAACTCCACACAGACAGTCATCCGAGGTCCCTGGTGCTGTGAAGCAGCAATGCTAACCACTGTGCCACAATGCTGTCCATAAATTACACTGAAGAAAATAGTGATGACTTGTTTTCTGGAGCTGCTGCAATCTGTGTGGTGAAGGTACTCCTAACTGCTGTTAACGAGGGAGTGCTGGGACGTTGATCCAGCAATGATGAAGAAAAGATCATCTACTTCCGGGTCAAAAGGGTATGTTACTTGGAGGGGAACTTGGAGATGTTGATGTTTCCATATATCTGCTGCCTTTGTCCTTTAAGGTGGTTGAGGACACAAATTTTGCTTCAAAGAAACCATGGCATGCTGCGGTAGTGAATTTTGTAGATGGTTATACACTGCAGTCATGACGCAAAAAGTTGGAGAGAGAATATGTTTCAGATAGGGTGCCAATCAAGCTTTGTCTGGATGGTGTCGAGCTTCGAGTGTTGTTAGAGCTGCACTCATCCAGACAAGTGGAGAGTGTTCCATCACAGTCCTGACTTGCACTTTGTAGATGGTGGACAGGTTTTGGGAAGTCAGATGAGACGTTCACCACAAAATACCTAGCATCCGACCTGCTCTTCTAACCACAGCATTTATACGGCTGGCCTGGTAACTTTCTGTCAATGGTGATGTTGATGGCGGGACAATGGTTAATACTGCTGCCTCACAGCGCCAGTGACCCAGGTTCAATTCCGGCCTCAGGTCACTTTCTGTGTGGAGTTTGCACATTCTCCCAGTGTTTGCATGGGTTTCCTCTGTGTAATCCGATTTCCCTTCTCAGTCCAAAGATGTGCGGGTTAGGTTGATTGGTCATGCCAAGTTGCCCCTTAGTGTCAGGGAAATTAGTAGGATAAATACATGGAGTATGGGGATAGGGCCTGGGATGAGATTGTCGGTGCAGGCTTGATGGGCTAAATAGCCTCCTTTTGCACTGTAGAGATTCTCTGATTCAGTGATGGCATTGCCTTTGAATATCAAGAGGAGGTGTTTCAAATTTTGTTGGAGATGGTCATTGCATGGCACTCGCATCATGCTACTGCCCACATCAACACAAGCTGAATGTTGTTCAAGTCAGAAGTCATAATGGCACAGATGGAGAATGTTAGAGCCAATCAGTCCACGCTGGCTGTTTGTAGAGAAAATCAATCTGTCCTGTTGTATTATTTCTGCAGGCACAGAAAGCTATGTTATCTGAAGGTTTGCAAACAAAGTTTCACACCTGCAATCATCTTGGCTTTTGATCTTCTAGAGTCATAGAGGTTTACAGCATGGAAACAGGCCCTTTGGCCCAACTTGTCCATGCCGCCCTTGTTTTTTTAAACCCCTAAGCTAGTCCCAATTGCCCGCATTTGGCCCATATCCCTCTGTACCCATTTTAGCCATGTAACTGTCTAAATGCTTTTTAAAAGACAAAATCGTACCAGCCTCTACTACTACCTCTAGCAGCTTGTTCCAGACACTCATCACCCTCTGTGTGAAAAAATTGCCCCTCTGGACACTTTTGTATCTCTCCCTTCTCACCTTAAACCTATGCCCTCTGGTTTTAGACTCCCCTACCTTTGGGAAAAAATATTGACTAGCTGATCTATGCCCCTCATTATTTTCTAGACCTCTATAAGATCACCCCTCAGCCTTCTACGCTCCAGAGAAAAAAGTCCCAGTCTATCCAGCCTCTCCTTATAACTCAAACCAACAAGTCCTGGTAGCATCCTGGTAAATCTTTTCTGCACTCTTTCTAGTCTAAAAATATCCTTTCTATAATAGAGTGACCAGAACTGTACACAGTATTCCAAGTGTGGCCTTACCAATGTCTTGTACAACTTCAACAAAACGTCCCAACTCTTGTATTCAATGTTCTGACCAATGAAACCAAGCATGCTGAATGCCTTCTTCACCACTCTGTCCACCTATGGCTCCACTTTCAAGGAGCTATGAACCTGTACCCCTAGATCTCTTTGTTCTGTAACTCTCCCCAACACCCTACATTATGATGGAAAGAATGTCATTGTGAAGCATCGGCAAGTTGTTGGGCTCAAGAGACTGACCTGAGGGAATCCTGCAGCGATGTTTTGGGACTGAGCTGATTACTCTCCAACCTGTGGAGTCTTCCCCCTGATTTCCAATCTCTTCAATTTTACTACAGCATCTTGATGCAGCGTTCAGATTGTCTTAATGGCAAGAGCAGCCACTCTTACCATACTTGTGGAATTAATCTCTTTTGTTCATGTTTCGATATAGGCTGTAATGAGGTCTGGAGCTGAATTTCCCTTGCAGAACTAACACTGAGCATCAGTGAGCACATTATTGATGAGTATGTGCCACTTGATAGCACAATTGACTTTTTCATCATATTGAAGGGAGATGAGTAGGATGATAATTGAATGGATTGGATGAAATTATCCTGCCTTTTGCACATTGTTGGGTAGATGCCAGTATTGTAGCTGTACTGGCATATGCACAACTAGTTCGAAAGCATGATTCTACAGCACCACAGTCAGAATACAGTCAGGGCCCATTGCCTTTGCTGCATTTAATGCACTCAGTCATTTTGTTATATTGTATGCACTGAATTGAATTGGCTTCAACACCAACAACTGTGATGGAGGAGGCCAAGGTTAGATCATCCACTCAGCATTTCTCACCGAAGATGGTTGCAAACATTGCAGCCTTGTCCTTTACATTCACATATTTGGCTCCACCATCAAAATGTGCCATCAGCATAGCCGACGTAATCATTGTCTCCCACTAATGCAGCACTGTGCCTCAGCACCATAAGGCAGCCATGAAGGAGCTGCTGTGATGGCTTGTCTATGATCCTCCCCACCTAATCCATAAAGCTGCTTCCTTGAATTGGGACCTGTGGGAGCTGTGCTATGTTGTTTGCATCCGAGTCCCCCATAAAAGTTCAGCTCTCCAGGTGAAAGCCTTTTGAAACCAGTCATATGTTATGCACTTTTGAGAGCACTCCGAGGTGGGATTTAAAATTAATGTGGGGGAGGGTTTCTGGCGTGTGGCCAGAATCTATAATTAAATGCAAAGTTATTGTAATAATATTCTGAATTTCGAGGTGTGATAGGCCATTGATGGGGGGAGGGGACTATTGCATCCTGCATTCACACTGCTGGAAATGGGCCTAGGACCTTCTGGCAACAATTTCCAGTTGCGCCACCCAATATGCCTGCCTCAACTGGGCACGGAAGATCCCAGCCATTGGCAATCAACGCTGACCTAGCCAGCAACACCCCATGAATGAATACATTTTTTAAAATGGTCAACATAATTTTCATAAATGACCTGGATGAGGAAGTGGAGGGATGGGTTGGTAAGTTTGCCGACGACACGAAGGTTGGTGGGGTTGTGGATAGTCTGGAGGGATGTCAGAAGTTACAGAGGGACATAGATAGGATGCAAGACTGGGCGGACAAGTGGCAGATGGACTTCAACCCAGATAAATGCGTCGTGGTCCATTTTGGTAGGTCAAATGGGATGAAGGAGTACAATATAAAGGGAAAGACTCTTAGTACTGTAGAGGATCAGAAGGACCTTGGGGTCCGGGTCCATAGGACTCTGAAATTGGCCCTGCAGGTGGAGGAGGTGGTTAAGAAGGCGTATGGTGTGCTGGCCTTTATCAATCGAGGGATTGAGTTTAGGAGTCCGGGGATAATGATGCAGCTATATAAGACCCTCGTCAGACCCCACTTGGAGTACTGTGCTCAGTTCTGGTCGCCTCACTATAGGAAGGATGTGGAAAAGATTGAAAGGGTGCAGAGGAGATTTACAAGGATGTTGCCTGGATTGAGTGGCATGCCTTATGAGGATAGGCTGAGGGAGCTCGGTCTTTTCTCCTTGGAGAGACGAAGGATGAGAGGAGACCTAATAGAGGTGTATAAGATGTTGAGAGGCATAGATCGGGTGGACTCTCAGAGGCCTTTTCCCAGGGTGGAAATGTCTGCTACGAGTGGACACAGGTTTAAGGTGCTGGGGGATAGGTACAGGGGAGATGTTAGGGGTAAGTTTTTCAAACAGAGGGTGGTGGGCGAGTGGAATCGGCTGCCGTCAGTGGTGGTGGAGGCGAACTCAATAGGGTCTTTTAAGAGACTCCTGGATGAGTACATGGAGCTTAATAGGATGGAGGGTTATAGGTAGGTCTAGAAGGTAGGGATGTGTTCGGCACAACTTGTGGGCCGAAGGGTCTGTTTGTGCTGTAGTTTTTCTATGTTCTATGTGTTTCTATGGTTGGATGGCTGTTTCCAATGGGGTTTCACAAGACTCTGTACCACATCCATTATCTTTAATGTGTATATGTCATTGGTTTAATCTTGAATTCTTAAATGTAGAGTCAAGAGATATGAAGTTTGTATGTGACACAAAAATTGGTCATGTGGTTGGTCATGAGAATGAAGGCTGTTGACTGCAGGAAGATATCAATGCTCAGAGCTGGGAATTTTTGTGGAGGTCTTGCAATGAAATGGAAGGGACTCCATTGTGCTTCAATTTCCATGGGATTGAATGGGAGGTGGGAAAAATGTGGTGAAGGGAGGCAAAGGAACTACAGGGTATGGGGGGATCTGTGTGGAGGGAGGGGTAGTCAAGAAAGCACAGACATGGCTGGAATTTTTCTGGCCATTCCCACTGGTGGGATCTTCTTCCTGTCAATGTCGGACCCCGTCATGGGATTGAACAAGAAATCCCATTGCCAGCGACGGGTCATGAAGTTCCCACCACTTGTCAATGGTGGGCTGCCTCTACTGACATGAAGCACGCGGTATGAGGCATGGAAAATCCTGCAAATCAGAAAAATGGAAGATGCTATTCAATCTGGAGAAGTGTGAGGAAACCCATTTGGGAAGAACAACCTAGTCATGGGGAAACACAATAAATGATGGGAGACTGAGAAATGTAGAGGAACGGATGAATCTTGGCCTACATGCCCACAAATCCCTGAAGGTTACAGAACAGGTATATGAGGTGATTAACAAGGCCTACAGGATACTTTCCTTTATTAGTTGAGGCCCGAAATATAAGAGAAGGGAGGTCACACTAGAACTGTATAAAACCCTAGTTAGATACAGCTAGGTTACTGTCATTTGGAAGGATAGGACCACACCGGAGAGGGTACAGAAGTTACCTGAGCTAATCTACAAGGCTATGGACCAAGAACTGAATTGTGGGAATTGGCTGGGTAGACCGTTTTGGCTGACACAAACTTGATCAGTTAAGGGGTCACAATGGCAGGTTTGTGGAAATGAGACATCAGATCAATTTGGATTGAGCTTTGGCCATGTATTCCAGGTGGCTCAAATACCCAACATTATAGAGCTAACACAATAGGAAGTGGCACCAACCTTTGTTTCCTCTGTAGGGGTACCCACAAACCACCTGTGATAGGGGATTTTCACGGTAACTACATTGCAATGTGAATATAAGCCGCCTTGTGACTCATAAATAAACTTTACTTTACTTTGATGTGACATTGAAGAACTTAGAAAGGTCTTCCTGAAGTGAGATTGGTGGCAGCAATTTCACAATGAAATGTATTTATTAAGTGAACTAAAAATTGAATCAAGTGTCTACTTACCCCATCACTGTGAAACAGAAATTATGAAAATATCATTCCCAAGAATCAAACTGGATAGGGAATGGGATTATCAACTGAGCAACTTCCAAATAAGGTGCTGGCTTAGTGTAGTCTTCATTGTTGGGATAACAAGATATACAGTAATGTTTTTCTAAAATCTAATTATATATTGCATTGCAGTTTAATGGTATTTTGTTAATTTAAAATAACTTTTTTCTTTTGATATAGCCTTTATCTTGACGAAATTTAATGGGACAGTTGAATCCAATCTGTGATGGCCTGCTAGTAGTATTAGTTACATTATCAACGATAATGTTGCCAAATGTCCTCAAAGTGGGCATATATTTCCCTGGCACTGCTTCTCACAGCCCAGGTAAACTGCAGCTTTTACCTGTCATAGAAGTCATAGAAATCACAGAAACCCTACAGTGCAGAAGGAGGCCATTCGGCCCATCGAGTCTGCACCGACCACAATCCCACCCAGGCCCTACCCCCACATATTTTATCCGCTAATCCCTCTAACCTACGCATCCCAGGACTCTAAGGGGTAATTTTTTTAACCTGGCCAATCAACCTCACCCGCACATTTTTTGGACTGTGGGAGGAAACCGGAGCACCCGGAGGAAACCCACGCAGACACGAGGAGAATGTGCAAACTCCACACAGACAGTGACCCGAGCCGGGAATCGAACCCGGGACCCTGGAGCTGTGAAGCAACAGTGCTAACCACTGTGCCACCGTGCCGCCCTTGTATACCCTGGCATCACCACCCTTTGTGCTTCATGACAGCGCACAACTGGCACTTACAGAATCATAACATTAACATGATGACTTAGGCTGTGGAGGTGCAGTGTACTGTCAAAAGATCAAGACTGGGATGGCGTGGGAATATTGCAAAATTGGGACTGGGGCTGGAGGGTTGATTATGAGAGATCAGGGCTAGAGCAGTATGAGAGATTGGGGTAGAGGGTTGAGTACGAGAGATCGGAGCTGGAGGGTTGGGCACGAGAGATCAGGGTTGGGGGCAAGAGATTGGGGCTGGAGGGTTGGGGGCGAGAGATTGAGGCTGTTCTTTCCTTCGCCCCCAGACCCACTCTCTTTAGCCCCAGTCTCCCATCCCAGGTTTTCATCTGCTCTCATCCTGTTGTACTGTCCCAGGTCACCCGTCCCAAAGAACAAAGAAAATTACAGCACAGGAACAGGCCCTTCGGCCCTCCAATCCTGCACCGACCATGCTGCCCGACTTAACTAAAACCCCCTACCCTTCCGGGGACCATATCCCTCTATTCCCATCCTATTCATGTACTTGTCAAGAAGTCCCTTAAAAGTCACTACTGTATCCGCTTCCACTACCTCCACGAGTTCCAGGCACCTGCCATTCTCTGTGTAAAAAATCTGCCTCGTACATCTCCTTTAAACCTTGCCCCTCGCACCTTACACCTATGCCCCCTAGTAATTGATTCTTCCACCCTGGGAAAAAGCTTCCCGTCCCCTTTCCATCCCGGCCTCCCGTCCCCTTTCCATCCCGGCCTCCCGTCCCCTTTCCATCCCGGCCTCCCGTCCCCTTTCCATCCCGGCCTCCTGTCTCCTTTCCATCCCGGCCTCTGTCCATGCCTCTCATAATCTTGTCGACTTCTATCAGGTCTCCCCTCAACCTCCGTCGCTCCAGTGAGAACAAACCAAGTTTCTCCAACCTCTCCTCTTAGCTAATGCCCTCCATACCAGGCAACATCCTGGTAAATCTTTTCTGTACGCTCTCCAAAGCCTCCACATCCTTCTGGTAGTGTGTCAACCAGAATTAAATACTATATTCCAAGTGCGGCCTAACTAAGGTTCTATAAAGCTGCAACATGACTTGCCAATTTTTAAACTCAATACCCCGGCCGATGAAGGCAAGCATGCCGTATGCCTTCTTGACTACCTTCTTCACCTGCATTGCCACTTTCAGTGACCTGTGTATCTGTACACCCAGATCCCTTTGCCTATCAATACTCTTCAGGGTTCTGCCATTTACTGTATATTTCCTATCTGTGTTAGACCTTCCAGAATGCATTACCTCACATTTGGGGCTAGAGGGTTGGGCGTGAGAGATTGAGGCTGTTCTTTCCTTTTACCCCAGACCCACTCTCTTTAGCCCCAGTCTCACATCCCAGGTTTTCCATCCCCTTTCCATCCCGGCCTCCTGTCCCCTTTCCATCCCGGCTCCGTTCCCAGCCCTGGCCCCAGTCCCCGGCCCCCAGCCGCAGGCGCCGGTCTCCGGCCCCAAGCTCCGGTCACCAGCCCCAGGCTTCGGCCCCCGGGCTCCGATCCCCGGCCCCAGGCTTCGGGCTCCGGTCCCCGGCCCCAGGCTCCAGTCTCCATCAACAGTCCCCAACTCCACTCTCCAGCTGCAGCCCCAGTCCCAATCTCCAGCCCCAGGCGCAAGGCTCCAGCCCCAGGTTCCAGTCTCAAACCCAGGCTCCGGCCCCAGGTTCCGGCCCCAGGCTCCAGCTTCCGGCCCCAGGTTGCAGCCTCTGGCCCCAGGCTGCATTCTCCGGCCCCAGGCTCCAGCCACCGGCCTCAGGCTCCGGCCTCAGGCTCCAGCCTCCGGCTCCAGCCTCCGGCCCCAGGCTCCAGCCTCCGGCCCCAGGCTCCAGCCTCCGGCCCCAGGCTCCAGCCTCCGGCCCCAGCCTCCAGCCCCAGGCTCCAGCCTCCGGCCCCAGGCTCCAGTCTCCAGCCCCATGCCCCTGCTCCACTCTCCAGCCCAAGTCTCAGTCTCCAGCTCCCGCTCCAGGCTCCGGCCCCAGGCTCCGGTCTCCGGCCCCAGGCCCCGGTCTCTGGTCCCAGGCTCTGTCCTCCGGTCCCAGGCTCCGACCCCAGCCTCCGGCTCCAGCTCCAGTATCCAACCTCAGTCCCCAGCTCCACCCTCCAGCTGCAGCCCCAGTCTCAGTCTCCAGCTGGCGCTCCAGTCTCCGGCCCCAGGCTCCAGTCTCTGGCCCCAGGCTCCAGTCTCTGGCCCCAGGCTCCAGTCTCTGGCCCCAGGCTCCAGTCTCCGGCCCCAGGCTCCAGTCTCCGGCCCCAGGCTCCAGTCTCCGGCCCCAGGCTCCAGTCTCCGGCCCCAGGCTCCAGTCTCCGGCCCCAGGCTCCAGTCTCCGGCCCCAGGCTCCAGTCTCCGGCCCCAGGCTCCAGTCTCCGGCCCCAGGCTCCAGTCTCCGGCCCCAGGCTCCAGTCTCCGGCCCCAGGCTCCAGTCTCCGGCCCAAGGCTCCAGTCTCCAGCCCCATGCACCAGCCCCCGGCGCCGGTCTCTGGCCCCAGTCTCCAGCCCCTGGCTCCGGCCCCAGGCTCCAGGATTCTGGCCACAGGCTCCGGCCTCTGGGCCCAGGGTCTGGTCTCCAGCCCCAGGCTCTGGTCTCCGGCCCCAGTCTCCCGCCCCAGTCTCCCGCCCCAGTCTCCCGCCCCAGGCCCCAGTCTCCCGCCCCAGGCCCCAGTCTCCTGCTCCAGTCTCCCGCCCCAGGCTCCAGTCTCCCGCCCCAGGCTCCAGTCTCCCGCCCCAGGCTCCAGTCTCCCGCCCCAGGCCCCAGTCTCCCGCCCCAGGCTCCAGTCTCCCGCCCCAGGCTCCAGTCTCCCGCCCCAGGCTCCAGTCTCCCGCCCCAGGCTCCAGTCTCCCGCCCCAGGCTCCAGTCTCCCGCCCCAGGCTCCAGTCTCCCGCCCCAGGCTCCAGTCTCCCGCCCCAGGCTCCAGTCTCCCGCCCCAGGCTCCAGTCTCCTGCCCCAGGCCCCAGTCTCCCGCCCCAGGCTCCAGTCTCCCGCCCCAGGCTCCAGTCTCCCGCCCCAGGCCCCAGTCTCCCGCCCCAGGCCCCAGTCTCCTGCCCCAGGCCCCAGTCTCCCGCCCCAGGCTCCAGTCTCCCGCCCCGATCACCGGCCCCAGGCGCCGGCACCGGTCTCCGGCCCCAGGCTCTGGCCTCCGGCCCCAGGCTCTGGCCTCCGGCCCCAGGCTCTGGCCTCCGGCCCCTGGCCTCTGGCCCCGGGCTCTGGCCTCCGGCCCCTGCCCCGGGCTCTGGCCTCCGGCTCCTGCCCCGGTCTCTGGTCCCAGGCTCTGTCCTCCGGTCCCAGGCTCCGACCCCAGCCTCCGGCTCCAGCTCCAGTATCCAGCCTCAGTCCCCAGCTCCACCCTGCAGCTGCAGCCCCAGTCCCAGTCTCCAGCTGGCGCTCCAGTCTCCGGCCCCAGGCTCCAGTCTCTGGCCCCAGGCTCCAGTCTCCGGCCCCAGGCTCCAGTCTCCGGCCCCAGGCTCCAGTCTCCGGCCCCAGGCTCCAGTCTCCGGCCCCAGGCTCCAGTCTCCGGCCCCAGGCTCCAGTCTCCGGCCCCAGACTCCAGTCTCCGGCCCCAGTCTCCAGCCCCAGGCTCCAGTCTCCGGCCCCAGGCTCCAGTCTCCGGCCCCAGGCTCCAGTCTCCGGCCCCAGGCTCCAGTCTCCGGCCCCAGGCTCCAGTCTCCGGCCCAAGGCTCCAGTCTCCAGCCCCATGCACCAGCCCCCGGCGCCGGTCTCTGGCCCCAGTCTCCAGCCCCTGGCTCCGGCCCCAGGCTCCAGGATTCTGGCCACAGGCTCCGGCCTCTGGGCCCAGGGTCTGGTCTCCAGCCCCAGGCTCTGGTCTCCGGCCCCAGTCTCCCGCCCCAGTCTCCCGCCCCAGGCCCCAGTCTCCCGCCCCAGGCCCCAGTCTCCTGCTCCAGTCTCCCGCCCCAGGCTCCAGTCTCCCGCCCCAGGCTCCAGTCTCCCGCCCCAGGCTCCAGTCTCCCGCCCCAGGCCCCAGTCTCCCGCCCCAGGCCCCAGTCTCCCGCCCCAGGCTCCAGTCTCCCGCCCCAGGCCCCAGTCTCCCGCCCCAGGCTCCAGTCTCCCGCCCCAAGCTCCAGTCTCCCGCCCCAGGCCCCAGTCTCCCGCCCCAGGCTCCAGTCTCCCGCCCCAGGCTCCAGTCTCCCGCCCCAGGCTCCAGTCTCCCGCCCCAGGCTCCAGTCTCCCGCCCCAGGCTCCAGTCTCCCGCCCCAGGCCCCAGTCTCCGGCCCAGGCCCCAGTCTCCCGCCCCAGGCTCCAGTCTCCCGCCCCGATCACCGGCCCCAGGCGCCGGCACCGGTCTCCGGCCCCAGGCTCTGGCCTCCGGCCCCAGGCTCTGGCCTCCGGCCCCAGGCTCTGGCCTCCGGCCCCTGGCCTCTGGCCCCGGGCTCTGGCCTCCGGCCCCTGCCCCGGGCTCTGGCCTCCGGCCCCTGCCCCGGGCTCTGGCCTCCGGCCCCTGCCCCGGGCTCTGGCCTCCGGCCCCTGCCCCGGGCTCTGGCCTCTGGCCCCAGGCTCTGACCTCTGGCCTCCGGCCCCAGGCTCTGGCCTCCAGCCCCTGCCCCGGGCTCTGACCTGCGGCCCCTGCCCCGGGCTCTGGCCCTGGGCTCTGGCCCCAGGCTCTGGCCTCTGGCCCCAGGCTCTGGCCTCTGGCCCCAGGCTCTGGCCTCCGGCCCCTGCCCCGGGCTCTGGCCTCTGGCCCCGGGCTCTGGCCTCTGGCCCCGGGCTCTGGCCTCTGGCCCCGGGCTCTGGCCTCCGGCCCCGGGCTCTGGTCTCCGGCCCCGGGCTCTGGTCTCCGGCCCCGGGCTCTGGTCTCCGGCCCCGGGCTGCGGCCTCCGGCCCCGGGCTGCGGCCTCTGGCCCCGGGCTCTGGTCTCCGGCCCCGGGCTCTGGTCTCCGGCCCCGGGCTCTGGTCTCCGGCCCCGGGCTGCGGCCTCCGGCCCCGGGCTGCGGCCTCCGGCCCTGGGCTCTGGCCTCCGGCCCCGGGCTGCAGTCTCCGGCACCAGGCTGTTGTTGAGCGGTGTTCATTCATCCGTTGTTGTAGCGACAATCACCAGGCAAGAGTGTTCTCTTCCTGTGGGGGAGCACTTCAGCGGTCACGGGCATTCGGCCTCTGATCTTCGGTTAAGCGTTTCCAAGGCGGCCTTCACAACACACGACAACGCAGAGTCGCTGAGCAGAGACTGATAGCCAAGTTCCGCACACACGAGGACGGCCTCAACCAGGATCTTGGGTTCATGTCACACTATCTGTAACCCCCACGCCTTGCCTGGGCTTGCAAAATCTCACTAACTGTCCTGTCTGGAGACAATACACATCTCTTTAACCTGTGCTTAACCCTCTCTCCACTCTCATCGTCTGTACCTTTAAGACTTGATTACCTGTAAAGACCTCGCATTCCAACCATTATTTTGTAACTTGAGTTTGTGTCTTTATATGCCCTGTTTGTGAACAGAACTCCCACTCACCTGACGAAGGAGCAGCGCTCTGAAAGCTGGTGGCTTTTGCTACCAAATAAACCTGTTGCACTTTAACCTGGTGTTGTGAGATTTCTTACTGTGCGTACCCCAGTCCAACGCCGGCATCTCCACATCCTGCTTGAGTAGCGCAGTGGGCTGGAAGACATCAATCGCGGTCGTTTCACGGGATTCCCATTGGGCGTTCATGGCCACCGCACGTCTCCCAGGCAAAGATTTCTGGCATCATCAAAAAGCGGCGTGGAGCTGATTATCATATGGAAATGTCATTCAAATTGATATTTCCATATGATTAGCGGGCCTAGGACTGAATACTCTGGGCCTGCTAGCATCCTCCCTCTCCCACCTCCCCTGCCGGGTGGTTCCCTCCAATGCAATCTACTCCTGCTTCCCAGTAACAGGGAACAGGTAGCCTGACCTCACTGGTCAGAAGAGAGGCCATTGAGGCCACCCTGGGAGATCAGGGGCAAGGGGGGGGGGGGGGGGGCAGGCGGTGCCCCTTGGACAGATGGGGGGGGCGGTGCGAGAGACATAGGGGCTGGCCCAGAAGGTCTGGGAGGCCAGCAGTCAGGGTATGAGGGAGTCAGAAGGCAAGCGATGGGCGTTTGTGGAGCTGGCTAGCACTCTAGAGGCCAGCAATGAGGGGCCACTGCGCATGCACCGATCTCCATGCTGATAGATCAGCACATGCGCAGTGGCCCCGCCCAGCACTATGTTACTGGCCTCTCGGGCAGGAATAGGCCCCGTCTACCCGTTTTCAGAGAAAATCCCGCTCGGACACCCTGTGATGCACAGCGTGTCGGAGATTCATTCTGGAAACCACGCTAAAAAAACCCAGCAGGATTTACTCCCATTTTCCTGCACGTTGGGAATTTAGAATTTTTTTGGGACAATCCCAGTCCAAGTTACAGGAGTTGGCTATGTTCTAGAAAATGTTTCAGACAATTCTAACTTTGCATACTGAATAAACTATGTAACTGGAATTATATAACAGCTGTTATAAAATTATTTCATAATGAACGTGAATGTACTCGGGAGAAGATGGTGTATTGAGACGAGTAATGCCGATGCCCAGGCTAATGACCTGGGGACAAGGGTTCAAATCTCACCATGGCAGCTGGTGGAATTTAAGTTCAATTAATGAAACCTGCAATTGAATCTGCCCACACACCATCAAAGAATGAAAAAAGACACTGGCTGATATCAAAAATTGCGTTGAATGCAGTTCTCACATCTCAAATGAAAGGATAAATTGAGAACTCTGTTCCTTACCAATAGGTTAAATATGTATTTCACTGAGTCATTGATTGCAAGTGACATGTCAAATGTTACTGTGTGTTTGTCCCTGCAGGAGGTGAGCCAATTTGGATTCCTTATACGTTCAAGTTTGAACCTTCTTCCAGCGAATGCTCAGGAAAACAGTATGTGAAACGCACCTGGTACCGCAAATTTGTGGGTGTGGTACTCTGTAACTCACTGAGATACAAAATCTTCCTGGCTGAAAGCCTGAGAGGTAAGTGAGCATATTTTCTGCATCCTCTGTCTATGCATACACAGATGCATACACAAACGCTCAGGGACATATATGCGCACATGCAAATACAGATTGACGTGTAGACTTGGGTGCGTACATGTATATGTATGTACAGTTGTGCATGCAGAAGTATGTATAATTGCATACCTATATTTACCTACATATGAATGCATATATATGACTGATACAGAAGTGAATTGATGAACACATTTACATATAGAATCATAGAATGGTTATAGTACAGAGGGAGACCATTCAGCCTGTTGTCTCTGTGCTGGTTCTATTTTCTAACAACTCAGCTGGTTCCAATCCCCAGTTTCTTCCACGTGTCCCTGAAACTTTACCTTCCTCATAATTCTTTGTAAAGCTAAAACAGAATATGCCTCAGGCACCGACTCGGGTAGTGCATTGCAGATAAAAAATATTCGCTGCATACAAGTGTCTTTCCTCGTGTTACTTTTGCTTCTTTGGGCCATTCACCTTAAATCTGTGCCTTCTCAATCTCACCCTTCCACCAGTGGGAACAGGTTCTCCCTATCTGCCTCTGTCCAGACCATTCGATAATTTGAATACCTCGATCAAATTTTCAACCTTCTCTTCTGCAAGAAGAAGTGCCCAGCTTATCCAATTTATACACCTTTCTGAAATCTCTCATCCTTAAAAACATTATCAGAGATCAGTTCTGCATCCTCCCACATCCTTCCTAAAATGTGGTGTCCAGAAAGTAAAGTAGAAGTAAAGTTTATTTATTAGGCACAAGTTGGCTTACATTAACACTGCATTGAAGTTGCTGTGAAGATCCCTAGTCGCCACACTCCGGCGCCTGTTCGGATACACTAAGAGGCAATTTAGCATGGCCAATGTACCTAACTAGCATGTCTGTCAGACTGTGGGAGGAAACCGGAACACCCGGAGGAAACCCACACAGACACAGGGAGAACGTGCAAAACAGACAATGACCCAAGCCAGGATTCGAATGCGGGTCCCTGGAGCTGAGAGGCAGAAATGCTAACCACTGAGCCACCATGCCGCCCATTGGAATTGGAAACAATATTCTAGTTGAGAGCATATTCTGTTGTTGAATATGTCCATCCAAATGAGTGCCAATGTATTCATGATAGAGTAACAGTATCTATATGCATTTGCATATGTATTTCTGAATATACCTACATATTTGCATATATAGTTGACACATATGCGGATACCTATATAACATACATAATATATATACATACATACCCCATCATCAACAACCCAAGGAACGTATTTGCACATACAGTTAAATTTCTGGTATCCAGCGCTTGACTAGGCAGAATTCTGTATTAACTGGAACTGTGGGGTTGGGACTGACAAGTCTGTTTTTGACTGGAGGAGTCAAACTCACCAGTAGCTGCTATTGGCTGCCTGCCCTCACTCCAGTCCCAACATCCCACAGTTCTGCAGCAGATGTTCCCTTGGCGCCAATTTACACACTTCCTGCACCTGTCATAAGACCTCAACAACCGTGTGATCACCCTGGAGCTTTCCAATTGGATGAAATACAGAACTAATTTTCGTTAATTGGCATATATGATATGGTATCTCCATTTCCTGCAACACGCATAATGATTTTTCTGTTTTTGGAGGTAATCGTTGGGAAAATCTCTTCATGCAACGACTGGTTAGGACCAGCTACTGGTGAGTTTGACTCCTCCAGTCAAAAACAGGCCTGTCAGACCCAACCCCACAGTTCCAGTTTATACAGAATTCTGGCTAGTCAAGTGCTGGATACCAGAAATTTGACTGTCCGTGCCGATGTGTTCCAAGGGTTGTTGATGCTGGGGTATATATATGTATATCTGCCTGAGTGTGTGGCATTCAAGAGGGAATTCGATTATTATCCGCAATGGAATGTTACAGAGATTGCCACTGGATACGTTGCTCATTCAGAGAACCAGCACAGATGAGATTTGGTGCAGTGGCTGCCCACTATAACAATTCTGAGATTTTATGTGTGCTTCATTAGTAAACTGCAGCCACATTAGAAACAGAATATCCTGTCAATTTAATCTTTGCCGGAAAGGTCTTGAGTAAAGAAATACCTCCTAAACGTTAGTTTTTACTATAAATCCATCAACTAGTAGTCATAATTAAACAAAAACAAATAGCCATAGCAAAGGGACAAACTGTCCCCTCGTTAACACTAACCTCCAATCATTGTATAAAAGCAAAATGCTGCAGATTCTGGAAATCTGAAATAAAAACAGAAAACACTGGATAAACTCAGCAGATCTGTGAAGAGAGAAACAGAGTTAACCTTTTGAGTCCAGATGACTCTTCTTCAGTTTTGGGTTTATCCAGCATTTTCTGTTTTTATTTCAATCATTGTATGTTATGTTGCTGATGCCACGGGAAGTCATAGAGCCATAAAGTCGTACAGTGCAGAAAAGGCCCTTTGGCTCATCAATTCTGCACTGACAATAACTACCATTAAAGTTGTGCTAATCCCATTTTCCAGCACTTGTCCCATATCCTTGAATGAGGGAATAGGGCCTGGGTGGGATTGTGGTCGGCACAGACTCAATGGGCCGAACGGCCGCCTCCTGTATCATAGGGATACTATGATTCAATGATAAATTGACTCTAGTGTCAGGGGGATTATCAGAGTAAATGTGCAGGGTTACGGGAATAGGGCCTGGTTGGGATTGTGGTCGGTACAGACTGGATGGGCCAAATGACCTCCTTCTGTATTGTAGGGAATATATGATTCTATGTTCTAGCACAAAACAGGGGCTCTCAGGTAGAAGAGATATGACTCGTGTTCGTTTGATGTGAGTGATGGTGGTGTACTGGATCCTCATTTGGTTTATTTGCACCCATTTTGGTGCAGGAGTGGTCAAGTTCCTCCCAAGACAACTGAAGGGCTCTCTCTTTGCACTGAGAGGGGACTTCAAACTCAGGCATACTTACACCCATCTGGTAGCTCTCACTCTTATTGTAGGCCAACTTGTCCTGCATGAAGACGGATGGCGAAAGTATAAACAGGACACATGCTAAGGCAGATAGAAACTAGAAACAGAGTAGGCCCTTCAGCTCTTTGAGCCCGCTCTGCCATTCAATATGATCATGGTTGATCCTCAATTTCAATGCTATATTCCTGCTTTTTCCCCATACTTCTTGATGCCATTAAAATCTAAAACAAATCTATTTCTTCGATACATTGTGATTTGGCCTCCACAGCCCACTGTGTTGGAGAATTCCACAGTTCATTATCCTTTCAGTGAAGAAAGTTTTCCACATCTCAGTCCCAAAATGATCTACCCCACACCCTGAGACTGTGTCCCTGATTTGAGATGACACAACCAGGGAAAATATCCACATGATCAGGGTGCCTGGCATGTGTGGATAGTGAATGGGCACAGGGAGATGATGAGGAGATGAGCCATAGACTAGATGAAGAAGCGTGTGTAGAGTGATTGGTGGTGTTCCTTGAGCTGGCAATGACTGAGCTCCCTGTGGGAGTGTGATGGGGTCTAAGTGTGCGAGGTTAGAATGATGTGAGAAGTCACCCTGGCAGAATGGAGGAGATCATCCATCCTTTTCTGGCACTGGATGCCTGTTCCTCCTTTGCAGGTGGTTGGCACTTCACACCACTGCCACCGTCTCCCACACTGGATTGATATCCTTGCTTAGGCCAAGACAACGCCATGCAGTCTGCTGAGGGAGGCCTCTGAGAATTTAGGGACAGACCTCTTTGCAGCTATCCTCTGCAGTGGACCATGAAGAAGTGGCTGGAAAGCTTTGGGACAGCCTTAAATGAAGTGCCCCCCCCCCCCCCCCCAACCTAATCAAAGTGCTTAACTGATGATGGGGCAGGTGAATTCAGAGGCTGCCCTGCCATGGAGGTGGCATGAAACCCCGGGAGAATGTTTTTCCCGAGTGTTATTAAAATATGAAGTACAAACCCACTGGCAGACTAAACACCCCTTTTCCCACCGATACCATAGTCTGCCGTTTTCTGGGGAAATTCCACCCAGGGACTTTGCAGCAGGTACATCAGAACCCTGGAGAAGTAACGGCAGTGCTGCCTCTGCAAGGTCCTGCAAATCCATTGGTAGGATAGACCACAACGAGGCCAACATCCGCAGCATCAAAGCATTGACCACGCTGGGCAGGTCATATCGTCTGCATGCCTGATATGAGAAACCCTAAACAAATGCTTTACTCAGAGCTTCGACACGACAAGCGAGCCCCGGGAGGGCGGAGTAAATGCTTCAAGGACACCCTCAATGAAAAGGTGCAACATCCCTGCCAACATCTGGGAATCGCTGGGCAAAGTGGAGGAAAAGCATCCAGAAAGGAGCTGAACACTTTGGGCCCGAAAGCTGAATCTGGGAGTGTTTCAGATCTGACTTTTAGACCTGTTCTCAGGCGCCCCCATTGGCACACTCTGCCTGAAAAATAATCAGCGGTTCTGAATTGCGCTGCAGAAGCCTGTGGGCGGGGCTTAACACACCTGAAACACTGCAGCTCCGATCGGCGCATTCAGCTGCGCATGTGCAGCAAAATAAAATTGAAAAATGCTCGCCTGCCACATTGCTCCCAGGCCCGATAATACCTCCCCCCCCCCCCCCGGCCCCCACCAACATTGTCCCACCCCCACAACATAACTGTCCCCCTTATCCCCCCACCCCCGCTATCCAGACCGGTCATGGCCCCCTGTCCCTCTTACCCCCCACCGATCGCACGCAGAGTGACAGTGGACCCCCCGTTCCCTCCCCCACCAATTGCCGCAGAGTAGCAGTGGACCCCCACTTCCCCCCCCCCAACTGATCACATGGAGTGTGTACCCCCCCCCCACCAGAGAGCCATCTGACCCCCCCCCACACCGCCCTGCCGGTTTCGGGTGCGGTGGCCATTTTCAGCGATTGGTAAAGGGGGGACGGGAGAGGGCGCGGATCACGCTGCTCGCCTCATGCCCAACTTATCAAGTTTTTGCGCCCGTTTTCGAGCGCAACTTGATGGTAAAATCGGGCCCTTTAAGTTTGCTGAGAGCAAATTGTCGACAGCAACCAGAACATCAGGCACCCAGCCACCCACTCCTCCACCACGGTCTGCCTGCCTGTGACACAGACTGCAGATCTCGCATTGAATTCCTCAGGCACCTGAGAACTCATTTTTAGTGTGGAAGCAAGTCAAGCTCGACCCCGAGGGACTGCCTAAGAAGAAGAAGACATGATTGATTCTGGGAGGTAAAGACAGGACATATGAGGAAAAAATAATTACCCCAGTTCTTTTCTTTCTTTATGTGCATTTAGAACGGAACAATCTTGTATGCGCATTTAGAACGGAACAATCTCATTAGTGACAGACAGCATGGTTTTGTAAGAGGGAGGTCGTGCCTTACAAATTTGGTGGAGTTTTTTGAGGAAGTGACAAAAATGGTTGACGAAGGAAGAGCCGTGGATGTCGTCGATATGGATTTCAGTAAGGCATTTGACAAAGTCCCTCATGGCAGGTTGGTTAAGAAGGTTAAGGCTCATGGGATACAAGGAGAGGTGGCTAGATGGGTAGAAAACAGGAGACAGAGGGTAGTGGTCGAAGGGTCTTTTTCCGGCTGGAGGTCTGTGACCAGTGGTGTTCCGCAGGGCTCTGTTATTTGTGATATATATAAATGATTTGGAAGAAGGTGTAACTGGTGTTATCAGCAAGTTTGCGGATGACACAATGATGGCTGGACTTGCGGATAGCGAAGAGCATTGTCGGACAATACAGCAGGATACAGATAGGCTGGCAAATTGGGTGGAGAAATGGCAGATGGAATTTAATCCAGATAAAGGCGAAGTGATGCATTTTGGAAGAACTAATGTAGGGGGGAGTTATACAATAAATGGCAGAGCCATCAAGAGTATAGAAACACAGAGGGACCTAGGTGTGCAAGTCCACAAATCCTTGAAGGTGGCAGCACAGGTGGAGAAGGTGGTGAAGAAGGCATATGGTATGCTTGCCTTTATAGGATGGGGTATAGAGTATAAAAGCTGGAGTCTGATGTTGCAGCTGTATAGAATGCTGGTTAGGCCACATTTGGAGTACTGTGTCCAGTTCTGGTCACCGCACCACCAGAAGGACGTGGAGGCTTTAGAGAGAGTGCAGAGAAGGTTTAGCAGGATGTTGCCTGGTATGGAGGGTCTTAGCTATGAGGAGAGATTGGGTAAACTGGGCTTGTTCTCCCTGGAAAGACGGAGAATGAGGGGAAATCTAATAGAGGTGTACAAAATTATGAAGGGTATAGATAGGGTGAACAGTGGGAAGCTTTTTCCCAGGTCAGAGGTGACGATCACGAGGGGTCACGGGCTCAAGGTGAGAGGGGCGAGGTATAACTCAGATATTAGAGGGACGCTTTTTACACAGAGAGTGGTGGGGGCCTGGAATGCGCTGCCAAGTAGGGTGGTGGAGGCAGACACGCTGGCATCGTTTAAGAACAAAGAACAGTACAGCACAGGAAACAGGCCCTTCGGCCCTCCAAGCCTGTGCCGCTCCTTGGTCCAACTAGACCAATCGTTTGTATCCCTCCATTCCCAGGCTGCTCATGTGACTATCCAGGTAAGTCTTAAATAACGTTGATAAATGCGAGGTTATACACTTTGGAGGAAATAATAACAAATGGGATTACTATCTCAATGGAAACAAATTAAAACATGCTACCGTGCAAAGGGATCTGGGGGTCCTTGTGCATGAGACGCAAAAGCCCAGTCTGCAGGTACAACAGGTGATCAAGAAGGCAAATGGGATGTTGGCCTATATCGCGAGGGGGATAGAATATAAAAGCAGGGATGTCTTGATGCACCTGTACAGGGCATTGGTGAGGCCGCAGCTGGAATACTGTGTGCAGTATTGGTCCCCTTATATGAGGAAGGATATATTGGCATTGGAGGGAGTGCAGAGAAGGTTCACCAGGTTGATACCGGAGATGAGGGGTTTGGATTATGAGGAGAGGCTGAGGAGATTGGGTTTGTACTCGTTGGAGTTTAGAAGGATGAGGGGGGATCTTATGGAGACTTATAAGATAATGCGGGGGCTGGATAGGGTGGAGGCGGAGAGATTCTTTCCACTTAGTAAGGAAGTTAAAACTAGAGGACACAGCCTCAAAATAAAGGGGGGTCAGTTTAAGACAGAGTTGAGGAGGAACTTCTTCTCCCAGAGGGTGGTGAATCTCTGGAATTCTCTGCCCACTGAGGTGGTGGAGGCTACCTCGCTGAATATGTTTAAAGCGCGGATGGATGGATTCCTGATCGGTAAGGGAATTAAGGGTTATGGGGATCAGGCGGGT
Source organism: Mustelus asterias (assembly GCF_964213995.1). Lineage (NCBI taxonomy): Eukaryota > Metazoa > Chordata > Chondrichthyes > Carcharhiniformes > Triakidae > Mustelus > Mustelus asterias. The sequence continues at coordinate 62,782,221 of NC_135815.1, read as the reverse complement.
AAGTGGTACTGATCCACGTCAGATCAGCCATGATCTTATTGAATGGCGGGGCAGGCTCGAGGGGCTAGATGGCCTACTCCTGCTCCTATTTCTTATGTTCTTATGACTCCAGCTTTTATACTCTATACCCTGTCCTATAAAGGCAAGCATACCATATGCCTTCTTCACCACCTTCTCCACCTGTGTTGTCACCTTCAAGGATTTGTGGACTTGCACACCGAGGTGCAAGACTTACCTGGATAGTCACATGAGCAGTCTGGGAATGGAGGAATACAAACGAATGGTCTAGTTGGACCAATGAGCGGCACAGGCTTGGAGGGCCAAAGGGCCTGTTTCCTGTGCTGTACTGTTCTTTGTTCTTTATAAGTGAAGACTTGAAAAGGGATATAATAGAAATTCTTAGTGATGATAGCTTTGGACTGCTTTTTGCAGTGTACAAAATTGAAGCAGAAGGAATCATATTTACAAATTCAGGGCAACATAAAAATAGGAATTGTAAGGTGAGCTTTTTTTAACTAAAAGGGTGGAACAGATTACTGGCATAGATGGTGGAACATGACATCTTAATGGATTTCAAGAAGAAATCAAATAGTTGCCAAATAAGATTCCAAGTTCTTGAAAATGCAGCAAGGGAATATGAACTAGGTGGATCAAAAGTCTGAGCCAGCCTGAAACTGTTACTAAAATAACAGTGCAAGTATGGGTGGGGAATCTGAGTTGGCCAGTGACCTGTTCCTCTGGTAGTTCACACATCATTGTGCTCAGGAAATTAATTCATACAGATTTTTATTGAGGATTTTGAATCCTCTTTAAGTTACTTTCTTTGGATCTCCCATGCCAGGTTAGTACCTCCAGCCAAAATACACAAACGCAGTAGAGGATGGATTACTTTACTCCACTAATTTCTTGTAAGGAAACATTGGCCGGAACTCTACCACCTCGCCCGCCACAGAGTTGGAACAGGCGAGGGTCCGACAACGGAAATCTCCGTTGACTTCGGGCGGGAATTTCCGGTCTCACCCGAACGAAGCCGTAAAATCCCGCCCATTGAGTTTTTCCCCTCCTTTCAAAGAACAAACAAAGAACAAAGAACAATACAGCACAGGAACAGGCCCTTCGGCCCTCCAAGCCCGCGCCGCTCCCCGGTCCAGGATTGAATCCTGAATCCAGGATCCCCGCCCAATTTTCCAGCCTATCTACATCCTAATATCCTATCCACCGAGCTGTCCCTCACACCTACGATGCTTTGTTCATCACAACCTATTAACTCACCCCCACCCCCCCATTCCAGACCATGTGATCTCCAGGGAGAGGCGAAAACCCAGAGTGAAAACCCCAGGGCCAATATGGGGAAAAAAAAAATCTGGGAAATTCCTCTCCGACCCCCTGAGGCGATCGAAACGAGTCCAGGAGATCACACTGGCCCTGATCAGAAAATGCTTCCCAACCCTATTCATTTCCACTTCTGCTTTACGAACACCATCTGAATTCCCTGCCCCCGAGACAGGTTCCCAACTATCCGCAGTCTCGCTCTGTACTGGCACCAGCAAGATGATCATAGAATGAAGCCTTGAAACGAGAAACAAAGAACAATTAGCCCGTGCCGCTCCCTAGTCCAAACTAGACCACTCTTTTGTATCCCTCCATTCCCACTCCGTTCATATAGCTGTCTAGATAAGTCTTAAACGTTCCCAGTGTGTCCGCCTCCACCACCTTGCCCGGCAACACATTCCAGGCCCCCACGACCCTCTGTGTAAAATACGTCCTTCTGATATCTGTGTTAAACCTCCCCCCCTTCACCTTGAACCTATGACCCCTCGTGAACGTCACCACCGATCCGGGGAAAAGCTTCCCACCGTTCACCCTATCTATGCCTTTCATAATTTTATACACCTCTATTAAGTCTCCCCTCATCCTCCGTCTTTCCAAGGAGAACAACCCCAGTTTCCCCAATCTCTCCTCATAACCAAGCCCCTCCATACCAGGCAACATCCTGGTAAACCTCCTCTGTACTCTCTCCAAAGCCTCCACGTCCTTCTGGTAGTGTGGCGACCAGAACTGGACGCAGTATTCCAAATGCGGCCGAACCAACGTTCTATACATCTGCAACATCAGACCCCAACTTTTATACTCTATGCCCCGTCCTATAAAGGCAAGCATGCCATATGCCTTCTTCACCACCTTCTCCACCTGTGACGTCACCTTCAAAGATCTGTGGACTTGCACACCCAGGTCCCTCTGCATCTCTACACCCTTTATGGTTCTTCCATTTATCGTGTAGCTCCTCCCTACATTATTCCCACCAAAATGCATCACTTCGCATTTATCAGGATTGAACTCCATCTGCCATTTCTTTGCCCAAATTTCCAGCCTATCTATATCCTTCTGTAGCCTCTGACAATGTTCCTCACTATCTGCAAGTCCTGCCAGTTTTGTGTCGTCCGCAAACTTACTGATCACCCCAGTTACTCCTTCTTCCTGATCATTTATATAAATCACAAACAGCAGAGGTCCCAATACAGAGCCCTGCGGAACACCACTAGTCACAGGCCTCCAGCCGGAAAAAGACCCTTCCACTACCACCCTCTGTCTTCTATGACCAAGCCAGTTCTCCACCCATCTAGCCACCTCCCCCTTTATCCCATGAGATCCAACCTTTTTCACTAGCCTACCATGAGGGACTTTGTCAAACGCTTTACTAAATTCCATATAGACAACATCCACGGCCCTTCCTTCGTCAACCATTCTGGTCACTTCTTCAAAAAACACCACCAGGTTAGTGAGGCATGACCTCCCTCTCACAAAACCATGCTGACTATCGTTAATGAGTTTATTCCTTTCTAAATGCGCATACATCCTATCTCTAAGAATCTTCTCCAACAACTTCCCCACCACGGACGTCAAGCTCACCGGCCTATAATTACCCGGGTTATCCTTCCTACCCTTCTTAAATAACGGGACCACATTAGCTATCCTCCAATCCTCTGGGTCCTCACCTGCGTCCAGTGACGAGACAAAGATTTGCGTCAGAGGCCCAATGATTTCACCTCTTGTCTCCCTGAGCAGCCTTGGATAGATTCCATCAGGCCCTGGGGATTTGTCAGTCTTTATATTCTCTAACAAACCTAACACTTCCTCCTTTGTAATGGAGATTTTCTCCAACGGTTCAACACTCCCCTCCGACACACTCCCAGTCAACACATCCCTCTCCTTTGTGAATACCGACGTAAAGTATTCATTTAGGATCTCCCCTACTTCTTTGGGCTCCAAGCATAAGGCCCCACTTTTGTCCCTGAGGGGTCCGATTTTTTCCCTAACAACCCTTTTGTTCCTAACGTATGAATAAAATGCCTTGGGATTCTCCTTAATCCTGTCTGCCAAGAACATTTCGTGACCCCTTTTTGCTCTTCTAATTCCCCGTTTGAGTACTTTCCTACTTTCTTTGTACTCCTCCAGAGCTCCCTCCGTTTTTAGCTGCTTGGACCTAACATACGCCTCTCTTTTCTTTTTGACCAGTCCCTCAATTTCCCTGGTTATCCACGGTTCTCGAATCCTACCCTTCCTATCCTTCTTTTTTACAGGCACATGCTTGTCCTGTAGCCCTAACAACCGTTCCTTAAAAGACTGCCACATGCCAGATGTGGATTTACCCTCAAACAGCCTCTCCCAATCAAGAGCTGCCAATTTCTGCCTGATCCCACTAAAGTTAGCCTTCCCCCAATCCAACACCTTACCCTTGGGACACCACTCATCCTTTTCCATCACTATCCTAAAGCTAACAGAATTGTGGTCACTATTTGCCACATGTTCCCCTACCAAAACTTTGAAGACCTGACCGGGCTCATTCCCCAGTACCAGGTCCAGTATAGCCCCCTCTCTAGTCGGACTGTCTACATATTGTTCCAACGAACCCTCCTGTACACATTTTACAAATTCCTCCCCATCCAGAGTCCCTGCCCTCAGCGATTTCCAGTCTATACCAGGGAAATTGAAGTCTCCCACTACAACAACCCTATTTTTCCTGCACCTATCCAGTATCTCCTGACATATCCATTCTTCCACTTCCCTTGGGCTGTTGGGGGCCTGTAGTACACCCCCAACATAGTGACTGCGCCTTTCCTGTTTCTAAGCTCCACCCAGAGTGACTCGTTACACGACCCCTCTGAATTGTCCTCCCTCTGCACCGCTGTAATATGCTCTCCAACTAATACCGCTACTCCCCCACCTCTTTTGGCCCCTCCTCTGTCTCGCCTAAAACACTTGTACCCTGGAATATTCAGCTGCCAGTCCTGTCCCTCTTTCAACCAAGTCTCTGTCACCGCAACCACATCCAAATTCCTCGTGCGCATTAAGGCCCCAAGTTCGTCTGAATAACCTGCTACGCTCCTTGCATTGAAGTATAAGCACTCCAGACCTCCAGGCCCAGTGAGGTCGTCCTCCCCCAGAGTGCTCTTCTTCTTTGCCAGCCTTGTCCCAGCCCCAAGCTCGTCCCCAGCCTCATCACCTGTAGACCTAATATTTTGATCCCCACCCCCCTGCCATACTAGTTTAAACCCCCCCGAACTACACTAGCAAAGCTCCCAGCCAGGATATTTGTGCCCTTCCAACTTAGTTGTGACCCCTCCCTCTTGTACAGGTGCCATCCTCTCCTGAAAACTTCCCATTGATCTATGAAAATGAAGCCCTCCCTCCTGGACCAGTCCTTTAGCCAGGCATTCATTTGTACCAACTCCCTATTCTTAGCCTCACTGGCACGAGGCATTGGGAGCAGCCCAGAGATGGCCACCCTAATGACCCTACTTTTTAACCTATTTCCCAACTCCCTGAATTGCTCTCTTAGGATCCCCCTACTCTTCCTATCTACGTCATTTCCACCAATGTGTATAATGACATCCGTTTCTTTATCTTCCCCTTTTAATATGCCTCCTATCCTCTCGGAGACATCCGTGACCCCAGCACCAGGTAGGCAGACTACCATCCTGGAGTCCCGTTCGCACCCACAGAATCGCCTGTCTGTGCCTCTAACTGATGCATCCCCCACCACTGTCGCTCTCCTAACCCCTCTCTTCCCTTTCCGGGCCACAGAGCCTGACTGTGTGCCAGTGACCTGGTCACTGTGTCTTACCCCTGGAGAGGCACACTCCTCCACACTATCTAAAACAATATACCTGTTTTGGAGTGGGACAACCACAGGTGACCCCTCTTCTAACTGTTCACTCCCCTCCCCTCTCTCACCTGTCACCAAGCCCTTCCTTTGATGATACAGATGGGATTAAGAGCTGAGTTAGTATTAAGAATAGCAAACCATAGTACTGGGGCTTTTAACCTACCAACTCTCAACCAGTTGTAAGACATTTTCATACAGAAACTGCATTTGTGAAAATTACTGGGCTGTCAACATTTTTAGCCTTGGTTTGACTGTTTCAGTTTAACTGAATTAAGTTTAATGCATGAGCAGTGATTGGAGCCTTTTGTTCATGTCTGCCCAGTTGTCAGAGTCATTTACGTTTTCTCATTTTCAGATACATTTTATAGCATTGGTGACGCTTGGGGAAAAGGGGAGGACCACTGCCAGTTTGTTGATTCTTTCCTGGAAGGAAGGACAGGAACACACATGTATCCAGAATCCCTGCATATCATCCCAGGTAATCAGAGAAATCTTGGACAACAAATTCCAAAACTTTTGTAAGAAAATGCTCTAATTTACAATGATCTGATGTATAAAAATATCCAGATGCCACGGTGGCTGATATAATAATAGAATATTTAACTCTCACACAATTTGATTAGGGATAGTCAACACGGTTTTGTGAAGGGTAGGTTGTGCCTCACAAACCTTATTGAGTTCTTTGAGAAGGTGACCAAAGAGGTGGATGAGGGTAAAGCAGTTGATGTGGTGTATATGGATTTCAGTAAAGCATTTGATAAGCTTCCCCACGGTAGGCTATTGCAGAAAATACGGAGGCATGGGATTGAGGGTGATTTAGCGGTTTGGATCAGAAATTGGGTAGCTGTAAGAAGGCAGAGGGTGGTGGTTGATGGGAAATGTTCATCCTGGAGTTCAGTTACTAGTGGTGTACCACAAGGATCTGTTTTGGGGCCACCGCTGTTTGTCATTTTTATAAATGACCTGGATGAGGGCGTAAAAGGATGGGTTAGTAAATTTGCGGATGACACTAAAGTCAGTGGAGTTGTGGACAGTGTGGAAGGATGTTGCAGGTTAAAGAAGGACATAGATAAGCTGCAGAGCTGGGCTGAGAGGTGGCAAACGGAGTTTAATGCGGAAAAGTGTGAGGTGATTCACTTTGGAAGGAGTAACAGGAATACAGAGTACTGGGCAAATGGTAAGATACTTGGTAGTGTGGATGAGCAGAGAGATCTCGGTGTCCATGTGCATAAATCCCTGAAAGTTGGCACCCAGGTTGATAGGGTTGTTAAGAAGGTGTTCGGTGTGTTAGCTTTTATTGGTAGAGGGATTGAGTTTCGGAGCCATGAGGTCATGTTGCAGCTGTACAAAACTCTGGTGTGGCCGCACTTGGAGTATTGCGTACAGTTCTGGTTGCCGCATTATAGGAAGGATGTGGAAGCATTGGAAAGGGTGCAGAGGAGATTTACCAGGATGTTGCCTGGTATGGTGGGAAGATCTTATGAGGAAAGGCTGAGGGACTTGAGGCTGTTTTCGTTAGAGAGAAGAAGGTTAAGAGGTGACTTAATAGAGGCATACAAGATGATCAGAGGATTAGATAGGGTGGGTAGTGAGAGCCTTTTTCCTCGGATGGTGATGGCTAGCACGAGGGGACATAACTTTAAATTGAGGGGCGATAGTTATAGGATAGATGTCAGAGGTAGGTTCTTTACTCAGAGAGTAGTAAGGGCGTGGAATGCCCTGCCTGCAACAGTAGTGGGCTCGTCAACATTAAGGGCATTTAAATGGTCATTGGATAAACATATGGATGATATTGGAATAGTGTAGGTAAGATGGGCTTTAGATTGGTTTCACAGGTCGGCGCAACATCGAAGGCCGAAGGGCCTGTACTGCGCTGTAATGTTCTATGTTCTATCCCTTTGTCTCCAACAGTTAACCTGCTCTTTTTATCCATTATTTGAAATGTTTTTGTCAGTTACCTCTCACTGGGTGACATTAGTTTAAATAATTGTTACAACTTATGAGGATGGTTAACCATGTATTGCTATGGTTCTTACAATACTTGATAGCTGTTGGGTATAATTTGTGTTAGAGTAGAGAGTGTTATATGTTCAAGTTTGTTATATATTTAAGTGGTTGCATGATTGCTTTATGAGCTGGTAAAATGATTTGATGGTGATGCCATTGGGCTGTTTCACACGCTCCTGCTTTAGATTAATTTTTTACTCTCTACAGGCAGCAGCTTCTAGAATAAACAGTTGTTAGTTTGAACCTACGTGTGCAAACCACAACTTTTTCTTTTTGTTTAAAACCACAACCCCTAACATAGTTAGGACATTACAATGTTCAATTCCTGCTCCTCATACATGGTGTTGCCTATTTGAACATTTCCAGCATTTTTAGTTTTTATTTCAGGCTACCAGCAGCTGTACTATTTTGCTTTTGTGAAGAATTAAGACTTAGATTTGATCATTTTTTTCCTGGTGGATTTGATCATTCTTTTTCTGGTCTATTACTGTCTTAATTAACAATATGAATTTTTTTAGGTTATTTTCGGAGTTATCGCCAAGAGCCAGTGACATTTGGCCTTATCGGTGGAATTGGAATGTTTGGTGGGACTTCCAATTACTATGTGGGTTGGTATGAATGTGGAGTGCCTATTCCGGGAAAATGGTAACGAAATGAATCCTCGTGGAAGATTTAATAATGGACTTGCACTTAACTGAATTAACAGAGTATGAAGAGAACTCCTTGCTATAGAATATTGGACAATGTGTCGAATAATCAAGATTATTTTCACACAATTTCAAATACTGTCTCTACTACAGTCTGATTGGAATATACAGCATATCCTTTTAATATATATAAATGGAGGACCAGGGCCTGAATTAAACATGCCTGATATCATTGCTCTCAGTTGTGGTGGTTCCATTTTCTATCTACAGATAAGGAATTGAGTTAACAAGTAAAAGCTCTGCTGACATGAGGTAAAACAAAACCCTCCAAAAATTCCACCTGGCCATTAGAACAGCCTTGTAAGCTCAAGATAAATCTCTGTCAGGGCATTGTACTGAAATATGTTGTTACAGAATGTTAAGCTATTAGAGGAAATTCAAATAGTACTTCATAAAGTATTGTCATTTAACAATTGTCACTATTGGACTTCCTTTTCAATGTTTTCATTCCTATAATCCACTTCTGTAGCTGCTGTCATTCCATTAATTGACATGGTATATGATCTATTCTCATCAATAAGATTAGTGTGAATGTTCACACATTTCCTGTTTTAAAAATGGCAAGTTTCAGGCAAGTGGTGCACTGCTTTATCCTCTCTACAACGTTGGATTTTGAACATGCAATCATACATGCTCAGATCTACAGTAGACTATATTGCTTTGTAACCGTACATTGAATACATCACTGGCCAGATATGAACATTGGGATTGGGAACATTGGGATTTGGCATTCCATTACTTCCTTTCACCAATATTTTCAGTGCAGAGTCTGAAATAGAAACCTATTTTCACATGCCAACCGTGATAAGCTACCTATGTGGTGCTATTTTTTATTTACACTTTCTAGCTAACTCCAAAAGTTCAGAATACTTAAAAAGTGTATTTTTCACATCTGTGAAAGTCCATTACATTGGAAAGAATTTTTAAAACAATATTTTTTGTGTAAACTGAGTGTTTTGGAAAGCTTGGGCTTAATTTTCAAACTATTGCACCAGAGTAAAGAGAGTTTTACTTGATATATTCCTGCACAATTTCCTTGAAGCATTTTTCAGTACTTGCGCAGTGTTTTAAGATAGCTTTTTTGCGCAGGCGCAATGAATTTATGGTGTTTTGAAAAAGCACCAAACAGAACAATGTAGTGAAGTAGTATCACCTGTAACTCCTTGTGTGTTCATCCATTGCGCTGGCGCAAAAAACAATATTTGAGAATGAATTTGCTAATTGCAGTTCCCAGTAAGTTGCCACGCTCAATGGGAGTGCAGTCAGTGATAAAGCTACAGCACTGTAGCACCAGCTCGTCCATTCAACATTTTAAAACATGGTTTCTCACTGGGAGCTTGGGACCAGGGAATTTCACCTGATGTGCTTTGGATTAAATGTTTTTTTTGATTAATTATACAAAGTAAACCCCTTTAAAATATAATTTTTTTAAAAGTAAAATATGTATTCTATAATATTTGTTTAGAGAGCATATTTAAATAGAATTTGGGAATTTCAAGCAAGCGCTTTACTGCTTTTCCAACTTGTAAATCTTGTGGCTTCGTATAGAGAACCACACATTTAACCAACCGCTGTGCAGATCTGTTGTTACCTGTTGCACCTGAAAAAAACTGTACTTTAAAAATGAGATCAGCTGGAAATAGTGGTTTGCATTTTAGGGCAAAAAAAGGAGTGCTTTAACTATCAACTGCACTAAAACAATTAATTTGTACAAATTGATCAGATGCAGTCTTTGGGTTTAATGAGCAGTCTATGTATGGTATCGGAAATGTATCTTCTGCTTTTGGCTCTAATTGTTGAATTGATATCACACACTTTAAACTTGTTTTGCATCACAACAGTGTGTCAAACTGGTCTTTCATTTGATTTACAACGCTCAGTTACATTTATAACTCCAAGGCCTGGATCTTAACTTACTTGACATGGTACAAGTTGACAGAAAGTTCTGGGAACCCAGAAGTCTGATTCCCCTGCAAACTCTGCAGTTTAAATTCCACAGGATTTGGTCAGTTCCCCACTTGAAAACCAGCCTCATTGGGCTTTGCTTCCAGTTGAACTGGAAACTGGTCAGTGACCAGAACCAGGTAGGTCTGAGCTTGACTTGTTCAAGTTGTGGATAGGGTTGGTGATGGGGAATTGATCCCAGCGGGTTAGAGAGAGTGGGTGTTTGCAGGTAGGAGAGAATGGAGGATAGTCAAATCTCCTGAAATGGACTGGTTGCCCAGAGGGGCCGCTGATCCCAGGATATTCTGGAAGAGGTGATCAGAGACCTGGGGAGGGACTCATTTGGGAAGAGGTCAGAGGCCTTCTATAAGAAGATAAGAAATAGGACATGAGTATGCCATTCAGCCCTTCAAACCCACTCCACCATTCAATGAGATCCTGGCTGGTCTTCTACTTCAACATAATTTTCCTGCACTATTCCGATAACCCTTAAAATCTATCTATCTCAGTCTTGAACATGCTCAGCAACTGAGCTGCCACAGACCTCTAGGGCAGAGTGTTCCAAGATTCACCACCTTCTGAGTGAAGATATTCCTCTTCATCTCAGTCTTAAATGGCCTGTTCCTTATTCTGAGACACTCTCCCTGGTTTCAGAACCGCCCCCCCCCCCCCCTCCTCCCCCAAAGCAAGGAAAACATCCCTAACATCCTTCCTGCATCTACACTGTAGAAGTTTGTGAGAATTTTGCATGTTTGAATGAGATATCTTAACGTTCTTCTAAGCTCCAGAGAATAAAGGCCCTGTCTATTTAATTTTTCCTCATAAGACACTCTCAGCATCCCAATAATTAATTTAATGAACTTTTGTTGTACTCCTTCTATGGGAAATATATCTTTCCTTGGGTGAGGAGATCAAAATTGCACAACATACTCCAGGTGCGGTCTCATTAAGGGACTATATAATTGCAGTAAGACATCTTTACTCATACGCAAATCCTCTTATAATAAAGGCCATTTGCCCACCAATGCCTTAATTGCTTGATGTACCTGCATGTTAGCTTTGAGTGACTCATGAACAAGGAAACCTAAGTCCCTTTGAAGTTCAACATTTTCCAGCTTCTCGCCATTTAAGTAATACACCGTATTTCTGTTTTTCCTACCAAGTGGATAACCTCACATTTCCCCATATTATATTCCATCTGCCTGTTCTTGCCCACTCACTGAGCCTCCCCGAATCTCCTGAAGCATCTTTGCATCCTTCTCACAACTCACACTTCCACTTAGTTTTGTGTCATCTGTAAACTTGCAAATATAACATTTAATTCCCATGTCCAAATCATTAATAGAGATTATGAATGGTTGGGGTCCAAGCACTGATCCATAAGGTGCCCCACTAGTCACACCTTTCCAACCTGAAAATGACCCATTTATTTACAGATAGATAAGTCACCGGGTCCGGAGGGGATGTACCCCAGGTTACTGTGGGAGGCGACGGAAGAGATTGCAGAGCCTCTGGCGATGATCTTTGCGTCGTCGATGGAGACGGGAGAGGTGCCGGAGGATTGGAGGATTGCGAATGTGGTTCCTATTTTCAAGAAGGGGAATAGGGATAGCCCAGGTAATTACCGACCGGTGAGTCTAACCTCAGTGGTTGGTAAACTGATGGAGAAGATCCTGAGGGACAGGATATATGAGCATTTAGAGAGGTTTAGTATGCTCAAGAATACTCAGCATGGCTTTGTCAAGGGCAGATCGTGCCTTACGAGCCTGGTGGAGTTCTTCGAAAATGTGACTAAACACATTGACGAAGGGAAGGCGGTAGATGTGGTTTATATGGATTTTAGCAAGGCGTTCGATAAGGCCCCCATGCAAGGCTTCTAAAAAAAGTGAGAGGGCATGGGATCCAAGGGGCTGCTGCCCGGTGGATCCAGAACTGGCTTGCCTAAAGGAGGCAGAGAGTGTGTATAGATGGGTATTTTTCTAAATGGAGGTCGGTCACCAGTGGTGTGCCCCAGGGATCTGTTCTGGAACCCTTGCTGTTTGTCATTTTCATAAATGACCTGGATGAGGAAGCGGAGGGATGGGTTGGTAAGTTTGCCGACGACACGAAGGTTGGTGGGGTTGTGGATAGTCTGGAGGGATGTCAGAAGTTACAGAGGGACATAGATAGGATGCAAGACTGGGCGGACAAGTGGCAGATGGACTTCAACCCAGATAAATGCGTCGTGGTCCATTTTGGTAGGTCAAATGGGATGAAGGAGTACAATATAAAGGGAAAGACTCTTAGTACTGTAGAGGATCAGAAGGACCTTGGGGGTCCAGGTCCATAGGACTCTGAAATCGGCCCGCAGGTGGAGGAGGTGGTTAAGAAGGCATATGGTGTGCTGGCCTTTATCAATCGAGGGATTGAGTTTAGGAGTCCGGGGATAATGATGCAGCTATATAAAACCCTCGTCAGACCCCAGATGGAGTACTGTGCTCAGTTCTGGTCGCCTCACTATAGGAAGGATGTGGAAAAGATTGAAAGGGTGCAGAGGAGATTTACAAGGATGTTGCCTGGATTGAGTGGCATGCCTTATGAGGATAGGCTGAGGGAACTCGGTCTTTTCTCCTTGGAGAGACGAAGGATGAGAGGAGACCTAATAGAGGTGTATAAGATGTTGAGAGGCATAGATCGGGTGGACTCTCAGAGGCTTTTTCCCAGGGTGGAAATGTCTGCTACGAGAGGACACAGGTTTAGGGTGCTGGGGGGTAGGTACAGGGGAGATGTTAGGGGTAAGTTTTTCACACAGAGGGTGGTGGGCGAGTGGAATCGGCTGCCGTCAGTGGTGGTGGAGGCGAACTCAATAGGGTCTTTTAAGAGACTCCTGGATGAGTACATGGAGCTTAATAGGATGGAGGGTTATAGGTCGGTCTAGAAGGTAGGGATGAGTTCGGCACAACTTGTGGGCCGAAGGGCCTTTTTGTGCCGTAGTTTTTCTATGTTTCTATGTTTCTATTCCTACTTTGTTTTCTACCCATTAACCAGTTCTCAATCAATGTCAGTATATTGCCTCCATCCCACATGGTTTGATTTTGTTTACTATTATCATTTGTGGGACTTCAGTAATGAGAATAGATTGGAGAGATTGGGACTGTTCTCCTTGGAGTGAAGAGAGCTAAGAGGAGATTTGATAGAGTTGCTGAAAATCATGAGGGGGCTAGACAGAGTAAAGAAACTGTTGCCTCTCATTAAAGGATCAAGAATAAGAAGGCACAGATCTCACTATGGAAAAGAAACAAACATGATGTGAGAATAAACTTTTTCACACAATTGTTCGTGTCTAGAATGTATTAGCTTGAAGTATGGTAGAAATAGGTTCAATCACAGCATTCCGGGGGTATGGAATGATTACTTGAATAGAAACAATGTGCAGGGGTACAGGGAAATGGCAGGGGAATGGCACTAAGTCATAATGTTCGTTTGGAGAGCCAGTGCTGACATGATGGGCCAAATGGCCTCCTCCTGCACCATAACAATTCTGTGATATCATATCCACTGGTTTCCCTTTATCTATTCAACCAGTTACATCCTCAAAATCATGTATGTTAAACATGATTTCCCTTTCATAAATCCATGTTGACTCTGCTCATCACACCATTACATTCCAAGTGTCCTGTTATCAAATCCTTTATTGTAGATTCTAGCATTTTCCCTACAACTGATGTCAGGTCTGTAGTTCCTCATTTTCTCTCTCCCTCCTTTCTTAAATAGTGCAGTGTAGCTCAAATCCTGCTTTTTAATTCTTGTTCTTTGCAGATTAATGCATTTCAAATTAAGGTCTGAGTACAAATTACTTCCCTGATGCAGCTGTAAATTCTATTATAGACTTAATCCAAGCTCACTAAAAGCACCCTTGAAACATGTGAGGGGATGAAAGGCCTGGGTGGGGAAATGGATTGGAAGCTTCTTAGGTAAGGTCACTAAGGGGCTGGGGATTACTTGATGAAAGCTTTTCAAATAAGTGCCCTGGATCTGAGAAATAGATATAAAGGCATTTAACCTCCTGAATCCACCTGGAGGTAACTGCTGGGATCCTGAAGCCCAGGAAACCAAACAGGTAACAATTATGTTTGAAGGCTGACAGAAAATGGGGCTTAAAGCTTCATTATCATATATAAAGTGCCAGCCCATTGCCCACCTATTCGCCTAAAGTGTAAGTTGGAAGTGGCTAAATTGGAGATGGATTTGTTGAGACTTTACGACTTTTGAACTTTTTAAACCTTTAACTCCCAATCTCCACCCAACATTACCTGTTTGTGTTTTGTTTAAAATGTCCCTAGTTCTTTGTCTATTGTGTTCCATGAAGGTAGTGCCAGGGCCCCTGGCCCATTAAATCCACAGTATTGGTGGAAGCCTGAGCAATTAGAGCGGTTGACTTGATTGAAATAATTTGTTAGAATTTTGCTTTAAGGATTATGCAGACAATGGAGGGTTTGATTGTAAATATATGGTTCATTTTGACCCCGGGATGGAGTAACCTGGAATTGAGGATAGGTTCAGTGATCTGCATTCAGAGTGGAGAGATCAGGCTATTTACCATACTGCATCACCCATCCTTCAACTCATACTCTCTACCAGACTGGCTCCCGACTGTGAGTGTGGAATTCATTCCTTGTAGCAGCATTACTCATCTTCGTTTCATTCCAGCACAATTTCTAACTGTGCAGTACGGCATCTGAAGAAACTTGTTAATTTAAAATTGATGTTTATTAAATATTGTAAAAAGATGCCTGTTTTGTGTTGTGATGCTTCATGAAAAGGGGTTATGAAGGCCAGACCATCGTCTTTGTCTGTTTGCGTGAATGCAAAGATTCATAAGTTATTAATTTGCATGACCTACCTCCCTTCTCAGAAACAGTGGAATGTATTTTTGTGTTACTAATGATCCATATTTATAAGTGTTAATGTATGCAAAACAACATCTATAGTACTCATTCAGATATATTTTTACAACTGTGCTGAAAATCAGATGGGGGTTTGAGACCTCATAACATGCATTCTTCTGTGTCTGCAACTTACACCAGGTGGATGTGAAGGGAAACTAATACAAGTGGCATTTTTCAGATGCTTCAGACAATATTAAGTAGCCAGTATTAGAAGGGAGAATTCTGGTTAGAATTGATTAACTAAGCTGTGACAGACACACCTGGGTATCCTTTTATCTTCCTGGTGCAAAGAAACATCTCTTAAAACACCCGGGCTGTGATGTCCAGTGTTAGAAGCAATTAGAATGCAATGTTTTATTGACTAGGGCATCTTCTAAAGCATTGCAGCGACGATTATGATCTTGTTTGTCTTTCTTTCTCCCCATTTCCAACACCCAATCTGGGACCAGGTGAAACTTTTCAATTAGTATATTAACCCATGTCATCTTTCAAGATGTTATACCTGGGGGGGATTTAGAAAGCACATTTACTTTACACGTTGGTGTTCTTGGTGCAAACTGCACTGCAACAGGGGAACTTCCTTAATGGAGATCTGTAAACCTGCTTTGTAACTCGGCATAATTTTACATTATTTCATTTAAATGGAAAGTGGACAGATAGGTGGCAGATGAAGTTCAATGTGGTAAAGTGTGAGGTGGTGCAATTTAGTAGAGGAACATGGAGAGACAATATAAAAGAAGGGATGCAAGGGCAGAGAGACCTGGATGAATATGTGCATAGATAATTGAAGGTGGTGGGACAGGTGTGGGGAGCAGTTAAAGAAGGATATAGTATTCTGGGCTTTATTAATAGGGGCATAGAGTACAAGGTGGTTATGCTGAACTTTTACAAGACACTAGTAAGACCTCAGCTGGAATATTGTGTACAATTCTGGACGCCACACTACAGGAATGATGTGCATTGGAGAGAGTGCACAAAAGGTTTACCAGAATGATTCCAGGGATGAGAAACTTCGGTTATGAGGATATAGATTGAAGAGGTTGGGAATGTTCTCCTTGGAGAGAAAAAGGAGATTTGATGGAGATGTTCAAAATGGTGAGGGAGCTGGACAGAGTAAATAGGGAGAAACTGTTCCCGCTAGTAAAAAGATCAAGAAAAACAGGGGGCAGATTTAAAGTAATTTACAAAAGAAGCAAATGTGATGTGAGAAATAACTTATTCATATGAATCGTTCGGGTCTAGAATGCCACTACCTGGAACTGTGGTGGGAGCAGTTTAATTGAGATATTCAAGAAGGCATTGGATGATTATTTCAATAGAAACAATCTGCAGGGTTATGGTGAAAAGGCAGGGGAATAGCACTAAGTCATGAAGATCACTTGGAGAGGCAGTGCAGACCTGATGGACCAAATGGCCTCCTCCTGCACCAAAACAATTCTATGATTTAATATCAAATATGGCTTCCCATTTTGGATACAGAAAGCATCGTGGAAGGCTGCGGTCAAGAACATTAAAACTAGAACCATAGAACATTACAGCTCAGAAACAGGCCTTTTGGCCCTTCTTGTCTGTGCCGAACCATTTTTTGCCTAGTCTCACTGACCTGCACTTGGACCATATCCCTCCACACCCCTCTCATCCATGAACGCGTCCAAGTTTTTCTTAAATGTTAAAAGTGACCCCGCATTTACCACTTTATCCGGCAGCTCATTCCACACTCCCACCACTCTCTGCGTGAAGAAGCCCCCCCTAATATTCCCTTTAAACTTTTCTCCTTTCACCCTTAACCCATGCCCTCTGTTTTTTTTCTCCCCTAGCCTCAGCGGAAAAAGCCTGCTTGTATTCACTCTATCTATACCCATCAAAATCTTATACACCTCTATCAAATCTCCCCTCAATCTTCTACGCTCCAGGGAATAAAGTCCCAACCTATTCAATCTCTCTCTCTAACTCAGCTTCTCAAGTCCCGGCAACATCCTTGTGAACCTTCTCTGCACTTTTTCAACCTTATTTACATCCTTCCTGTAACTAGGTGACCAAAACTGTACACAATACTCCAAATTCAGCCTCACCAATGTCTTATATAACCTTACCATAACACTCCAACTTTTATACTCGATACTCCGATTTATAAAGGCCAATGTACCAAAGGCACTCTTTACGACCCTATCCACCTGTGACGTCACTTTTAGGGAATTCTGTACCTGTATTCCCAGATCCCTCTGTTCAACTGCACTCTTCAGAGTCCTACCATTTACCCTGTACGTTCTACTTTGGTTTGTCCTTCCAATGTGCAATATCTCACACTTGTCTGCGTTAAATTCCATTTGCCATTTTTGAGCCCATTTTTCTAGTTGGTCCAAATCCCTCTGCAAGCTTTGAAAACCTTCCTCACTGTCCACTACACCTCCAATCTTTGTATCATCAGCAAACTTGCTGATCCAATTTACCACATTATCATCCAGATCATTGATATAGATGACAAACAACAATGGACCCAACACCGATCCCTGCGGCACACCACTAGTCACAGGCCTCCACTCAGAGAAGCAATCCTCCACAACCACTCTCTGGCTTCTTCCATTGAGCCAGTGTCTAATCCAATTTACTACCTCCCCATGTATACCTAGCGACTGAACCTTCCTAACTAACCTCCCATGAGGGACCTTGTCAAAGGCCTTGCTGAAATCCAGGTAGACAACATCCACCGCCTTCCCTTCATCCACTTTCCTGGTAACCTCCTCGAAAAACTCTAATAGATTGGTCAAACATGACCTACCACGCACAAAGCCATGTTGACTCTCCCTAATAAGTCCCTGTCTATCCAAATATTTGTAGATCCTATCCCTTATCACACCTTCCAATAACTTGCCCACCGCCGACGTCAAACTTACTGGCCTATAATTTCCCGGATTTCTTTTGGAACCTTTTTTAAACAATGGAACAACATGAGCCACCCTCCAATCATCCGGCACCTCCCCCGTGAATACTGACATTTTAAATATTTCTGCCATAAGGAAGGGTTGCAAGATAATTTATGATGTGTGCTTGTGAGTCACTCCAATCCATGCAGAAACCCAGTCAGACATTCTCCAGTTGTGTTTCATGGAATAATTTTAATCTTGTAATTTGATGCTTAAATATACTCAGGAACCCAGAGAATGGAACCTCAGAGGGTGAGATTGGAACCCTGGGCGAAGGGCCATTGTTGAGGCTGCCTGAATTGGAGCGACCTTTGGAGAAAATTCCAAGGCAGGGTTTTCGAAGGTGAAGATTCAGAGGGTGAAGACCCTCATAATACGCTCATGCTCAGGATACAAATTGTGTTTCCAGTTCATAAACATAAGTTACATTTAAAGAGCTTCAGATTTAAGTGTATAAACTTCATGAATGAAAATGACATCAAATTGTAAGAAACAGAAGTATGAAGGTGAAAATAAATTTTAAGGCAGACTAAGAGGAAGATTTTGCATTCGGCATTGAGCGTGGAAAACCTCTGTGCCATATCTGCAATGCATCACTCACTACAAAACGATAACTTGAAACACCATTACAAAACAGATTGTAAAAAAATCCATCTGTATAACCTAAATCAGAATTAGTGGGGAAAAAAAGTTAACTATATTAAAATTATCCTTAACTAACCAGCAGAAATTGTGCTCAACATTCAGTAGGGAAGCTGACATAACAACCTATGGTGATTGTCCCTTTAAGGACAACATAACATAACAGGTCACCTATCTAGAGGGACCAATTGGGACTGAGGGTGGGCAATCACCCCAGGCAGTGGAGTCCTATCTTAGGCAGAAGGCATCAAGAATGCAGAAGACATGTAGAGTGGCTGATGAGGCTACCGGCCTCCGTACAAGTATTTCCTTGTTAATAAATACCTTTTGTGTTCCTGATGAAGTCTGTTGTGTGCATCATTGCACAACCAAATTTTTCTTCTGACATGGGATATTGCTGTGCTAAATGTCCAAAGAATAATGAAGGAAAAACATTTAATTCAACCTGGAAACATTAAACTTTGAGTAAGACATGCCAGTTTTTTAAAATGGACATACAAACCAAAGTTAGCCAAAGATGTGAAGTCAGAATAGCTGGGGGGGTGACACTCTGAGAGGAGATGGAATTCCCCCCCCCCCATCACCGTTTTCAGACGAGGTATATCTAAAGCATACAGAAACGAATTGCTATCTCTGTTGGAGACATGGGACATAATGAAAGATGAGTATCATCTTATAAAAAGATTTCCTTGGCGTAATGTCCAGACGGATTTGTGTATTTCATCTTCCAGGAATTTGCAAAGCTGCAAAGCTGCCCTGGTATGTGTGTATATTACCACATCGGTGCTCGGGTGTCAGAATGTGAGCCACACCAAAAACCAAGTCAGCTAGTGGCAGCTGCACCCCGGCAAATACAATTTGTATATCTCTCACTTTTGCCCTTTTCCCATCTCTCTCCCTCTCCCTCTCCCTCTTCTCTTGCTCTCTCACTCTCTCTGATCATTGAGGTAAGACACAACAGCAAAGAGCTGGGCTGAAATGGGAGAAAGGAAGCTTCTCCGCCAAATTTCAGAACACTGGAATCTCAAAACCACCTGTTGAAGTCGGTGCTACTGGAGTCTCAAATCACAAGGGCCGCTCAGTTATCTACTCCTCACAAGTCAAGGATTGTTTTGTATGGCTTTTTCTTTTCCTACTTACTTTGCACTCGGGTCTCACTTCTAATCTGTAAGAATGTATAGAGAATTATAGAATCATACAGTGCAGAAGGAGGACATTCGGCCCATCGAGTCTGCACCGACCACAATCCCCCTCCCCCATGCATTAACTGTAGCTAGTCCCCATGACACTAAGGGGCAATCCACCTAACCTGCACATCTTTGGACTGTGGAAGGAAATCGGAGTACCCAGAGGAAACCCATGCAGACACGGGGAGAATATGCAACTTTGACACAGACAGTGCCCCAAGCCAGGAATTTAATCCAGGTCCCTGGCGCTGTGAGGCAGCAGTGCTAACCACTGTGCCATTGTGCCGCCTGTATATGTTAGTGATTTATAATTTCCTTACCTTTAGTAGTTAATAAACTCATTATATCTTAAACTCAAAAATTAAAGAAGGCAGAAAGTAAAACCTCTGGTGTGTTAACTGTTCTAATCTGATGGCGGCACGGTGGCACAGTGGTTAGCACTGCTGCTTCACAGCTCCAGGGACCTGGGTTCGATTCCCGGCTTGGGTCACTGTCTGTGTGGAATTTGCACATTCTCCTTGTGTCTGCGTGGGTTTCCTCCGGGTGCTCCGGTTTCCTCCCACAGTCCAAAGATGTGCAGGTTAGGTTGATTGGCCATGCTAAAAAAATTGCCCCTTAGAGTCCTGAGATGCGTAGGTTAAAGGGATTAGCGGGTAAAATATGTAGGGATATGGGGGCCTGGGTGGGATTGTGGTCGGTGCAGACTCGATGGGCCGAATGGCCTCCTTCTGCACTGTAGGGTTTCTATGATGGATTTACTAACAGCTCTGATGCAGTTACATGAATATTTAAGTTACAATTCATTTGAGTGGTTTAAACAATGGATTTTAACTTTCATGACTAGCGCATGTCAGAATGTGGGTAAATGTCTTATTTAAGTTTATTTTTTTTAATTGGCTAAATTGGCTCCTTCTAAAAGATAAATATTGGCACTGGGAAAAGACATCTGTGAAGGGAGGGATCCTTTTTCATAGATTAATCTTCTTGTGACCAGAAGAGGAGGTTGAATAAGGAAAGGGAGCCAGTTCATCCCATCTCACCTGAGACATCACAATCTGGGATTATCCCAGTTGGAAAGTAACAAATTGAAGGATCTCACCTGGGTCACAAATTTGGGACATCTCACCAGGATGCTGCCTGGGCTGGAGGGTCTGAGCTATGAGGAAAGATTGAATATAGCTGGGGCTGTTTTCCTTGGAGCAGCAAAGGTTGTGAGGAGCCCGATGGAGGTGTATAAGATTATAAGGGAAATAGATAGCGTGGGTAGGAAGGCACATTGCATTAGTAGAGGAGTCAATAACCAGGGGTATAGATTTAAAGTAAGAGGTAAAAGCCTTAGAGGGGAGTTGAGAGAAATCTTTCCACCCAGTGGATGGTGGAATTCCAGAACTCACTGCCTGAAAGGATGGTTAAGTCAGAAACTCTCATAACTTTTAAGAGGTATTTAGATATTTACTTGCATTGCCATAACTCCCAGATCTATGGGCCAAGCACTGAAGAATGAGATTAGTATAGTCAGATCTTTGACCGGTGTGGACACGATGGGCTGAATGGCCTCCTTCTGCACTGTAGGGATTCTACGATCCTATGAAATCCAACAAGATCTAAATAATAGGAATTCTCTTAATCCCCTGAATTTGCTGGTTGTTCTGTGTGTGCATTATTTATCCAGCAAGGTATATCATGATTTATAGTTCATTAGTATAATAAAGTAATTTGGAAAGCAGAATACTGGAGTTAAGAGTATGGAGATTCCACTGTCAAGTTCTGAGGCATAAAATGATGACACAATTGCATCATTATTGAAGGAAAAATGTATTTAAAAGTTTACTTGTGTAGTTTCCAATATAATTTGGATATAAGTATTTCTGGATGAAAAATTCAGAAAACTGTGAGAAAGAAGCATGAAGTGTGTGCAGATAAAAGATGTTAATGTGCTACCCTTGTGCTATGTTTCTTCAGAAGGAACTCTACAAAATGCAGCTAATAAAACAACAACAAAACTTACTCCAACTTATAAATCAAAGAAAAGGTTTAATAAAGAAACATCATTACTCCAAACTTAGGGCCTCACCCTGGGCCACTCCAAGCTTCCCTCAATTCTACATAGTTCCTTATTTATAGTGAATCAGTTAGTCAGCTGACTATTACATCACTCTGATTGGTTCCATGTTTTACTGGGTCAGCTGACCCTTACATCTTGTTTCCATTGGTCACACTATATCCAATACAAATTTGTAACTGGTTACACTCTAACATGTTAATGGTTCAGAATGTGTTTTTCCCAGCCATTGATGAATCCTTTCACCATTCATGCAGCACTCTGATTAATCTCACAAACCAGAGCAAGCTTTTTAGTGCATTGTATGCATGCAAACCATAATGCTAGTTAAGATCTTCCATTACATTATTTTGGTTGCATGATTACATTTTTATCAAGTACTATCAAATTGTTAGCAGCAGTCTTGTGATTGTTTATTTTCTTGCGTTGTAAAGCAGACTCCAGGGACTTGGTAATGATATGGCTGGCAGCTGTTGTGAATCATGTAGTTTGGTCATCAGTTCCTCATTTAACTAAAGGTGAAAATCTGAAAGTTCCCAGTTCATTCAGTGCTTCCCTAGCTGACAGGTTAATGCTAATGGACTTCGTGCTTGTAGGCTGAGTGGTCACGTGAGAATGTGATAACACGGTTACATAAGGGGTGACATGGCAGGAGTGAGGGAGTTCTCCCCAGGAGTGTACGCAGAGCACGAATGTTGAAGTAGCTGTTAAGATAGTGAATAAAGTTCTCTTTATTGAAAGTTCTTGATGGTTAGTTAAATAAAATGACTTGTTAATTATTCACTTAAAACGAGTGTCAGGTCTTTATAGTAATGAACCTCTAAACATTAATGTAGAACAGTTAACACCTTCCCAAACACTTTTACCAGATTACGAAGCAAGGTAAAGGGGATTAACTTCTGTGTCATAACAAGAGAGAGAAACAGAGTTAATGTTCCAAGTCCATATGATTCTTCTTCAGAGCTAAAGAGAGGTAGATGTGATGGATTTTATACTGTGGAAGAGGTGTCATAATATAGACAGGTATAGGTGGGAGGTCAGGAGAGATGTGACAAAGTTGTCATGGACACTAGACAAAGGAACTGTTAATGATAGCATTAAAGACCAAGGAAGGTGCTATTAGCAGCTTTAAGGTCAGATGGCAAAATGTGTTTGTAGTGTCCAGCCTATTCCTCTTTGGTTGTACATGACGTTCTGGAATATGGCTGTTCTTGACACTAGAAGTATGATTTGAAACTTCAGTAGATAGTTCTTCTCTTGGAACTAATTCTGCATCATTCTCACATGGAACAGTAATATAGACACAATCATCAGGCAATTCAGATTAAGCCAACATGTGACTCAATCGACTTTGTTATTGACTGTGTATAATGATTAATGGTGCATGGTACTGTGCCTAGAATGTTGAAGTAGCTGTTAACATAATGAATAAAATTCTCTTTATTGAAAGTCCTTGCTATGTATATAAAACATCGTAGTAATATATTTAAATGGTTGCTGATTGCTTTAAGAGCTGATCACGTGATTCAATTGTGATGTAATTTGGGTATTGTACAGTTTGTCCTCAGAATTCAGATTCAGTTTTCCATAGTAGTATTCACAACACTGGAGACCAATGAAGTTGGAACTTCTTATTGCAGAGGTGCATTCCTTCCCAGGACTGTACCTCAGCAATCCTAGTACTCTGTTGGTGGATAGATTGCCAGAAAGCTGTGAGACATTGCAACTCCTTTTGAACACATGTTGGCTGCAGTCTGAATTGCATGACACCAAGGTCAGTGTGCATGGCAACAAGTATGGATCTCATGCTTGGCTTCTGCCTGTGCTGCAGTAGAAACTGAGACATCAACTACCAAACACTGCATTGTTGGTGGATCCACAAGTGCTGGCTTGGTGTTGGCCATCATTCCACTTTGGAAAGGATGGACACCAAGCTCTGTGCAAAACCGTGTGCAGTTTCAACTGAACTCATTTGTACTCCCTGACAATGGCCACACGCTGTCTGGTATCTAAGCATCATGTTGTTATGCCCATAGTATTCGTCTGAACAATGTCACTCAATTAAGTCCTCGGGCGGAATTTTCTCCCCAAAATTCGAAGTATCATAACAGTGTGAAAACGGAAGTGGTCTTTGGGGTGAACTTGACACTGCAATCTTCCGGCACTCTGTCAGTTTTTTTGACAGCTGGGAGCTTTGCACTGTAGGGTGAGGGAGGTGGGGGTTTGCTATTGTGCATTGACAAGCACAAGCACTAGCTCAATATCTGAACCAGTGTTTGCGCTTGTCAGATGTTGTTGCTGTCTTTCTTTGAGTCTGCAGTGGCTGGCCAGGCAACACTTCCAAGGTATTTAAAAGCAAATAGGGAGAAGGTGAGGGAGGAGAGATGAAAGAGGAAAGGCGAAAGAGGAAAGGGCGGCACGGTACACTGCGGTTAGCACTGCTGCTTCATAGCTCCAGGGACCTGGGTTTGATTCCCGGCTTGGGTCACTGTCTGTGTGGAGTTTGCACATTCTCCTCGTGTCTGCGTGGGTTTCCTCTGGGTGCTCCGGTTTCCTCCCACAGTCCAAAGATGTGCGGGTTAGGTTGATTGGCCATGCTAAAAATTGCCCTTAGTGTCCTGAGATGCGGAGGGATTAGTGGGTAAATATGTAGGGATATGGGGGTAGGGCCTGGGTGGGATTGTGGTCGGTGCAGACTCGATGGGCCGAATGGCCTCTTTCTGTACTGTTGGGTTTCTATGATTCTATGAAAGGAAGAGGTGCTTGGTCACGGCATCTGTAGCTTGCACTTCATTTCAAATAACAGGATGAGGGTGAGGTGAGGAGTGTTGAGGGGGATATAAGACAGGAAGATAGCACCATCCTTGCTGTTCCGATAGCGGATACAATGTTCTCAGCTGGCCCCATGATACAGTGCTCCATCTCCTCCAGGAGGCTGCAGGTGTGCCCATCTGCTGCTGGCTCAGCTGACAGGTTGGTGTTGTAGTAAGGAGGAGATATAATAGATTCATCAATGTTTCCAGCACAGAAGGATGCCATTCAGCCCATTTTGCCCACCCCAGTCAACAAAGATCTGACTACACTAATCGGATTTTCCAGCACTGGGCCTATAGCTCTGGAGGTTACAGCAGCGCAAATCGAATATCTAAATATTATGAGGGTTTCTACTCAACCACCCTTTCAAGCAGTTTCAGACTCCTACCATCCTCTGGGTAAAAAGATTTCTCCTCAACTCCCCTCTTAGTCTTCTATCTCTTACCTTAAATCTAGCTCTTATCTCAAATCTATGTCCCTTGGTTATTGAAAAAGTGCCTTCCTATCCACCCTTTCCATATGCCCCTTATAATATTATACACCTTTATCAAGTCCCTTCTCAACCCTTACTGTTCCAAGGGAAACAGCCCTGGCCTATCCAATCTTTCCTCATAGCTCAGACCCTCCAGCCCAGGCAGCATCACAGTGTAATCACTGGAAAATCATCTCTGGCCTTAGGTGAGGTGCCAGAGGACTGGAGGACAGTTAATGGGGGTACCATTATTTAAGAAGAAAGGTAGGGGAACCAGAGAGTAGGGCCTTGAGCAAGGAGGGCTAAAAGGGATCACGAAAAGTCATTGGCCAGCAGGATTAAGGAAAATCCTAAGACTTTTTATACATATATAAAGAGCAAGAGGGTAGCCAGGGAGAGGGTTGGCCCACTCAAGGACAGGGGAGGGAATCTATGCGTGGAGCCAGAGGAAATGGGCGAGGTATTAAATGAGTACTTTGCGTCAGTATTCACCAAAGAGAAGGACTTGGTGGATGATGAGTCTGGGAAAGGGTGTTTAGATAGTTTGAGTCAGGCTGAAATCAAAAAGGAGGAGGTATTGGGGTTCTTGAGAAATATTAAGGTAGACAAGTCCCCAGGGCCAGTTGGGATATACCCCAGAATACTGAGAGAGGCAAGGGAGGAAATTGCTGGGGCCTTGAGAGAAATCTTTGTATCTTCACTGGCTACAGGGGAGGTCCCAGAGGATTGGAGAATAGCCAATGTTGTTCCTTTGTTTAAGAAGGGTAGCAAGAATTGTAGAAATCCTTTTTGATTTCAGCCTGACTCAAACTATCTAAACACCCTTTCCCAGACTCATCATCCACCAAGTCCTTCTCTTTGGTGAATACTGACGCAAAGTACTCATTTAATACCTCGCCCATTTCCTCTGGCTCCACGCATAGATTCCCTCCCCTGTCCTTGAGTGGGCCAACCCTCTCCCTGCGGCACGGTAGCACAGTGGTTAGCACTGCTGCTTCACAGCTCCAGGGTCCCGGGTTCGATTCCCGGCTCGGGTCACTGTCTGTGTGGAGTTTGCACATTCTCCTCGTGTCTGCGTGGGTTTCCTCCGGGTGCTCCGGTTTCCTCCCACAGTCCAAAGATGTGCGGGTTAGGTTGATTGGCCAGGTTAAAAATTGCCCCTTAGAGTCCTGGGATCCGTAGGTTAGAGGGATTAGTGGGTAAAATATGTGGGGGTAGGGCCTGGGTGGGATTGTGGTCGGTGCAGACTCGATGGGCCGAATGGCCTCCTTCTGCACTGTAGGGTTTCTATGATTTCTATGAATAATCCAGATAATTACAGGCCGGTGAGCCTTACGTCAGTGGTAGGGAAATTATTGGAAAGGATTCTTCGAGACAGGATTTACTCCCACTTGGAATTAAGTGGACGTATTAGTGAGAGGCAACATGGTTTTGTGAAGGGGAAGTCATGTCTCACTAACTTGATCGAGTTTTTCAAGGAAGTGACAAAGATGATTGATGAGGGTAGAGCAGTAGATGTTGACTACATGGACTTCAGTAAGGCCTTTGACACGGCCCCTCATGGCAGACTGGTGCAGAAGGTGAAGTCGCATGGGATCGGAGGTGAGCTGGCAAGGTGGATAAAGAACTGGCTCGGTTATAGAAGACAGAGGGTAGCAGTGGAAGGGTACGTTTCTGAATGGAGGGCTGTGACAAGTGGCGTTCCTCAGGGATCAGTGCTGGGACCTTTGCTGTTTGTAATATATATAAATGATTTGGAGGAAAATGTAACTGATTTGATTAGTAAGTTTGCGGACGACACAAAGGTTGGTGGATTTGCGGATAGCAATGAGGACCATCAGAGGATACAGCAGGATATAAATCGGTTGGAGAATTGGGCGGAGAAATGGCAGATGGAGTTTAATCTGGACAAATGTGAGGTAATGCATTTTGGAAGGCCTAATACAGATAGGAAATATACAGTAAATGGCAGAACCCTTAGGAGTATTGATAGGCAAAGGGATCTGGGTGTACAGGTGCACAGATCACTGAAAGTGGCAACACAGGTGGAGAAGGTAGTCAAGAAGACATACCGCATGCTTGCCTTCATTGGCTGGGGCATTGAGTTTAAAAATTGGCAAGTCATGTTGCAGCTTTATAGGACCTTAGTTAGACCGCACTTGGAATAAAGTGTTCAATTCTGGTCGCCACACTACCAGAAGGATGTGGAGGCTTTGGAGAGGGTACAGAAAAGATTTACCAGGATGTTGCCTGGTATGGAGGGCTATGAGGAGAGGTTGGAGAAACTTGGTTTGTTCTCACTGGAACAACAGAGGTTGAGGGGCAACCTGATAGAAGTCTACAAGATAAAGAGGGACATGGACAGAGTGGATAGTCAGAAGCTTTTTCCCAGGGTGGAAGAATCAATTACTAGGGGGCACAGGTTTAAGGTGCGAGGGACAAGGTTTAAAGGAGATGTACGAGGCAAGTTTTTTTTACACAGAGGGTGGTGGGTGCCTGGAACTCGCTGCCGGGGGAGGTAGTGGAAGCAGATACGATAGTAACTTTTAAGGGGCGTCTTGATAAAGACATGAATAGGATGGGAATGGAGGGATATAGTCCCCGAATGGGTAGGGGGTTTTGGTTCAGTCGGGCAGTATGGTCGGTGCAGGCTTGCAGGGCCGAAAGGCCTGTTCATGTGCTGTAATTTTCTTTGTTCTTTGTAGGGATAGAGCAGGAAATGATAGGCCAGTCAGTCTAACTTTAGTGATGGGGAAGTTGCTAGAAAGAATTGTAAAGAACAGAATATATGCGCCAGTGTGTTATGGTTAGTGTGATAAAAATATAAAACTCTGCTCTAAATAATCCTGCATTAACTTTTATTACAATGGGATTGGAGTTCAAGAATGAGGAAATTTCATTGGGCTTTGGTGAGACCGCAGGCAAAGTGCTGCATCCAGTTTTGGTCTCTTTACCTAATGAAGGATATAATTGCCTCAGTGGGACTACAATGAAAATTGATTCCTCAAATGAAAGGACTGTACTAAAAGGAGAGCACAGTGGTTAGCACTGCTGCCTCACAGGATCTGGGTTTGATTCCAGCCTTAGATGGCTGTCTTTGTGGCATTTGCACATTCTCCCCATGTCTGTGTGGGTTTCCTTCGGGCGCTCCGCTTTCCTCCCATACTCCAAAGATGTGTATGTGGATTGGCCATGCTAAATTGCCCCTTGGTATCTCAAGATGTAGGCTAAGGGGATTAGTGGGGTAAATACATAGAGTTATGGGGATAGGGCCTGGATAAGATTCTCTATCAGAGAGTCGGTGCAGACTGATGGGTCAAATGGCTTCCTTCTGCACTGTAGAGATTCCTTGATTCTATGATGAGATTGAGTAAAAGAGCATCTATTCTCTTAAGTTCTCGAGAATGACAGGAAACCTCATTAAAACTTCTAGAGCTCACATATGGCTTGACAGAATAGATGTTCTGCTTCACTGGCTCGCAGTTGTAGAACAAGACAGTTAAAGGGCTGAATTTGCACTGAGTCAGGATGACTCAGGAACCCTTTAAAAATGGCCAGCTGGTCTCAGTTCTGGGATTCCCAACCCCATTCCTGGGCTGTCTGATTTTCAGGAGTGCCTTTAAAGAGTGTGCGCCAGTTCCTGTCCAAAAATCACGCCTGGCACTCCTGACCTGGCCGGGGTGTTTGCCCAGATAGACATGTTCTATTCCTCCACAATTTACAAGGACCCGGGCCAGGTTTTTAAAGAGTTCTGTTTCATGGACCCTTGGAAGAGTTGTGAACCCCAGTCTGTATTAGGGGACCTTTAAAAAAAGTAAGCTAAGAATCTCCTCCTCATGCCTGCTATGCCAAGTATGCCCTCTCTACCCACTGCTTTTTGCCCCTCATGCCCTGATGCCAAGTTATTCCCTTCCGTTCACCATCTTGGTTCTTCATATCCCAACTCAAGTTATAGCACTTCCATGCCCATTGATCCTCTCAACACTATAGAATTAGTGAGCCCTATAATGACATCTGTTGTTGATTCTCTTCCCGCACATAGTTGTGCACAAGGCAGACTTTCATCTGATTCCATGATGTTTTACCTGGAACAGGTCGCTAGCCCATCGCCAGAGGTTTATAGCTTGAGGGGCACCAACAACGGCCTT
The DNA here is from genome assembly GCF_964213995.1 of Mustelus asterias. Lineage (NCBI taxonomy): Eukaryota > Metazoa > Chordata > Chondrichthyes > Carcharhiniformes > Triakidae > Mustelus > Mustelus asterias. Next base: position 62,753,219 of record NC_135815.1, on the reverse strand, counting down.
TTTCCTAAAGAATTGCTTGGTAGCATAGAATATCACAAAAAAAAGGAGAGACATGTTGTCGAGCTTGTTGTCCTGCACTCATTAAGACAAAAGCAAGAATACCAAATTCAAAATTGATGCTACAGATGAAATGGGTATTGATTAGTTGGGCAAGTTGACTCTGGCTGAGGCCTATGCACAAAACTAGAGGGCATAGGTTTAAGGTGAGAGGGGAGAGATACAAAAGGGTCCAGAGGGTGGTGAGTGTCTGGAATGAGCTGCCAGAGGTAGTAGTAGAGGCAGATACAATTTTGTCTTTAAAAAAGTATTTAGACAGTTACATGGGTAAGATTGGTGTAGAGGGATATGGGCCAAACGTGGGCAATTGAGATTAGCTTAGTGGTAAAAACTGGGCGGCATGGAAAGGTTGGGCCAAAGGGCCTGTTTCCATGCTGTAAACTTCTATGACTCTACATCTGCACTTGGGTAGATATGGATCAATCAAGGATAGTCAGCATGAACTTTTCAGAAAAGGTCATGTTTGACAATTTAATCACTTTTTTTGAGGAGGTAACCAGGAGTGTTGATGAAGGTAATGCATTTGATGTGGCCTTTACGGACTTTAGGAAGACTGTTTCAATAAGGTTCCTCACGTCAGACTGGGATCCAAGGCAAAGTGGCACATTGGATCCAAAATTGGCTGAGAGGCAGGAAGCAGGGTGAGGAAGCAGGATGTTTCTGTGAATCCCTTGGAAACAGAGCTCCAGTCACAGAAACAGACCTTGATTACCCTGTTTTCTCCTTTTGTCTTTGAGCATAGTTTAAAGAAAGAAACACACTTTTAAAAAAAATTAATAACAAATATGAGGAGGAGCAGACTTTGACATGTTAAAGCTGGATTTAGTCTGCACAAATGTAATCCTAATCTCTACATCTTTCACTATGAACAGGATACTAAGGCTCCAAGGGTGAAAGGACAAATGTGATAGTGTTCACAGTGCCGTTTAGAAATATTGGCTACTCCAATGAAGGAAGTGGTTCCATCATGATGAAATGTATTTTGAAGCTTTCCTTTTATGTTTTAAACCATAATCCATTAATGCAGGAAACAGAAAACATTGTTCAAAGACAGATGATTAAAAGTTAATAAACCTGCACAAACTCACCATCTTGATCCAATTTATGGAAGAAATGCATGGAAAGGGTTTAGGAGAATTCGGAAAGATCATATGGGGACACAGCAAATAGATAGGCAAGATCAAACAGAAAAAAATGCATATGCTCACCAGGAGATTTTTAATATGCTGCAATTCAACTCACAATAACAACAGTTCACAGGGGAGTTTTATTACATTTTCATGACCCTGTAAAGTGCTGTGGGTCACTTTATGCTTTATTGATGTGCGTTTGTTAAATGGGTTAATTTCCTACTGAAATTTGTGTTCCACTTTGTTTTAATTGCAAAAGAATAATCACATTGCTATTTTTCGACTTGAAGCGCTATGAGACATTTCTGACATATGTGACAGGCATCTGTCACTGTGAGCCACACGTGTATACTAAGGAGCCTCAGGGGCCACATATTGGAGAACATATCCTCTTTGTTGCCCCAAGAGAAGCCCCAGCTCTGAGGCATAGCAGAGAGGGAATGGGGTGGAGAGTCTTTGTATCACTGCCTCTGATCTCACTGCTTGCTGCTGTATTTTGACAGTTGGCAGCACGAGGCCAGTAACTGTATATGAAGCTAGAGAAACATTTCCAGTCTTCCATACAACCTTAAATTCCCCCATCACTAACCAGAGGAGTGGCTGCAGTTTGGTACAGGATGTGAAGGATGGCTGGAGACTCTGGAAAATTCTGAAGAACTCTGACACAAACATAATCTTTGGGCCTCAGAACCCATTGGCTGTTGCATTCGGGAGGCAGGGGTGGGCAGAAAGGGCTAAGAGTGAAATCAACCCCCTAAAATGTCAATCCCTTTTCTGATTAAGTCTATGAAACCTAAATTGCTGATGTTAGCAGGATTTAAGATTCATCCACCATGAGAGCATCAATACTAAGAACACCCCTTTCCAAAGCTTCAGGCACACAAACTAGGACAAAGCATCAAACAAAAACAATGATCAAAAGGAACTGAGTTACAAGCACATCAAAGGACAAATGTCTTTACTTGGCAGCTGCAAGTGACCTTGGGGCATGTTTGACATGCTGGTTATAAAAGCACCTTCTGTATTCTCCATAGGAAAACTAAATAGGTCCACATGCAAATGAGACCTTGAAACTGGTCCTCACCCACTTTCTCCCATTCTCATCACCTCCTACCACCAACCTCAAGTGGAAAGCATGTTTGAAGCTACATCATGGTTGATTTTAAAATCTCATTTAACTTAATAATTGCATCAATCCAAAAACAAAAATACATTGATTGTCTTTGAAATCCTTTCCAGTGAAACTATTTAATTTGAATTTACAAAAGCAGAGAGTTGTATAGAACTTTGGTGAGGCCACAGCTGGAGTACTGTGTGCAGTACTGGTCACCACATTATCAGAAGGATGTGCTCGCACTGGAAGGATGCAGAGGAGATTCACCAGGATGCTGCCGAGGATGAACATTTAAGTTATAAAGAGAGGTTGAATAGGCTCGGGTTATTTCCTCTGGAGCAGAGAAGACTGAAGGGTGCCTTGATTGAGGTGTTCATGATTATAAGGGGCATGGATAGGGTGGATAGGGAGCAGATGTTCCCCTTAGTTGAAGGGTCAGTTACAAGGGGACAAAAGTTAAAAGTGAGGGGTGGGAGATTTGGGGGGATTTGAGGAAAAACCTTTTTACCTAGAGAATGGTGACGGTCTGGAATGTACTGCCTGGGAGGGTGGAGGTGAGATGCCTCACATCCTTTAAAAAGTACCTGGATGAGTACTTGGCACGCCATAACTATGGGCCAAGTGCTGGCAGGTGGGATTAGGTGGGCAGGTCAGGGCCTTTCATGCATTGGTGCAGACTCGATGGGCTGAAGGGACTTTTCTGTACTGTAGTATTATGTGATTCTGTGAAAATTATATTTTTTATATAAAAAGAAAAACGGTGGAAATTCTCAACAGGTTTGCAGCAACTGTGAGGAGAGAAACTGAATTAACAGACTGGATTTTCAATCCAGCGTCAGGATCCCAATGTCAATTCTCATCTGTAAAGGGCCTGATTGGTCCAGGGGTGAGTCTGGCATCCAATTAGAGACACACAGAGCAGCTGGGAAGGATCCAGTAACTGAGAGCCCTTCGAAAAGATGAGAGCAACCATGACTGGACTTGCTGTTAGTAAGCATACCCCCTAACACATACACTCCCTGACACACACTGCCCTGACACACCCCCTCCAACACATACCCCCTGACACACACTCCCCCACCCCCACCACCCCCCCCCCCTCCACCCCCCACCTCCCACTCCTGACTCATCATGCACCCTTTAGTTTCCCGACAGCTCTCATTCCCCGACCTGACACCCACACTGCTGACCTGTACAACTCTCCTGGTCTGTCAAATCCCATCTACTTACCTGGGCACTTACCTTCTTCCAGGTCTGTCACCTCCACTGAGCCCCTTAAAGCTGCTACTTAACGGCAGTTAAGTGCAGCATGAAAGGGGCCGTGGTCTCTCTGATCTCGCTGGCACTGTACAGTATCCTGAGGGACTCTCTCACCGCGGGTTCCAAACTGCTCCAGCCGGCGGAGGTTTCAAATGAAGTTTTCCCGCCCAAACAGGTAAATGCACTTTCAACTCTTGTAGTTCCAGCACTCGTCACTTTAGTGTGAAGTTTTTGCTCACTGATTTGGGACAGGGTTAGTTGATGTTTAGAAGAACATGGACTAATAACTGAAACTCAGCGCTGATTTATTAAAAATAATAATGTTTAATAACTGTTTTTTGATGAAGTAGCAGGCAGTGTTAATGAGTTGTTGTGGATAGACTAGTCAGCAGAATAGAAGCTTCTGGAATTAAAGAGACAGTGTGCTATGAGCAGGAAATTCATTCAGTGACAGAAAGCAGAGTGTGGTGGTGAAATATCTAGTGAGGTTTTCCCAGCGGCTGGGAAGAACGCGGGGAAGTTGGTAGTCCTGAAGGCAGTTTTCTGTCGTATCGTTTGGCACATAGCCAAAAAATAAATGTAGGGCTGGGTCCTGTGATGTTTGTTCGCTGGTGGGCAAGGCCCCCCCCCCCCCAGCAACTTCCCTTATAAACGATCGGAGCCCCATTTTTAAAGGACACCCCTGTACAAGGAACTAAAAATAGAACCCCCCCCCCATCCCTCCACAGAACACCTCCCCTTCCCCTCTTCCATCCCCGGAACCACCCCCACAAACACCCACCATCCCAAGCAACACACCCCTCCCACAGAACACCCACCCATGCAACACCCTCCCTCCCTCTCTTCCCACTTCCATTCCCCCCCACTAGGAACACCCCCAACACTCCAGTGCCAGGGAGCAGTGCTGGAGAAGTACCAGGGGATAATGTGGGGGCGATGCTGCAGCAGTGCTGGGGCAGTGTGGCAGGGAGCAGTGCCAGAGGGCAGTGCTGGGGCAGTGTGGCAGGGAGCAGTGCCAGAGGGCAGTGCTGGGGCAGTGTGGCAGGGAGCAGTGCCAGAGGGCAGTGCTGGGGCAGTACCAGGGGATAATGTGGCAACAATGCTGCAGCAGTGCCAGGGACAGTGAGGGGAGGCTGTGCCAAGGAGCAGTGCCGGGGAAATATCAGGGGCAGTACTCTCAAACTAACTTGAATGGATAATCTGATGGGGAGAATCATGGAATCCTACAATACAGAAGGAGGCCATTTGGCCCATCAAGTCTGCACCAACCACAATCCCATCCAGGCTCTATTCCCGTAATCCTCATTTACCCAGCTAATCCCCCTGGCATGAGGGTCAATTTAGCATGGCCAATCAACCTAACCCGCACACCTTTGGACTGTGGTAGGAAATCAGAGCACCCGGAGGAAACCCACACAGACATGGGGAGAATGTGCAAACTCCACACAGACAGCGACCTGAGGCTGGAATTGAATCTGAGTCCCTGCGGTGAGTGTGGAGTGGAGAATATCAGGCTTAGAAGCCTGATAATTACAGCAGGGTCAGTAATAAAAGGATGGAGAGTTAAGGTGATTTGCAAAACAATAGGAGGCAAGATAAGGAGAAATAGTTCTACACAGCGAGTTGTTATGATCTGAAATAAAAACAAATTACTGATGCTCTAATTTGAAACAAAAACAGAAAAATGTTGGAAAATCTCAGCAGGTCTGACAGCATCTGTGGAGAGAGAATAGAGATAATGAGCAGCATCTTGAGCCAGCGTTTGCCATCTGTGAGGCTGTTAGTGGGGGCTTGAGATCCAGAAGTCACAGTTCTCGCTAGCAAGAACACGACTTTGGAGCTTCCCCGACCCTCGCCGGCGATGCCATCAGGTCCATAATGGGCATGAACTCGATTTACATGGCTTTCCATCAATTTCAATATTATTAATCTCCCCTCCCTCCCCACCCCGCCGTATGGGCAGCACGGTGGTTAGCACTGCTGCCTCACAACACCAGGGAGCCGGGTTCGATTCCCGGCTTCGGTCACTGTCTGGGCGGAGTTTGCATGTTGTCTCCATGTATGTGTGGGTTTCCTCCGGGTGCTCTGGTTTCCTCCCTCTGTGTACCCGGAGTGTGGTGACTAGGGGAATTTCACAGTAACATCATTACTGTGTTAATGTAAGCCTACTTGTGGCACTAAAAACAGATATGAACCTGTCATGAGGGATTTCCCGGGGACGCAAAGGTAAGTATGGCCCCCAGAGGAGAGGGACATGGTCAGTCAGTGTCCTGGCAATGCCCTCTGAAAATGCCCCTTGGCACAGGTTGGGAGCCTTCTTGGGGGGGGGGGCGGATTTATGCAGGTGTGGTTGTGGGCTGGGAGTGGTCTGACGGGCAGGGGATGCCGACGATGGTCATCTGGGGGCAGGGAGCAGTGGGTGGGGATAGAAGGGGTTGATGATTGCATTGGGGGAGAAGGGGCTGATGATCATGGGAGGCGGAATTGAGCATCTCTGCCAGATGTTCCTCTGCCTTTCTTTGCATCTCTGTGGCCTTTCACAGAGGTCCATCATCATCCTGGGACTCAGCAGGAATCTGGCCTCCAGCAGTCCTCCCATGATCAGTTGGGACCTTAACTGTCACATCTTTGATCAGCTGTGGGGTGTGTCAGTGATGTGACTACCAGATTGTGACCCTGAGTCTAATTGGGAAAGTGTAACCACCGAGGTGACTGTCTCTGCACAGGTGGAGGGGAGATGATGCAATGGTGAATCTTCTGACTGATCTATTTCATCATCCTCAGAGGTGGAGGTCATACTTGCTGCTTTCACTGTCTGCTGTGACTGTGAGTAGCTGTACTGGAGAACACAAAGAATTCACTGATGGTTATACACATTCCCTTTGCCCATCAATCTATCCCGTCTGTATCCTGTATACACCAAGCTGGAGACATCCCCACTCAGATACTCTGAAACAGGGCCTCTCAGTCAACACAGGATCAATTACCATCTTCCCCTGTCAATTCCACAGCCACCTCTTTGATGAGGTTCTTGATTCTGATTTCTGGAAATCCTCTGCTGTCTTTTCCCACTCCTGAATTACTCTCTGAACTGCAGGCAGACAGAAGAACTGGATGTCATTTCAATGCGCTCCTAATGCCCGAGTGGTACAGTGGCACAGTGGTTAGCACTGCTGCATCACAGCGCCAGGGACCCGTGTTCAATTCCAGCCTCAGGTCACTGTGTGGAGTTTGCATGTTCTCCCCGTGATTGCGTGGGTTTACTCCGAGTGCTCCGGTTTTCTCCCACACTCCAAAGATGTGCAGGTGAGATGGATTGGCCATGCTAAATTGCCCCTTAGTGTCAGGGGGATTAGCAGGGTAAATATGAGTGGTTATGGGAATAGGGCCTGGATGGGATTGTGGTCGGTACAGACTCGATGGGCCGAATGACCTCCTTCTGCACTGTAGGGATTCTACGATTCTATGATTGAACATGCAGGTCTGTCACCTCTGAGGCAAACTAGTGTCCGACACATGGACTCTCCTGCAACTGGTACAACTTTCAAAGTGTGAACTGCTTCTGACATATTAATCCACATGTTCCATTTGGTACTGATGCCTGGTTCCCACTCTCCAGTCTGACATCCTTCGTAACTCATTTACATTGATGCACTTTGTAGTGACTAAACCATGCCACTTTCAGGGGTCGCAGGAGGTCATTGACCCTTTTTCTGCACTGGACCCAGTGTCATTTGTGGATCCCCTGGCTGCTAACCTCTGCTACGACCTCTGTCCAGACTGCCTTGGTCAGCCTTGAGGGCCTCTGCTACCATCACTGGGAAACAAGACCAGACACTCTCTGGCCTGGTGGAAACCCTGCTTGTCTAAACTGCGGGGCCACTTGGCTGTTCGGAGGCATCACTTCCGGTGGCAGCAGCAATCATAGTTATAGTAGAAATTAGCATCAATAGAGTTTATTTGGGGGAAAAGGTCAGATTGTTCCAGTAGCAGCTGTGGTCTTAAGGTGTCCACTCCCACAGCCAGATTGACACTAAAAGTGCAGACATAAAACAGCAGGCAATTTGTACAATGTGGCAGCTACAGTCATTAGCTTTGTTCAAGGAGCAATAGGACAAATTGGAGATAACAGTGTGGATAAGGAAATTATTAAAGGACAGACCAGACAGAGTAATCTCACATTAACCGCAGTAAAGTTTGGACTAATCTGGGGGTAATTACATCAATATGCTATTTTCTTTTCCAAGTTTTCACAGTGTAGCAGCTTCCACTATTCTGCTTGTTGTTACAAGAATAATTTGTCGGTAGCTTAGATTCAGTCACTTGCCTGCAGGACTCTTGCTTAAATGAATATGGGAACAGTATCAGGAAACTGGCAATGTTAGTCCGCTGGCTGTGCCAAAATTCACATCTCGTCGCATTTGGAGTCAGGCAGTACAGGTCCTGGGCAATTGGAGCCAAATTGGGTCGAGTGGATCAAGGGTCACTTGGAGCACAGGAATAGACCAGTGTGCAAATGGCAAAAAGGATAACAAGTCTGGCGTCAACTAATTAGATAATTTTTTACTCAATTGAGATTGATGCAAAGTATGTGGGTTTTTGCACAACTCCAGTTTTTGAAGAGCCGGATTAGAGACACAAGGTACACAGTAAATCTTCACTTAACATGATATCTGCATTCCTGAAAAGTGCAGCTTCAATAAAACATGGGGCGAATCAGATTTTCTCATTTCAACTGAGGTAAAAACTATAGTTAGGTCCTGTAGGACTTGATTCATCAAAACATACAACATTAAACTCCATAAGTTGAAATACTTTACATTGCTATCTTATATACATTTTTAAAATAACTTTTAAACTAAAATAAATTTTAAAACATAAAATTTATGTTGCCTATTTCTATTAACCTCCAGCTCACTGTCTATCCTACTTGCCAATTCTCCTTTTATCTGACTCTTATGCTCATGGTTTGTGTCACTCACAGACATCCTGGCTTGCCCCTTGCTCCCCCTCCCCCAGCCACCCCATTTTGACTCCTGGCCTCCGTCCCCACATCCCTCCTCTCCCTCATTCCCCTCCCCCTGGCAGGAGAGGGTGGGTGAGAAGAAGGGGGGTGAGCAGGAGGTGGGGCGAGTGAGAGAGAGAGGTGAGCGGTAGGCCCTCCCGCTCGCCCCCTCTCCTCCTCTGTTGAGCAGCACTTGTTGCACAATGCTGACAGCGTGAATAGCTACTCTGACATAATCAGTCAAGCTCGTAACGTGTCTTATTTATGTTTACTAGGAGCAGTAACCTGTTCTATCGATACAAAAAGAATGACACAGCAAGATTTGATGTTTTTAAGACTTTTACTGTAAAACTGGACTAAAAGCACTCTAGTTGTAAGAAACTCATATCTTGAACCACAAAACAGAACGTTCTCTTTTTCATTTAGCATATCCAAAATCAAACTTCACTGGGGGGTAAATGGGTGTTTTTCTGGTTGATGATCAGTGACTAGTGGTGTCCCTCAGGGATCAGTGTTGGGACCGCAATTGTTTACGATTTACATAGATGATTTGGAGTTGGGGACCAAGTGTAGTGTGTCAAAATTTGCAGATGACACTAAGATGAGTGGCAGAGCAAAGTGTGCAGAGGATGCTGAATGTCTGCAAAGGGATATAAATAGTCTAAGTGAGTGGGCGAGGGTCTGGCAGATGGAGTACAATGTTGGTAAATGTGAGGTCATCCATTTTGGTAGGAATAACAGCAAAATGGACTATTATTTAAATAGTAAAAAATTGCAGCATGCTGCTGTGCAGAGGGCCCTGAGTGTCCTTGTGCAAGAATCACAAGGAGTTGGTTTGTAGGTGCAGCAGGTAATTAAGAAGGCAAATTGAATTTTATCCTTCATTTCAAGAGGGATGGAGTTTAAAAACAGCGAGGTTATGTTGCAGCTGTATAAGGTGCTGGTGAGGCCAAACCTGGAGTACTGTGTACAGTTTTGGTCTCCTTACTTGAGAAAGGATATACTGGCACTGGAGGGGATGCAGAGGAGATTCACTAGATTGATTCCGGAGTTGAGAGAGTTGGCTTATGAGGAGAAACTGAGTAGACTGGGGCTATACTCATTGGAATTCAGAAGAATGAGGGGAGATCTTATAGAAACATATAAGATTATGAAGGGAATAGATAAGATAGAAGCAGGGAAGTTGTTTCCACTGGTGGGTGAAACTAGAACTAGGAGGCATAGCCTCAAAATAAGGGGAAGCAGATTTAGGACTGAGTTGAGGAGGAACTTCTTCACACAAAGGGTTGTGAATTTGTAGAATTTCCTGCCCAGTGAAGCAGTTGAGGCTACCTCATTGAATGTTTTTAAGGCAAGACTAGATACATTTTTGAACAGTAAAGGAATGAAGGGTTATGGTGAGTGGGTGGGTAAGTGGAGCTGAGTCCACAAAAAGATCAGCCATGATCTTATTGAATGGTGGAGCAGGCCCGAGGGGCCAGATGGCCTACTCCTGCTCCTAGTTCTTATGTTCTTATGTCCTTTAAGTAAGTATTCAATCTGGTAAGATCCAGGATTATTCTCAGTTTCAGAAGGTTTACTTGTACTCTTTTCCTTTCTCATCCTGGGAATTTTTAATCTCAGAGATGTCTTTCACAGTGAAATTTTATTCTCCAGAGATTCTTCCTCTAGCACAAGCTAGACTAATTGTCCAGCCTCATTTTAACTCTTCAGGAATTTGATCTGATCTGATTTCAATCTGAGAGTTAGCTCCTACCCGCATTCCTGCATGGTGAACCATAGCGTCTTGCTGATCTCATTCTCCCCGATTCTGGCAGACTCGCTATTTCTGTGATTTTAAAGGATATCATAGAAATCCTTTCATTCTGAAAGCCCATATCCATGATAATATGAATCACATAGGCCTCATATCTAAATAGAAATGCTAATAAACAGTACTCGAGATTCTAACTTTCTTTTATCTTGTTAGTAAAACACAGCTGTTTATGACCCAACACTCTCAATATTTTTCTGGTATGTTGGAGACTTACAGTCTGTCCACTGTCAGCACACAGGCTGTTGACATGGTCTCCAAGTGTAGACACCTTGCACCTTTTTTGCAGTAAAATAATCTGGGCCTCCTTTAATCTCTAAGGATCAAACCACCCAGGCTTGCTGTCAGGCAGACCTTAATACAAACGTATAAAATAGGAGCAGAAATAGGCCATTTGGCCCCTCCACCCTGCTCCACCACTCAATAAAGTCATACCTGATCTGTTTGTGCTTTGAATTCCACATTCCCATCTACCCTGATAACCTTTAATCCTCTTGCCTAAGAAGAATCGAGGGGCCAGATGGCCTACTACTGCTCCTAGTTCTTATGTTCTTATGTCTTTTAAGTAGATACTCAATCCGGCAAGATCCATTCCAGGATTATTCTCAATTCCCGAGGGTTGACTTGTACTCTTTTCCTTTCTCATCCTGGGAATTTTTAATCTCAGAGATGTCTTTCACAGTGAGATTTTATTCCCCAGAGATTCTTCCTCTAGCACAAGCTAGACTAATTGTCCAGCCTCATTTTAACTTTTCAGGAATTTGGTCTTTTCAATCTGAGAGTTGGCTCCTACCCGCATTCCTGCATCCCGCCCCCACTGCCTTCTGAGACAGAGAGTTCCAAAGTCACACAACCCTCCGAGACAATAAAATTCTCCTTACCTCTTTCTAAAAAGGCTGATCCCAAATTTTCTGGACTCATCCTCTCCACATCCACTTGTCAAAACCATTCAGGATCTTAAGAACTTAAATTAAATCACCTCTCAGTCTTCTAAACTTCAATGCAAACAAACCCAGCTGTCTAACCTTTCTCATACCAGGTCTTAATCTAATAAACTATCTTAAGTGCATTAACATCCTTCTTTAAATTAGGAGACCAAAACTACACACACTATTTGAGATGTCATCTCACCAATGCCTTGTATAACTGAAACATAACACCCTTACTTTGACATTCAATTCCTCTTGTAATAATGGATAGCATTCCATTAGCCATTCTAACTTTTTGTGACTCATGTACTAGAATGTCTAGATCCCCCTGTAGTTTGGAACTCTGTAGTCATTTTTTGTTTAAGTAATACTCTACTTTTTTATTCTTCCTTTCATAGTGAATAACTTCACATTTCCCCTGATTATATTCCATCTGCCAGATATCTGCCCACTCACTCAACCTATGTATATCTGTCTGCAAACTCCATGTGTCTTCTTTACAACATATTTTCCTATCCATCTTTGTGTCATCAACTGTCATGCCTTCACTTCCCTCATTTAAGTCACTGATTTAAATTGTAAAAAGTCGAGGCCCCAGCATAGACCCCTGTGGGACTCCAGTCATCATATCAGTCACACACCCCCTTTACCTTAAGTTAAAGACACAAAACATAACAATCTTATAAACCTCATAATTTATAACGAAAGTGAGTTGAACATGATAAGTAAAGTCAAGGTCCATCTCACTGAAAAATACCGAGAATTAATGCCCAATTCCTACAGCATCAGCTAGTTTCTTGACTTTGTAATTATTAGCTGGCTAGTGTGACACTGCCAATGTCCTTCCAGCTCATGATCTTTGACACAATCTCCAAATTCCACCTCAGCTTAAATACTACCAGTTATATTAACTCATACTTGTTGCTGAATATCAAAATATATTGTTGAAAGAGTGATCAATGGAATGGATTGTTCAGATGGTCTCTCACATTGTGATTCACTCAATCTGCAAGGTGTTCCTCATTGTATAAAACCTGCAAATCCACCAAAACATTCAAAAGGAGAGCTTCATAGCCTGAAAATGGATTGGAAGGACAAAGACCAAGTGATGCAGGAAGCAATTCAACAACATTGAGAGCAGAAGTTCAAACATCATTGAATGACATTTCAGTTGGGATGTTTGATGTCACTAGAACCAAAGAGAAGGTCAATTTGTGAAGACAAAGGACATGGTTCAGGCACTGAATAAGTATTTTGTACCTACCATTGTCAGTGTAAAGGAAGAGCTGGAGAGGAATGGAATAGAAATAGATAAAGAGGGAATATATAAAGACTGGCTTTTCTCCAAAGCACAAAAGATGCTCGGTATGGATGGGATGCATCCTAGGTTGCTGAAAGAAGTAAGGTTGAAAGTGCAGAGATCTGACCACAATTTTCCAATCCTATTTAACAATGGGAATGGTGCCAGAGGCTGGAGAATTGAAAATATTACATGTTCAAAAGGTAGAGAGATATTAGTCCAGCAATTATAGATCAGTGATCGCTGGTAGTTGGAAAACATTTAGAGACAATAATCTGAGACAAAATAAATTAACATTTGGAAAAATATTGGTTAGTAAATGAAAGTCAACATGAATTTGTTAAAGAAAGCCAAGTCATATTTGACTAACTTGATTGTGTTCTTTGATGAAGTAATGGTGAAAATTGATGAGTGTGGTTTGATTAATATTGTGTATACAGGTCTTCAAAAGGCTTTTGAAAAGGAAGCTGGGATTTCGTGGCCTTATTTATCATGTTCAAGTCACTTTCATTACAATGGCTTTTCCACCGGCGAATGCGGTGAAACATTGGCTGCCGGTGAGATCATCTGGTCCTGCCAAAGTCTACTGGTTTTTTACATGGTTCATCTGCGCCACTGCTGGGAAACCCGCTGAGGGGGTCAATGTTGGTGGGATCGGAAAATCCTGCTAGCAGGAAGACCTGGAAAATCCTACCCAGAGAAACAGAAGGAAACCATTTGGTCTTCCATGTTTTTGCCAGCTGGAAAAAAAAACCTATCCAGCTTAATCCCATTTTACAACTCTTTGTCTGTAGCCCTGTGGATCAGGACACATCAAATGCAGTATTTTTTAGATGTGATGAGTGATTCTGCCTCTAACAACTTTTCAGGGTGAAAAAATTATCTATGACTCCCTTTTAATCTTTTTTTTGATATTTATTGAAAATTTTCTTCCATTTAACATAGCAAACAAACACAGATACAGATTCACACAGTGCTTGCATGTACATTCCAACACAACTGGGCACAGGGTTCCCCGTGGCCAGGGGACAAGCCCCCGGTACCCTTGGCACCCACCCCGCCCAAGTCCCGTCTAATTGCACCAGTAATGACGGTAATAATATAAAAACAAAAAGACAGAGGAACGCCGCTGGAGAACAAACTGAGCACCCAAACAGCCCAGGCTATAAACTAGCAAGCAGAAAAAAGAGAGACAGCGAAGGAAAGAGAAGAAAGAGAGAAAAGAGAAAAGTTCTCGTGTTGGTCCCCACACCTCGGCAGGGTGGGCGGGTGTACTTGGGTAAAGGACCAGGGTGCGTCCACCAATCGGGGGAGGGGGGGTTCTGTGGGAGCACCTGGGGTCCTGGAGCCATTGGGTATCTACTCACCCGGCTCCAACTGCAGCTTCCCAACATGTGCTATAAATGGTTGCCAGGTCTTATAGAACCTAGCAGTGGACCCATCTACCATGCACCTCATCTTCTCCAGCTTAATGGTATCTACCACCTCATTCACCCACTGAGAGTGCGTGGGGGGTGCACTGATTTCCACCTAAACAGGATTAGTTGTCTTGCCAGGAATGTAGCGAAAACTACAAAATCTGCTTGGAATTTTGGCAGCGACGGATTCAAAGGCACGGCTCCAAACAGGGCAGCCTGGGGGGGGGGGATGCACTTATGTCCCGATTTAGCGTTGCCGCAATCGTCTCAAATATCGCTGTCCAGTAGTTATACAGTGATGGGCAAGCCCAGAACATATGTAAGAGGGTGGAGGGAGCTTGCCGGCACCATTCACAAATGGGGCTTAGAGTCTAACCCAAGTTAGATATGCTCTGTGAAGGAGTTTACATTGTATCACACCCAGCTTGGCACATATTGAGGAGGAGTGTACTTGATGCAGTACAATGTCCCAATCCTCCTCCGAGAGCTCCACCCACAGATTTTGTTCCCATAAAGATTTAACCACTGATAGAGAGTTTTGTTGGGACAGAATTTGAGAATATAAAACAGAAATGATACCATGCATAGTAATAGAAAACACTTAGAAGATGTCAATGGAGGCACGAGGTGGGAGCGTCGGAAATTGAGGGTCAGCCTGACACACAAAGTTTTGAATTTGCAAATATTTGAAAAAGTGCGTTGCAGGTAAATCAAACTCATCCACCACCTGCTGGAATGAAGCAAACATGCGGTCCACGTACAGAATGTTCTGATCCCGTGCTTGACCCATATGTTGAAGGCACCATTTATTGATTTGATTTGATTTGATTTATTATTGTCACATGTGTTAACAGTGAAAAGTATTATTTCTTGCACGCTATATAGGCAAAACATACCGTTCATAGAGAAGGAAACGAGAGAGTGCAGAATGTAGTGTTACAGTCATAGCTTGGGTGTAGAGAAAGATCAACTTAATGCAAGGTAAGTCCATTCAAAAGTCTGACAGCAGCAGGGAAGAAACTGTTCTTGAGTTGGTTGATACGTGACCTCAGACTTTGTATCTTTTTCCCGAAGGAAGAAGGTGGAAGAGAGAATGTCCGGGGTGCATGGCGTCCTTAATTATGCTGGCTGCTTTGCCGAGGCAGCGGGAAGTGTAGACAGAGTCAATGGATGGGAGGCTGGTTTGTGTGATGGATTGGGCTACATTCACGACCTTTTGTAGTTCCTTGTAATCTTGGGCACAGCAAGAGCCATACCAAGCTGTGATACAACCAGAAAGAATGCTTTCTATGGTGCATCTGTAAAAGTTGGTGAGAGTCATAGTTGACATGCCAAATTTCCTTAGTCTTCTGAGAAAGTAGAGGCGTTGGTGGGCTTCCTTAACTATAGTGTCGGCATGGAGGGACCAGGACAGGTTGTTGGTGATCTGGACACCTAAAAACTTGAAGCTCTTGACCCTTTTTACTTCATCCCCATTGATGTCGACAGGTCATGTTCTCCATGCTTCCTGAAGTCGATGACAATCTCCTTCATTTTGTTGACATTGAGGGAGAGATTATTGTTGCCATACCAGTTCACCAAAACAGACAGAGGAAAAAAAATGGTTAGCCAATACTGGGGAAGCCAGCGACCAGCCTGAAACCCAAAGTGGCGTTTAAATTGCGTCCAAATTCTAAGAGTTGATTTGACAAGTGCTCTCCTAGTACACTGGGAGGAGGGAAAATTTACCGGGGAACATATCAAGGCAGCCAGGGAAGATGGAGCACTGGAGGAGATTCTAACTGCAGCCAACAAGGAACCTTCTGTTGCCTCACTCTCTGCACCCAACACACTACCACTCTCATATTGGCTGCCCAATAATAAAATAGACAATTGGGCAAACCCATACCCCCCTCCCGTTTAGCACTTTGCAATTCTGTCCTCCGCATTCTTGGGTTTTTCCTATTCCAGACAAAGCTTGAAATGAGCCGATCAATTCTGTGACAAAAGGATTTGGGGATGAACACTGGGACGCACTGAAAGAGATATAAAAATTTAGGTAGTATGTTCATCTTCACCGCATTGATATGCTCATGATAACGGGAGGATGGACTAATGTTGAGATCCTGTTCCATCCGCCCCATGAGTGGAGCAAAGTTAGCTCCAAAGAGCCCACTAAATTTGCTAGTCACTTACACTCCCAAGTAAGTAAACTGCCTAGTGATAATCTTGAAAGGCAGGGTGTGGAGCGGAGGCTACGAATCGCTGCATTCAAAGGAAGGAGCTCACTCTTATTCAAGTTAAGCTTGTATCCAGAATACGACCAAACCTCTCTTCGGGACTTCGGGAACCATGTTGGACGGGTCGCCAACATATAATAGTAGATCGTCCGCATACAGCGATATTCTCCGCTCGATTCCCTCCCGACCAATCCCCACCACTCGTTTGCTGTTGCCAAAAGCTGCAGCAAGAGGTTCAATAGCAAATAATGGGGGAGAGGGGGCATTCTTGCCTAGTGTCCCGGGACAAAGGGAAAAAAGCTTCATGCACATTGTTTGTCCGGACCAAGGCAAGAGGGGCAGAGTACAGTATTTTGATCCAGGAGATGAGTTTTGGGCCGAACTGAGACTGCCCAAGAGCATAAAATAAATAATCCCATTCCACCCGATCAAACGCTTTTTCAGCGTCCAGCGAGATTAACATCTCTGGTAGATTGGAGGTGGCAGGCACATAGATAATGTTAAACAGTTGTTGAATATTTGAGTACATATGTCTATTTTTAATGAACTCAGGTGCGATGATAGAATTTCTTCCAAGCAAATGACCAGAATTTTCGAGATCAGTTTGAGATTCACATTCAGCAATGAGATCGGTCTATAGAAGCTGCAGATTTGCGGGTCCTTATTCTTTTTAAGGATAAGCGAAATTGTCACTTGCCTCAAAGTCTGCGCGAGAGAACAGTTCTCATATGATTCATTGATCATGAGCAGTAGCAGGGGAGCCAACCTATCCATAAATCTTTTGTAGAATTCGATGTGGTAGCCATCTGGTCCCGGACATTTCCCACACGACATAGTTCTGGCCACCCTAACAATTTCTTCAGCGTCGATTAGTTTCTCCAGTGCCGCGGCCTCTCCCCTGTCCATCACGGGGAGATTCAGTGCCCCAAAGAACTCCTGAAAGTCCGCCTCATTGGCAGTAACCTCCAAGCTATAGAGGGTTGAGTAAAAGCCCCCAAACAGTTCATTTATTCGCTGTGGATCAGTAGAGATCCCATTCGGTGTCTGTATTTATGGTATTAGACTTTTGGCAGAGAATTGGTGCAGCTGATGAGCTCGTAACTTGCTTGCCTTGTCCCCATGCTCATAGTGTGTATACTTAGATTTGAACAGCATCTCTTCTGCTTGACGTGAGGACAACGTCACGAACTCCGCCTGTAGTAGTAAACGTTCCTTTTATACCTCTGGGGACGGGCCCACAGCGTACGTGGCATCAACTTGAGCGATACGCCCCAGCAATTCTGATAACCTCCTACCTCTCTGCTTCGCCTTGTGCATTGAATGAGATATGATCTGGCTCCTTAAATAAGCCTTCAATGTCTCCCATAAAGGTAGCTGCCGAGACTCCCGGAGCATCTAAGAAATCATCGATCTGGGTTAACAGAAATCTAACAAGTTCATCATCAGAGAGCAGACAAGTATTGAATTGCCAAGGCGTACGGGGGTCCACCCGCCTCCCCACTACCAAGTCCATTGTCAAGGGAGCATGGTCCGAGTTTACAATAGTTTCGTAGGAGCATGAGCACACAGCCGGGAGCAACTTATTATCTTCCAAAAAGTAATCTATATGTGAATACGTTCGGTGGACAGGTGAAAAAAAGAATATTCACTACTAGTTGGGTTAAGAAACCTCCATGGGTCCGACACCGTGTATTCTGTGAAAAATGATTTAATAATTTCTGCCGACTTGGGAGATACAGTGGTCCTGGGGGAGGAGAGATACAGTGGTCCTGGGGGAGGAGAGATACAGTGGTCCTGGGGGAGGAGAGATACAGTGGTCCTGGGGGAGGAGAGATACAGTGGTCCTGGGGGAGGAGCGGTCCAGGGCAGGATTCAGCCAACAGTTGAAATCTTCGTCCAGTATCAACCGATGTGAATTCAAATCTGGAAGTAGCGCCAAAAATCACTGGAAAAAGATTTTGCAGTTCCAGTTTGGGCATACATATTGGCTAACACCAGGGGTGTCCCATATAATATACCCCTGACAATGACGTATCGGCCATTTGAGTCCAAATTGACACTGGCTACTACCAAGGGTAAGGACTTGTGGATGAGTATTACCGCCCCCCGCCCCCGTGCCTAGGTGTGAAAAGTTGAGTGAAAGCATTGACCCCCCTCCATCCTCTACGGAGCCTAAAACAGTCCACTGTCCTGTGGTGGGTCTGTTGGAGGAATGCAATTTGGGTATTCAATTGTCGAAGATGTTGAAATATCTTACCGCGCTTAACTGGATGATTTAATCCTCTGTTATTCCAGCGAATGAACTTGAGCACTCCGAGGTTGGCATCCTAGCCAGCATCCCACATTCCTATCGGTAGCCTGGTTTCCCTCCTCACTGGGGAGTCTCCCCCAACCGCTGACATCGGCAGATGCCACACCCCAGGGCCCCAAGTCCCCACCCTCCCCACTGGCTGCGAGGAACAAACCACAAGAAAGAGAGGGTGGGCTTGAAAGAGGCCAAACCACACTCACAGAGAAAAAAAAGATATAGCAAACACAAAAACACCCACCCAGACCAAACCTGCAAACACACGTTCCTCCCTACACCCCCCCCACACACCCTCCCAAACAGGGCACCTGTGCCTCCACCATCTCCTTATTGCGGCGCCTTCACAGCACGGGACACAATCTCCACCTCCATTCCCATCGCGGTCACAGATGCTATAACCTGAAAAGCTCTGTAGAAATACCAAACACTTCACCTCACAGTCGCAAAACCCATTACCCTTTCCTGACCAAAAATTTGATCCAGGTATGGCATGCAGGTTCATAAAAAAACAAATATCAGTTTACATCTGCTATGCGGTCAACCGATTCAAAATCTGCTCCACAAATTTTATCGCCGCTGCCGGATCTGTGAACTTGTGCTCAGTTCCATTGTTGAGAGTAATCCTCAAGCAAGCTGGAAAGCAAAGTCCAAACCTGACCCCAGGACAGTCACGCAGAAGTCATTTGACATCAGCAAAGGCCGCCCTTTCCCTTGCCACCACCGGGGTAAAATCTGGAAATATCAACAGCTTATTTTCCTGGTACCTCAGAGTGGTAGCCTGTGCTGCTTACGCAAGATTCTGTCTCGTGCTGAGGTGTAATGTACTCATGCAATAATGGGCCAAGGAGCTTCTCCTGATCTGGGCTTTGTCCATAACACTCTGTGTGCGCGATCTAGAAGTGGCTCATCCTCAGGTTCCAGCACATTCTTCAATAGCCGGGCGACAAAGTCTGTGATATTTGGACCCTCGATTCCCTCCAGAAGGCCTATCAGAAGGATGTTATGTTGTCTTTGGCGTCCTTCCATCTCATCATTTTTTTCCTTTAGGGACTTAACCTCTGATGTCAAATGAGTAACTTGGCTCTTCAGCTCAGAGGTAATGTTTCCACTAAACACCTCCGAGTCCTCAAGCTCCTTCAAGTGGTTATGGGCAACGGTGACACCTTGGAAAGATTTAACAGATGATCCGAGTTCCTCTCTCAGCTCGTCTATCTTGGCCTGCAACTCAGTGGCCCACCAGTCCAACTTACTGTCCAATCCTTGCATGGCGTCCATAATAGCTTCCCCTGTCCTTTCACTCAGCGTGCTCTGTTCAAGGATCCCTCCAGGAGAGCGTGGTGAGGACCACCGCCCCCCCCCCCCCCCCCCCCCCCCGCCCCTGTGGTCCCACTCTTCGATTTTGGTTTGCCTCCTGCCATTTTGCCAATGCCAGCACCTGTGGGCTTACCCATTTCCTCCAGCCTGGAGCGCTATTTCTTGGTCTACGTATCAAGCTATCTCGCTGTTCAATCTACCAGAGTTCACATGGATTGCTTTTCACTTTACTTCACCCTTAACCGGGCGAACAGAAGCAGCAAAGGATTCCCAGCCGAGCTGCAAGTTGCAACTCTCTCCCTCACTTTAATTCACCCTTGGCTGGGTGAAAAAAGAAACAGCATAGTGTCCCCAGGTTGATCTGACAGTTACAGTTTTTATGACACAGGAGTTGTTCCCTGGGCTGCCCCCCACCCTAAACCAATTCACACTTGACTGAGTGAAAAAACTACAAGATGGTTCCAGGCTGAACTGCAAGTCCCAACATGCCCCTCATAGAGCTCTAGCTGCGAAAAAAAAATCCAAAAGTAGAAATAGCAGCTTGCAATTTGCAGCAGGACCTCAATGGCTACTGCTTTCCACTTTAATTCACCCTTTCTTGGGTGTAAAAAGAACAGAGAGTTTGCAGACAGAGCTAAAATCCACAGCCCCTCCCCTGCTGAGCACACACAGTAAATACCTTCCAGCAGGAAGGAATCTAAACCCTTTCCAGTTAGACTTTTGAAGTTCTCTCTTTGCAACTACACTCCAGGTATGTTTAAAGCTTGTTTTTAGAACATAGAACATAGAACAGTACAGCACAGAACAGGCCCTTCGGCCCACGATGTTGTGCCGAACTTTATCTGAAACCAAGATCAAGCTATCTCACTCCCTATCATCCTGGTGTGCTCCATGTGCCTATCCAATAACCGCTTAAATGTTCCTAAAGTGTCTGACTCCACTATCACTGCAGGCAGTCCATTCCACACCCCAACCACTCTCTGCGTAAAGAACCTACGGCTGATATCCTTCCTATATCTCCCACCATGAACCCTATAGTTATGCCCCCTTGGAATAGCTCCATCCACCCCCCGAGGAAATAGTCTTTGAACGTTCACTCTATCTATCCCCTTCATCATTTTATAAACCTCTATTAAGTCTCCCCTCAGCCTCCTCCGCTCCAGAGAGAACAGCCCTAGCTCCCTCAACCTTTCCTCATAAGACCTACCCTCCAAACCAGGCAGCATCCTGGTAAATCTCCTCTGCACTCTTTCCAGCGCTTCCACATCCTTCTTATAGTGAGGTGACCAGAACTGCACACAATATTCCAAATGTGGTCTCACCAAGGTCCTGTACAGTTGCAGCATAACCCCACGGCTCTTAAACTCCAACCCCCTGTGAATAAAAGCTAACACACTATAGGCCTTCTTCACAGCTCTATCCACTTGAGTGGCAACCTTTCGAGATCTGTGGATATGGACCCCAAGATCTCTCTGTTCCTCCACAGTCTTCAGAACCCTACCTTTGACCCTGTAATCCACATTTAAATTAGTCCTACCAAAATGAATCACCTCACATTTATCAGGGTTAAACTCCATTTGCCATTTTTCAGCCCAACTTTATAGAACAAAGAACATAGAACAATACGGCACAGAACAGGCCCTTCGGCCCACGATGTTGTGCCGAGCTTTGTCTGAAACCCAGATCAAGCTATTTCCTCCCTATCATCCCGAAGTACTCCATGTGCCTATCCAATAGATTCTTAAATGTTCCTAAAGTTTCTGACTCCACTATCCCTGCAGGCAGTCCATTCCACACCCCAACCACTCTCTGAGTAAAAAACCTACCTCGGACATCCTTCCTATATCTCCCACCATGAACCCTCTAGTTATGCCCCCTAGTTACCGCTCCATTCACCCGAGGAAATAGTCTTTGAACGTTCACTCTATCTATCCCCCCTCATCATCTTATAAACCTCTATCAAGTCTCCTCTCAACCTCCTCCGCTCCAAAGAGAAAAGCCCAAGTTCCCTCAACCTTTCCTCATAAGACCTACCCTCCAAACCAGGCAGCATCCTGGTAAATCTCCTTTGCACTCTTTCCAGTGTCTCCACATCCTTCTTGTAGTGAGGTGACCAGAACGGCACACAATATTCCAAATGTGGTCTCACCAAGGTCCTGTACAGTTGCAGCATAACCCCACGGCTCTTAAACTCCAACCCCCTGTTAATGAACGCCAACACACTATAGGCCTTCTTCACGGCTCTATCCACTTGAGTGGCAACCTTCAGAGATCTATGGATATGAACCCCAAGATCTCTCTGCTCCTCCACAGTCTTCAGAACCCTACCTTTGACCCTGTAATCCATATTTAAATTTGTCCTACCAAAATGAATCACTTCGCATTTATCAGGGTTAAACTCCATTTGCCATTTTTCAGCCCAGCTCTGCATCCTATCTATATCTCTTTGCAGCCTACAACAGCCCTCCACCTCATCCACTACTCCACCAATCTTGGTGTCATCAGCAAATTTACTGATCCACCCTTCAGCCCCTTCCTCCAAGTCATTTATAAAAATTACAAATAGCAGAGGACCAAGCACTGATCCCTGTGGCACTCCGCTAGCAACCTGCCTCCAGTCCGAAAATTTTCCATCCACCACCACCCTCTGTCTTCGATCAGATAGCCAGTTACCTATCCAATCGGCCTACTTTCCCTCTATCCCACACCTCCTTACTTTCTTCATAAGCCGACCATGGGGGACCTTATCAAACGCCTTACTAAAATCCATGTATATGACATCAACTGCCCTACCTTCATCAACACACTTAGTTACCTCCTCAAAAAATTCAATCAAATTTGTGAGGCACGACTTGCCCTTCACGAATCCATGCTGACTATCCCGGATTAATCAGCATCTTTCTAAATGGTTGTAAATCCCATCCCTAAGGACCTTTTCCATCAATTTACCAACCACCGAAGTAAGACTAACCGGTCTATAATTACAGGGTCATTTCTATTCCCTTTCTTAAACAGAGGAACAACATTCGCCACTCTCCAGTCCTCTGACACCATCCCCGTGGACAGTGAGGACCCAAAGATCAAAGCCAAAGGCTCTGCAATCTCATCCCTTGCCTCCCAAAGAATCCTAGGATATATTTCATCAGGCCCAGGGGACTTATCGACCTTCAGTTTATTCAAAACTGCCAGGACATCCTCCCTCCGAACATCTATTTCCTCCAGCCTATTAGCCTGTAACACCTTCTCTTCCTCAAAAACATGGCCCCTCTCCTTGGTGAACACTGAAGAAAAGTATTCATTCATCGCCTCGCCTATCTCTACTGACTCCATACACAAGTTCCCACTACTGTCCTTGACCGGCCCTAACCTCACCCTGGTCATTCTTTTATTCCTCACATAAGAGTAAAAAGCCTTGGGGTTTTCCTTGATCTGACCCGCCAAGGACTTCTCATGTCCCCTCCTAGCTCTCCTAAGCCCCTTTTTCAGCTCATTCCTTGCTAACTTGTAACCCTCAATCGAGCCATCTGAACCTTGTTTCCTCACCCCTACATAAGCTTCCCTCTTCCTTTTCACAAGACATTCCACCTCTTTCGTGAACCATGATTCCCTCACTCGGCCATTTCCTCCCTGCCTGACAGGGATATACCTATCAAGGACACCCAGTATTTGTTCCTTGAAAAAGTTCCACTTTTCATTAGTGCCTTTCCCTGACAGTTTCTGTTCTCATCTTATGCCCCCTAATTTTTGCCTAATCGCATCATAATTACCTCTCCCCCAATTGTAAACCTTGCCCTGCCGTACGGCCCTATCCCTCTCCATTGCAATAACAAAAGACACCGAATTGTGGTCACTATCTCCAAAGTGCTCTCCCACAACCAAACCTAACACTTGGCCTGGTTCATTGCCCAGTACTAAATCCAATGTGGCCTCACCTCTTGTCGGCCTATCCACATATTGTGTCAGGAAACCCTCCTGCACACACTGCACAAAAACTGCCCCATCCGAACTATTTGACCTACAAACCTACTGCTTTTGATGTACATTAAACTCTCTCCAAACCTCTACAAACAGCCAGATTTCAAGAAGGATCTTGCCACCTGTGGATCATGTTTCCTCTCACACCAGCGCCATCTTTGATTCCCCCCTTTTAATCTTTCTACCAATTACTTTAAATCTATGCTACCTAATTACTGACCTCTCTGCTAAAGGAAATATGTTCTTCCTATCGACGCTGTCTGAGTTACATATAATTTTGTATATCTCAATTGAATTACTTCTCAGCCGTTCCTGGTCCAAAGAAAAAGATCCTAGCCTATCCAATCTCCGCTCTTGTATTCTATGCCTTGCAGATCACTAAAGGCTTCTCAACCACAGTGGGAGACCCTAGATCACATCAGGGATAAAAGGAGAGAGGGAGAAAGGGAGAGTCCTGCGATATCAGTGGGAGGATCAGGAGCGCAGCTGGAAAAAGAGGAGCACTGGGGAGAGAGTGAGAAGGACACTGTGAGAACAAACCAACAAAAACATCAAGAATAAAAGCCAATTACTGTGGATGCTGGAATCCAAAACAAAAACAGAAAGTGTTGGTCTGACAGCATCTGTGGAGAGAGAAAAGAACTAATGTTTTGAGTCTGGGTGACCCTTTGTCAGAGCTCTTCAAGGAGGTGACTGTTTGAGGACAGCAGATAGGTGATTGGTAATTAAAGAGCTCTAAGATGAGATGCACATATCTGAATGAGTTCCGAATGGTACAGGCAAAGTGTCAGTGAGAAAAGTTTTAAAAATCACCAACACCATGGATGGTGCTGGTTGCTGAATAGCTAATTTTTTTAAGATAAAATTTGAATAAGTCCCTAGTTTGTCTTTTCTTTAGGGGATTGTTTAACTTGTTGGTTAGAGTGTAGTGCAGAATAACACCAACACCAGGGTTAAATCCCTGTACAGGTAGTTTTTGGGCCTACTTGCCCCATGGTGATATTATATAGACATGATCTCATGTCCTCAGCTGAGGACACTACAAAGAACAGAGATAGATGTTTAGTGAGAGACACGGCAGGAACCACAGTCCCATTGAACACACATCCAGTTTAATGTGTGAAGTGTTGGATGCTTTTTGTATCCTGGATGGCCAGATGGGCAGGAAGTGTCACCAGCTGGAGCAGGGGTTTTGGATCTAGAGCAGTCGCTGACATCACTGCAATGTATCTCAGAGCCATGTGGAAAGCAGATTTTTGGATCTGGTCATCCTGCTGTTCTACTCCAAAAATTCAGTTGTTGAAGGATTGTACTGAACCAATCTTTACATTTATTTACACCTCCCAACTCAGTCACACCACAATTCCAAGGGGCAGAACTTTCCCACATTTTTTCAAAGTGTTGGTTCCAGTGAGAAAACCGGAGAGAATCCCACTGGCGCTGGCAGTGGGAAATCTCAGGGAATATTGAGCCTCTTTAACAATTTTTTTTTATCCACGGGAATCATGCCATGCGCTGATTCACTCGCTTTGGGAAAACTTAATCTCTGCAATCAGTGGGACACTCCTTTTAAATACCTCCCCAGTACTTGTTCTGGACCCAGTCGTGAGGATGGCTGCCAGGAAGCCAGCGCCATGATTCTGCCAGGGAACCCTGACCAAACTGCTGGATAGTGTGGAGCAGAGATGGGACATCCTATACCCAAGTTCCCACAGACCAAGGTCACCACCCTGGGAGGTAGTGGCTGCCAAAATGAGTGGCAGCTCACTGTAGAAGAGGATGGAACAACAGTGCTGCAAGAAGATGACCTTCTTTGCACAGTAAGAAGTTTAACAACACCAGGTTAAAGTCCAACAGGTTTATTTGGTAGCAAAAGCCACACAAGCTCTTAGAGCTCCGAAAGCTTGTGTGGCTTTTGCTACCAAATAAACCTGTTGGACTTTAACCTGGTGTTGTTAAACTTCTTACTGTGTTTACCCCAGTCCAACGCCGGCATCTCCACATCACTTCTTTGCACAGCCAGGGAAAGTTTGCCTCCTTACGTCTCCGGCCGCGCCCCTTCACATACTCTTCACCCACCTCCACGGTAATCTCTCACGCAGTCATCTCACGAGTTCCCAATACCTATCATGTGGCCCCTCTCCCTCACCCAACCCCCCAATCCCCATCGTCCTCCCAGTCTGCTCCTCACATCTCTGCTCTTACACAAGTCCCATGCTGCCAGGCATCATCACCTTCTGCAGAAAATGCTGGAAAATCTCAACACGTCTGACAGCATCTGTGGAGAGAGAATAGAGCCAAAGTTTGAGTCTGGATGACCCTTCATCATCCTCATCTCCTCATCACTGGAGGTGTGCCAGACATGAGAGGCCTGACCATTAATGCGAGGAGAAGTTGTCACGTTTCATAGATGGTGGTAAGGGGACTGGGTCCAGGAGGACATGTGCCAGCAGCAGCACACCTTTACTGCATCATCACTGCGAGAGAGAGATAGCACTGCCATGTTCACTCTTTACAAGCGCCAGGTGTGTGTGGGGGTTTGCGAAGCATGGCAAGGTGAAGGATCTGCAGGTGAACTAAGTGATGTTTAGTATATGAGCAATATTACAATTGGTGACTTCTGTTTACTAGTGCCTGGTGTGGACGGAGAAAGAATGGCTACAACAATGATTTAACAACAATAATGGCTTTTCTGACTGAGAGTTAAGCATGCTGGGATTTTTGGTTAATTAAAACCAGATGCAGGTCGTAAAGTTGCTCTGCGTAAGGCTCTGGTCTGGGACTGTGATCTGAAACTCTTCCTGTGTGGGGCAAATAAGGGAAATTGTTCACATGTGGCTCAGA
Source organism: Mustelus asterias (assembly GCF_964213995.1). Taxonomy (NCBI): domain Eukaryota; kingdom Metazoa; phylum Chordata; class Chondrichthyes; order Carcharhiniformes; family Triakidae; genus Mustelus; species Mustelus asterias. The sequence continues at coordinate 62,726,533 of NC_135815.1, read as the reverse complement.
CATTGTGGCTTCGATTTATTATGTTATGTGTGGAGCATGCAGTTTGAACTAAACGTAATTGCGTCGTTTGCAAATAATTTCATTGGATGTTCGAGCTTCGTTTCTGGTTACACAGTTGGCTGGATGAGAGAATCTTCTGGAAGTAAGTGGAGGATTTGTAGATAAATGGCATTGCAGCCTTTGTTTGCCATAACTTGGAAGTGACTAACCATCGCAAACATGTAGCGGCGGCACGGTAGCACAGTGGTTAGCACTGCTGCTTCACAGCTCCAGGGACCTGGGTTCGATTCCCGGCCCGGGTCACTGTCTGTGTGGAGTTTGCACATTCTCCTTGTGTGTGCGTGGGTTTCCTCCGGGTGCTCCGGTTTCCTCCCACAGTCCAAAGATGTGCGGGTTAGGTTGATTGGCCATGCTAAAATTGCCCCTTAGTGTCCTGGGATGCGTAGATTAGGATTAGCGGGTAAAATATGTAGGGATATGGGGGTAGGGCCTGGGTGGGATTGTGGTCGGTGCAGACTCGATGGGCTGAATGGCCTCTTTCTGTACTGTCGGGTTTCTATGATGTACCTTGAAGGAATTTCCCTCAGAGAAGAAGACAGATTCTACATTGAGGATATTTCTTAGCCAAGGTTTTTCCTAAACACGGTAAATGTCTATTTTCAGTTAAATATTTAAAGTTAATGTTCAGTTAAAGTTAATGTGCAATTAAGAGTTAAAGTTCAGTTGAGAGTTGATGTTCAGTTAAAGTTCAGTAAAGAGTTGATGAGTTGCAGTTGTTTATGTTTGAATTGGTAACAGAAGTATTAAATAAAGAAATACTTGAATTGCTGTCCTTGTTTGTCTCATTAAACTGGAATGCTTTCAAGGTGTTTAAATTAAAAGCCGAATAACACTGGGTTCACTAAATGCTACTTGTTTCTTACTCTTCCTCACCCTCCCGTTATGTCTAGGTGCATCCGCAGGAGGTTTAGGTGGCCTGCTGACTTCCCCACCCTGTTACCAGAGATGCTCTAGCACTGACATTCATGAATTACTACCAGTGCCTGCACCATGCAGTCAAAGTCCTGCACCATGAAGTTCATGCCCTCAGACATGGAAGTCATGAACTAAACCATGGAGTGCACATCTCCTGCCATGGAGTGCAGCTTATGTGCCAAGGTTTCCACTGTGGACACCATGTTCGCACTATTGGCCTTGTTGCCTTGGAGTGATGGCACCATCTCCTCGGATAGAAGATAGTCTGCCTTGCAGCCTGAGGAGGGATGCTGTCTTTCCTTCCTGATGTTTGCGACTCTGCCTGTGCAGCTAAAGCAGTACTGGGACAATAATGCCTTGTCAAAGGCGTTGCTGAAATCCATATAAACTATATCAACTGCACCACCCTCAACTACACACTTGGTCACCTCCTCAAAAAAATACAATCAAATTTGTTAGACGTGACCTTCCTCTGACAAAGCCATGCTGACAATCCCTGATCATGCCATGCCTCTCCAAGTGGAGATAGACACTCTACTTCAGAATTTTCTCCAATAGTTTCCATACCACTGAGGTGTACTTCTCTGGTTTATCTCTACAACCCTTCTGAGATAGCAGAACCACATTAGCAGTTCTCCAATCATCTGGCACCTCCCCCATGATGTGGAGATGCCGGCATTGGACTGGGGTAAACACAGTAAGAAGTTTAACAACACCAGGTTAAAGTCCAACAGGTTTATTTGGTAGCAAAAGCCACACAAGCTTTCGGAACAGGCTGTCCCTTCGTCAGGTGGAGTGGAGAAATGCTCACAAACAGGGCATACAGAGACACAAACTCAATTTACAGAATAATGATTGGAATGCAGTCTTTACAGATAATCAAGTCTTAAAGGTACAAACAATGTGAATGGAGGGAGCATTAAGCACAGGTTAAAGAGATGTGTATTGTCTCCAGACAGGACAGCCAGTGAGATTCTGCAAGTCCAGACAAGCTGTGGGGGTTACAGATAGTGTGACATGAACCCAGGATCCCCCATGACCTCCCCCATGACCAGAGAGGAATTAAGATTTCGGTCAGAGTCTCTGTAACCTCTTCCCTTGCCTCCCACAACAGCCTGGGACACAATCCATCTGGACCTGGAGATTTTGTCCACTTTTAAGCCTGCCAACACCTCAGTACCTTGTCCTTTCCTATGTTAATTTGCTTAAGAACCTCATAGTCTCTCCGAATTCCATTCCTTAATCTCATTCTCTTGAGTGAAGATGGATGTGAAGCATTTGTTCAACATTCTACTAATGTCCTCTGGTTCCATCCACAGATTGTCTTCTTAGGTCCATAATGGGCCCTACTCTTTCCCTAGTTATCCTCTTCCCATTGATAAACTTACAGAATATCTTGGGATTTTAGCAGCCAGAACTCTCTCATATCCCTTCTTTGCTTTCCTAATTGCTTTCTTAACCTCCACCCTGCACTTTCTGTACTTCACTAATACCTAGGCTGATTTGCTCTCCTTGTACCTGCCAAAAGCCTCTTTTCCTTCTCCTCTTATCCTGAATATCTCTGGTCATGGTTGTTTGGGCTTGTTACTCCTTCCTATCACCCTAGAAGGAACATGCTGGGCTTGTATCCTCCCCATTTTCCTTTTTGAATGCCTCCCCCACACCCCCCCCACCGCCCCCCCCACCGCCCCCCCCACCGCCCCCCCCCACCGCCCCCCCCCCACCGCCCCCCCCCCACCGCCCCCCCACCCCCAACGCCCCCCCCCCCCCACCGCCCCCCCCCACCCCCCCACCCCCCCACCCCCCCACCCCCCCTCCGCCCCCACCGCTCCTCTATTGATTTCCCCACAAGTAGCTGTTCCCAGTCTACCTGGGCCAGATCCTGCCTTATTTTACTAAACACTGCTCTCCACCAATGAGATGCTCCCACAGTGTGTTTCATCTTATTTCGCTGGGGAGTGGGGTGGAAAATTAGAAATCTCACCAGCGAGATGCACGCTTTCCAATTTTCACTGGATTTTGTGCCCACGTCAGCGATCCTGCGCACAGCTAATATGGACTCAAAATCGCATTCAATTAAGTGTCTCTTTACGTTGATGTCCTCCAAATACATCAACATAAATTAACACATAAAACAAATTAACAGATCAAATAAGGGGATAAATCCCTTAATGGAACACTGCAAATAAAAACAAAGTCTCAAAGGAAATGAACAACATCAGCACAAAATGCCCATTCCTTGCTTGTTCCAAAAACCAAATTCAAACTCTAATTGAATCCAATTCATGATCTCCACAAGGGAAACAAATAAGATCCAAGCTGACAGAAAGAGGCATTGCACCTCATCTTGGACTGGATCTGACCTTTGACCTTAGACAAAAGGCTGTGAAGTGAAATGAACCAAACTAATGAATCAAATTTACTGCATTAACTAAATTGAAATCCCCATAAAGGGGCATTGTAATGAATGGATAAGGATTTAAGGGTGACTTATTTAACTAAATCAAACTTGTTTTGAGGGCAGAAGAAGCACTATAGAACGTAAAATATAGAATATAAAATATAGAATATAAACAAAAAAGAGTGGCAAAAGTAAACATTGGTCCTTTAGAGGATGAGAAGGGGGATGTAATAAGTGGAAATGAGAAAATGGCTGAGGCATTGAACAGGTATTTTGTGTCGGTCTTCACAGTGGAAGACACAAATAACGTGCCAAAAATTGATGACAGGAAGGCTATGGCAGGTGAGAACCGAGAAACTATCATTATCACGAAAGAGGTAGTGTTGGGCAAGCTAATGGGGCTAAAGGTAGACAAGTCTCCTGGTCCTGATGGAATGCATCCTAGGGTACTAAAAGAGATGGTGGGAGAAATAGCAAATGCAGTCGTGGCAATTTACCAAAATTCGCTGGACTCTGGTGCGGGACAAAAGTATTTCTTGTTATTCTTTTGAGTAATCAATTAAACTAAACTAACAAACTGAAGGACAATTAAGAGAGAAGCCTCCTAAAGGGAGGTACCCTAGAAAACAGCAAATGTGACGCCACTGTTTAAAAACGAAAGTAGACAAACGGCAGGTAACTATAGGCCAGTTAGCTTAACTTCTGTAGTAGGGAAAATGCTTGAATCTATCATCAAGGAAGAAATAGCGAGACATCTGGATATAAATTGTCCCATTGGTAAGACGCAGCATGGGTTCATGAAGGGCAGGTCATGTTTGACTAATTTGGTGGAATTCTTTGAGAACATTACATGTGCAGTGGACAATGGGGAACCTGTGGATGTGGTGTATCTGGATTTCCAGAAGGCATTTGACAAGGTGCCGCACAAAAGACTGTTACATAAGATAAAGTTGCACAGTGTTACAGGTAATGTATTAGCATGGATAGAGGATTGGTTAACTAACAGAAAGCAAAGAGTGGGGGTAAATGGGAGTTTTTCTGGTTGGCGATCAGTGACTAGTGGTGTGCCTCAGGGGTCAAAGAACAAAGAACAAAGAAAATTACAGCACAGGAACAGGCCCTTCAGCCCTCCAAGCCTGCACCGACCATGCTGCCCAACTTAACTAAAACCCCCTACCCTTCTGGAGACTATATCCCTCTATTCCCATCCTTTTCATGTACTTGTCAAGATGCCCCTTAAAAGTCACTACCATATCCGCTTCCACTACCTCTCCCCAGCAACGGGTTCCAGGCATCCACTACTCTCTGTGTAAAAAATCTGCCTCATATCTGCCTTTAAACCTTGCCCCTCGCACCTTAAACCTATGCCCCCTAGTAATTGACTCTTCCACCTTGGGAAAAAGCTTCTGACTATCCACTCTGTCCATGCCTCTCATAATCTTGTAGAGTTCTATCAGGTTTCCCTTCAACCTCCGTCGCTCCAGTGAGAACAAACCAAGTTTCTCCAACCTCTCCTCATAGTTAATGCCCTCCATACCAGGTAACATCCTGGTAAACCTTTTCTGTACCCTCTCCAAAGCCTCCACATCCTTCTGGTAGTGTGGCGACCAGAATTGAACACTTTATTCCAAGTGCGGCCTCACTAAGGTTCTATAAAGCGTCAACATGACTTGCCAATTTTTAAACTCATACCCCGGCCAATGAAGGCAAGCATGTTATATGCCTTCTTGACTACCTTCTCCACCTGCATTGCCACTTTCAGTGACCTGTGTACCTGTACACCCAGATCCCTTTGCCTATCAATACTCCTAAGGGTTCTGCCATTTACTGTATATTTCCTATCTGTATTAGACCTTCCAAAATGCATCACCTCACATTTGCCCGGATTAAGCTCCGTCTGCCCTCTCTCCGCCCAAGTCTCCAACTGATCTATATCCTGCTGCATCCTCTGATGGTCCTCATCGCTATCCGCAAATTCACCAATCTTTGTGCCGTCCACAAACTTACTAATCACTCCAGTTACATTTTCCTCCAAATCATTTATATATATTACAAACAGCAAAGGTTCCAGCACTGATCCCTAAGAAACACCACTTGTCACAGCCCTTCATTTAGAAACACACCCTTCCACTACTACCCTCTGTCTTCTTTGACCGAGTAAGAAGTTTAACAACACCAGGTTAAAGTCCAACAGGTTTATTTGGTAGCAAATGCCACTGTGGCATTTGTGGCAAATGCCACTGTGGCACTTCTTACTGTGTTTACCCCAGTCCAACGCCAGCATCTCCACGTCATGACTTCTTTGACCGAGCCAGTTTTGTATCCACCTTGCTAGCTCACCTCTGATCCCATGCAACTTCACCTTCTGCACCAGTCTGCCATGAGGGACCTTGTCAAAGGCCTTACTGAAGTCCATGTAGACAACATCTACTGCCCTACCCTCATCAATCATTTTTGTCACTTCCTCGAAAAACTCGATCAAGTTCGTGAGACACGACCTCCCCTTCACAAAACCATGTTGGCTCTCACTAATACGTCCACTTATTTCCAAGTGGGAATAAATCCTGTCTTGAAGAATCCTCTCCAATAATTTCCCTACCACTGATATAAGGCCTGTAATTACCTGGATTATTCTTGCTACCCTTCTTAAACAAAGGAAAAACATTGGCTATTCTCCAATCCTCTGGGACCTCCCCTGTAGGCAGTGAGGATACAAAGATTTCTCTCAAGGCCCCAGTAATTTCCTCCCTTGCCTCTCTCAGTATTCTGGGGTATATCCTATCAGGCCGTGGGGATTTGTCCACCTTAATGTTTCTCAAGAACCCCAATACCTCCTCCTTTTTGATCTCAACATGACTCAAACTATTTACGCATCCTTTCCCAGACTCATCATCCAACAAGTCCTTCTCTTTGGTGAATACTGACGCAAAGTACTCATTTAATACCTTACCCATTTCCTCTGGCTCCACGCATAGATTCCCTCCCTTGTCCTTGAGTGGGCCAACCCTCTTCCTGGCTACCCTCTTGCTCTTTACATATGTATAAAAAGCCTTGGGATTTCCTTTACTCCTGCTGGCCAATGCTTTTTCATGACCCCTTTTAGCCCTTCTTACTCCTTGTGTTGGGACCGCAATTGTTTACGATTTACATAGATGATTTGGAGTTGGGGACCAAGTGTAGTATGTCAACATTCGCAGATGACACTAAGATGTGTGGAAGAGCAAAGTGTGCAGAGCATGCTGAAAGTTTGCAAAGGGATATAGATAGTCTAAATGAGTGGGCGAGGGTCTGCCAGATGGAGTATAATGTTGGTAAATGTGAGGTCATCCATTTTGGTAGGAATACCAGCAAAATGGACTATTATTTCAATGGTAAAAAATTGCAGCATGCTGCTGTGCAGAGGGACCTGGAATCTCAAGGAGTTGGTTTGCAGGTGCAGCAGGTAATTAAGAAGGCAAATGGAATTTTGTCCTTCATTGCTGGAGGGATGGAGTTTAAAAACAGTGAGATTATGCTGCAGCTGTATAAGGTGCTGGTGAGGCCACACCTGGAGTACTGTGTACAGTTTTGGTCTCCTTACTTGAAAAAGGATATACTGGCACTGGAGGGAGTGCAGAGCAGATTCACTAGGTTGATTCCGGAGTTGAGAGGGTTGGCTTATGAGGAGAGAGTGAGTAGACTGGGGGCTATACTCATTGGAATTCAGAAGAATGAGGGGAGATCTTATAGAAACATATAAGATTATGAAGGGAATAGATAAGATAGAAGCAGGGAAGTTGTTTCCACTGGCAGGTGAAACTAGAACTAGGGGGCATGGCCTCAAAATATGGGGGAGCAGATTTAGGACTGAGTTGAGGAAGAACTTCTTCACACAAAGGGTTGTGAATCTGTGGAGTTCCCTGCCCAGTGAAACAGTTGAGGCTACCTCATTGAATGTTTTTAAGGCAAGGATAGATAAATTTTTGAACAGTAAAGGAATTAAGGGTTATGGTGAACGGGCGGGTAAGTGGAGCTGAGTCAACAAAAAGATCAGCCATGATCTTATTGAATGGCGGAGCAGGCTCGAGGGGCCAGATGGCCTACTCCTGCTCCTAGTTCTTATAGCCAGTGTAGTGCCCACCAGATGCAGTACATCGCACCATGCCAGATCACGCAAGCTGCCTCCTCTCCAGAAAACACAGCCATGCACATAGCTACAGATAAAGGGCAGACAGTCATGCGGGACAAAAGTATTTCTTTTTATTCTTTTGAGTAATCAATTAAACTAAACTAACAAACTGAAGGACAATTAAGAGAGAAGCCTCCTAAAGGGAGGTACCCTGGCACTGCCAGGTTGGCACCCTGGCACTGCCCACTAGACAATGCCAAGGGGGCGGGGCCTGAGGCAGGCTGGACCTGAGCCGGGTATGAAAGGGAGGGAGATAAAGGGGTGGGCCTGATGGGGCAGGGTCTGAAGGATCATGACGAGGGAGGCATAGGGGAGCTCCATGGGGGGTGGGGTGGGTGGGAGGGGGGGGACTGCAACTGGCGGGGGGTGGGGGCTAGGGATCAGCCAGGGCAATCTAAGTGCCATACAATTGCAACTGGGAGCTCGCCCAAAAAATCGACACGACTCTCTCCTGCTTTCACGCTCGTAGGGCACCTAGAATTCTTTTGGTAAGGTTGCCCCCATGGATCCATGTACAGCACAGAGGGAGGCCATTTGGCCTTTCATATCCATGGTGCCTATCTGCAGAGCAATCCAGTCAGTCTCACGCTCCTAATTCATCTCCGTAGCTCTGCAAGATTATTTCTTGATGTGGAGATGCCGGCGTTGGACTAGGGTAAGCACAGCAAGAAGTCTCACAACACCAGGTTAAAGTTCAACAGGTTAACCTGTTGGACTTTAACCTGGTGTTGTGAGACTTCTTACTGAGATTATTTCTTTCCAGAGACTATCCAATTTCTCTTTGAAACCATTGATTGCCTCGCATCCTATAACGGCAGCAAGTTCCTGGTCATTACCACTCGCCAGCTAAAGGTGTTCTTCCTCACATTTCCTCCTGCATCACTTACCCGAAACCGTATCTGTGTGTCCTCGAGTCCTTGTTCTATCAGCTAATTTTACCTTGTCTACATTATCCAAACCTGTCACAATCTTGTATACCACTATTAAATCTCCCTTCAATCTCCTTTGCTTCAAGGAGAACAGCCCCAGCTTCTCCAACCCAACCTTGTAACTAAAATCCCTCATCCCTGCAAATATTCTGCTAAATCTTTTCTTCAGCCTTGCAACATCTTCACATCCTGAAGTGTGATGACCCTGAACTGAATGCAATATGCTAGTTGAGGCCTCATCAAAGCTTTGTAAAGGTTCAGTAAAACGTCCCTGCTTTTGTACTCGATGCATCTATTCATGAAGCCCAAGATCCCATACACTTAGCTCACCATTCTCTCAATATATTCAGCCACTTTCAAACATGCATGTGTACCTCACATCTCTCTATTCCTGCACACACTTTTGATCTGTGCCATTAAGTCTATGTTGCCTCTCCCTATCTCTTCAGCCAAAATGCAGAACCTCACACTTCTCTATATTAAATTCCATCTGCCTGTCCATTCTGTCAGCCTATCTTGGTCCTGTTGCAGAGATTTGTATTATCCTCACTACCTCTCATCAAATTTTGGTATCGTCGGCAAATTTTGATCGTTTCCTCCATATTCCAAGGTCCAAGTTATTTATATATAGAAAAGGAAGCGTTCTGAACACTGATCCTTCAAGTTAACACAAACCTCTGTGATGCGCGATATATCACACGGGAGGCAGGATGTACTCGGGAAATAAAGGCTTTTATTGCCAACAATAACGGAGCTACTATATACAATAGAGGGTTAAGTGGTGGTCCCGATATTGCCCGCGCCGTGTCAGGAGGGGAAATAATGGTTGGGGGGTCCCTAACAGGGGGTGTGGGAGCGACAGGGGTTTCCAAGCCCCCTGCTGGCGCCAGATCTCGAATCGAGACCGTGTCCTCTCGCCCGTCAGGATATGCCACGTAGGCATACTGAGGGTTGGCGTGGAGGAGATGGACCTGTTCAACCAAAGGGTCGGACTTGCGGGTCCTAACATGCCGCCACAGGAGGACAGGTCCTGAGTACATCAACCAAGACGGTAATGAGGTCCCAGAGGAAGACTTCCTAGGGAATGAAAACATTCTCTCATGAGGAGTAGCGTTGGTTGCCGTACACAGGAGTGAGCGTATGGAGTGGAGCGCATCAGGGAGTACCTCTTGCCAACGGGAGACTGGAAGACCTTTAGACCTCAATGCCAGTAAGACAGCCTTCCAGACTGTAGCATTCTCTTGTTCAACCTGTCCGTTACCCCTTGGGTTGTAGCTCGTGGTTCTACTAGAGGCAATCCCATATGAGAGCAGGCATTGCCTCAAGTCGTCGCTCATGAACGACGAGCCCCTATCGCTGTGGATATAACAGGGTTAACCGAACAGGGTGAAAAGATCACGAAATGCCTTGATAACCGTGGCAGCGGTCATATCAGAACAGGGAATGACAAAAGGGAATCGTGAGTACTCATCAACCACATTAAGAACATAAGAACATAAGAAATAGGAGCAGGAGTAGGCCATCTAGCCCCTCGAGCCTGCCCCGCCATTCAATAAGATCATGGCTGATCTGACGTGGATCAGTACCACTTACCCGCCTGATCCCCATAACCCTTAATTCCCTTACCGATCAGGAATCTATCCATCCGCGCTTTAAACATATTCAGCGAGGTAGCCTCCACCACCTCAGTGGGCAGAGAATTCCAGAGATTCACCACCCTCTGGGAGAAGAAGTTCCTCCTCAACTCTGTCTTAAACCGACCCCCCTTTATTTTGAGGCTGTGTCCTCTAGTTTAACTTCCTTACTAAGTGGAAAGAATCTCTCCGCCTCCACCCTATCCAGCCCCCGCATTATCTTATCAGTCTCCATAAGATCCCCCCTCATCCTTCTAAACTCCAACGAGTACAAACCCAATCTCCTCAGCCTCTCCTCATAATCCAAACCCCTCATCTCCGGTATCAACCTGGTGAACCTTCTCTGCACTCCCTCCAATGCCAATATATCCTTCCTCATATAAGGGGACCAATACTGCACACAGTATTCCAGCTGCGGCCTCACCAATGCCCTGTACAGGTGCATCAAGACATCCCTGCTTTTATATTCTATCCCCCTCGCAATATAGGCCAACATCCCATTTGCCTTCTTGATCACCTGTTGTACCTGCAGACTGGGCTTTTGCGTCTCATGCACAAGGACCCCCAGGTCCCTTTGCATGGTAGCATGTTTTAATTTGTTTCCATTGAGATAGTAATCCCATTTGTTATTATTTCCTCCAAAGTGTATAACCTCGCATTTATCAACGTTATACTCCATTTGCCATATCCTCGCCCACTCACTCAGCCTGTCCAAATCTCTCTGCAGATCTTCTCCGTCCTCCACACGATTCATTTTTCCACTTATCTTTGTGTCGTCTGCAAACTTCGTTACCCTACACTCCGTCTCCTCCTCCAGATCATCTATATAAATGGTAAACAGTTGCGGCCCGAGTACCGATCCCTGCGGCACGCCACTAGTTACCTTCCTCCAACCGGAAAAACACCCATTTATTCCGACTCTTTGCTTCCTGTCGGATAGCCAGTCCCCAATCCACTTTAACACACTACCCCCAACTCCGTGTGCCCTAATCTTCTTCAGCAGCCTTTTATGGGGCACCTTATCAAACGCCTTTTGGAAATCCAAAAACACCGCATCCACCGGTTCTCCTCCATCAACCGCCCTAGTCACATATTCATAAAAATCCAACATGTTCGTCAAGCACGACTTTCCCCTCATGAATCCATGCTGCGTCTGAGGAAGTACACGTTCCGATCTGTCGAGGGAAGGGGGCCCTTAAAGTCCACACTCAGTCTTTCGAAGGGACGAGTGGCCTTAATGAGGTGTGCCCTGTCAGGTCGGTAGAAGTGCAGTTTGCATTCCGCGCATACCCGGCAGCTTCTGGTTATGGACCTGACATCCTCCACCGAGTAGGGTAGATTCCGGGCCTTTATGAAGTGGAAGAGCCGAGTGACCCCCGGATGGCAGAGGTCATTGTGGAGAGCCTGTAATCGATTCTCCTGCACACTAGCGCATGTTCCACGCGACAGGGCGTCCGAGGGCTCGTTGAGCTTCCCTGGACGGTACATGATATCATAATTGTAGGTGGAGAGTTCGATTCTCCACCTCAAGATTTTATCATTCTTGATCTTACCCCGTAACGTGTTGTTGAACATGAACGCCACGGACCGCTGGTCCGTGAGCAGAGTGAACCGTTTTCCAGCCAAGTAATGGCGCCAATGCCGAACGGCCTCCACAATGGCCTGGGCCTCCTTTTCCACCGCCGAATGTAGAATTTCGGGGCCTTGGAGGGTGCGAGAGAAAAAGGCGACGGGCCTGCCCGCCTGGTTAAGTGTGGCGGCCAGGGCGAAATCAGATGCATCACTCTCCACTGGAAGGGGATGGACTCATCGATAGCATGCATCGTGGCTTTCGCGATGTAGGCTTTTATTCTTGCAAAGGCTAAGCGAGCCTCTGTTGCTAGGGGAAAAGAGGTAGACTTGATGAGCAGACGGGCTTTGTCTGCGTAATTGGGAACCCACTGTGCATAGTATGAGAAGAAGCCTAAACATCTTCTCAGTGCTTTGATGCTAGTGGGCAGGGGGAGTTCGAGGAGGGGACGCATACGGTCTGGATCAGGGCCAAGGACGCCGTTTTCCACCACGTATCCGAGGATAGCTAGGCGGCGCGTGCGAAATACACACTTCTCCCTGTTGTAGGTCAGATTCAGGCGAGATGCAGTGCGTAAGAATCTAAGAAGGTTGGCATCGTGGTCCTGCTGGTCATGGCCGCAGATGGTGATGTTATCCAGTTACGGGAAGGTAGCCCGCAGCCCGTTCTGGTCCACCATTCGGTCCATAGCACGCTGGAAGACCGAGACCCCATTCGTGACACCAAAAGGAACCCTTAAAAATTGGTACAGGCGACCATCCGCCTCAAAGGCCGTGTATTGTCGGTCCTCTGGGTGAATGGGGAGCTGGTGATAAGCAGATTTTAAGTCGATGGTGGAGAACACCCGGTACTGCGCAATCTGGTTGACCATGTCAGATATGCGCGGGAGGGGATACGCATCCAGCTGCGTGTATCTGTTAATGGTCTGACTATAGTCTATGACCATCCGGGGTTTGTTCCCATTCTTAACCACCACGACTTGCGCTCTCCAAGGACTAGCGCTAGGTTGGATGATCCCTTCCTTGAGGAGCCGCTGAACTTCAGATCAAATGAAGATCTGATCCTCAGCACTGTAACACCTGCTCTTTGTCGTGATGGGCTTGCAGCCTGGCACGAGATTCTGGAATAGGGAGGGTGTGGTAATCCTAAGCGTTGAGAGACTACATGTGGAGCGCGTTGGGCAATTTAGAGGCTGCGGGTCTCCCACTGAAAGCGGAGGGAGTGGCCCATCGTACTGCAGGGTTACACTCTTCAGGTGGACCATAAAATCTCGTCCTAGGAGTATCGGCGCGCAAAGGTGCGGTAACACAAGGAGCCTGAAGTTCTCGTAAACCGTGCCCTGCACCGTCAGATTGACCACGCAGCTCCCTAGCACGGTGACAGACCGGGACCTTGACGCCATTGAAATTTTCTGCTTGACAGTCCGAATCTGGAGACCACACCGCTTCACGGTGTCAGGGTGAATGAAGCTCTCCGTGCTCCCGCTATCAAACAAACAATAAATCTGGCGTCTGTTTACCTGTATGTCCATCATGGACTTGTCGAGTCTGTGAGGCTTGGCCTGGTCCAGGATGATCGACGCCACCGTTGGTTCGTGGGTGCAACTGCAGGCAGCTGAGATGGTTGATGATGACCCCTGCTGGTCATTCGCGGTCGGTGCCGACCAAAATGGCTGCCCCCATAGGTCGCACGTGGACGATGGCGCCAAAACCTGCGCCCCTGCAGGTCGCACGTGTCTTGCGACTCCGTCGTTCGGAATGGCGACGTCCTGGAATCGCACGTGGTAGAAGACCTTGAAGACGCAGAAGACAAGGAGGCTGGCTCCGGGGAGTCACACGCCGCACTGCTGTTTTTGGATGGAGGTTTGGACCGGCATACTTTGGAATAATGCCCCTTCTTGCCGCAGGCGGAGCACAATACCGCTTTAGCTGGACATCGCTGCCGAGGGTGTTTCACCCCCCCACAGAAGTAACACCGCGGGCCACCTGGAGCTGCTGCCGTCGTCAGGTCCGAGGCTGGAAACGCAATCGCGTAGTTTTTCGGTCCCACTGAATAAAGTGGAGTCTGCGGCTGCCCCTGCCACACTGTCTCCACGCGGTCGTTGGGGTACATCTCCAGACTCTATGGTTTTAGTGAGATCGAGGTTACCTTGCTCCAACAGCCGAAGGCGGATGTACGACGAGCCGATTCCCGCCACGAACGCATCTCGAACTAGGTCGCTCATGTACTGGGCTGCCGACATTGACTTGCAGTTGCAGGCTCTGGCTAGCTGCTGAAGCTCGCACGCGTACTGTTCTGTCGTTTCACCGGGCTGCCGCCGTCGAGTGGCTAGAAGGTGTCGAGCATGGATCTCATTCGGCGGTTTGTTGTATCGCTTTTTGAGAAGCTCGAGGGCCCCTTTGTAGTTGGTGGCCCCACGGATCACGAAGTATACAGCGTCGCTTACCCTCGCGTGGAGGACCCGGAGTCTGTCGGCGTCGTCAGTGACCGCTGTGGAGGCGTCGAGGTAATCTTGGAAACACTTCAACCAGTGGTCGAAAGTGTTCGATGCTCCCGCCGCACGTGGGTCCAACGTAAGCCATTCGGGTTTAAGCATTTGCTCCATGTTTTCTTTTGTAAAAAAAAGAATTTACTTGTTGGCAATAAAATTGATGTGCGATATATCACATGGGAGGCAGGATGTACTCGGGAAATAAAGGCTTTTATTGCCAACAATAACGGAGCTACTATATACAATATACAATCCCAGACTAAAGGGTCACCAGGCAGAGCAGTGACCTTTATACCTCTCCCAGGAGGCGGAGCCAACTGGGGTGTACCATAGGACTATGTTAACAGGTAGAACAGCCCAACCCTAACCCCAACAGTAACATATCTACAGACTCATAGTACTGGCCAGACCATGGCTCAGCACTACCTGGTGGGAACCAACAATGGTTCACCACACTCTGCAACAGACTATTCTCCCTGTGTCCGAGTAGATTTCCTCCAGGTGCTCCGGTTTCCTCCCACAGTCCAAAGATGTGCGGGTTAAGTGGATTAGCTGTGGTAAATGTGCAGGGTTAGGGGATTTTGCAGAAGATGGTTCTGGGTAAGATGCACTTTCAGAGAGCCCAAAGGCTTCCTTCTGCAGTGTAGGGATTCTATGAAATTTTAGCTGTCACTTGATCACCCATTCCACAAGTCTGCCAATGCCCTCTTTCAGTTTATCACTATCCTTCTAACAGTTTCCAAGCAAATATTGAAATTGTGCCCTGCGTTCCAAAGTCTGGGTTATTAAAATATATCCAGACTACCTGTGGTCCTAATATCGACCTCTGGAAATACCATTATATAAACAACGATTCACCACTACTCTCTGCTTCCTGCCAATTTTCTATCCATGCTTCTCTTGGCTCTTTTATCCTCATCGGCTCTAACTTCACAGGCAAGTCTGTTATGTAACCATTAAGAGTTTTAACAACACCAGGTTAAAGTCCAATGGGTTTATTTGGTAGCAAATGCCATTCGCTGTTCCGAAAGCTAATGGCATTTGCTACCAAATAAACCTGTTGGACTTTAACCTGGTGTTGTTAAAACTCTTACTGTGTGTACCCCAGTCCAACGCCGGCATCTCCACATCATGTAACCATAAATCAAATGTCTTTTGGAAATCCATGTACACCACCATATTAGCCTCATCAATCCTCCCTGTGACCTATTCAAATCTCAAGTTAGTTGAACATGATCTGCCATTAGCAAGTCCATGCTGGCTTTACTTAATTCATCCACATATGTCCAAGTGACTGTTAATTTTTTCCTGGATTATTATTCCTAAAACTTTTCCACCACTGAGGTTAAACTGGCCTACAGTTGCTGCCTTACCCTTAAACATTTTTTTGAACAAGGATATAACATTTGCAAATTTTCTGTCCCCTGGGACAACCTCTGTATCTCAGGAGTATAAGATTATAGCCAGTGCCTCAGCATTAGGGAGCAATCAGGTGAAGCTTCAGAATGAAAATAATACTGCCAAATTTGGAGCCCCTTGAATATCAAGGGACATAAGCATAGGATATGGCAAAAAAGAGAAGCTTGTGTCCGACACCGAGAACCTAATTAGAGGAGTATAGAAAGTGAAGGTGTAAAATTAAAATAGAAATTAGAAAATCAAAAAGAGGACATGAAAATGTATTGGCAAGTAAAACCAAAGATGTTTTATAAATATATCACAAGTAAAAGCATTACTAAGAAAATTGTGGGGCCAATTAGAGACCAAAAATCTAACTTGTGTGGAGTGAAAGAAGATTTGGAAGTGGGCTGAAATTTTGTCGCAGGACAACAACGGTGGGTTCAGACATTTGTGGGATTTCCTCTCATTCATAGGACGACTGGCCACACAACATGATGCAGTGAACAAAGAACAAAGAACAATACAGCACAGGAACAGGCCCTTCGGCCCTCCAAGCCCGCGCCGCTCCCTGGTCCAAACTAGAGCATTCTTTTGTATCCCTCCATTCCCACTCCGTTCATATGGCTGTCTAGATAAGTCTTAAATGTTCCCAGTGTGTCTGCCTCCACCACCTTGCCTGGCAGCGCATTCCAGGCCCCCACCACCCTCTGTGTAAAATACGTCCTTCTGATATCCGTGTTAAACCTCCCCCCTCTCACCTTGAACCTATGACCCCTCGTGAACGTCACCACCGACCTGGGAAAAAGCTTCCCACCGTCCACCCTATCTATGCCTTTCATAATTTTATACACCTCTATTAGGTCACCCCTCATCCTCCGTCTTTCCAGTGAGAACAACCCCAGTTTACCCAATCTCTCCTCATAACTAAGCCCTTCCATACCAGGCAACATCCTGGTAAACCTCCTCTGCACTCTCTCTAAAGCCTCCACGTCCTTCTGGTAGTGTGGCGACCAGAACTGGGTGCAGTATTCCAAATGCGGCTGAACCAACGTTCTATACAACTGCAACATCAGACCCCAACTTTTATACTCTATGCCCCGTCCTATAAAGGCAAGCATGCCATATGCCTTATTCACTACCTTCTCCACCTGTGACGTCACCTTCAAGGATCTGTGGACTTGCACACCCAGGTCCCTCTGCGTATCTACACCCTTTATGGTTCTGCCATTTATCATATAGCTCCCCCTACATTAGTTCTACCAAAATGCATCACTTCGCATTTATCAGGATTGAACTCCATCTGCCATTTCTTTGCCCAAATTTCCAGCCTATCTATATCCTTCTGTAGCCTCTGACAATGTTCCTTACTATCTGCAAGTCCAGCCATTTTCGTGTCGTCCGCAAACTTACTGATCACCCCAGTTACACCTTCTTCCAGATCGTTTATATAAATGACAAACAGCAGAGGTCCCAATACAGAGCCCTGCGGAACACCACTAGTCACAGGCACCCAGCCGGAAAAAGACCCTTCCACTACCACCCTCTGTCTTCTGTGACCAAGATGTGGAGATGCCGGCGTTGGACTGGGGAAAGCACAGTAAGAAGTCTCACAACAGCAGGTTAAAGTCCAACAGGTTTATTTGGTAGCAAATACCATAAGCTTTCGGAGCACTGCTCCTTCGTCAGATGGAGTGGTCTCTGTTCTCAAACAGTGCACAGACACAGAAATCAAATTACAGAATACTGATTAGAATGCAAATCTCTACAGCCAGCCAGGTCTTAAATGCACAGACAATGTGGATGGAGGGAGCATTCAACACAGGTTAAAGAGATGTGTATTGTCTCCAGACAGTACAGCTTGTGAAATTGTGCAAGTCCAGGAGTCAAGCTGTGGGGGTTACTGATAATGTGACATAAATCCAACATCCCGGTTTAGACCGTCCTCATGTGTGCGAAACTTGGCTATCAGTTTCTGCTCAGTGACTCTGCGCTGTCGTGTGTCGTGAAGACCGCCTTGGAGAACGCTTACCTGAAGATCCAAGGCTGAATGCCCGTGACTGCTGAAGTGCTCCCCCACAGGAAGAGAACAGTCTTGCCTGGTGATTGTCGAGCGGTGTTCATTCATCCGTTGTCGTAGCGTCTGCATGGTTTCCCCAATGTACCATGCCTCGGGACATCCTTTCCTGCAGCGTATCAGGTAGACAATGTTGGCCGAGTTGCAAGAGTAGGTACCATGTACCTGGTAGATGGTATTCTCACGTGAGATGATGGCATCCGTGTTGATGATCCGGCAAGATGTGCCGGATCATCAACACGGATGCCATCATCTCACGTGAGAACACCATCTACCAGGTACATGGTACCTACTCTTGCAACTCGGCCAACGTTGTCTACCTGATACGCTGCAAGAAAGGATGTCCCGAGGCATGGTACATTGGGGAAACCATGCAGACGCTACGACAACGGATGAATGAACACCGCTCGACAATCACCAGGCAAGACTGTTCTCTTCCTGTGGGGGAGCACTTCAGCAGTCACGGGCATTCAGCCTTGGATCTTCAGGTAAGCGTTCTCCAAGGCGGCCTTCACGACACACGACAGCGCAGAGTCACTGAGCAGAAACTGATAGCCAAGTTTCGCACACATGAGGACGGTCTAAACCGGGATGTTGGATTTATGTCACATTATCAGTAACCCCCACAGCTTGACTCCTGGACTTGCACAATTTCACAAGCTGTACTGTCTGGAGACAATACACATCTCTTTAACCTGTGTTGAATGCTCCCTCCACCCACATTGTCTGTGCATTTAAGACCTGGCTGGCTGTAGAGATTTGCATTCTAATCAGTGTTCTGTAATTTGATTTCTGTGTCTGTGCACTGTTTGAGAACAGAGACCACTCCATCTGACGAAGGAGCAGTGCTCCGAAAGCTTATGGTATTTGCTACCAAATAAACCTGTTGGACTTTAACCTGGTGTTGTGAGACTTCTTTCTGTGACTAAGCCAGTTCTCCACCCATCTAGCCATCTCCCCCTTTATCCCATGAGGTCCAACCTTTTTCACCAGCCTACCATGAGGGACTTTGTCAAACGCTTTACTAAAGTCCATATAGGCGACATCCACGGCCCTTCCCTCGTCAACCATTCTAGTCACTTCTTCAAAAAACTCCACCAGGTTAGTGAGGCATGACCTCCCTCTCACAAAACCATGCTGACTATCGTTAATGAGTTTATTCCTTTCTAAATGCATACATCCTATCTCTAAGAATCCTCTCCAACAACTTCCCAACCACGGACGTCAAGCTCGCCGGCCTATAATTACCCGGGTTATCCTTCCTACCCCTCTTAAATAACAGGACTACATTAGCTATCCTCCAATCCTCTGGGACCTCACCTGCGTCCAGTGACGAGACAAAGATTTGCGTCAGAGGCCCAGCGATTTCATCTCTCGTCTCCCTGAGCAGCCTTGGATAGATTCCATCAGGCCCTGGGGATTTGTCAGTGGACAGCCAATTAGATATTCATGGATGGGGTGTATAGCCAATCGTGGCAGAGGCAGACAGTTCAAAATCCAACTGTTAGCTCACAGGGTTGACGATCTGGGAGCCATATTTAAAGTACAGTGTAAGACATTCATCTATAATCTTGCAGCATCAGTTTGGCTGTGTGAGTGGGCTCACCATGTGGCAATACCTTCCTGCAGGTTCTCTTTTTGGCTGGTCCTGTTTCCCAGTGATGACAGCAGCAAGGCCTCATGTCTAATGAAGACAGTCTGGACAGAGGCCCGCAATAGAGTTTAGAAATCATGGGATCCACAAATGAAATTGGGTCCAGTGCAGAAAAAGGGTCAATGACCTCCTGTGACCCCTGTAAGTGGCATGGCTTAGTCACTACAAAGTGCATCAATCATAGAGAACTCATAGAATTCCTACAGTGCAAAAGGAGGCCACTCAGCCCATCGAGTCTGCACCGAAAACAATCGCACCCACACCCTATCCTCGCAACTCCACATATTTACCTCACTAATCCTTCTAACCTATGCATCCCGGTACACTAGGGGGCAATTTAGCATGGCCAATCAACCTAACCTGCACATCTTTAGACTGTGGGAGGAAACCGGAGCACCCGGAGGAAACCCACGCAGACACAGGGAAAATGTGCAAACTCCACACAGACAGTGACCCGAGCCAGGAATCGAACCCAGGTCTCTGGCGCTGTGAGGCAGCAGTGCTAACCACCATGCCACCCCAATCAATGTAAATGAGTTACGAAGGAGGTGAGGCTGGAGGGTGGGAACCAGGCATCAGTACCAAATGGAGCATGTGGATTAATGTGTCAGAGCCAGTTCACACTTTGAAAGTTGTACCAGTTGCAGGACAGTCCATGTGTCGGACATTAGTTTGCCTCGGTGGTGACAGGCCTGCATATTCACTCGGGGATTAGGAGACCATTGAAATGACATCCAGTTCTTCTGTCTGCCTGCAGGACAGAGAGTAATTCAGGAGTGGGTAAAGTCAGTGGAAGGGTTCCCAGAAATCAGAATCAAGATCCTCATTGAAGAGGAGGCTGAGGGATTGGCAGGGGAAGATGGTAATTGATCCTGTTTTGACAGAGAGGCCCTGTTTCAGGGTATCTAGATGGGGATGTCACCAGCCTGGTATATACAGGATACAGACCGGATAGATTGATGGGCAAAGGGAATAAAACAAAGATCAAAGAAAATTACAGCACAGGAACAGGCCCTTCGGCCCTCCAAACCTGCACCGACCATGCTGCCTGACTAAAACCCCCTACGCTTCTGGGGACCATATCCTTCTATTCCCATCTCATTCATGTACTTGTCAAGGCGCCCCTTAAAAGTCACTACCGTATCAGCTTCCACTACCTCCCCCGGCAATGAGTTCCAGGCACTCACCACTCTCTGTGTAAAAAATCTGCCTCGTACATCTCTTTTAAAACTTGCCCCTCGCACCTTAAACCTATGCCCCCTAGTAATTGACTCTTCCACCCTGGGAAAAAGCTTCTGACTATCCACTCTGTCCATGCCTCTCATAATCTTGTAGACTTCTATCAGGTCTCCCCTCAACCTCCATCGCTCCAGTGAGAACAAACCACGTTTCTCCAACCTCTCCTCGTAGCTGATGCCCTCCATACCAGGCAACATCCTGGTAAATCTTTTCTGTACCCTCTCCAAAGCCTCCACATCCCTCTGGTAGTGTGGCGACCAGAATTGAACACTATATTCCAAGTGCGGCCTCACTAAGGTTCTATAAAGCGTCAACATGACTTGCCAATTTTTAAACTCAATACCCCGGCCGATGAAGGCAAGCATGTCGTATGCCTTCTTGACTACCTTCTCCACCTGCATTGCCACTTTCAGTGACCTGTGTACCTGTACACCCAAGATCCCTTTGCCTATCAATACTCTTAAGGGTTCTGCCATTTACTGTATATTTCCTATCTGTATTAGACCTTCCAAAATGCATTACCTCACATTTGTCCGGATTAAACTCCATCTGCCATCTCTCGGCCCAAGTCTCCAACCGATCTATATCCTGCTGTATTCTCTGATGGTCCTCATCGCTTTCCGCAAATCCACCAACCTTTGTGTCGTCCGCAAACTTACTAGTCAATCCAGTTACATTTTCCTCCAAATCATTTATATATATATATTACAAACAGCAAAGATCCCAGCACTGATCCCTGAGGAACACCACTTGTCACAGCCCTCCATTCAGAAATGTACCCTTCCACTGCTAACCTCTGTCTTCTTTGACAGAGTAAGAAGTTTAACAACACCAGGTTAAAGATCCACAGGTTTACTTGGTAGCAAAAACCACAAGCTTTCGGAGCGCTGCTCCTTCATCAGGTGAGTGGGAATTCTGTTCACAAACAGGGCTATAAAGACACACAGTATAAAAACACAAACTCAATTTACCGAATAATGGTTGGAATGCGAATACTTACAGCTAATCAAGTCTTAAAGGTACAAACAATGTGAGTGGAGAGAGCACCAAGACAGGTCAAAGTGATGTGTATTGTCTCCAGACAGGACAGCCAGTGAAATTCTGCAAGTCCAGGCAAACTGTGAGGATTACAGATAGTGTGACATGAACCCAATATCCCGGTTGAGGCCGTCCTCATGCGTGTGGAACATGGCTATCAGTTGCTGCTCAGCGACTCTGTGCCATCATGTGTCGTGAAGGCCGCCTTGGAGAACGCTTACCCGAATATCAGAGGCCGAATGCCCGTGACCGCTGAAGTGCTCCCCAACAGTGCCTCCCGAAGATACACAAAGCAAACACACCCGGCCGTCCCATTGTATCGGGCAATGGGACCCTGTGCGAGAACCTCTCCGGCTACGTCGAGGGCATCCTGAAACCCATTGTACAAAGAACCCCCAGCTTTTGTCGCGACACTACGGAAACTCAGCACACATGGAGCAGTTGGACCAGGAGCGCTCCTCGTCACAATGGATGTCTCGGCACTCTACACCATCATCCCCCATGATGATGGCATTGCTGCAACGGCCTCAGTGCTCAGCGCCGACAACTGTCAGTTTCCAGATGCAATTTTACAACTCATCCGCTTCATCCTGGACCACAATATCTTCACCTTCAACAACCAGATCTTCATCCAGACACATGGAACAGCCATGGGGACCAAATTCGCACCTCAATATGCCAACATCTTCATGCACATGTTCGAACAAGACTTCTTCACCGCACAGGACCTTCAACCGATGCTATACACTAGATACATCGATGACATTTTCTTCCTTTGGACTCATGGTGAACAATCACTGAAACAACTATATGATGACATCAACAAGTTCCATCCCACCATCAGACTCACCATGGACTACTCTCTGGAATTGGTTGCATTCTTGGACACACGCATCTCCATTAAGGACGGTCACCTCAGCACCTCACTGTACCGCAAGCCCACGGATAACCTCACGATGCTCCACTACTCCAGCTTCCACCCTAAACACGTTAAAGAAGCCATCCCCTACGGACAAGCCCTCCGAATACACAGGATCTGCTCGGATGAGGAGGATCGCAACAGACACCTCCAGACGCTGAAAGATGCCCTCATAAGAACAGGATATGGCGCTCGACTCATCGATCGACAGTTCCGACGCACCACAGCGAAAAACCGCACCAACCTCCTCAGAAGACAAACACGGGACACGGTGGACAGAGTACCCTTCGTTGTCCAGTACTTCCCCGGAGCGGAGAAGCTACGGCATCTCCTCCGGAGCCTTCAACATGTCATTGATGAAGATGAACATCTTGCCAAGGCCATCCCCACACCCCCACTTCTTGCCTTCAAACAACCGCACAACCTTAAACAGACCATTGTCCGCAGCAAACTACCCAGCCTTCAGGAGAACAGTGACCACGACACCACACAACCCTGCCACAGCAACCTCTGCAAGACGTGCCGGATCATCGACACAGATGCCATCATCTCACGTGAGAACACCATCCACCAGGTACATGGTACCTACTCTTGCAACTCGGCCAACGTTGTCTACCTGATGCGCTGCAGGAAAGGATGTCCCGAGGCATGGTACATTGGGGAAACCACGCAGACGCTGCGACAACGGATGAATGAACACCGCTCGACAATCACCAGGCAAGACTGTTCTCTTCCTGTTGGGGGGCACTTCAGCGGTCACGGGCATTTGGCCTCTGATATTCGGGTAAACGTTCTCCAAGGTGGCCTTCACGACACACAATGGCACAGAGTCGCTGAGCAGAGACTGATAGCCAAGTTCCGCACACACGAGGACAGCCTCAACCGGGATCTTGGGTTCATGTCACACTATCTGTAATCCCCACAGCTTGCCTGGACCTGCAGAGTTTCACTGGCTGTCTTGTCTGGAGACAATACACATCTCTTTGACCTGTCTTGGTGCTCTCTCCACTCACATTGTTTGTACCTTTAAGACTTGATTAGCTGTAAGTATTCGCATTCCAACCATTATTTGGTAAATTGAGTGTGTGTCTTTATATGCCCTGTTTGTGAACAGAATTCCCACTCACCTGACGAAGGAGCAGCACTGCAAAAGCTTGTGGCTTTTGCTACCAAATAAACCTGTTGGACTTTAACCTGGTGTTGTTAAACTTCTTACTGTGTTTACCCCAGTCCAACACCGGCATCTCCACATCATGACTTCTTTGACCAAGCCAGTTTTGTATCCATCTTGCCAGCTCACCTCTGATCCCATGCGACTTCACCCTCTGCACCAGTCTGCCATGAGGGACCTTGTCAAAGGCCTTACTGAAGTCCATGTAGACAATATGTGTATAACCATCAGTAAATTCTTTGTGTCCTCCAGTACAGCTACTCACAGTCACAGCAGACAGTGAAAGCAGCAAGTATGACCTCCACCTCTGAGGATGGTGAAATCGATCAGTCAGAAGATTCACCATTGCATCATCTCCCCTCCACCTGTGCAGAGACAGTCACCTCGGTGGTTACACTTCCCCAATTAGACTCGGGGTCACAATCTGGTGATCGCATCACTGACACACCCCCACAGCTGATAGAGGATGTGACAGTCTAGGATCCAACTAATATGGGAGGACTGCTGGAGGCCAGGTCCGTGCTGAGCCCCAGGATGATGATGGACCTCTGTGAATGGCCACAGAGATGCAGAGACAGACAGAGGAACATCCAAGATGCTCAAGGCTATACACAGCTTTGAATGAACAGTGAGGTGTCCATCAAAGCCATGAGTTCTTGCAAGGTTCCAGCATATGAGCTTATTGCTTCCTTCTTGGAGAGGTTGTTGACTCCCATGGTGAGCCACATCTAGAACACTCTGTGGCTGTCAATACACAATTGAACTTGCATTCCACCGCTCTGCCATGAGTTCTGCACATTGATGTCTAGGTGAAAGGGGGGCAAAATGTCGCTCCAGGTGCCCCTTCTCCTTCTGGAGTCAGAGAGGCCATCACATACTGACAGTGAGGAGGAGCACCTGTGTAAGATACCCTCAGCAAGTCAAAGCCCTCCAGGCCTCAGACCACTAGAGGAGAGCAGCAAAGGTCATCTCAGACAATGGGGCATAACACTCAACATGCTACCTGAACCTCAGCTGCAGATGTCGGGATTGGACCTGGGAAATGTAAAGTGAAAAAAATCTAATAACACAAAGGAGGCACTGGTGTCTTTTCATTCTGTGGGTATTATAAATTATATGTAAATATATAGTTTGGATCATTTCATTCATGTGTGTTGAATGGTCATGTTGGGAGCTGTACAAACTGTTGGGTGTATTTAAGGATGTCCACGGACGATCTATGCTGGGTGATGTGTGGACCTATGGCAACACCATTTATCATGCGCCCTCGGAAATCGTGGACTCTTGGAGTCTCTTGATATGTGTGGGTTTCTATTTAAGGTAACTTTTATTGGGTTATGGGTTTGGAATCTGGCTGGCAAGTCATTTTGTGATGTTCACACCCTAATCATCCATCAGAAGCAGTGCCCGTATCTGAGGTATTCTGTATATTGCAGGCTTACGTATAAGTTCTTGGCAGTGTTTACATTGTGTGTCACTGAGTCATGTATAACTTCCTTCCATATAACAGGTGTGTGTGGCTTTGACAAAACCATGCATTTGGGCTTGCTTATATCACAACAGTTGTTTTCCTTCTAGTGGCAGAGGCCGTAGGAATGTAGGTTGGTCTGGAAGCAATGTGTCAGATTTGCTGGCACTGCCACCATGACATCTATTGAGGAAGAGATCAAGAGACTTCATCCTTTTTGGAATCAAGTTACAATGACGGTGTCACAAACCTGGCTGGTGTCTGCAGCTGTAACATGCACTCCCTCTGGATCATCAGGCTTTTCTTCCATGTTTGAGGAACCTCCAGCTCCTCAGAATGCCAATCCCTCATCTTTTGCTGCACCAGCAAAAGATGAGGGATTGGCGGCACGGTAGCACAGTGGTTAGCACTGCTGCTTCACAGCTCCAGAGTCCTGGGTTCGATTCCCGGCTCGGGTCACTGTCTGTGTGGAGTTTGCACATTCTCCTCGTGTCTGCGTGGGTTTCCTCCGGGTGCTCCGGTTTCCTCCCACAGTCCAAAGATGTGCGGGCTAGGTTGATTGGCCAGGTGAAAAATTGCCCCTTAGAGTCCTGGGATGCGTAGGTTAGCGGGATTAGCGGGTAAAATATGTGGGGGTAGGACCTGGGTGGGATTGTGGTCGGTGCAGACTCGATGGGCCGAATGGCCTCCTTCTGCACTGTAGGGTTTCTATGAATTCTATGAAAAAAGTTGGAGATGGAGGAGCTGGAGGCTTTTTTGGATGCAGTAATCAATAATGATCCTGGAATCCCTCTGAAGCCTGTGTGGCATCGCTCCACCTGAATGCCCAGACAGTGAAACCTCATCTCCAACAAGGCCAAAGTCTGCTCTGTTGTTGCCCTTGTTGAGGCATTAGTGATATTATACCTCTTCTCTGATAGGCTTTGTGGGTTCTGCACAGGTGGCATGAGCCAGGTCTTCTGTGGATATCACCTGTCACACAGGAACCACCCATCCATTTGCTGTGTTTTCCAGTGGCTGAGGCGGCTCGCCATTGGCCATTCGCAGAATCTTCCAGTCCCGTCAATGTCTGCACCATTTTGGGTAGCTTGCCTATCCCATCGCCAGGGAAATGATCAGATATCCAGCCACTAGTTCCTAAGAATTAAAAATATATAAAGGGGGTGAGCAAGGCAGATTAAATACAGATGTAAGGTACTACATGTAGGGAAACAAGTGGATAAGACAAGTACATAAAATGTTTAGAAATCATAGAAACCCTACAGTACAGAAAGAGGCCATTCAGCCCATCGAGTCTGCACCGACCACAATCCCACCCAGGCCCTACCCCCATATCCCTACATATTTACCCGCTAATCCCTCTAATCTACGCATCACAGGACACTAAGGGGCAATTTTAGCATGGCCAATCAACCTAACCTGCACATCTTTGGACTGTGGGAGGAAACCGGAGCACCCGGAGAAAACCCACGCAGACACGAGGAGAATGTGCAAACTCCACACAGACAGTGACCCGAGCCGGGAATCGAACCCAGGTCCCTGGAGCTGTGAAGCAGCAGTGCTAACCACTGTGCTACCGAATGTTTGAGCACAGAAACGGGTAGATTAACCCAGTAGGTTTATACTCCTGCTTATTATAGAATCCCTACAGTGCAGAAGGAGGCTATTCAGCCCATCAAGACTGCACCAACTCTGACAGAGCATCTTTCCCAGTCCCAACCCCTATCCCTATTACCCCACACATTTGTTCCGCTATTTCCCCTAACCTACCTATCTTGGGACACTAAAGGACAAATTTAGCACGGCCAATTCACCTAACCCACACAAACAAAACAAAGAACAAAGAACAATACAGCACAGGAACAGGCCCTTCGGCCCTCCAAGCCCGTGCCGCTCCCTGGTCCAAACTAGACCATTCTTTTGTATCCCTCCATTCCCACTCCGTTCATGTGGCTATCTAGATAAGTCTTAAACGTTCCCAGTGTGTCCGCCTCCACCACCTTGCCTGGCAGCGCATTCCAGGCCCCCACCACCCTCTGTGTAAAATATGTCCTTCTGATATCTGTGTTAAACCTTCCCCCCCTTCACCTTGAACCTATGACCCCTCGTGAACGTCACCACCGACCTGGGGAAAAGCTTCCCACCGTTCACCCTATCTATGCCTTTCATAATTTTATACACCTCTATTAAGTCTCCCCTCATCCTCCATCTTTCCAGGGAGAACAACCCCAGTTTACCCAATCTCTCCTCATAACTAAGCCCCTCCATACCAGGTAACATCCTGGTAAACCTCCTCTGTACTCTCTCCAAAGCCTCCACGTCCTTCTGGTAGTGTGGCGACCGGAACTGGACGCAGTATTCCAGATGCGGCCGAACCAACGTTCTATACATCTGCAACATCAGACCCCAACTTTTATACTCTATGCCCCGTCCTATAAAGGCAAGCATGCCATAAGCCTTCTTCACCACCTTCTCCACCTGTGATGTCACTTTCAAGGATCTGTGGACTTGCACACCCAGGTCCCTCTGCGTATCTACACCCTTTATGGTTCTGCCATTTATCATATAGCTCCTCCCTACATTATTTCTACCAAAATGCATCACTTCGCATTTATCAGGATTGAACTCCATCTGCCATTTCTTTGCCCAAATTTCCAGCCTATCTATATCCTTCTGCAGCTTCTGACAATGCTCCTCACTATCTGCAAGTCCTGCCAATTTTGTGTCGTCCGCAAACTTACTGATCACCCCAGTTACACCTTCTTCCAGATAGTTTATATAAATCACAAACAGCAGAGGTCCCAATACAGAGCCCTGCGGAACACCACTAGTCACAGGCCTCCAGCCGGAAAAAGACCCTTCCACTACCACCCTCTGTCTTCTGTGACCAAGCCAGTTCTCCACCCATCTAGCCACCTCCCCCTTTATCCCATGTGATCCAACCTTTTTCACCAGCCTACCATGAGGGACTTTGTCAAACGCTTTACTAAAGTCCATATAGACGACATCCACGGCCCTTCCCTCGTCAACCATTTTGGTCACTTCTTCAAAAAACTCCACCAGGTTAGTGAGGCATGGACTTGGATGAGGGCGTGGAAGGATGGATTAGTAAATTTGCGGATGACACTAAAGTCGGTGGAGTTGTAGACAGTGCGGAGGGAAGTGGCAGGTTACAGAGGGACATAGATAAGCTGCAGAGCTGGGCTGAGAGGTGGCAAACGGAGTTTAATGCGGAAAAGTGTGAGGTGATTCACTTTGGAAGGAGTAACAGGAATACAGAGTACTGGGCTAATGGTAAGATACTTGGTAGTGTGGATGAAAAGAGGGATCTGGGTGTCCATGTGCATAGATCCCTGAAAGTTGGCACCCAGGTTGATAGGGTTGTTAAGAAGGCGTACGGTGTATTAGCTTTTATTGGTAGAGGGATTGAGTTTCGGAGCCAGGAGGTCATGCTGCAACTGTACAAAACTCTGGTGCGGCCGCATTTGGAGTATTGTGTACAGTTCTGGTCGCCATATTATAGGAAAGATGTGGAAGTGTTGGAAAGGGTGCAGAGGAGATTTACCAGGATGTTGCCTGGTATAGTGGGAAAATCGTATGAGGAAAGGCTGAGGGGCTTGAGGTTGTTTTCATTAGAGAGAAGAAGGTTAAGAGGTGACTTAACAGAGGCATACAAGATGATCAGAGGATTAGATAGGGTGGATAGTGCGAGCCTTTTTCCTCGGATGGTGATGGCTAACACGAGGGGACATAGCTTTAAATTGAGGGGTGAGAGATATAGGACAGATGTTAGAGGTAGGTTCTTTACTCAGAGAGTAGTAAGGGCGTGGAATGCCCTGCCTGCAGCAGTGGTGGACTCGTCAACGTTGAGAGCGTTCAAGTGGTTATTGGATAAACATATGGATGATATTGGAATAGTGTAGATTAGAGGGGCTTTAGATTGGTACCACTGGTCGGCGCAACATCGGGGGCCGAAGGGCCTGTACTGCGTTGTAATGTTCTATGCAAATGTTACCTGTAATCACCTTCACCACTCTGCTGCCCTCACCTGGACACTAACCTTCACTCAAAGTAGGAAGTGTGTCCCGGTAATCCACCTTCTGGTCGCAGTGACTGCACCTATGCAAATATATATATTTTTTTAATATACTTTTCCAATTCAATCAAATCAAATTCAGAGTCTCAACAAGTTGAGACATTTCAGATCCAGGCTGACAAGACAGGGCAAGCGACCAAAATCACCCTGTTCTGGGCCTGATCTACATGAGCCAAGCTGATTGGAGAAGGGGGAGGTTCCTCCTCCAAGACTTGAGCTCATTTGCATCTTAGCCAAAAGGCCGAGATGCCACTTTTAAAAATTGCTTCACATGAAACATATGAAGCTTCAGTGTAACCTAATGACCTCGACCAAGTGCGGCCGACCATACTACACTTGATCTTAGGCAAAAGGCACCTATGCAAATATTACCTACAATCACCTTTGCCACTGTGGTGCTCTCACCTGGACATTTACCTTCACTCAAAGTAGGAAGTGTCTCCCGGAAATCCACCTTCTGGTCGCAGTGAGTGCACCTATGCAAATGTTATCTGCAATCACCTTTGTCACTCTGCTGCCCTCACCTGGACACTTATCTTCACTCGAAGTAGGAAGGTGTCTCCCGGAAATCCACACTCTGGTCGCAGTGACTGCACCTATGCAAATATTACCTGCAACCGCCAATCACCTTCGCCGCTCTACTGCCCTCACCTGAACTTGAGGAAGACAGGTATACCTGCATGGTTTAAATTCCATGGTGCAGACAGTGTTGGATGTCATGAGAAAGGGTATCTCTGCAAATATGGCTACTGGCAAGATTAAAGTGATTATTGATAAAAATATCTGCATACCCAATCCACTTCTCTTATCACACTTCTCTCTCTTCCTTCTCAAGCTTCTACTTGAGAAGCCATAGATGTGTGGGTTAAGAAAAATCACTGCCTTTGATTTGCAATGATGGTACAAATATAGATAGTGCAGGTGACTGCAGCAGAATGAAAGTAACATTTCTGCTGCCATGTTAATAACCTGCATGATGCACTGCCTGTGGTTACACACAAACTGCACACTGAGGGACTGGAATCCTCTTCTGTTCTTGAAAATGTCCAAGTTATCATAAGGCACGTGCAAAACAATGTGAAATCTGTGCCAATGCTTGCTCCATCTACTTTCAATAGCAACCTAGTTAGTGCAACAAACTGAAATATGTTCCTTATATTTCCAGAAGCAGCCTGGAAAGAGACACATAAAAGTTAACAACAGTTACTTTGATAGCCATAGGCATAGCAAACCTTTCTTTGCTTTGAGGTTACATTTATGACTGCAGCAGTTGTCAAATTTCATTTATTAGCTCTTTAGTACCATCTCTAGCATTTGTTCACACTGAACGTGAGGCCAGGGAATCGATCTCTAAACGCATCAATGAATAAGGCTTCCTTCTGAGAGTCCTTCGCTTTCTTTAAGTTTATTCATTGGTGTCACAAGTAGGCTTACATCAACACTGCAATGAAGTTATTGTGAAAATCCCCTTGTCGCCACACTCCGGCATGTGTTCGGGTACACTGAGGGAAAATTTAGCACAGCCAATGCACCTAAAACCATAGCACCCGGAGGAAACCCATGCAGACACGGGGTGAACGTGCAGACTCCACACAGACAGTGACCCAAGCCAGGAATTGAACCTGGGTCCCTGGCACTGTCACTCACCTGAAGAAGGGGCTCAGAGCCTCGAAAGCTTGTGTGGCTTTTGCTACCAAATAAACCTGTTGGACTTTAACCTGGTGTTGTTAAACTTCTTACTGTGTTCACCCCAGTCCAACGCCGGCATCTCCACATCATGACTGTGAGGCAGCAGGGCCAACCATTGTACCCCCATGCCACCCTCTTCCAGCAGCTTGTTATGCTCAGGTTGAACTCTCTTCATCCTCCCAGTCATGCTGAACACCGAGAGGAAGGCCTACCAGGTCACCCAGCTCTAGAAGCACTTTAGAATAGGGTTTCAAACAAACATAAGGGTTTCAAACAAACCGTGGGCGGCACGGTAGCACAGTGGTTAGCACTGCTGCTTCACAGCTCCAGGGACCTGGGTTCGATTCCCGGCTTGGGTCGCTGTCTGTGTGGAGTTTGCACATTCTCCTCGTGTCTGCGTGGGTTTCGTCCGGGTGCTCCGGTTTCCTCCCACAGTCCAAAGATGTGCGGGTTAGGTTGATTGGCCATGCTAAAATTGCCCTTAGTGTCCTGAGATGCATAGGTTAGAGGGATGAGTGGGTGGGATATGGGGGTAGGGCCTGGGTGGGATTGTGGTCGGTGCAGACTCGATGGACCGAATGGCCTCTTTCTGTACTGTAGGGTTTCTATGGTTTCATAAATGTATTTCAGTACCAGCCATACCACGTCCTGCAGGCTATTGGAATTTTAGGAAAGTATAGCGAAGCTCAAAAAAAAATACACGGGATTGTGCAAGAAGAAGTAAACCACCAACATACCTGCACGTTCATAATCGCTTTAGGTAGTGCTGCTGAGGGAACCCTCTATACCATTTACCACAATGCTCAAATGTGTGAGGTTAAGACAGGGCAATAAAGTATTGCAAACAGATGTATGCTGCCCCAATATGAAAATAATTTTTTTTAAAACCCCCCAGAGACACAGACCACCCCCCACCTCCCCCACTCCCTTCCACCCAGGGAACACCCCCAACCTGAGCCTCTCCAATTGAAGCCCCCTCGGTAGTGCCTCTGGGGGATGAATGATAAAGCGGGGAGGATGCTAATAACATTTAAATGGTAATGGGGCTTCTGACCTTTCATGATGTAAACCCCATTATGCCTTTGGCAGGGGAACTATCTCATCAACATAAGTGTCATTTTGGGACTCTTGCTGGACTCTTTGCTCCCTCTGGCTTTCCTGCCTGTCAAAAACAGGGGTAAAAAATTAGTCTTTTACTTTAAAATAACAGAGAAATGTAAAAACATGTTTATTGTTAGTATTCTCTACAATATGACTTTAAGTAAATGCAGCTGTCTTAACTCATATCAGTTTGTTGAGATACTTCATATTTGCATGGAATTTAATGCAGAACAGAGTCTCCCTGAAAGATTGCCTGACATACCATGGATAGTCTCCCAGTCTTTGTTTCAACCTGGCTTACTGTTATCTGATTTCCCTAATGCTCTCTCGTCTTCTGCCAGATGTTGTAGAGTACTTCCTAATAGACTGGCTAGCATTGCTATTAATAAGGAACCATGAAACCACAAATAGTCAAATTACACAGTTAAAACCCTGTTCTTTTTCTTCTAATTGTCATGAAACATAAGAACTTTGTCCACAAAGACACATTTGCAAATCAATAGCCACATTCCAATTCACCAGGAGTTGGTAACATTTAATTGAAAAACTCTAACTTGCCCAACATAACCTGCTACTCACCGCCCTCCCCACCACCCACCACCTCAAGGTCAAGTTTCTGAATAGATGTGCAAACAACAATTTCTTCAGACTCTTTCTTTACAGATTTGTGAAGAGCAAGTCTTGCCTCACAAATTTGATAGAATTTTTTGAGGAGGTAACTAGGTGTGTAGATGAAGGTAGTGCAGTTGATGTCATATACATGGATTTTAGTAAGGCGTTTGATAAGGTCCCCCATGGTCGGCTTATGAAGAAAGTAAGGAGGTGTGGGATAGAGGGAAAGTAGGCCGATTGGATAGGTAACTGGCTATCTGATCGAAGACAGAGGGTGGTGGTGGATGGAAAATTTTCGGACTGGAGGCAGGTTGCTAGCGGAGTGCCACAGGGATCAGTGCTTGGTCCTCTGCTATTTGTAATTTTTATAAATGACTTGGAGGAAGGGGCTGAAGGGTGGATCAGTAAATTTGCTGAAGACACCAAGATTGGTGGAGTAGTGGATGAGGTGGAGGGCTGTTGTAGGCTGCAAAGAGATATAGATAGGATGCAGAGCTGGGCTGAAAAATGGCAAATGGAGTTTAACCCTGACAAATGCGAGGTGATTCATTTTGGTAGGACAAATTTAAATGTGGATTACAGGGTCAAAGGTAGGGTTCTGAAGAATGTGGAGGAACAGAGAGATCTTGGGGTTCATATCCATAGATCTCTGAAGGTTGCCACTCAAGTGGATAGAGCCGTGAAGAAGGCCTATAGTGTGTTGGCGTTCATTAACAGGGGGTTTGAGTTTTAGAGCCGTGGGGTTATGCTGCAACTGTACAGGACCTTGGTGAGACCACATTTGGAATATTGTGTGCAGTTCTGGTCACCTCACTACAAGAAGGATGTGGAGACACTGGAAAGAGTGCAAAGGAGATTTACCAGGATGCTGCC
This sequence comes from Mustelus asterias, assembly GCF_964213995.1. Classification (NCBI taxonomy): domain Eukaryota; kingdom Metazoa; phylum Chordata; class Chondrichthyes; order Carcharhiniformes; family Triakidae; genus Mustelus; species Mustelus asterias. Next base: position 62,693,030 of record NC_135815.1, on the reverse strand, counting down.
TGGTTTGGAGGGTAGGTCTTATGAGGAAAGGTTGAGGGAACTTGGGCTTTTCTCTTTGGAGCTGAGGAAGTTGAGAGGAGACTTGATAGAGGTTTATAAGATGATGAGGGGGATAGATAGAGTGAACGTTCAAAGACTATTTCCTCGGGTGAATGGAGCGGTAACTAGGGGGCATAACTATAGGGTTCGTGGTGGGAGATATAGGAAGGATGTCCGAGGTAGGTTTTTTACTCAGAGAGTGGTTGGGGTGTGGAATGGACTGCCTGCAGTGATAGTGGAGTCAGACACTTTAGGAACATTTAAGCGGTTATTGGATAGGCACATGGAGCACACCAGGATGATAGGGAGTGGGATAGCTTGATCTGGGTTTCAGACAAAGCTCGGCACAATATCGTGGGCCGAAGGGCCTGTTCTGTGCTGTACTGTTCTATGTTCTATGTTCTAGAAGGGTTTGGTTTTAAAATCTGGCCTTTTGTGATCTTAATGCACAGCCATTGCAAAAGCTGGCACTTTGACTTCTCAGTCAGGAGATGATGGTTCAAATCCCATGCCAGAGATTTGAGGGCCTAATTTTTCCATCCTGACACTAGTCGACCATCAGGGAAGCAAAGAAAGAGGCTGGCGCCACCCACATCCAGAATTCCTGCCCCATTTCTGGTACAAGCTATTTTTACTGGTGTGGGAAAAGTACAGGCTGCAACCTCACCCTTACATTCAGGTCATCACAGATGCACTCTTCACTAGAGTGACTGACTTCACCAGCTTCCCGATGGATACGGCCTCACAAACAGAGAGAGCTACAGGTTTTGCATCTATATACTTTGATGCGCTATCAATTAGGCAAAAGACTACTTGTGTGCCAATACAACTGTAGGCTTTTATTCATAACAGAATCAGGAGCACATCCCAACAGGTAACCGACCCGGACTGAACAAGGCGGAGGAGACAGCCACCTTTATACTAGGTGACAAGGGGAGGAGCCGAGCCGGCAGGGGGTGTGTCCAGGCATAACAAACACACAACGGTGGTCCAAGTAGGACAAAGGCACAACTGAGGTCCACCACATTCACCCCTCCTTTAAAAAAACAACACGGGGTGAAGCGGAAACAATATCACAAGTCCAGACGAACCGGTGGCTTGATCGCGATCGTCGTAGTGCAGGTCGCAGAGTTGTCCGAGCAGGGAGCGGAGTCAGCCCAGGCTCCAGGCACTGAGCGTCGAGAGGAGGCGCCAGGTGGTGTGAGGCGGACCCATCCATCGTCCCGTCCAGTAGTCGGGGACTGCGTGGCGACGGCACCGGCGACTCAAGCGAGCTGTACATAGGGGTGAGGGGAGTGGGCTGTGGCCCTGGTGGCGTACGGAGAACAGTTGGAACTGGCGCTGGGGGGTGGAGGGCCATAGCGGGCTCTGGGCGCTCGACACAAGGGACTGAGGGGCGGAGGGACGTGGTGGCCTCAGGGGCACCTGCGGGTGCCAGGTCGTGGACAGAGACCGTGTCCTCCCGCCCATCAGGGTACGCTACATAAGCGTATTGAGGATTAGCGTGGAGCAATTGGACCTCCTCGACCAAGGGTCTGCCTTATGGGTCCGGACATGCTTCTGAAGCAGAACGGGCCCCGGGGACATCAGCCAAGCTGGGAGCGAAGTACCTGAGGAGGACTTCCTGGGAAAAGTGAACATCCGCTCGTGAGGGGTCGTATTGGTCGCTGTACACAAGAGTGACCTAATTGAATGGAATGCGTCCGGGAGGACGTCTTGCCAACGGCTGACTGGAAGGCCCCTAGACTGTCGCGCTAATAGAACAGCCTTCCAGACGGTTGCGTTCTCCCGCTCTACTTGACCATTTCCCCTGGGGTTATAGCTAGTGGTGCGGCTGGAGGCAATGCCTTTGGCGAGCAGGTACTGCCTCAGCTCGTCACTCATGAATGAGGACCCGCGGTCGCTATGAATATAGGATGGAAAGCTGAACAGGGTGAAGAGCGTGTTCAGGGTCCGAATCACCGTAGCCGTGATCATGTCCAGGCAGGGGAAGGCAAAAGGGAAACGCGAGTATTCATCGATGACATTCAGAAAATAAACATTGCGGTTAGAGGAAGGGAGGGGGCCTTTAAAATCAATGCTGAGGCACTCAAACGCGCAAGTGGCTTTTATAAGGTGCGCCCCACCTGGCCGGTAGAACCGCGGTTTGCACTCTGCGCAGACCCTGCATTGCCTGGTAATCGTCCGGACTTCCTCGAGGGAGTAGGGCAGGGTCCGGGCTTTGACAAAGTGGAAAAATCTGGTGACAAACGGGTGACAGAGGTCGTTATGGAGGGACTGCAGCTGGTCCAGTTGGGTGCTGGCACATGTTCCACGGGACAGGGCATCTGGGGGCTCATTGAGCTTCCCAGGCCGGTACATGATGTCATATCTGTAGGTGGAGAGCTCAATCCTCCACCGCAAGATCTTGTCATTCTTAATCTTGCCCTTTTGCCTGGTGTTAAACAGGAAGGCAACTGACCGCTGGTCCGTAATTAAGGTGAACCGTTGGCCCGCAAGATAATGGCGCCAGTGCCGGACGGCCTCCACGATGGCCTGGGCCTCCTTCTCAGCCGAGGAGTGTCGAATCTCAGGGCCTTGTAGGGTCCGGGAAAAGAAGGCCACTGGACGGCCCCTTTGGTTAAGGGTGGCGGCTAGGGCAAAGTCAGATGCATCACTTCCCACTTGAAATGGGATGGATTCATCCACAGCATGCATCGCGGCCTTCGCGATGTCCGCTTTGATGTCGTCGAAGGCCCAACGGGCCTCCTCCGCCAGGGGAAAAGAGGTCGATTTTAGGAGCGGACGGGCTTTATCCGCATAACGGGGAACCCACTGGGCATAGTAGGAGAATGAGCCCAGGCATCTCCTCAGTGCTTTGAGAGTAGTAGGGAGGGGAAGCTGCATAAGGGGACGCATACGGGCTGGGTCGGGACCAAGGACACCATTTTCTACCACATACCCAAGGATAGCGAGGCGGCGTGTCCGAAAAACACACTTCGCCTCATTGTATGTGAGGTTCAGGAGAGTGGCCATACGGAGGAATTTTTGTAGGTTGGCATCATGGTCCTGCAGGTCATGGCCGCAGATGGTGACGTTATCCAGATACGGGAAAGTGGTCCGTAGCACGTGCTGGCCCACCATTTGATCCATGGCCCGCTGGAAATCTGAGACCCCATTGGTGACACCAAAGGGGACTCGGAGGAACTGGTAGAGGCGACCGTCCGCCTCAAAGGCAGTATATGGGCGATCCTCCGAGTGGATAGGGAGCTGGTGGTAAGCCGATTTCAAATCAATCGTAGAGAAAACCCTATAGTGCGCGATGCGGTTGACTATGTCCGCGATGCGGGGAAGAGGGTACGCATCTAGTTGTGTATACCTGTTTATGGTCTGGCTGTAGTCAATCACCATGCGGTGTTTCTCCCCTGACTTAACTACGACCACCTGCGCCCACCAGGGGCTGGTGCTGGCCTGGATAATCCCTTCCTTGAGCAAACGTTGTACTTCGGACCGAATGAAGGCCCGGTCTTCCGCACTATAGCACCTACTTTTGGTGACTATAGGCTGACAATCCGGGGTGAGATTATCGAATAAAGGGGGGGGGGGGTTAATCTTGAGGGTCGAGAGACTGCAGGTGGTGCGCAGGGGCCGCTGCCGTGACGGCGCCTTGCAGACAGAGAGCGGGGGATAAGGGCCATCATACTGCAGGGTGACGCTCCTATGATGGCTGAGGAAATCTAACCCCAGCAGTACAGCTGCACGGAGTCGCGGCAGCACGAGGAGCCAAAAACGCTCGTAGACTGTGCCCTGTACCGTCAGCGTCACCAAGCAGCACCCGAGGACCTCCACTGAGTGGGAATTCGAAGCCATGGAGATAGTCTGGCTCCAGGGCCGCACGGGAAGGGCATATCGACGCACTATGTGAGGGTGTATAAAACTTATGTGCTCCCGCAGTCGAACAGGCAGTTTTCTGCATGGTCATTTACCTTGATCTCCATTATTGACCTGGAGAGTTGGTGAGGCTGCGACTGGTCCAGGCAAATCGATGCCACCGTCGAATCCAGGAAGAATCCATCTTCATCCGCGTCTGATGATGTCACGGATAAAGGTTCCTGCTCGGCGCGTCTTGATGACGGCATCCAAGATGGCGACTCCCACACATGCGGCGACCGCATCAAAGATGGCAACTCCCGCACATCCGGCGACCGCATCAAAGATGGTGACTCCTGCACATGCGGCGACCGCATCAAAGATGGTGACTCCTGCACATGCGGCGACCGCATCAAAGATGGTGACTCCTGCACATCCGGCGACCGCATCAAAGATGGCGACTCCTGCACATGCGGCGACCGCATCAAAGATGGTGACTCCTGCACATGCGGCGACCGCATCAAAGATGGCGACTCCCGCGCATCCGGCGACCGCATCAAAGATGGTGATTCGCGCGCTGCCGCTGACTGCATTAAGGATGGCGGCGCCCGCGGAACACACGTGGCGCCATGAGGCTTCGCCCGGCAGACTTTGACGAAGTGGCCTAGCTTACTGCATCCGGAGCAGATCGCATCCTTTGCCGGGCAGCGACGCCGAGGATGCTTTGATAGGCCGCAAAAGTAGCATTTGGGCCCTGCTGGAACAGCCGTCGCGGTGGAACCGTCGATGGAACGGGATGCGGGGTCGGCCTCGAGATTGCGGGAGGCAGCTTCTAGCGATTCAGCCATCGTGGCCGTTTTCTGGAGATCCAGGCCATCCTGTTCAAGCAGGCGCTGCTGAATGCAAGTAGACTCAACACCTGCAACGTAGGCGTCCCAGATCAGGTCCTCCGTGTTCTGAGCTGCTGAAACAGCCTTACAGTCGCAAGCTCGAGCTAGGACCCGCAGGGCGCGCAGAAATTGGGCGCACGATTCTCCTGGCTGCTGCTTGCGAGTAGCCAGGTGATGTCTGGCATAGACCACGTGAGGGCTCTTTCGAAACTGCCCTTTTAAGAGTTCTATAGCGTCCGCGTATGTAGTAGCGTCCCGGAAGATACCGTAGACTGCATCGCTTACCCGGGCGCGGAGCACGTGGAGCTTATCGCCGTTGGAGTCGACGGCCGCAGCAGCGTCGATGAATGCTTCTAAGCAGTCCAGCCAATTGTCAAATTTATCAGAGACTCCGACCTCTTGAGGGTCTAATGTTAACTTGTCGGGTTTTAAAAGCTGCTCCATGTCGGTCAAATGTTATGAATAAAATTGATGCGCTATCAATTAGGCAAAAGACTACCTGTGTGCCAATACAACTGTAGGCTTTTATTCATAACAGAATCAGGAGCACATCCCAACAGGTACCGACCCGGCCTGAGCAAGGGGGAGGAGACAGCCACCTTTATACTAGGTGACAAGGGGAGGAGCTGAGCCGGCAGGGGTTGTGCCCAGGCATAACAAACACACAATGGTGGTCCAAGTAGGACAAAGGCACAACTGAAGTCCACCACATACTTAATAGGATGGAGGGTTATAGGTAGGCCTAAAAGGTAGGGATATGTTCGGCACAACTTGTGGGGCCGAAGGGCCTGTTTTGTGCTGTAGTTTTTCTATGTTCTATGTTCTATAACTGGCTTCCCAAAGGTCCAGCATATCAGAGACTGAACCAGAAAGGCAGATGCTGAAAGACCATACAGGTTGCAACAGGGAGGGCTATCATTCCATAAATGTGCAGCTGGTGTGTGACAATGGGAAAAACATCCTCCACATCTGTGCATGCGTCCCAGGAGGCCACCATAGCACATTTATACTTCACAAGTCAAGGCTACTACAGATCTTCTGCTCCATACCTCTGGTGATGGATTGTGAATGGCAATGGAGAAAGTGGCTTTTAACCCTGCTGAAGAGGGATCCTCAAACAGAGCCACAGCACAGATACAACACAAGATAGCTGCACACTGGGCCATTCACTGAGCAGACTGCTTAGATTTCAAAGCCTTGACCACTCTAGTGGAGTGTTCCTACTTGCCTGCCAATGTCTCCCAGACGATTGTCATGCGCTGCATGCTGCACAACATGGAGCAGCAGTGGGATTGGCACTTGAGGAGGCAGAGGGTGAGGAAAACCCCATATGTACTGCGGTGGGTTCTGCTATGAGAGTCTGCGCTCCCACGGCTTATTCCTAGCCCTTGGGACACCCTAAGCGTTGAGACGCTCCTACCCCTGGTTCTGTACTCGGGACTTATTAGCAGAGTTTTAAGAAAAAGACAGGCGAGGCTTCCGATCCAAGATCAAAAATAGAGTTTATTTCAAACAAGATGAAATCACCAAACTTACACTACAATAATACAAACTGGTGAGGGAGAAAGAAGGGAACATGCAAATACAATATACCATAAACAAATGAAAAAACCCAACACCAACCTCTCACTTTCTTCTTCCGACTGACTAGATTGGGGCATCAGGATCTATGTTCCCCACTGTGATCTGGGTAGATGCTTTCAAAATGCAGTTTCAGATCCCGCATCCTGGACTGCTGGAATTGAATTGCACCCCTTTCTTTTCTTAAAACAAAACTGAATTCTTGTGTTCTTCCACCCATATTATAGTTGCTAGGATGGCTTATCTGCAGGCCCAATCTTGACTTGGTTTTGTCTAACATTTTGTGGTAACTGCTTTCGGGATGATCTAATTAAGCGTTAATTGTTTGGCCCTGATGTTGTGGGGAAGCTGTGTAGATGGTTTGATGGAACTGTCTGTCACTGGGCCTTTGTTGGGATGGAAGGATTAATGGGGTTTATGGACTATCTTCGCCACTATATCTGGAGTTGGCTCCACTGTGGGGGCTTCTGGAGAGGCCATGCTTGAACTCAGTCTCAGGCTATTGTTTAAATGTTAATGTCTCTTGGAGTGTGATTCACAGACAGGCTGCAGTTCCAAGACTATTAAAAAAACAAATTTTTCACATTCTGTAGCTGTTCCAAAGTGCAAACACATAAACCATAACTCTGAGGGATTTTTGAACATTCTACAGTACCACACAACACAGTGATCCACCAGTATTCTAGACAATGTAGTTTCTTGTGAACCCTCACAATCATAAGCTTTTATCCAATCATAAGCAATACTCCCCTTGCTGCCACAGAGGAAGTGGAGGAAGTCTGCTTATGGCTTTGGCTCTGTAGTCATGGCAACCAGCTTTGTCATGCAGGGGCTTTTTGTTTTATTCACTCATGGGATGTGGGCATCGCTGGCTAGGCCAGCATTCATTGCCCATCCTTCGCTTGCAATTAGCTCCTAAGAAGATGGTGGTGAGCTGCCTTCTTGAAGCATTGCAGTCTAGTGATACAGTGCTGTTAGGGAGGTAGTTCCAGGATTTTGACTCAGCAACAGTGAAGGGTATGGCGATACATTTCCAAGTCAAGATGGTGAGTGACTTGGATGGGAACCATCAGTGGTGGTGTTCCCAGGTATCATAGAAATCATAGAAACCCTACAGTGCAGAAGGAGGCCATTCGGCCCATCGAGTCTGCACCGACCACAATCCCACCCAGACCCTACCCCCATATCCCTACATATTTACCCACTAATCCCTCTAACCTACGCATCTCAGGACACTAAGGGGCAATTTTTAGCATGGCCAATCAACCTAACCCGCACATCTTTGGACTGTGGGAGGAAACCGGAGCACCCAGAGGAAACCCACGCAGACACGAGGAGAATGTGCAAACTCCACACAGACAGTGACCCAAGCCGGGAATCGAACCCAGGTCCCTGGAGCTGTGAAGCAGCAGTGCTAACCACTGTGCTACCGTGCCACCGTATCTGCTTCCCTTGTCCTACTAGATGATAGTGGTTATGTCTTTGGAAGGTGTTGTCTAAGGAACCTTGGTGTGTTCCTGCAGTGCATCTTATAGATGGTACACATGGTTGCTATTGTTCATCGGTGGTGGAGGGATTGAATGTTTGCGGAAGTGAGCAGCTTTGCCCTGGATGGTATCAAGCTTCTTTGGTGATGTTGGAGCTGCACTCATCCAGGCAACTGGAGAGTATTCCATCACACGCCTGACTTAATGCCTGGTATATTGTGGACAGGCTTTGGGGAGTCAGGTGGTGAGTTACTCGCCACAGGATTCCTAGCCTTTGACCTACTCTGGTAGCCATAATATTTATATGGCTAGTCCAGTTCATTTTCTGGTCAATGCTAACCCCCAGGATGGTGATAGTGGGGGATTCAGCAATGGCGATGACATTGAATGTCAAGGGGCAATGGCTAGATTCCCTCTTGTTGAGATGGTCACTGCCTGGTATGAATGTTACTTGCCGCCTGGATATTGTCCAGATCTTGCTGCATTCAGACATGGACTGCTTCAGTATCTGAGGAGTCGTAAATGGGACTGAACATTGTGCAATCATCAGTGAACTTCCCCACTTCTAAACTTTTGATGAGGGAGGGTCATTGATGAAGCAGCTGAAGATGGTTGGGCCTAAGACACTACCCTGAGGAACGCCTGCCTGGAACTGAGATCATTGACCTTCAGCCACCACGACTATCTTTATTCATGCCAGGTATGGCTCCAACCAGCGGAGAGTTTGCACTCGAAACCCAGTTTTGCTCGGGCTCCTTGATGTCACACTTGACCACGTGTACTGTACTGGAACAGTTTAGCAAGGGGAGCATCCTGTTGGGCTCTTCCTGTGACTGCCCTGCCTATGGCTTAGCAGGGCAAGTTGATGTCTATTGGTTCTAGCTCACTAACACTCCCCCTGGTAGAGGATGGCGATGTTTCCTCAATCTACGTGACCCCTCGCCGTCCTCTGGAAATCCTCAGTCATTGGTGTGCTCTCCTGCTGACATTCACTCCAGCCATCACAGAGCCTCATGTGAGAGTAACCTGTACATGGTCCATAGCTCCTCATATATTGTACGGACATTTTGCTAGTGCTGTTGGGAGGAGTTTAAACTAATCTGGCAGGAGGAGGGCCACAGACGTTTAGCAGAGGAAGGGCACAGAATCATACAGCAAAACAAACAAGTGAGAGGGAGTGAAGCTGTATTAAGTTTCAAGGGAGTAAGGCCAGGCTGGATGGCCTCTACTTTAACACCAGGAGTATTACAGGTAAAACGGATGAGTTGAGGGTAATGATTGACACGTGGAAGCCATCACCGAGACATGGAGAGCGGGAGGGCAATAGTTATTGGGGACTCGTTAGATAGAGGGTTAGATAGGACGTTCTGTGGCAGCAAAAGAGACTCGAGGATGGTATGTTGCCTACCGGATGCCAAGGTCCGTGACGTCTCGGACCGTGTTTGCCAGATTCTTAAGGGGGAGGGGAAAGAGTCACAAGTCGTGGTGCACATTGGTACCAATGACATAGGTAAGAGAAGGGATGGGGATTTAAAACAGGAATTTCGGGAGCTGGGCTGGAAGCTGAGAGCCAAGACAAAACATGTGGTCATCTCTGGTACGTTACCGGTGCCACGTGATAGCGAGTTGAGGAACAGGGAGAGAGTGCAGTTAAACATGTGGTTGCAGGGATGGTGTAGGAGGGAGGGTTTCAGATACGTGGATAATTGGAACACATTCTGGGGAAGGTGGGACCTGTACAAACAGGACGGGGTGCACCTGAACCAGAGGGGCACCAATATCCTGGGAGGGGAATTTGATACGGCTCTTAAGGGGGGCTTAAACTAATTTGTCAGGGGAGTGGGAAAAGGAGTTGTAGTCCAGAAGTCAGTGTTGAGGGTGGTGAGGTATTGGGGAAGGTATCAAGGTCAAGGGTGGGTACCGGTAGACAGGAAGGTGGGTTGAAGTGTGTCTACTTCAATGCAAGGAGCATCCGGAACAAGGTAGATGAACTTGGGGCGTGGATTGGTACTTGGGACTACGAAGTTGTGGCCATTACGGAGAAGTGGGTAGAACAAGGACATAGAAAACCATAGAAAATTACAGCTCAGAAACAGGCCTTTTGGCCCTTCTTGTCTGTGCCGAACCATTTTTTGCCTAGTCCCACTGACCTGCACTTGGACCATATCCCTCCACACCCCTCTCATCCATGAACCGGTCCAAGTTTTTCTTAAATGTTAAAAGTGTTAAATGTTAAAAATGTTAAAAGCATTTACCACTTTATCCGGCAGCGCATTCCACACTCCCACCACTCTCTGCATGAAGGAGCCCTCCCTAATATTCCCTTTAAACTTTTCTCCTTTCACCCTTAACCCATGCCCTCTGGTTTTTTTCTCCCCTAGCCTCAGCGGAAAAAGCCTGCTTGCATTCATTCTATCTATACCCATCAAAATCTTATACACCTCTATCAAATCTCTCCTCAATCTTCTACGCTCCAGGGAATAAAGTCCCAACCTATTCAATCTCTCTCTGTAACTCAGCTTCTCAAGTCCCGGCAACATCCTTGTGAACCTTCTCTGCACTCTTTCAACCTTATTTACATCCTTCCTGTAACTAGGTGACCAAAACTGTACACAATACTCCAAATTCGGCCTCACCAATGCCTTATATAACCTTACCATAACACTCCAACTTTTATACTCGATACTCCGATTTATAAAGGCCAATGTACCAAAGGCACTCTTTACGACCCTATCCACCTGTGACGTCACTTTTAGGGAATTCTGTACCTGTATTCACAGATCCCTCTGTTCAACTGCACTCTTCAGAGTCCTACCATTTACGCTGTACGTTCTACTTTGGTTTGTCCTTCCAAGGTGCAATATCTCACACTTGTCTGCGTTAAATTCCATTTGCCATTTTTGAGCCCATTTTTCCAGTTGGTCCAAATCCCTCTGCAAGCTTTGAAAACCTTCCTCACTGTCCACTACACCTCCAATCTTTGTATCATCAGCAAACTTGCTGATCCAATTTACCACATTATCATCCAGATCATTGATATAGATGACAAACAACAATGGACCCAACACCGATCCCTGCGGCACACCACTAGTCACAGGCCTCCACTCAGAGAAGCAATCCTCCACAACCACCATCTGGCTTCTTCCATTGAGCCAGTGTCTAATCCAATTTACTACCTCCCCATGTATACCTAGCGACTGAACCTTCCTAACTAACCTCCCATGAGGGACCTTGTCAAAGGCCTTGCTGAAATCCAGGTAGACAACATCCACCGCCTTCCCTTCATCCACTTTCCTGGTAACCTCCTCGAAAAACTCTAATAGATTGGTCAAACATGACCTACCACGCACAAAGCCATGTTGACTCTCCCTAATAAGTCCCTGTCTATCCAAATATTTGTAGATCCTATCCCTTATCACACCTTCCAATAACTTGCCCACCACCGACGTCAAACTTACTGGCCTATAATTTCCCGGATTTCTTTTGGAACCTTTTTTAAACAACGGAACAACATGAGCCACCCTCCAATCATCCGGCACCTCCCCCGTGAATAATGACATTTTAAATATGTCTGCCAGGGCCCCTGCAAGTTCAACACTAGCTTCCCTCAAGGTCCGTGGGAATACCCTGTCCGGTCCTGGGGATTTATCCACTCTGATTTGCCTCAAGACAGCGAGCACCTCCTCCACTTTAATCTGTAAACGTTCCATGACCTCCCTACCTGTTTGCCCTATTTCCGTAGACTCCATGCCTGTTTCCTCAGTAAATACAGATGCAAAAAAACCATTTAATTTCTCCCCCATTTCTTTTGGTTCCATACACAGCCTCCTGGGCTTGTAGAATCTCACTAGCTGTTCTGTCTGGAGACAATACACATCTCTTTAACCTGTGTTGAATGCTCCCTCCATCCACATTATCTGTACCTTTAAGACCTGGCTGGCTGTAGAGATTTGCATTCTAATTAGTATTCTGTAACTTGATTTCTGTGTCTGTGCACTGTTGGAGAACAGATATCCACCCCATCTGACGAAGGAGCTGTGCTCCGAAAGCTTATGGTATTTGCTACCAAATAAACCTGTTGGACTTTAACCTGGTGTTGTGAGACTTCTTACTGTGCTTTCCACTCTTTTGACAGGAATGACAGGAATAATTGAATAATTTTGACAGGAATAATGACAGGAATGGTTGTTGGATGTTCCGGGGTATAGATGTTTTAGTAAGTGTAGGGAAGCTTGTAAAAGAGGTGGAGAAGTAGCGTTGTTAATCAAGGATAGTTTAACGGCTGCGGAAAGGCACTTCGAGGGGGATCTGCACACTGAGGTAATATGGGCTGAAGTTAGAAATAGGAAAGGAGCGGTCACGTTGTTAGGAGTTTACTATAGGCCCCCAAATAGTAATAGAGATGTGGAGGAAGAAATTGCGAAGCAGATTATGGATATGTGTGGGGGTCACAGGGTAGTTGTCATGGGGGACTTTAACTTTCCAAATATTGATTGGAACCTTTGTAGGTCAAATCGTTCGGATGGGGCAGTTTTTGTGCAGTGTGTGCAGGAGGGTTTCCTGACACAATATGTGGATAGGCCGACAAGGGGTGAGGCCACGTTGGATTTGGTACTGGGAAATGAACCGGGCCAAGTGTTAGATTTGGTTGTGGGAGAGCACTTTGGAGATAGTGACCACAATTCGGTGTCTTTTGTTATTGCAATGGAGAGGGATAGGGCCGTACGGCAGGGCAAGGTTTACAATTGGGGGAGAGGTAATTATGTTGCGATTAGGCAAGAATTAGGGGGCATAAGTTGGGAACAGAAACTGTCAGGGAAAGGAACTAATGAAAAGTGGAACTTTTTCAAGGAACAAATACTGGGTGTCCTTGATAGGTATGTCCCTGTCAGGCAGGGAGGAAATGGCCGAGTGAGGGAACCATGGTTCACGAAAGAGGTGGAATGTCTTGTGAAAAGGAAGAGGGAAGCTTATGTAGGGATGAGGAAACAAGGTTCAGATGGCTCGATTGAGGGTTACAAGTTAACAAGGAATGAGCTGGAAAAGGGGCTTAGGAGAGCTAGGAGGGGTCATGAGAATTCCTTGGCGGGTCGGATCAAGGAAAACCTCAAGGCTTTTTACTCTTACGTGAGGAATAAAAGAATGACCAGGGTGAGGTTAGGGCCGGTCAAGGACAGTAGTGGGAACTTGTGTATGGAGTCAGTAGAGATAGGCGAGGTGATGAATGAATACTTTTCTTCAGTGTTCACCAAAGAGAGGGACCATGTTTTTGAGGAAGAGAAGGTGTTACAGGCTAATAGGCTGGAGGAAATAGATGTTCGGAGGGAGGATGTACTGGCAGTTTTGAATAAACTGAAGGTCGATAAGTCCCCTGGGCATGATGAAATATATCCTAGGATTCTTTGGGAGGCAAGGGATGAGATTGCAGAGCCTTTGGCTTTGATCTTTGGGTCCTCACTGTCCACGGGGATGGTGCCAGAGGACTGGAGAGTGGCGAATGTTGTTCCTCTGTTTAAGAAAGGGAATAGAAATGACCCTGGTAATTATAGACCGGTTAGTCTTACTTCGGTGGTTGGTAAATTGATGGAAAAGGTCCTTAGGGATGGGATTTACGACCATTTAGAAAGATGCGGATTAATCCGGGATAGTCAGCATGGATTCGTGAAGGGCAAGTCGTGCCTCACAAATTTGATTGAATTTTTTGAGGAGGTAACTAAGTGTGTTGATGAAGGTCGGGCAGTTGATGTTATATACATGGAATTTAGTAAGGCGTTTGATAAGGTCCCCCATGGTCGGCTTATGATGAAAGTAAGGAGGTGTGGGATAGAGGGAAAGTTGGCCGATTGGATAGGTAACTGGCTATCTGATAGAAGACAGAGGGTGGTGGTGGATGGAAAAGTTTCGGACTGGAGGCAGGTTGCTACCGGAGTGCCATAGGGATCAGTGCTTGGTCCTCTGCTCTTTGTGATTTTTATTAATGACTTAGAGGAGGGGGCTGAAGGGTGGATCAGTAAATTTGCTGATGACACCAAGATTGGTGGAGTAGTGGATGAGGTGGAGGGCTGTTGTAGACTGCAAAGAGACATAGATAGGATGCAAAGCTGGGCTGAAAAATGGCAAATGGAGTTTAACCCTGATAAATGTGAGGTGATTCATTTTGGTAGGACAAATTTGAATGTGGATTACAGGGTCAAAGGTAGGGTTCTGAAGAATGTGGAGGAACAGAGAGATCTTGGGGTCCATATCCACAGATCTCTAAAGGTTGCCACTCAAGTGGATAGAGCTGTGAAGAAGGCCTATAGTGTGTTAGCTTTTATTAACAGGGGGTTGGAGTTTAAGAGCTGTGGGGTTATGCTGCAACTGTACAGGACCTTGGTGAGACCACATTTGGAATATTGTGTGCAGTTCTGGTCACCTCACTATAAGAAGGATGTGGAAGCGCTGGAAAGAGTGCAGAGGAGATTTACCAGGATGCTGCCTGGTTTGGAGGGTAGGTCATATGAGGAAAGGTTGAGGGAGCTAGGGCTGTTCTCTCTGGAGCGGAGGAGGCTGAGGGGAGACTTAATAGAGGTTTATAAAATGATGAAGGGGATAGATAGAGTGAACGTTCAAAGACTATTTCCTCGGGTGGATGGAGCTATTACAAGGGGGCATAACTATAGGGTTCGTGGTGGGAGATATAGGAAGGATATCAGAGGTAGGTTCTTTACGCAGAGAGTGGTTGGGGTGTGGAATGGACTGCCTGCAGTGATAGTGGAGTCAGACACTTTAGGAACATTTAAGCGGTTATTGGATAGGCACATGGAGCACACCAGGATGATAGGGAGTGGGATAGCTTGATCTTGGTTTCAGATAAAGCTTGGCACAACATTGTGGCCCGAAGGGCCTGTTCTGTGCTGTACTGTTCTATGTTCTATGTTCTATCGTCGAAGGAAGGACATGATTGGCAACTCAACATTCCAAGATGTAGATTCTTCAGGTGAGACAGGGGAGGAGGTAAAAGAGGAGGAGGCATTGCATTATTCGTTAAGGAGTTAGTTACTACAGTAAGAAGAGAGGGTATCTTGGAGGGGACATCAAAATGAAGCTTTGTGGGTAGAGCTTAGGAATAAAAAAGGGGCAGCCACATTTTTAGGTGGTTATTATAGACCCCCAGATAGTCAGAGGGATATTGAGGAGCAAATATGTGCTCAGTTTGTGGAGGTGTGTAAAAACAATAACAATAGGGTTATTATATTAGGTGATTTCAACTTTCCCAACATTAACTGGGATATACATAGTGTCAAGGGAGCATATGGAGTAGGAGACAGATGGAGTAGATTTCTTGAAATATGTACAGGAGAATGTTTTAAATCAATATGTGAAGGGTCCAACAAGGGTAGGAGCTGTGCTGGACCTGATTCTGGGCAATGAAGCCGTTGAGGTGGTGGTGGAGGAGCATTTTAGTGATAGTGATCACAACATGGTACAACTTATGCTTGTTATGGACAAGGAAATAGAAAAGCTGCAAAAAAAAATTTTGGTTTGGGGAGGAGCGGATTTTAGACCATAAGACATAGGAGCAGAATTAGGCCACTCGGCCCATCGAGTCTGCCCCACCATTCAATCATGGCTGATATTTTTCTCGTCCCCATTCTCCTGTCTTTTCCCCATAAGATCGGCGAGGTGATGAATGAATACTTTTCTTCAGTGTTCACCAAGGAGAGGGGCCATGTTTTTGAGGAAGAGAAGGTGTTACAGGCTAATAGGCTGGAGGAAATAGATGTTCGAAGGGAGGATGTCCTGGCAGTTTTGAATAAATTGAAGGTCGATAAGTCCCCTGGGCCTGATGAAATGTATCCTAGGATTCTTTGGGAGGCAAGGGATGAGATTGCAGAGCCTTTGGCTTTGATCTTTGGGTCCTCACTGTCCATGGGGATGGTGCCAGAGGACTGGAGAGTGGCGAATGTTGTTCCTCTGTTTAAGAAAGGGAATAGAAATGACCCTGGTAATTATAGACCGGTTAGTCTTACTTCGGTGGTTGGTAAATTGATGGAAAAGGTCCTTAGGGATGGGATTTACGACCATTTAGAAAGATGCGGATTAATCCGGGATAGTCAGCACGGATTTGTGAAGGGCAAGTCGTGCCTCACAAATTTGATAGAATTTTTTGAGGAGGTAACTAAGTGTGTTGATGAAGGTAGGGCAGTTGACGTCATATACATGGATTTTAGTGAGGCGTTTGATAAGGTCCCCCATGGTCGGCTTATGATGAAAGTGAGGAGGTGTGGGATAGAGGGAAAGTTGGCCGATTGGATAGGTAACTGGCTATCTGATCGAAGTAAGAAGTCTCACAACACCAGGTTAAGGTCCAACAGGTTTATTTAGTAGCAAATACCATAAGCATTCGGAGCACTGCTCCTTCGTCAGATGGAGTGGATATCTGCTCTCAAACAGTGCACAGACACAGAAATCAAGTTACAGAATACTAATTAGAATGCGAATCTCTATAGCCAGCCAGGTCTTAAAGGTACAGACAATGTGGGTGGAGGGAGCATTCAACACAGGTTAAAGAGATGTGTATTGTCTCCAGACAGAACAGCTAGTGAGATTCTGCAAGATCAGGGGGAAAGCTGTGGGGGTTACTGATAATGTGACATAAATCCAACATCCTGTATTGAATGCTCCCTCCACCCACATTGTCTGTACCTTTAAGACCTGGCTGGCTATAGAGATTCACATTCTAATTAGTATTCTGTAACTTGATTTCTGTGTCTGTGCACTGTTTGAGAGCAGATATCCACTCCATCTGACGAAGGAGCAGTGCTCCGAAAGCTTATGGTATTTGCTACCAAATAAACCTGTTGGACTTTAACCTGGTGTTGTGAGACTTCTTACTGTGCTTACCCCAGTCCAACGCCGGCATCTCCACATCATATCTGATCGAAGACAGAGGGTGGTGGTGGATGGAAAATTTTCGGATTGGAGGCAGGTTGCTAGCGGAGTGCCACAGTGCTTGGTCCTCTGCTCTTTGTGATTTTTATTAATGTCTTAGAGGAGGGGGCTGAAGGGTGGATCAGTAAATTTGCTGATGACACCAAGATTGGTGGAGTATTGGATGAGGTGGAGGGGTGTTGTAGGCTGCAAAGAGACATAGACAGGATGCAAAGCTGGGCTGAAAAATGGCAAATGGAGTTTAACCCTGATAAATGTGAGGTGATTCATTTTGGTAGGACTAATTTAAATATGGATTACAGGGTCAAAGGTAGGGTTCTGAAGACTGTGGAGGAACAGAGAGATCTTGGGGTTCATATCCACAGATCTCTAAAGGTTGCCACTCAAGTGGATAGAGCTGTGAAGAAGGCCTATAGTGTGTTAGCTTTTATTAACAGGGGGTTGGAGTTTAAGAGCTGTGGGGTTATGCTGCAACTGTACAGGACCTTGGTGAGACCACATTTGGAATATTGTGTGCAGTTCTGGTCACCTCACTATAAGAAGGATGTGGAAGCGCTGGAAAGAGTGCAGAGGAGATTTACCAGGATGCTGCCTGGTTTGGAGGGTAGGTCTTATGAGGAAAGGTTGAGGGAGCTAGGGCTGTTTTCTCTGGAGCGGAGGAGGCTGAGGGGAGACTTAATAGAGGTTTATAAAATGATGAAGGGGATAGATAGAGTGAACGTTCAAAGACTATTTCCTCGGGGGGTCGATGGAGCTATTACAAGGGGGCATAACTATAGGGTTCGTGGTGGGAGATATAGGAAGGATATCAGAGGTAGGTTCTTTACGCAGAGAGTGGTTGGGGTGTGGAATGGACTGCCTGCAGTGATAGTGGAGTCAGACACTTTAGGAACATTTAAGTGGTTATTGGATAGGCACATGGAGCACACCAGGATGATAGGGAGTGGGATAGCTTGATCTCGGTTTCAGATAAAGCTCGGCACAACATCGTGGGCCGAAGGGCCTGTTCTGTGTTGTACTGTTCTATGTTCTATGTTCTAACCCCTGACCCCCTTATTAATCAAGAACCTATCTATCTCTGTCTTTAGTGAAATAAGACAGGATCTGGCCAAGATGGACTGGAAACAGCTACTTAGGCGAAAATCTACAGAAGAGCAGTGGGGGTCATTCAAAAGGGAAATGGGGAGGGTGCAAGCCCAGCATGTTCCCTCTAGGGTGGTAGGTAGAAATAACAAGCCCATGGAACCATGGATGACAGAGATATTTGGAATAAGAACATAAGAAATAGGAGCAGGAGTGGGCCATCTAGCCCCTCGAGCCTGCCCCGCCATTCAATAAGATCATGGCTGATCTGACGTGGATCAGTACCACTTACCCGCCTGATCCCCATAACCCTTAATTCCCTTACCGATCAGGAATCCATCCATCCGCGCTTTAAACATATTCAGCGAGGTAGCCTCCACCACCTCAGTGGGCAGAGAACTCCAGAGATTCACCACCCTCTGGGAGAAGAAGTTCCTCCTCAACTCTGTCTTAAACTGACCCCCCTTTATTTTGAGGCTGTGTCCTCTTGTTTTAACTTCCTTACTAAGTGGAAAGAATCTCTCCGCCTCCACCCTATCCAGCCCCCGCATTATCTTATAAGTCTCCATAAGATCCCCCCTCATCCTTCTAAACTCCAACGAGTACAAACCCAATCTCCTCAGCCTCTCCTCATAATCCAAACCCCTCATCTCTGGTATCAACCTGGTGAACCTTCTCTGCACTCCCTCCAATGCCAATATATCCTTCCTCATATAAGGGGACCAATACTGCACACAGTATTCCAGCTGCGGCCTCACCAATGTCCTGTACAGGTGCATCAAGACATCCCTGTTTTTATATTCTATCCCCCTCGTGATATAGGCCAACATCCCATTTGCCTTCTTGATCACCTGTTGTACCTGCAGACTGGGCTTTTGCGTCTCATGCACAAGGACCCCCAGGTCCCTTTGCACGGCAGCATGTTTTAATTTGTTTCCATTGAGATAGTAATCCCATTTGTTATTATTTCCTCCAAGGTGTATAACCTCGCATTTATCAACGTTATACTCCATTTGCCATATCCTCGCCCACTCACTCAGCCTGTCCAAATCTCTCTGCAGATCTTCTCCGTCCTCCACACGATTCACTTTTCCACTTATCTTTGTGTCGTCTGCAAACTTCGTTACCCTACACTCCGTCCCCTCCTCCAGATCATCTATATAAATGGTAAATAGTTGCGGCCCGAGTACCGATCCCTGCGGCACGCCACTAGTTACCTTCCTCCAACCGGAAAAACACCCATTTATTCCGACTCTTTGCTTCCTGTCGGATAGCCAGTCCCCAATCCACTTTAACACACTACCCCCAACTCCGTGTGCCCTAATCTTCTTCAGCAGCCTTTTATGGGGCACCTTATCAAACGCCTTTTGGAAATCCAAAAACACCGCATCCACCGGTTCTCCTCCATCAACCGCCCTCGTCACATCTTCATAAAAATCCAACATGTTCGTCAAGCACGACTTTCCCCTCATGAATCCATGCTGCGTCTGATTGATCGAACCATTTCTATCCAGATGCCCTGCTATCTCCTCTTTAATAATGGATTCCAGCATTTTCCCTACTACAGACGTTAAGCTGACCGGCCTATAGTTACCCGCCTTTTGTCTCCTTCCTTTTTTAAACAGCGGCGTAACATTAGCCGTTTTCCAATCAACCGGCACTACCCCAGAATGCAACGAGTTTTGATAAATAATCACTAACGCATCCACTATTACCTCTGACATTTCTTTCAATACCCTGGGATGCATTCCATCCGGACCCGGGGACTTGTCCACCTTCAGTCCCATTAGTCTACCCAGCACTGCCTCTCTGGTAACATTAATTGTATTAAGTATTTCTCCTGCTGCCAACCCTCTATCGTTAATATTTGGCAAACTATTTGTGTCCTCCACCGTGAAGACCGACACAAAAAACTTATTTAAAGACTCAGCCATATCCTCATTTCCCAATATTAACTCCCCCCTCTCGTCCTCCAAGGGTCCAACATTCACTCTAGCCACTCTATTCCTTTTTATATATTTATAAAAACTTTTACTATCATTTTTTATATTAATTGCTAGCCTAGCTTCATAGTCTATTCTTCCTTTCTTTATCGCTTTCTTAGTCTCTCTTTGTTGTTTCTTAAATTTTTCCCAATCACTTGTTTCTCCACTATTTTTGGCCACTCTGTACGCAGCTGTTTTTATTTTAATACCCTCCTTTATTTCCTTCGTTATCCACGGCTGGTTCTCCCTTTTCTTACAATCCTTGTTTTTTGCTGGAATATATTTTTGCTGAGAACTGAAAAGGATCTCCTTAAAAATCCTCCACTGTTCCTCAGCTATCCTACCTGCCAGCCTGCTCTCCCAGTCTACCTTAGCCAATTCATCCCTCATCCTATCATATTTCCCTCTGTTCAAACAGAGGACACTGGTTTGGGACCAAACTTTCTCCTCTTCCATCTGAATCAGAAATTCGACCATATTGTGGTCACTAGACCCAAGAGGGTCCTTCACAATAAGATCCTTAATTCTACCTACCTCGTTACACAATACCAGATCCAAAATAGCTCGTTCCCTCGTCGGTTCCGTAACATGCTGTTCAAGGAAACTATCCCGACAGCATTCTAAGAACTCTTCCTCCATTCCACCCTTACCGACTTGAGTCTGCCAGTCAATGTGCATGTTGAAGTCCCCCATGATTATTGCCGTTCCGTTTTTACATGCATCCCTTATCTGCTTGTTTATAGCCCTCCCCACCTCAACATTATTATTTGGGGGCCTATATACCACACCTACTAGTGTCTTTCTCACTCTACTATTCCTCATTTCTACCCATAATGATTCCACGTTTTGTTCCTCAGAGCCTATGTCATCCCTCAGTACTACCCTGATATTATCTCTTATTAATAGCGCGACCCCACCAACTTTTCCTTCCTGTCTATTCTTCCTAAACGCCTGATACCCCTGGATATTCATCTCCCAGTCCTGGTCACCTTTCAGCCACGTTTCTGTAATGGCCACTAGATCGTACCCACTTGTGCTGATTTGCACCATCAACTCATTTACCTTGTTCCGAATGCTTCGTGCATTCAGGCAAAGTGTCCTTATTCCAGCTTTTATCTGGACCCGCTTTGATGAGTCGCGAACACCCTCTCCCTCTACTCCCTTATCTAAATTACCGCCTTCATTCACTTGCACCCTCTCCTCTACCATTAATTTTGTAATTCCCCTTACCCCTGCATCCTCCCCCCCATCAATTAGTTCCTTGATCCTAGTCAACTCTTCTAGCTCCCCTCCCCCCAACCTATCTAGTTTAAATTCTCCCCAGTAGCCTACAATACAATGAGAAGGAAAAGAAAGGCTTTTACAAAGTACAAGGGGAGCAAATCAGTGGAGGCATTAGTGAGATATAGAAAGGGTGAGCTTAAGAAAACAATTAGGAATGCAAAGAGACGATACTATGGAGTAGGAGATAATGGGTAGCTGCAGGAAAAATAGGGTTGTTGTAGTGGGAGACTTCAATTTCCCTGGTATAGACTGGAAATCGCGTAGGGCTGGGAGTCTGAATGGGGAGGCATTTGTAAAATGCATACAGGAAGGTTTTTTGGAAAAATATGTAGATAGCCCGACTAGAGAGGGGGCTATACTGGATCTAGTACTGGGGAATGAGCCCGGTCAGGTCTTCAAAGTTTCGGTAGGGGAACATGTGGCAAATAGTGACCACAATGCTGTTAGCTTTAGGATAGTGATGGAAAAGGATGAGTGGTGTCCCAAGGGTAAGGTGTTGGATTGGGGGAAGGCTAACTTTAGTGGGATTAGGCAGAAATTGGCAGCTGTTGATTGGGAGAGGCTGTTTGAGGGTAAATCCACATCTGGCATGTGGGAGTCTTTTAAGGAACAGTTGTTAGGGCTGCAGGATAGGCATGTGCCTGTAAAAAAGAAGGATAGGAAGGGTAGGATTCGAGAACCGTGGATAACCAGGGAAATTGAGGGATTGGTCAAAAAGAAAAGAGAGGCGTACGTTAGGTCCAGGCACCTAAAAACGGAGGGAGCTCTGGAGGAATACAAAGAAAGTAGGAAAGAACTCAAACGAGGAATTAGAAAGGCAAAAAGGGGTCACGAAATGTCCTTGGCAGACAGGGTTAAGGAGAATCCCAAGGCATTTTATTCATACGTTAGGAACAAAACGGTTGTCAGGGAAAAAATCGGACCTCTCAGGGACAAAAGTGGGGAATTATGCTTCGAGCCCAAAGAAGTAAGGGAGATCCTAAATGAATACTTTGCGTCGGTATTCACAAAGGAGAGGGATGTGTTGACTGGGAGTGTCTCAGAGGGGAGTGTTGACCCGTTAGAGAAAATCTCCATTACAAGGGAGGAAGTGTTAGGTTTCTTAGAGAATATAAAGACTGACAAATCCCCAGGGCCTGATGGAATCTATCCAAGGCTGCTCAGGGAGATGAGAGATGAAATCGCTGGGCCTCTGACGCAAATCTTTGTCTTGTCACTGGACACAGGTGAGGTCAGTAAGAGTTTTAACAACATTAGGTTAAAGTCCAACAGGTTTATTTGGTAGCAAATACCATTAGCTTTCAGAGCGCTGCTCCTTCGTCAGATGGAGTGGAAATGTGCTCTCAAACAGGGCACAGAGACACAAAATCAAGTTACAGCATACTGATTGAAATGCGAATCCCTACAACCAACCAGATCTTAAAGATACATACAATATGGGTGGAGGGAGCATTAAGCACAGGTTAAAGAGATGTGTATTGTCTCCAGACAAGACAGCCTGCAAGTCCAGGAGGCAAGCTGTGGGGGTTACTGATAAAGTGACATAAATCCAACATCACGGTTTAGGCTGTCCTCATGTGTGCGGAACTTGGCTATCAGTTTCTGCTCAGCGACTCTGCGCTGTCTTGTGTCGTGAAGGCCGCCTTGGAGAACGCTTACCTGATGATCAGAGGCTGAATGCCCGTGACTGCTGAAGTGCTCCCCCACAGGAAGAGAACAGTCTTGCCTGGTGATTGTTGAGCGGTGTTCATTCATCCGTTGTTGTAGCGTCTGCATGGTTTCCCCAATGTACCATGCTTCAGGACATCCTTTCCTGCAGCGTATCAGGTCGACAACGTTGGCCGAGTTGCAAGCATAGGTACCGTGTACCTGGTAGATGGTGTTCTCACGTGAGATGATGGTTACACAGGATCTGCTCGGATGAGGAGGATCGCAACAGACACCTCCAGACGCTGAAAGATGCCCTCATAAGAACAGGATATGGCGCTCGACTCATCGATCAACAGTTCCGACGCGCCACAGCGAAAAACCGCACCAACCTCCTCAGAAGACAATCACGGGACACGGTGGACAGAGTACCCTTCGTCGTCCAGTACTTCCCCGGAGCAGAGAAGCTACGGCATCTCCTCCGGAGCCTTCAGCATGTCATTGATGAAGACGAACATCTTGCCAAGGCCATCCCCACACCCCCACTTCTTGCCTTCAAACAACCGCGCAACCTCAAACAGACCATTGTCCGCAGCAAACTACCCAGCCTTCAGGAGAACAGTGACCACGACACCACACAACCCTGCCACAGCAACCTCTGCAAGATGTGCCGGATCATCGACACGGATGCCATCATCTCACTTGAGAGCACCATCTACCAGGTACACGGTACCTACTCTTGCAACTCGGCCAACATTGTCTACCTGATACGCTGCAGGAAAGGATGTCCCGAGGCATGGTACATTGGGGAAATCATGCAGACGCCACGACAACGGATGAATGAACACTGCTCGACAATCACTAGGCAAGACTGCTCTCTTCCTGTGGGGGAGCACTTCAGCAGTCACGGGCATTCAGCCTCTGATCTTCAGGTTGCGTTCTCCAAGGCGGCCTTCACGACACACGACAGCGCAGAGTCGCTGAGCAGAAACTGATAGCCAAGTTCCGCACACATGAGGATGGCCTAAACCGTGATGTTGGATTTATGTCACATTATCAGTAACCCCCACAGCTTGACTCCTGGACTTGCTGGCTGTCCTGTCTGGAGACAATACACATCTCTTTAACCTGTGCTCAATGCTCCCTCCACCCACATTGTATGTATCTTTAAGATCTGGTTGGCTGTAGGGATTCGCATTCTAATCAGTATTCTGTAACTTGATTTTGTGTCTCTGTGCCCTGTTTGAGAGCACATTTCCACTCCATCTGACGAAGGAGCAGCGCTCCGAAAGCTAATGGTATTTGCTACCAAATAAACCTGTTGGACTTTAACCTGGTGTTGTTAAAACTTTTACTGTGTTCACCCCAGTCCAACGCCGGCATCTCCACATCACAGGTGAGGTCCCAGAGGATTGGAGGATAGCTAATGTGGTCCCGTTATTTAAGAAGGGTAGGAAGGATAACCCGGGAAATTATAGGCCAGTGAGCTTGACGTCCGTGGTAGGAAAGTTGTTGGAGAGGATTCTTAGAGATAGGATGTATGCGCATTTCGAAAGGAATAAACTCATTAACAATAGTCAGCATGGTTTTGTGAGAGGGAGGTCATGCCTCACTAACCTGGTGGAGTTTTTTGAAGAAGTGACGAGAATGGTTGAGGAGGGAAGGGCCGTGGATGTCGTCTATATGGACTTTAGTATTAGTAAAGCGTTTGACAAAGTCCCTCATGGTGGGTTGCTGCAAAAGGTTGGATCTCATGGGGTAAAGGGAGAGGTAGCTAGATGGGTGGAGAACTGGCTTGGTCACAGAAGACAGAGGGTGGTAGTGGAAGGGTCTTTTTCCGGCTGGAGGCCTGTGACTAGTGGTGTTCCGCAGGGCTCTATATTGGGACCTCTGCTGTTTGTGATTTATATAAACGATCTGGAAGAAGGTGCAACTGGGGTGATCAGTAAGTTTGCGGACGACACGAAAATGGCTGGACTTGCAGATAGTGAGGAACATTGTCAGAGGCTACAGAAGGATATAGATAGGCTGGAAATTTGGGCAAAGAAATGGCAGATGGAGTTCAATCCAGATGAATGCGAAGTGATGCATTTTGGTAGAACCAAGGTAGGGGGGAGCTATACGATAAATGGCAGAACCATAAAGGGTGTAGATACGCAGAGGGACCTGGGTGTGCAAATCCACAGATCCTTGAAGGTGACGTCACAGGTGGAGAAGGTAGTGAATAAGGCATATGGCATGCTTGTCTTTATAGGACGGGGCATAGAGTATAAAAGTTGGGGTCTGATGTTGCAGTTGCATGGAACGTTGGTTCGGCCGCATTTGGAATACTGCACCCAGTTCTGGTCGCCACACTACCAGAAGGACGTGGAGGCTTTGGAGAGAGTGCAGAGGAGGTTTGCCAGGATGTTGCCTGGTATGGAGGGGCTTAGTTATGAGGAGAGATTGGGTAAACTGGGGTTTTCTCACTGGAAAGACGGAGGATGAGGGGTGACCTAATAGAGGTGTATAAAATTATGAAAGGCATAGATAGGGTGAACGGTGGGAAGCTTTTTCCCAGGTCGGTGGTGACGTTCACGAGGGGTCATAGGTTCAAGGTGAGGGGGGGGAGGTTTAACACGGATATCAGAAGGACGTATTTTACACAGAGGGTGGTGGGGGCCTGGAATGCGCTGCCGGGCAAGGTGGTGGAGGCGGACACACTGGGAATGTTTAAGACTTATCTAGATAGCCACATGAACGGAGTGGGAATGGAGGGATACAAAAGAATGGTCTAGTTTGGACCAGGGAGCGGCGCGGGCTTGGAGGGCCGAAGGGCCTGTTCCTGTGCTGTATTGTTCTTTGTTCTTTGTTCTTGATACGAGAAAGCTCTGGCTGGTAAAAGTGGGGAAAATCCCAAGATATTCTATAAGTATATCAATGGGAAGAGGAAAATGAGGGAAATAGTAGGGCCCATCAGGGACCAAAGGGACAATCTGTGGGTGGAGCTAGAGGACAGTGATAGAGTGTTGAACGAATACTTCATGTTTGTCTTCATTTAAGAGAATGAGGATGAAGGTAAGGAACTCAGGGAGAGAGGCTGTGAGGCTCTTGAGCAAATTGATGTTGGGAAGGGCAAGGTATTGGACAAGGAATTGGCAGCCTTAATTTCCAGGTCCAGATGAATTGTGTCCTAGGCTGCAGTGGGAGGGAAGGGAGGAGATTGTAGGGGCTCTGACCCAAATTTTTCAATTCCTCTCTGGCCACAGGGGAGGCACAGTAAGAAGTCTCACAACACCAGGTTAAAGTCAACAGGTTTATTTGGCAGCACTAGCTTTCGGAGTCTCAAGCTCCTTCATCAGGTGAGTGAGGACCTGTGTTCACAACAGGTCATATACAGACACAAACTCAATTTACAAGATAATGGTTGGAATGCGAGTCTTTACAGTAATCAAGTCTTAAAGGTACAGACAATGTGAGTGGAGAGAGGGCCAAGCACAGATTAAGGATGTGTGTATTGTCTCCAGCCAGGACAGTTAGTGAGAGTTTGCAAGCCCTGGCAAGTGGCGGGGGTTACAAATAGAGTGACATGAACCCAAGATCCCGGATGAGGCCGTCCTCATGTGTGCAGAACTTGGCTATCGGTCTCTGCTCAGCGATTCTGCGTTGTCGTGTGTCGTGAAGGCCGCCTTGGAGAATGCTTACCCGAAGATCAGAGGCTGAATGCCCGTGACTGCTGAAGTGCTCCCCCACAGGAAGAGAACAGTCTTGCCTGGTGATTGTCGAGCGGTGTTCATTCACTCGTTGTCGTTGTGTCTGCATGGTCTACCCAATGTACCATGCCGCGGGACATCCTTTCCTGCAGCGTATCAGGTAGACAACATTGGCTGAGTCGCAAGAGTATGTACCGTGTACCTGGTGGATGGTGTTCTCACGTGAGATGATGGCATCCGTGTCACATCCGTGTCACATTCCAACCATTATCTTGTAAATTGAGTTTGTGTCTGTATATGACCTGTTTGTAAACACAAGTCCTCACTCACCTGATGAAGGAGCCTGAGACTCCGAAAGCTAGTGCTGCCAAATAAACCTGTTGGACTTTAACCTGGTGTTGTGAGACTTCTTACTGTGCTTACCCCAGTCCAACGCCGGTTTCTCCACATCACAGGGGAGGTGCCAGATGACTGGAGAACAGCTAATGTGGTTCTGCTATTTAAGAAGAGTTGTAGAGATAAACCAGGGAACTAAAGACGAGTGAGTCTCATGTCAGTGGTAGGGAAACTATTAGAGAAAATTTTGAAGGAGAGCATCTATCTCCACTTGGAGAGACAAGTTTAAGTTTTAAGTTTATTTATTAGCGTCACAAGTATCTTTACATCAACACTGTAATGAAGTTATTGCGAAAATCCCCTAGTCACCACATTCCAGCGCCTGTTTGGGTACACTGAGGGAGAATTTAGCATCGCCAATGCACCTAACCAGCATGTCTTTCGGACTGTGAGAGGAAACCAGAGCACCCAGAGGAAACCCACGGAGGCACGGGCAGAGTCCGCACAGACAGTGACCCAAGCTGGGAATCGAACCCGGTTCCTTGGCACTGTGAGGCAGCTGTGCTAACCACTGTGCCACCGTGTGCCCCGATCATTTCAAAAGACCTCTGCCACATCACTCTGTTTTCAAAATCCCACCACAAGAACTGTAGTTTACCACCATCTTCCTAAAGTCAATTAGGGCTGAGTGAGCAGTGTCCTCAACCCATAAATGAATGTAAAAGAAGTTTGTAACTGAAATAGTGACTGTGGGCCAAAAAACGATTACATCAGAATAGCATTGGATCAAACAACTGACCACGAAAGTAAAAGCTGGTAAAACAGGAAAAACAAATTATGTCCCATTTGTCACCTCACACTTCAGTGGTGTTGAAATTTACTCAACAGAAATTTTCACTTCCGGCAGCAGGAAATTGGGGTTAGAAAGTCGCTCTCAGTGTTGGATCAGGAAGGACAGAGGGCCAACAATTCATCTCAAAGCCTACATAGAAAAAAAACCCCACCTGCCTGCCCCTGAAAACTCAGCTTCTCCCCTTCCCCAAGCCGCCCTCAGGAGCTGACAGGGTGGGACACGGAAAGCCTGCTTGAAAGCAAAGCTTGATCAGGGATAGTCAGCATGGCTTTGTCAGAGGGAGGACATGCCTAATAAATTTGGTTGAATTTTTTGAGGAGGTGACCAAGTGTGTAGATGAGGGTGGTGCAGTCGATGTAGTTTGTTTGGATTTCAGCAAAGCCTTTGACAAAGTCCCACATGGGACACTTGTAAAGAAGGTAAATTCACATAAGATACGGGGTAATTTGATAAAGTGGATTCAAAATTGGCTCCGTTGTAGGAGACAGAGGGTGATGACAGAAGGCTGCTTTGGTGACTGGAAGAAGTTTAACAACACCAGGTTAAAGTCCAATGGGTTTATTTGGTAGCAAACACCACTAGCTTTCGGAGCGCTGTCCCTTCATCAGGTGGAGTGGAGATCTGCTCACAAACAGGGCATACAGAGACACAAACTCAATTTACAGAATAATGATTGGAATGCAGTCTTTACAGATAATCAAGTGTTAAAGGTACAAACAACGTGAATGGAGGGAGCATTAAGCACAGGTTAAAGAGATGTGTATTGTCTTGGTGGCTGGAAGCCAGTGTCCAGTGGTGTACCACAGGGATCTGTGTTGGACCCCCTATTATTTGTCATTCATATGATGACATTGATGACTATGTGGGGGGTAGGATTAGTAAGTTTGCGGAGACACAAAGATTGGTGGTTAACAGTGAGGAAGAGTGTCATGGGCTACAAGAGGATATAGAGGGAATGGCCAAATGGGCAAATAAGTGGCAGCTGGAATTTAACTCTGAAAAGTGTGAGCTAATACACTTGACAAGAAAGTACTCAATGAATGGTAGGACACTAGGAAGTTCTGTGGAACAAAGGGACCTTGGCGTGTTTGTCCACAGATCTCTGAAAACGGAAGGGCATATTAGTAGGATGGTGAAAAAGGGATACTTGCCTTTATCAACCGAGGCATAGATTACAAAAGCAGGGAAGTCAGCTAAAGTACTATGTACAGTTCTGGTCGCCAGCATTTCGGAAGGATGTGATTGCATTGGAGGGACTGCAGAGGAGATTCACCAGGATGCTGCTTGGAATGGAACATTTAAGTTATGAAGAGAGTTTGCGTAGATTTGGGTAGTTTTTGTTGGAGCAGAGAAGACTGAGGAGTGACGTGATCGAGGTGTGCAAGATTATGAGAGACATGGACAAAGTGGATGAGGAGCAGCTGATACCCTTAGTTGAAGGGTCAGTCACAAGGGCATAGGTTCAAGGTGAGGGGCAGGAGGTTTGGGGGGATGTGAGGAAAAACTTTTTTACCCAGAGGGTGGTGACGGTCTGGAATGCGCTGGCTGGGAGAGTGGTGGAGGCGGGTTGCCTCACATCCTTTAAAAAGTATCTGGATGAGCACTTGACACATCATAACAATCAGGGCTATGGGCCAAGTGCTAGCAGATGGGATTAGGGGTGGGAGTTCAGATGTTTCTAATGTGTCGGTGCAGACTCGATGGGTCGAAGAGCCTCTTCTGCATTGTATGATTCTGTGACATCTGCAATCAGACTAGCTACATCACACTGCTCCTGAATACACTCACGTTTACTGCGCATGTGGATCGCCAAGATCTGCCTCCACGTCCACCAGCATTTTGTCACCAATCGTAGCTCCATCTCAGGATGGGAGGTCACAGCTTCACTGATGATAGCTTCATCACAGCTTGGGAGGTGAGAGCCCCAACTCCAGCACATCCTGATTCAATGGCATGAAAATAAAGTTGGAGGGCATTGCTGGTCAGGTGAGGGCTTCACAATGTGGGAAATTCAACCAACTCCAGATTCTCATCTCAAAGATGAAAATCCAGCCTTTAATCTAGTCTGATATTCAGTGCAGTACTCAGAGTGCTACACTGTCAATAGTGCTATGTTGCAACAGATTTAAACTCTGTCTGCCATGCCAGCAAGTCATACCACAGCACTATGTTTGGAAGAACAGAAGAGTTTTCTTAGTCTCCAGCCAATATATATCTCGATGCCATCATCTCTAAACAGGTTGTCTAATAAATTCTCTTATTGCTGTTTGTGAACCTTGCTGTGTGTAAATTGGTTGCCATGATTCCCTACATTAGAACAGTTATTACTATTCGGAAGCACTTCATTAGCTGGAATATATTTGAGGATGCCCTGAGGTCATGAAGTGTTTTGAGTTTTCAAATATTTTCATAGTTCACTATGAAAATTCTAAAATTCTTTATTAACCAAAAATGGTTAATAAAGGTTGTAAAGAGCAGAGCAGTGGCAATTTAAATTTAATGCAATAAGTGTAAAGTACTGGATATTTAAATAGAAAAGAGGCAACAAATACAAACTGCAAGTAGTGTAGAACTGAAGCTGAAACAGACCTCAGAGTGACGTAAGCTAAACAGTTAACATGCCTGATCACTTGATCCTTATGTCAGAAGATTGAGTTGAGGGGAAAGCTGGAGAAAGCTGTGATGTTCTGCCTTGACAGAAAGTTGCTGACAGGGGACTTATCAGAATCATTGTGTACGGTATAACAAGACAGGAAAAGTATAACAAGCTTCAACTGGAGACAGGTCAAATTAGGTCTGATGTTAAGATGAGTTTCTTCTTGCAATGTTTGGAATGGTTTCACAGGTAGAGTGATGAGGGGGAAAACTAACAATTATTCAGGGTGATGATGTGACAAGGAACTCTATTTATTTTGCCTGGATGGGTAAGCAGCTGATTGAAAAGACTCCACATCTGTATTTATGCCTGTACGTTCAGGATTTTTTTATTCTTTCATGGATTGCAATCATCATTGATAAGAGCAGCACTTGTTGTCCAGACCTGACTGTCCTTGACAAGGTAGTGGTGAGCCACCTTCTTGAACTGCTACAGTCCGTCTTATGTAAGCAGACCCTCTGTGTTTTTTGGAACAGAGTTCCATCATTATGACCCAGTGGCAGGGAGGGAATGGTGATACGGTGCTAATGGTGTGTGGCTTGGAGGGAAACTGCCTGGTGATGGTGTTCCCAGGCACTTGCTGCCCTTATCCTTCTAGATTGTGGGTTTGGAAGATGCTATCAAAGTTACAGTATACACACTGCTGCCACTGTGCATTGATGGTGGAGGAAGTGAGTGTTAAATGGGATGCAGATCAACCGTGCGGCGGGTGGGGAGCATGACATAAAAACATAAGAAATAGGAGCAGGAGTAGGCCATCTAGCCCCTCGAGCCTGCCCCGCCATTCAATAAGATCATGGCTGATCTGAAGTGGATCAGTTCCACTTACCCGCCTGATCCCTATAACCCCTAATTCCCTTACCGATCAGGAATCCATCTATCCGTGATTTAAACATATTCAACGAGGTAGCCTCCACCACTTCAGTGGGCAGAGAATTCCAGAGATTCACCACCCTCTGAGAGAAGAAGTTCCTCCTCAACTCTGTCCTAAACTGACCCCCCTTTATTTTGAGGCTGTGCCCTCTAGTTCTAGTTTCCTTTCTAAGTGGAAAGAATCTCTCCACCTCTACCCTATCCAGCCCCTTCATTATCTTATAGGTCTCTATAAGATCCCCCCTCAGCCTTCTAAATTCCAACAAATACAAACCCAATCTGCTCAGTCTCTCCTCATATTCAACACCCCTCATCTCTGGTATCAACCTGGTGAACCTTCTCTGCACTCCCTCCAAGGCCAATATATCCTTCCGCAAATAAGGGGACCAATACTGCACACAGTATTCCAGCTGCGGCCTCACCAATGCCCTGTACAGATGCAGCAAGACATATAAACCCATGTAGGGTTGCTTATGTGCTCCTGCGAGGAGTAGGATAGCATGGGGCTATCCTTGTTCAAAGGCACCAAGTGCCTGATTGAAGAACCTGGCATCAATGAGAACCATCCCCGCCTTTGATTCCAAAGCCCCCTGAGGGAAGACCCACTGTTGACCTTTCAAATGCCCAAGTGGAACAAGATGCAGGAGGCCCTCATGAAAAGAGGTCCCTCATGAAAAGAGGCAACTCGGATCTCATCACTGTCACAAGATTTAGGCCAGAATTCTCCAATGTCGTACGGCCTGCCACCGCTGCCAGTGAGAACGGGGAAATTGACGCTCAATCAAATCTCCATTTACAGCAGTGGGACTGGAGAATCCCAGCTGCGGGCAAGGTAGGAGAATCCAGCCTTAGTCTGTTGTGCAAACCTCCATGAAATAACTGTTAAACCATAGCTAGAATAATGTGCCTCCATATTGCAAAAATGATGTAAAGTCACTAAAGAAGGTACAAAAATGATTTGTAAGTATGGTACCAGAAAGTTTCCAACTATCAGAAAAAAAGAGAAGGTGACCTGAATAAGGAATTAAGAAGAAACTCTTTACCTAGAAAGTGAATATTTTAAATTATTTCATGAGATGTAGGTGGCATTGAGAAGGCCAGAAAAATTGCCTGTTAATTGCCCTAAAACTGAATGGCTTGGTCGGTCATTTCAGATTGTTGTGGGTCTGGAGTTCCATGTAGGCCAGAACAGGTAATGATGGCAGATTTCCTTCCCTAAAGCACATTAGTGAACCAGATGGGTTTTTACAATTATCAGTGATAATTGTCATGGTTACAAAGACTAATTTTCAATTCCAGATTTATTCAATAGATTCAAATTCCATTAGGGTCTATGGTTGGATTTGAACCCACGTTCCCCAGAGCATCAATCTGGGCCACTAACCCATTGGCATTACCATAGATGACACATCTTCCTCCATGAGGGTGAAAGGAATAGAATATTATGCTGATCAGATTGGATGAAGTAGAGTAGGAGGAGGTTCATGTGAGTATTTATCAGGTTCCCATCCCCTCTGACTGGGAACCCGATCAAGGCCGGCATGGCGGGAGCATTGGATTTGACGACTCGCATAAAACAGGTTTTTTGACTGACGCCCGATTCTCCAGGACAATACGATTCCCATTGAGTGCAAGCAGGCCTGGAGAATCACAGTCTATATTTTCTTGTGAATGATAGCCCTTTAAGATCAAAGTGGGCTGGGGAGCAATCTGAAAGAGGGTTAAGTGGTTTACTGATTATAACATCATTAGGTTATAAGAAATGTCCATGTGAAGTTACCATGGGGATGAACAACTAAGAAGCAAAGGGTAAATAGAAAGCTAATCACGGCGGGATTGGGTCAGCATGTGTTTCCTGTTTGGCAGGACACACTAAGAGTTCATGTGAGAGAAAAATCAGCAAGATTCTCCCTGAACATAACTTTTCTGTTTGTCAATCTTAGAACAGGTCCTGGTGTAACAATTAGATTAACTTTAGGGAACTGATTCCTCTCTTTGTCACACTCCTGAGTTAGTTTTAATCGAGTTTGCATTCAAAAGGGTGGTGATATTGCCAATTGAAAATATAACTTTGCATAGCTTGGTGCAAGAAATAAGCCTGCAAGGTTGCTTGTGTTAACAAGTTTTATTGCCAAAACTCACTCAGGTAAAGATGCAGAAATTATCAAAACGTTTAAAATGTGCAAATAAGTCCAACTACATCAAGGTAGACAGTTCCCCAGGGCCTGGTGGGATATACCCCAGAATACTGAGAGAGGCATGAGAGGAAATTGCTGGGGCCTTGAGAGAAATCTTTGTAGCCAAGTTTCGCACACATGAGGACGGTCTAAACCGGGATGTTGGATTTATGTCACATTATCAGTAACCCCCACAGCTTGACTCCTGGACTTGCACAATTTCACAAGCTGTACTGTCTGGAGACAATACACATCTCTTTAACCTGTGTTGAATGCTCCCTCCACCCACATTGTCTGTGCATTTAAGACCTGGCTGGCTGCAGAGATTTGCATTCTAATCAGTATTCTGTAATTTGATTTCTGTGTCTGTGCACTGTTTGAGAACAGAGACCACTCCATCTGACGAAGGAGCATTGCTCCGAAAGCTTATGGTATTTGCTACCAAATAAACCTGTTGGACTTTAACCTGGTGTTGTGAGACTTCTTACTGTGTGTGGTGAACCATCGTTGGTTACCACTGTGGGGTTATTCTAATGTTGTTGTTGGGTTAGGGTGTTCACACTGTGGGGTTGTTCTAATGTTGTTGTTGGGCTAGGGTGTTCACACTGTGGGATTAATATACCTGTGGTGGTTGCTGTTGTGGCACATCCCAGTCGGGCCCCGCCCCCTGGGAGAGGTATAAGACCCTCTGCTCGGGCGGGACCCCTCCAGTCTGGAATGGTGTACTCGTGTTTAAATAGTTCCATTGTTAGACAATAAAAGCCTTCAATTACAGAAGCCTTGTGTCTCGTGCTCGATTGTCGTGCATCAATTTTATTGTCTAACACGAAACTCTCGACAGAAAGGAGAGTATGGAACAAATGCTAAAGCCAGAGCGTCTGACGCTGGATCCACGTGCGGTCGGCGCCTCTAACACCTTCGACCACTGGCTGAAGTGTTTCGAGGACTACCTGGCAGCCTCTGCAGCAGTCACCACGGATAACGACAGACTCCAGGTCCTCCATGCGAGGGTAAGTGACACTGTCTACCTCGCGATTCGTGCGGTCACCACTTACCCGAGGGCCCTCGAGCTTTTGAAAAAGCGATACACGAGACCTCCCAACGAGATCCACGCTCGTTACCTCCTCGCTACACGACGTCGGCAGTCGGGCGAAACCATGGAGGATTACGCCAATGAGCTCTTGCAGCTTGCCAGGGGCTGCGACTGCAAAGCTGTGTCGGCTGAGCAGTACATGTACGACCTCGCCCGAGATGCGTTTGTGGCAGGGGTAAGGTCTTCGTACATCCGGCTCAAGCTGTTGGAGAAAGGGAAACTCAACCTGACCCAAGCTATGGAGATGGCTGAAATGCTGGAGGCGGCGTCGAAGAGCTTGGCCCTGTATCCGGAGGACCACGTGGAGACAACGTGGCAGGAGCAGGCACAAATCCCTCCTCGCCCCATGGGCTCGCGCTCCCATATCGACCCGACGACGGCGGCAGCCCCAGGCGGCCCGCGGTGCTACTTCTGCGGAGGAGCCAAGCATCCACGGCAACAGTGTCCTGCTAAAACGGTGGTCTGCAATCAATGCGGTAAAAAGGGGCACTACGCGAAAGTCTGCAGATCAAAGCCCAAGAACGGCAGTGCAGCCTGTGACCCTCCAGAACGGAGATCATCTCCATCGGCGTCGCAGTACCCACGAGGTCCGTCCACGTGCGAGCCCAGGACGACGCCATTGTGGCTGGCGGAGTCGGAGGAGGATGACCACCAGGAGTCGCTACGCTTGGCGCCCTCAACCATGTGCGATTCAAGGGGGCGGCCATCTTGGTCGACGACGACCAGGAGCGACCAGCAGGGGTCCTCAGCAACAACCTCGGCTGCCTGCAGTGACGTCCAAGGGCCAACGGTGGCGTCGATCACCCTGGAGCAGGCTAAGCACCACAGGCTTGACTGTTCAATGATGAACATTAAGGTAAATGGTCGTACTGTTTATTGTCTGTTTGACAGCGGGAGCACCGAGAGTTTTATTCACCCTGACACTGCAAAGAGGTGTGGACTCCGGGTTCTACCTGCCAAAGAGACAATTTCTATGGCATCACGGTCCCGGTCTGTACCGATCCAAGGACGTTGTGTGGTAACTCTGAAAGTGCAGGGCACAATTTACGAGCGATTCAGGCTCCTTGTGTTGCCGCATCTTTGCGCGCCAATTCTTCTCGGACTAAACTTTATGGTCCACATGAAGAGTGCGATCCTACAGTACGGTGGGCCACTCCCTTCGCTGACAGTAGGGGATCAGCTGCAGCCTCCAAATTGTCCAAAGCGCCCCGCATGCAATCTTTCCACACTAAAGATCACCACACCCTCTTTATTTAAGAATCTGGTACCAGGCTGCAAGCCCATCGCTACTAAAAGTAGGCGTTACAGTGCTGAAGACCGGATCTTCATCAGATCTGAGGTTCAGCGACTCCTCAAAGAAGGAATCATACAGTCCAGCGTTAGTCCATGGAGAGCACAGGTCGTGGTGGTTAAGAGCGGGAACAAACCCCAGATGGTCATTGACTACAGTCAGACCATTAATCGTTATACGCAGCTGGATGCGTATCCTCTCCCGCACATATCTGATATGGTCAATCAGATTGCGCAGTACCGGGTGTTCTCCACCATAGACCTTAAGTCCGCCTACCACCAACTCCCCATCCGCCCAGAGGACCGACATTACACGGCTTTTGAGGCGGATGGTCGTCTGTATCAGTTTCTTAGGGTTCCATTTGGTGTCACCAATGGGGTCTCGGTCTTCCAGCGTGCTATGGACCGAATGGTGGACCAGAACGGGCTGCGGGCTACCTTCCCGTACCTGGATAATGTCACCATCTGCGGCCATGACCAGCAGGACCATGACACAAATCTCCAGAACTTTTTGCGCACTGCGTCTCGCCTGAACCTGACCTACAACAGGGAGAAGTGTGTATTCCGTACGCGCCGGTTAGCCATCCTGGGATATGTAGTGGAAAACGGGGTCATTGGCCCCGATCCCGACCGTATGCGCCCCCTTGCTGAACTTCCCTTGCCCGCTAGCGCAAAAGCACTGAGGAGATGCCTAGGCTTCTTCTCCTATTATGCGCAGTGGGTCCCCAACTACGCGGACAAAGCCCGTCCGCTTATTAAGTCCACGACTTTTCCACTCACGCCAGAGGCCCAATTGGCCTTCAAGGCATTGAAAAGCGACATTGCGAAAGCCACGATGCACGCGGTGGATGAATCCATCCCTTTTCAGGTGGAAAGTGATGCATCTGATTTCGCCCTGGCCGCCACACTAAACCAGGCAGGCAGGCCCGTCGCGTTTTTTTCCCGCACCCTCCAAGGTCCCGAAATTCGGCATTCAGCGGTGGAAAAGGAGGCCCAGGCTATTGTGGAGGCCGTCAGACACTGGCGCCATTACCTGGCAGGGAAGCGGTTTACCCTGATCACGGACCAGCGGTCCGTGGCGTTTATGTTCAATAATACGCAGAGGGGCAAGATCAAGAATGACAAGATCTTGCGGTGGAGAATTGAGCTCTCCACCTATAATTACGATATTATGTATCGTCCAGGGAAACTCAATGAGCCCTCGGATGCCCTCTCGCGCGGAACATGCGCTATTATGCAGGAGGACCGCTTGAACGCCCTCCATAATGACCTGTGCCATCCTGGGGTCACTCGGCTCTACCACTTCATCAAAGCCCGCAACCTGCCCTACTCGGTGGAGGATGTCAGGTCAGTAATGAGGAGCTGTCGGATTTGCGCGGAATGCAAACCGCACTTTTACCGACCTGACCGGGCACATTTGGTCAAGGCCACTCGCCCCTTCGAGAGGCTGAGTGTGGATTTTAAGGGCCCCCTTCCCTCAACAGACCGGAACGTGTACTTTCTTAACATCATAGACGAGTACTCCCGGTTCCCGTTTGTTGTCCCCTGTGCGGACACGTCGACTGCCACGGTGATCAAGGCATTCCGTGATCTTTTTACCCTGTTCGGGTACCCCTGCTATATACATAGCGACAGGGGCTCGTCGTTCATGAGTAACGACTTGAGGCAATTCCTGCTCTCATACGGGATTGCCTCTAGTAGAACCACGAGTTACAACCCTAGGGGCAACGGACAGGTGGAGAGAGAGAATGCTACAGTCTGGAAGGCTGTCCTATTGGCGCTGAAGTCCAAAGGCCTTCCAGTCTCCCATTGGCAGGAGGTCCTCCCAAATGCGCTTCACTCCATTCGCTCCCTCCTGTGTACGGCAACCAATGCTACTCCCCACGAGAGGATGTTCTCATTCCCTCGGAAGTCGTCCTCGGGGATATCTTTACCAGCCTGGTTGACGTACCCAGGACCCGTCCTCCTGCGGTGACATGTAAGGGCCCGCAAGTCCGACCCCTTGGTCGAACCGGTCCACCTCCTCCACGCCAACCCTCAGTATGCCTATGTGGCATATCCTGACGGGCGAGAGGACACAGTCTCGATCCGAGACCTGGCGCCCGCAGGGGACGTAGCAACTCCTGTCGCTCCCATACCCCCAGTCACAAATCCCCTATCACTTATTTCTCCCCCGGACGTGGCGCGGTCAGCACCGGGACCAGTGCATAACAGTTATACTCCACTGTACAGCTTGCCTGAGACTCGGAGATCGGCGCCATCGCAGAAGGTACCGGGATCCCCTGCACTACCGCTTCATCAGGGTCAACCGGCCCGTGAGTCCTCGAGGGGACAGCCGGACGCTGTTTTGGAGAGAACGCCACCGCAAGCACCTGCTCCGGTGTCACAGCCGGTATTGAGGAGGTCACAACGACGGTGCGGTCCTCCAGACCGTCTGGACTTGTAGATTTTTTTGTATATATGTAGTCTGTTTTCGCACCCCGCCGGCCTTTGTTCTCAAAGGAGGGGTGAATGTTGTGAACCATCGTTGGTTACCACTGTGGGGTTGTTCTAATGTTGTTGTTGGGCTAGGGTGTTCACACTGTGGGATTAATATACCTGTGGTGGTTGCTGTTGTGGCACATCCCAGTCAGGCCCCGCCCCCTGGGAGAGGTATAAGACCCTCTGCTCGGGCGGGACCCCTCCAGTCTGGAATGGTGTACTCGTGTTTAAATAGTTCCATTGTTAGACAATAAAAGCCTTCAATTACTGAAGCCTTGTGCCTCGTGCTCGATTGTCGTGCATCACTGTGCTTACCCCAGTCCAACGCCGGCATCTCCACATCATGACAGGGGAGGTCCCAGAGGATTGGAGAATAGCCAATGTTGTTCCTTTGTTTAAGAAGGGTAGCAAGAATAATCCAGGTAATTACAGGCCGGTGAGCCTTACATCAGTGGTGGGGAAATTATTGGAGAGGATTCTTCGAGACAGGATTTATTCCCACTTGGAAATAAGTGGACGTATTAGTGAGAGGCAACATGGTTTTGTAAAGGGGAGGTTGTGTCTCACGAACTTCATCGAGTTTTTCGAGCAAATGACGAAGATGATTGATGAGGGTAGGGCAGTGGATGTTGTCTACATGGACTGCAGTAAGGCCTTTGACAAGGTCCCTCATGGCAGACTGGTGCAGAAGGTGAAGTCGCATGGGATCAGAGGTGAGCTGGCAAGGTGGATAAAAAACTGGCTCGGTCAAAGAAGACAGAGGGTAGCAGTGGAAGGGTGCGTTTCTGAATGGAGGGCTGTGACAAGTGGTGTTCCTCAGGGGTCAGTGCTGGGACCTTTGCTGTTTGTAATATCTATAAATGATTTGGAGAAAAATGTAACTGGATTGATCAGTAAGTTTGCGGACGACACAAAGGTTGGTGGATTTGCGGATAGCGATGAGGACCATCAGAGGATACAGCAGGATATAGATCAATTGGAGACTTAGGCGGAGAGATGGCAGATGGAGTTTAATCCCGACAAATGTGAGGTAATCCATTTTGGAAGGTCTAATACAGATAGGAAATATACAGTAAATGGCAGAACCCTTAGGAGTATTGATAGGCAAAGGGATCCGGGTGTACAGGTACACAGGTCACTGAAAGTGGCAATGCAGGTGGAGAAGGTAGTCAAGAAGGCATACAGCATGCTTGCCTTCATCGGCCGGGGTACTGAGTTTAGAAATTGGCAAATCATGTTGACGCTTTATAGAAGCTTAGTGAGGCCGCACTTGGAATATAGTGTTCAACTCTGGTCGCCACACTACCAGAAGGATGTGGAGGCTTTGGAGAGGGTACAGAAAAGATTTACCAGGATGTTGCCTGGTATGGAGGGCATTAGGTATGAGGAGAGGTTTGAGAAACTTGGTTTGTTCTCACTGGAGCGACGGAGGTTGAGGGGAGACCTGATAGAAGTCTACAAGATTATGAGAGGCATGGACAGAGTGGATAGTCAGAAGCTTTTTCCCAGGGTGGAAGAGTCAATTACTAGGGGGCATAGATTTAAGGTGCGAGGGGCAAGGTTTAAAAGAGATGTACGAGGCAGATTTATTACACAGAGAGTGGTGGGTGCCTGGAACTCATTGCCAGGGGAGGTAGTGGAAGCGGATACGGTAGTGACTTTTAAGGGGCGTCTTGACAAGTACATGAATGAGATGGGAATAGAGGGATATGGTCCCCGGAAGTGGAGGGGGTTTTAGTTAAGTCAGGCAGCATGGTCGGTGCAGGCGTGAATCATAGAATCATAGAAACCCTACAGCACAGAAAGAGGCATTCGGCCCATCGAGTCTGCACCGACCACAATCCCACCCAGGCCCTATCCCCATATCTCCACATATTTACCCGCTAATCCCTCTAACCTACGCATCTCAGGACACTAAGGGCAATTTTAGCATGGTCAATCAACCTAACCCGCACATTTTTGGACTGTGGGAGGAAACCGGAGCACCCGGAGAAAACCCACGCAGACACGAGGAGAATGTGCAAACTCCATACAGACAGTGACCCAAGCCGGGAATCGAACCCAGGTCCCTGGAGCTGTGAAGCAGCAGTGCTAACCACTGTGCTACCATGCCGCCGTGGAGGGCCGAATGGCCTGTTCCTGTGCTGTAACTTTCTTTGTTCTTTGTTTACCTTTGAATGCAAAAACAACACAGACACAATCCCTCCAAAGCAACAAAAAAAAAGAAATAAAACTACAGAATATCAGATATTAAAAACTTGGCCAAGTAACAAGTCAGAAAAACAAATTATTCACTGAGTGACCAGATGCTTTTCACAGCCGAAGGGTCTATGTCCACACTGTTTAAAGCTGTCAGAGAAGACAGTCTCTGGGGATTCTGTACCATTAGGACTGTTGTGACCTGAGTGAGAGAGCGTTCATAGCCTTGTGCTTCAACAGTGTCAACTGTCCTGAAACACTGAGCCCGATTCTCCGACTTTGCCTACAGCTGGAGTGTCCTGTCCCGCTGCAGTGAAGAGGTTTGGCTGAGTGCCAAATTCGTCCTTCTCACTGGCAATGACAGC
Source organism: Mustelus asterias (assembly GCF_964213995.1). NCBI lineage: Eukaryota > Metazoa > Chordata > Chondrichthyes > Carcharhiniformes > Triakidae > Mustelus > Mustelus asterias. Next base: position 62,652,236 of record NC_135815.1, on the reverse strand, counting down.
AGGGCATGAAAGGCTGGAGAATTCTGGCCACTGAATAAAATAATATTGCTGGTGAATATGGACCAAGGGCTGAAATGGTTGGGTGAGAAGTGAGAGATCATGGAGGAAGAGAGAAGAGAGACATAGAGGACGCCAAGTTGTAAAGACTGTAAGGTTTCATGTGGTCCCCCATTTATGGGAAGTTATGTGAGTGCTTGTAACTATTTACTGAGATGTATTTTGTTGTATTGACTAAAGTGACATTTTCTATTTGAAATATAATTCACCTTTTAATTAATTTTTGAATTATATTAATTTTAGTTGATTTGCTCCAGTAAACATTTTAAAAAGTGAAATCTTATCGATTGTTTTTTTTCTGCTGGATTCATTGGGATTCCTTGCTTTTAAAAGAGTTATCAGTCTCTTTGGAGATCGTAACACCACAAGAATATTCTAAATTGCTCTCATTAACAAATGCGTTGAATTACTTTGCTTGCTATATGTGACTTCAGGCTTCAACAGAAATGTTTAATTTCAAGGGTTTGAGTAAAGAAAGTACTACTTATCCTGAATTTACGAAAGAAGGGATTCAGTGAAGGTTCATAGAAACCCTACAGTGCAGAAAGAGGCCATTCAGCCCATCGAGTCTGCACCGACCACAATCCCATCCAGGCCCTACCCCCATATCCCTACATATTTACCTGCTAATCCCTCTAATCTACGCATCCCAGGACACTAAGGGGCAATTTTAGCATGGCCAATCAACCTAACCCGCACATCTTTGGACTGTGGGAGGAAACCGGAGCACCCGGAGGAAACCCACGCAGACACGAGGAGAATGTGCAAACTCCACACAGACAGTGACCCGAGCCGGGATTCGAACCCAGGTCCCTGGAGCTGTGAAGCAGCAGTGCTAACCACTGTGCTACCGTGCCGCCCAGGTTATATGGACAGTCATGATATTAAAATTGTCTGTGCAGTGTGCTTAAAAAGGACATTAAGAAAAAGATGGGAAATCATGCATTTCTGTAATGAAAGAGCTGAAGATGTCCTCTGATACATGAGAGATAAAGATGAGAGATTCACTGGTCCCTTTGCCAATGGTGGGAATCCAGATTGCTCACTGAATCGGACGCTGGGGCTAAAGTCGGGTTTCCTGCTGGGCACGAGGGCTTTGGGAAACACCCAACCAGCCCGATCGGTTCCTGCCCATAAGCATTCCAATTGTAACATAATTAATGGGTTTGAGAGCCCATTCACCTCCTCCCCTGTTCCCGTCCCCTCCTCCCCGATATGCACCGAGTCCCCTAGCGGGAATTGCACCAGGCAGGTTTTCGTGTTGTTCATCACAAACCTGATGCGTTGGACCACGAGGGTCGGGGGGGGGGGGGGGGGGGCATCAGCACCCCTCAGCAAAGAGGGGCATCCTCCCCCACAATGCTCAAGTAAGAGATCACCCCCCCCCCGCCTCCCCACACCATACAGGCATGAAGGTGACCTGACCCCCCTCACCCCCTCAGGCTCCCTCGCCCCCTCAGTCTCCTACTCAGCCCTCTCCCCCATCAGCTTCCCTTTTCCCTCAGACCTCCACTCAGCACCCAATTCACCTCAGACCCCCTACTTAGCCCCCTTCAGTACTGACAGGGGGCTAAGCAGGGGGTTAGAGTTTAAGAGCCGTGGGATTATGCTGCAACTGTACAGGACCTTGGTGAGACCACATTTGGAATATTGTGTGCAGTTCTGGTCACCTCACTATAAGAAGGGTGTGGAAGCGCTGGAAAGAATGCAGAGGAGATTTACCAGGATGCTGCCTGGTTTGGAGGGTAGGTCTTATGAGGAAAGGTTGAGGGAGCTAGGGCTGTTCTCTCTGGAGCGGAGGAGGCTGAGGGGAGACTTAATAGAGGTTTATAAAATGATGAAGGGGATAGATAGAGTGAACGTTCAAAGACTATTTCCTCGGGTGGATGGAGCTATTACAAGGGGGCATAACTATAGGGTTCATGATGGGAGATATAGGAAGGATATCAGAGGTAGGTTCTTTACGCAGAGAGTGGTTGGGGTGTGGAATGGACTGCCTGCAGTGATAGTGGAGTCAGACACTTTAGGAACATTTAAGCGGTTATTGGATAGGCACATGGAGCGCACTGGGATGATAGGGATTGGGATAGCTTGATCTTGGTTTCAGATAAAGCTCGGCACAACATCGTGGGCTGAAGGGCCTTGTTCTGTGTTGTACTGTTCTATGTTCTATGACCCCTGACATCCTGGCACTAACACTCTGGCCTGGCACCTTGTGCCCCAAAGGGGGTCAAGGTGGTAGGTCCAGTGGCCATTTGCCCCTTTTTCGATGCCAAGCTGTAGAGAAAGGGTCCCTCAAGGGTTCTAGGGGTTCGGTGGTCTCGGGTTGGTAGTGCTCCCCTGGTCAGCGGTGAAGGGGGAGGGTGGAACCATTCATTTTTTGGTGGGAGGGGGGCCTGTGCCCGACCACAGAGATTGGAGCACCCTTTAAAAATAGCGCCCAATATCTAAACAGCGGCTGGATGGCGGGTTTCGGGATTTGCGCTCATTTGCATCTTTATATTGGATGAATCCAATCTGACAGACACTGCCAGTGGGAAAAACTCCTGTTTTCCTGCTGTGTGTCAACTTAACCTGGGAGAATGTGAAAACGGGAGAATTCCACCCAAAGGCAAGTTCTCTAGTTGTTCATGCTGATGGGATTCTCTGATCCTGGTTTGCGGTCGCTTCAATGGAAATTCCCATTGCCAGCAGTGGGATCAGAAGATTCCACTGCCAGCGAATGGCACATGGCCTCCTGTCACTGAGAAAACCACTGAAGGGAGGCTCGAGAATCTCACCCATATCATTCTCAGTGGGAGCGCATCTCTAAAGTCAGTGAAGTCTGTGATGTGGAAATAATTCATTAAACCTTTTCTGGATGGTGAATGAATAGATTATGGGCAAAATGCTAAAAAAATTCCAAGGGATTTAGCGGCCACATCCGCTGTTAGCAGGAATCCCGATGGCACACTGCATAGGGCGTTGGCTCAAAATCAGGATCGCAACGGGTATCGGAGCATTTTGGATTCACCTGGCCCGCCCCGCTGGACTTGATCGGACATTCAGCCTGGATCAGGCCCATCAGGATACCAGGGCTGCAGCATTCAGTGCCACCGCTGGGATACCCCAGATCCAGGGGGCGATTGATGGCATGCTGAGAGCACCGTATCAACAGGAAAGGATACCACTCCCTGAACATACAGCTGGTGTGTGACCACCAGCTGAACATCATGCATGTCTGTGCATGTTATCCTGGGAGCGTGCACAATGCCTACATTCTGGCACAATTGGAGATACCCAGTGCCTTTGAGGTTAACCCACGGCTGAGGGTTTGGCTAATGGTGGACAAGGGTCCTGGCAAGAAACCCACTAAGGTCCTGGCTCATGGTGCCTGTGCAGAGGCCTGGCACTGAGAATAAAAACATAAGAGCATAAGAACTAGGAGCAGGAGTAGGCCATCTGGCCCCTCGAACCTGCTCCGCCATTCAATAAGATTATGGCTGATCTTTGCGTGGACTCAGCTCCACTTACTCGCCCGCTCACCATAACCTTTAATTCCTTTACTGTTCAAAAATTTATCTATCCTTGCCGTAAAAAACATTCAATGAGGTATCCTCAACTGCTTCACTGGGCAGGGAATTCCACAGATTCACAACCCTTTGTGTGAAGAAGTTCCTCCTCAACTCAGTCCTAAATCTGCTGCCCCATATTTTGAGACCATGCCCCATTGTTCTAATCTGCTCTCTCTTATTTTGAGGCTATGCCCCTTAATTCTAGTTTCACCTGCCAGTGGAAACAACTTCCCTGCTTCTATCTGATCTATTCCCTTCATAATCCTATATGTTTCTATAAGATCTCCCCTCATTCTTCTGAATTCTAATGAGTTTAGTCGCAGTCTACTTAGTCTCTCCTCATAAGCCAACCCTCTCAACTCCGGAATCAACCTAGTGAATCTCCTCTGCACTCCCTCCAGTGCCAGTATATCCTTTCTCAAGTAAGGAGACCAAAACTGTACAGAGTGCTCCAGGTGTGGCCTCACCAGCACCTTATACAGCTGCAATATAATCTCACTGTTTTTAAACTCCCATCCTTCTAGCAATGAAGGACAAAATTCTATTTGCCTTCTTAATTACCTGCTGCACCTGCATAAGGACACCCAGGTCCCTCTGCACAGCAGCATGCTGCAATATTTTACCATTTAAATAATAGTCCATTTTTCTGTTATTCTGACCAAAATGGATGACCTCACATTTACCAACATTGTACTCCATCTGCCAGACCCTTGCCCTCTCACTTAGACTATCTATATCCCTTTGCAGACTTTCAGTGTCCTCTGCACACTTTGCTCTGCCACTCATCTTAGTGTCATCTGCGAATTTTGACACACTACACTTGGTCCCCAACTCCAAATCATCTATGTAAATCGTAAACAATTGCGGTCCCAACACTGATCCCTGAGGCACACCACTTGTCACTGATTGCCAACCAGAAAAACACCCATTTACCCCCTCTTTGCTTTCTGTTAGTTAACCAATCCTCTATCCATGCTAATACATTTCCCGTAACACCGTGCACCTTTATCTTATGCAGCAGTCTTTGATGCGGCACCTTGTCAAATGCCTTCTGGAAATCCAGATACACCACATCCACAGGTTCCCCATTGTCCACTGCGCATGTAATGTTCTCAAAGAATTCCACCAGATTAGTCAAACATGACCTGCCCTTCATGAACCCATGCTGCATCTTCCCAATGGGACAATTTATATCCAGATGTCTTGCTATTTCTTCCTTGATGATAGATTCAAGCATTTTCCCTGCTACAGAAGTTAAGCTAACCAGCCTTTAGTTACCCGCCTTCTGTCTACCTCCTTTTTTAAACAGTGGCGTCACATTTGCTGTTTTCCAATCTGCAGGAACCACCCCAGAGTCCAGCGAATTTTGGTAAATTACCACTCGTGCATTTGCTATTTCCCCCGCCATCTCTTTTAGTACCCTGGGATGCATTCCATCAGGACCAGGAGACTTGTCTACCATTAGCTCCATTAACTTGCCCAACACTACCTCTTTAGTGATAATGATAGTTTCTAGGTCCTCACCTGCCATAGCCTTCCTGTCATCAATTTTTGGCATGTTATTTGTGTCTTCCACTGTGAAGACTGACACAAAATACCTGTTCAATGCCTCAGCGATTTTCTCATTTCCAGTTATTACATCCCCCTTCTCATCCTCTAAAGGACCACTGTTTACTTTAGCCACTCTTTTTTGTTTTATATATTTGTAGAAACTTTTGTTATCTATTTTGATATTCTGAGCTAGTTTACTCTCATAATCCATCTTACTTTTCTTTATAGCTTTTTTCGTGGCACCTGACTGCACCTCCCTGCAATTCTCCTGTGTAGTCCCAGCATGCTCTGCACATGAGCGCGCGGGGCCGGAGAATCACACCCATTGTCTCATTTTTTTATCATAAACTTTAAATAAGACTATACCTGCCCCAACTAGACCACAAAAGTGCACTTCAATTAATGACAATTCTAATATTCTTAACGACATTAGTTATGAAATTTAGTCAAACCTTTCTGATAGCTAAATATTCCCTTTACCCAGTGTGTTCAGTGAACACTGGGTGTATTAAGAATGTTCTAAAGGGTTCTCATTAGCTAACACATACTATAATATTGTTCTCATTTTCCTTCACAATAGGAAAAGTAAATGATCATTTTGACCATGAGTTACAATAAATCACAATTGGAGGCACAACCACTAATGAAGAACACCCTCCTGCCAGCATGGTGCCATCCTTAAACTAGAATAAAATCATAGAATGGTTACAGCACAGAACAAAGTATTTCCACCTGACATATCCCGACCAACTCTCTACAAAAGCAACTCAGCTTACCCACCTTTTCCCCTTTGCCCTGCAAATATTGTCTCTGCAAATAGTATCAAATACCCTTTTGAAATCCACAATTGAATCTACCTCCACCTCATTCTCACAAAGTGAATTTCAGATCTTAACACACGCTGCATGAAAAGTTGTTCCTCGTGCCATTCACCTAAAATTAGTGACAATTGGTTTTCAATCTTTCTGCCAATGGCAAAAGTTCCTCCAGGCTCTATTATCAAATTTCTTCAACTTCTGTAAAGGAAACAGCATAAGCTTCTCCAATCTATCTGTGCAACTGATATCCCACATCTCTGGAACCATTCTTTTAAATCTTTTCTGGGCACTCCCACACGCGTTCATCATCCAGAATTGGACACAATGATCCAGTTAAGGTCAAACCAGTGTTTTATAAAGGCTTACCATAACCTTCTTACTTTTGTATTCTATAAAGCTCAGGATCCCATATGTCTGATTTACCAACTTCTTAACCTGCGCTGCTACTTTGAACAATTTGAGCCCTCTATTCCTATACTCCATTTGGAATTATATCCTTTATTTTATAGCACTTCATTCTTGCTACTAAAATGTATCACTTCACACCTCCATTCATTAAATTTAATCTGCCAGTTGGCCACCCTTTCCACCAGCCTGTCTCGTCTCCTCGAAGTCTCTCTATCCATTTCACAGTTCACAATATTTCCAAGTCTGCACATTTTGAAATTGTGCCCTGACACTCATTAATACAGGTCAGGAAAAGCAGCGGTCCCAGTACTTCTTCTTCCAGAGCAAAAAAGCAACCACTTACCACAACTCTGTTTCCCGTCACTCAGCCAACTTTGTATCCATGCTACAACAATCTCTCTTATTCCATGGACTTTAATTTTGCTGGCAAGCACGTTATGTGGCACTTTATCAAACACCTTTTGAAAATCCATTTAACCATATTAACTGCAGTAGCCTCATCAACCCTTGATCAAGTTAGTTACTTAAGATATGCTCAAAAAAATATGCACTGGCCTTCCTCAGTTAAATCACCTTTGTCCTAATCATTCTGTCTTGGTTTATTGTTTCTAAAAGCTTTCCCACCACCAAGCTTAAACTGACTGCCTTTAGTTTCTAGGCTTATTCTTACATCCTTTTTTAAATAAGGGTGTAATATTGCAATACTCCAGTCCACTGGCACTGCCCCCACATGTCTAAAGAGGCTTGGAAGGTTATGGTCAATGCTTCCATAATTTCCATCATTACTTCCTTTAGCATCCTCAGATGCATCCCATCCAGTAGTGGTGACTTATCCACCTTATGTACAACTAGCCTTTCTAATGCCCACTCTTAATCAATGTTTAGTCCATTCAGTGTCTCAACAACTCCTCTTTCACTATAACTTTGGCAGCATCTTCTTCCTTGATAAAGACCAATGCAAAATATTAATTTAGTGCCTAAGTGATATCCTCTGTCTTTATGGCTCAATCTTCTTTTTGGCTTCCAATTGACCCCACTCCTCCTTTTACCACCCTTTTAATATTTATATGCTTATAAATGACTGAATTTCTTGTTCTGTTAATTGCCAATCTCTTTTCATACTCTTTCTTTGTATCTCATTTCTTTTTTTCACTACTACTCTGAACTTTCAGGTATTCAGCCTGGTTCTTAACTATGTAATCCATCCATCAATGTAATGCACCTTCCTTGGTCATCAACTCCTGGGCTAGGACTTGAAACCAGAGTTTCTGGCTCAGAGGCAGGAAAGCTACCCACTTGCCACTCCACCCACTGAAAGTATTTTATACAGTATTGGCCTTCTTATCAAAGGTTGGAACTACCTGCATAACAGGGAGTGCAAAGAGGTTCACTAGACTCATTCGTTGGACAAGGGTACCGTGCATAGAAATTGATGAAACTAGGGGTGGGATTTTCCAAACCTCCTCCCCCCCCCCCCCCACCGCCCCCCCCCCACCCTCCCCTCACCCCCAACCGTTTTGAGGAGCAGCCTGCCATTGGCTGGCAGTGGGATCTTTCAGTCCTGCCACTGTCAACGGGTGTTCCCATTGTTCGCCATTGGCGGGACCAGAACATCCTGGGAATAGCCGGTAAATTTGGCCTTGGTCTATATTCCCTAGAATGAAAGGTGCTCAATTGAAACAAATAAAATTCTCAATAGCTTGATAAGGTAGATAATAGGAGGATGTTTCTCCTGACTACAGATTCTAGAGCTAGGGGTCACAGATTCAGGCAAAGGGGTGAATATTTAGGTGTGAGATGAGGAGAAATGTTTTCACTCACTGAATTGCGAATCTTTGAAATTCTCTTCCCCTGTGAACTGTGGGTGCTCAGTCATTGAGTATATTAAAAAATGACTAATAATTTTTGTGGTACTAAAGGAATTAAGGGGTATGGGGATAGTCCTGAAAGGTAGAGTTGAGATAGAAGATCAGCCAGGATTTTATTGAGTAGTGGGTTTGGCCTGAGGACCTAACTGGTCTATTACTTCATTATGATATGTTGTGTTCCCCTGAGATTGAACACATTTACTTACAGTTAATACAGGGACAGTGAAGTACAGGGACACGGAATGCATTTTTTCACAGGAACATTTTAACATTAAATATTTTATCAGCACAAAATGTGTGTCCCATGTAGTTTTTCTTGGGCCAGGTAGAATTCATGCCATTGGGAGTCTCCCTGCCGCCTGAAGCGTAGAAGGTCTGGCCTCCAGATTTTACAGTGGCCACCACACTTGCACAGCCAATGGGAGCTACAATCCTGTCAGCTTCAGTCATCTCCAGATGAAATATTTTTAGCAGTTTTCCTGAGCACTGATGAAATCCAGAACAGCCACAAATGGTTTCCAATGGGTCTTCCATATGTGCACATTACACCAGTTTGGCAGTTTACTACAATCACAACTTGCAACCCTGGGGACTGCTCTCTACTAAAAGAAGGATCAGGTGACCAAACTGACAGCTGTTCCAGTCCAACATCTGTAAGGCATGCAGATTAACTGGGCATTCAATACTGATGATTCAAAGTGCAAATCCAAAGGGGAAATAGACTCTGTGTGAGACAAGGTCACATAACATCAGCAGTGTGAGTATAGAAAGATTCACCATCTGCAGTGGTGTTAACTATTTATCTGAGCATTCACATTCAAGTGATCAAGAATATTCACTGCACATATTCTGTAAACCCAGACTCCAGTCAAAACCATGTACATGTAGCACGAAGAAAACTCATACAAGCCAATGTTAGGTTCAAGAATTCATCGACACTTCATGGTCTGGTACAAGCGTACAAGTTTATTAGGAGTTCCTTCTTCCTTGAATGATGTTTACAGTCTTCTATTGTTCTCTCTCTTACAGTCATTATTATACATTATTTCAGAGAACATCCATTCACATTCATTGGTTAATTAAACACATTTGCAAAGGTAGCCGACACTAATTGGTTTTGACCTCTGATCATGCACTATCCACGAGTTAGTAGTCTCTGCTGAGGTTAGCTGATCATGAACTATGAACGTACACAGCCCATCTCAGTATGTTGTATCATTGTAACATGCCCCAGCACAAGTAAAACCTGAAACCTCAGCATGATTTATCGGGTGAGGAAATGTTAGTACAATACATTGCAGAAAATGGTAGATGGGTGACCGCCAGGAGAGGCAGGCAGGAAATGCAGGAGTCTCCTGTGGCTATTCCCCTTTCAAACAGGTATACCGTTTTGGATACTGTTGAGGGGGATAGCCTGTCAGGGAAAGATATCAGCAGCAGCCAGGTCTGTGGCACCACACCTGGTTCTGCTGTAGAGCAGGGTCGGGCAAAGAGCAAGTGAGCTGTAGTAATAGGGGACTCGCTAGTTAGAGGCACAGACAGTCATTTCTGTGGCCGCAATCCATACTCCAGGATGGTGTGTTGCCTCTCTGGTGCCAGGGTCAAGGACGTCTCTGAGCGATTGCAGGACATTCTTAAGGGAGAGGGTCAGCAGCCAGAAGTCGTTGTACATATTGGTACCAACGACATAGGTAGGAAAAGGGATGAGGTCCTGAAGTGTGAGTATAGAGAGTTAGGCAAAAGGCTAAAGTGCAGGACCTCGAAGGTAGTAATCTTTGGACTATTACCAGTGCCATGTGCTAGTGAGAGTAGCAATAGGAGGATTAGGCAGATGAATGCATGGCTTGAGAGCTGGTGCAGGGATTTAGATTTTTGGATCATTGGGATTTCCTCTGGGGAAGGGCTGATCTGTTCAAGAGGGACGGGTTACACCTGAACTGAGGGGGGCTAATATCCTGGCGGGGAGATTTGCTAGAGCCACTTGGGAGGGCTTAAACTAGTTTGGCAGGGGGGTGGGACCCAAAGCAGTAGGGAGACAGAAGAGAAGGTTGAGGACAGCACAGAAGTTAAAGAGAGCACATTAAGTAGTAAAGGCAGAGTCAGTAATCCTAGTACTAGACAGATCAGGCAAAAGCAAGACAGAGAGCAAGGGAAGTCCAGATTAAACTGCATTTATTTCAATGCAAGAGGCCTTCGGGTAAGGCAGATGAGCTCAGGGCATGGATGGGTATATGGGACTGGGATATTATAGCAATTACTGAAACATGGCTAAGAGAAGGACAGGACTGGCCTTCTCACTGTTCCTGGATACAGATGCTATAGGAAAGATAGAACAGGAGGTAAGAGAGGAGGGGGAGTTGCACTTTTGACTAAGGAAAACATCGTGGCAGTACTGAGAGGGGATATATCTGAGGGTTCGCCCACTGAGTCTATATGGATTGAACTGAAAAATAAGAAGGGGGAAATCACTTTGATAGGGTTGTACTATAGGCCCCCAAATAGTCAGCGGGAAATTAAGGAGCAAATACGTAAGGAGATTACAGATAGCTCCAAGAAAAATAGTGTGGTAATAGTAGGGGATTTTAACTTTCCCAACATTGACTGGGACAGCCATAGTATTAGAGGCTTGAATGGAGAGAAATTTGTTGAGTGTATTCAGGAGGAATCTCTCATTCAGTATGTGGATGGCCCGACTAGAGAGCGGGCAAAACTTGATCTCCTCTTGGGAAATAAGGAAGGGCAGGTGACAGAAGTGTTAGTGAGGGATCACTTTGGGACCAGTGACCATAATTCCACTAGTTTTAAGATAGCTATGGAGAATGATAGATCTGGCCCAAAAGTTAAAATTTTAAATTGGGGCAAGGCCAATTTTGATGGCATCAGGCAGGAACTTTCAACAATTAATTGGGGCAGTCTGTGGGAAGGCAAAGCGACATCTGGTAAGTGAGAGGCTTTCAAAAGTGTGTTAACCAGGGTTCAGGGTAAGCACATTCCTCTGAGAGTGAAGGGCAAGGCTGGTTGAACGAGGGAACCCTGGATTACTCGGGATATTGAAGCCCTGGTCAAGAAGAAAGAGGCACATGACATGCATAGGCAGCTGGGATCAAGTGGATCCCTTGAAGAATATAGAGGGTGTAGGAGTAGAGTTAAGAGAGAAATCAGGAGGGCAAAAAAGGGAACACGAGCTCGGTTTGGCAGATAAGACAAAGGAGAATCCAAAGAGCTTCTATAAATACATAAAGGGCAAAAGAGTAACTAGGGAGAGAGTAGGACCTCTTAAGGATCAACAAAATCATCTATGTGCGGATCCACAAGAGATGGGCGAGATCCTAAATGAATATTTCTCATCAGCATTTACTGTTGAGAAAAGCATGGATATTAGGGAACTTGGGGAAATAAACAGTGATGTCTTGAGGAGTGTACATATTACAGAGAAGGAGGTGCTGGAAGTCTTAAAGCGCATCAAGGTAGATAAATCCCTAGGACCTGATGAAGTTTGTCCAGGACACTGTGGGAGGCTAGGGAGGAAATTGCGGGTCTTCTAGCAGAGATATTTGAATCATCGATAGTCACGGGTGAGGTGCCTGGAGATTGGAGAGTGGCAAATGTTGTGCCTTTGTTTAAAAAGGGCTGCAGGGGAAAGCCTGGGAACTACAGGCCAGTGAGCCTCACATCTGTAGTGGGTAAGTTATTAGAAGGTATTTTGAGAGACAGGATCTACAGGCATTTAGAGATGCAAGGACTGATTAGGGACAGTCAGCATGGCTTTGTGAGTGGAAAATCATGTCTCACAAATTTGATTGAGTTTTTTGAAGGAGTAACCAAGAAGGTAGATGAGGGCGGTGCAGTTGATGTTGTCTACATGGACTTTAGCAAGGCCTTTGACAAGGTATCGCATGGTAGGTTGTTGCATAAGGTTAAATCTCACGGGATCCAGAATGAGGTAGCCAAATAGATACAAAATTGGCTTGATGACAGAAGCCAGAGGGTGGTTGTAGAGTGTTGTTTTTCAAACTGGAGGCCTGTGACCTGCGGTGTGCCTCAGGGATTGGTGCTGGGTCCACTGTTATTTGTCATTTATATTAAGGATTTGGATGAGAATTTAGTAGGCATGGTTAGTAAGTTTGCAGATGACACCAAGATTGGTGGCATAGTGGACAGTGAAGAAGGTTATCTTGATCAATTGGGCCAGTGGGCTGACAAATGGCAGATGGAGTTTAATCTGCTTAAATGCGAGGTGATGCATTTTGGTTGATCGAACCAGGGCACGACTTACTCAGTTAATGGTAGGGCGTTGGGGAGAGTTATAGAACAAAGAGATCTAGGGGTACAGGTTCATAGCTCCTTGAAATTGGAGTCATAGGTGGACAGAGTGGCGAAGAAGGCATTTGGCATGCTTGGTTTCATTGGTCAGAACATTGAATACAGGAGTTGGGACGTCTTGTTGAAGTTGTACAAGACATTGGTAAGTCCACACTTGGAATACTGTGTACAGTTTTGGTCATTCTATTATAGAAAGGATATTATTCAGCTAGAAAGAGTGCAGAAATGATTTACTAGGATGCTACCGGGACTTAGATATAGATATAGAACAGTACAGCACAGAACAGGCCCTTCGGCCCACGATGTTGTGCCGAGTTTTATCTGAAACCAAGATTAAGCTATCCCACTCCCTATCATCCTGGTGTGCTCCATGTGCCTATCCAATAACTGCTTAAATGTTCCTAAAGTGTCTGACTCCACTATCACTGCAGGCAGTCCATTCCACACCCCAACTACCCTCTGCATAAAGAACCTACCTCTGATATCCTTCCTATATCTCCCACCACGAACCCTATAGTTATGCCCCCTTGTAATAGCTCCATCCACCCGAGGAAATAGTCTTTGAACGTTCACTCTATCTATCCCCTTCATCATTTTATAAACCTCTATTAAGTCTCCCCTCAGCCTCCTCCGCTCCAGAGAGAACAGCCCTAGCTCCCTCAACCTTTCCTCATAAGACCCACCCTCCAAACCAGGCAGCATCCTGGTTAATCTCCTCTGCACTCTTTCCAGCGCTTCCACATCCTTCTTATAGTGAGGTGACCAGAACTGCACACAATATTCCAAATGTGGATTGAGTTATAAGGAAAGGCTGGATAGACAGGGACTTTTTCCTCTGGAGCGTAGGAGGCTCCGGGATGATCATATAGAGGTCTATAAAATCATGAGAGACGTAGATCAGCTAGATAGTCAATATCTTTTCCCAAAGGTAGGGGAGTCTAAAACTGGAGGGCATAGGTTTAAGGTGAGAGGGGAGAGATACAAAAAGGTCCAGAGGGGCAATTTTTTCACACAAAGGGTGGTGAGTGTCTCGAACAAGCTGCCAGATGTAGTAGTAGAGGCGGGTACAATTTTGCCTTTTAAAAAACATTTGGACTGTTACATGGGTTAAATGGGTATAGAGGGATATGGGCCAAACACGGGCAATTGGGACTAGCTTGGGGGTAAAAAGAAAAATGGGGCGACATGGACAAGTTGGGCCGAAGGGCCTGTTTCCATGCTGTAAACCTCTATGACACTAAAATGTTATAAAAATTATGAAGTAAAAATAGAATAAAACATTTGGCTTCCCACACCAACTGTTATCTATGTTGCCAGCCATAGGTTCTATTTATTTTTTACTGTGCAAGTCAGTATATTTTTATTATTGATAGCAAAGAAGGTGAAAAACGGCTAAATGAACTGTTGAACCCTACAAAGGAGTCCTAACATTTCCAATATGTATCATTATTTGACTCATGTATCCTTTCCACAGAAAAATTTGTCTGCAAACGCCATGTGCTTTCAATTAGAGAATTAGTCAGTCAACTCACCATACTGAATGGTCATCATTTTTAATCCAAGTTTTCACCAGGCAATATCCGGTCTTGGGAAAAGGAACCCGGTTTAAAAGCCAGGATATTGGTCCCAAGACCAGAAAGGACAAAACTTTTCAAATGCTAAACCAAAACCAACCTCACCCAACAGAGATTTTGATTACCTGATCACCAGCTCTAAACTGGCTAGGGAGACAATGATATCCACTGGTCTGATATGACCCACGAGAAAATAGAGCCAATCGGAAGGCAGTTCACACATTGTATTATATTGAAGATCAGGAGTTCCTATTGTTCTGCAATACCAGCTAAATGAGGGGTGGGAAAACAATACACATTCCAACAAAGCTTTCTGTCCAGAGAGTCAATCAATAAAATTAATGGTTTTGTTTTTGCTATCAGGGTAGGTCAGGCAGGATGCGGTATAACTGGGGCAGCACCTAAAAGGAGGGGGTCAAACCATGGAATCAAATGAAAGGAAGGAATACAGCCCAACAAGGTGGATATATTAGAGCAGAGTCTGTATCTCTCTCTCTCCCTCCACAACCAGGACCAAAGGAAGTCACATACTCCAAGAAACGGGTGTGACCCCAGGAACTTTGACCTTTGATTGGGTGAACGTTTCATCCGGCACGGTAGCACAGTGGTTAGCACTGCTGCTTCACAGCTCCAGGGTCCTGGGTTCGATTCCCGGCTGGGTCACTGTCTGTGTGGAGTTTGCACATTCTCCTCGTGTCTGCGTGGGTTTCCTCCGGGTGCTCCGGTTTCCTCCCACAGTCCAAAGATGTGCGGGTTAGGTTGATTGGCCATGCTAAAATTGCCCCTTAGTGTGCGTAGGTTAGAGGGATTAGTGGGTAATATATGTAGGGATATGGGAGTAGGGCCTGGGTGGGATTGTGGTCGGTGCAGACTTGATGGGCCGAATGGCCTGTTTCTGCACTGTAGGGTTTCTATGATTTCATCTGTAACCTGCGGAATGCTGAGTCCAACGCCATGTGGAGAATCGCCTTGCATCGCCCAATCAAACCTTGGGTAATTTTAGGGGTTTAACAACTGTTAAGCCCAGAGGGCTTTAGTTCAGTGAAATCCAAGGGGAAGTAATCTGATTTGTTATTAGCCACGTAAGAACATATAGCATCAGTTGTGCCATATTTAGATTCACCATATGCAATCAACATACTCTTATTATTCAAACTTGAAACTTGTGTTGATTGCATTATTGATCATCCTTCAGTATGAATAAATGTAAGCCAAGACCTTCGAGCTTAAATGAGTGAGTTCAATCGTGACCAGTAAGGCTCACATGATCGGAAACACCCTACAACATGATGAGCCACGTGGACACTCAATGGACTTTGCCAAATCCATTCTGATTGTTTGCTTCTGCATTGGTGTGCAACATGAAGTCACACATGATAAAATAGGAAATGAATGACTCAGATTTGAAAGGAATTGGGTTGGCTCTGTCGTTCATGCTCATGATTCATGCTTCAATTCATCCAAAAGTATCAGCATATCAGCAATAAAGAAATAGGCTACATTGATGAAGCACTTTTCACATTCACAGCTTTTTTCAGAGTATTTTATAGCCAACTATTTAATGAAGCCTCTGTTCAGGTAGTTAAATACAGTGACCAATTTGTATGTAATGAGATATAACGAAGAGGGAAATGAACTGTTCCCTGATGTCCTGTTTGGGAGAGTACATTGGACTAGCTCGGAGTTAAAGGATTGTAATCTCTGGATTATTTCCTGAATCACACACAAATTGGCAAATAAGAAGATTAGGGATTAGCATGTGGCTAAAGGAGTGGAGTAGGAATGGAGGGTTCCATTTTATGGACACTGGCACCAGTGCAGGGACAGGAAGGAATTGTGTGTGATAGACGCCACTTGAAGCAAACTGGGACCAGGGTCTGAGCATAAAGGATAAATAGGGCTTTAAAGTGTTTGATGCTGAGGGGAGAACTCAGGTGGAAAATGGAGTATAGATCACGGGGGCAATTCTCTGACCTCGCCACGCCGTTAGTAGATCGCGCTGGTCCCAATGAATAGCTTGCAGGCCTAAAAATCCATTTCACACCCAATGCCAAAAGTTTGCAAGTCTCCTGGCCCCTTCTTGATGGCGCAAACCAAATCACACCCAGAAAGGCCATGAGTCCGATTAGAGTATGCATAGCCTGATCAAACCCCAGAACATAGCCTGATCAAACCCCAGAACATAGCCTGATCAAACCCCAGAACATAGCCTGATCAAACCCCAGAACATAGCCTGATCAAACCCCAGAACATAGCCTGATCAAACCCCAGAACATAGCCTGATCAAACCCCAGAACATAGCCTGATCAAACCCCAGAACATAGCCTGATCAAACCCCAGAACATAGCCTGATCAAACCCCAGAACATAGCCTGATCAAACCCCAGAACATAGCCTGATCAAACCCCAGAACATAGCCTGATCAAACCCCAGAACATAGCCTGATCAAACCCCAGAACATAGCCTGATCAAACCCCAGAACATAGCCTGATCAAACCCCAGAACATAGCCTGATCAAACCCCAGAACATAGCCTGATCAAACCCCAGAACATAGCCTGATCAAACCCCAGAACATAGCCTGATCAAACCCCAGAACATAGCCTGATCAAACCCCAGAACATAGCCTGATCAAACCCCAGAACATAGCCTGATCAAACCCCAGAACATAGCCTGATCAAACCCCAGAACATAGCCTGATCAAACCCCAGAACATAGCCTGATCAAACCCCAGAACATAGCCTGATCAAACCCCAGAACATAGCCTGATCAAACCCCAGAACATAGCCTGATCAAACCCCAGAACATAGCCTGATCAAACCCCAGAACATAGCCTGATCAAACCCCAGAACATAGCCTGATCAAACCCCAGAACATAGCCTGATCAAACCCCAGAACATAGCCTGATCAAACCCCAGAACATAGCCTGATCAAACCCCAGAACATAGCCTGATCAAACCCCAGAACATAGCCTGATCAAACCCCAGAACATAGCCTGATCAAACCCCAGAACATAGCCTGATCAAACCCCAGAACATAGCCTGATCAAACCCCAGAACATAGCCTGATCAAACCCCAGAACATAGCCTGATCAAACCCCAGAACATAGCCTGATCAAACCCCAGAACATAGCCTGATCAAACCCCAGAACATAGCCTGATCAAACCCCAGAACATAGCCTGATCAAACCCCAGAACATAGCCTGATCAAACCCCAGAACATAGCCTGATCAAACCCCAGAACATAGCCTGATCAAACCCCAGAACATAGCCTGATCAAACCCCAGAACATAGCCTGATCAAACCCCAGAACATAGCCTGATCAAACCCCAGAACATAGCCTGATCAAACCCCAGAACATAGCCTGATCAAACCCCAGAACATAGCCTGATCAAACCCCAGAACATAGCCTGATCAAACCCCAGAACATAGCCTGATCAAACCCCAGAACATAGCCTGATCAAACCCCAGAACATAGCCTGATCAAACCCCAGAACATAGCCTGATCAAACCCCAGAACATAGCCTGATCAAACCCCAGAACATAGCCTGATCAAACCCCAGAACATAGCCTGATCAAACCCCAGAACATAGCCTGATCAAACCCCAGAACATAGCCTGATCAAACCCCAGAACATAGCCTGATCAAACCCCAGAACATAGCCTGATCAAACCCCAGAACATAGCCTGATCAAACCCCAGAACATAGCCTGATCAAACCCCAGAACATAGCCTGATCAAACCCCAGAACATAGCCTGATCAAACCCCAGAACATAGCCTGATCAAACCCCAGAACATAGCCTGATCAAACCCCAGAACATAGCCTGATCAAACCCCAGAACATAGCCTGATCAAACCCCAGAACATAGCCTGATCAAACCCCAGAACATAGCCTGATCAAACCCCAGAACATAGCCTGATCAAACCCCAGAACATAGCCTGATCAAACCCCAGAACATAGCCTGATCAAACCCCAGAACATAGCCTGATCAAACCCCAGAACATAGCCTGATCAAACCCCAGAACATAGCCTGATCAAACCCCAGAACATAGCCTGATCAAACCCCAGAACATAGCCTGATCAAACCCCAGAACATAGCCTGATCAAACCCCAGAACATAGCCTGATCAAACCCCAGAACATAGCCTGATCAAACCCCAGAACATAGCCTGATCAAACCCCAGAACATAGCCTGATCAAACCCCAGAACATAGCCTGATCAAACCCCAGAACATAGCCTGATCAAACCCCAGAACATAGCCTGATCAAACCCCAGAACATAGCCTGATCAAACCCCAGAACATAGCCTGATCAAACCCCAGAACATAGCCTGATCAAACCCCAGAACATAGCCTGATCAAACCCCAGAACATAGCCTGATCAAACCCCAGAACATAGCCTGATCAAACCCCAGAACATAGCCTGATCAAACCCCAGAACATAGCCTGATCAAACCCCAGAACATAGCCTGATCAAACCCCAGAACATAGCCTGATCAAACCCCAGAACATAGCCTGATCAAACCCCAGAACATAGCCTGATCAAACCCCAGAACATAGCCTGATCAAACCCCAGAACATAGCCTGATCAAACCCCAGAACATAGCCTGATCAAACCCCAGAACATAGCCTGATCAAACCCCAGAACATAGCCTGATCAAACCCCAGAACATAGCCTGATCAAACCCCAGAACATAGCCTGATCAAACCCCAGAACATAGCCTGATCAAACCCCAGAACATAGCCTGATCAAACCCCAGAACATAGCCTGATCAAACCCCAGAACATAGCCTGATCAAACCCCAGAACATAGCCTGATCAAACCCCAGAACATAGCCTGATCAAACCCCAGAACATAGCCTGATCAAACCCCAGAACATAGCCTGATCAAACCCCAGAACATAGCCTGATCAAACCCCAGAACATAGCCTGATCAAACCCCAGAACATAGCCTGATCAAACCCCAGAACATAGCCTGATCAAACCCCAGAACATAGCCTGATCAAACCCCAGAACATAGCCTGATCAAACCCCAGAACATAGCCTGATCAAACCCCAGAACATAGCCTGATCAAACCCCAGAACATAGCCTGATCAAACCCCAGAACATAGCCTGATCAAACCCCAGAACATAGCCTGATCAAACCCCAGAACATAGCCTGATCAAACCCCAGAACATAGCCTGATCAAACCCCAGAACATAGCCTGATCAAACCCCAGAACATAGCCTGATCAAACCCCAGAACATAGCCTGATCAAACCCCAGAACATAGCCTGATCAAACCCCAGAACATAGCCTGATCAAACCCCAGAACATAGCCTGATCAAACCCCAGAACATAGCCTGATCAAACCCCAGAACATAGCCTGATCAAACCCCAGAACATAGCCTGATCAAACCCCAGAACATAGCCTGATCAAACCCCAGAACATAGCCTGATCAAACCCCAGAACATAGCCTGATCAAACCCCAGAACATAGCCTGATCAAACCCCAGAACATAGCCTGATCAAACCCCAGAACATAGCCTGATCAAACCCCAGAACATAGCCTGATCAAACCCCAGAACATAGCCTGATCAAACCCCAGAACATAGCCTGATCAAACCCCAGAACATAGCCTGATCAAACCCCAGAACATAGCCTGATCAAACCCCAGAACATAGCCTGATCAAACCCCAGAACATAGCCTGATCAAACCCCAGAACATAGCCTGATCAAACCCCAGAACATAGCCTGATCAAACCCCAGAACATAGCCTGATCAAACCCCAGAACATAGCCTGATCAAACCCCAGCATATGGATTTCACCAGCCTTTGGGCATGACACAATAACAGCGAGAATCACTATTGCTGTCCACAAGCAGAGACCCAGCGTGATGTTCACACTGTGGGGTGGGGGAGGGGTGGGGGTCGGCTCAGGAGCCCCTGCAGGGTCAGGGGCATGAACGGACAGTGCTCACCTGGTGGGGCCCATCTGGCACCCTGGCAGTGCCCGGCAGTGCCAGTTGGGTACCACCAGTGTTCCAGTTGGGTAGTGCCAAGGTGGTGGGGCTGAGTGGGGGCCATGTCAGGGGGCTATATGGAAAGGGGGGGGGATCTGATGGGCAGTTCGTGCAGGGGTGGATCATGAAGGCAGTCCTGATTGGCGGTGGAGGGGCATGTCGGGGGTCAGGCAGAGGGACACATCGGGAGAGCCCCGATGTCAGCAACCTGTTTTGGGGAGGAGGTGGCCCCGCTCCCTCAGCACCAATGCGAAGCTCCCATTTCGAACTGGGCGCGGCGAGCCGATAAGATTGCACCCCATTTTCAAACTGTGTCCCCAGGTTCTGGTCTCTCTCACAATGGGAAGCATCTCCTCTCAGCATTCACCCCTCAAGTCCCCTTAGGATTGTATATATTTCAATAAGACAGCCTCTCATTCTTTTTAACTCCAATGGATACAGGCCCAATCTGTCCAGCTTTTCTTCATGGGATAACCCTCTCATCCCAGGAATCATTTGAGTGAATCTTCTCTAAACTGTTTCTAACAGTGCTATTTGTGACTTCTCAGATATGAAGCAGTCCATATGCATAAGCAGCAGCGTGTGGACAATATTCAAACCTAGGCTGATAAATGGCAAGTGACATTTGCATCACACAAGTGCCAGGCAATGGCCATCTCCAACAAGAGAGCATTTAACCATCTCCCCTTGACATTCAATGGCATTCTCATCGTGGAATCCCCCATATCAACATTGTGGGGATCAATATTGACCAGAAACTTTACTGCCCTCATATAAATGCTGTGGCTATGGGAGCAGGTCAGCGGCTAGTAATTCTGCGGCAAGTTACTCACCTTCTGATTCCCCAAAGCCTGCCCACCATCTAAAAGGCACAAGTCAGGAGTGTGATGGAATACTCTCCACTTGTCTGGATGGGGGCAGCTCCAACCACACTCAAGAAGCTAATTACCATCCGGGACAAAGCAACCTACTTAAACAGCACTGCATCCACCATCTTAAACATTTTCTCTCTCCACCAGTGGCAACTGCAAGATGCACTGCAGCAATTTGCCAACTAACTCTTCAACAACATCTTCCAAACTTGTGACATCTACCACCTAAAAGGACAAGGACAACAGATGAATTGGAAAGGCACTCTAAGTCACATACCATCTTGACTTGGAAGTATATCGCTGTTCCTTCATTATCATACACCACCATCTTCTCAGGGACAATTAGCAATGGGCATTGAATGCTGGCCTTGCCGGCGAGTTCAAATCCCACGAACAAATTTAAAAATGCAAACGATATAACAAGCAACAAAAGATGACAAAGCAGATAGCAACAGCTGCTAGAAAGGAATATGAAAAGTAACATTTCGACATTTAGAAAAGCTACAATTATCTTAGTAAAAAGATAACAACTAATAATGGCGATGCTCTCAAAGAAAATGGTAGACAGGCTGAGAAATTACTTTGCTTCCACAATTGCATAGATGAAAAGGTCAGCTTGTCTAGAAAGCTGTGTTGCCTGCCCAGTGCCAGGGTTTGGGACATCTGCTCATGGCTGAAGATGAACTTGCAGTGCAAGGAGAAGGATTCATTAGACATGGTCCATGTAGTTACCCAGGGCATCGGTAGGATTAGGGAGGAGGTTCTGCTTAGGGATTATGAAAATAAATTAAAAATCAGAAACTCAAATAATCTTTGAATTATTACCTGAGTCACAGGCAAACTGGCATTGGGTAAATTGGGCTCGAATGCATGCATGCATATGGGAGAAAGGGGGTACTGGGGAAAGTGGGAGGTGTACTATTGGTATCGGCATCACCTGAACCATGCTTGGATCAATGTTTTGGTGAGTCATATAAGTAAGGTGGTAGAGAGGGCTTTAAACTTAATAATGGGGGGAAGGGGTTGTGGTGAGGGATCAAGTCAGGAGAGATGTGATAAATTAAAGAAAGAGAGCAAGACAAGAGAGAATGGTAGCAATAAGAGCAATGATAATTAGAGCATGGTGTGGTGATATAAACAGGGCCTAGTTTTAAGGCTGATAAAATTGGATATCCTAAATTAAAGAATTGGGCAGATTAAAATCAAACACAGCCAAACCTCGGGCAGGCCAATTATACAAATACACAACCGTGTCTGGGCCTGACCCATCAACCACCCATCAAAGGTCGTTACACTCTACTTGATACTGAGCAGGAGATCATTGCACCCCATTGAAATGCACCGACTTATTGTTAGAAGCCCAGATCGGGCCAGACTTTCCGTCACCGAAAGTTCCTGGGAGATGGGACACCTGGGGGCGGACCCTAGTGTCCTGTCAGGCAGACATCAAGAAACCCACTGGGTATTGGAACCCCCTCCTGGGACCTCATTGGCCGGAAGCCAGAGAAGTACCTGGAAAGGCAAGCAGGCTGGGGGATAAAGGGACACACTTTGAGAGACCAGCAGCGAAGACTCGACGAAGGAGGTGGCCTTGCCCATTCGGAAGACTAGCCGAAGAAGGAAGGAAGGAAGAAGCTGCCATCGAGACTCACCTTCGTGACGACGGACCAGAGGGACTCAGAGAATCGGGCCTGCAGTTCAACCAAACCATCTTTGCGGGTAGTATACTTGAATCTGCTGGGGTATCCTCTTGTTTTATGTGGGCAATTTAAGGGTTAATAGTGTTATTATTAATAAAATTGTTGAACCTTTACTTGTGTTTGTCCTTTGTCCATCTTGCAAATAAGGACACCGGGGTAAAACCTTGGAGTAAGTAAACTGGTTGAAAGTATCTGAGAATTAACAGGTACAACAGTGGCACCCCAGATGGGACTTCGATAAGAAGTGATACGTTGCTCCGAAGTCGAACCTTCAACCCGGTATTCCCCAACACTCCATCTGAGCCTGAATTAAGAGGGCAGCTGCCCCACGTGACAACCAGTCTTAAGTGAGTGAAGGACTAATACAGATTCAACCAGTAAATTGGGCCATAAGACTATTTCCTCGAGTGGATGGAGCTATTACAAGGGGGCATAACTATAGGGTTCATGGTGGGAGATATAGGAAGGATATCAGAGGTAGGTTCTTTATGCAGAGAGTGATTGGGGTGTGGAATGGACTGCCTGCAGTGATAGTGGAGTCAGACACTTCAGGAACATTTAAGCAGTTATTGGATAGGCACATGGAGCACACCAGGATGATAGGGAGTGGGATAGCTTGATCTTTGTTTCTGATAAAGCTCGGCACAACATCGTGGGCCGAAGGGTCTGTTCTGTGCTGTACTGTTCTATGTTCTATGTTCTAAACCCGGTGTCTGTAACACAAGGTGGATAAACTGTGTAGTTAGAACTAGAACAGTCTAGGGAATTTGGGTAAAATCTACGGGAGGGAATTTAGTGAAAACCGGACCCCTACCCTGATCCCTTACCTATACTCAAGTGACGAATCCTAAGAGGAAATAATTATGGCCAGTCATGCTGAATGGGAGGATCTCTGGGATTGAGGTTCAAATGTCCAAATCCACCCATGGGTCCGCATTCTGTCACAACTGGCCGTAATAGGAATCCTACTTACGATAGTGTACCTAACCATCCTCACATTTAAATTCGCCCGAT
Source organism: Mustelus asterias (assembly GCF_964213995.1). Lineage (NCBI taxonomy): Eukaryota > Metazoa > Chordata > Chondrichthyes > Carcharhiniformes > Triakidae > Mustelus > Mustelus asterias. The sequence continues at coordinate 62,628,499 of NC_135815.1, read as the reverse complement.
GGAAGACCGCGCGCATACAACATTTGGAAGCGGAGGTAAACACACGAGAGGAAAGGAATCAAATCAATATGATACACATGAGCCAATTCCAGGCTCAATGTGATAAAGCCTGCCAAAAGGCACAGCGTGCTGTCCGTGAGAGAGAGGCTGCGCTGCAACAGGTAGAGGAAGTTAAACGTAAATGCAGCGACCTACAGGCTGCAGTAAAAGTTTTGCACCAAGCAGGAAAAGTAAATACAGCCCGCGCAACAGACCACTCCAAATGCCTGCGCGAGATTGAAGATTTAAAAGCACAACTAGCCATAAAAAGGGGTGTAATGTGTGCATACACGACCGAAACAGGGGATAGTGACCCAGGGATAGAGTGGGGGGATTTAGAAGAGAATGCCTGCCATTATGCAACAGCTAGCGTCACTGCCGATTGGGGACCCCCACCTCCCTTCCCGGTAGTGGAACCAACGGCACCACCTAATCTGTACCGATGAATCCGGTCACCACCCAACAACAGGATGGACAGAACCACAATGTGACTTGTGTAACTCCATACACCATGACACAGCTCACTGACGTAGCTAAAATGATTGGAGTATTTGAACCCTCCGGGGATCCACATGCTCTCTTTGATCAGGTCACCCAATATCGTGTTTTAAACAGTCTAGACGAGGCAGAAGAGGTTAAACTTATTCTGTTATGTTTAAGTCCTGCCATCCGTTCCGCCCTACCCAAACCCCAGAACGTGGCCGGGGAAACCCTACCAGAAATGAAGGCAGCCGTTCTGGCCGCCATAGGCTACAATAGGGATGACCCGGTAAAAGGCTTAAACAACTGCCAACAAAAGAGAGGGGAACACCCGACAGCATATGCTGGCCGACTATGGAACCAATTTGTTGCGGTTTTCGGCCAATTAAATCGAGTCCAATTAAATGCACACCACCAGCCCACATGGATCTGGACCCTGATAGCACACGCCACCGAGGGGAGTCGGAAAGCCTGTGAGAACTTTGATCCCGATGATAATACACACACACAAGCCTGGGCCATCCGCAAAATGACTTGTGTGTGGGAACGGGAAGTCAGACAAACAGACACCTCCAAGCCCACAAAACACGGAAAGATGAACCCAATCCACACAGACCCAGCCCCAGTTTGGCGTAACGAAGGGGAAGGTGGAAACAGGGGACAGGGAAACTCAGGGTACCCACCCCCATATACCCCTGCCAATCATCGATACAGAAAACCGCAGCCCCACGCAGAACCCTGATATATCCCCAACCCCAGGTACAGGGAACAAGACAAAGCCACTTCCAGATATCCACCCCCACAAACGCAGTGTTACGACTGTGGCCAGATCGGCCATTTTGCCAGGGAATGTAGAGCCCCGCCCAGCCAGACCCCACGACCGCCCCAACGATTTCACAGAGGAGAACCCCGACCTATGTCATTAGAAGGACCTGCCAGACAATGCATCACAACCCCGGTGGATGCCTCCGACACCCCTTTCAGCCTCTACCCCCAATTAGACTCCGGACTGGAAGCATGTCAGACCTCCCCAACTTGGGTTTGCAACACTGAATGGGATAGTGTAGGGAGACCCCTTGTAAAAGGCAAAGTAGGAGGCCACCCCATCGAGTTCCTATGGGACACAGGGGGATCCCGTACCACTCTTAACACATCCCGTGACCTCAGCTGCACTTGGCCTACCAGGAAAATAATAATGTTAAGTGGCTTTATGGGACATTTACAGGAAGGCATGGAAACAGACCCATTAGAATTTTGACTGGGTAATATAATATGTCATCACCCAGCTATCTTGGTTAAACTCCACCCAGAGGCAGAGCACATTCTAGGGTCCGATCTGATGAGGAAGTGCAACCTATCGTTTGACCCCACTAACTGTTGCATTTGGCAAATGCCAACCACCTGTCAATCCCCAGTCGAGGTGGCCACCAGCAGATACGTAGATCGAATATCTACTTTTGGAGAATTGTGGATCAGGCCCACAGAAATGACGGAAGACCCTGAAGCACAGGGTATATTAGCCAAACACACACAGGCATTCGCCAGTCACACGCATGACTGCGGCCGGAAAACAGGGGAGGTAATCATAGAAGGTCCTGACCCTAAACCCCAAAGACAGTACGGCTTCCCTAAGCAAGCTGAAGGGGAAGTGGCCAAGGTGCAAATTTGCCTTCACGTTCCAGGGACAACAGTACACCTGGACGTGTTTACCACAAGGTTTTCATAACTCCCCCTCCATATTTCACCAGCGCCTAGCAAAAGGCTTGGAGGCATTCTCCAGACCAGAATGTTTGGTACAATATGTAGATGATCTCCTCTTACAGACTGAAACAAGAGGGGAACATCTAAAGTTATTGGATGAACTGCTGAACCTCCTCACTACATTAGGGTTAAAGGTAAATCCCAAGAAAGCCCAGATCATGAGACGACAGGGCTCTTACTTGGGTACAGTAGTGACTGAGGAAAAGCATGAGATAGAAAGGAAGCGAATCGAATCTGTAACACGCCTTCCCTTACCAAAGGACGTGAGCTCCCTGCGCTCCTTTCTGGGCTTAGTGGGGTACTGCCGCAACCACATAGACGGTTTCGCCACTAAAGCCGCTCCCCTGTCCGAACTTTTATGGAAAAACACCCCGTGGGTCTGGACTGTGCGACACACACAAGCAGTCTCAGATCTCAAACAATCCCTTGCACAAGCCCCTGCCTTACAGGTACCCAACCCTAAACTCCCCTTTGCCCTTGAAGTAGCGGCCACTGACAGCACACTAGCTGCCGTGCTCCTCCAAGAACGGCACGGACGACTCTGCCCAATTGCTTACGCTTCCCGCATACTAACTCCGGTTGAACGAAGTTTTTTGGTGCGCGAAACCGCCTTATTATCAGTTTTCTGGGCAGTGCACCGCTTTAACTACATAGTCAGCTTGAACCCTCTCACTATACTTACAGAACACACCCCCATACAACTACTGCTGAACGGCCGAATTAAAGATGGGACGGTTAGTCAAAACCGTATTGCACGGTGGACACTCATGTTACAGGGTCCAGGGTCGAGACATTGCGGTCAAACACACCTGGGTCCCCACATTCCTGGCAGACAACCTAACCTACGTCGGGGAGCCCCATGAACGCCAGGTTCCGGCAGTAAAAGACCCCAAGGGGCCATTGTTGCCAAAACAAAAGGGGGGAGGAGCCAGGGGAATCAGCCAAACCCAGGCTCAGGACAATTTAAAAGTTTTTGTAGGTGGGTCATCCATGGTGGAAGAGGGAAACAGGAGGACAGGATGTGGGATATACGTGGAAGACCAGGAAGGCAAGCCCCTGAGGGAGATAGCCTTAAAACTTCCAGCACACACGAGTGCACAAGCTGCAGAACTGGCAGCGATAGCATACGTAGTCAGCCATCCTGACCTGTTCCCCACACCCGCGGACATACACTCCGATAGTATGTATGTCTGCAACAGTTTAACAGACTTCATGCCCCTATGGGAAGCAAGGGGATTCATATCTGCAGATGGGAAACCTCTTCCATCAGCCCCACTGTTAAGATTTATCTTTCAGGCTGCCCAAGACCGGGAGTATGGCATAATTAAAGTAAAGGCCCACCACCGCACCTCCCCACTTGGGAACATAAGGGTGGGTGAATTAGCCAAACAGGGTGCTAGAGAGGGGAAATTTTGGCAACCAATAGTTACAGAGCGAATTGAAGCTGTGACTGTTGCCAGACCAAGGTTGAAGACCTAAAACAAGCCCAGAGCAGTGACCAGGACCTGAAACAAATTCAGGAAGAGGCAAACCCCGCCTCCTTTGAAAAATGGCGAGACGCAATATTGATACAGGATGGGCTTGTCCTGAAGGACGGCCGATATGTGGTCCCAACCAGGGACCGTAACCAAATCATTTTCCAAACCCACGATGTCCAGGCCCATCAAGGGGCAGGAAGCACAAGTGAACGAATCAAAGGATTGTGTTGGTGGCCAAACCTAGAACAGGATGTGCGGCATTACGTTGATAATTGTATCATCCGTGCACAGAACAATCCTGATAAATATGCCCACAAAGGGGAACTGAGACATACTCGCCCTGTGGAAGGTCCCTGGACAAATCTCCAGATTGACTATATTGGTCCCCTACCGCCCGGAGTGGGAGGTTACAAATACATCCTGGTCATCGTAGACACTTTTAGTAAATGGGTGGAAGCTTTTCCAACCCGCACTAACCCAGCCAAGGTCACAGCTGACATCCCAGTGCAGCACATATTCACTAGGTGGGGCCTTCCCCGCAGCATCGACTCGGACCAGGGCACTCACTTCACTGCCCAGGTAATGCAACGCGTAATGGAATTGTTCGGGATGAAGCAACAATTCCACATTGCTTACCACCCCCAATCTAGCGGTGTAGTAGAGAGGATGAACCGTACCCTCAAAGATATGATCCGTAAGACCGTTCAGCAGAACAATCACTCCTGGAACAAAGTCCTCCCCTTCATATTAATGATAGTGCGCAATTCCGTATCTGGTTCCACCGGATTCACCCCCCATGTCCTCATGACCGGGCGACCTATGCGAGGAATTGAACCTTTACTCGGGCTCGATCTGTCCGGGCCCGAAGTCACGGCCCTCACCCACGAAAATGCCGTGAGAGCCATCCTGGAAAACATACAGGCCGCACAACAGGCTGCAGCCGTTAAGATAGGCAAACGGAAGCAGCAAAGTAAGGTCTATTTTGATGGTAAGGTAAAACCCATCGAATATGAGCTTGAGCAACAGATAATGCTGAGTCTTACAGCCTAGACGTTCTTGTCCCCCAAATGTGCCAGACCCTATCCAGTGGTAGATAAGGCCAGCCCCTCGGTATACAAGGTCATGGTAGACCACAGGAAAGCCGGGTGTTATAATGTGAACCAAATGGCTCCCAGGAAAATTTTCACCAATACCATGTCACCCTGGAAGGAGTCGTTGAGTCACAAGGAAGTCCCAACCCTCACCCCACAGCACCGGGCCTAAACCACAGTCCACAATCTGTACCCTAGGTTATCAACCCCCACCCAGTATCCCCAGGAACAGCACACGCAACCTCGGTCCCCGCCCCAATCTACAGGGCTTCAGGAATAAAACCCCGGCCCAGGGGACCCCAATGGAAAGGATGGGGAACCCGCAAACCTTACCCCCTATGGCGCCCCTGGTACCGGGACTCCCAGAACCGTTTGACCCGGCGCTCATTACCAGAGGTGGTAATGCAGTGGGTACCTGGCAGCCAAAGCCCGCCCACATAGGTTCCCTCCACTAAGAAAGAATCAGGACATCACAGTCCAGATTGTAAATAGCTTTATCCATCCACTCCACGCATCACCCAATTGAAAAGGGTTTCTTATCTGCCCACATTATACTGCGTCATAATCTTCCGACACACCACAGTTTGGTTGTGGGATGAAGAATCTATTATTATACTGTGCCATAGTCCTCCAACAACAAGGACACATGCCACATACCCAACATTTTATTTTCACGCTCTGCAAACTCCTTACCCCACTCAACCCCATCAACACTGATTGTCGACCAACCCTTCCATAGAACCATAGAACCATAGAAAATTACAGCTCAGAAACAGGCCTTTTGGCCCTTCTTGTCTGTGCCGAACCATTTTATGCCTAGTCCCACTGACCTGCACTTGGACCATATCCCTCCACACCCCTCTCGTCCATGAACCCGTCCAAGTTTTTCTTAAATGTTAAAAGTGACCCCGCATTTACCACTTTATCCGGCAGCTCATTCCACACTCCCACCACTCTGCATGAAGAAGCCCCCCCTAATATTCCCTTTAAACTTTTCTCCTTTCACCCTTCGTATGACACTATTGGGCCTTTATTATTCCTTTACTTATTTCTTTGTTTTTTTTAAAAAGAGTCATACGACATTCTAGTAAAGAAAAGGAAAAGAGAATCAGGTATTAATAAGAATTAACAGGTGCTACCTTGATCTTCCCCAGAATGAACTACATACTTCTCTGTTATCTGGGACTCCTCGTCTCAGACTGAACGACAGACACCACACCAACCAAAGACCAGAAGATCAGCCTACGATACCCCGGATATATGTGGTTCACCCCACGCCCGACGGAAGTACACTCGTCAGAGGTCAACCTTTTGGCACCCATTAGAAACTTTCTGGAAGGGGACTACAGAAGAATATCTAAAGAACGTAAACTCTTGCAGAATAAAAGAGTTGATTTAGATGCAGCAAAAGCAAGACTGAAGAAGGTAAAGGTCTCAGAGGCCCGTTCAGCAGCAGAACAGGAAATGCGAATTACACAAAGTGAATTTGATCGCCAGGCAGAGATCACAAGACTTTTGCTTGAAGGAATTAGCAGTACACATGCTCATCACCTTCGTTGCCTGCATGACTATGTTGATGCCCAATTGACCTACTACGCTCAGTGTTACCAGTATATGGTTGATTTACAGAAGCAACTTGGAAGTTTTCCAACCACGTTTCCTTCCAACAACAATCAGACTGCTCCGGCTTCCCTATCGTCCTAAGGAATTTCTGCAAACACTTGGACTCAGCAAGGGCCATCCGACATCGGGACAGGCTCTACAATCAAGAGCCTTGATACTTAGAATCATAGAAACCCTACAGTACAGAAAGAGGCCATTCGGCCCATCAAGTCTGCACCGACCACAATCCCACCCAGGCCCTACCCCCATATCCCTACATATTTACCCACTAATCCCTCTAACCTACGCATCTCAGGACACTAAGGGCAATTTTTAGCATGGCCAATCAACCTAACCCGCACATCTTTGGACTGTGGGAGGAAACCGGAGCACCCGGAGGAAACCCACGCAGACACGAGGAGAATGTGCAAACTCCACACAGACAGTGACCCAAGCCGGGAATCGAACCCAGGTCCCTGGAGCTGTGAAGCAGCAGTGCTAACCACTGTGCTACCGTGCCGGTAATCCCATCTATATTTAATATGTATAGTCACTTGTCATTTTGTACGGTTTATTGCTTTGTTTTGTATATATTCTTTCTTATTGTTTTTTTAAAATTATTTTACTGTTTATTGCTTTGTTTTGTATATACTCGATTGATGTATTGTTTCTTATTGTTTTTTTAATTATTTTACTTCATTTAAATTTGTTGGTACTATTGTGGGTTAGAGATGATACTGTCAACCCCAGATTCGGGGTACTTGCTTGTTGAGATGGTTTGGTGAGAATTGTGTGATCCGGTTCGCTGACGCTCATTGGATCAAGAGGAGGGAATGTGGTGATATAAACAGGGCCTAGTTTTAAAGCTGATAAAATTGGATATCCTAAATTAAAGAATTGGGCAGATTAAAATCAAACACAGTCAAACCTCAGGCAAGCCAATTATACAAATACACAAACATGTCTGGGCCTGACCCATCAACCACCCATCAAAGGTCGTTACACTCTACTTGATACTGAGCAGGAGATCATGGCACCTCATTGAAATGCACCGGCCTATTGTTAGAAGCCCAGATCGGACCAGACTTTCCGTCACCGAAAGTTCCTGGGAAATGGGACACCTGGGGGCGGTCCCTGGTGTCCTGTCAGGCAGACATCAAGAAACCCACTGGGTATTGGAACCCCCTCCTTGGACCTCATTCGCCAGAAGCCAGAGAAGTTTCTGGAAAGGCAAGCAGGCTGGGGGATAAAGGGACACACTTTGAGAGACCAGCAGTGAAGACTCGACGAAGGAGGCGGCCTTGCCCATTCGGAAGACTGACCGAAGAAGGAAGGAAGGAAGAAGCTGCCATCGAGACTCACCTTCATGACGACGGACCAGAGAGACTCAGAGAATTGGGCCTGCAGTTCAACCAAACCATCTTTGCGGGTAGTATACTTGAATCTGCTGGGGTATCCTCTTGTTTTATGTGGGTAATTTAAGGGTTAATAGTGTTATTATTAATAAACTTGTTGAACCTTTACTTGTGTTTGTCCTTTGTCCATCTTGCAAATAAGGACACCGGGGTAAAACCTTGGAGTAAGTAAACTGGTTGAAAGTATCTGAGAATTAACAGGTACAACAATGGCAGGAAGGGACAGATAAAAGGCTAGAGATTGCAAAAGACAGAACTAAAATCATATCTGAATACATGCATCATTCATAACAATGTGGGTGAATTATCAGCTTAAATATAAATAACTAGGTATGATCTTTCAGCCATAACAGGGACATGGCTGCAAGATGACAAAGGTTGGGACCTGAATATTCATGGGTACATGACATTTTGGAAGGACAAGAAGCGAGGAAAAGCTCTTTAATTCATGGAATCATAGAATCACTACAGTGCTGTAGGAGGCCATTCAGCCCATTGAGTCTGCACCAACCACAATCCCACCCAAGCCCTATTCCTGTAACCCAACATATTTACCTTGCTATTCCCCCAGACACTAGGGTCAATTTAGTATGGCCAATCAACCTAACCTGCACATCTTTGGACTGTGGGAGGAAACTGGAGAACCCGGAGGAAACCCACATAGACACAGGAAGAATGTGAAAACTCCACACAGTGACCCCAGGCTGGAATTGAACCCGGGTCCCTAGCTAACCACTGTGCCACCGTGCCACCCCAAGTACAAAGTAGAGAAGAACTATATATCAAGATATAAGTTTGGGAAGAGATAAGAAATAGCAAATTACAACATTTCCTAGATTCAGGAAAGGTTTCATCAGATTGGAAATAGTGAACGTAATTAGTTGGTGCAAAAAGGGAAGAAAACAGGGGAGGTGGTGGGAGCAGGTACGATTGCGGCATTTAAGGGGCTAAGAAAAGTACAGTGCAGGAACAGGCCCTAAGCCCTCCAAGTCTGCGCCAATCATGATGCCTGCCTAAACTAAAACCGTATGCACTTACAGAGTCCGTATCCTTCCATTCCCATCCTATTCATGTATTCGTCTAGTTGCCCCTTAAATGCCACAATCGTACCTGCTCCCACCACCTCCCCAGGCAGCACATTCTAGACATTCACCACCCTCTATGTAAAAAACCTGCCTCACACATCTCCTCTAAACTTTTCCCCATGCACCTTAAATCTATGTCCCCTAGTACTTGACTTTTCTACCCTAGGAAAGAGCATCTGACTATCCCCTCTATCCATGCCATAATCTTGCAGACCCCTATCAGGTCACCCCTCAATCTCTGTCATTCCAGTGAGAACAAACTGAGTTTATCTAACCTCTCCTCATTGCTAATACTTTCCAGACTAGGCAACATCCTGGTAAATCTCTTCTGTACCCTCTCCAAAGCATCTACATCCTTCTGATAGTGTAGCGACCAGAATTGTACACAATATTCTAAATGAGGCCTAACTAAGGTTCTGTGCAGCTGCAGCATGACCCGCCAATTCTTACGCTCAATGCACCGACCGATGAAGGCAAGCATGCCGTATGCTTTCTTGACTACCTCATCCACCTGCGTTGCCACTTTCAGTGATAGGTGGACATGTACGCCCAGATCTCTCTGCCTGTCAATACCCCAAGGGTTCTACCATTTACTTTATAATTCCTACATGCATTGGAAAGTATGCATTCGAAAGTAGGAAGCTACAGGTCAGTCTGATTAAGGTCTGCCTTTGGGAAAACTTTAGAAGCTATTATTAAAGATGTGAAAGCAGAGAACTTTAAGGCACTCTAAGCAGGTCTGGATTCTCAAGGTTCTAGCCCCTCAGTCGATGCCCACCAACCTTTATCATCCCTCGCTGTTATCAGTCCTCCTCCAGAAGGGCTTATGGGGTGGTCTACAAGCTTTCTTTAGAGTTCACATATTCAAATAGGATGAGATGAACTGCTCTCATTACACAGTTTTTCCAGTTAACCATTTTCAACAGTGCTAGAATGCACATTTTTGAAACTTAAAGCAAAATTTTAACTTCTTAAAATTTGATATAATAATTGAAATTACTTTTGCCACCTGAATTTAGTTTCACTGCCTGAATGATGTTCATATATTTTCATCATAGAATAATATATATCCTTGGGGCGAAATATATAATTTAACATTGGAATAAAATTTATTGTATTAAAATAGATTATTAAATTGCAGAGTATTAGTGCATTTCCAATATCTTTGCTTTATATGAGCAACGTGCCCATATATATTGCAAGTATAATGTCCTTATCCAGTTGCATATGATTGAATAAATTCCCCTTGTGCAACCTCAAAAGCACTGAACCGCACTGCTAAAACAAATACTGTTAATTCTCAATTAGTAGATTAAAGAATTATTAACCCAACAATGCCCAATGTGTCAATTTAAAGTCTAACTGTTAATTAGTATTCATTACTCTGATGTTCTTGGAGGCAGCTGTGAATTTGTGTGTGTGTTCTGTATTTGCACTTATCATGGTGAGAAGATTACCCAATCTGGGGAGTCGAACATATGAATTTGTTTTCACAGATTTTACAGACTGATTTTGATAACACGATCGATTCAATCCACCATCACTAAAAGATACTGAGCACATCTGAAAATCAAAGTATCACACATCTGATAAGCCTTTTGACTGACTTGCTAAATATATTTCTGCGGTATTATTATTGAGTCCTATAATTCCTGTGGGTTTGCTAAGTGTGCTGAATTTGAGGCAGATTGCATCCTGAGAATTCTTATTCACTGGAAATTTGGTTGAGACAGACACAATTTGTTTCAATATATGGCTCTCAATTCCAATCAGAGAGGGAAGTCAATCAATGTGGTTGATTTTGACTCCTGTAGTGGAAGTGCAGTCTTGTGAGGGGCCAGAAGCAATACCAGGGAGGTTCGAGCAATTTTAACAGCTGCTGGCCCATTTACCAACTCATGGGCGTGGGGCGGCACGGTAGCACAGTGGTTAGCACTGCTGCTTCACAGCTCCAGGAACCTGGGTTCAATTCCTGGCTTGGGTCACTGTCTGTGTGGAGTTTGCACATTCTCCTCGTGTCTGCGTGGGTTTCCTCCGGGTGCTCCGGTTTCCTCCCACAGTCCAAAGATGTGCGGGTTAGGTTGATTGGCCATGCTAAAATTGCCCCTTAGTGTCCTGAGATGCGTAGATTAGAGGGATTAGCGGGTAAAATATTTAGGGATATAGGGGTAGGGCCTGGGTGGGATTGTGGTCGGTGCAGACTCGATGGGCTGAATGGCCTCTTTCTGTACTGTAGGGTTTCTATGATGATTCTATGATGATTCTAAGGAGATCTCAGCCAAAAGGGCGTGGAAGTCAGCAGGCGGCATTGATCTCAACTGTGGATCCTGGGGATTACACTTAGATGTATTGGGAGGGTCAAGAAGGTTAAGAAACAGTAAGCACTTAGTAAGCATGGGTGAACATAGGCCCTAGTGTAGGTAGGTCACCATTTTGTTTTGAATGTTTGGCAATAAGTTTCACTTTGTGCACCCACAGAGCCTCCACCCTGCCTGTTCCTGCCACCGAGCTTGGGGGAACCACCACACTCACCTGCACCTCAGCCCAGTGGAATGCGAGAATGGCAGTGCTAAATCACTCTCACCCTCTTGCCAGCCCCCAACGAAGGAAGATATTCCCTCAACTGTGATATGGACAGGAATCTAGGAAGGAGGACACGGGAAGCACTGCCTTCATACCAGCCTTCACAACCCCCTTAAAGCCCCAAAATGAAGAGAAGGTAAGGCCTGCAAGTGACCCCTCCCAATTCCTCTCACTGAAATGGCAATTCTGGGACCCTCAAACCCCGGTCCCGAGTTAAATTTATCTGTGTCCCCGATTCCTCTCTGTGCCCCAAGCAGCGCACACTGTGGAGGATGCTGGCTGCCTGAGTGCTCACTTCTGACATCCTCCTTGGAGGTGAAGGTGCCAAGTTCATGCCTATATAGAGCTGTTGTAAATGGTGTGGATGTGTTGTCACTCTAGTGCCTGCTGAATATCTGGTGAGTGGGGGAAAGTCCCAGAGACGGTGCTTGCTAATGACATGCTAATATATTAAAATGAGCCTCCTGTGGTCCCGCAGCATGTTTCACACCATTTTGCTGGTGAGGGGCTGGGTAGATTAGAACTTGTAAACTCGCCGAACTTTGAACACGCGCTGCCATTCCTGCGGGCAGAGAGTACGGGCTCAAAATCACCTCCACTGTGTCTCGCTGCACACAGTGATGTCCTACACTCTTTATGCTTGCTTGCTTTGTTCTTTTACAGCAACAATATGATTTCTCACACATTCCATTAACCATCATCATTCTGAGGGAGATTCAGTTTTACTGCACACTTATGGTAAATTCAAGGCAATTTGGAACTAAGAATTGGACTGAAACTGTCTAATCTTGAACACACCAAACAAGTAGATATCATATAGGGAGCTTCTGTTATGCCAGCAGTCTAAAATAGATTCAAACCTGGAACGCAAGTCTACTAATCCATCCCATCATATAATTGCATTTACCCTAATTCACGTGGATGTCTCATGCTGATCCTCAATCATAGAATCGTAGAATCCTACATTCAAGGCCCATCGAGTCTGCGCCAACTACATTCCCACCCTGTCCCTGTCCCCATAACCCCATGCATTTACCCTAGCTAGTCACCCTGACATTAAGAGGCAATTTAGCATGGCCAATCCACCTAACCCGCACATCAAGGTAGGTTGATTGATCAGCTGATTTATGCCATGTTATACCATGGCTCACCATTTCCTGGAAAGATGCATCTTGTGAATGCATCAGTTGGAATCTTTTCCTTATTCTTTATCTCTAATTAATTTTGCAGCAATATATTGCTGGAAGTATGGATCTGTTTTTAACTATGTTAGTTGAGGAATAAATATTGACCCAAGCGATTCCCTTGTTCTCCTTTGAAGCTGCCTTGTGATCATTAACCCAATTTAATATCTGAAAGACAGAAACTCCAACCCTGCAATTCTCCCTCAAAATAATATTGAATATCAAGGGCCGTGTTCAATTCTCCAGAGTGCATTTTGAAAATCTGACCTTTTGACTCATAGAGGGGTACAACTGAGCCATCGTTAAGTCAAACTTAAACACTGAATTTATCTAGAGGAAATGGAGGCAGAAGGGGGCAGTAAAACACTGGGAAGCTGCATCGGCGTGTCTCCCGCCACTGTCCCCACACAAGGGGCATTTCCCCGAGGCAGGCTGCAGAGTGGATTGGCTATCTGCTCCATACAGGCAGGTAGCTGTTCTGAATAATGAATGGTCCAATGTAAGGCCATTTTACCAGGCCGTCAGCAGTTTGCTGAAGACAGAGAACATCCTGGCGCATGGGGAGGCCGCCATCTCCATGGAGGTGACCTCCATGTATTGGCCTAAAGATGGGGCTGTGGGCAGGGAAGGCCACCCCTGCAACCACAATGATCCCAGAAGAGTTTACCCAGCAATAGCGTGGCCGACTGCCTCAACCATTCTGAATCTTCATTTTTAATTTGCTGTTCAGGTGAGCCTATATTGTGAGACGCCTGATGTTTCCCAGTGACGCTGCTGAGGCTTCAAGGCTGCCAGCCCTCTGATTGGACCAATAGCATCAGCAGTCCATCTGCTATTCCGAGCTTGACAGCAGACTCACAAGCAGCCAATTAGGAGGCTGCCTTCAGTAAAATCACAGGGCAGCTGCCACTACCAACAGGAACCGTTTTTCACCCTGATGTTGCAGAAAAATTCCTCTGTTCAGCTGGTGAATTGGAAATGATCAGTGCCACTGAAACATTTGGCCCGAATTTTCCCCAAAAAATTCCAGGTGTCAAATGGGTGAGAAAATGGGAGGTGTTCGTGCCCGTTTTTCAGTGAGCTGAATCTCGTGAATTTACGGCACTCTGTGTAATGCAGAGGCCATAGAACCATCGAAAATTACAGCTCAGAAACAGGCCTTTTGGCCCTTCTTGTCTGTGCCGAAGGCCGTCAGGAGATTCATGCTAGTTGGGGGGGGCGGGGGGATGGTAGCCTACTAAACCTGTCAGAGAGGCCAACAGGAATACTGCTCCATGATCAGTATACTGAGAATACTGCTCAGGGCACCAGTGCGCATGCGCCCGATTTCCCAGTATACCAAGAGATCTGTTTACTTTTGGCTCCCCCCCAATGGACATGGCCTTTTCCTCATGGAAGTGGCTGCCCAACACGCCCCCCCCCCCCCCGCCCCCCCTCCCCCCCCCCCCCCCCCCATATTGCCGACCTCTCATACCTTGACATAGTCCCTTGCAGAGTTTATCCCATATCAGCATTCCCCTTTGCAGAGTTAAGCCCAATTAGCATGGCCCCCCAGAAATAGACCCCTGCAGAGTTCACACCATCAGCATCCCCCTCCTGGACATAGCCCCTTGCAGAGTGGAGCCCATCAGCATTGCCTCACATCCCCGATCATCCCCCCCGGCAGAGTTAACCCCATCAGCACACCTGCAGTGTAGCTTTTGCCTCCCCCTCTATTGAAAACAAAGCTGACCAATCTATTAGAGTTTTTCGAGGAGGTTACCAGGAAAGTGGATGAAGGGAAGGCGGTGGATGTTGTCTACCTGGATTTCAGCAAGGCCTTTGACAAGGCCCCTCATGGGAGGTTAGTTAGGAAGGTTCAGTCGCTAGGTATACATGGGGAGGTAGTAAATTGGATTAGACACTGGGTCAATGGAAGAAGCCAGAGAGTGGTTGTGGAGGATTGCTTCTCTGAGTGGAGGCCTGTGACTAGTGGTGTGCCGCAGGGATCGGTGTTGGGTCCATTGTTGTTTGTCATCTATATCAATGATCTGGATGATAATGTGGTAAATTGGATCAGCAAGTTTGCTGATGATACAAAGATTGGAGGTGTAGTGGACAGTGAGGAAGGTTTTGGGAATACAGGTACAGAATTCCCTAAAAGTGACGTCACAGGTGGATAGGGTCGTAAAGGGTGCCTTTGGTACATTGGCCTTTATAAATCGGCGTATCGAGTATAAAAGTTGGAGTGTTATGGTAAGGTTATATAAGGCATTGGTGAGGCCGAATTTGGAGTATTGTGTACAGTTTTGGTCACCTAGTTACAGGAAGGATGTAAATAAGGTTGAAAGAGTGCAGAGAAGGTTCTCAAGGATGTTGCCGGGACTTGAGAAGCTGAGTTACAGAGAGAGATTGAATCGGTTGGGACTTTATTCCCTGGAGCGTAGAAGATTGAGGGGAGATTTGATAGAGGTGTATAAGATTTTGATGGGTATAGATAGAGTGAATGCAAGCAGGCTTTTTCCGCTGAGGCTAGGGGAGAAAAAAACCAGAGGGCATGGGTTAAGGGTGAAAGGAGAAAAGTTTAAAGGGAATATTAGGGGGGGGCTTCTTCACGCAGAGAGTGGTGGGAGTGTGGAATGAGCTGCCGGATAAAGTGGTAAATGCTTTTAACATTTAAGAAAACTTTTAACATTTAAGAAAAACTTGGACGGGTTCATGGATGAGAGGGGTGTGGAGGGATATGGTCCAAGTGCAGGTCAGTGGGACTAGGCAAAAAATGGTTCGGCACAGACAAGAAGGGCCAAAAGGCCTGTTTCTGAGCTGTAATTTTCTATGGTTCTATGGTTCAAACAGCTTCCACAATAACCTCCCTGAAATTGACTAAACAGACATGTGACTTACCCAAATTGCCTGCAGCTGGACTCCACATCTTTAACTTCTCTTTATACCAATTTGAGGTCCCTTTCTGCTTGAAGAAAATGACCATCATCCCAGTACAAAAGAAAATCCAGGCAGCGTGCCTTAATGAATATTGTCCGGTGGCTCTGACATCCATCATTATGAAACGCTTCAAAAGGTGAGTCATGGCACAAATCAATTCCTGCCTCCCAGACTGCGTGGATCCACTACAGTTCACCTATCACCGCAACAGGTCCACAGCAGATGCCATTTCCCAGTGCCTACACTCAACCATGGAACACCTGGATAACAAAGGCACTTATGTCAGAGTCTATTTATTGACCAAAGCTCAGCCTTCAACACCATTATTCCTACAAAACTCATCTCATCTCCAAACTCCATCGCCTGGGGTTTGGCTCCTCTCTCTTCGACTGGATCCAAGACTACCTAGCCCACAGACCACAAGCAGTAAGGATCGGCAACAACACCTCCTCCATGATTACCCTTAACATTGGTGCCCCTTACTATACTCCAGATAAATGCGAAGTGATGCATTTTGGTAGAACTAACGTAGGGGGGAGCTATACGATAAATGGCAGAACCATAAAGGGTGTAGATACGCAGAAGGACCTGGGTGTGCAAGTCCACAGATTCTTGAAGGTGACGTCACAGGTGGAGAAGGTAATGAATAAGGCATATGGCATGCTTGCCTTTATAGGACGGGACATAGAGTATAAAAGTTGGGGTCTGATGTTGCAGTTGTATAGAACGTTGGTTCGGCTGCATTTGGAATACTGCGCCCAGTTCTGGTCGCCACACTACCAGAGGCTTTAGAGAGATGGCAGAGGAGGTTTACCAGGATGTTGCCTGGTATGGAAGGGCTTAGTTATGAGGAGAGATTGGGTAAAATGGGGTTGTTCTCACTGGAAAGATGGAGGATAAGGGGTGACATAATAGAGGTGTATAAAATTATGAAAGACATAGATAGGGTGAACGGTGGGAAGCTTTTTCCCAGGTCGGTGGTGACGTTCACGAGGGGTCATAGGTTCAAGGTGAGGGGGGGGGAGGTTTAACACAGATATCAGAAGAACGTATTTTGCACAGAGGGTGGTGGGGGCCTGGAATGCGCTGCTGGGCAAGGTGGTGGAGGCGGACACACTGGGAACGTTTAAGACTTATCTAGATAGCCACATGAACAGAGTGGGAATGGAGGGATACAAAAAAATGGTCTAGTTTGGATAGGGAGCGGCGCGGGCTTGGAGGGCCGAAGGGCCTGTTCCTGTGCTGTATTGTTCTTTGTTCTTTGTATACTCCTTATACACCTATGATTGTGTTGCCAAATTCCCTTCCAACTCGACTTTCAAGTCTGCTAATGACACCAGTAGTGGGTTGGATCTTAAACAATGATGAGACGGAGTACAGGAAAGAGATCTTGTGAACTGGTACGACGGCAATAATCTCTTTCTCAATGTCAACAAAATGAAGGAGATAGTCATCGACTTCAGGAAATGTAGTGGAGGATATGCCCCTGTCTACATCAATGGGGACAAAGTGGAAATGGTAAAGAGCTTCAAGTTTCTAGCTTGAAGCTAGATCAACAACAACCTGTCCTGGTCCCTCCATGCTGATACTATAGTTAAGAAAGCCCACCAATGCCTACTTTCTCAGGAGGCTAAGGAAATTTGGTATGTCCGCTATAACTCTCACCAACTTTTACAGATGTACCATAGAAAGCATTCTTTTTGATTGTATCACAGCTTGGTATGGCTCCTGCTCTGCCCAAGACCGCAAGAAACTACAAAGGGGTGTGAATGAAGCCCAGTCCATTACTCAAACTAGCCTCCCATCCATTGACACTGTCTACACTTCCTGCTGCCTTGGAAAAGCAGCCAGCATAATCAAGGACCCCATGCACCCCAGACATTCTCTCTTCTACCTTCTCCCATCAGGAAAAAGATACAAAAGTCTGAGGACATGTCCCAACTGACTCAAGAACAGCTTCTTCTCCGCTGCCGTCAGACTTTTGAATGGACCTACCTCGTATTAAGTTGATCTTTCCCTACACCCTAGCTGTGACTGTAAAACTACATTCTGCACCCTCTCCTTTCCTTCTGTATGAACAGTATGCTTTGTCTGTATAGCGACAATAATAAATCAAATCAAATCAAATCAAAGAGAGAGCTGTAAATAAGCTGTAACGATGGACACACAGGCAGTCATGCCAGGAAGATGGTATCTAGGAGGAGAGCTCCATGATTTACTGATGCCAAGCTGGTCCATCTGCTGGATGCTGTAGAGAAGAGGGGGCAATTATGTACCCCCAGCCAGGTGACGACCCAGGGGTCGGGCAGCCAATGCGGCCTGGAAGGCTGGGGTGCCGCGGTCAGTGCCTGAGCACAGCATGGAAGATTGGCAACAAGTGGCACAAAAAGATCACTCATTGGTGTGCACAACACAGATGTAGACGCACATCAGGTGGAGGCGGGAATGTCTGAGACCTCGGACACGTGGAGGCCAGGAATCAGCTGGCCCCGAGCCAGGTGCCAAGCCTCTGGAATCAGTTCATCCCGAAGCTGCTGGAGATGCATCAGCAGAACTGGAAAATGGTGGAGGGGCTGTCAGCAACTGCAAGAATGTTTGGAGGAGTCCGACAGGCTTCTGTCACAGGAGGTGGTACCGGCACAGCGGGGTACCAAGGCCAACACTGCCAGGGTGGCGACCACAGTGGATGACAGGTTGCAGACCATCCTGGAGACACAGTGGGCTACGGTCGAGGGTGTTGTTGGCATTCTGGAGGCACATTGGGCCATGGCCACACATGTCGGAAGCATTTTGGAAACACAGCAGGCCCTGGCTGTGGGTCTCGACAACTTAACCCAGTCTCAAAGGGCTAATGCTGAGGGGCTCCAAAGCTTAGCCCAGTAGCAGAATGCTGTAGTGGAGAGGCTCCAGAGCTTGGCCCAGTCTCAGAGGGCATCACTGAGGGATCGCTCACCATGGGGCAGACGCATCTAGTCGTCCAAGATTGGCAGAGCCAGGTGACGCCAAGCTCAGTTCAGCTGCCTCGGCATCCCACGGTGTGTCTCCGGGGCCTATGGGCACACCTAGGGAGGAGGAAAGGCTAGAGCCCATGCCAGGGCTTTCCAGCCAGGAGGCACCGGACGTCCCTAGACCTTCCAATTTCTCCCTTCCTGACACCAGGCATCTCACAGGGTGGAATGGCTACATCAGTGTCATCCACAAGTCGCCCGGGGCCTTCCAGGTCTCAGCCTCCCAGGGGATGCCCTCCAAGGGCATCACAGGCCACCAGGCACGGATTTCAGCTACCCGCCTCCCTCTCCAATGTGTATCCTAGGGGGACGCCTAGATGTAGCAACAGACATAAGGAAGTTAAGGAGTTATAGGGTCACCAAGAGGGCATTTCTTTTTGACCAAATCAAATAAACTAAATTAAATAAACTCAGGGACAAAGCAAGAAAGCAATGCCCAAAAAGAAGGGAACAAAAAACAAAGCAGAAAGGAAATTTAAAACTTTAAATCAAAATGTGATTAAAGGGGTTGATAATACAGCCGGTGCCCAGAGGGAACGGAAGTCACCAAGAGAGCATGGGTGAAGGGCGACACTAGTTAGGGTTTTGTTAATTGTCAATTTTAAATTCATATTAAATATTATTGCACCCCACAGCTGTGACTAATCCATCTGTGATTCACCCCCCCACAGGGATGACTGGACTCCAACCCTACACACAGAGGCGCAGAGCACAGTGCTGCGTGATATCAGCCCCTCAGCCAAAAATGACAGATGGTCTCCCTTGGTATCCCCAGCCACCACTGGACCCTGTGTCAACTCCCCACCCCACCCCCCCACAACTTCACCACAGGTCTCTGCCCCCCCCCCCAACCCCTGGCCCATTGCCCCGCACGCTCGGGCCAGAAATCTCACTCATACGTGGGCCCAGGTGTCAGTGTGCAGTTGGAAAACAGGTAAGAGTCAGACTTTTGTGACACCAGGACAGCGTCACAGTGTGCCTCATAGTGAGCCATCATCACTCTCCAGCCTGGACCAAAAACTTGCTAGCATGGCCAACGCAGACCCCTTACCCTGGTGTGATGCCATTCAGACCCACGGGGGGGGGGGGGGGTAAGTGGGTGGGAATGCTGGGGTTAGTGCTGGATGGGGTGGTGGTAATGGCTCCCGGGGTGTGGTGGCCGGCTGTGGGTAGCAGCTGCTGGACTTCACGACAGCTGGTATGTGAACCTGGCTGCGGCGAGGGCCTTCCTCGTTGCCCTGCCCCGCCGGACCCTCACCCAGTGCTGCCTGCCCTCCACCCTCCTGCTCCTCCTCCTCCAGGAAGTCTCCCCACTGCTGCGCCAGGTTGTGGAGTGCACAGCAGACCACGGTGATGTGGGAGACCCTCGGGGGCTGTACTGGGGAGCATCCTCACAGTGGTCCAAGCAGCAGAACCACATCTTCAGGAGCCCGATGCACCACTCAACGATGAACCAGGTGGCAGCGTGGGCTTCATTGTAGATGCAGATCATGCTGGAAAAAATGGCCTGGGAGCACCGTGGATGGCCCAATGCTGGGCACATTTCACATTCTTTGGCTTCCACTCATATTTCCCGCCCCGCTGGTCAAGTAGCGCAGTGGGATGGAAAAATCCCACCCATTGTCTAATCTATCCACTTAGAAACAAAAGGCAAACAAAATGGAGGAGCAGGGAACAGTGTTGTGTTAAACATTAGAAAGTGAAAATCTTCCAAGTAATTCCCAGACGGGGATTACAAGAGTTAACATTCGCACATCGAAGCCAAAAAGAATAGAACAGAAACAGTAAATTCAGCAAAGTATTGAAATGTAGTCTGGATTACTGTATGGGAAAATCCTTAGCTGGAAAGAGTTACGTGGATGGTAAAGGTCTTTCTTTCTTCTCAAACTGACTGAATGATTTTCCAGGTGCTTGATTTCTGGCTCACAAACCTAGACTGCTCACAAGATGAGACCATCCATTTCCTTTCTTTTCAATTTTGGCAGGATCCAGTGTACATTTATATATTAACAGTAGGCAATCCTGCCTCATGTTTTACTCTCTCTCAGATTAATGTTTTAAACCCTTCAAAGTTATACTAATAGTTATTAAATTATTTAGTCCTTTAAAAGCGTTGTTACTTTGCTGTAACTCAGATGAGATTGCAATGCATTCACATTTGAATCAGCTATGATATGCATTCACTTGCTCACAGCCACAGACTGATCCAAACAGCTAATCCCTTCCCCCATTTCATGTCAGTTCTAGAATAATACAGCACATATTCACCCTATCGAGTCGATGTTGACTCCTTCAAGGAGCAATCCAGTCAGTCCCAATCCCTAGCTCATTCTCCAAACCTCTGCAAATTTTTTTATCCTTTAAAGATTTATCGAATTCACTTCCAAAAGCTACTATTAAATTTATTTCCATCAGGCAATACTTGGTAAAAGTGGAACACACGACAAAGACTGCTTTAAGACCCACTCATCTGTCATTAAAGCAAAAAGCAAAGCCTATCTGATGCATAACACCAACCCAACTAGAATGCCACATGATTTTTAAATAGCCAAGACAGTCATGTTAAAGACAGGGAGGTACAGTGCACATAAACACTGCACCAACCTATGTCGAGAAATCCCAGCTGCCAGTGACAATGGGAATCTATGTGCTATGTATGATTCTCAAAGATTCCCCCTGAAACTGGCAGATTGTGAAGTACTACAACGTATTAGGTTCAAATTTGTTATGAACAAGGAGAAAGATGGCCTGCAAAAGATGGCTTTAGATTGGGGAAAGGCAGATTTTATTAAAATAAGGCAAGATCTGGCCAAAGTTGACTGGGAACAGCTCCAGCACAGCAGTGGAGGCATTCAAAAAGGAGCTGGGGGGAGTACAGGTCCAACATAGAATCAATCATAGAATCCCTGCAGTGCAGGAGGCCATTCAGCCCATCAAATCTGCACCTACTCTCTGACAGAGCATCTTACCCAGGCCCACCCCTCTGCCCTACCCCTGTAACTCCACATATTTACCTCATTAATCCCCTTAATCTACACACGTTGGGACACTAAGGGGCAATTTAGCATGGCCAATCTACCAAAGCTGCACATCACATTTCCCTTTAGGGGGAAATGTAGGAGAAATAAGTTCAGGGAACCCTGGATGTCTTGGGCAATTGAGGGCTGGATAAGGAAGAAGATAAATGCTTTTAGTAAGGCCAAAGGAGCAATTCAACTGTGCCCTAGAGGAATATAGGAAATGCAATTTATTCATTTGTGGGTCGTGTGCGTCGTGGACTGGCCAGCATTTATTGCCCATCCCTAGTTGGCCTTGGAGGGCAGTTGAGATCAACCACATCGCTGTGGCTCTGGAGTCACCTGTAGGCCAGACCAGGTGAGGATGACAGATTTCCTTCCCTAAAGGACATTAGCGAACCTGATAGGTTTTTCCGACAATCGACAATGGCTTCAGGTCATCAGTCGATTCATAATTCCAGTACTTTCGTAATTCAAATTCCACCATCTGTCATGGCGGGATTCGAACCCAGGTCTCCAGAACATTAGTTGAGTTTCTGGATTAATTGTCTAGCGATAATACCACTAGGCATCGTCTCCCCCTGCTTAGGAAAGCAATTAGAGGAACAAAAAGAGAGCATGAAAAAGGACTTGCAAACAGGATTAGGAAGAGCAGATTTCCACTCCATCTGACGAAGGAGCAGCGCTCCGAAAGCTAATGGTATTTGCTACCAAATAAACCTGTTGGACTTTAACCTGGTGTTGTTAAAACTCTTACTGACGTCACATTGGCAGGGTTTACAAAAGATTTTTGTAAAATGGGAACCTGATGTGTGGTCCCCACTGGGGGTACACAGGTTAAGTGAAGACCCCGGGGACAGAGGGTCATGCCTGAGCAGTACTGTCAGTGGGGTTGCGGGGGATGGAGGGGGGTGTTCCCCGTGTGCATGGGAGGAGGTCTCCATGTCCATGTTTTTATTTTTTGGGGGACACCCTTTTTAAATTGCGCCCCAATCTCTTGAAGGCCGTGGTTCCCGGCAGTGTGGTTTCATTCAGAGCCCATCCTGCCAGCGTGATGTTATGGGATCTGCATCCAGCATCTTTTTAAACTAAGTTTCAAAAGATTTGGCGGGAAAAGCCAGCTGTGGAGCTGGTGGACAACACTCTGCTTTTCTTGCCCAAGCTGACACTTAGTTAAAAAATGAGAAAAGCTTGCGCACTTACATCTTGATCGGGGGGTTCCTCAATACTGATGATGCTGCAATTATCACGCACACAGACACCCAGCTAGAAAGACTCACGGACATCCATAGGAGTGGCCAGGCCGACCATGGGTGAGGCAATGTATAGATTGGGCCATTTGTGGGTCATATGTTTCTTATTGTAATAGACACACACTCCACGTGATTAGATGTGCAGATGATGAAGTCCACACAGCCACGGCCACCATTGACAAGTTAAGGAAGATATCTGCTATCTATGGCATTCCAAAAGTGGTAGTGTTGGACAATGGCACATCATTCACGGCAGAAGAATTCCAAAGATTTCTCAAGTCCAATGGCATTCGCCATGTGAGGTCAGCACCTTACCACCCAGCACCAAATAGACTGGCAGAGCATGTGGAAGATACAAACATTTAAGTCATCAATAAAAAAAGGGGTGAACAGACTCCTTCCTTTATGCATAGCCAGTTTTCTATTGTTAAATAATACCATCCCAAACTCCCTACAGGAGTCACACCAGCCAAGTTATTGATGGGACACCTTTTAAGAACACAGTTGGACACAATATTCCCTAATTTGATGGGGAGGGTAGAGGCAGGCAAGCCTCCCAGAGAGAAAATCACAATTCCAGCTGAAAAAAAGTGCTTAAAGTGGAGGATGCAATCTTGGTTAGAAACTTCACAGCAGGCCCAGCATGGGTAACTGGTAAAATTGGAGTGGCCGGAGAGAACAGGACCGGTCTGCTATGTCGTGGAGATGCAAGGCTACAGGCCTTGGGAAACAAAATGTACCACCTACGGAGGAGAGCACGAATGGACACAGGGAATTAATACGTGACCCTGCAGATAGTTCAAGGCTACTAGGTCAGGTTACTGGGATCTTGTTGGAGAATATGCTTGTAGTGACTGAAGAGCCAGAGGCTGCCAGAGGGCCACTAGATCCTGGATTACCGAGCCTGCTATTCTCGTCTGTCCCATTTGGCCCTTTAAATTTTGAAGAGCCTGTCACCAAACTGATCGCTCTACCAGGGCCAGGAAGTCTCTGGATCGATTAAACTGTTGATGAGTTTTCCAGTCGTTTCACCTGTTCCCTTTTTTATCTAGAGTCCATTGTCTTATTAATCCTGTTCTTCATTGATGTATTTCAGATTTTAGAAGGAAGGAATGTAGTAGCGTGGCCTTTTAAGGGAGGGGGGGTGGGGTGTTTCCCAAGGGCCACATGATCAGCGAGGACCTAATAGCTTGTCCCAGCAGGGAGTTGAGCCAATCGGCAGGCGAGCGCGGACCTCAGGTAGACTCGCAATAGGAGCCAGGGGGTCGCAATGTAATTTAGTCTGACCTTGACCGCAAGAAACTACAAAGGGTTGTGAACATAGCCCAGTTCATCACGCAAACCAGCCTCCCATCCATTAACTCCATCTACACTTCCCGCTGCCTTGGGAAAGCAGCCAGCATTATCAAGAACCCCATGCACCCCAGACATACTCTCTTCCATCTCCTTCTGTTGGGAAAAAGATACAGGAGTCTGAAAAGACGTACCAACTGACTCAAGGACAGCTTCTTCCCAGCTGCCATCAGACTTTTGAATGGACCTATCATTTAGTAAGCTGATCTTTCTCTTCATCCAACCTGTAACTGCAACACTATATTCTGCACCCTATCATTTCCTTCTCCCCTATGTACTCTATGAACAGTATGTTTTGTCTGTATCGGTTGCAAGAGACAATACTTTTCATTCTATCCCAATACATGTGACAATAATAACTCAAATCGATTCAATTTAATTCTAGCTGTGCCTCAGTTCATCATCTGCTGAAATCTTTATTACCTCTAAACCTGACTATTCTAACACATACCAGGCTGGCTTCTAATATTCTATAATCCATTCACTGAGTTCATTTAAAACTCTGTTGTTCATGGCCTGAATTTTTCACCCATTGGGCATACGTGCTCAGTGAGCCAAAAAGCGGATGTGAAACACGTTCTTGACCGTGATTGACCCCAAAGCGTAATTTCATACTGGCTGGCTAATTAACGGGCATCCAGCGTTAAACTCACTGTGAAAGGCTGAGCACTGCCAGGGAGGGCAGAAAGAGGGTGGGTACCAAGAACAGGGAAAGTGAGGGCTTCTAATGTTTTCCCTCAGGGAGATAGTCGCTGCACAGCTATCTGAGGGAGCTGCTGACACGTGAAAAATAAACATTGATGTGAAAACTGTGCCATTAGTGCCTAGGCAGCATCATCATACACAGACCTCAGTCCTCAGACATATTCGGTAATTTGGGTAGCGGTTCTCCCACTGCAACTCGCAACTTTTCCGGCGGGTCGGACCGGGAGATGCGCGTGTCGGCCATTTCGCAGCTTCCCCGCCAGCTTTTATGACCCGCGCGCATCTCCCAGCCGGAGAAAAATGGCACCACATGGAACCTGCAGAAAACCGGCGGGCCGCTGATTAGTGTGAGTTTACATACCTTTATCGGAATCCACATGACAATCTCCGCCCACGTCTGCGTCTCCCACCTCTTTGGCGTGATGTAACTTTGGCGCAAATCAGAGTAGGTATTTAAAAATCACAACCTGGCATGGCAGCCTTGAACTGGCGTAAGGAGGTGAGTGCTGCTAGCGGAGCGCGGGGGATGTTGCAGACAGGCCCTGGAGGAGCCTGGTGGCCTTCCTCCTGCTGCCTTCAGGTGTTGGCCTATGGACCAGTGATATCTGGGATAGGGGGTGGGGGTCGGGGGGGGCTTCTATTTCCTCACAGCTCTTTGGGTGAGGTTCCGTCAGGGAGTCCCACTCACCCCCCCACCTCCCAGGGCAGCACTGTAGCACAGTGTGGGAGACAGCCTCAATGGCTCCCATTCCCCCCCCTTCCTGGGCAGCGCTGTAGCGCAGTGTGGGAGACAGCCTCAAGGGCTCCCATTTCCCCCCCCCTTCCTGGGCAGCGCTGTAGCGCAGTGTGGGAGGCAGCCTCAAGGGCTCCCGCTCATCCTCCCCCTCCACGGCACTTTGCAGTGGCATTGTCTTGCTGTGGGGTGTGGTCAGGGGTTCGACTAAGTGCTGGTGCTCCAGGGTGAGGGAGGAGTGCACCATGTGCTGACTGAGGCCTAACCAGATGAAGCAGCTGCTGCTCCAGGCCGGGGTGCAGAGGTTCAGACATGGACTGCATGGAATCTGCTGACACTGGGCACATCTGGTGCTGATTTGCAGTCTGTCCCTGCCCTGTGACACAGACCAGCAACACATGCCTGTAACGGATGCTGCAGTTACACACATAGCAATGGCTCAAGGGTGCGCATTGCCCACGTCTCCACACCGACCTGCATAACCTGTACCAGCATTTATCATGATGGGAATCTCACACACCCCTAATCGGGCCACGCATGGCACCATGGATTGTGTGGTGTTGCCAGCTCCCACAAGTGGGGGTTCTTGCCCAAGTGAGGGATTGGGGTGGTGCTGGGTCTATGCAGCCAATGATAATAATCCGTCATTCTATACTCTTTCCAAACCCCACTGAGCAGATGGACCTCGGTTTGCTCCATCTGGAGCTGGCCATGTTGGTGGCAGCAGGGGCGGAGGAGGAGGAGGCGGCGGCTCAGGAGGTGGCGGGCGTGGAGAGACCACCGCAGGAGCAGTCACCACCAGACCCTCAGGAAGGGCGGCACGGTAGCACAAGGGGCGGCACGGTAGCACAGTGGTTAGCACTGCTGCTTCACAGCTCCAGGGTCCTGGGTTCGATTCCCGGCTCGGGTCACTGTCTGTGTGGAGTTTGCACATTCTCCTCGTGTCTGCGTGGGTTTCCTCCGGGTGCTCCGGTTTCCTCCCACAGTCCAAAGATGTGCGGGTTAGGTTGATTGGCCAGGTTAAAAATTGCCCCTTAGAGTCCTGGGATGTGTAGGTTAGAGGGATTAGCGGGTAAAATATGTGGGGGTAGGGCCTGGGTGGGATTGTGGTCGGTGCAGACTCGATGGGCCGAATGGCCTCCTTCTGCACTGTAGGGTTTCTATGAAAAAAGGAGGGCAGGAGGCTGCCACTGAGGACCAGGAGGTGGGTGGGCAGCCTCCCGAGAGGGTGCACAGAAGGCGGAGGGTGCCGAGGGCAAGGAGGTACTGGCCTCGCAATTCCTTCGAGGCCCTCTCAGAGGAGATGTGCCATCGCTGGCTGTGCTTGACTAAGACCACGGTGCAACACATTTGTGAGGTGCTCTCATACCTGGCACCTGAGGGGAGGTGCGGCTACCCGCTCCCTGTGGATGTGAAAGTGACGGCTGCCCTCAAATTCTATGCCTCCAGATCATTCTAGGCACCCCGTGGCAACCTAGCTGGGATCTCCCAGGCCTCCGTGCACAGATGTGTGCGACAGGTCACAGATGCCCTGTATGCCCCGGGCAGGGCAGTTCATTAATTTCGATGTGAAATTAATTCTCTCACACTCGCTCAACAGGAGGCCCGGCTCTCGGCTTCACATCCATCGCCGGGATTCCCAATGTGCAGGGCTCAGTGGATGGAACACACATCGCCTTGTGGGCCCCCCATGCAGGGCCGCAGCAATTTTTGAACAGGAAGGGGTTCCACTCCCTGAACGTCCAAATTGTCTGCGACCATCAAATGAAGATCATGCAGGTCGATGCACGCCACCCAGGGAGTGTCCATGACAGCTTTGTGATCTGGCAGTCGGACATCCCTAGGCTCTTTGAAGACCAGCCCAGGCTCCCGGAATGGCTACTGGGTGACGAGGGTTATCCACTGAGGTCATGACTGATGACGCCTGTGTTGAGGCCCGAGACCGAGGCGGAGACCTGCTACAACGAGGCTCCTATAGCCACCCGGTCCGTCGTTGAGCGATGCATCGGCCTACTGAAGATGCAGTTCTGCTGCTTGGAGCGCTCTGCGGGGGCCCTCCAGTATGACCCTGTGCGTGCTTCACGCATCATTATCACTTGCTGTGTTCTTCACAACATCACCCAGCAGCGGGGAGACCAGCTGGAGCAGGAGGAGGAGGAGTAGCGGCGAGGGGGCGATGTGGGCGTCCCGCCATATGAAGAGCCGGAGGAAAGAGGGCGGGCGGCGATGGCAGGGGTCCGGCAGGGAAGGGCAGCGCGGGATGCCTTGATTGCAGCCCGCTTCACCTAGCTGGTGCTGTGCAGTGAGGGGGGAGCAACCAACGACACATCCACCACACCCCAGGAGCAAGTGCAGCCGCTATTCCCCCTCCAAACTGACCTGGGCCCTCAAACCACGACATCACCCTTCCCCTGCTCCTGTCATTCCACCACCATATCCCCCAGAAACATCCAACCCTATTAATGTGCCTGGGCTGGCACTGGTTGCGAGTCTTGGTTGAAGGCTGGAGGATGATGACGACTCGCTGTTGTGCTCACTGGGATCCTGCCCCTGGTGCAATTCAAGTCTGACTCTGACCTGTACTCCGAATGCACGCTGCCACCCTGGCCCACGCAGCTGTAAGGGTCGGGGACACATGTTTATGGCCCGGGGAGGGGGGGCGGTGGAGAATCGGAAACACATTAGTCACAGCGTGATGTGCAATTAACAGTTTATTGTGCTCTTAAGATAAATGATTACCAAACCCTGACTAATGCTGACCTTCACCCGTGCCCTCTAGTGAACTGCAACTTTCTAACTTTGTGCTGTCTACTGCTTCTTCTCGGTGCTACCCCAGGATGCACACCGGAGGTCGAGGTGTCCAGCTGTTGCGCAGGCCCCGTTGCCTGTGATGCCCTTGGCAGACGTCCCCTGGGTGGCCAGGACCTGAAGGGCCCCAGCAGACTTGCGGATGGCACTGCTTCAGTGCCACCCTGTTCATCTCGCTGGCCCTGAGATGCCCCGGTGTGAGGAAGGGGGGGAATCGGAAGGTCTCGGTACGTCCGGGATCTCCTGGGTGGAAGACCCCGGCATGGGGTGAAGCCCTTCCTCCTCCCTTGGGGTGTGCAGAGCCCTGGGGGCACTCCATGGGATGCCAGGACAGCTGGACTGAGCTCCAGAGGCTCCGGCGTCACCTGGGTCTGCCAGTCCTGGAGGCCTAGATGCATCTGCTCCATGGTGTGTGATCCCTCAGCCCTGGCCCACTGAGACTCCAGAGTCCCTTTGCTACAGCATTCTGTGAGCGAGCCAGTCTAGGGAGCCCCTCAGCAGTAGCCCTCTGAGCCTGAGCTAAGTTGTCGAGGCTCACAGCCACGGCCTGCTGTGTCTCTAGAATGCCAGCGAGAGTCCCAGCCATGGCCAGCAGTGTCTCCCACATGCCCCCGACACCCATGGCCATCGAACGCTGTGCCTCCTGGAGGCCGGAAACACACTCGCCCGTAGTGTCCCCCGGATGGCCTGGACCCTGTCACCCATGAGGACAGACCCCTGGGCCAACCTTTCCACTGCGGTCGCCACCCTTGCAGTGTCGGCACCACCTCCTGCAACAGCACTGTTTGACTCCCCTAAACAGCCTTTCAGTCGCAGCATGGTTGCTGACAGCCCGACAATGTGAGTGGAGGGAGCACTAAGCACAGGTTAAAGAGATATGTATTGTGTCCCTCCACTCACACTGTCTGTATCTTTAAGACCTGGTTGGCTATCAATATTCGCATTCTAATCAGTATTCTGTAACTTGATTTTGTGTCTCTGTGCTCTGTTTGAGAGCAGATTTCCACTCCATCTGACGAAGGAGCAGTGCTCCGAAAGCTAATGGTATTTGCTACCAAATAAACCTGTTGGACTTTAACCTGGTGTTGATAAAACTCTTACTGGGAAGGCTAGAACCAGGGGATACAATTTTAAAATAAGGGGGAAGTCACTTAAGACCGGGATGAGGGGATTTATTTTTCGCTTAGAGGATTGTGTACCTTTGGAATTCTCTACCCTTGAGGACTGTGGAAGCTCAGTCATTGTGTATGTTTAAAACAGAGATTGCCAGATTTTCTAAGTGCTAATGATAAAAGGGATATGTGGATAATGTGGGAAAAAGGCATTCAAGCGGACGATCAGCCATGATCTCATTGAATAGTGGAGTTGGTTTGATGGGTTGAATGGCTTACTCCTGCTCCTATGTTCCTTTTTCTAGCCTATTGAAGATCTCTGATTTTAATTTCTCTGTCATTATTGGCTGTACTTTCAGTTACTGAGGCCCCAAGTTCTGAAATTTCCTCTATAACCCTCCCACCTCTCTGCTTTTCTGTTATTTTAAGATGCACCTTGTAACCTACCTCTTTGACCAAGGTGGTTAGGTACATTGGCCATGCTAAATTCTCCCTCAGTGTACCCGAAAAAGTGCTGGAGTATGGCGACTAGGGGATTTTCACAGTAACTTCATTGCAGTGTTAATGTCAGCCTATTTGTGACTAATAAATAAACTTTAAACTTTAAAGCTTTTGTCCATCTGCTCAATACCAAATTTTGATTTAGAACAATCTTGTGAAGTACCTTGGAGAACTTTATTGCATTAAACATGTTAAGTAGATAAAACTCATTGTTGTAGTTGTTATCTGGTAGATGCAGCTGGTTATCATCCCAAACTCATCTCCATGTATAAAATTAGAATAAATCCATCCAGAAGAAGCAGACAAAGTTTATTGTCAATAAGTTTAGAGTGGGGAATGCAAAGATTAAAGTTCATCTGCACATTACAGCTGGTCCAAATGATAATTGCAAATCAATAAGTAGAGGCTTGGTATATTCAAATCATTAGATTTTTGTCAATGCATTTATTTCGGTTTAGTGGACAGAATTCTCCGACCTCATCCGCCGCTGGGATTATCCAGTCCCGCTGCTGTGAATGGGGATTTGGCTGAGCACCAAATTCACAGTTTTGCTGGCAGCAGTAGTGGGGTGTGCGATACTGGAGAATTCAGGCCAATTTTAAAACAAATCCATGTTTGATTTCTTTGTTAATTTGTGAAGTGTCAGTTAAAGATAACCTACAAATCTGCTCACACTTATGTTGTGAAGTTGAGTTTGTAAAGATATAAAGAATGTTTGTAAAGAATGTAAAATACCAGAGGAGAACAACAGTGCATAAAAAGCTGGTTTTGTATTCAATGCTTGAATGTTTAAACTACAGGGTACATAGATTGCAACAATTGTAACTAGGACCAAGCATCAGGGTTGCTTTGGTAACAGACTTTGCAGGCAGTTGCATTTTGATAGCATATCAGATTAAAAAAGACACTCAGCTAAAAGGATCCTATCAAATTTGAATTTGCTGTTAGAATCATAGAATCTTACAGTGCAGAAGGAGGCCATTTGACCCATTGAGTCTGCACCGACCATAAACTCACCCAGGCCCTATCCCCATAACCCCATGCATTTACCCTAGCTGGTCCCCCTGACACTAAGGGACAATTTAGCGTGACCAATCCACCTAACCCGCACATCTTTGGACTGTGGGAGGAAACCGGAGCACCCGGAGGAAACCCATGCTGACACTGGGAGAATGTGCAAACTCCACACAGACAGTGACCCAAGCTGGGAATCGAACCCGCGTCCCTGGCACTGTGAGGCAGCAGTACTAACCACTGTGCCACCGTGCTGCCCGGTGCCATGTTGTTGTCAGTATCAAGCCAATCTTGATGTAGAAAATGCGTAGGTCATCAGGATTATAAAATAGGAATTCAACTGCCTGTCTTCAGTGGCCCCAGTTCAGTTCAGTTGAGTTCACCTGAGAGCCAGCACAGAAGGCCTTCTCCAGAGCAGTTCTCCACCCTGCCAGCTAAAGAACTACCTCTGAAGAGAATTCTCCATCTATCTAACAACAGGATATCAAGTCAGAAAGACCTTACAGTGAAATCACAAGAAAAACTCCAAAAGCTTCCAAAAAGCCATCAGATCTGGTTGTATATATTTTGATGAGAGTAACTAAAATTCTGTTATTACAGTTTTGGTACTAAATGGTCCTTGTGTATATCTGAACAGGGTTTCAGTCGAATCTTCTTTTAATTAATATGTTTGTTAAATATGTTAGTTAAAACTCCGGGTTGTTAAAAACAAACTTGTTAATTATTCACTTAAAGTGAGTGTCAGGTCTTTATACGAATGAACTTCTAAATGTGGAACAGTTAACACCTTCCCAAACACTTTTACAAGATTATAGAGCGAGGTAAAGTTGTCTACGTCGTAACACTTATCTTGAAAATAATAATGCCTATGTTAAAACTGACATTAAGAAAATGGAGTATTATATAGAAAGCACAAAATAAGATGACATTCAACCCAACTGGTCCATATCAATCTTCAAGTTTTACAGGATCCTGCTCCCATCCATCTTTATCAAACTCCACAGGGATCAGTGCTTGGTCCTCTGCTCTTTGTGATTTTTATTAATGACTTAAGAGGAGGGGGCTGAAGGGTGGATCAGTAAATTTGCTGATGACACCAAGATTGGTGGAGTAGTGGATGAGGTGGAGGGCTGTTGTAGGCTGCAAAGAGACATAGATAGGATGCAAAGCTGGGCTGAAAAATGGCAAATGGAGCTTAACCCTGATAAATGTGAGGTGATTCATTTTGGTAGGACTAATTTAAATGTGGATTACAGGATCAAAGGTAGGGTTCTGAAGACTGTGGAGGAACAGAGAGATCTTGGGGTCCATATCCACAGATCTCTAAAGGTTGCCACTCAAGTGGATAGAGCTGTGAAGAAGGCCTATAGTGTGTTAGCTTTTATTAACAGGGGGTTGGAGTTTAAGAGCCGTGGGGTTATGCTGCAACTGTACAGGACCTTGGTGAGACCACATTTGGAATATTGTGTGCAGTTCTGGTCACCTCACTATAAGAAGGATGTGGAAGCGCTGGAAAGAGTGCAGAGGAGATTTACCAGGATGCTGCCTGGTTTGCAGGGTAGGTCTTATGAGGAAAGGTTGAGGGAGCTAGGGCTGTTCTCTCTGGAGCGGGGGAGGATGAGGGGAGACTTAATAGAGGTTTATAATGATGAAGGGGATAGATAGAGTGAACATTCAAAGACTATTTCCTCGGGTGGATGGAGCTATTACAAGGGGGCATAACTATAGGGTTCATGGTTGGAGATATAGGAAGGATATCAGAGGTAGGTTCTTTACGCAGAGAGTGGTTGGGGTGTGGAATGGACTGCCTGCAGTGATAGTGGAGTCAGACACTTTAGGAACATTTAAGCGGTTATTGGATAAGCACATGGAGCACACCAGGATGATAGGGAGTGGGATAGCTTGATCTTGGTTTCAGATAAAGCTCGGCACAACATCGTGGGCCGAAGGGCCTGTTCTGTGCTGTACTGTTCTATGTTCTATGTTCTATATGTGAATCTGTGGAATTCCCTGCCCAGTGAAGCATTTGAGGCTACCTCATTGAATGTTTTTAAGGCAAAGATAGATAGATTTTTGAACAGTAAAGGAATTAAGGGTTCATAGAAATCATAGAAACCCTATAGTACAGAAAGAGGCCATTCGGCCCTTTGAGTCTGCATCGACCACAATCCCACCCAGGCCCTACCCCCATATCCCTATATATTTTACCCGCTAATCCCTCTAATCTACGCATCCCAGGACACTAAGGGGCAATTTTAGCATGGCCAATCAACCTAACCCACACATCTTTGGACTGTGGAAGGAAACCGGAGCACCCGGAGGAAACCCACGCAGACACGGGGAGAATGTGCAAACTCCACACAGACAGTGACCCAAGCTGGGAATCGAACCCAGGTCCCTGGAGCTGTGAAACAGCAGTGCTAACCACTGTGCTACTGCGCCGCCCTATGGCGAGCAGGCGGGTAAGTGGAGCCGAGTCCACAAAAAGATCAGTCATGATTTTATTGAATGGCAGAGCAAGCTCAGGGGGCCAGATGGCCTACTCCTGCACCTAGTTCCTATGTTCTTATAACCTTCTATTTCTTCCCTCCTCATCTGTTTATCTAAAAGGAAACTACAGTGAAAGGATTACTTCATTGTTTTAGTTTCTAGTCTACTATAATAGCAGCAATTAGTATATCAGAAATACTAGACAAACAGCAGTAGAGAAACAATCAAGAATAGTCAGAGAGGCCTGTGGTCAAAGGTCAAGAATTCTGCACTTCCCTCACCTACTTCTCTTCAGGAAGGAAACCATCAGGTTCTGGAGATATATTTATCTCAAATCCCATTATTTTCTCCATTTTTTAACTTGTGTTGAATCCAGTAAGTTCCTCCCTTGATTTGTTTTTACTTTCCCTCTCATCTCTGATACCGTATCCTTTTCCTCTAATGTGAAAATTACTACAAAGTACAAACCGGCCATTAGTTATTATCTGCATCTCTCTTTAAAGGTGCACATTTCCTTTCATCACTCCTTTACTCTTAATATTTTTAGTCAAAGATTTTCTACTAGTCTTTATTATGATAGCAGTTACTCTTTTGCCCAAAGGCCTCTTCCAGGCTAATACAAGAGTCTTGATAAGGTTCAGCCCAGCCCTGTATATCTGAGGTTACAGATGTTTTGGTGCTTAACTAAATTCATCATTGAATCTATCAGGATCAGGAAATCAAGGCAAAATTAGGTTTGTCAAAAGATGTGCGATTCCCAGGCAATAGCAACTGCTCTCATGCAACCATTCAAGGACCTGACACATCCCCTGTTATTTATTCATTTGTAACACTCTATAATTGTATAAATTGGCTCTGCATTAATGAACATTTTGTGATGTTGATAGAGAAATAACTTTTTGGCAGGGTATTGGGGAACATATCCCTGCTCTCCTTCAGAGAAACACTTTTAGATCTTCTGGTTAAAGTTGAGGAACCAGAACTAAACGTTGAATTTCTCGTAAATTAATTCCAGACAATGAATCCGTTGGTCTTTCGTAGTAGAGCAAAATAAGTGATAACTAATCTGCAATCCATTTAATGACTTTTTCTTTTCATTGACTTCCAATAGGAGAAACAAACAAGCAGAAAATATAAACGAAAACAGGATTTAGTTTCCAAGGCTTTGGGAAGCAAGGGCCACATCAGGGCCCCATGTACACCAGGGGTACCAGTTTACCAGCTCTGCGTTATTCGGTCTAATTAAATTAATTGAGATTAGTTCACTGTTACCGATAGTGCTTATAAATCCTTGCTAGTCTTTTCAGTCACTGAATATAAATGAACTCTTATGGTGCAATGAACTTATATTGTTCCCATATGATATTGGACCGAGTTATGCTGTAATTTCCTTTTTTTGAGTCATAAAGATTTTAATCTGAAACAAATTGCCCCTAGTTAAAAGTTGATGTTGTCATCATAATCAGCTAGTTTTGACCCCGCATATTGAAATGCTAATGCAGTCTTTCCCTGGAAGTTTTCAAATGTTTGTTAAAATTAGAACCATATGATTGAATTTTTAATACCTCACATGCATTAACACTTTCATGATGGAGCCTGATTTAAATTTAGATTTGATCCATCGTAATTCATCTAACATGTGAGGAATGTGGTGTCTGCTAATCACCGTCACTTTTCTCCTGAATAGCTTACCTACATGTGAATCCTATTTACAAAGAGCAGAAATTAATCTGAAAATTTAAAAATTGCCAATTCTAAATGAAAAGCAGAAAAATTTTGAAATTTGTAACAGATTGAGAAATATCAGAAACAGAAGGATTGGTTCAAACTCTAACTGTACTCTTCATTAGACAGGCACATATTTCCAACTGCCTCCTTTTCCAGAAATCAATTAACAACATCAATGACTTATCTATTGAGGAACAGAGTTAGAACAGTTAGCTCCTCAAACCTGAACTGCCATTTAATTAGAACACTGCTGTACCTCAAATTCATTTTCTTTGTCTAGAAAAAGGTCTCAAAGCTCTTCCAGAGATAGAATCATATATAAGTAGTGGAGTGGCAGAACTGGATATCATTAATGTACAATGAAAACTAATAATCCTGAGTTTATGCATGATATTGTCAAAAGGTTGCTAGTAAATAAGGAAGTTGAATGGGCCAAGGATGTGGTAGGAATTTAAAAAACTAATATGAATTTATTAAAAGGGATTATAACCAATATCCATGCACTTGGAGTAAAAGGCACCATTAGCTACATGTTTACTTAAGCGGTCAACTTTACACATATCAGTAGGATGAGTTTCCCAGATGAGCTTTGTACTCATCAAGGCTGTGGCTGTTTATCATAGAAGGGACAGGTGGCTGTTTATTTCAGAAGGAACAAGCATTGAGCCAGAGAATCAATGCAGTCTATGTGAAGTTTATTTTCAAGTTTATTTATTTATTAGTCACAAGTAGGCTTACACTGCAATGAAGTTACTGTGAAAATCTCCGAGTCACCACACTCCGGCGCCTGTTCGAGTGCACTGAGGGAGAATTTAGCATGGCCAATGCACCTAACCAGCACGTCTTTCAGACTGTGGGAGGAAACCGGAGCACCTGGAGGAACACATGCAGACACGGGGAGAACGTGCAGACTCCGCAGACAGTGACCCAAGCTGGGAATCGAACCCAAGTCCCTGGCGTTGTGAGGCAGCAGTGCTAACCACTGTGCCACCGTGCCACCAGATAATGCCTAAGCTAGGAGACACCCTACCTGTGAACCTGGACCCAGAGATACCTGTTTAATATAAACCTATATGCAGACAGCATTGGAATCTAAACAATATTAGTGGGTGGCACGTTGGCACAGTGGCTAGCACTGCTGCCTCACAGTGCCAGGGACCAGGGTTCAATTCCAGCCTTGGCTGGTTGACTGTGTGGAGTTTGGACATTTGTCCCATGTCAGTGTTGGTTTCCACAGGGTGCTCCGATTTCCTCCCACAGTCCAAAAATGTGCAGGTTAGGTGCATTGGCCATGCTAAATTGCCCCTTAGTGTCAGGGGAATTAGCATAGTAAATATATGGGGTTACGGGAATAGGGTAGGGGTGGAATTGTTGTCGGTGCAGGCTTGATGGGCCGAATGGCCTCCTTCTGTACTGTAGGGATTCTATGATTCTAATATTCTGTGTATGTGCCTGGCAGTGTATAAAGGCATTGCAAATTAGTAGACTGGAGGGAGCTCCAAAGCAGAACTCTGCCAAACAATATCAACAATCATACTGTACCCGAGTCTCCCAAGATCATTTTATGCAAACACAACCAGATGCATTTGTCCATCCAATTGGGTAGCAGCTCTCTGAGGCAGGACTGCCTCCCAAATAATGCAGATAATGCTCACCATTAAATGGCTGCTGGGCAACTGCTAGGATCTCCTGGTAGACAGGCACCACCCAATCCCCCCAACACCACCACCTCCCACTCTTCCTAACATCGGTAGAAATAAAGAGGAGACCTTGTAGAGAGACTTTAGGAGGCTATGAAGCAGACGAGCAAGAAGGACCTTAAATATAGTTATCTCCAACTTATTCCAGGTGCCAGGTGCTCAGAAGTATAGGAAAAGGAGGATAGAGTAGATGAATACCTGACTTGAGGGATCATGCAGAAGGCAGAAGGCAAGGCTTTAAATTCCTGGGACATTAGGACTGGGGAAGATGGAACTAAAAAGACCTCAAATACGTTGCACCTCAACAGAATAGGTACCAATGTCCTTGAGGGAGAGTTTGCTGGTGCTATTCAGGAGATGTTAAAATAACTTGGCGGTGGTATGGGAACCAGGGTGTAACATCAGAAAGGAAGACAGAGTGCACAATGGATTAGAAGAGACAGATAGCATTAGAGTAAGAAATAGTAAGACATTATGTGGAGTAGGAGATGAGGATGAATTTCTTCCCTTGCAGCAGAAAGACTGGGTCTCTGAATATATTCAAGTTGGAGTTAGATGTTTAATCAATAAGGGAGTCAAGGGTTATGGGGAATAAGCAGAAAGGTGAGACTGCAATCATCGCAGCCATGATCTTATTGAATAGCAGAGGAGGCTTGAGGGCCCATAAGATCAGCAAAATGAAGAAAAGGTCACTGGATATTTTTGAGACTGGATGGCTGTTTCTCATGGATTTGTGCTTGGAGTAGAATGTAGGGATATGATTATGAGGTTTGCAGACAATATAAAAATTGACCATATAGTTGACCAAGATAGAGATGGATTGGAGACTTGGGCACAGAAATAGCAAATGGAGTTTAATCCGGGCAAATGTGAGGTGATGCATTTTGGAGGAACAAATTTAGGTGTGAATTAAACTGTAAATGGCAGAACTCTTAGGAACATTAACATACAGAGGGATCTGGGTGTGCAGATCTGGGCATGCTTGCTTTTATCAGCTGGGGCATTGAGTACAAGAGTTGGGAAATCATGTTGCAGCTGTATAAAACCTTGGTTAGGCCGCATTTGGAGTAATGTGTGCAGTTCTAGTTGCCACACTACCAGAAGGACATGGAAGCTTTGGAGAGAGTGCAAAGAAGGTTCACGAGGATGTTGCCTGGTCTCGAGGGTGTTGACTATGTGGAGAAGTTGAATAACCTAGGATTGCTTTTGCTGGAAAGACGTAGGCTGAGGGGAGACCTGATAGAGGTCTACAAAATTATGAGAGGCATAGACAGGGTGAATAGTCAGAGGATATTTCCCAGGGTGGAAGTGTCAATTACAAACGGGCACAGGTTCAAAGTGAGGAGAAAAAGATTAAGGGAGATGTGGGGGGGGGAGTTTTTCATGCAGAGTGTGGTGGGTGCCAGAAGAGATGGTGGCAGCAGGCACATTATCAACATTTAAGAGGCATATGGATGGGTACATGAATAGGGAGCGAATAGAGGGATATGGAGGAAGTAAGGGCAGAAGGATTTTTAAAAATTAGTTAGGGCATCATGATCAGCATGGGCTTGGAGGGCTGAAGGGCCTGTTCCTGTGCGGTACTTTTCTTTGTTCTTTGTTCTTTCTTTGTTGGTCTGTGGACGTAACAGTGGCAAATGGGATTCAATCCTGAGAATCATAGAATCCCTACAGTGCAGAAGAAGGCCATTCAGCCCATCGAGTCTGCGCCGACCACAATCCCACCCAGGCACCATCCCCGAAACCCCACATATTTACTCCACTAATCCATCTGACACTAGGGTCAATTTAGCATGGCCAATCAACCTAACCCGCACATCTTTGGAGTGTGGAAGGAACCCACGCAGACACAGGGAGAATGTGCAAACTCTGCACAGACAGTGATTCGAGCCCGGAATTGAATCCAGGTCCCTGGCGCTGTGAGGCAGCAGTGCTAACCATTGTGCCACCATGTCGCCCCACGAGTGTGAGGTAAAGTATTTGGGAAGACTAACAAGGCAAAGAGAAAACAATAAATCGCTGAATCCTGAGAAGTATAGAGGACCAGAGAGACCATATTGTGTATGTACACAGATCCTTGAAGGTGGCTGGACAAGTATGGATAAGGTGATCAAGAAGGCCTTGATGAGCTGAGACACAGAAGAAATGCGAATTTGGTCACTGCTGAACAATTGTGCGCAGTTCTGGGGGCCACACGACAGGAAACATGTGATTGCACTAGAGAGGGCACAGAGGAGATTTACAAGGATGGTGCCTGGACTCAGAATTCTGGTTATGAGAAAAGATTGATTAGGCTAAGATTGCTTTCTTTGAGGGGAAACCTAATTAAAGTGTATAAAATTATGAGTGTTCTAAATACAGTGAATAGGGAAGCGCTATTTCCCTTGGTTGAGGGAGTTACAACTAGAGGGCATAGATTCAGGGCAAGAGGTAGAAGGTAGAAGTTTAGAAGGGAATCATGGGGAATGCTTTTCCCCAACAGGTGGTGAGGATCTAGAACTCACTGTCTGAAAAGGTAGAGGAAGAAGCCTTCATCATGTTTAAAAATTACATTGATTTGCACTTGCAGTGCTGAACCTTGAATTCACTTGATATATTGTCACATGTATTGGGATAAAGTGAAAAGTATTGTCTCTTGCGACCGATACAGACAAAACATACCGTTCATACAGTAGTTTTTTGCCGTTATGGTCAGAGCAGGAGTCATGCCAAGCTGTGATGCATTTGGAAAGGATGCTTTCTGAGGTGCATCTGTAAAAATTGGTGAGACGTGTAGCGGACATGTTGTATTTCCTTAGCCTTCTAAGAAATTAGAGGCATTGGTGGGCTTTCTTAACTATAACGTCGACATAAAGGGATCAGGACAGATTGTAGGTGATCTGAACACCGAGAAACTTGAAGCTCTCGACAAGCTCCAATTCATCACCTTTGATGCAGACAAAGGGCATGTCCTCTATTACGTTTCCTTAAATTGAAGACAGAGGGTGGTAGTGGAAGGGTCTTTTTCCGGCTGGAGGCCTGTGACTAGTGGTGTTCCGCAGGGCTCTGTATTGGGACCTCTGCTGTTTGTGATTTATATAAACGATCTGGAAGAAGGTGTAACTGGGGTGATCAGTAAGTTTGCGGATGACACGAAAATGGCTGGACTTTCAGATAGTGAGGAACATTGTCAGAGGCTACAGAAGGATATAGATAGGCTGGAAATTTGGGCAAAGAAATGGCAGATGGAGTTCAATCCAGATAAATGCAAAGTGATGCATTTTTGTAGAACTAATGTAGGGGGGAGCTATACGATAAATGGCAGAACCATAAAGGGTGTAGATATGCAGAGGGACCTGGGTGTGCAAGTCCACAGATCCTTGAAGGTGACGTCACAGGTGGAGAAGGTAGTGAATAAGGCATATGGCATGCTTGCCTTTATAGGACGG
This sequence comes from Mustelus asterias, assembly GCF_964213995.1. Classification (NCBI taxonomy): domain Eukaryota; kingdom Metazoa; phylum Chordata; class Chondrichthyes; order Carcharhiniformes; family Triakidae; genus Mustelus; species Mustelus asterias. Next base: position 62,588,009 of record NC_135815.1, on the reverse strand, counting down.
GGAGTAGAGTATAAAAGTTGGGGTCTGATGTTGTAGTTGTATAGAACGTTGGTTCAGCCGCATTTGGAATACTGCGACCAGTTCTGGTCGCCACACTACCAGAAGGATGTGGAAGCTTTAGAGAGCGTGCAGAGGAGGTTTATCAGGATGTTGCCTGGTATGGAAGGGCTCAGTTATGAGGAGAGATTGGGTAAACTGGGGTTGTTCTCACTGGAAAGACGGAGGATGAGGGGTGACCTAATAGAGGTGTATAAAATTATGAAAGGCATAGATAGGGTGAACGGTGGGAAGCTTTTTCCCAGGTCGGTGGTGACGTTCACGAGGGGTCATAGGTTCAAGGTGACGGGGGGGAGGTTTAACACTGATATCAGAAGGACGTATTTTACGCAGAGGGTGGTGGGGGCCTGGAATGCGCTGCCAGGCAAGGTGGTGGAGGCAAACACACTGGGAACGTTTAAGACTTATCTAGATGGCCACATGAACGGAGTGGGAATGGAGGGATACAAAAGAATGGTCTAGTTTGGACCAGGGAGTGGCGCGGGCTTGGAGGGCCGAAGGGCCTGTTCCTGTGCTGTATTGTTCTTTGTTCTTTGTTCACCATCAACATCCTGGGGGGTTACCATTGTTCTCTCTGTGACTTTTGGCTCCATTCCATGTGTCTTTCCCCTGTGCTTTCCCCTGTGAAAGGTGTTGATATTTTCAGATCAGATACTGTGCTGATTGACCACAGCACCTTGTTCACTATCATGAATGGCAATGGTCTTCTTTTCTGATGCACTGTCAAACATGTCAACAGGCCTCTATCCTGATTTTAACAGTTTGAAAGCCTGCGAAGTTTAGAAAATGTGTCCACTCAATATCCATCAAATGTTGCCAAAGAAAGCTGGGTTACCAGCTGGAATAAGTAAATATGGGGCAGCCACAAGTTTACATATACTCCTGGGCCACAATTTCATCTGGCCTGTAAGAGTGTGTTCATGGAGTCATAGAATCAGAATGCAGCGCAGAAAAAGGCCCTTTGGCTTATCAAGTTTGCACCACTTAAGTCACGCTAATCCCATTTTCCAACACTTGTCCCATATTCTTGAATGTTATGTGGGGGAATTTTCCCATCCCGCCTGCCACGGGAATCGTAGTGGGCTGGGGGCGGACCATGCAAAGGTCCATTTACCTCGGGCAGGATTCTCCGGTTTTGGGGCGAGCGGGGCTGGAGAATCTCACCCATGATGTTTCAAGTGCTCATCCAAATAGTTTTTAAAGGCTGTAAGGTTACCAGTCTCCACTAACTTCCCAGGCAGTGCATTCCAGATTTCCATCACCCTCTGAGTGAAAAGGTAGGCAGCAAGAGGAGATCAAAGATGTGATTGGGATATACTCACACTGAAGTCCTAATTTGTGATGCCGCTTTCCAATATACAAGTGGCAGGAAAGTTGCAAGGGAGAATTCCCACTCGGACAAAATAGAAAATCAGTGAGGGACATTAAGAAACTTGAATTGAAAAGCAATTAACTGGAATTTAACACTTTCTTTGATATTTTCTAAATAACACACAAGATTCACAGGCTTTCAGAGACTTCAAAGCGACAGAAAGAAGACAAGGCTTTAATGCTGCCTTTGCTAACCAGCCAGGTCTGACTAACTTATATTTTTTATCGAGGTGGAAGAACCACTATTTTCAGATAATTTTGTGAAGATTGAACTTTTTCCCAATTTTGCTGAGCTCTCGTCCACAGATGATATACAACGAACTTCTGATTCAACTGCTTTGTTCAATTGTATAAGATTCATGCAGATTCTAATGGACCCATTGGATTTTAGCACCATCTCTGAGTGTGAGCTTGTTAGGTCTGTCAGAGGCAAAATAATATCGTCAACTTCCTTCTTTATCTTTGGCCAGGATGGATGAGGAACCTTTCTGGGTGCAAACAGATGCACTGGCCTTATTTCAGCATGTAGAGTGATGTGGTTTGCTGTCTTCGGCTTTCCTAGTCCTGTGAACAACTGTGAAAATTCCGCTCTGAAGTTTTTTGGCTGATCTCCTCGCCTTTCCAGTGACTCTGTAAAGCAGATGAAAGTCCGTACAGGCTTTCCTGCTTAAGAGTGACCAACTCGGATTCAGGATCATTCTGTGGTTGGAAACGTTTCCCACTTTGCCGAGTGTATTATGGGATGTGATGACATTAGGCTCTGTTTACGGCAGCATCATGCCAGTTTATAGAACGTAGCAGGTCATAAAGTTGGGAACCCATCCACATTATTTAAAGATCTATTTCAAAGGGGAATTCAGTTAATTAAATATCCATTTCATTGCATTAATGCATTTTCAGGGTGAAACGTACAATAGGTAGGAATCTATTTGTTTTAATGGAAAGCTTGTTTGGACAGGTTTTAAAACTATACCTAAGACCAGGGTTTTCCCATTCAAACTCTACTGCCTGCAGCAACTGCTCACTTGAATGTGCAGAGTGACATTTGAATACTTTTTCATGAGGAGGAATCTCTTCTCATTCAATGAAGCCTTTTGATTGTTCATTGAATATTCTGCTATCTGTAATGCAGAAGGGAGCCATAGAGTTGTACGGTGAGGAAAAGGCCCTTCAGCCCATTGACCAACAATAACTACCTCTGAAGTCACACTAATCCCATTTTCCTACACTTGTCCATATCCTTGAATGTTATGGCGTTGCAAGTGCTCATCCAAATAGTTTTTAAAGGTTATAAGGCTTCTGACCTCCCTACCTTCCCAGGCAGTGCATTCCAGGTGTTTATTCAAGTTCCCTCTGAATCTCCTGCCCCTTACCTTAAAACTATGCTCCTCATGATTGACCCTTCAACCAAGGGGAACAGCTGCTTCCTCTTCACCCTATCCATACCCCTCATAATCTTGTATACCTCAATCATAAGATCATAAGACTATAAGATATAGGAGCAGAATTAGGCAATTCGGCCCATCAAGTTATAGAAAGGATATTATTAAACTAGAAAGAGTGCAGAAAAGATTTACTAGGATGCTACCGGGACTTGGTGGTTTGAGTTATAAGGAAAGGCTGGATAGATTGGGACTTTTTTCTCGAGAGCGTAGGAGGCTGAGAGGCGATCTTATGGAGGTCTATAAAATAATGAGGAGCATTAATCATCTAGATAGTCAATATCTATTCCCAAAGGTAGGGGAGTCTAAAACTAGAGGGTATAGGTTTAAGGTGAGAGGGGAGAGATACAAAAGTGTCCTGAGGGGCAATTTTTTCACACATAGGGTGGTGAGTGTCTGGAACAAGCTGCCAGAGGTAGTAATAGAGGCGGGTACAATTTTGTCTTTTAAAAAGCGTTTAGACAGTTACATGGGTAAGATGGGTATAGAAGGATATGGGCCAAACGCGGGCAATTGGGACTAGCTTATGGGTTAAAAACAGGGGCAGGTTGGACAAGTTGGGCCAAAGGGCCTGTTTCCATGCTGTAAACATAGAAATCATAGAAACCCTACAGTGCAGAAGGAGGCCATTCGGCCCATCGAGTCTGCACCGACCACAATCCCACCCAGGCCCTACCCCCACATATTTTACCCGCTAATCCCTCTAACCTACGCATCCCAGGACTCTAAGGGGCAATTTTTTTTTTTTTTAACCTGGCCAATCAACCTAACCCGCACATCTTTGGACTGTGGGAGGAAACCGGAGCACCCGGAGGAAACCCACGCAGACACGAGGAGAATGTGCAAACTCCACACAGACAGTGACCCGAGCCGGGAATCGAACCTGGGACCCTGGAGCTGTGAAGCAGCAGTACTAACCACTGTGCTACCGTGCCGCCCCTATGACTCTATGATTCTGCTCTGCCATTCAATCACGGCTGGTAAGTTTCTCCGGCCCTTTCCCCGTAACCTTTGATCCCCTTACCAGTCAAGAACCTATCTATCTCTGTCTTAAATACACTCAATAACCTGGCCTCCATAGTCTTTTGTGGCAATGAATTCCATAGAGTCCACAATCGCTCCACATGTGTCAAGTTTTTCATTCCCGGGATCATTCTCGCGAGCCTCCTCTGGACCCTCTCCAAAGCCAACACATCATTCCTTAGACGTGGGGCCCAAAATTGCTCACAATATTCCAAATATGGTCTGGCCAGAACCTCATAAAGTCTCAGCATTACATCCCAGCTTTTGTATTCTAGTTCTCTTGAAATGAATGCCAACAATGCATTTGCCTTCCTAATTACCAATTCAACCTCCAAGTTAACCTTAAGAGAATCCTGAACTAAGACTTCCAAGTCCCTTTGTGCTTCCAATTTCTGAGTTCTCTCCCCATTTAGAAAATAGTCTCGGCCTCAATTCTTCCTACCAAAGTGCATAACCTCACACTTTCCCACATTGTACTGTATTCCACCTGCCACTTCTTTGCCCACTCTCCTAACCTGTCCAAGTGCAAGGCCTTCTCTGCTCTAAAGAAAATAATCCAAGCCTATCTAGTCTCTCCTTATAGCTTAAATGCTCCATTCCAGGCAACATCCTGGTGAACTTCCGATGTACCTCCTCCAGTGCAATCACATTCTTCCTATAGTGAGGTGACCAGACTGCACGCAGTACTCCAGCTGTGGCCTAACCAATGCTCTGTACAGCTCCAACATGACCTGCTTGCTCTTATACCATGACTGATTAAAGCAAATGTCCCATATGCCTTCTTAACTATCCTATTCACCTGCCCTGCCGACTTCAGTATTCCAAGATCAATCTGTTCCCATCCCAGACCTCACAGACCACACCTCCCCCCCCAACCCACGGGGCCTCACAGACCACCCAACCTCACCTACACCCCGAGCGCATAGACCCCCAAATTTCACAGTCCCTCACGGAACCCCATGACCTCACAGAATCACAAAGCTCACAAACCCTCCAGACCTCACAGCCCCCCACCTCACAGCCCCCCACCTCACAGCCCCTGACTTCAAAGAACACTTGACCTCACAGAACTGCCCCCCCGACCTCACAAAACCCTGTGACCTCATAGATCCCCTGACCTTACTGAACCCCCTGACCTCACTGAACCTCCTGACCTCACAGATCCAGCCTTCTTGGTTATCCCCATGTCAGCCCTTCCAGAACTGTCTACCTCTCCCCTGGTGGACAGTGGTGACATGCATGCTCACCTTCAACCTGTTTCTTGGGGTTACCTGAGCAGTTCACTCAAGCATTTAAACACCTCCATATTCCAGCTATGAGGATGGCAGCAAAAAAGCTAGCTCCAACATTCTCAGAGGGTGCCCTGACACAAATGTTGAATGCTCTGAAGGAGAGGAGGGCAACCATTTACCCACAGGCGGGCAGGAGATCCTCCAGTAAGGTGCCAACTCCACATTGGACACGATGGCTGCACTGGCATGTGTCAGCATCCTTCACAAGAGGATGGGGGTGCAGGAAAAAGATGAATGACCTCCCCATGCTATCAGGGCAAGTGCTTTTTGTCTTCTCTCACCACTCGCTCATCCCTCACCATACCACCTGGACCCCACTTGCTGCCACCTCGCATGGCCCCATCACTCGACCTCCTACATGCTTCCTCATCCGCCCCCCGAGACCCCTCTCCTCACAATTCATCCCTGCTCATGCAAAGCACCCACACTTGTCAGGCATCACTTCCATCTGACCTGCTCAGCTTTGACAAAGGGTCATCTGGACTCGAAATGTCAGCTCTTTTCTCTCCTTTCAGATGCTGCCAGACCTGCTGAGATTTTCCAGCATTTTCTCTTTTGGTGCAGACACTGGTGAGCATCCACAGATGAGGGTGTCTGGGAAGAGCAGGGCTCTGGATCTCACTCCAGCTGCCTCTCTATCCCATACTGGGACCCAGGGACCCATGAGCATCCACAGCGAGAGAGATCTACTGGTGCATAACCAGGGGAGACCCTGGGAGTGTCCAGTCCATCTGACTCACCCCTTCCAGAGCCTCTGGCACAGCAGATAGAACATATGCCACCACAACAACTGTGTCGCCCGCAAGTAGGCTGGGCCCTCTAGCGGATGCTCACCAACGTCATCTCAGGCAGAAGGGGCATGGCAGACAGCAGATCATCTCAACCCAGATGTGGATACTGGGGAACCACGTAGATGTAGAGGTGCGGTTAAGAAATTGTAGTTGCACAGTGTGGGCATGGGTGACGTTAGGCACTTAGAGATGTAGAGCACTGAATTTGTATTTCTGATTTCACTCTGTATAATAACTCACTTTTGTTTAACTACTTTCAGGCTGCCCGATCTCCATTGATGGCACATCTAACGTTAGGGATGCATTCGGACTCTCAAACCCGCTTCCATCCCCTCTATGTGATGATATCATCTCAGGGCCCGTGTTTCCCACGCATTGACAGGACTCAGTAATCATAGAATCATAGAATGTTACTACAGGGAATCCTCTGACTGAAACCCTAACCCCTCCAAGACAGAATCAGGAGAGATAAGTGACTCTGTGCATCATTGCTCCAAAATGACCCAAGTTACAGGGAGTCTGCGAGCTGCCAGCAGCCAGACAGGAGTCAGACATTTGTACTGTCTCAGAGGAGCATCACAGCCCTTTCTTCATTGCTCATCACCATCACTGAATGGGCAGCTAGCATTCAGGGACTCTTCATTACCAGCTTCCTGAGTTGTTAATCTTTGCAAACCCCTCCGGGCGTATAGGAGGGGCCACGCCCAGAAGGGTCACCCAATTGTCCTCCCTAATTCTGGACCTCCTGGAACCATGTCACAATGAGGGCATCTCCAGCCCTCCTCCCATGTGCATAGGACCACCGAAGGCTCTTTCAGGAGGGTATTGAGTTTACTGGTCCACCTAGGTGCTCACATTTGGAAAGTGAGGTGAACATTGGGAAGGTGGGGGGGGGGGGGGGGGGGCAGGATATCCAGTGGGGCCGCTTTGCAAGAGCTGGGTCCCTGGGGGGAGGTGAATCCCTTGGCCCTTGTTTCCAAGGCACTGGATCTACCAGCCCTTTTTACTGAAAGCTGAGACTCAGCCTTGGATGTCGCTCTGTGGGGAGGTAACGGTGCCAAGGGTTAACTCTTGAGGGCCAATCAGCGTCACAAGCATAAATCTCAGCTTACTAACTGGGCACAATTAGTTCTTCCCTCAGCATAGGCTGTGCTAACAAGCACCCTGGTAACTCAAGCGGCAGTCATCAGGGAGCTCATTGCTGTCATCCCTCCATGATAAAAATCACTGGATAGTAAATCCCCAACTGCAGCCAGCTCCCCCCACCCCAATACCCCCACAAAAAGGGGTCTCCAACAAACACTGGCGTGCGGCCAGTAGTCAGCCCCGCTGTGTATGATACAGAACAAGAGCCACCACCACCCGCCCTCACAGACCATTTTGCAAGAGCGGTGGTGATTCCCGTCGGCGTGACGTTACACTAACTGGATGAGAAGTTATGATGAAGGTGGACGTTACGTCATGACTCCCACTAATGAGATGGCAATGCATGCAAGCCAGTTTCATGCCCTTTCAGTGATGGTGACTTACAGGGAAATTACAGGCCTGTGAGCCTTACATCAGTGGTAGGAAAATTATCGGAGAAGATTCTTAGGGACAGGCTGTACTCACATCTGGAAGAGAATAGGCTTATTAGCGTCAGGCAGCATGGTTTTGTGAAGGGGAAATTGCGTCTCACAAACTTGATTGAATTCTTTGAGGAAGTGACAAGAAAAACTGGCCAGGATGTTGTATACATGGACTTCAGTAAAGCCTTCGATAAGGTTCCTCATGGCAGGCTAATACAGAAGGTGAAGTCATATGGTATCCGAGGTCAGCTGGTAAGATGGATACAAAATTGGCTTGGGCATAGAAAGCAGAGAGTGGCAGTGGAAGAGTATTTTACAAACTGGAGGTCTGTGACAAGTGATGTTCCACAAGGATCAGTGCTGGGGCCTGTTGTTTGTAATTTATATAAATGATTTGGAGGAAAATGTGGGTAGTCTGATTAGTAAATTTGCAGATGATACAAAAATTGGAAGAATAGCCGATAGTGAGGAGGATTTTCAGAGGATACAGCAGGATATAAATCAGCTGGTGACCTGGGCTAAAAGACGGAAAGTATATAGTAAATGGTAGAGCCCTTAGAAATATTAGCAGACAGAGGGATCTAGGTGTGCAGATCCACAGTTCCCTGAAAGTGGCAACTCAGGTGGACAAAGTGGTCAAGGAGGTGTATAGCATGCTGGCCTTCATTGGTCGAGGCGTGGATAGTCAGTCTTTTTCCCAGAGTCAAGGGATCAATTACTCGGGGACATAGGTTGAGAGTGAGAGGGAGAAAGTTTAAAAGAGATGCAAGGGACAAGTTTTTCATATAGAGGGTGGTGAATGCTGGAATGTGCTAAAGGAGGAGGTGATGGAAGCAGATTCTATAACAACGTTCAAGAGGTACCTGGGTAGATACATGAATAGGCTGGGAATAGAGGGATATGGACCACATAGAGGCCAGAAAATATTAGAGAAGCATCTGTGTCGGCATAGACTTGGTGGGCCGAAGGGCGCATTCCTGTGCTGTACTGTTCTTTGTTCTTTGAACCTGATTGGGTCATCGGAGGGGAGATGGGAAGATTGCAAGCTGAAATCTTGGCATTGGGAATTGCGTTTTCAACATTTTGCGAGATTTAACAGCCATTGGGGGAAATGCACCCATGGCTAACACAGCCACAAAATCACGGTTTATGTTTATAAACTTTAATAAGCGCAATTATGAGGGCATGAAAGCAGAGCTGGCTGAAGTGAATTGACAAATTAGGTTAAGGGATAGGTCAAGTGGCAAACGTTTAAGGGATATTTCACATAGCCCAGAATAGATGCATTCCAACGAGTAAGTAAAAGTCCAAAAGAGGAACCCACCATTCATGGTCAAATAGAAATGTTAAATGTAGTATTTAACTTAAAAAAAAGCATATAATTGTGCAGAAACAGGTGGCAGGTTAGAAGATTGGGCAGAACATAAGAAACATAAAAGGATGACTGAAAGAGGAATAAGGAGTGAAAAATGCAAAATTGAGAGAAAGCTAACCAGAAATATAACAACAGATAGTAAGAGTTCTTATAAATATTTTTAAAGAAAATAGTTAACAAAGTGAATATCAGTCCTATAGAAAATGAGTCATGAAAATTGATAATGGAAAATAGTAGATAGCAGATTAATTGAACAGGTATTTTGCATCAGTCTTCACTATGGAGGAACATCCCAGAAGCTGCTATAAACCAAGAAGTGGAAGGGAGCGAGGAACTCAGGAAAATTAGTCATCAGGGAAGTCGTACTGAGTAAGCTCTTGGAGCTGTGGGCTGATTAGAGCCCTGCTCCTGACGGACTTCATCCTAGGGTCTAGTGAGATGCATTGGTTTTATTTTCCAAAACTCCCTAGATACAGGAAAGATCCCAATAAATTGGAAGATAGCAAATGTAACTCCATTATTCAAAAAGGGACAGAAAGCAGGAAACCACAGGCCAGTTAGCTGAACATCTGTCATGGGGAAAATGTTAGAAGTTGTTATTAAAGAAGTTATAGCAGGACACTTGGATATAGAACAGTACAGCACAGAACAGGCCCTTCGGCCCACGATGTTGTGCCGAGCTTTATCTGAAACCAAGATCAAGCTATCCCACTCCCTATCATCCTGCTGTGCTCCATGTGCCTATCCAATAACCGCTTAAATGTTCCTAAAGAGTCTGACTCCACTATCACTGCAGGCAGTCCATTCCACACCCCAACCACTCTCTGCGTAAAGAACCTACCTCTGATATCCTTCCTGTATCTCCCACCACGAACCCTATAGTTATGCCCCCTTGTAATAGCTCCATCCACCCGAGGAAATAGTCTTTGAACGTTCACTCTATCTATCCCCTTCATCATTTTATAAACCTCTATTAAGTCTCCCCTCATCCTCCCCCGCTCCAGAGAGAACAGCCCTAGCTCCCTCAACCTTTCCTCATAAGACCTACCCTCCAAACCAGGCAGCATCCTGGTAAATCTCCTCTGCACTCTTTCCAGCGCTTCCACATTCTTCTTATAGTGAGGTGACCAGAACTGCACACAATATTCCAAATGTGGTCTCACCAAGGTCCTGTACAGTTGCAGCATAACCCCACGGCTCTTAAACTCCAACCCCCTGTTAATAAAAGCTAACACACTATAGGCCTTCTTCACAGCTCTATCCACTTGAGTGGCAACCTTTAGAGATCTGTGGATATGGACCCCAAGATCTCTCTGTTCCTCCACAGTCTTCAGAACCCTACCTTTGACCCTGTAATCCACATTTAAATTAGTCCTACCAAAATGAATCACCTCACATTTATCAGGGTTAAACTCCATTTGCCATTTTTCAGCCCAGCTTTGCATCCTATGTATATCTCTTTGCAGCCTACAACAGCCCTCCACCTCATCCACTACTCCACCAATCTTGGTGTCATCAGCAAATTTACTGATCCACCCTTCAGCCCCCTCCTCTAAGTCATTAATAAAAATCACAAAGAGCAGAGGACCAAGCACTGATCCCTGCGGCACTCCGCTAGCAACCTGCCTCCAATCTGAAAATTTTCCATCCACCACCACCCTCTGTCTTCGATCAGACAACCAGTTACCTATCCAATCGGCCAACTTTCCCTCTATCCCACACCTCCTCACTTTCATCATAAGCCGACCATGGGGGACCTTATCAAACGCCTTACTAAAATCCATGTATATGACATCAACTGCCCTACCTTCATCAACACACTTAGTTACCTCCTCAAAAGATTCTATCACATTTGTGAGGCACGACTTGCCCTTCACAAATCCGTGCTGACTATCCTGGATTAATCCGCATCTTTCTAAATGGTTGTAAATCCCATCCCTAAGGACCTTTTCCATCAGTTTACCAACCACCGAAGTAAGACTACCCAGTCTATAATTACCAGGGTAATTTCTATTCCCTTTCTTAAACAGAGGAACAACATTCGCCATTCTCCAGTCCTCTGGCACTATCCCCGTGGACAGCGAGGACCCAAAGATCAAAGCCAAAGGCTCTGCAATCTCATCCCTTGCCTCCCAAAGCATCCTAGGATATATTTCATCAGGCCCAGGGGACTTATCGACCTTCAGTTTATTAAAAACTGCCAGGACATCCTCCCTCCGAACATTTATTTCCTCCAGCCTATTAGCCTGTAACACCTTCTCTTCCTCAAAAACATGGCCCCTCTCCTTGGTGAACACTGAAGAAAAGTATTCATTCATCACCTCGCCCATCTCTACTGACTCCATACACAAGTTCACACTACTGTCCTTGACCGGCCCTAACCTCACCCTGGTCATTCTTTTATTCCTCACATAAGAGTAAAAAGCCTTGGGGTTTTCCTTGATCTGACCCGCCAAGGACTTCTCATGTCCCCTCCTAGCTCTCCTAGGCCCCTTTTTCAGCTCATTCCTTGCTAACTTGTAACCCTCAATCGAGCCATCTGAACCTTGTTTCCTCATCCCTACATAAGCTTCCCTCTTCCTTTTCACAAGACATTCCACCTCTTTTGTGAACCATGGTTCCCTCACTCGGCCATTTCCTCCCTGCCTGACAGGGACATACCTATCAAGGACACACAGTATTTGTTCCTTGAAAAAGTTCCACTTTTCATTCGTTCCTTTCTCTGACAGTTTCTGTTCCCAACTTATACCCCCTAATTCTTGCCTAATCGCATCATAATTACCTCTCCCCCAATTGTAAACCTTGCCCTGCCGTACGGCCCTATCCCTCTCCATGCAATAACAAAAGACACCGAATTGTGGTCACTATCTCCAAAGTGCTCTCCCACAACCAAATCTAACACTTGGCCCGGTTCATTTCCCAGTACCAAATCCAATGTGGCCTCACCTCTTGTCGGCCTATCCACATATTGTGTCAGGAAACCCTCCTGCACACACTGCACAAAAACTGCCCCATCCGAACTATTTGACCTACGATGATTAAGGTAATCTGGCAGAACCAACATGGTTTTATGCAAAGGAAACCAATTTATTGGAGTTCTTTGAGGAAGTAACAGGTGCTGTGGATAAAGGGGAACTGGTGGATGTACTGCACTTAAGATTTACAGAAGACATTTGAGAAAGTGCCACATCAAAAGTTGTTGGGGAAAATAAAAGCTCATGGTTTAGGAGGCAATGCATTGATATGATAAAAGATTGGCTAGCTAACAGAAAGCAGAGAGTTGGCATAGATGGGTCTTTTTCAGGATGGCAAGATGCAATGAATGGTGTGCTGAAGGGATCAGAGCTGGGATTTCAACTGTTTACAATTTATATTAATGACTTGGATGAAGGGATTGAAGGCAGGGTTGCCAAATTTACTGATGGCACAAAGGTAGGTTGGAAAGTAAATTGTGAAGAGGATGTAAGGAGGCTAAAAAGGGGCATAGATAGATTGAGTGAGTGGGCAAAGATCTGGCAAATGGAGTATAATGTGGGAAAATGTGAAATTGCCCATTTTGACCGGAAGAATAAAAAAGCTTATTATCTAAATGGTGAGAGATTGCAGAGCTGTGAGGTGCACAATGATGTGTGTGTCCTGGGGCATGAATCACAAAAGGCTGGTATATAGGTTTAGAAAGTAATGAGGAAAGCTGATAGAATGTTATTGTTTATTGTGAGGGAAATTAAATACTAAAGTTGGGAGATTATGCTTCAGTTTTACAGGGTACTAGTTCGACCACATTGGAGTATTGTATGCATTATTGCTCATTTTATTTGATGTAAATGCATTGAAAGCAGTTCAGAGAAGGTTTACTAGGTTAATACCTGGAATGGGTAGGTTGTTTATGAGGAAAGGCTGGACAGGCTTGGTTTGCTTTGTATCCACTGGAGTTTAGAAGAGTAAGAGGCAACTTGATTAAAACATACAAGATCCTAAGGGGTCTTCACAGGGTGGATGTGGAGAAGATGTTTCATCTTATGGGAGAATCCAGAACTGTCTAATGGTCACTGTTTAAAAATAAGGGGTCACCCATTTAAAATTGAGATGAGGCAAAATTATTTCATTCAGAAGGTCGTGTGTCTTTGGAACTTGCTTCTTGAAAAGGTTGTGGAAATAGAGTCCTTGAACAGTTTTAAGGCAGAGGTGGATAGATTCTTGGTAAGCAAGAGGGTGAAAGGTTATCAGGAGTAGATGGAGTGCAGATTTGACGGGTGGGATTACAATGCCCCCTCCCCCGCCATCACATGGCAAGCTTTGCGGAACTGGCCCACCATTGGCCGGTGGCAGGATTTTCCAGTCCCGTCACTGTCAATGGATTTCCTGTTGCTTGCACCCCCAGCCTCTGGGAAACACACGGCGGGGGCCTTATGGTTGGCGGGTCCGTGCAATCTGGGAATGGCCAGAAAATCCCACCCAAGGTTACTATCATATCAGCCATGATCTTATTAAATGGCAGAGCAGGCTTGAGAGACTGAATGGCCTCCCTTGTTGACATGTTCGTAACAGTTAGCCGGTACAGTTGATGGATGCACATTCAGGAAGGGGAGGGGGAATAACTCCAAGGCTATCGACCTTCTCTGAAATCTCTGTCCAAATTTGCTTTGTCAAGCAAGACAAAGTTTCTTCTTGTTGTCCCTTGGGAAGAGTTAAGTTTGCACGCTTACTCTCAATAGTTCCCATGCATCTGAATTTGCTAATGCTAGCAAATAATGTTGCTCAGATGTAGGAATTATCCAGAATTATAAATGCTAAACCATGCTAAGGTCAGCCCTTTCCAAACTTCCAGGCTCACAAAATTCAAATTTAATAAATCACTGGGGAATAAACAGAAACACAAGGAAATCCGAGTTGACTGGGTTTCCAGAACTGAACAGCCAGGCTTGTTGCCCATGGGCTTGTTACAATGGATAAGGAGGAATATACTGACTTTCCTTGTCTCTCACTCCCCATTGCTTATATTGGAGGTTTTGAATGGGGATTGCCAATTCTGTATGTACTTGACTGTGTGCAGTTGTAAAATTAAAACAGACAGGTATCCTTCAGCTAAACATTTAATGACCTGTTTTATTGAACTACAACCAACCCAGGTAAATATGTTGGACAGAATTTTCAAAAAAATGGCAACATGTCAGGTTCTAACTGAAAACCGACGGATTTCTCTCCAGAAACACAGGCAGGTTTTCTCACCAGATTTCCTAATACTGTCAGAAAAAGGGTGGCACGGTAGCACAGTGGTTAGCACTGCTGCTTCACAGCTCCAGGGACCTGGGTTCGATTCCCGGCTTGGGTCACTGTCTGTGTGGAATTTGCACATTCTCCTCGTGTCTGCGTGGGTTTCCTCTGGGTGCTCCGGTTTCCTCCCACAGTCCAAAGATGTGCGGGTTAGGTTGATTGGCCATGCTAAAAATTGCCCCTTAGTGTCCTGGGATGCGTAGATTCGAGGGATTAGCGGGTTAAATATGTAGGGATATGGGGGTAGGGCCTGGGTGGGATTGTGGTCGGTGCAGACTCGATGGGCCGAATGGCCTAGTTCTGTACTGTAGGGTTTCTATGATTCTATGATTCTAAGATCTGGCGAGGCGGGGCCTGATAGAGCTGGCGAGGCGGGGCCTGATAGAGCTGGCGAGGCGGGGCCCCTCACAGCCATGGGGAATCCCTCCCCACAGATTTTGGGGTCATCCCCCTCCACCACAAAACTATCAGGGGGCACACTCCCCCTTTTCCTACCACCTGTCCTCAACGCGCAGCCCTCTCCCCCCCCCGCCCCCACCACACATATGGGGAACCCCTGACCATGAAGGAGGGTAACACTTCTGGCAGTCCCCACTTCAGTGCCCTAATATTGCCCCCTGGCAGTGCTTCTGGCACTGCCCAGCTTTGGCCCTCGACCTCTGGTGTCTCCAGGCACCTCTGCATCCCTGAAGTGGTCTTCTTCCTTTTGTGTCATTATATTTAATTTTATTAATCGTTTAATTATATTTAAATTGAATGAAATTGTTTCTGGGCAGGTACCTGATTATGTCATTGGCAGGGGGTGTGTAAGATCTCAAACCGGGATCTCACCAATGTGAATCCCGTCATGGCCCTTTCGCAAGAATTATCAATCATAATGGGATTTACACCTGCAGAGAATGGGCCCGAAACCTATTAAAAATATACAAATACACCCTACTTCCTTTCAGCAGGCAGGGTGAATGCTCGCCACACGATCCCAATCCAACGGTGATCCCTGGCCTGAGGACCCCCGGCCCAGCCTGAGACCTCCTCAACCCCCCAAGCCACTGCCTCCATGGGGGTCCCCACCCCAAACCACGGCAGTGGCTGAACCACCCCCTTGCACCCTGGAGGTTGGTGCACAGCGGTACTCACCTCCTCGCTCTCCCTCCCAACTGTTGCGCCTGAACCACACTTTATAGGAGTGGTAGTGATTCGCGCTGGTGTGACATCATGCTGGATAGGTGGGTGCTATCTGGGAGGGGCATGGGTCACTTGCTAATTTTGCTAATAAGATTGAAATGCTGGCAATTGCATGTGAATCACCCCCGCACCCTGTCTGGATGAGAATGGGCACGAATTGGTTTGCACCATTACAATGGGCTGGGAGAATTGTAAACTGTTTGGCGCCGGGTGCGAATTGGATTTTTAGGCTCACACACTATTCTCCTGTTTTGGCACGATCTAATAACAGTGCAGCAAAGTCGGAGAACCCCCCCCCCCACATGCTCTGGAAAATTGTACATGGAAACAGAATGCAATCAGGTACCTGCCCAGAAACATGCTTAACAAACATAATGAAACTAACATTTATAACCTATATTTGGTAGACTGCAGGCTCAAATATTTCAGATCTTTTCGGGGAAAAATCAGCTCTATCCAAAAAAACGTAATGAAATATTTATTTTAAATGATTAACTTCAAGCACCCATTCAGATGAAGCGAAGGGCTCAGGCTATTGCCCCAGTGTCTGAGTTATAAGACTAGTTGCAGCTTGTCTGGCCTGAGGTAGCTACAAATTCTCTTTGTCAGATAACAGTTTGTGTCAGTTGATTTGCTACAACTTCCATGCTTAATAAAGTGGAAACCAGTAAGAATGATATCATCCGAGCCCCAAAGCTGTGATGTAATGTTTGAAATGGTTGCCTGGGAGACAAATGCAAAACAAGACTTCTCCTCATGAGTTATATTCCATGGGATTTAATTTATCCCAAAAAAACTACAAAGCACCCCATCTGTATCTCAAACAGGGTCATTTGCCTATAAATCAGCAAATTCCCAGAGACGTGACCATGGTTTTTATCTGCTCCTTTCCCAATTTAATATGGCCCAAAAGCTAGTTAACTTTTAACTACTAACATAATTGCTGATTTATTATTTTCTGGACAAAGGAAAGAAGGCTCCTCAAATGTTTCTTACCAAATGGTTTGCATTCTTCCCCCAAGCCCCTGTGCCTTCCACTCCAACCTGCACCACGGCAGTGGCTGAACCACCCCCTTGCACCCTGGAGGTTGGTGCACAGCGGTACTCACCTCCTCGCTCTCCCTCCCAACTGTTGCGCCTGAACCACACTTTATAGGAGCAGTAAGTGATTCATGCCGGTGTGACATCACACCGGATAGATGGGTGCTATCTGGGAGGGGACGTGGGTCACTTGCTGATTTTGCTAATGAGATTGAAATGCTGGCAATTGCATGCGAATCACCCCCGCACCCTTTTTGGGTGAGAATGGGCACAAATTGGTTTGCACCATTACAAAGGGGCTGGGTGAATTGCAAACTGTTTGGCGCCGGGTGCGAAATGGATTTTTAGGCTCACACATTATTCTTCTGCTTTGGCGTGATCTAATTTAATCATGAATACCTGAAGAGGATAATGAGAAGGAACCTGGAAAGTGGTTCATTAGTTTGCATTTGTAATGTTTATGCGCATTTTACATTGTATGGAACATTGGGTGGAATTTTCCCAAAATTTGTCAGAGGGCGAGTTCTTAAAACCTCGTCCCACCCGTCATTCGGCAAGGCAAAGTGGTAAGATTGCATGTGAAGTGAAATTTCAGAAACGCGTACGGATTCATGCCAGTTCTGATCTTACCAGCCACTTTCTCCGGGTGTGAACAGCTTCACTCCCAAAACAAGCAGGACATCAATTTACACACATTAGAATGGATTTCAATTAGTGAGTTGGCACATAATTGTCCCCCTCATTTACATTAACCACCTTGTTGGTCAGACATCGCACCAGTGAGAATTACAGCTGCTCGATATAAGTGTGGTTCAGGCACAGCAGTGCTCAGCCTTTCACAGTGTATGTTTCATACTGACTACCTTTAAATTGGCCAGTGTTCCAGGAACGATCGCAGCTGGAGGCACCTCATTTTTATAATGAAACGGTTTTATCAATTCCTGAATGGGAGGAAATTTATTTTATTGACCAACCAGCAACCTCTAACAACGATATTTGGACCTCATACCGGAATTCTATCACTTGCAGCGAGCAGGATGCAGAGGTGGGCATTGCTAAGCACATATATACATGGTAAAATATCGACAGTCAAACCTACGTGGGAAAGCTAATGGACTTTCCCGACTATCCTTACCCAGCAATTCGCAAATGAACAGTTCTTGTGTGGAAACATTTTCTACTTTGAGTAGGTAGTTTAACACTCCTGCAACTGCAGGGTAAGTTAAGATGCACACCAGAAGTGATTCACTACTGTCAGAAGGGGGGTGGCACGGTAGCACAGTGGTTAGCACTGCTGCTTCACAGCTCCAGGGACCTGGGTTCGATTCCCGGCTTGGGTCACTGTCTGTGTGGAGTGTGCACATTCTCCTCGTGTCTGCGTGGGTTTCCTCCGGGTGCTCCGGTTTCCTCCCACAGTCCAAAGATGTGCGGGTTAGGTTGATTGGCCAGGTTTAAAAAAAAATTGCCCCTGAGATGCGGAGGTTAGAGGGATTAGTGGGTAAATATGCGGGGGGTATTGTGGTCGGTGCAGACTCGATGGGCCGAATGGCCTCCTTCTGCACTGTAGGGTTTCTATGATTTCTTCTATGAAGTCGTGGACATGGTTCTTTGTGACAAGACCTTGGGAGGAAACCTAGAGTTAAAGCCATATTCCACCCAAAGACTTGAATTATCCATTCAGGCAGATTGTCTCCTTTGGGGAATGAGCGTCATCATTCCACCATAATTAAGAAAATGCGTATTAAACCAATTACACAAAGGTCACTGTGGCATTGTAAGGATAAAGAAGATAACCAGAAGCAATTTTTGGTGGCTGGGGCTCAATGCCAAAATAGAGGAGAAGATGGGAATATGTTTGTCTTGTGCCAAAGGACAGAACAGTAGCCACCATAAGCTCCATTACACCAATGGAAATGGCCATAAGAGACTGGCAAAGAGTACACATGGATTACGTCTGTCTGCTTGAAGGATGTATGTTTCTCATTCTGGTCAACATGCACTCAAAATAGCCTGAAGTTGCCATGATGAAGTCAAATGTCCTCGGAGAGAACAATTGAAAGACTGGGTAAAATTTTCAGCAGATTTGTTTACTCTGAACAATTCGAGCAATAATGCACACAGTTCATTTCACAAGAATTCACAAACTACTTAAACGAAAATGGGTTTCAACACATCTGATCTGCTCTTTATCATCCTGCCTCAAATGGGCTGGCAGAACGCTTTGTACAGATGATGAAACCGTCATTGAAGGTAGCTAGAGAGCAAGGTTCATTGTCTAAATGATTGAGCCAATTCCTGCTGACATACAGAAATACAGTGCATTCAACAATCCAGGTTTCTCCGCCGTTGCTCATGGTTAAACGTCAACTAAGCACAATGTTTGATACGTTTAAACCACCCAAAACAAGAGAAATTGTCGAGAAAAAACAGCAAATCAGTTTGTAGGATGAGAGAACAAGGCAAAACATTGTGGTTTTCGTCAGGATCAAGAAGTTCTGACAAGGAACTATGCCACAAATGCAAAGTGGATATTTTCCATCACCTTAGCACAGATAGGGCCAGTCTCCTACACTGTACAAACACGAGACAATGTCATATGGAGAAGACACGTGGATCAGCTCTTGGCAACAAGAACAAATCAGCCAGAAACAGAACCGACAGAGAGGACACATTAAGCTGTGCCAGGAGAAGACCTGGACTGTCCCGAAACCCTACCCAAACCCATTGGGGAAGACGGTACCCAAGTTGAGAACACTTCAATACCAAGTCAACCTCTGAACATTACATTGACTGCAGTCAGGACTACCACAGTGACATCCAAACCAAGCCAAGTACACCAGAAGTTGCAGTAAACTTCTAAAAAGCAGATACCCGAGGTTCATCGATAATCACATAGAGAGCCACGGCTTCCGGAATGCCTGACCTATTGATTGTTGTTATTTATTAATTATTCACAGTTCTATTAATCAGTGCCGCTTTGTCTATATCCAGCAGACCTGTAATGTTACTGCAGCAGTATAATTGATCCTAATTGCTGAAATGTTTGTTTTAATCTGGGATAATGCTGTTCTATTATTTTAGTGTTTTCCCCTGTGTTTTTTCAGAGTAGGACCTGATTAGGTTGATTGACAGGAAAAATCATGTGACCGGGTGGGACTACGCTTACACAGAGAAATCAAGTTACTTGCTGCCTGGGATCTGTAGAGAGAGAGCTAGCTTTCTCCGTGTCTCTTTTTCTCTCTGGATTTGGAAACTGGGATCTATCTTAGCAGCCTGTCGTGATAGCATGCTTTCAATAAAGCTTGAACCTTCGACCCTATCTTTTAAAACCACCACACTCACCCGCTACTTCCAGCTCCACTGTCCTCCTCTGCCTGCAGTGTCCCCCACCCCCTTAACCTGCCGCTCACCAACTCTTGTCTCCCCTCCCATTCCCTCCCCATACCCTAGTGGTTCCTCCTCCCTCCCTTCCTGATTCCTCTCCCCACATAGCGAACAAAGATCCATGGAAAGAAATAGACGTCCGTAGTTCTGTGTTCAGAGTGGATGTGAGAGCTGCTCCGCAGTGTGTCCAGCTCCTGACTCTGCTCCACGGCCACATTCTTACGTTGCTCAGTCAGACACATGCCTGATTCTGAAGTGTGTGAAATCATACGAGAAGACATTGAGTGCTCTTTCCAGCATCATCCCCACTCAAGCAATATTTCAGTCAGCAGGTGAGTGGGAGAGTTGGAACAGTGCCCGCCAATAATCAAGCTGGAAATTTACCCCATTAAGGGGCTAATTGAATGCAATTTTGCCTTGCCCATCTTCTTTTATGGGTGGCAGATGGGCAGATTGGCCAGGTAGCCTTTATGTTTTAGCTTCAACATTGATCAAGGGCAAGATGACCTATCAGAGCTGAAGGTTGTCTGGGGACTGACATTTGAATGTGCTGCCCAGAAATTCCTTGCAGCGTGTTTCCATTGTGGTTTATTATTTACAGGTCAGCAGCTCCACAGCAGCTATCCCCCTGAGGGAGCACATTAGAAATGCCATCTGCACCCTCCCTTTTCTCAGCGCCTGCCCTCTTCACCCTCACCCCTGCAGCGCTCAGCCTTTTCCAGTATGTGTCTCACGCTGGCTGCCTGTTGATCAGCTAGCCAGTATAGACGGTGTTCCGAGACTGATAGCAGCCGGAAGCGCATTTCATGCCTCCTTCCGGGCCTGCCAAGGGCATGCATCCAATGGGCATAAAATCCAAGCCCATGTTTACATTGCGAAAAATCATTAAAATACTTCTGAGAATTCCATAAAAACCACAATAATACATTATACATGTGGATGTATAAACCACATCATGAAGTTTTATTAATGTATTAAACAAAAAAGCAGTTGTTCTTTCATAATTTAATAGCATGGAATCTCTCAAGTAATTTCTGTGCCTGTAAGATCAACTTTAAGATAATAGGCATCAAAACCAACATAATATTTGGGCAATCAGTCCACATTCCCAAATTCCAGATCCCTAGCAATTTGACAGTGTCAGCACCGTGCCCTCCTGCATAGCCCATTAAGTAGCAAACATAAAATCATAGAAAATAGAAACAGGAGTAGGCCATTTGGCCCTTCAAGCCTGCTCCGCCATTCGTTTTGATCATGGCTCATCATCCAACTCAAAGCCTGATCCCACCTTCTCTCCATATCCTTTGATCGCCTTCACCCCAAGTGCAATACCTAACTGCTTCTTGAAAACATATATTTTGACCTCAACTACTTTCTGTCGAAGCGAATTCCACAGGCTAACCCCTCTCTGGGTAAAGAAATATCATCCTCATCTCAGTCATCAGTCCCCGTATCCATAGACCAATACTCCTGGTTCTGGACATCCCACTATCAGGAACATCCTTCGTGCATCAACCTGTCTAGTCCTGGTTCTTTCTCTCCTCATACCTCATTCTCTGCACTGCCTCTATAGCAAGAACATCCTTCCTCAGGTAGGGAAACAAAAACTGGACACAATATATCAGGTGTGCCCTGACCTATATGTAATTGCAGCAAGACATCCCTGCCCATGTACTCCAATCTTCTTGCTATGAAGGCCATTTGGTTTCTTTACCGCCTGTTGTGCCTGTATATTTACCTTTAGCGTCTGGTGTACGTTCACACCCAGGTCTCATTGCACATTCCCCTCTCCTAATGTATGGCCATTCAGATAATCTTTCCCGTTTTTGCTACCAAAGTGGATAACCTCGCATTTGTCCACATTTTACTGCATCTGCCATTCATTTGCCCACTCACTCAGCTTGTCCAAATCACACTGAAGCATCTCGGCATCCTCCTCACAGCTCACCCTCCCAACCAGCTTTATGTCATCTGCAAATTTACATTTAGTTCCCTCATCTAAATCATATATATATACAGCAAATAGCTCAGGTCCCAGCATTGATCTCTACAGTACCTCACTAGTCACTGCCTGCCATTTGGGAAAAACCCTCTTTTATTCCTACTCTTTGTTTCCTGTCTGCCAACCAATTTTCTATCCATCTCAATTCACTACCCCCAAACTTCAATTTTATACCCTAATTTCGAAAACCTTCTCAAAGTCCAAACCACATCCACTGGTTACCCCTCATCAACTCTACGAGTTACATCCTCAAAGAATATTTGTAAATCAATGTTGACTGTCTAATTCTACCACTGTTTACCAAGTGCTCTGCTATAAAATCTTTGCTAATGGACTCCAGAATTACCCATTACCGGCGTCAGGCTTGTGGTCTATAATTCACGGTTTTCTCCCTACCACCCTTTTTAAATAGTGGGGTTATATCAGCTAACCTCCAATCTGCAGGAATTGTTCCAGAATCTAGAGAATCTTAGAAGATGACCACCAATAAAGAACAAAGAACAGTATAGCACAGAAACAGGTCCTTCACACCCCCCGCCCCTCCCCGCCACCCCCCAAGCCTGCGCCGATCATGATGCCTGCCTAAAAGGGGTCACGAAAAGTCCTTGACAAACAGAATTAAGGAAAATCCTATGTAAAGAGCAAGATGGTAGCCAGGGAAAGGGTTGGTCCACTCAAAGATGGTGGAGGGAATCTATGCAAGGAACCAGAGGAAATGGGAGAGATACTAAATGAATATTTTGCCTCAGTATTCACCAAAATTCACTTGATGGATGAGGAGCCTAGGGTTGGGTGTGTAGATATTCTGGGTCATGTCGATATCAAAAAGGAGGAGGTGTTGGGAGCCTTAAAAAGCATTAAAGTAGATAAATGCCCAGGGCCTGATGGGATCTACCCCAGAATACTGAGGGAGGCAAAGTCAGAAATTGCTGGGGCCTTGACAGAAATCTTTGTATCCTCATTGGTTACAGGTGAAGTTCCAGAGGACTGAAGGATAGCCAATGTTGTTCCATTGTTTAAGAAGGGCAGCAGGGTTAATCCAGAAAATTATAGGCCACTGAGTCTATGGTCGGGAAATTATTGGAAAAGATTCTTAGGGACAGGATTAACTCACATTTGGAAACAAATCGACTTCTTAGTGATAGACAGCATGGTTTTGTGAATGGGAGGTCATGCCTCACTAACTTGATTTTTTTCGAGGAAGGGATAAAGATGATAGATGAGGGAAAGGCAGTGGATGTTATACACATGGACTTCAGTAATGCCTTTGACAAGGTGCCTCATGGTAGACGAAAGGTGAAGTCACACGGGATTAGAGGAGAGCTGGCAAGATGGATACAGCACTGGCTTGGCCATAGAAATCATGATGTGGAGAAGCCGGCGTTGGACTGGGGTAAACACAGTAAGAGGTCTCACAACACCAGGTTAAAGTCCAACAGGTTTATTTGGTAGCAAAAGCCACTAACTTTCGGAGCACTCGCTGCTCCTTCGTCAGGTGAGTGGGAGTTCTGTTCACAAACAGGGCATATAAAGACACAAACTCAATTTACAAAATAATGGTTGGAATGTGAGTCTTCACAGGTAATCAAGTCTCAAGGGTACAGACAATGTGAGTGGAGAGAGTGTTAAGCACAGGGTAAAGAGATGTGTATTGTCTCCAGACAGGACAGTTAGTGAGATTTTGCAAGTCCAGGCAAGTTGTGGGGGTTACAGATAGTGTGACATGAACCCAAGATCCCGGTTGAGGTCGTCCTCATGTGTGCGGAACTTGGCTATCAGTCTCTGCTCAGCGACTCTGTGCTGTCGTGTGTTGTGAAGGCCGCCTTGGAGAACGCTTACCCGAAGATCAGAGGCCGAATGCCCCTGACCGCTGAAGTGTTCCCCAACAGGAAGAGAACACTCTTGCCTGGTGATTGTCGAGCGGACAATCGCTCGACAACCGCTCCGACAGCTAGTGGCTTGGGCTACCAAATAAACCTGTTGGACTTTAACTTGGCTTGGTGAGACTTCTTACTGTAGCAGTAGAGGGGTGCTTTTCTGAATGGAAGCCAGTGACTAGCGGTGTTCCACAGGGATCAGTTCGGGGCCTTTGTTGTTCGTAGTATATAAAAATGATTTGGAGGAAAATGTAGTTAGTCTGATTAGTAAGATTGCAGACGACACAAAAAGTGGTGGAGTTGCGGATAGTGAAGAGGATTGTCAGAGGATACAGCAAGATATAGACCGGTTGGAGACTTGGGCGGAGGAATGGCAGATGGAGTTTAATCCGGACAAGATAATGCATTTTGGAAGATCCAATGCATGTAGGAATTATAGAGCAAATGGTAGAACCTTTAGGAGTATTGACAGGCAGAGAGATCTGGGCGTACATGTCCACCGATTACTGAAAGTGGCAAGGGAGGTGGATAAGGTAGTCAAGAAGGCATACGGCATGCTTGCCTTCATCGGTCAGGGCATTGAATACAAAAATTCGCAGATCAATGTTTTTGATTTGATTTATTATTGTCACATGTATTAACAAACAGTGAAAAGTATTGTTCTTGCGCGCTATACAGACAAAGCATAACGTTCATAGAGAAGGAAACAAGAGAGTGCAGAATGTAGTGTTACAGTCATAGCTAGGGTGCAGAGAAAGATCAACTTAATGTAAGAGATGCAAGACCTGATTAGGAACAGTCAGCTTTGTGAGTGGAAAATCATGTCTCACAAATTTGATTGAGTTTTTTGAAGGGGTAACCAAGAAGATGGATGAGGGCAGTTTAGTTGATGTTGTTGTGGTGAACCATAGTTGGTTACCACTATGAGTACTGAACCATAGATGGTCAGCACTATGGGTACTTGTAGATATGTTACTGTTGTCACTGTTGGGGTTCGGGTTGGGGTGTTCTACCTGTTGGTATTGTTCTGTGGTACACTCCAGTTGGCTCCGCCTACCTGGAGGAGTATAAAGGTCACTGCACTGCCTGGTGACCCTTTAGTCTGGGATTGTATTGTATATAGTATGCTCCATTCTTGTTAGTAATAAAAGCCTTTATTTCCCGGGTACGATCCAGCCTCCCAAGTGATTTAATCACGCATCAGTTGTCTACATGGATTTTAGCAAGACCTTTGACAAGATACCACATGGTAGGTTGTTGCATAAGGTTAAATCTCATGGGATCCAGGGTGAGGTATCTAAATGGATACAAAATTGGCTTCTTGACAGTAGCCAGAGGGTGGTTGTAGAGGGCTGTTTTTCAAACTGGACGCCTGTGACCAAGGGTGTGCCTCAGGGATTAGTGCTGGGTTCACTGTTATTTGTCATTTATATTAATGATTTGGATGAGAATATAGGAGGCATGGTTAGTAAGTTTGCAGATGACACCAAGATTGGTGGCATAGTGGACAGTGAAGAAAATTATCTCCGATTGCAACGGGATCTTGATCAATTGGCTGACGAATGGCAGATGGAGTTTAATTTGGATAAATGCGAGGTGATGCATTTTGGTAGATTGAACCAGGGCAGGACTTACTCAGTTAATGGTAGGGCATTGGGGAGAGTTACAGAACAAAGAGATCTCGGGGTACATGGTCATAGCTCCTTGAAAGTGGAGTCACAGGTGGACAGATTGGTGAAGAAGGCATTCAGCATACTTGGTTTCACTGGTCAGAACATTTGCTACCAAATAAACCTGTTGGACTTTAACCTGGTGTTGTTAAAACTCTTGCAGAACATTGAATACAGGAGTTGGGACGTCTTGTTGAAGTTGTATAAGACATTTGTAAGGCCACACTGTACACACTGTGTACAGTTCTGGTCACCCTGTTATAGAAACATAGAAAAACTACAGCACAAAACAGGCCCTTCGGCCCCACAAGTTGTGCCGAACATATCCCTACCTTTTAGGCCTACCTATAACCCTCCATCCTATTAAGTCCCATGTACTCATCCAGGAGTCTCTTAAAAGACCCTATTGAGTTTGCCTCCACCAACACTGACGGCAGCCGATTCCACTCGCCCACCACCCTCTGTGTGAAAAACTTCCCCCAACATTTCCCCTGTACCTACACCCCAGCACCTTAAACCTGTGTCCTCTCGTAGCAGACATTTCCACCCTGGGAAAAAGCCTCTGAGAGTCCACCCGATCTATGCCTCTCAACATCTTGTATACCTCTATTAGGTCTCCTCTCATCCTACGTCTCTCCAAAGAGGAAAGACCGAGCTCCCTCAGCCTATCCTCATAAGGATTGACACTCAATCCAGGCAACATCCTTGTAAATCTCCTCTGCACCCTTTCAATCTTTTCCACATCCTTCCTGTAATGAGGCAACCAGAACTGAGCACAGTACTCCAAGTGGGGTCTGACGAGGGTCTTATATAGCTGCATCATTATCCCCGGACTCCTAAACTCAATCCCTCGATTGATAAAGGCCAGCACACCATTCGCCTTCTTAACCACCTCCTCCAACTGCGGGGCCGATTTTAGAGTCCTATGGACCCGGACCCCAAGGTCCTTCTGATCCTCTACAGTACTAAGAGTCTTTCCCTTTATATTGTACTCCTTCATCCCATTTGACCTGCCAAAATGGACCACTACGCATTTATCAGGATTGAAGTCCATCTGCCACTTCTCTGCCCAGCCTTGCATCCTATCTATGTCCCTCTGTAACTTCTGACATCCCTCCAGGCTATCCACAACCCCACCAACCTTCGTGTCGTCGGCAAACTTACCAACCCATCCCTCCGCTTCCTCATCCAGGTCATTTATGAAAATGACAAACAGCAAGGGTCCCAGAACAGATCCCTGGGGCACACCACTGGTGACCGACCTCCATTTAGAAAAATACCCATCTATACCCACTCTCTGCCTCCTTTGGGCAAGCCAGTTCTGGATCCACAGGGCAGCAGCCCCTTGGATCCCATGCCCTCTCACTTTTTCTAGAAGCCTCGCATGGGGGACCTTATTGAACACCTTGCTAAAATCCATGTAAACCACATCTACCGCTTTCCCTTCGTCAATGTGTTTAGTCACATTTTTGAAGAACCCCACCAGGCTCGTAAGGCACGATCTGCCTTTGACAAAGCCATGCTGAGTATAGAAAGAATATTATTAAACTAGAAAGAGTGCAAAAAAGATTTACTAGAATGCTACCGGGACTTGATAGTTTGAGTTATAAGGAGAGGCTGGATAAACTGTGACTTTTTTCTCTGGAGCGTAGGAGGCTGAGGGGTGACCTTTTTGAGGTCTATAAAATAATGAGGGACACAGGTCAGCTAGATAGTCAATATCTTTTCCCAAAGGTAGGGGAGTCTAAAACTAGAGGGCATAGGTTTAAGGTGAGAGGGGAGACATACAACAAAGTGTCCAGAGGGGCAATTTTTTCACACAGATGGTGCATCTGGAACAAGCTGTTAGAGGTAGTAGTAGAGGCGGGTACAATTTTGTCTTTTAAAAAGCATTTAGACAGTTACATGGGTAACTTGGATATAGAGGGATATGGGCCAAATGCAGGCGATTGGGATTAGCTTAGGGTTTAAAAAAAAGGGCGGCATGGACAAGTTGGGCCTGTTTCCATGCTGTAAACCTCTATGACTCTAGAGCAGGGGGCTGGGAGAATTGCCCCCCAAGATATTTCCACATTTAAACTGTTGATTTTTATTTGGTATTCTGCTATTGGCAGCAGTAAAAATTTGGCAAATACGTTGTTTAATAGGTAGAAAACCATCCAATTATAACAGTCTTATCAGTCACCTTAGTGAATACAGATACAAATCATGCTACAATACCCACATTCTATGATGAACTGTAAAACAGGCAAAACCATCTTACCTTTAAACTCTTTCTGCCTCCATGCAACTGCTGTAAATCCCGGTAACTGTTGAATTCCCAACCATCTCACAGAAAATCCGGGAATTCCCCAAAGACTGTCTCCACACTGTCTGTGTAGAGTTTGCACACTCTCCTCGTGTCTGCGTGGGTTTCCTCCGGGTGCTCCGGTTTCCTCCCACAGTCCAAAGATGTGCAGGTTAGGTTGATTGGCTATGCTAAAAATTGCCTTTAGTGTCCTGAGATGCGTAGGTTAGAGGGATTAGTGGGTAAATATGGAGGGATATGGGGATAGGGCCTGGGTGGGATTGTGGTCGGTGCAGACTTGATGGGCCGAATGGCCTTTTTCTGTACTGTAGGGATTCTACGATTCTATGATGACAGGTGTAATTGAGATTATTAATAGTAGCAGGACTAGTTGGCTACCACATCCTAGCCTGACTTTCAAAAATTAGCAGAAGGTGGAAAAAGAAGCGGTACAGCAACCATTTTGTTTGTTGTCCCGCATCCACTCCCGTCCAATTCAGGACATGGAAATTCCAGCTGAAGTCTGAAACAGTATAGCCGGGATGTTGCCCAGAGCCTTTGTAGTATCCTGTACCTTTAGCCGTTTCACATGAAGTGAAGCATTTTGGCTGAAGACTGGGCACCTCAGGAGGAGGAGGACAAGATGGACGTCCTGCTCAGCATTTCAAGCTGAAGATTATTGCAAATGCCTTCCCTTAGCACAGAGGTGCTAAGCTCCCCAATCATCAGAATATTTACAATCCTCCTCCTTCAGTCGGATGGTTAATGGTCCTTCACAACATATCTGAGCACTTTGCCTCATTGCTGGATGAAAGTCAGCGTTGTAGCTGTCCTGCAATAGCTTGACTAGGGGAACAGCTAGTTCTGCAGTCTTCAGTGTTGTGAGGGCCCATAGCCTTTGCAGTATCCAGCGCATTTAGCTTTTCATTGCATTGAATTGGCTTAAGACTGGCATCAGTGAGACCGGGGACGTCCACAAAAGGCTGAGATGGATTACCTCCTCAGCATGTCTGACTGAAGATGTTGCAAATGCACTGATATGGTGGACTGTATTATGTGTGCCCTGTGGACTAAGGGGCATAAAGAATCTCAAGATAGACTTGAATACTTCAATATTATTTATGGAAAGCTGTTTATGGAAGGTGTGCACTCATTCACAGCCAGGTCTAAGACTACCCAACAGGCCCCATGCTGGGTGGAGCTAATAGCCCAGGGGTCACCTGACCCATGTTCTTAAAGGGTCAGTGTTCACCCCAAACCCCAACATAAAATACATAGAACCATAGAAAATTACAGCTCAGAAACAGGCCTTTTGGCCCTTCTTGTCTGTGCCGAACCATTTTATGCCTAGTCCCACTGACCTGCACTTGGACCATATCCCTCCACACCCCTCTCATCCATGAACCCGTCCAAGTTTTTCTTAAATGTTAAAAGTGACCCCGCATTTACCACTTTATCTGGCAGCTCATTCCACACTCCCACCACTCTCTGCGTGAAGAAGCCCCCCCTAATATTCCCTTTAAACTTTTCTCCTTTCACCCTTAACCCATGCCCTCTGGTTTTTTTCTCCCCTAGCCTCAGCGGAAAAAGCCTGCTTGCATTCACTCTATCTATACCCATCAAAATCTTATACACCTCTATCAAATCTCCCCTCAATCTTCTACGCTCCAGGGAATAAAGTCCCAACCGATTCAATCTCTCTCTGTAACTCAGCTTCTCAAGTCCCGGCAACATCCTTGTGAACCTTCTCTGCACTCTTTCAATCTTATTTACATCCTTCCTGTAACTAGGTGACCAAAACTGTACACAATACTCCAAATTCGGCCTCACCAATGCCTTATATAACCTTACCATAACACTCCAACTTTTATACTCGATACTCCGATTTATAAAGGCCAATGTACCAAAGACCCTCTTTACGACATATATCAATATATATCAGAGCCCTTCCCCTTAAATCCAAAACTTGCCAACTGAAAACCTATATATACAAACAAGGAAAAACATATTTACAAATGATGACTACTTTTTATACAGAGCATTGCAAACTAACCACAATCACCAAAGCAAAGTCCCTTCAGAAAGTTCACAAGGACATAATGGGCGGAATTTTACGAGAATAATTTAAGTGTCCACCTAGTGTGAAAATGGGAGAGTTCCAGACTTTTTTATTTTGGATGAGTTTTTACTCCCAATCTTTTGGATTTAGAAATTGAAAAAGGCCATTTCTAGCTACGAGAGGCAGTGGGTGGGGCTTAACGCACCAGCCAGCAGCTCAGATCGGAGACACTAACTGCACATGTGCGGAAAAAGTTATAAAGCACCAGCTCTCCTGACAGACACCCCCAGGGCAGATACAGCCTCCCCTCACTCCCATGGATATTGGGAACCCCCCCCCCAACATTACCAACCCCCTTACCCATGTTCCCACCCCTGGGACCCCCTTGCACATGGCCTATTCATCATCCCTGCACCCGATCGGTGAGTGACAAAACCCTCTCTCGCCCCTTGTCCCTAATCATCGCAGAGGCACATTTCCAACCCCACCCCTGCTCCCCATCAGCAAGTGTTGACTTGGCTTCCCCTCAATGATAACAAGGCAAACTGTATTAAACTCGCTGGAATGCTTTAACTGCGTGTGACTCGCCTTAACTGCCTGCACCTTCTCCGCCCTAACAAGGGAGAGCTCCATAAAAATCAGAAGGATGGAAAGACAGGCAGGCAGGCAGTCTTTCCAAGTGGCTGGAGGTAATGGGGGCTAGAATGGACTCCTTCTTCGCCCCCCAGTGGGATTTCGTCCCAGAGGAAGGGATGGCAATGCAGCCTGGGAGGTGATGGCTGCAGGTGTGAGTGCGAGGGCACTGACCAGGAGGACTGGAAAGCAGTGCCGAAAGAAACTGAATGACCTAATCCAGGCAGCAAGGGTGAATGTTAAATCTGATCTGGCATCTTTCCCGTAAGTGACTCCCAGATCCCCCCCACTGCCCAATACCCTGCATGCTTCCAGTCTCTGACCCCTGAGCACCTCCCTCCAACCCCACGAGTCGCACAACCCTTGCCCTCTGAGGGCCACCCCTGACACCCTCCAGGACGCTTGCCATCAGAATTTACAGGGCTTATTCCGTCCCCCCAGAAGAAGAATGCCCATAACAGATGGGAGAGGGTGAAGACGGGGTGGTGTGCCCGAGATCCAGGTCCTCACCCCATTTGAGGAGTGGGCACTGGAGCTTACAGGAGAGGAGGGGATCCACATCATCAACAACAGTCAGGTAAGGCTGGAACACAGAAGTGAGCACTGGCCAATCCTTCATTTGTTGGACGTATCTAAAGTAAGTTGCATGCAGCCCAGATTCCTGTCCCTCTTTTGCACTTAACCTTGTGTCCTGTGTTGCAGGAAGAGACCCAGATGCACCGGGCCCATCTGGCATTGTGGCCCCCTGCCCTGTTGTTCCCACCCATCCTCCCAAAGATAGCTCGGAAGACTCCTCAGAGGAAAGCAATGATGGCACCTCCGAGGCTAGCACCAGTTTCACATCAGTTTCTACCTCACAGTTCAGAATCCCAGAGACTCTGACATCAATGTTGAGGGGCAACCTGATAGAAGTCTACAAGATTATGAGAGGCAGGGACAGAGTGAATAGTCAGAAGCTTTTTCCCAGGGTGGAAGAGTCCACCCTAGGGGGCACAGGTTTAAGGTGCGAGGGACAAATTTTAAAGGAGATGTACGAGGCAGATGTTTTACACAAAGGGTGATGGGTGCCTGGAACATGTTGCCAAGGGAGGTAGTGGAAGCAGATACGATAGTGAGTTTTAAGGGACGTCTTGACAAATACATAAATAGGATGGGAATAGAGAGATATGGTCCCTGGAAGGGTAGGGGGTTTTAATTAAGTTGGGCAGCATGGTCGGTGCAGGCTTGGAGGGCCGAAGGGCCTGTTCCTGTGCTGTAATTTTCTTTGTTCTTTGAATTCAAAAAAATGCAAATTGACATTCTGCCCGTTTTGGGAGAGCTCCTGATTGTACCCTGTCCCATCGTACCTATTTTTTGGTACGATGGGAATGGGTGTGAAAACGGGCACCATTCTGGCTATTTGGCTCACTCCCGAATTTATGATGTTTTCTCGCTGAAAAACGGGCTCAAAGAGGTTGTAAAATTCCGCCCAAAGGGTCTATCAGGAGGATTGCAGTTTTGTAGAGGTTGTTTCCTCATTTCAGGAACCTCTTTCGGAGTAGTCTCCCAGGATTCTCTGACCGACAGCAGGTTGCTGGTGCCACTGATGCTGTTTACGACTGACCCTGATTCTGAAATACTAGGCTCGGGAACCCCACTGGGGCAAAGATGAATAGTTCTATCATTTGTGGGGCTTCCTATTTCTGTTGCGGTGCTGTGACCAATATGTCTTATCCAAACCAGCTCATCCCTAATCTGTTCTGCATAGGACAAAGGTCCCATTTGTGCAACAATTGTAGCCAGTACCTACTTCACTCCAGTATCATTCCTGGCCAGAATGAACTTCCCTTTCTGGAAAGACCTCAACTTCGCACTTCCTGCTCTTCTGGCCATCTGTCCCTCTTGGTTCTGTTCAACCACGTCTTGGGTCTCCCTCCAGCCGCACCAGGTCAAACATGATTCTCAATTTCTGGTTGAACATGGACGAAGCCGGCGAGCACTGGGTTGTCGCGTATGGTGTGTTGCGGTACAAACTCAGAAATTTATTTATCCGCTGCCCTAGCGATCCCTCCCCTTGGGATGCCTTCAGAGACTGTTTCAAGGTCTGAACAAACCATTCATCGCCGGGTGAAACAGTGCCGAACTCACATGTGTGATTCCCTGGTGCTCCATGCACTCGGCGAAATCTTGTGTCACAAACTGGGGTCCATTATCACTGACCACTTGTTCCGGATTGCCAAACCGGACAAATATTTCATTGAGTTTGTCTTGCGTTGACTCCGCTGATGTGGACTTCATAGCCATGACCTCCGGCCATTTTGAGTGCGCATCCTCTAAGAGCATTTGCCCTTCAGCAAAGTCAATGTGGGTTCGCTGCCAGGGTGATTGGGGCCATTCCCATGGATGAAGAGATGATAAGCGTGGCACCTTCCATACCAAGGCGCAGGATTCACACGATCCTGCTTTTTCTTCAACATTCAGCTACCAAAAATAGCTTCTTGCTATTTCTTTTATTCACACCACACCCGGGTGCCCTTGGTGCACCTTTCCTCTCATACCCCATATTAAACATCCATCCAATACGGACAACTCCGTTCTTCAAGACATATACCAAAACTCCGGGTGGTTTCTACTACTCGACCTCCCCCTCAGGACCAGGTCCACTACTTGGCTCATAATCGGATTGTTCCGAGTGTCATTCTACACCTGGTTAGTGGTTACCAGAACTGTGCCTTTCTGTGTGAAGTGCATTATCTTTAGATTCCAGCCGGGAGCATCTGTATCCCCAGGCAAAAGCACCCTTGACAGAGCATCAGCATTGCCATGTTTCTCTGACTGACGGTATCGGATCTCGTACGAGTAGGCTGACAGCACCAGTGCTCGCCTTTGCAATTGAGCTGCCACCATGGACGGTATTCCTGTGTATGGTCCCAAGTTGGATGTCAAAGTCCTATGGTCTGTTAGAAGTACAAAATGCCAACCATATAGGAAATGATTAATCTTCCAGACACCAAATTTCATGCCCAAGCCTTCTTTTTCTATCTCAGCATACTTTTCCTCAGCCTTTGTCAACGATCCTGTAGCAATACTATGGGTCTTTCCTTCCTGTTTGACATAATATGGGGCAGGCCAGCCCCAATCCCATAGGGCGGGGTGTCGCATGCAAGCTGTGGGAATAACTTTGGGTTGAAGTGAACTAGCACTCCCAATCTCTTCAAAGCCTGCTTTACCACCAGGTAGGCCTCCTCACATTTTTTTGTCCACTTCCATGGCTGTCCTTTCCCCAGCTACCGATGCATCGGTTTCAACACTGTTACTAGATCCAGGATGAACATGCTGGAGTGATTAATAAATCCCCAAATCAATTTCAATTGGGACACATTCTTTGGTCTTAGAACCTTCATGATGGCATCAATCTTCTTCGATGCCTTGTGTAACCCATCGCCATCGATTACATGACCCAGCTATTCAATGGAGTCCTTAAAGAACTCACGGGAACGATTCTCCCATCGCGACCCGCAACTTTTCTGGCGGGTTGGGCTGGGAGATACGCGTGTTGGCCATTTTGCGAGTTCCCTGCCAGTTTTTATGACCCATGTGTATCTCCCAACTGGAGAAAAATGGCACCACCGGGAACCCGCAGAAAACTGGTGAGCTGCTGATTTGCATGAGTTTACATACCTTTACATGCTATTATCGGGATCCACACGGCAATCTTCACCCACGTCTGCGTCTCCGATCTCTTTGGCGTGATGTAACTTTGGCGCGAATCAGAGTAGGTACTTAAAGGTCTCAACCTGGCATGGCAGCCTTGAACTGGCATAAGGAGGTAAGTGCTGCTAGCGGAGCGCGGGGGATGTTGCAGGCAGGCCCTGGAGATGCCTGATGGCCTTCCTCCTGCTGCCTTCAGGTGTTGGCCCATGAATCAGTGATATCTGGGGTGGGGGGCTTGTATTTCCTCACAGCTCTCTGGGTGAGGTTCCGTCAGGGAGTCCCGCTCACCCCCCCCCCCTCCCTCCCTCCCTCCCTCCTGGGCAGCACTGTAGCGCAGTGTGGGAGGCAGCCTCGAGGACTCCCGCTCAGCCTCCCCCTCCACGGCACTTTGCATTGACATTGTCTTTCCGCGGGGTGTGGTCACGGACTGGACTGAGTGCTGGTGCTCCAGGGTGAGGGAGGAGTGCACCATGTGCTGACTGAGGCCTAACCAGATGAAGCAGCTGCTGCTCCAGGCCGGGGTGCAGAGGTTCAGACATGGACTGCATGGAATCTGCTGACACTGGGCACATCTGGTGCTGATTTGCAGTCTGTCCCTGTCCTGTGACACAGACCAGGAACACATGCCTGTAACGGATGCTGCAGTTACACACATAGCAATGGCTCAAGGGTGCGCATTGCCCACGTCTCCACACTGACCTGCATAATCTGTACCAGCATTTATCATGATGGGAATCTCACACACCCCTAATCGGGCCACGCATGGCACCATGGATTGTGTGGGGTTGCCAGCTCCCACAAGTGGGGGTTCTCGCCCAAGTGAGGGATTGGGGTGGTGCTGGGTCTATACAGCCAATGAGAATAATCAGTCATTCTATGCTCTTTCCAAACCCCACGGTGCAGATAGATCTCAGTTTGCTCGATCTGAAGCTGGTCATGTTGGTGGCAGCAGGGGCGGAGGAGGTGACTGCAGCTCAGGAGGTGGCAGGCGTAGAGAGACCACTGCAAGAGCAGCCACCAGGCAAGACTGTTCTCTTCCTGTGGGGGAGCACTTCAGCGGTCACAGGCATTCGGCCTCTGATATTCGGGTAAGCGTTCTCCAAGGCGGCCTTCACAACACACGACGGCGCAGAGTTGCTGAGCAGAAACTGATAGCCAAGTCCCGCACACATGAGGACGGCCTCAACCGGGATATTGGGTTCATGTCACACTGTTTGTAACCCCCACAGCTTGCCTGGACCTGCAGAGTTTCACTGGTTGTCCTGTCTGGAGACAATACACATCTCTTTAGCCTGTCTTGATGCTCTCTCCACTCATATTGTTTGTATCTTAAAGACTTGATTACCTGTAAGTATTCACATTCCAACCATTATTCATGTAATTTGAGTCTGTGTCTTTATAAGCCCTGTTTGTGAACAGAATTCCCACTCACCTGAAAGGGGCTTGGAGCTCCGAAAGCTTGTGTGGCTTTTGCTACCAAATAAACCTGTTGGACTTTAACCTGGTGATGTTAAACTTCTTACGGAGCAGCCACCACCAGACCCTCAGGAAGGAGGGCAGGAGGCTGCCACCGAGGGCCAGGAGGTGGGTGAGCAGCCTCCTGAGAGGATGCACAGAAGGCGGAGGGTGCCGAGGGCAAGGAGATACAGGCCCTGCAATTCCTTCGAGGCCCTCGCGGAGGAGATGTGCCGTCGCTGGCTGCGCCTGTCCAAGACCACGGTGCGACACATTTGAGGTGCTCTCACACCTGGCACCTCAAGGGAGGTGCGGCTACCCGCTCCCTGTGGATGTGAAGGTGACGGCTGTCCAGAATTTCTATGCCTCCGGATCATTCTAGGCACCCAGTGGCGACCTAGCTGGGATTTCCCAGGCCTCCGTGCACAGATGTGTGCGACAGGTCACAGATGCCCTGTATGCCCCGGGCAGGGCAGTTCATTAATTTCGATGTGGGCCGTGCACAGCAGGAGGCCCAGGCTCTCAGCTTCGCCTCCATCGCCGGGATTCCCAATGTGCAGGGCCCAGTGGATGGGACACACATCACCTTGTGGGCCCCCCATGCAGGGCCGCAGCAATTTGAACAGGAAGGGGTTCCACTCCCTGAACGTCCAAATTGTCTGCGACCATCAAATGAAGATCAAGCAGGTCGATGCACGCCACCCAGGGAGTGTCCATGACAGCTTTGTGATCTGCCAGTTGGACATCCCTCTTGGGGATGTCTTTGAAGACCAGCCCAGGCTCCCAGGATGGCTATTGGGTGATAAGGGTTACCCACTAAGGTCATAGCTGATGACGCCTGTGCGGAGGCCCGAGACTGAGGCGAAGACCCGTTACAATGAGACGCATGCAGCCACCTGGTCCATCGCTGAGTGGTGCATCGGCCTACTGAAGATGCGGTTCCGCTGCTTGGAGCGCTCTGCGGGGGCTCTCCAGTATGACCCTGTGCATGCTTCACGCATCATTATCACTTGCTGTGCTCTGCACAACATCACCCAGCAGCGGGGAGACCAGCTGGAGCAGGAGGAGGAGGAGGAGGAGTAGCGGCGAGGGGGCGATGTGGGCGTCCCGCCATATGAAGAGCCGGAGGAAAGAGGGCGGGTGGCGATGGCAGGGGTCCGGCAGGGAAGGGCAGCGCGGGATGCCTTGATTGCAGCCTGTTTCACCTAGCTGGTGCTGTGCAGTGAGGGGGGAGCAACCAACGACACATCCACCACGCCCCAGGAGCAAGTGCAGCCGCTATTCCCCCTCCAAACTGACCTGGGCCCTCAAACCACGACATCACCCTTCCCCTGCTTCTGTCATTCCACCACCATATCCCCCAGAAACATCCAACCCTATTAATGTGCCTGGGCTGGCACTGGTTGCGAGTCTTGGTTGAAGGCCGAAGGATGATGACGACTCGCTGTTGTGCTCACTGGGATCCTGCCCCTGGTGTAATTCAAGCCTGACTCTGACCTGTACTCCGAATGCACGCTGGCTTACGTAGCAGTAAGGGTTGGGGACACATGTGTTTTGGCCACGGTCGGCGGGGGGAGCTGTCTACTGCTTCTTCTCGGTGCTACCCCAGGATGCACATCGGAGGTGGAGGTGTCCGTTGCTTGTGATGCCCTTGGCGGACGTCCCCTGGGTGGCCGGGACCCGGAGGGCCCCAGCCGACTTGCGGATGGCACTGTTTCGGTGCCAGCCTGTTCATCTCACTGGCCCTGACATGCCCCAGTGTGAGGAAGGGGGAAATCGGAAGGTCTCGGGACATCCGGGATCTCCTGGGTGGAAGACCCTGGCATAGGCTCAAGCCCTTCCTCCTCCCTTGGGGTGCGCAGAGCCCCGGGGGCACTCCATGGGACGCCAGGGTGGCTGGACTGAGCTCCAGAAGCTCCGGCGTCACCTGGGTCTGCCAGTCCTGGAGGCCTAGATGCGTCTGCCCCATGATATGTGATCCCTCAGCCCTGGCCCGCTGAGACTGGGCCAAGCTCAGGAGCTCCTCCGCTGCAGTATTCTGTGAGCGAGCCAGGCTCTGGAGCCCCTCAGCAGTAGCCCTCTGAGACTGGGCTAAGTTGTCCAGGGTCACAGCCACGGCCTGCTGCATCTCCAGAATGTCAGCTTGAGTCCCAGCCATGGCCAGCAATGTCTCCCACATGCCCCCAGCACCCATGGCCATCGAACACTGTGCCTTCTGGATGCTGGAAACACACTCGCCCGTGATTCGTGGTGTCTCCAGGGTGACCTGGACTCTGTCGCCCATGGGGACAGACCCCTGAGCCAGACTTTCCACTGCGGTCGCCACCCTTGCAGTATTGGTCTGGGTCTCACGCTGCGTCGGCACTACCTCCTGCAACAGCACTTTGTTTGACTCCCTTAAACAGTCTTACAGTCGCATCATGGTTGCTGACAACCCTTCCACAATTCCCTGGGTTTTTTGATGCATCTCCACCAACCTTGGGAGGAACAAACCCAGAGGCCCAGCAGCTGGCTTGGGGACAGCTGACTCCTGGCCTCCGGCAGACCTCCGTGTCCCCGAGCCCTCGGATGTGCCCGCCTCCACCCGATGTGCATCAGTGGCTGTGATGTGCTCACCAGTTCATGAACCAGAAGCCTCAACACTAAAGGTACCCACTGTGGTGATTGTCTCTGTGTTGGTGGGTTGTGTGGTACATGCCAGTGATGCTTTATTGGTGCTGTCCTCAGTGCCTCCCACCGAGGTGTCATCCAGGGGGTCGTGGGCAGTTTTCTCCAGAGCAGCAGGGGCAGCGGCAACACCCAAAGGGCCGGGTTCCTCTGGGTCCAGAGCTGAAAAAAAAAGCGGAGGGAGGCAAAACATTCTATGCAGCATCACACTTACCTTGGAGGAGGACCTAGGTTGAGGGTGTGCTTCTGCTCACTCGCATGCTGGAAGCCGGCCTGGCTGTCGGTGACCATTCAGTATGGCCCATCCCCCCCTGCCAGCTCCATGGCATGCTCCTCCATGCTGGTCAGCTGCCGCAGGTCAGGCACACCATCACCAGTCTGTGTCGTTTCCTGTGCGTTGTGGATGTTCTTTTCCTGTGGGAACATAAGGTGGAGAGCAAGCATTAACATATTGCAGTGCATGGTGCGCAATGCCTGCCTGTGTCTCAGACATTGCGCTGACAGTTTCGGGGAAAGCAGGCACCACTGAAGGGTGCTCGTTGAGGGGTGGGGGGAAGGGGTTAGATTCTGTTCCTGGGGGAAGGGTCACTTGTTGCATGCCCTTCAGGTGCCTAAGCAGGGTTGGACATCCGTGCCAAGCATGTGCGGGGGGTTCCAAGTGGGATGCTCACTCACTCTTGCTGCTCGCAGAAGGTCATACATTTTTTTTGCGACACTGCCTGCCAGAGCTCCTGGCATTCACCGCTTCTGCCACCTCCTCCCACAATGCCGTGGCAGATGCACCCCTTGGGTTGGGGCCCTGGCCGGGGAACAGACGATGACGCCTCTCCTCCACAGCATCTCGCACGTGCTCCTGGTCGGCCTCTGAAAATCTGGGAGCAGATTTCCGCGCAGCCATCTTTGTGGCGTGACTGGCTGTGTGTCCATTCCTGCAGCTTATATACAGCTCTGGCTTATTAGAGGAGTGCAGGTGCAGTGAGTGCGGCCGTCAAGGGCCCGTTGGCAACAAATACTTGTGAGAGATTTTGAAAGCCGCATTCAGTTGAGTGTCATTCATCCCTCAGGGTGCTGATTGGCTGCCATTCAATAGGCTGCTGTGTCCAAGCGTGGGATGCAATACTCAAGGCTCCCATTCAAGAGAGGGAATGATCACAAGCTGGGGTTGTGCATGTCAGCACAACGCTAGTTCCCTGCAGGGCAGCAGTGAGGACAGTATGTTCAAGGGATGGAGGAATTGGGTACCCGCATTATCCGGATCCATGGGGGCATGAGGTGAGCGGGCAGCCATGTCTGTGGGGGAGATTGTTTGGGCCAGCAATGTCTGTGGGGGGGTTGTGGGGGCCAGTGATGACTGTGGAGGTGGGGGTTGTGGGGGCCAGTGATGTCTGTGGAGGTGGGGGTTGTGGGGGCCAGTGATGTCTGTGGAGGTGGGGGTTGTGGGGGCCAGTGATGACTGTGCGGAGGGTTGTGGAGGCCAGCGATGGTTGTGGGGGCTAGCGATGAGGCCGGTGATGTCTGTGAGGGGGTTGTGAGGGCCAGCGATGAGGCCAGCGATGTCTGTGGGGGTTTGAGGGCAGTGATCTGGATGCTGGGAGGTCTTTTCAGCGATCTCCCAGTGATGTGCGCATGCGCGGGTTCCCGCTCATCCTGCCGATTTCGGGCTCTTTGGCGCGAATAGGCACAGCCCCCCAGGGTTTTTAATGATATTCACAATTGTGATCTCTGCACTGCACAGAGTGGGGAGATTCGAGTGAGAAGTTGAACTAAGAAAAAAGTCGTGATCGAGAACAGTTTTCCCACCACTTCAGCACTTTCGGGAGAATCACCCCCCACATTTCTCTTTCTTGACTTGTGATCCGTACTCCTGCAAACGTTTTACGCTATTCTCCAGGTTCTTCAAATGCTTCTCCTTGTTGATCCCGTGACCAAGATATCATCCAGGTAACATTGGATTCCTGTCAACCCACTCAAGATTTTGTCCCTGGCTCTCTGGAACAGATCTGGAACTGACGTAATGCCAAATGCCAAAGGGAAGCCACTTATAGCGGAACAGGCCTGTGAATCCTCCACTACCGCCATCTATAAATAAGCCTGTGATAGGCCCCTTTTGGAGAATTTATTTCCTCCTGCCAGGCCACTACAGTGGTCCTCTATGAGAGGAAGCAGGTATTGGTACGCACACAGGGCTGGGTTTACTATCACTTTAAAATCCCACAGATTCTCACTGGGCCATCTGATTCCATAACTGGAACAATTGGGGTAGCCCATTCATCGGTGGTCACTGGTTCCAATGCTCCCAGATGCACCAGCCATTCCAATTCAACCTCCACCTTAGGCCTAATGTCATGCAGTACTGGACGTACCTTTAAACTCCTTGGAGAAGCATCCGTTTCAGCCATAATTTAACATTGGCATCCTTCACCTTTCTAACGGTTCCTTGAAAGACATTTTTAAAAATTTCCAACATGTCTTGTAACCAACCTCATTTTCAAGACCGCCAGCCTGTTAACCATGCCCCAGTTCAATTGCAACCTCTGTTGCCAGGAGTGTCTGAATACTGCAGGGGTTGACTTTCACCAGATATAATGCTAATTCTGCACATTGCTCCCTCAATTGTCGCTTCCCCTTGAGGGAATCCACTTGCTCTGTTTAGGTGCGCAATGTGATCTCGGCAGGCTTTAATGGCAGGGTTTTTAACTTCTACCTAAATACCGATTCAGCTATCAAGGATACCGCCGCCCCCATACTAACTTCCATTTTCATGTTTTCCCTTCCAGTTTAGGGGGAACCCAGAACCGATCGGCTTCACCCCATACGGATAGAGTGTTCAATCTGAACTCTTGTTTCTCTAGACAGCATGCTTCCCCTGCAAACCCGGCTGACTCCCTATCCTCTCCATGGCTGGCAGCATGGACCTTTTCTTTCCTCTCTCTGGACTCTTTGGCGGCACGGTAGCACAGTGGTTAGCACTGCTGCTTCACAGCTCCAGGGGCCTGGATTCGATTCCCGGCTTGGGTCACTGTCTGTGTGGAGTTTGCACATTCTCCTCGTGTCTGCGTGGGTTTCCTCCGGGTGCTCCGGTTTCTTCCCACCATCCAAAGATGTGCGGGTTAGGTTGATTGGCCGTGCTAAAATTGCCCCTTAGTGTCCTGAGATGCGTAAGTTAGAGGGATTAGCGGGTAAATATGTAGTGATATGGGGGTAGGGCCTGGGTGGGATTGTGGTCGGTGCAGACTCGATGGGCCAAATGGCCTCTTTCTGCACTGTAGGGTTTCTATGATTCTATGACTTAGTTGCACCTGACAATTCTGGGCAATGTGACCAACTTGCTTGCACTTATGACATTGGGCCTCTCTTGTCCAGCAATTTGACTTCCTGTGGCTTGACATAGAATCATAGAATCCCTACAGTGCAGAAGGAGGCCATGTGTCCCATCAAGCATGCACCAAAAACACTCCCACCCAGGCCAGTAACTCTACGTATTTACGTGGCTAATCCCCCTGATGCGCTATTCAAACACGAGGCTTGAAGCTCAGTAAATGAAAGGCTTTTATTTACTGTAACGAAGCTACCAGAACTTATATACACTATCCCAGACTGAAGGGGTCCCGGCCAGAGCAGGGACTCTTATACCTCTCCCAGGAGGCGGAGCCCGACTGGGATGTACCACAACACTACAGTACAAAGGTGTAACAACCCCACCCTAACCCCAACAGCAACAATAGCACAACCCAACAGTAACATATGTACCTCCTTGTAGTACTGGCCAGCCCCTGGCTCAGCACTATCCAGTGGGAACCAACGATGGTTCACCACATTCACCCCTCCTTTGAGAACAAAGGCCGGCGGGGTACAAAAAACAGAATAAAGTGTCAGCAGTCTATAAGTTCAGACGGTCAGGGGGACCGCACCGTCGTTGTGACCTCCTCAATACCGGCGGTGACACCGGAGTAGGCACTTGCGGTGGCATTTTCCCGAAGGCGGCGTCCAGCTGTTCTTCCACGGACTCACAGGCCGGTTGACCCTGAGGTGACGGTAGTCCATGGGATCCTGACACGCCCTGCGGTGGCGACCATCTTCTGGGCTCAGGCAAGCTGTACACGGGAGTAAAATGGTTAAGCAATGGTCCCGATGCTGCCCGCGCCGTGTCTGGGGAAGAAACAAGAGTTAAGGGGTTTGTAACAGGGGGTATGGGAGCGACAGGGGTTGCTACGTCCCCTGCTGGCGCCAGGTCTCGGATCGAGACCGTGTCCTCTCGCCCGTCAGGGTATGCCACATAGGCATACTGAGGGTTGGCGTGGAGGAGATGGACCTGTTCGACCAACGGGTCGGACTTGCGGGCCTGTACATGTCGCCGCAGGAGGACGGGTCCTGAGTACATCAACCAAGACGGTAATGAGGTCCCCGAGGAAGACTTCCGAGGGAATGAGAACATCCTCTCGTGGGGAGTAGCATTGGTTGCCGTACACAGGAGGGAGCGAATAGAATGGAGCGCATCAGGGAGCACCTCTTGCCAACGGGAGACTGGAAGACCTTTTGACTTCAACGCCAGTAAGACAGCCTTCCAGACTGTAGCATTCTCACGTTCCACCTGTCCGTTACCCCTAGGGTTGTAGCTCGTGGTCCTACTAGAGGCAATCCCGTAGGAGAGCAGGAATTGCCTCAAGTCATCGCTCATGAACAACGAGCCCCTGTCGCTATGGATGTAGCCGGGGTACCCGAACAGGGTAAAGAGATCACGGAATGCCTTGATAACCGTGGCAGCGGATGTATCAGAGCAGGGAACAACAAAAGGGAACCGAGAGTACTCGTCAATGATATTGAGGAAGTACACATTCCGATCTGTTGAGGGAAGGGGGCCCTTAAAATCGACACTCAGTCTCTCGAAGGGACGAGTGCCTTGACTAAATGTGCCCGGTCAGGTCGGTAAAAGTGCGGTTTGCATTCCGCGCAAACCCGACAGCTCCTTGTTACTGAACTGACGTCCTCCACCGAGTAAGGCAGGTTGCGGGCTTTTATAAAGTGGTAGAGCCGATGACCCCAGGATGGCACATGTCATTATGGAGGGCCTGCAAACGGTCCTCTTGTATACTAGCGCATGTTCCACGCGAGAGGGCAGCCGAGGGCTCATTGAGTTTCCCTGGACGGTACATGATGTCGTAGTTATAGGTGGAGAGTTCAATTCTCCACCGCAAGATCTTGTCATTCTTGATCTTGCCCCTCTGCGTGTTGTTAAACATGAACGCCACGGACCGCTGGTCCGTGATCAGGGTGAACCGTTTTCCCGCCAAGTAATGGTGCCAGTGCCTGACGGCCTCCACAATGGCCTGGGCCTCCTTTTCCACCGCTGAATGCCGGATTTCGGGGCCTTGGAGGGTGCGGGAAAAAAATGCGACGGGCCTGCCCGCCTGGTTAAGTGTGGCGGCCAGGGCGAAATCAGATGTATCGCTCTCCACCTGAAAGGGGATGGACTCGTCTACAGCGTGCATCGTAGCTTTCGCGATGTCGGCTTTCAATTTATCGAAGGCCAATCGGGCCTCTGTCGTTAAGGGAAAAGTCGTGGACTTAATGAGCGGACGGGCTTTATCCGCGTAGTTGGGAACCCACTGCGCATAATAAGAGAAGAAGCCTAAGCATCTTCTCAGTGCTTTTGCACTAGCAGGTAAGGGAAGTTCAGAAAGGGGGCGCATACGGTCTGGATCAGGGCCAATGACCCCGTTTTCCACCACGTATCCTAGGATGGCTAAACGGCGCGTACAAAACACACACTTCTCCCTGTTGTAGGTCAAGTTCAGGCGAGATGCAGTGCGTAGGAAGTTCAGGAGATTCGTGTCGTGGTCCTGCTGGTCATGGCCGCAGATGGTGACATTATCCAGGTACGGGAAGGTAGCCCGCAGCCCGTTCTGGTCCACCATTCGGTCCATAGCACGCTGGAAGACCGAGACCCCATTGGTGACACCAAAGGGAACCCTGAGAAAGTGATACAAGCGACCATCCGCCTCAAAAGCCGTGTATTGTCGGTCCTCTGGGCGAAT
The DNA here is from genome assembly GCF_964213995.1 of Mustelus asterias. Classification (NCBI taxonomy): domain Eukaryota; kingdom Metazoa; phylum Chordata; class Chondrichthyes; order Carcharhiniformes; family Triakidae; genus Mustelus; species Mustelus asterias. Next base: position 62,543,828 of record NC_135815.1, on the reverse strand, counting down.
GGGGAGTTGGTGGTAGGCAGACTTGAGGTCTATGGTGGAGAACACCCGGTACTGCGCAATCTGATTGACCATATCAGATATGCGCGGGAGGGGATACGCATCCAGCTGCGTATATCGGTTAATGGTCTGACTGTAGTCAATGACCATCCGGGGTTTGTTCCCGCTCTTGACCACCATGACCTGCGCTCTCCACGGAATAGCACTGCGTTGTATGATCCTTTCTTTGAGGAGCCACTGAACCTCAGATCTAATGAAGATCCGATCCTCTGCTGTAACGCCTACTTTTAGTCGCGATGGGCTTGCAGCCTGGCACAAGATTCTGGAACAAGGAGGGTGTGGTGATCTTCAGCGTCGAGAGGCTGCACGCGGGGCGCATTGGGCAATTTGGACGCTGCTGCTGTTTTCCCACTGCCAGTGAAGGGAGTGGCCAACCGTACTGTAGGATTACACTCCTCAAGTGGACCATGAAGTTTAGTCCGAGAAGTATTGGCGCGCAAAGATACGGCAACACAAGGAGCTTGAAACGCTCGTAAACTGTGCCTTGCCCCTTCAAGGTTACCACGCAACTCCCTAGCACGGCAACAGACCGGGACCTTGATGCCATAGAAATAGTCTGTTTGGCAGGTTGAATCTGGAGTCCACACCGTTTCACAGTGTCTGGGTGGATAAAGCTCTCAGTGCTCCCGCTGTCAAACAGACAATAAATCACGTGGTCATTTACCTGGATATTCATCATAGATTTGTCAAGTCTATGAGGCTTGGCCTGGTCCAGGATGATCGACGCCACCGTTGGTTCATGAGCGCCACTGCAGGCAGCTGAAATCGATGAGGAGGACCCCTGCTGGTCGTTCGTGGTCAGTGTCGACCAACATGGCTGCCCCCATGAGTCGCACGTGGGTGAGGGCGCCAAACTCAGCGACCCCTGGTGGTCATACTCCTCCGACTCCGTCGACCGTAATGGCGTCGTCCTGGACTTGCTCGTGGACGAAACCCGTGATGACTTCGACGACGAAGACCCAAGCTCTGAAGAATCGCAGGCCGCACTGCCGTTCCTGGGTTTAGATCGGCACACTTTTGAATAATGCTCTTTTTTACCGCATGCGGTGCACAACACAGCTTTAGCGGGACACTTTTGCCAAGTATGCTTCGCTCCTCCACAGAAATAGCACCGCGGGCCGCCCGGGGCTGCTGCCGTCGTCTGGCCCGAGTGGGAGCACGCCATTACGCAGCATTTCGAACCCGAGGGACGAGGAGGGATTTGCGACTGCTCCTTCCACGTTGTCTCCACATGGTCCTCCGGATATAATACTAAGCTTTTGGAGGCCGTCTCGAGCATCTCTGCTAACTCGATGGCCTGGGTAAGATTAAGGTTACCCTTCTCCAACAGTTTAAGTCGAATGTACGACGATCCGACCCCGGCCACAAACGCATCTCGGGCGAGGTCGTTCATGCTCTGCTCAGCCGACACAGCTTTGCAGTCACAGCCCCTGGCTCGCTGTAGGAGCTTGTTCGCATAGTCCTCCATCGTTTCGCCCGACTGCCGTCGTCGAGTGGCTAGGAGGTAACGAGCGTGTATCTCGTTAGGTGGTTTGGTATAGCGCTTCTTCAGAAGCTCGAGGGCCTTAGTATAATGGGTGGCCGCACGGATCGCGAGGTAGACAGTGTCGCTTACCCTCGCATGGAGGACCCGGAGTCTGTCATCATCTGTGGTGACCGCTGCGGAGGCTGCCAGGTAGTCTTCGAAACACTTCAGCCAGTGGTCGAAGGTGTTAGAAGCGCCCACCGCACGTGGATCTAGCGTAAGGCGTTCCGGCTTCAGAATTTGCTCCATACTCTCTCTTTTTTTTCTCGACGAGAGTTTAGCGACAGTAAATAAAATTGATGCGCTATTCAAACACGAGGCTTGAAGCTCAGTAAATGAAAGGCTTTTATTTACTGTAACGAAGCTACCAGATCTTATATACACTATCCCAGACTGAAGGGGTCCCGGCCAGAGCAGGGACTCTTATACCTCTCCCAGGAGGCGGAGCCCGACTGGGATGTGCCACAACACTACAGTACAAAGGTGTAACAACCCCACCCTAACCCCAACAGCAACAATAGCACAACCCAACAGTAACATATGTACATCCTTGTAGTACTGGCCAGCCCCTGGCTCAGCACTATCCAGTGGGAACCAACGATGGTTCACCACACCCCCTGACGCTAAAGGACAATTTAGCATAGCCAAATCAACCAGATCTTTGGACTGTGAGAGGAAACCAGAGCACCTGGAGGAAACCCACACAGACACAAAGACAGTTTCCCGAGGCCGGAATTGAACCCAGGCCTCTGGCGCTGTGAGGCAGCAGTGCTAACCACTGTGTCACCGTGCTACCCCTGTCCTGCCATATCAGTAAGAGTTTTAACAACACCAGGTTAAAGTCCAACAGGTTTATTTGGTAGCAAATGCCATTAGCTTTCGGAGCGCTGTTCCTTCGTCAGATGGAATGGATATCTGCTCATAAACAAGGCATACAGAGACAGAAACTCAAGTTACAAAATACTGATTAGAATGCGAATCTTTACATCGAGTCTTAAAGACACAGATAATGTGAGTGGAGAGAGCATGAAGCACAGGTTAAAGAAATGTGTATTGTCTCCAGACAGGACAGCCAGTGAGATTCTGCAGGTCCAGGCAAGCTGTGGGAGTTACCGATAGTGTGACATGAACCCAAGATCCCAGTTAAGGCCGTCCTCATGTGTGCGGAACTTGGCTATCAGTTTCTGCTCAGCGACTCTGCGCTGTCGTGTGTCGTGAAGGCCTCCTTGGAGAACACTTACCCGAAGATCAGAGGCCGAATGCCCGTGACCGCTGAAGTGCTCCCCCACAGGAAGAGAACAGTCTTGCCTGGTGATTGTCGAGCGGGCCATATCAGCGGCATTCCACTGGCAACACCGAACTCTGAGGGGCTTCTGCTACCTTGTGCACCTGGGCGCTGACATCCAACTGCATTGCTTCTCTGGCGGCTAATTCCATGCATGTTGTGATCTCTAAAGCAAAGTTAAACTGCAAATTCTTTTCATTCAATAACTTCCGCTGGATGGCTTCATGCCGACACAAACCAGCCAGTCCAGATAGCATCCTGGAGTACATTTCCAAACTTGCAATGCTCAGCCTGTCTCTTCAGAGTTGCCACAAATTAAGAAATGGACTCCCCTTCGAATTAGTCTTGCTCATAAAATCTGAACTGCTCAGCAATCAACAGCTTTGGAGCAAAATGAACCTTTAATACCTTGCATAATTATTGGTAAGTCTTCTCTGCTGGTTTGTCTGGTAGTATCAGACTCCTCAAAACAGTGAAGGTCTTACTTCCCATGGTGCTCATGAAGAACGGTACTCCTAGGTTCTCAGCCATGTTATTTGCCACCAGGTAAGCACTGAAGCGCCGTGTATAAGGTAACCAACTCTCTGCCTCTTCATCAAAGGGTCTATAGCACTGAAATTGGCCACCATTTTGTTTTTTGGCCGACCAGAAGTTTACCTGCCAAACATGAGGCCCGAAGCCTTCTCCAACAATCGCTCAGCAGTTGCCTGCAGCCCAGGTCCCCTCGGCGTCCTCTTCCCGAGTTCCTTTAGCGTCCGCTTCCCGAATCCCCTTGGCGTTCATTTCCACATGGGGCTAGGCCCAAAATCTCCTTCTGTCATCATCGATAGCCGCCCGCAGCCCGAGTCCCCTCAATGTCCACTTCCCATGATGTTTTCAGCTGGCTCCCAGGCAAGACCTACCTCCCCCTAAATGGACTGTTCAGACTGAAGTAATGTTCTTCACAGGGTCGTCATGCTGTGCTTCTTTTTCCAATACCTTTCTTTGAAATCCTGAGGCAATGCTCGATCTCCTCTCCCTTTGCCAAAATGGAACACCAGTGGAATGTGTAAGTTGTGACACTGCCTCATTGCCAGTTATTATGTATGCCCCTGCGGACTAAGGCTGCATAAAGAATCATGAGGTAGACTTAAATAATTCAATACTGGGAGCCATTTATTGAAGGTGTTCACTCATTCACAGTCAATTCTAAGGCTGCCCAACAGAATCCCACCCTGGGCAGAGCTAATAGCACAGTAAGAAGTCTCACAACACCAAGTTAAAATCCAACAGGTTTATTTGGTAGCAAACACCATAAGCTTTCGGAGCACAGCTCCTTCGTCAGATGGAGTGGTCTCTGTTCTCCAACAGTGCACAGACACAGAAATCAAGTTACAGAATACTAATTAGAATGCAAATCTCTACAGCCAGCCAGGTCTTAAAAGGTACAGATAATGTGGTTGGAGGGAACATTAAACACAGGTTAAAGAGATGTGCATTGTCTCCAGACAGAACAGCTGGTGAGATTATGCAAGACCAGGGGCGAACTGTGGGGGTTACTGATAATGTGACATAAATCCAACATCCCGGTTTAGGCCGTCCTCATGTGTGCGGAACTTGGCTATCAGTTTCTGCTCAGCGACTCTGCGCTGTCGTGTGTCGTGAAGGCCGCCTTGGAGAACGCTTACCTGAAGATCCAAGGCTGAATGCCCGTGACTGCTGAAGTGCTCCCCCACAGGAAGAGAACAGTCTTGCCTGGTGATTGTCGAGCGGTGTTCATTCATCCGTTGTCGTAGCGTCTGCATGGTTTCCCCAATGTACCATGCCTCGGGACATCCTTTCCTGCAGCGTATCAGGTAGACAACGTTGGCCAAGTTGCAAGAGTATGTACCGTGTACCTGGTAGATGGTGTTCTCACGTGAGATGATGGCATCCATGTCGATGATCCGGCACGTCTTGCAGAGGTTGCTGTGGCAGGGTTGTGTGGTGTCGTGGTCACTGTTCTCCTGAAGGCTGGGTAGTTTGCTGTGGACAATGGTCTGTTTGAGGTTGTGCGGTTGTTTGAAGGCAAGAAGTGGGGGTGGGGATGGCCTTGGCGAGATGTTCGTCTTCATCAATGACATGTTGAAGGCTCCGGAGGAGATGCCGTAGCTTCTCCGCTCCGGGGAAGTACTGGACGACGAAGGGTACTCTGTCCACTGTGTCCTGTGTTTGTCTTCTGAGGAGGTCGGTGCGGTTTTTCGCTGTGGCGCGTCGGAACTGTTGATCGATGAGTCGAGCGCCATATCCTGTTCTTATGAGGGCATCTTTCAGCGTCTGGAGGTGTCTGTTGCGATCCTCCTCATCCGAGCAGATCCTGTGTATTCGGAGGGCTTGTCCGTAAGGGATGGCTTCTTTTACGTGTTTAGGGTGGAAGCTGGAGAAGTGGAGCATCATGAGGTTATCCGTGGGCTTGCGGTATAGTGAGGTGCTGAGGCGACCGTCCTTAATGGAGATGCGTGTGTCCAAGAATGCAACCGATTCCGGAGAGTAGTCCATGGTGAGTCTGATGGTGGAATGGAACTTGTTGATGTCATCATATAGTTGTTTCAGTGATTGCTCACCATGACTCCAAAGGAAGAAAATGTCATCGATGTATCTAGTGTATAGCATCGGTTGAAGGTCCTGTGCGGTGAAGAAGTCTTGTTCGAACCTGTGCATGAAGATGTTGGCATATTGAGGTGCGAATTTTGTCCCCATGGCTGTTCCGTGTGTCTGGATGAAGAACTGGTTGTTGAAGGTGAAGATATTGTGGTCCAGGATGAAGCGGATGAGTTGTAAAATTGCATCTGGAAACTGGCAGTTGACGGCATTGAGTACTGAGGCCGTTGCAGCAATGCCATCATCGTGGGGGATGCTGGTGTAGAATGCCGAGACATCCATTGTGACGAGGAGTGCTCCTGGTTCAACTGCTCCATGTGTGCTGAGTTTCTGTAGGAAGTCCGTAGTGTCGCGACAAAAGCTGGGGGTTCTTTGTACAATGGGTTTCAAGATGCCCTCGACATAGCCGGAGAGGTTCTCGCACAGGGTTCCATTTCCTGAAACGATGGGACGGCCGGGTGTGTTCGCCTTGTGTATTTTTGGGAGGCAGTAGAGATCTCCAACGCGTGGAGTACGTGGGATGAGAGCACGGAGGGTGCTCTGAAGGTCCGGATCAAAGGTTTTGATCAGAGTATTGAGTTGACGGGTGTGTTCTTTGGTTGGATCTGTGGGTAACTGTCTGTAGTGTTCCTCGTTGTTCAGTTGTCGGTACACTTCTTTGCAGTAATCCGTTCTGTTCAGTATGACGATGGCCCCTCCTTTGTCTGCTGGTTTGATGACAATGTTGCGGTTGGTCTTGAGAGCGTGGATGGCGTTGCGTTGTGCTGGGGTGATGTTCGGGGCTGTCTTGTGAGTGCGGCTGATGAATTTGGTGTTGACGCACCTCCTGATGGCTTGGGCATACATGTCAAGTCGAGGGCAGCGGCATTCCGGAGGAGTCCAATTCGACTCTTTCCTCTTCGGTTGCACTGCGGGTCTCTCTGTCTGCTGTTCCGGTTCATTAGCTGTCTCATTGTGTTCGCTGTTGGCCTCTTGGGGTTTGTGGAAGAACTCCCGCAGCCTCATTCGCCTGATGAATTCCTCTGTGTCCGCTGCGAGACTGATGGGGTCTATTTTGGTAGTGGGGCAAAAGTTGAGCCCTCGGCTGAGAACTTCGATTTCATCTGGCTGAAGTGTGTAGTCCGATAAGTTGACAATGGACTTCCCTGCAGTGGTACTGTTTTCTACTGTGGTACCGGGGGAGGCTTGCCTGCTGCTGGTGGTGATGCCGAGTTTCTCAAGTTTCCTGTTCTTGGTGAGCTAATAGCCCAGCGGTCACCTGACTCATGCTCTTAAAGGGGCAGTCTGGCCCCAAACCCCAATATACTATATATATTATATATAATATATTATGTTAAGTTGGGCAGGATGGTCGGTGCAGGCTTGGAGGGCTGAAGGGCCTGTTCCTGTGCTGTAATTTTCTTTCTTCTTTGTTCTATATATACATACATCACAGGCTGCTCTATGCTTGAGAATATTTCTTCTTTGGTTAGTTTAACCATGCACCACCATTCATGACTGGAAATGACAGGGTTGCAGAGCTTCGATGTGACTTGTTGATTGCGGGATCACTTAGATTGCGTCATCTTCGTCTGTCACATGTTGCTTCTGCTGATAATCATGCATGCCGGCCTGTGTTATAGTTTCATCAGGTTGGCATCTATTTTTTATACATGGTGAGCGTTGCTCTTGGCAAGCTCTCTTATACTGTTCCCTAAATCAGGGTTGGTCCCCTGGCTTGTTGGTAGTGGTAGAGTGGGGGATGTGCCAGGCCCTGAGGTTACAGATTTTGGTTGAGCATAATTCTGTTGCTGCTGATGGCCCATAACGCCTCACAGATGCCTAGGTTTGAACTGAGGATAGACTCTGTTCTGAATCTATTCCATTTTGCGCAGTTGTTGTGCCACAGAACACAATGATTTACTCACTGTGGAAAAGTTTGAAGCTGTTTGTAAATTATCTGCCAATCTTGCTGGAGCGTCTTTTCTAAATGTATTTTGGCTCCCCGGTGTATTTGTTTTACTTGTGGTGATTTAAAAGAGGCTGAATGTCTGGCTTTTCCCAAATGTGCAATCCGTGTGGGAAGCACTATGTGGGGCAGGACTGCTGAAAGTAACATTCAATCACTATCATTTTCAATTCAATTCAATAAAGGAGATGAGGGCAGCTTTAAACATTTAAATAAAGTGACCTGAGTGGCCCAGTGGTACATCAAACATGAATCTAACAACCATTTTCAACCCTTACAAGGCAACATTTCTTTATTTTGAATCCCCAGTTCTCTTGCTGATAAAGTGCCAACCAACAGTATAAACACATATGAATGTATAAGGAAAGAATGTAGATGAAGTCTAAACCTGTAATGTATTACAGCACCAAAAGTGTAATTTCCAATTCTAATTTCATGTTACATCTAACTAAAAACATGAAATCAGCATGGTGGCACAGTGGTTAGCACTGCACGCCAGGGACCCAGGTTCGATTCCCAGCTTGGGTCACTGTCTGTGTGGAGTTTGCACATTCTCCCCGTGTCTGCATGGGTTTCCTCCGGGTGCTCCAGTTTCCTCCCACAGTCCAAATATGTGCGGGTTAGGTGGATTGGCCATGCTAAATTGCCCCCTCGTGTCAGGGTGACTAGCTAGGGTAAATGCATGGGGTAGTGGGAATAGGGCCTGAGTGGGATTGTGGTCGATGCAGACTCGATGGGCTGAATGGCCTTCTTCTGCACTGTGGGATTCTATGATTCTTAATATACATTGTAGGAGACTTGAGACTAATAACTTGCTAAATCTCCACAAATCCTTTGAATATTACTCTCTTGCTACATTATTTTGTGAACATTGTACCATTTCCCCAACATCAGCAGCACACAAGTCCAACTCTGTTATAACTTGCATGAGATTTGTTTTGCTCAGCAGACAGACAGCATTGGTAACCAGGTAGATTCAATCCTTCAAAAGCACCTTCCAAACTCATGATCTCTACCACCTGGAAGGACAAGGGCAGCAGGTACATAGGAACTCCACCACCTGTAAATTCCCCTCCAAATCTCACACAAACCTGATTCGGAACTTTCGGTGAATTTTAAGTCTAATAATAGGCTAGAAAGTTGGAGTGATTCCTGTTGGGTGGCTGACCATGTGCAATCTTCTGCTTTTTACCTCATTAACTATGCATTAACGAGGAACTCAGTGAATCTTGTGTGGGGCAAGCAGGAAGTTGCCTAACCCACCATTATCTCATGGGGGCCCAGGTCCTGGCGCCTATTGACTCTTAGCTGCCGCACAGTCTGTTTTAACCCTATAAGGTGGGACAAATAACCACAAGTAGATGTCTTATTAGTACAACCAATATTTATTTAAACCCACACAATCAATAATCACCCACCCAACCAACAATAAGTTATCTTACAGGAAAATACTAGAATTCAAGTCCAATACAAGACCTTGACTTAACTTTGTGTGTGGCAAGTACCCAAGCAGATATTGGCCTTTATCTGCGCGCTGGTCTTGGTCGTCCTCTGCATAGTCTGGTCCTTTGGTCTGATCTGGCACTCTGGCTCTGGTCTTCCTTCCTTCTCGGGTGCAGTGGCTCTCCTCGTGCTGGTCGTCGCTGGCGATGTTCACCGGTGTTGTAGCTCGTTCATGGGGTCAGAGAGAGAGAGAGAGAGAGTGAAAGAAAGAGAGAGCTTCTTCTGTTGTGCAGCAGCTTTTATCCCTCCCTGGTTTCGTGTCTTTTTTGGGCAGTCTCCTGATTAATGCCAATCAATCGATCAGGGCTTGATCACCCTGATCAATAAAGTCCAATCAGGTGCTGCCACACCGATCTCTGGGTGTGTACCCAACGGCCATGCCTGTAGGTGCTGGAGGCACATAGAGTTCACACCTTCCCCCTAAACAAGGGGCCACGGCTCCCTCATGTCTGGTACACAACCCAGGGTGACCAGAAAGTCTCTTTCATTCTGGAGATGAAACATATCCTATTTATTCATTCGTCTGAGCTGCAGCCTGTTTGTCTCTGTCTTTTAAACTGCAGCCTGTCGTTTTAGTTCTTGCCCAATTGTCCCAGTGTGCTTTACAAATCGCCATTTTAGATGGCCCATTTGGCCACACGCCATATTTAAATGGTACAGAGAACATGGAACATGGGATATAGAACAGTTAAGCACAGGAACAGGCTCTTCAGCCCATGATGTTGTGCCAAACATAACTGATGCGCTATCAATAAGGCGAAAGACTACCGATATGCCAATATAAGTGTAGGCTTTTATTCACAACAGAATCAGGAGCAGATCCCAACAAATAACCGACCTGGACTGAACAAGGGGGAGGAGACAGCCACCTTTATACTAGGTGCTGAGGGGAGGAACCAAACTGGAAGGGGATGTGTCCAGGTATGACAAACACACACAACGGTGGTCCATATAGGACAAAGGCACAACTGAGGTCCACCACAATAACATCAAATTAAACTAATCCCTTCTGCCTGCCCTTGGTCCATATGCCTCTATTTCTTGCATATTCATGTGTTTATCTAAAAGCCCCTTGTATCTGCCTGCACCACCATCCCTGGCAGTGCATTCCAGACATCTACTACTCTCTAAGTAAAATATTTGCCCTTCACATCTCCTTTGAACTTACCCCTCTCACCTTATATGTATGTCCCCTAGTATTAGACATTTCAACTCTGGGAAAAAAGATTCCGACTGTCAACCCTATCTATGCCTCTCATAATTTTATAGACCTTTGTCAGATCTCCCCACAGCCTCCGCCGCTCCAGAGAAAACAATCCTAATTTTTTCAGCCTTTCCTTATAGCTCATACCCTCTAATCCAGGCAGCATCCTGGCAAACCTCTTCTGCACCCTCTCCAAGGCCTCCATATCCTTCTTGTAATGTGGTAACCAGAATTGAATGCAGTACTCTAAGTGTGGCCTAACTAAAGTTTTATAAGGCTGCAACATGACATCTTGACTCTTGCACTCAATGCCCCGACCAATAAAGGCAAGCCTTCTTTACCATCCTATCTACTTGTGTGGCTACTTTCAGGGAGCTATAGACTTGAACCCCAAGATTCCTCTGTACATCAATCATGTTCAGGGTCCTGCCATTAACTGTAGAGTTGCCCTTAAAATTTGATCTCCCTAACAGCAGCACCTCACACTTGTCAGGATTAAACTCCATCTGCCATTTCTCTACTCATATCTGCAACTGATCCATATCCCGCGGTATCCTTTGACAACCTTCAACACTATCCACAACTATCCATAACTATCCACTGCGCTGCAGTGCAGGAAACAGATGAACGAACTGCTAAGCTCTGCAGGGTAAGGGAGACTTCGACTAACTGCAAACGCATACTCTCATAAGTGCATCAGGCAGTCGAAGTGATAGAGATCACAGAGATGTCAGCAGCAGGTGGGACATCAGTGTTTAATCTTTGCCAGCCACTTTAAGCTCTCCATCATATGTCAGATCCTGCACTAACGGTGTCTCAGTTGCAAACTAGGGAGGGTTCAGCAGAGACAATAGGCATTCAAGCTTCTAAACCGCATTTTCATCCACTGGGTTCACAGTCATAGAACATAGAACATTACAGCGCAGTACAGGCCCTTCGGCCCTCGATGTTGCGCCGACCAGTGGTACCAATCCAAAGCCCCTCTAATCTACACTATTCCAATATCATCCATATGTTTATCCAATAACCACTTGAACGCTCTCAACGTTGACGAGTCCACCACTGCTGCAGGCAGGGCATTCCACGCCCTTACTACTCTCTGAGTAAAGAACCTACCTCTAACATCTGTCCTATATCTCTCACCCCTCAATTTAAAGCTATGTCCCCTCGTGCTAGCCAACACCATCCGAGGAAAAAGGCTCTCACTATCCACCCTATCTAATCCTCTGATCATCTTGTATGCCTCTATTAAGTCACCTCTTAACCTTCTTCTCTCTAACGAAAACAACCTCAAGCCCCTCAGCCTTTCCTCATACGATTTTCCCACCATACCAGGCAACATCCTGGTAAATCTCCTCTGCACCCTTTCCAACACTTCCACATCTTGCCTATAATACGGCGACCAGAACTGTACACAATACTCCAAATGCGGCCGCACCAGAGTTTTGTACAGTTGCAGCATGACCTCCTGGCTCCGAAACTCAATCCCTCTACCAATAAAAGCTAACACACCGTACGCCTTCTTAACAACCCTATCAACCTGGGTGCCAACTTTCAGGGATCTATGCACATGGACACCCAGATCCCTCTGTTCATCCACACTACCAAGTATCTTACCATTAGCCCAGTACTCTATATTCCTGTTACTCCTTCCAAAGTGAATCAATTCGCACTTTTCCGCATTAAACTCCATTTGCCACCTCTCAGCCGAGCTCTGCAGCTTATCTATGTCCCTCTGTAACCTGCCACTTCCCTCCGCACTGTCTACAACTCCACCGACTTTAGTGTCATCCGCAAATTTACTAACCCATCCTTCCACGCCCTCATCCAGGTCATTAATAAAAATGACAAACAGCAGTGGCCCTAAAACAGATCCTTGCGGTACACCACTAGTAACTGAACTCCAGGATGAATATTTCCCATCAACCACCACCCTCTGTTTTCTTCCAGCTAGCCAATTCCTGATCCAAACCACTAAATCACCCTCAATCCCATGTGTCCGTATTTTCTGTAAAAGCTTACCATGGGGAACCTTATCAAACGCTTTGCTGAAATCCATATACACCACATCAACCGCTTTACCCTCATCCACCTCTTCGGTCACCTTCTCAAAGAACTCAATAAGGTTTGTGAGGCACGACCTACCCTTCACAAAACCGTGCTGACTATCCCTAATCAAATTATTCCTTTCTAGGTGATTATAAATCCTATCTCTTATAATCCTTTCCAATACTTTGCCCACAACAGAAGTAAGGCTCACCGGTCTATAATTACCAGGGTTGATCCTACTCCCCTTCTTGAACAAGGGGACAACATTTGCTATCCTCCAGTCTTCTGGCACTGTTCCTGTAGACAATGACGACACAAAGATCAAAGCCAAAGGCTCTGCGATCTCCTCTCTAGCCTCCCAGAGAATCCTAGGATAAATCCCATCCGGCCCAGGGGACTTATCTATTTTTACCCTTTCCAGAATTACTAACACCTCCTCCTTATGAACATCAATCCCATCCAGTCCAACAGCTTGCATCTCAGTACTCCCCTCAACAACACTGTCCCTCTCCAGTGTGAATACCGATGAAAAATATTCATTTAGTGCCTCTCCTATCTCTTCAGACTCCATGCACAACTTCCCACTCCTGTCCTTGACTGGCCCTAATCTTACCCTAGTCATTCTTTTACTCCTGACATACCTATAGAAAGCTTCAGGGTTTTCCTTGATCCTACCTGCCAAAGTCTTCTCATGTCCCGTCCTGGCTCTTCTTAACTCTTTCTTTAGGTCCTTCCTGGCTAACTTGTAACTCTCAAGCGCCCTAACTGAGCCTTCACGTCTCATCTTAACATAAGTCTCCTTCTTCCTCTTCACAAGAGATTCAACCTCCTTAGTAAACCACGGTTCCCTCACACGTCTGCTTCCTCCCTGCCTGACAGATACATATTTATCAAGGACGCGTAGTAGCTGTTCCTTGAACAAGTTCCACATTACAATTGTGCCCGTCCCCTGCAGTTTCCTTCCCCAACCTATGCCAGCTAAATCTTGCCTAATCGCATCATAATTTCCTTTCCCCCAGCTATAACTCTTGCCCTTTGGTATATACCTATCCTTTTCCATTACTAAAGTAAACGTAATCGGATTGTGGTCACTGTCACCAAAGTGCTCACCTACCTCCAAATCTAACACCTGGCCTGGTTCATTACCCAGTACCAAATCCAATGTGGCCTCGCCTCTTGTTGGTCTATCTACATACTGCGTCAGGAAGCCTTCCTGCACACACTGGACAAAAACCGACTCCTCTAAAATACTCGAACTATTGCTTTTCCAGTCAATATTTGTAAAGTTAAAGTCCCCCAGTACAACTACCCTGTTACTTTTGCTCCTATCCAGAATCATCTTTGCAATCTTTTCCTCTACATCTCTGGAACTTTTCAGAGGTCTATAAAAAACTCCCAACAGGGTGACCTCTCCTTTCTTGTTTCTAACCTCAGCCCAAACTACCTCAGTAGACGAGTCCTCAGTCAGCAATAAACCACAGAGCCTGTCCAGCAGATAGATGGCAGGGTAACCATAGCAACATTATTGGGGTCGGGACTTGATCTAATATTGGGGGTTGTCCAGCAGCCAGGAGGAATGTGTACAACATGGGCCCCAATCCAGCAGCGACCCCCAACCTGAGGACCCCCAGACCAGCATGAGCTCCCTCCAAACTTTGCACCCATGCAAGCCCCCCACCCCAGCCCGCACCATGGCAGAGGCTGAAACCTCACCCAGCCCCATCATGGGGGTTGGTGCTCAGTGTTACTCACCTCCTCGCTCGCCTTCAACACTGCTGTGCCTGAGCAGTAGTAATTCACGCTGGTATGACATCTCATTGGAGAAGTGGGATACATTCAGAGGTATGCGTGCCGAACTCGCTAATGATATTGAAATCCTGTCAATCTGTTGCTAATAGGTTTTGCGCCCTTTCTGGGCACGAAGCTGTTCGAGCCATTCAGAAGGGGCTGGGAAGATAACAAATACTTTTGCTTCAGGCGCGATCACCGGCTGATCGCCAAGTGCAGCGAGGTGGTAAAATTGTGACTCTAGTTGAGGCCAAACAATGTTTAACGAAAATTCATCATAACCTCCTTGCTTGGGTAAGCAATTTATAAAACCCAGGATCTTGTATGCCTTGTTAACCAGTTTCAACATTCCATGCCACCTTCAATGACTTCCAGGTCCTTCTGATCCTGCAACCCCTTTATTTTATAATGTCTCTCCCTGTTCTTCCTACCAAAATGTATTTTTTAAATTCATTCCTGGGACATGAGCATCGCTGGCTGGCCAGCATTTATTGTAAGAAGTTTAACAACACCAAGGGTTAAAGTCCAACAGGTTTATTTGGTAGCACAAGCCACACCTCGTACACCAGCCCCGCATCTTCACATCAGCATTTATTGCCCAGCCCTGATTGTCCTTGTTCAGCGAGCACTTGAGAGTCAACCACATTGTTGTGGGTCTGGAGTCACATGTAGGCCAGAATGGCAGATTTCCTATTATTTAGTTTACTAATTTACTTTTTATTAGTGTCACAGGTAGGCTTATATTAACACATGAAGTTACTGTGAAAATCCCCTTGTTGCCACACTCCGGCGTCTGTTCGGGTACACTGAGGGAGAATTTTAGCATGGCCAATGCACCCTAACCTGCACATCTTTCAGACCGTGGGAGGAAACCGTAGCACCTGGAGGAAACCCATGCAGACACGGGGAGAACGTACAGACTCCACACAGACAGCGACCCAAATCGGGACGAACCCTTGTCCCTGGCGCTGTGAGGTAGCAATACTAACCACGTGCTGACCCCTGTGAACCAGATGGGTTTTTCTGACAATCGACAATGGTTTCATGGTCATCAGTAGATTCTTAATTCCAGACATTTTTTTTATTGAATTCAAATTCCACCATCTGCCGTGGCGGGATTCGAACCCGGGTCCCCAGAACGTTAGCTGAGTTTCTGGATTAATAGTCTAGCGATAATATCACTGAACCATTGCCTTTCCATACGTCACACTTTTTGGTGTTGGGTGACATCTGCCAATGTGTCTGCCCATTCCAGCAGTTTGCTGAATTTCCTTTTGAAGTCTATCACTATCCTCATCATTCATAATACTTTCAAGTTTTGTGCCATCTACAAACGTTGTAATTGTGCCCTGTCCACCCAAGTCTAGGTCATTAATATAGATCAAGAAAAGAAGTGGCCCTAATACGGACACCTGGGAACCCCATTATCTATCTTCCTCCAATCTGAAAAACAATCGCTCACCACTATTCTGATTCCTGTCACTCAGCCAATTTCACATCTGTGCTGCCATTATCCTTTTTATTCCACCAGCTTTAAATATGACATTTTTGCTGTTAGTGGGGCCTGGGATGGGATGTCAGCAGTCAGCCACAGAGCCTGTCCAGCAGATAGATGGCACAGTAACCAGGTGTACGTTGGTGGGATTGGGTATCAACCTAATATGCAACCCCTTTTTGGATGGTGTCACTGAGGAGCTACATGTAGATGAGAAATAGGAGAGGAACCTGATAGGTCCTTCAGGGGATACTAGATGCAACGCTGTGAACACAAAGTGAAAATATAACTGTACCAAGTTATCAGAAATAAGCTTGCAGCACAATTTAGTTTTAGACATGTGTTAATAGGAACTATTTTTAAAATCTCTGTAATTGATGGCTCATGAAAGAAGCGACATGTTTCAACATGATACATTCTTATGACATCGTGGTCCCTGTGATAAAATCTCTGTCAATGCAATTTCTTTAGTAGCTCATTAGATGAGAAAATAACAGGCCATTCCCCCAAAAACCACCATAGGGAAAATGAAAATGCAAGTGGTTCAGTATCATTGTTTGAAAATGCATTTGACAAAAATGTAATTATGTGATGAATAGACATGCAGAGATTCAAATTTCCTCTGCTCAGAGATTTAGCAGAAGCATGAATCCCTTAACTTTGATCAAATCTTGGCAGGGAAATCAACAGGCTCATCCACATGGTAATAATTTTAAGGGATAGGCAGTTTTTGATTATGAGGTAGTGACACATACTGATCACAGGCCAGTAGAATTTTCTCATCTCCACATCAGTGAGTACTCTTGAACCTCAGACAGTTACAAAGCCAAGCTCCAACCACCCGCAGCCTGACTAAACATAACTAAATGGAAATCCAGTTAATAAATGCCAGCCCCTGTACTGCTGTGATGATACTTCCTATTCTTATCCCAGTTCTATGATTCACAGGGGGGGTTTCCTCCCCCCCCGCCCCACCGCCCTCCCCCCCTCAATTCTCCCCACCCCTCCCCGCTGCATGTCTGTGGTGGCAGAGGTGGCCCGCCATTGGCCACTGTTGTCAACGAGGTTTCCGGTTATTTGCACCCTCCACCACCAGCGAACCTGCAGGGGGGCGGAGGCAGGGTGGGGGGTTCGTCATCACTGAGAATGGTCGGAGAAACCTGCCCGTTTTGTTTCATGATGTGGAGATGCCGGCGTTGGACTGGGGTAGACACAGTAAGAAGTCTCACAACACAAGGTTAAAGTCCAACAGGTTTATTTGGTAGCATAAGCTTTCGGAGCGCTGCTCCTTCATCAGGTGAGTGAGGAGCTGTGTTCACAAACAGGGCATATATAAATACAGATTCTGAGTCTGTATCTATTATGCCCTGTTTGTGAACACCGTTCCTCACTCACCTGATGAAGAGGCAACGCTCCAAAAGCTTATGCTACCAAATAAACCTGTTGGACTTTAACCTGGTGTTGTGAGACTTCTTACTGTGAGTTTTGTTTCAACCATTTATTACTGACTTCCATGATCAACAATAGCATCGGAAGTCAAAAGCAGAAAAATATGCTTTACCAGAGGTAACGGCTGGAATTCTCCGGCTGTTCACACCGGCGGGATTCTCCGTCCTGCCTGTGGGTTTCCCATTGGAATGGGGTGACGTCAATGGGAATTCCCTTTGACAGTGGCAGGACCAGAGAATCCTGCCGCTAGAAAATAATGCGCTACTCCCGCCGGTGGGAGATCTCTCTGAAGAATCTCACCCAACATCTTTTAAAACAGCACAAAACCAAATTGAGAAACAATAATGCAGCAATTTCCCATGCAAACCACTTCTGATGGTGCTGTGAAAACAGAAACCTTTTACCCTTTGATGATTTGGATAAAGAAAGGAGGATAAATTATTGAAGACTGTTAATATCCTGTGGAATTGCACATTGGACATCTTCAGCTGAAGTGAGATTAGAGGGCAAAGGGTGGGTTGACAAAGAAATGCAGCCATTTTAAAAAATGTTTGTTCGTGAGACTTTGGTGACAAGACCACATTTATCGCCCACCAACAGTTGCTTTGAGAAGATAGGTCTAGGCCTTCTCCTTGAACTCTCCCTGCGGAGATGGCATTAAACACGTATGAATTAGAAGCAGAAGTAGGCCATTTGGCCCCTTGAGCCTGCTCTGCTATTCAATAAGATCATGGTTGATGGAATCTGATTCCCACAATCAGCGGTGGGAATTCTGACTCAGCCATGGTGAATCAGAAATGACAATAGGGGGAAATTCAATATAGTTGAGCTCGTTAATGGAGATGCTGATGAGTGAGGAGGGATTAGTAAGTTCTTAGATAATGCAATCACATCAGGAAACCCAATCCAACCCATCAAATTTTCCATTTAATTCCAGCGCAAAAGAACAAAGAACAAAGAAAATTACAGCACAGGAACAGGCCCTCCAAGCCTGCACCGACCATGCTGCCTGACTTAACTAAAACCCCCTAACCTTCCAGGGACCATACCCTTCCATTCCCATTCTATTCATGTATTTGGCAAGACACCCCTTAAAAGTCACTATTGTATCTGCTTCCACTACCTCCCTTGGCAGCGAGTTCCAGGCACCCACCACCCTCTGTGTAAAAAAACCTGCCTCGAACATCTCCTTTAAACCTTGCCCGTCGCACCTTAAACCTATGCACCCTAGTAATTGACTCTTCCACCCTGGGAAAAAGCTTCTGACTATCCATTCTGTTCATGCCTCTCATAATCTTGTAGACTTCTATCAGGTCGCCCCCTCAACCTCCATTGTTTCAGTGAGAACAAACCAAATTTCTCCAACCTCTCCTCACAGCTAATGCCCTTCATACCAGGCAACATCCTGGTAATTTTTTTCTGTACTCTTTCCAAAGCCTCCACATCCTTCTGGTAGTGTGGCAACCAGAATTGAACACTATATCCCAAGTGTGGCCTAACTAAGGTTCTATAAAGCTGCAACATGACTTGCCAATTTTTAAACTCAATGCCCCGGCCGATGAAGGCAAGCATGCCGTATGCATTCTTGACTGCAAGAATTGACTACAAGCTGCATGAGCTCCATCCCTAGGGAAAGGCAGGTTATAAATTTATAAATTTCAACTTGTTAATCACTTAATTATATCTTCAGCTCCTTCATCAATGACCTTCCCTCCATCGTGAGGTCAGAGGTTTGTTGGTTGCCTGATGCCCAGCAGCACTCTCAACTCCTCAGATACAGCGTCCATATGCCACAAGGCCCGGACAATACTCAGACCTGCCCCAACAAGAGAGAATCTAACCATCTCCCCTGGATATTCAATGGTATTACCATCGCTGAATCTCCATTATCAACATCCTGGGAATTACCATTGACCATAAACAGAAGTGGTCAAGCTATATAAAAGAACAAGTCTGATGCTGGGTCACCTCCTGACCGCCCCCAAAGCCCGTCCGCCATCCACAAGGCAGAAGACAGGAGTGTGATGGAATACTCTCCACTTGTCTGGATGAGTGCAGTTCCATCAACACTTAAGAATCTCAACACTATCCAAGACAAGGTAGCCCATTTGATTGGCATCCATACACTACATGGACTGCAGCAATTCAAGAACGAAATCGATCACCAACTTCTCAAGGACAATTATTTTTTTATTCATTCATGGGACATGGGCGTCGCTGGCTGGCCGGCATTTATTACCCATCCCTAGTTGCCTGAGGGCAGTTGAAAGTCAACCACATTGTTGTGGCTCTGGAGTCACATGTAGGCCAGACCAGGTAAGGACAGCAGATTTCCTTCCCTAAAGGTCATTAGTGAACCTGATGGGTTTTTCTGACAATCGACAATGGTTTCATGGTCATCAGTAGATTCGTAATTCCAGATATTTTTTATTGAATTCAAATTCCACCACCTGCTGTGGCGGGATTCGAACCCAGGTCTCCAGAACATTACCTGCGTTTCTGGATTAATAGTCTAGCGATAATACTGCTAGGCCATCGCTAGGCATGGGAAATAAATACTAGCCTTTCCACTGATGCCCATATCCCATGAAGGAATAAAGAAAGTTTTGTCATGACTTTGCAATTTAACACTAGAGGGTCTGTGGATTTCTTTGGCATCCTGGAACTTGCACATGAACCCAAGGCAGGAACACAGCACCCAATTGAGAGCACTGAAGATGTGAGGAAAAAATGCCCCCAAGGTGAAAGCACAAAGCCTTTTCAGACAATTTCAAAGAGGAGGATAAGGAGGAGAAGGTCAGAAGAGTTGTTTGGTCAATCAGGAGAAAGGATGTTCCACTCCTGGAAGCTATAGTCACAGTATCTCCTGGGCTACAAGATGATATTGAAATGGACCATAAGCAGGATAAAGGGGAAGCAACACACAGTAGGTGGAGGAGGAGGGCTGTCAATAGAATAGAGTTTTTACAAAGTGCATTGCTAACCTCAAACTCAGGCAGGAGCAGTGCTGAGGTGCCTGTATTTCAACAAGAAGGCAGTCACTCAACTGTGCCACCTCCGACAATCGCAGCTGCAGTATCACAGCTGGATGAAAATGGCACTGCCAGTGGTTGTCAGGGTCACCGTCACCCTGAATTTCTTCTGGAGTGGATCTGTCCAGAAGGCAACATCAGCAACATCTCAGTTTGTTGTCCATCACTGCATCAGGGAGGTCACAGAGCCCCTGTAGAGGTGGAGGGAAGCAGGAGGAGACAGCACATGGAGATATCAAGCTGGTGGGATTTCCAATGGTACAGTGTGCAATCAACTGCACGTATGTGGCTCTGTGGGCACCAAATGTTAATTGGGAGATGGTCTAACTGTGAGGGCTACAACTTAAACAACATCCAGTTAGTGAGAATTAACCAGAAGGTAATTTCAGTGAATGGCTACTATTCTGGTAGTGGCAATGGCTCCTTCATTCTGTGGCATTCAAATATATCCTCCACCTTTTCACCATCACAAAGAACCAGAGACTAATTGCTGAATGATAAGGGGTACACGCTATATACCTTACTAATGATTCCTCTCTGTCATGTGTACAGGTCACTCACAGTTGGGGCATGCAGCAAACTGGAACATCATGGAGCAAATCAGTTTGCAACAAACAGTTCCACTGCCTGAACCACAGAGGTATCTCCCTGCCAACCCCACACTCCCTGCTACTCACTAGAGCGTGTGCCTGAGTTCATAATGGTCTACTTAGTCTAGTGCTCCGACGTAGTATTATGCTAGCAGTTGCAGCTTGGTTGCTGAAAGGCTGCTGACTTTAAGTGAAAGCAAATGACCTTTGAGGCGAGTTAAGTGATAACAGCAAAGGCATTGTCGGAGTGACAGTGTTAAGTGTGTGAGTGCTATCATGTTGAGAGGAAATAGCAGTTTAGTCCAGTATAGAGTCACAGGCACTCAGCCAGACTGGTTCCTCAGCCATTCTAACCATTTGTTTTGATGACTGGATGACTGTAAGAGTCTGCAAGCCACTTTGAGCACTGGCATCTGCAAGATGGAGCTGAATTTTCCCTTTTTTTCAAAGTGTTAATTTGGCTGAGAAAAGCGTGTAGCCCGCCCGCTGCGCTGTCAGCTTTTCCTGCCGGATTTTTAAACCAGGTGGCGAGTGCTAAGAACATGGTGCTGGAAGAACCCAAGCGGCCAGAAACTGAGGCTGCTGAGAGATCAGGGTGAGCGAGGTAAAAAAATAAAAACATTCAATCACTCCCCCGGATGTAATGCCCCCCCACTGACCCGAACACGGAACTCCCCTCCCCAAGAACCTCCAGCACAGAACCCCCGGAGGAAACCCCGAGGGATACAGAAACACTCCCCGCACCCCCATTGGCCCGGTTAGTACCAGGGGGCAGTGCTGAGAGCAGTGCTGTGGTAAGTACTGATGCGCGATTAAATCACTCGGGAGGCTAGATCGTACCCGGGAAATAAAGGCTTTTATTAGTAACAAGAATGGAGCACACTATATACAATACAATCCCAGACTAAAGGGTCACCAGGCAGTGCAGTGACCTTTATACTCCTCCAGGTAGGCGGAGCTAACTGGAGTGTACCACAGAACAATATCAACAGGTAGAACAGCCCAACCCTAACCCCAACAGTGACAACAGTAACATATCTACAAGTACCCATAGTGCTAACCATCTATGGTTCAGTACCCATAGTGGTAACCATCTATGGTTCACCACATTCACCCCTCCTTTAAAACAAAGGCCGGCGGGGCAAAAAAAAACAGAACGAACTGTCCATATTCACAAGTTCAGTCGTATTGGAGGGCCGCACCGTCTCTGCGACCTCCTCAACACTGGCGGTAGCGCCCGTTCTGGTGACCGTGATGACCCTCTCTCCAAGGCGGTGTCCAGGGACTCCTCCAGTTCCTCACGGACAGGTGGACCACGAGGTGGCGACAATCTGCTGGACTCGAGCACGCCTCGAGGTGGCGACAATCTCCTGGACTCGAGCACACCTCGAGGTGGCGACAATCTCCTGGACTCAGGCAAGCTGTACACGGGAGTAAGAGGATTAAGGTGGTGGTCCCGATACTGCCCGCGCCGTGTCAGGAGGGGAGATAAAGGTCAAGGGGTCCCTAACCAGGGGTGTGGGAGTGACTGGGGTTTCCAAGTCCCCTGCAGGCGCCAGATCTCTAATAGAGACCGTGTCCTCTCGCCCGTCAGGATATGCCACATAGGCACATTGAGGGTTGGCGTGGAGGAGATGGACCTGTTCAACCAAAGGGTCGGACTTGCGGGTCCTAACATGCCGCCGCAGGAGGACAGGTCCTGAGTACATCAACCAAGACGGCAATGAGGTCCCAGAGGAAGACTTCCTAGGGAAGGAAAACATCCGCTCATGTGCAGTAGCGTTGGTTGCCGTACACAGGAGGGACCGGATGGAATGGAGCGCATCAGAAAGTACCCCTTGCCAACGGGAGACTGGAAGACCCTTAGACCTCAACACCAGTAAAACAGCTGTAGCATTTTCTCTTTCAACCTGCCCGTTACCCCTGGGGTTGTAACTCATAGTTCTACTTGAGGCAATCCCTTTTGAGAGCAGGTATTGCCTCAAGTCGTCACTCATGAATGACGAGCCCCTATCACTGTGGATATAGCTGGGGTAACCGAACAGGGTGAAAAGATCCCACAATGCTTTGATAACCGTGGTAGCAGTCATGTCTGAACAGGGAATGGCAAAAGGGAATCACGTTGAGGAAGTACACGTTCCGACCTGTCGAAGGAAGGGGGCCCTTGAAGTCCACACTCAGTCTTTCAAAAGGGCGAGTGGCCTCAATGAGGTGTGCCCTGTCAGGTCGATAGAAGTGCGGTTTGCATTCAGCACATACGTGGCAGCTTCGGGTTATTGACCTGACATCATCCACTGAGTAGGGTAGATTCCGGGCCTTTACGAAATGGAAGAGCCGAGTGATCCCCGGATGGCAGAGATCATTGTGGAGGGCCTGTAACCGATCCTCCTGCACACTGGCGCATGTTCCACGCGACAGGGCGTCTGAGGGCTCATTGAGCTTCCCCGGACGATACATGATATCATAGTTGTAGGTGGAGAGTTCGATTCTCCACCTCAAGATTTTATCATTTTTGATCTTACCCCGTAACGTGTTGTTGAACATGAACGCCACGGACCGCTGGTCCGTGAGCAGAGTGAATCGTTTTCCCGCCAAGTAATGGCGCCAATGCCGGACGGCCTCCACAATGGCCTGAGCCTCTTTTTCCACCGCGGAGTGCCGAATTTCAGGGCCTTGGAGGGTGCGAGAGAAAAAGGCGACGGGCCTGCCCGCCTGGTTAAGTGTGGCGGCCAGGGCGAAATCAGATGCATCACTCTCCACCTGAAAGGAGATGGACTCATCGACAGCGTGCATCGTGGCTTTCGCGATGTCGGCTTTTATCCCTTCAAAGGCTAAGCGAGCCTCTGCTGCTAGGGGAAAAGAGGTAGACTTTATGAGCGGACGGGCTTTGTCCGCATAATTGGGAACCCACTGTGCATAGTATGAAAAGAAGCCTAAGCATCTTCTCAGTGCTTTGATGCTAGTGGGTAGGGGAAGTTCAAGGAGGGGACGCATACGGTCTGGATCAGGGCCAAGGACCCCGTTTTCCACCACGTATCCGAGAATTGCTAGGCGGCGCTTGCTAAATACACACTTCTCCCTGTTGTAGGTCAGATTCAGGCGAGACACAGTGCATAAAAATCTAAGGAGATTGGCATCGTGGTCCTGCTGGTCATGGCCGCAGATAGTGACGTTGTCCAGGTACGGGAAGGTAGCCCGCAGCCCATTTTGGTCCACCATTCGGTCCATTGCATGCTGGAAGACCGAGACCCCATTCGTGACGCCAAAGGGAACCCTTAAAAAGTGGTAAAGACGACCATCCGCCTCAAAGGCCGTATATTTTCGCTCCTCCGGGCGAATGTGGAGCTGGTGGTAAGCTGACTTCAAGTCAATGGTGGAGAACACCCGGTACTGCGCAATCTGGTTGACCATGTCAGATATGCGCGGGAGAGGATACGCGTCCAGCTGCGTGTATCTATTAATGGTCTGACTATAGTCTCTGACCATCCGGGGTTTGTCTCCAGTTTTAACCACCACGACTTGCGCTCTCCATGGACTAGTGCTAGGTTGAATGATCCCTTCCCTGAGGAGCCGCTGAACATCAGATCGAATAAAGATCCGATCCTCAGCGCTGTAACGCCTGCTCTTAGTTGCGATGGGCTTGCAGCCTGGCACGAGATTCTCGAATAAAGATGGTGGGGTGATTCTGAGTGTCGAGAGGCTACACGTGGAGCGCGCTGGGCAATTTGGAGGCTGCTGTTCTCCCACTGAAAGTGGAGGGAGTGGCCCATCGTACTGCAGGGTTACACTCCTCAGGTGGACCATAAAGTCTAGTCCCAGGAGTATCGGAGCACAAAGGTGCGGTAACACGAGGAGCCTGAAGTTCTCATAAACTGTGCCCCGCACCGTTAGGTTGACCACGCAGCTCCCAAGAACGGTAACAGATCGGGACCTCGACGCCATCAAAATTGTCTGTCTGACAGTCCGTACTCGGAGACCACACCGTTTCACGTGTCAGAGTGAATGAAACTCTCCGTGCTCCCGCTGTCAAACAAACAATGAATTTGGCGTCCATTTACCTCTATGCCCATCATGGACTTGTCGAGTCTGTGAGGCTTGGCCTGGTCCAGGATGATTGACGCCACCGTTGGGTCTTGAGTGCAACTGCAGGCAGCTGAGATGGTTGATGATGATGACCCCTGCTGGTCGTCTGCGGTCGGTGCCGACCAAAATGGCTGCGCCCATGGATCGCACGTGGTCGGTGGCGCTAAAAGTGGCGGCCCCTGCAGGTCGCACGTGTCTTGCGTCTTCGTCGTCAGGAATGGCGGCGCTCGGGAATCGCACATGGTGGAAGACCTCAAAGAAGCTGGGGACAAGGAGACAGGCTCTGGAGAATCACACGCCGCGCTGCTAAGCTTCGAGGGTGGTTTGGTCCTGCAGACTTTGGCATAATGCCCTTTCTTCCCACACGCGGAGCACAATACCGTTCTGGCCGGACATCGCTGCCGAGGGTGTTTCGCCAATCCACAGAAATAGCACCGCGGGCCTCCTGGAGCTGCTGCCGTCGTCAGGTCCGAGGTTGAAAGCACAATCGCGCAGTTTTTCGGAGCCGCTGGGTAGAGTTGAGTCGGTGGCTGTACTTGCCACGATGTTCTCACGTGGTCGGTGGGGTAAGTTTCTGGACTTCTGGAGGCCGTTTCCATCGTGTCAGCCAATTCCACCGTCTTAGCTAGGTCTAGGTTACCTTGCTCTAGCAGCCGCAGGCGAATATAAGATGAGCTGATTCCCGCCACGAACGCATCTCGGATCAAATCGTTAGTATACTGGGCCGCCAACACTGGCTTGCAGTTGCAGGCTCTGGCTAGCTGCTGAAGTTCGCGCAGGTACTGTCCTGTCGTTTCGCCGGGCTGCTGCCGTCGAGTGGCTAGAAGGTGTCGAGCATGAATCTCGTTTGGCGGTTTGTTGTACAGTTTCTTAAGTAGTTCGATGGCCCCTTTGTAGTCTTGGGCATCGCGGATTGACGAGTATACAGTGTCGCTTACCCTTGCGTGGAGGACCCGCAGTCTATCGGCGTCGTTTTGAATGGCTGTTGAGGCATCGATATAGTCTTGAAAACACTTCAACCAATGGTCGAAAGTGTTCGACGCTCCAGCTGCACGTGGATCTAAGGTAAGCCGATCGGGTTTCAACATTTGCTCCATGGTTTTTTTTTTACCAAAATTTGTTACTAATAAAATTGATGCGCAATTAAATCACTCGGGAGGCTAGATCGTACCCGGGAAATAAAGGCTTTTATTAGTAACAATAATGGAGCATACTATATAACAATACAATCCCAGACTAAAGGGTCACCAGGCAGTGCAGTGACCTTTATACTCCTCCAGGTAGGCGGAGCCAACTGGAGTGTACCACAGAACAATATCAACAGGTAGAACACCCCAACCCTAACCCCAACAGTGACAACAGTAACATATCTACAAGTACCCATAGTGCTGACCATCTATGGTTCAGTACTCATAGTGGTAACCAACTATGGTTCACCACAAGTACCAGGGCATTGTCAGCGTACAGCCCGAGCATGACCCTCCCACCTCTGGGAGCTGTACTCAACTGTGCAACCCCAACAGGTTCTGTTCGCCAGTTCCCCATATTGAAAAACCTGCTGTAAACTCCACCAACATGATGGTGGGAGCAACCTTCCTGTGTAAGGGGGATGTTACAGCGGGGATGCCTGCTTGTTAGATTTAAATGTATTTGTGGTGACCCACTGTAACTACATGTTATATGCCTGGACACACCCCTGCTGCGCCTGACCCGAGACTCCTCCCTTTCCACCTGATCGAGGTATAAAGGTAACGGTTCCTCCCCTCTGCCTCAGTCTGGGCCAGGTTAGCGACAAGGGTGTGTTCCAGTTCTTTGTGATTAAAAGCCTGTTGTATTTCACTCACTCGCTGGAGTCCTCGTGAATTGATGGTGCATCATAGGATGGAACAAATTTTGAAGCCCAACAAGTTAGACCTGGATCCTCAAGCTGTGGGAGCTTCCAACAGCTTCGATCACTGGCTGAGGTGCTTTGAAGTCTTCCTCGAAGCCTCCGCTGTCGTCCAGTCCGAAACAGACAAGCTGCACGTGCTCCATGCCGGGTAAGCGACGTGGTATATTCCACCATCCGCGATGCTGAGATGTACAGGGACGCGGTAGAGCTCCTAAAGAGCCAGTATAGCAAACAGACGAACGAAGTCTACGCCAGATACCTTCTGGCTACTCGAAGACAACAGCCGGGAGAATCGAGTGCCCAATTTCTCCGTGAACTACGGGTACTCGGCAGGGCCTGTAATTGCAAGGCTGTATCCGCCGCGCAGTACACGGAGGACTTAATCCGCGATGCCTATGTTACGGGCATCACGTCCAACTACATTTGGCAGCGACTGCTGGAGCAGGGTGGGCTGGGCCTACCGAAAACAGTGGCTCTCGCAGAATCTTTAGAGGAGGCCTCCTGTAACCTCGAGGCTTACGCACCCGACCACGTGGTTGCATCATAGGCACCACGGCCGCTGCCACCCCAGTATCTAGGAGGGCCACAGACGTACGCCACACCGCGCCCCACCAACGACTCGGCTGTTGCAGCTGTTGCAGGTCCGAAGTGTTATTTTTGCGGCCTGGGGAAGCACCCCTGACAACGCTGCCCGGCGAGGGAGGTGTTCTGCTCCGGGTGCGGGAAGAAGGGCCACTATGCTAAAGTCTGCAGGGCAAAGTCGTCCACGAAGCGCAACAGTGCCGCGTGCGACCCGAGGGAGCTGCCATTTCGGACGCCATCGGCCGCGTGTGAGTCAAGGGAGCCGCCATTTTGGACGCCATCGGCCGCGTGTGAGGCGAGGGGCCGCCATTTTGGACACCGGCAACTGCGGTCGACCACCCTCCAGGATCCACGGTGGCAGCTCTCCAGCGAGATCAATCCCGTCCGCATCAACTCGCCAGGTCCATGATGGACATCCAGGTAAACGGCCACGTGGGAAATTGTTTGTTCGATTGTGGGAGTACAGAGAGTTTCATCCACCCCGATACGGTGAGCCGCTACGCCCTTTGCATGCGGCCAGTTAAACAAACAATTTCCTTGGCCTTAAAGTCCCGCTCGGTGGATGTCCTCGGGTACTGTGTGGTGACCCTTACGGTTCGGGGCACTTGGTACGGAAATTTCAAGCTCCTGGTGCTGCCACACCTCTGCGCTCCTGTAGTCCTGGGGCTCGATTTCCTGACCCATCTCAGGAGTGTCACGTTGCAGTACAACGGGCCTCTTCCCCCGCCCTCCGTCTGCAACCCACAGTTCCTAGACTGCCCACCGCACACCACTTGCAGCCTCTCGACCCTTCAAGTCACCCCTCCCTCACTATTCAAACACCTCACCCCCGAGTGTAAGCCTATTGCCACCAAGAGCAGACGGTACAGTGCGGGGGACAGGACCTTCATTAGGTCCGAGGCCCAGCGGCTCCTGAAGGAAGGGATCATTGAGGCTAGTACTAGCCCCTGGAGAATACAAGTGGTGGTGGTCAAAACTGGGGAGAAACACCGTATGGTCATCGATTACAGTCAGACCATCAATCGGTACACGCAGCTGGACGCGTATCCCCTTCCGCGCATATCCGACATGGTCAATCAGATTGCGCAATACCAGGTGTTCTCCACTATTGACCTTAAATCGGCTTACCACCAGCTCCCCATCCACCTGGAGGACCGCAAATATACTGCTTTCGAGGCGGATGGCAGCCTCTATCACTTCCTTAGGGTCCCCTTCGGCGTCACCAACGGGGTCTCGGTTTTCCAGTGTAAGATGGACTGAATGGTAGACCAGAACGGGCTGCGGGCCACCTTCCCGTACCTGGATAACGTCACCATCTGCGGCCATGATCAGCAGGACCACGACGCAAACCTCAATAAATTCCTCCACACGGCCGCTCTCCTTAACCTGACCTACAATAAGGAGAAGTGTGTCTTCCGCACTCACCGCCTCGCCATCCTGGGGTATGTAGTGGAAAACGGGGTCATCAGCCCCGATCCTGACCGCATGCGTCCCCTCCTGGAACTTCCCCTTCCCACCAATCTCAAAGCACTGAGGAGATGCCTGGGCTTCTTCTCATACTACGCCCAGTGGGTCCCTAATTATGCAGATAAGGCCCGTCCGCTTATCAAATCCATCCTTTTTCCCCTGTCGGGAGAGGCCCGCTTGGCCTTCGACTGCATCAAAGCGGACATCGCGAAAGCCACGATGCACGCGGTGGATGAGTCAATCCCCTTCCAGGTGGAGAGCGATGCGTCTGACTTCGCCCTGGCCGCCACCCTTAACCAGGCGGGCAGACCCGTAGCCTTCTTCTCACGAACCCTTCAAGGCTCGGAAATTCAACACTCTGTCGAGAAGGAGGCTCAGGCCATCGTCGAAGCGGTGCGACAC
This sequence comes from Mustelus asterias, assembly GCF_964213995.1. Lineage (NCBI taxonomy): Eukaryota > Metazoa > Chordata > Chondrichthyes > Carcharhiniformes > Triakidae > Mustelus > Mustelus asterias. The sequence goes on along the minus strand of NC_135815.1, from coordinate 62,514,859 downwards.
TGGCACCACTACTTAGCTGGCCGACGGTTCACTTCGCTCACAGACCAACGTTCGGTGGCTTTTATGTTCAACAATGTGCAGAGGGGCAAGATTAAGAACGATAAGATACTGAGGTGGAGGATTGAGCTCTCCACCTACAATTATGATATCTTATACCGACCCGGGAAGCTCAATGAGCCTCCAGACGCTCTGTCTTGCGGAACATGTGCCAGCGCACAAGTGAACCAACTACAGACTCTCCACAATGACCTCTGTCACCCGGGGGTCACCAGGCTCTACCATTTTATTAAGGCCCGTAACCTGCCCTATTCTGTAGAGGACGTCCGGTCTATAACCAGACACTGCCCGGTCTGTGCGGAGTGTAAGCCGCACTTCTATCAGCCAGACAGAGCGCACCTCATCAAAGCCACCCGCCACTTTGAACGCCTCAGCATTGATTTCAAAGGGCCCCTTCCTTCTTCTGACCGCAACATCTATTTCCTCAACGTTATAAATGAGTACTCCTGATTCCCTTTCGCTATTCCCTGCGCGGATATGACTTCAGCCACGGTTGTCAGGGCCCTGCACAGCCTCTTCACCCTGTTCGGTTTCCCTAGCTACATCGATAGTGACCGGGGATCCTCCTTTATGAGTGATGAGCTGCGTCAGTACCTGCTCTCTAAGGGCATAGCCTCGAGTAGGACTACCAGCTACAACCCCAGGGGAAACGGACAGGTGGAGAGGGAGAACGCGACAGTCTGGAAGACCGTTTTACTAGCGCTACGGTCTAAAGGTCTTCCAGTCACCCGCTGGCAAGAGGTCCTCCCTGATGCACTACACTCAATTAGGTCACTCCTGTGTACGGCTACCAATGCCATCCCTCATGAGCGGATGTTTGCTTTCCCTAGGAAGTCCTCCTCGGGGATCTCACTACCGTCGTGGCTGACGTACCCAGGCCCCGTTCTGCTCTGGAGGCATGTGCGGCCCCATAAGTCGGACCCCCTGGTCGAAAGGGTCCAGCTCCTCCATGCCAACCCCCAATATGCCTGTGTGGCGTACTCCGATGGGCGGGAGGACACGGTCTCTATCCGGGACCTGGCGCCTGCGGGTGCCCCAGAGTCCACTATGACCCCCCATCCCACATCCCTAGACCCCACATTCCTAGACCCCTCTGTTCAGGTAGCACCAGGTCCGCTTACTTCTTTGTCCCCTGTATGCAGCTCGCCTGAGCCCCCGGAGTCACCACGCAACCCGACCAGAAGGGACGACGGCGGACTCGAGCGGCTTCACCCTGCCACCTGAAACAACACCACAACCGGTCGCAGCGACGGATCAAACCGCCCGACAGGTTGAACCTGTGAGGGGTCGACGTCTTACTTCAGCCGTGACTCTTGTATATATTTTCGTGCCTCTGTATATATTGTTCCACCTGTCTCACCCCCGCCGGACTCTTTTTTGAACCGGGGGTGAATGTGGTGACCCACTGTAACTACGTATAATATGCCTGGACACCCCCCTGCTGCGCCTGACCCGAGACTCCTCCCTTTCCACCTGATCGAGGTATAAAGGTAACAGTTCCTCCCCTCTGCCTCAGTCTGGGCCAGGCTAGCTACAAGGGTGTGTTCCAGTTCTTTGCGATTAAAAGCCTGTTGTATTTCACTCACTCACTAGAGTCCTCGTAAATTGATGGTGCATCAGTATTACAATGGGTTTCCCATCCTGCATTGACTGAAACCTCGCTATTTCACTGGCAGAGTCGGGGACAATCAAGTGGGGAAATCCTCCCCAGTGTAAAAGCCATTTTGGTACACCCCCTTGATTCTCCAGCCCCTCCATCATTCCTACCCAACAAAAAGGGAGGCAGAACCCCCTTCCCCACCCCGCCCATTGTGTCTATAATTGAGACGTGTGGCAGCAGGGAAGAGCAGGCTAAAATAGGATCAAGAGGCAGTCAGGAGCAACGAGAAGAATGGAACGAGAATACTCGGAGGCAGGCAGCACTGGAAACGTTATCCAATCCAGTCGTGCCTGTGGGTCCAAAGTGGAGCAACCATGTTCTGAGAGAAATCAAAGTGGCATATCACAGGGAAACAAATAAGTGACTGGTGAATATTTTACTCGATTCTCTTCAAAGTTGGGAATTTATAATTTTAAGATTTTAATAGCTGAAGTAAGATTTTGCCAGCAGTAGTAAAACTTATTGGGAGTAGCAATGTTTATAATAAAGAGGCAGGTGACGTGTTGCAACTGCAGAATGTGACTCACCACATGCAGATCCCAATCTTACACTCGCCTCTAAGGTATACGCAGCACCAGAATCTGAGCTGGTGTTGTAGTTGTCAGATCGAGTTGATGGTGCTCCTTCAGCGCTTGTGTCTAACTGTTACACTTCCTCTTGAGGCTGCATTCACTCACCCAACAGCAATTCCTGGGCACTGAGAACATACATGTAGATTGGGAGGAGAGGGTTGGGCTGAAGGAGGAGTGGGATGAAAGCAAGAGACACACCATCTGCAGCTTGTACATCTTACCAGGAGACAGGATAAGGAGGAGAAAGTCGGTGTGTTATATATCATAGTATCCCTACAGTGCAGAAGGAAGCCATTCGGCCCATCGAGCCCATTGTAACAACAATAATCCCATCCTGGCCCTATCCCTGTAACCCCATGCATTTACCCTGCTGATCCCCAACACTAATGGTCAATTTAGCATGGCCACTCAACCGAACCCACACATCTTTGGAATGTGGGAGAAAACGAGAGAACCCGGAGGAAACCAATGATGGCACTGGGAGAATGTGCAAACTCCACACAGTCGTCCAAGGCTGGAATTAATCCTGGGTCCCTGGCGCTGAGGCAGCAGTGCTAACCACTGTGCCACCATGCTGTCCATAACCGCTGTGCCACTATGCCGCTTGTGTTTGTCTGCTTGTGTGACTATTTGACTTTTCCATTTTGTGTGTTTATGTCTGCCTATCTATGTGGTGTGTGTGTCTGTCTGTTTGTGTCTGTCTTGTGTGTCTATACATCAGGGGAAGCAACATAATGGCACGGTAGCACAGTGGTTAGCACTGCTGCTTCACAGCTCCAGGGTCCCGGGTTCGATTCCCGGCTCGGGTCACTGTCTGTGTGGAGTTTGCACATTCTCCTTGTGTCTGCGTGGGTTTCCTCCGGTTTCCTCCCACAGTCCAAAGATGTGCGGGTTAGGTTGATTGGCCAGGTTAAAAAAATTGCCCCTTAGAGTCCTGGGATGCGTAGGTTAGAGGGATTAGCGGGTAAAATATGTGGGGGTAGGGCCTGGGTGGGATTGTGGTTGGTGCAGACTCGATGGGCCGAATGGCCTCCTTCTGCACTGTAGGGTTTCTATGATTCTATGAACTTGGGGATTCAATAATAATAAGTTTTAAATAATAAAACAGAATATTTAAGTTTTTTTTTAGAAAACAAAATTTACAATATGTACAAATACTGTTCAAAGAAGAATCAGTTGCTGATACAAACAGGACTATCTGGCTGCAATCACTTGTTACAAAGGAGGGCCTGGCTGTATTCAGGACGATCTGGCTGAGATCAGTTGGTGTTAATGAAGTTAAGGTTCAGGATGAGATTCACAGGCTGTTGCACTGAGGGTTCATTCGGGTGGCAAACAGCAGCAATTAACAACTAAATGTTTACACCAGGAGATGCACCAGGCCAGTCCAAAGCAGTCTGTACGCTTCATGAGGAAGGTTGACTAGGCAAGTGCATGATCCGCGAGATGGCCATCGTTGTTAAAGGATACGCAGTCCATGGCAGAGGAATTCACCCTGCTGGGGAAGTCCTGAACAAGTCGATGGGACAGCGCTTTAGAAAATCGAGGTACTTGCAGCTCGGCTCCTCCAGATACCTTTTAATTAGGAAGCAAGCCTTAGCAGATCCAATGAGAGAGAAGATCTTGTAGAGTGTTAAAGCGCAAGATCAGATGATCTCCTCACTCTTGCCATCGAGGTGCAGCAACAAAAATACCAGGTTGGCATGATCTGCTGCTGAAAGTCACTGGATCCCCCAAACTTGGTCAAACAAGCAAGGGAGAGGTGAGTTGCAATTCTTTTATCCTTTTACCTGCATAAGGGCAATATGGCAGCTAGGGCAGTGGCATGCTCCTCCTGCCAGATGTGGGCAATTAGGGAGCAATCCAGTCTCCCTGACAACTTTGTTTGCAGGAAGTGTGTCCAGTTGCAGCTCCTCACAAACCGCATTGTTCGGTTGGAGCGGCAGGTGGATGCACTGCGGAGCACACAGGAGGCAGAGAGTGTGATAGACACTAGTTACAGGGAGGTTGTCACACCACAGGTTCAGACAGGTAGATGGGTGACTGCCAGGAGAGGCAGGCAGGTAGTGCAGGAGTCTCCTGTGTCTATTCCCCTTTCCAACAGGTATATCATTTTGGATGCTGTTGAGGGGGATAGCCTGTCAGGGGGAGAAACCAGCAGCAGCCGGGCCTGTGACACCACAGCTGGTTCTGCTGTGGGACAGGGTCGGGCAAAGAGCAAGCGAGCAGTAGTAATAGGGGACTCACTAGTTAGAGGCACGGACAGGCATTTCTGTGGCCGCAATCGAGACTCCAGGATGGTGATGTTGCCTCCCTGGTTCCAACGTCAAGGACGTTTCTGAGCGATTGCAGGATATTCTTAAGGGGGAGGGTGAGCAGCCAGAGGTCGTTGTACATATTGGTACCAACGACACAGGTAGGAAAAGGGATGAGGTCCTGAAGTGTGAATATAGAGAGTTAGGCAGAAGGCTAATGTGTGGGACCTCGAAGGTAGTAATTTCAGGACTACTACCGCTGCCACGTGCTAGTGAGATTAGGAATAGGAGGATTAGGCAGATGAATGCGTGGCTTGAGAGCTGGTGCAGGGGGCAGGGATTCAGATTTTTGGATCATTGGGATCTTTTCTGGGGAAGGGCTGATCTGTTCAAGAGGGATCATTACATTTGAACTGGAGGGGGACTAACATCCTGGCGGGGAGATTTGCTAGAGCCACTCAGGAGGGTTTAAACTAGTTTGGCAGGGGGGTGGGATCCAAAGCAGTAGGGAGACAGAAGAGAAGTTTGAGGACGGCACGGAAGTTAAAGAGAGCACATTCATTCGTAAACGCAGTGTCAATAATCCTAATACCAGACAGATCAGGCAAAAGCAAGACAGAGAGAAAGAGAAGTCCAGATTCAACTGCATTTTTTCAATGCAAGAGGCCAGATGGGCAAGGCAGATGAACAAAGAACAAAGAACAATACAGCACAGGCACAGGCCCTTCGGCCCTCCAAGCCTGCACCGATCAAGTGTTCCTAACTAGACCATCCGTTTGTATCCCTCTATTCCCAGTCTGTTCATGTGGCTATCTAGATAAGTCTTAAATGATCCTAGCGTGTCTGCCTCAACCACCTTGCTTGGTCGTGCATTCCAGGCTCCCACCAACTTCTGTGGAAAATACGTCCCCCGCGTATCTGTATGGAACCTTGCCCCCCTTACCTTGAACTTGTGACCCCTTGTGTTTGTCATTTCTGACCTGGGAAAAAGCTTCCAACTGTTCACCCTATCTATGCCCTTCATAATTCGACAAACTTCTATTAGGTCGCCCCTCAACCTCCGTCTTTCCAGGGAGAACAACTCGAGTTTACTCAATCTCACCTCATAGCTAATACCCTCCATACCAGGCAACATCCTGGTAAACCTTTTCTGCACTCTCTCCAAAGCCTCCACGTCCTTCTGGTAGTGTGACGACCAGAACTGGACGCAATATTCCAAATGTGGCCTAATCAACGTTCTATATAACTGCAACATCATATACCAACTTTTATACTCTATGCCCTGTCCAATAAAGGCAAGCATGCCATATGCCTTCTTCGCCACCGTTTCTACCTGTGCTGCCACCTTTAAGGATCTGTGGACTTGCACACCCAGACAACACCCACAACAAGGGAGAGAGTAGGGCCTCTTAAGGATCAACAAAGTCATCTATGTGCGGATCCACAAGAGATGGGTGAGATCCTAGATGAATATTTCTCATCAGTTTTTACTGTTGAGAAAAGCATGGATGTTAGGGAACTTGGGGAAATAAATAATGATGTCTTGAGGAGTGTACATAGTACAGAGAAGGAGGTGCTAGAACTCTTAAAGCGCATCAATGTAGATAAATCCCTGGAATCTGATTAAGTATATCCCAGGATGTTGTGGGAGGCTAGGGAGGAAATTGCAGGTCCCCTAGCCAAAATATTTGAATCATCGATAGTCACGGGTGAGGTGCCTGAAGATTGGAGAGTGGCAAATGTTGTGCCTTTGTTTAAAAAGGGCTGCAAGGTAAAGCCTGGGAACTACAGGCCAGTGAGCCTCACATCTGTAGTGGGTAAATTGTTGGAAGGTATTTTGAGAGATAGGATCTACAGGCATTTAGAGATGCAAGGACTGATTAGGGACAGTCAGCATGGCTTTGTGAGTGGAAAATCAAGTCTCACAAATTTAATTGAGTTTTTTGAAGGGGGAACCAAGAAGGTAGATGAGGGCAGTGCAGTTGATGTTGTCTACATGGACTTTAGCAAGGCCTTTGACAATGTGCCGCATGGTAGGTTGTTGCATTAAGTTAAATCTCACGGGATCCAGGGTGAGGTATCTAAATGGATACAAAATTGGCTTCTTGACAGAAGCCAGAGGGTGGTTGTAGAGAGTTGTTTTTCAAACTGGAGGCCTGTGACCAGCAGCGTGCCTCAGGGATCAGTGTTGGGCCTACTGTTATTTGTCATTTATATTAATGATTTGGATGAGAATATAGGGGGCATGGTTAGTAAGTTTGCAGATGACACCAAGATTGGTGGCATAGTGGACAGTGAAGAAAGTTATCTCCAATTGCAATGGGATCTTGATCAATTGGGCCAGTGGGCTGACGAATGGTAGATGGAGTTTAATTTAGACAAATGCAAGGTGATGCATTTTGGGAGATTGAACAGGGCAGGACTTACTCAGTTAATGGTAGGATGTTGGGGAGAGTTACAGAACAGAGAGATCTAAGGGTACAAGTTCATAGCCCCTTGAAAGTGGAGTCACAGGTGGACAGTGGTGAAGGCATTCGGCATGCTTGGTTTCACCGGTCAGAACATTGAATACAGGAGTTGGGATGTCTTGTTGAAGTTGTACAAGACATTGGTAAGGCCACACTTGGAATACTGTGTGCAATTCTGGTCACCCTATTATAGAAAGGATATTATTAAACTAGAAAGAGTGCAGAAAAGATTTACTAGGATGCTACCGGGACTTGATGGATTGAGTTATAAGGAGAGGCTGAATAAACTAGGACTTTTTTCTCTGGAGCGTAGGAGGCTGAGGGGTGATCTTATAGAGGTCTATAAAATAATGAGGGGCATAGACAAGATAGATAGTCGATATCTTTTCCCAAAGGTAGGGGAGTCTAAAACTCGAGGGCATAGGTTTAAGGTGAGAAGGGAGAGATACAAGAGGGTCCAGAGGGGCAATTTTTTCATACAAAGAGTGGTGAGTGTCTGGAACAAGCTGCCAGATGTAGTAGTAGAGGCGGGTACAATTTTATCTTTTAAAAAGCATTTAGTTCCATGGGTACGATGGGTATAGAGTGATATGGGCCAAATGCGTGCAATTGGGATTAGCTTAGGGGTTTTAAAAAAAAGGGTGGCATGGACAAGTTGGGCCGAAGGGCCTGTTTCCATGCTGCAAACCTCTATGACTCAATAATTAGCAGTGTGTACTATCTACAAAATGCACTGCAGCAATTCACCAAAGATCCTCAGACAGCACCTTCCAAACTCACGACCACTTCCATCTAGAAGGACAAGGGCAGCAGATAAAAAATGGGAACACCACCACCTGCAAGTTCCCCTCCAAGCCACTCACCATCCTGACTTGGAAATATATCGCCGTTCCTTTACAGTCACTGGATCAGAATCCTGGAATTCTCTCCCTAACGGCATTGTGGGTCAACCCACAGAACATGGACTGCAGCGATTCAAGAAGGCAGCTCACCACCACCTTCTCAAGGGCAACTAGGGATGGGCAATAAATACTGGCCATCAGTGACACCCATGTCCTACGAATGAATTTAAAAAAAGAGATGGCAACCAATGAAATACTAGTTGAATACATGTTCCCACTGATGGGACAGTGAACTTACCAGATGCCTTATGGTCCTCACTGCTCAGTCTGAGTCCTCAGACGCTGCTCTCCACACATCCTTGGTGAACTCCTCACCACAGATGTGGCAGGTGAGCTGATGGGTCACAGCTGCTTTCGAGTTGTGTGAGGTCAAAATTGTCATACCTCGTAGTGTTTAATCTCCTGGTAAGGAATTAGCTGCAAATGAACCCCCAGCACATCAATGATCTGTGATATCTTGTTCTGAAGTTCTTGCCATTGTCTGCTAAAGATTGCCTCAACCAACTGTGCAGCCACGGTGGCAGAGCTCAGATGTTCATCAGCCAAGTTATCGAAGGCCATGAGCAACTGGTTGTCCAGTTGATCATGGGGTCCTAAGTCGGCAATTAGTTCCACGACCTGTTGACATCAGGGTTCACTAGTTGTTGATGCAGAGTCTTCAAAACCCCTGTTTTCTCCTCTATCTGTTGCAGACTGGCACCTTCATAAGACAGCTGGATGGCAAGGATTGCGCGATGGTTTCCAGGGCAGTCTGCCGAACAGCAATAGAAAGGTCCGCACAGCATGGTATCAGGCCTCCAAGCAATGTTCCCGTGATCTTCCCAGGCATTCTTCTGCCCACCGAGTAAGTTTTTAGCTGCTGCAAGATAGCATACAGTGCTGCCTGTCGACCATGGTCTTCGACTGAAACTATCCCCTCTTTGATTGACAGATTTGTGACTCCTCCTCTGTGTCAGCAACCATCTCCTCTACAGCAGCTGAACGCAGTTTCATTGTGTTTGCTTGGCTATTCTGATATAGAGTGATCTTGATAGAGTTTTGTCAATCGTCACAGATGTATTTCTAGCTGTGATTGAACGCACAAGTGCGCAGATTGCAAAAGATTGCAAGATACAAAAGTCTGAGGTCTCGTACCAACCGACTCAAGAACAGCTTCTTCCCTGCTGCTGTCAGACTTTGACGTTACCTTGCATTAAGTTGATCTTTGTCTACACCCTAGCTATGACTGTAACACTACATTCTGCACTCTCTCATTTCCTTCTCTATGAACGGTATGTTTTGTCTGTATAGCGCGCAAGAAACAATACTTCTCACTGTATGTTAATACATGTGACAATAACAAATCAAATCAGATCAAAATCAAATCACTTTGCTGTGTTTTATTAAATCCTGCAGTGTCTGTGTTGTCATGGTTCCCATTGTGATGCCAGGTTACCTAACCCCTCAAATATGATGTTGCCCTGCGCCCATATAAGACCTGCAATTGTTGATGACCATTTAAGGTGGTACTGGGGTTTAAGGACCTGACTGGGCTATTAGGCGCAGTGCAACATTTCCAGCCTTTAGTAATAATATTTGGCTTAACAGCTCTCCATCCCTAATAAAGCAACCACCCACCACCGTCACTCAATGTGCTTTGACAAAAATGTTGAAATGGGAGTGTAGGAGAGGAATTTTTAGCAGGATGTTCAAGTCTTAGATCATGGGCAATAATGCATTGAGCATAGATAAGGGGATATAAGTGAATGTAGTGTGTTAGGATTTTTAAAAGTGTTCAAAAGATGTCACCAAGAAGTTACTAACAATGTAAGGACTAATGCGATTGAGATCAAAATATCATGGTTTGAAGGTGAGTGAAGATGGGAATAAATGGGGTTTTAAGGCTGTAACTAGTGGAGTAGCAAAAAGATCCATTTCCACAACCCATCCAACTTGTACATATCCGATCATAACTATTGCTGGAGGACAGTGCGAGTGGTCCTGGAACAGGCAGTCGCCAGCCCCTGGTGTATTCTTTCGAAGTTTTAAGTCCGAGAACTCTTGGAATGGCTAACCTCTCATCGTAGATTCATAAGCTGTCTACAATGCTGAGATGCCTGCAATTGCTTGAATAGGATGATCTTGTTAGCAACATATTCTAGCAGTCAATTTTCACAATATTCTCTTATTTTTGCATAGTCCTTATTTTGTTCAACTTCTGTTTGGTTGTTGGTGGAAATTTTGTTAAGAATGAGTTGCCTGAATTTACCTCTTAGATAGGATTTCTGTCTTTCCATTCTGGTTTCCCAATAGGAATGCGTGAAGATGCATCTGCTGTTATTTGCTGTTTTCATTGTGCATATTCTGATGCTGAACATTCTGTGCTCAGCAAAGGACTCAGTTTCATCCCCTTTATGAATTTCAGGCTCAACTCAACGCTGAACTCGTCTTCTGTCACCCTTGTCTCCGTGCTCACTTCTTTGTTCTCCTATTTACACATTCTGCTATCTTACTTTTATGCCACTATTAGCATCTTCTTTCGTCTTTAACACTATGATTACAATGCCCTTTGTCTTGTGTCCATGACATCATTGTCAATCTCTCCTGAGCTCCCCCATCCCTGACCTTCTAATCTGCTCTACCTTCGACACATGCCCCTGAAATACTTCACATTTCCACCCCCCTTCAGCTCTGAAGAATTGTAATATGGACTCAAAATATTAACTCTATTTCTCTCTCCACAGATGCTGACAGACCTGCTGAGTTAGAACATAGAACAGTACAGCACAGTACAGGCCCTTCGGCCCTCGATGTTGTGCCGAGCTTTGTCCGAAACCAAGATCAAGCTATCCCATTCCCTATCATTCTAGTGTGCTCCATGTGCCTATCCAATAACCGCTTGAAAGTTCCGAAAGTGTCCAACTCCACTATCACAGCAGGCAGTCCATTCCGCACCCCAACCACTCTCTGAGTAAAGAACCTACCTCGGACATCCTTCCTATATCTCCCGCCACGAACCTCATAGTTATGCCCCCTAGTAACAGCTACATCCACCCGAGGAAATAGCTCTGAACGTCCACTCTATCTATCCCCCTCATCATCTTATAAACCTCTATTAAGTCGCCTCTCATCCTCCTCCGTTCTAAACAGAAAAGCCCTAGCTCCCTCAACCTTTCCTCATAAGACCTACCGTCCAAACCAGGCAGCATCCTGGTAAATCTCCTCTGCACTCTTTCAAATGCTTCCACGTCCTTCTTATAGTGAGGTGACCAGAACTGCACACAATATTCCAAATGTGGTCTCACCAAGGTCCTGTACAGTTGCAGCATAACCCCATGGCTCTTAAACTCAAACCCCCTGTTAATAAACGCTAACACACTATAGGCCTTCTTCACGGCTCTATCCACTTGAGTGGCAACCTTCAGAGATCTGGGGATATGAACCCCAAGATCTCTCTGTTCCTCCACATTCCTCAGAACCCTGCCGTTGACCCTGTAATCCACATTCAAATTTGTCCTACCAAAATGAATCACCTCGCACTTATCAGGGTTAAACTCCATCTGCCATTTTTCGGACCAGCTCTGCATCCTATCAATGTCTCTTTGCAGCCTTCAACAGCCCTACATCTCATCCACTACTCCACCAATCTTGGTGTCATCAGCACATTTACTGACCCACCCTTCAGCCCCCTCCTCCAAGTCATTGATAAAAATCACAAATAGCAGAGGACCCAGCACTGATCCCTGTGGTACACCGCTGGTAACTGGTCTCTAGTCTGAAAAGTTTCCATCCACCACCACCCTCTGTCTTCTATGAGATATGATGTGGAGATGCCGGTGTTGGACTGGGGTAAGCACAGTAAGAAATTTAACAACACCAGGTTAAAGTCCAACAGGTTTATTTGGTAGCAAAAGCCACACAAGCTTGTGTGGCTTTTGCTACCAAATAAACCTGTTGGACTTTAACCTGGTGTTGTTAAACTTCTTTCTATGAGATAGCCAGTTACTTATCCAATCGGCCAAATTTCCCTCTATCCCACACCTCCTTACCTTCTTCATGAGCCGACCATGGGGAACCTTATCAAACGCCTCACTAAAATCCATGTACACGACATCAACTGCTCTACCTTCATCGACACACTTAGTTACCTCCTCAAAGAATTCAACCAAATTTGTGAGGCAAGACTTCCCCTTCACGAATCCGTGTTGACTATCCCGGATTAAGCTGCATCTTTCCAAATGGTCATAAATCCTATCCCTCAGGAACTTTTCCATTAACTTACCGACCACTGAAGTAAGACTAAGCGGCCTATAATTACCAGGGTCAATCCTATTTCCTTTCTTGAACAGAGGAACAACATTTGCCACTCTCCAGTCCTCTGGCACTATCTCCGTGGTCAGTGAGGACCCAAAGATCAAAGCCAAAGGCTCTGCAATCTCATCCCTTGCCTCCCAAAGAATCCTAGGATATATCCAATCTGGCCCCGGGGACTTATTGACCCTCAGGTTTTTCAAACTTGCTAATACATCTTCCCTCAGAACATCTACCTCCTCCAGCCTATCAGCCTGTATCTCACACTCATCCTCAAAAACATGGCCCCTCTCCTTGGTGAACACTGAAGAAAAATATTAATTCATCGCCTCTCCTATCTCTTCTGACTCCATGCACAAGTCCCCACTACTGTCCTTGACCGGCCCTAACCTCACCCTGGTCATTCTTTTATTTCTCACATAAGAGTAAAAAGCCTTGGGGTTTTCCATGATCCGACCCACCAAGAACTTCTCATGCCCCCTCCTAGCTCTCCTAAGCCCTTTTTTTTAGCTCATTCCTTGCTACCTTGTACCCCTCAAGCGACCCAACTGAACCTTGTTTTCTCATCCTTTTACATACGCTTCCTTTTTCCTCTTGACAAGACATTCAACCTCTTTCGTGAACCATGGTTCCCTCACTCGGCCATTTCCTCCCTGCCTGACAGGGACATACTTATCAAGGACACTCAGTATTTGTTCCTTGAAGAAGCACCACTTTTCATTTGTGCCTTTCCCTGACAGTTTCTGTTCCCGTCTTATGCACCTTATGAGTTAATACAGCATTTTCTGTTTTCATTTCAAATTGATATTTGATCCTCTGACTTTTCCCAAGAATGGTGCTTAAGAGTCATAGAATCCTACAGTGCAGGAGGCCATTTGACCCATCGAATCAGCACCACAATCCTACCCAGGCCCTGATGCGCATCAATTGGACACGAGGCACAAAGCTTCGGTAAAAGAAGGCTTTTATTAACTAACAATGGAACTATCAGAACTTTAACACACTATCCCAGACTGAAGAGGTCCCGCCCGAGCAGGGGGTCTTATACCTCTCCCAGGAGGCGGAGCCCGACTGGGATGTGCCACAACAGTAACAACCACAGGTGTATCAATCCCACCCTAGCCCAACAACAACATTAGAACAATCCCACAGTGGGAACCAACGATGGTTCACCACATTCACCCCTCCTTTGAGAACAAAGGCCGGCGGGGTACAAAAACAGACTAAAATGTCAACAGATTATAAGTTCAGACGGTCTGGAGGACTGTACCATCGTTGTGACCTCCTCAATACCGGCGGTGACACCGGAGTAGATGCTTGCGGTGGCGTTCTCCCCAAAACAGCGTCCAGCTGTTCTCCCACGGACTCACAGGCCGGTTGACCCTGATGAAACGGTAGTGCAGGGGATCCTGACACATTCTGCGATGGCGACGATCTTCGGGGCTCAGGCAAGCTGTGCATTGGAGTAAAACTGTTAAGCACTGGTCCCGGTGCTGTCCGCGCCACGTCCGGGGGAGAAATAAGGGATAAGGGATTCGTCACTGGGGGTATGGGAGCGACAGGAGTTGCTACGTCCCCTGCGGGCGCCAGGTCTTGAATCGAGACTGTGTCCTCTCGCCCGTCAGGATATGCCACATAGGCATACTGAGGGTTGGCGTGGAGGAGGTGGACCTGTTCAACCAAGGGGTCGGACTTGCGGGCCCTTACATGTCGCCGCAGGAGGACGGGTCCTGGGTACGTCAACCAGGCTGGTAAAGATATCCCCGAGGACGACTTCCGAGGGAATGAGAACATCCTCTCGTGGGGAGTAGCATTGGTTGCCGTACACAGGAGGGAGCGAATGGAGTGAAGCGCATTTGGGAGGACCTCCTGCCAATGGGAGACTGGAAGGCCTTTGGACTTCAACGCCAATAGGACAGCCTTCCAGACTGTAGCATTCTCTCGTTCCACCTGTCCATTACCCCTAGGGTTGTAACTCGTGGTCCTACTAGAGGCAATCCCGTATGAGAGCAGGAATTGCCTCAAGTCATTACTCATGAACGACGAGCCCCTGTCGCTATGGATATAGCTGGGGTACCCGAACAGGGTAAAAAGATCACGGAATGCCTTGATCACCGTGGCAGCCGACGTGTCCGCGCAGGGGACAACAAATGGGAACCGGGAGTACTCATCTATTATGTTCAGAAAGTACACGTTCCGATCTGTTGAGGGAAGGGGGCCCTTAAAATCCACACTCAGCCTCTCGAAGGGGCGAGTGGCCTTGACCAAATGTGCCCGGTCAGGTCGGTAAAAGTGCGGTTTGCATTCCGCGCAAATCCGACAGCTCCTTGTCACCGACCTGACGTCCTCCACCGAATAAGGCAGGTTGCGGGCTTTGACAAAGCGGTAGAGCCGAGTGACCCCAGGATGGCACAGGTCATTATGGAGGGCGTTCAAGCAATCCTCCTGCGTAGTAGCGCATGTTCCGCGCGAGAGGGCATCCGAGGGCTCATTGAGTTTCCCTGGACGATACATGATATCGTAGTTATAGGTGGAGAGTTCAATTCTCCACCGCAAGATCTTATCATTCTTGATCTTGCCCCTCTGCGTGTTGTTGAACATGAACGCCACGGACCGCTGGTCCGTGATCAGGGTGAACCGCTTTCCCGCCAGGCAATGGCGCCAGTGTCTGACGGCCTCCACAATGGCCTGGGCCTCCTTTTCCACCACTGAATGCCGAATTTCGGGGCCTTGGAGGGTGCGGGAAAAAAACGCGACGGGCCTGCCCGCCTGGTTTAGTGTGGCGGCCAGGGCGAAATCAGATGCATCGCTTTCCACCTGAAAAGGGATGGATTCGTCTACCGCGTGCATCGTGGCTTTCGCGATGTCGTGTTTCAATTCCTTGAAGGCCAATTGGGCCTCTGGCGTGAGTGGAAAAGTCGTGGACTTAATAAGCGGACGGGCTTTGTCCGCGTAGTTGGGGACCCACTGCGCATAATAGGAGAAGAAGCCTAGGCATCTTCTCAGTGCTTTTGCGCTAGCGGGCAAGGGAAGTTCAGCAAGGGGGCGCATACGGTCTGGATCAGGGCCAATGACCCCGTTTTCCACCACGTATCCCAGGATGGCTAACCGGCACGTACGGAATACACACTTCTCCCTGTTGTAGGTCAAATTCAGTCGAGATGCAGTGCGTAAAAAGTTCTGGAGATTTGTGTCATGGTCCTGCTGATCACGGCCGCAGATGGTGACATTATCCAGGTACGGGAAGGTAGCCCGCAGCCTGTTCTGGTCCACCATTCGGTCCATAGCACGCTGGAAGACCGAGACCCCATTGGTGACACCAAATGGAACCCTAAGGAACTGATACAGACGACCATCCGCCTCAAAGGCCGTGTAGTGTCGGTCCTCTGGGCGAATGGGGAGTTGGTGGTAGGCGGACTTAAGGTCTATGGTGGAGAACACCCGGTACTGCGCAATCTGATTGACCACATCAGATATGCGCGGGAGGGGATACGCATCCAGCTGCGTATATCGATTAATGGTCTGACTGTAATCAATGACCATCCGGGGTTTGTTCCCGCTCTTGACCACCACAACCTGTGCTCTCCACGGACTAACACTGGGCTGTATGATCCCTTCTTTGAGGAGTCGCTGAACCTCAGATCTGATGAAGATCCGATCTTCAGTGCTGTAACGCCTACTTTTAGTAGCGATGGGCTTGCAGCCTGGTACCAGATTCTGAAATAAAGAGGGTGTGGTGATCTTTAACGTAGAAAGATTGCAGGCGGGGCGCTTTGGACAATTTGGAGACTGCAGCTGTTCCCCCACTGTCAGCGACGGGAGTGGCCCACCGTACTGTAGGATCACACTCTTCATGTGGACCATAAAGTTTAGTCCGAGGAGAATTGGTGCGCAAAGATGCGGCAACACAAGGAGCCTGAATCGCTCGTAAATTGTGCCTTGCACTTTCAAAGTTACCACACAACGTCTTAGCACAGGGACAGACCGGGACCTTGATGCCATAGAGATTGTCTGTTTGGCAGGATGAATCTGGAGTCCACACCTCTTCACAGTGTCAGGGTGAATAAAGCTCTCAGTGCTCCCGCTGTCAAACAGACAATAAATTGCTCGACCATTTACCTGTATATCCATCATCGAACAATCAAGCCTGTGATGCTTAGCCTGGTCCAGGGTGATCGATGCCACCGTTGGTCTGTGAACGTCACTGCAGGCAGCTGAGGTCGATGCTGAGGACTCCTGCTGGTCGCTCCTGGTCATCGTCGACCAAAATGGCCACCCCCATGAATCGCACATGGGTGAGGGCGCCAAATGTAGCGACTCCTGGTGGTCATCCTCCTCCGACTCCGTCGACCGCAATGGCGTCGTCCTGGACTCGCACGTGGACGAACCCCGTGAGTACTTCGACGACGATGGTGATGATCCCCGTTCCGAAGGGTCACAGGCCGCACTGCCGTTCTTGGGCTTCGATCTGCACACCTTCGCATAATGCCCCTTTTTACCGCATGAGGTACAGACTACCACTTTAGCGGGACACTTTTGTCGTGGATGTTTGGGTCCTCCGCAGAAGTAGCACCGCGGGCCGCATGGGGCTGCAGCCGTCGTCTGGTCCACATGGGAGCACGCCATAACACTGCACTTCGAGCCCGTGGGGCGAGGAGGGATTTGCGACTGCTCCTGCCACGTTGTCTCCACGTGGTCCTCCGGATACAGGACCAAGCTCTTCGATGCCGCCTCAAGCATTTCAGCTAATTCCATAGCTTGGGTCAGGTTGAGATTTCCCTTTTCCAGCAGCTTGAGACGGATGTATGAAGACCCGACCCCGGCCACAAACGCATCTCGGGCGAGGTCATACATGTACTGCTCAGCCGACACGGCTTTCCAGTCACAGCCCCTGGCTAGCTGCAAGAGCTCATTGGCGTAATCCTCCATGGTTTCGCCCGACTGCCGACGTCGTGTAGCGAGGAGGTAACGAGCGTGGATCTCGTTAGGAGGTTTCGTATAGCGCTTTTTTTAAACCTCGAGGGCCCTCGGGTAAGTGGTGGCCGCACGGATCGCGAGGTAGACTGTGTCGCTTACCCTCACATGGAGGATCCGGAGTCTGTCATCATCTGTGGTGACCGCTGCGGAGGCTGCTAGGTAATCTTCGAAACACTTCAGCCAGTGGTCGAAGGTGTTAGAAGCGCCCACCGCACGTGGATCTAGCGTCAGACGTTCTGGCTTTAGGATTTGCTCCATACTCTCCTTTCTTTCTTTTTCCGTCGAGAGTTTAATGTTAGTTAATAAAATTGATGCGCATCAATTGGACACGAGGCACAAAGCTTCGGTAAAAGAAGACTTTTATTAACTAACAATGGAACTATCAGAACTTTAACACACTATCCCAGACTGAAGAGGTCCCGCCAGAGCAGGGGGTCTTATACCTCTCCCAGGAGGCGGAGCCCGACTGGGATGTGCCACAACAGTAACAACCACAGGTGTATCAATCCCACCCTAGCCCAACAACAACATTAGAACAATCCCACAGTGGGAACCAACGATGGTTCACCACAGGCCCTATCCCCTAACCCCATGCATTTACCCTAGCCAATCCCCCTGACACTAAGGGGCAATTTGCCATGGCCAATCCACCTAACCCTCACATCTTTGGACTGTGGGAGGAAACCGGAGCACCCGGAGGACACCCACGCAGACATGGGGAGAATGTGCAAACTCCACACAGACAGTGACCCAAGCCGGGAATCGAACCTGGGTCCCTGGCGCTGTGAGGCAGCAGGGCTAACTACTGCACCACCGTGCCGCCCTGGTTCGTGTGCACTCCTGCCATATCTCGGGCGGGAATTACCAATGCGCCACCCGTTCTTCTGGTTCTTTTTCTTCTTCAATCTCTTGAATGTCTTTTATTTCCTGAATGATCCATGCTCTTGTCCGTTTCTCCTTTAATTGTTTGGTTAAAAGCTTTTAGTTATGGCAAAATGATTTACTTGCAGGAGAGGCTCTTTGCAGCAATGCAGCCTTTTCCTGCCACAACGAGAACAATGAATAATGAAAACTACTGTACCCTTTTCACTTTTTCTCTGGGACTAGGTGCGCTACAATTTTAAAATACCAGTCTGTTTTTTCCATAAGATTTCTTTGTTGCCTTAACTGAAACTTTTCTGTTTTTCTATTCTATCTGTACAATTTTTGATAGAATCAAGCTTTTTGTGACAGCAAAATATCAGAAAGTGGCTCTAAGATTTTCATGACAATGTGATCTCTAATTGATTAGTCATTCAGGGCTCCATATATTCACAATTCTCTGCTAATCGATATAATTAAGGAATCTATTCATCTCTCCTGGTCTTTGGGTGTGTCTATTAAATTTACTCATTGCATGATGGTACTTCTGCAACGAATAAAGTAAGTACCTAAGGCTTTAATAAATTAGACATAGACATAGAACAGTACAGCACAGAACAGGCCCTTCGGCCCACAATGTTGTGCCAAGCTTTATTTGAAACCAAGATCAAGCTATCCCACTCCCCATCATCCTGGTGTGCTCCATGTGCCTATCCAATAACCGCTTAAATGTTCCTAAAGTGTCTGACTCCACTATCACTGCAGGCAGTCCATTCCACACCCCTACCACTCTCTGCGTAAAGAACCTACCTCTGATATCCTTCCTATATCTCCCACCACGAACCCTATAGTTATGCCCCCTTGTAATAGCTCCATCCACCCGAGGAAATAGTCTTTGAACGTTCACTCTATCTATCCCCTTCATGATTTTATAAACCTCTATTAAGTCTCCCCTCAGCCTCCTCCGCTCCAGAGAGAACAGCCCTAGCTCCCTCAACCTTTCCTCATAACACCTACCCTGCAAACCAGGCAGCATCCTGGTAAATCTCCTCTGCACTCTTTCCAGCGCTTCCACATCCTTCTTATAGTGAGGTGACCAGAACTGCACACAATATTCCAAATGTGGTCTGACCAAGGTCCTGTACAGTTGCAGCATAACCCCACGGCTCTTAAACTCCAACCCCCTGTTAATAAAAGCTAACACACTATAGGCCTTCTTCACAGCTCTCTCCACTTGAGTGGCAACCTTTAGAGATCTGCGGATATGGACCCCAAGATCTCTCTGTTCCTCCACAGTCTTCAGAGCCCTACCTTTGACCCTGTAATCCACATTTAAATTAGTCCTACCAAAATGAATCACCTCACATTTATCAGGGTTAAACTCCATTTGCCATTTTTCAGCCCAGCTTTGCATCCTATCTATGTCTCTTTGCAGCCTACAACAGCCCTCCACCTCATCCACTACTCCACCAATCTTGGTGTCATCAGCAAATTTACTGATCCATCCTTCAGCCCCCTCCTCTAAGTCATTAATAAAAATCACAAAGAGCAGAGGACCAAGCACTGATCCCTGTGGCACTCCGCTGGTAACCGGTTTCCAGTCCGAAAATTTTCCATCCACCACCACCCTCTGTCTTCTGTTAGATAGCCAGTTACCTATCCAATCGGCCAAACTTCCCTCTATCCCACACATCCTTACTTTCTTCATAAGCCGACCATGGGGTCTTTATCAAACGCCTTACTAAAATCCATGTATATGACATCAACTGCACTACCTTCATCAACACACTTAGTTACCTCCTCAAAAAATTCAATCAAATTTGTGAGGCACGACTTGCCCTTCACAAATCCGTGCTGACTATCCCGGATTAATCCGCATCTTTCTAAATGGTCGTAAATCCCATCCCTAAGGACCTTTTCCATCAATTTACCAACCACCGAAGTAAGACTAACCGGTCTATAATTACCAGGGTCATTTCTATTCCCTTTCTTAAACAGAGGAACAACATTCGCCATTCTCCAGTCCTCTGGCACCATCCCCGTGGACAGCGAGGACCCAAAGATCAAAGCCAAAGGCTCTGCAATCTCATCCCTTGCCTCCCAAAGAATCCTAGGATATATTTCCTAGGATAAATTCTTCATACAATGCTATCGCCGGAATTATATCAAACTGCCCACCACGGAATTTGAGCAGGCGAGGAGCGGACAACCGATATGTCCGTTGACCTCGGGCGGGAATTACCGGTCTTGCTCGGGCAAGGCCATAGATCCCACAAAGCTCTACATAGAACTATCTATCTCTCCATGCTCTTTTATCATGATCTACTGTCACAGATGATGTAGAATATGGGGACAGATTTTCCGCCCCTGTTTTTGGCAGGTGTGAATGGTGGAATGGGTGGAGAAGTGAGGTGGATTCCCAAAACAGCTTTTACGCCTCAGTGACGTAACCATTATACCGTCATGCAATGATGAGAACCCCATTTGAGTGTATTTTATATAATTAGTGTGCCTTCCCACTGTAAGATCCCCCCCACGTAGAAAGGTCACCGCTGGTAGTGTAATCTCACATTGACAGGGTTCAGAACAGTGTTTTTAAAATGGGGAACAGTTCCCTTGGCAGTTAGTAGAACAATACCCTTTTGCAGGGTACAGTGCCCGGGGGGGTCACTGGGTGAGGTGCCAGTGATTTTGTGTCTGTGGAGGATTGGCGGCGGAAGGTAGGGGTCATGTCTGTTGCATAGGGTGAGGGTGTTGTTCTTTTCTATGTTTGTATTCTTTACATAGGATGTCCTTTGCTGTCTTTTATAATAAAGTTTGATTCTATCAGGTTTTTACAGCAGAATGAAATATTGAGCCAAATAGAAACTTCCTGGAGGAAAGGACAACGGAAGCTAGAGGGAACTCACAGAACAAAGTTGTTCAAGAGTTGTACCAGCAGAGATTATTTAGGAGGTTTGATAGAAGTCATTACCATTTGATTATAAAAAACGTTCATTCTCATATCTCCCTGTATCTCTGTATCCGTCTTCGTGTCCACCCTTCTTTGCAGCATCACCTAATGGAAACACCTTTTTGTTGGCTACATGCAATACTGCAGTTGTGAGGCTTTTTATATGTTCAGCGTAACTTTGGTGCGTAATTCAATGCCGCTACTTATGAAGACTAAGGTCCAATACACTTTGCTAGTTCTCTCTCAGCATGACCTGCCACTTTCAAATATTGATGCACATTAAATTCTCTGAACATGTATACGTTATACAACTTTCTATGTAGTCGATATAGATCTGCCATTTTTAAGATGGGGAGGTGGAGCAGAATGAGGTGACATGATTTTACTTTTTCCCAGTAACATTCACTTCATCAGTTTAAGAGTTACTTAAACTGACCAGGGCACAATGGCTAATGAACCTTATATATTTGCTTATTTTTTTAAGATGGCGTGTTTTCTAGAAATTGACATTAAAAATACATTTTAAATATTTAAATCTTCAGTACCATGAACCATAAACCAACGGGAGTTCATGGTGGTGCAAACCACGGTACATGAAACAGGATTTAGAGGGCTGAACTTTCCAGCCTTTCCCGCCAGTGGCAGCTTCTGGTGCCGTCAAAAGAAAATGTGGCCAAACGGGCCACCTAAGATGGCAGTTTGCAAGAGCATGCTGGGATAATCAGGCAAGCACTGAAACAAACAGGCTGCAGCCTCAAAAGAAATTGGATAGAGATGAACAGGCCGCAGCTGCAGATGTTGGAATATGCAGGATATAGGCCATCTCAAGGACAAAGGACACTTTCTGGTCAAACTGGATTGTTTACCAGGATGTGGAGATGCTGGCGTTGGACTGGGGTGAACACAGTAAGAAGTCTCACAACTTTTAGTTTGGACTTTAACCTGGCGTTGTGAGACTTCTTACGTTGTTTACCAGGCACAGGGGCGCCTTAATCCCTTATTTGGGAAGAATGTATGTGACCTACAGGCATGGCCGTCGGATATACACCCAGAGATCAGTGTGGCAGCACCTGATTGGACTTTATCGATCAGGATGATCAAGCCCTGATCGATTGATTGGCAATGGCCAAAAAGGGTGCAAAACCAACGAGGTATAAAAGGTGCTGAACAACAGAAGATTCTCTCTCTCCCAACGAACGAACCACAACAACGGTGACCATCACCAGCAACTACCAGCACGAGGAGAGCCACCACACCAAAGAAGGAAGGAAGACCAGATCAGATCGAAGGACCAGACAACGCAGAGGACTACGGAGACCAACATGCGGATAAAGGCCAATATCTGTCTGGGTACTTGCCAGTCACGCAAAAGTTAAGTCAAGATCTAGTATTAGACTTGAACTTTAGTATTCTATAAGATAACTTAGTATTGATTGGGTGGATGATTAATAACTGGTTGTGAATAAATATTATTGTACTAACAAGAAGTCTACTTGCAATTCTTTGTCCACCATATAAGAGTTAAAACAGACTGTGCGGCAGGCACAACACAAACCACACAACAGGTTCCCCAGTGGCACTGCCGATCAGCAATGTATACAGCCATTGACTCCGGAGAACCAGAACATCCTGCTGGTGGCCAATGAAAACCTGCCGTGGCAGGGGGTAGGGGTGGTGGTGGTGGGGGAGGCTGGAAGGTCTAAGCCAGTGTTTTTAACAAAATCTAATTCTGCAAGTTACAAACTAACAACAGAAAAAAATGGCTGTGGTTGGAGGAGCAGATGAGTGGGGGTGTCCAGTTTGCCACACACACCTGGGTGTGCAAGTCCACAGATCCTTGAAGGTGACGTCACAGGTGGAGAAGGTGGTGAAGAAGGCATATGGCATGCTTGCCTTTATAGGACGGGGCATAGAGTATAAAAGTTGGGGTCTGATGTTGCAGATGTATAGAACGTTGGTTCGGCCGCATCTGGAATACTGCGTCCAGTTCTGGTCGCCACACTACCAGAAGGACGTGGAGGCTTTGGAGAGAGTACAGTGGAGGTTTACCAGGATGTTACCTGGTATGGAGGGGCTTAGTTATGAGGAGAGATTGGGTAAACTGGGGTTGTTCTCCCTGGAAAGACGGAGGATGAGGGGAGACTTAATAGAGGTGTATAAAATTATGAAAGGCATAGATAGGGTGAACGGTGGGAAGCTTTTCCCCAGGTCGGTGGTGACGTTCACGAGGGGTCATAGGTTCAAGGTGAAGGGGGGGAGGGTTTAACACAGATATCAGACGGACATATTTTACACAGAGGGTGGTGGGGGCCTGGAATGCGCTGCCAGGCAAGGTGGTGGAGGCGGACACACTGGGAACGTTTAAGACTTATCTAGACAGCCATATGAACGGAGTGGGAATGGAGGGATACAAAATAATGGTCTAGTTTGGACCAGGGAGCGGCGCGGGTTTGGAGGGCCAAAGGGCCTGTTCCTGTGCTGTATTGTTCTTTGTTCTTTGTTCTTTGTCCTTTCGATGTTGATTCTTGGCTTCAGCTTGCTCTTGGTATTAAAACCCGAGGAGTTCAGCTATTTCCCGGATGCTTTTCCTCCACATTGGGCGGTCTTGGGACAGTGATTCCCAGGTGTCAGTGGGATATTGGATATTTTCAAGGAGGCCTTTTAGGTGCCCTTGAATCATTTCCTCTGCTTCCCAGGGACTCATCTGCAGTGTGGAAACTGTGTTGAAAAAGTAAAGCAGATGATGTGGAGCTGATTGAGGATGGCCAATGCTTTAATGCTGGATCTGTTGGCCTGAGCCTATCCTGCCAAAGGATATGCAGGATCTTGTGGAGGCAGCGCTGGTGGTACTTTTCCAGGGTTTTGATGAGCCTGCTGTATTTCATCCATGTCTTTGAGGGCAGGTATCACTACTCTTCTATAGCCCATGTGCCTTATGGATGTTTAGTGTAAGACCCATGCTCTCGTATGCCTCAGTGAAATTGAAATTTATCCCAGTCTTAAATATATTCAGCGATGCAGCTTCCACAACTCTCTGGGTGGAGAATTCCAAAGATGCAGAATGCTGCAAGCGAGAAAATGTCTCCTCATCTCAGTCATAATTAATCAGCACCCTACCCTGAAACTGTGCCCCCACGTTTACCATGATAGCACACTGATTAGCACTGCTGCTTCACAGCGCCAGGGACCCAGGTTCGATTCCCAGCTTGGGTCACTGTCTGTGTGGAGTTTGCACATTCTCCATGTGTCTGCGTAGGTTTTCTCCGGGTGCTCTGGTTTCCTCCCACATTCTGAAAGACATGCTGGTTAGATGCATTGACCCGAAATGGTGCTGGACTGTGGCGACTAGGGGAATTTCACAGTAACTTCATTGCAGTGTTAATGTAAGCCTTATTTGTGACTAATAAATAAACTTTACTTTAGGTGGAAACAATCTCTTGGCATCCACCCAATCAAATCCCTTAAGAATTTTGTAGGTTTCAATGAAATTGCTTCTCATTCTTCCAAACGCTAGAGAATATAAGTTCAATTTACACACTATCCCACCATAGGGCAACCCCTCAGCCTAGGGATCAGTTTATTGAATCTTAGTTGTACCACCTCCAGTGCAAGTTTATTCTTTTTAAATGTGGAATCCAAAACTGCACACAGTATTACAGATGTGGTCTCATCAAAACCCTGTACAACTGGAGCAAAACATCTATTCTTATACTCCAACCCTCTTGCAAAAAAGGCCATTTGCACCTGCACACCCAAATGTCTTTGCACACCAGCATTTGCAAGTTTCTCACGTTTAAAAAAATTCAGCTTTTCTATTGTGATGACCAAAGTAAATAATGTCCCATTTCCTCATATTCTGCCATATTATACATCTGCCAGCATGTTGCCCACTCACCCAACCTGTTTATATCTTTTTGCAACTTCTTGGTCCTCCCACAGCCTAACTTCTTGTTTGGTTTGGCATCATCAGCAAAATTAGGTACATTTCTCTCTGTTTCTTCATCTAAGGTTTTGAAAAAATCCACGCTTTTCCGATCCTACCTGTCAGATTTGTCCCGCCCCATGCCCCAGTGTAATCTGGTTCACATTCAGCCTGATTAAATCCTCATTTAAATATGCTCTGTTGGTTTGAAGCCACATTCTCCCTTCTCTCGGGATTCTCCAACTCCATGGGTGCAGTGCGAACCGAATGCAAATCACTACTGGTTTCCAAAAATGGAGATTATTCGTGATGACCATGTTGGGGATCTCAGAGGCCACTGAAGCCCCCTGAGTTGCTGGTGAAATGGCTGGGTATTGCCCTGGCACTGTGCTAGGGTGCCAGGCTGGCACCACCAGGTTGGCCAGGCCAGGGTGCCGGGTTGGGAGTGCCAAAAGTGGGCCTGAAGAAATGGAGGTGACCTGCAGAGAAGGGTATGGGCAGCCTCCCGAAAGGGGAGGGGGGCCTTGCTTGACCCCACAGTGGGTGTCACTCATTTAGTTTCCTGGTACCAGCCTGTGGGGGGAGGGGTGGGAGGTGTTGTTAGTCAGTGATTAAAGAGGGGAGGTGTGTAGGGTTGTCTGGAGTTCGGGGCGCCCTTTAAAAATGATGTCACTATCTCCAATGAGCCGGACCTTACCGGCATTTTTAGATCTGCACAGCAAAAATATATTCTAAGGGAGAATTCCGGGACAATCTCCCCAGGCTCCAACAACATTTTTAATCATGGTTGACTTGTGAACTGAATCGTAGCGGCCATCCCAGCTGGGGAAAACATTTAGAAATTTTGTGAGAGAAGTTTGCACAGACTGTAAATAGCTGAGGTCCCAGCACTGATCCTTGTAGCACTCCACTACTCACTGCCTCATAAAGTAAAAAAGCCTCATTTATGCCCACTCTCTATTTTCTATCCATTAATCACTTCTCTATCAATGCTAATATATTGACCAGAATTCTCTGATGTTGGATAGCCCATCCCTGTTATCAACGAAAATTGAGAATTTAGTGCTTAGTTGCTCAGCTTTTCTCAGTACAATAGGAAGTTAAACCCTCAATTTACTCCAGTGCTTGGTTCATTCTGCAAAGCCAGGAACCAAAAGCTATTGGGGCGGCACGGTAGCACAGTGGTTAGCACTGCTGCTTCACAGCTCCAGGGACCTGGGTTCGAATCCCGGCTCGGGTCGCTGTCTGTGTGGAGTTTGCACATTCTCCCTGTGTCTGCGTGGGTTTCCTCCGGGTGCTCCAGTTTCCTCCCACAGTCCAAAGATGTGCGGGCTAGGTTGATTGGCCATTCCAAATTGCCCGTTAGTGTCCCGGGATGCATAGGTTTGAGAGGTTAGTGGGTAAATATGTAGGGATATGTGGATAGGGCCTGGGTGGGGTTGTGGTTGGTGCAGACTCGATGGGCCGAATGGCCTCTTTCTGCACTGTAGGATTCTATGATTCTATGCTGATTTGACAAAGATCCTTGAAGAGCGCTACTCACCAAAGCCGCTGATCATTGTGGAATAGTTCAGGTGACAAAAAGGGAATCAAGTAGAAGGAGAATGCATTGTTGTTTGCGACAGCCTTAATAAGGCTGACACAACATTGTGTTGGAGAGTCATTAGAAAATACTCTTCGAGATCTTCTAGTTTGTTGTCTCCAAAATTAGTCTATCCAAAGAAGATCATTTACTGAACATGACAGCATCTGTGAAGAGAGAACAGAGGTAATGTTATGAGTCTGGGTCAGCATCTTCTGTTTTTGATTCAGATTCAGCATCCGTAGTAATTTGTTTTTAGCTTATCGAACATGTTTTGACTCTATAGATAGCAGTAGAAATCAGTGTTGATGGAGCCGGTTGGTAAAGAGGCTTCACAATTTGGTGCAGAAATGAAAATCTACAAGTTGGGAACTGCCCACTGAAGTCAAAACAGCAACAAACATTTCACAGATGTGCCAAAATGGGCCTGAGACTACATACCAACAAAAGCTGAAACATGTCCCTTTAAACCCAGCAACAGAATTTTAAGGGCATACATGGAAGAGATTGTGCCGCTAAAAGGTTTCATCATGGTCAACATAGAATTCAGTGGAAAAGCTGCGGAGTTGCTCTCCATGTGGTTCATGGTAATTTTCCAGCTCTATTTGGGAGATCATGGTTGGAGAAGATAAAGATTAACTGGAGTTGTGTCAACAGATTGGTCGCTACCAGAACAAACTTATAGCACTTTCTGGATAAATAAAAGATTGTATTTGAAGAGACAGTCCCTCAATGAAGGGAGTCCATGAAACTCAAGATAAAGCCTATCAGTCAACCAAAAAGGCTCAAAGCAAGAGAAGTATCATATTTGATTTGTTTTGATTTATTATTGTTACATGTATTGGGATAAAGTGAAATGTATTGTTTCTTGTGCGCTGTACAGACAAAGCATACCATTCATTGAGTAAAGAGGGGAGAAGGAAAGGAGAGGGTGCAGAATACAATGTTACAGTCAGAGCTAGGGTGTGGAGAAAGATCAGCTTAATATATGGTAGGTCCATTCAAACATCTGATGGCAGCACGTAAGTGACTGTTCTTCAGTCGGTTGATATGCGATCTTAGACTTTTGTACCTTTTTCCCGACAGAAGCAGGTGGAAGAGAGTATGTCCAGGGTGCGTGGGGTCCTGATTATGCTAGCTGCTTTTCCAAGGCAGCGGGAGGTGTAGATGGAGTTAATAGATGGGAGGCTGGTTTGCGTGATGGATTGGGCTATGTTCACAAACCTTTGTAGTTTCTTGCAGTCTGGATAAATATTAAGTCAGAGCAGGAGCCATGCCAAGCTGTGATACATCCAGAATAGATGCTTTCTATGATGCATCTGTAAAAATTGATGAGAGTTTGACATAAGTCTTTATTATCCAGGTATTCCAGGGTTGAGTGTGATCGATGGATAAGATTTTAAGTGGTCTCTGTGGTGTACAATGTTACCTGGATGATATTCTAATTACACGGTCCAGTGAACAGGAGCATGTGAATAATTTAAAAGCAACATTGGAATATCTTCAAGCACATGGCCTAAGTATCAAGAAAGAAAGTGCTAACTTTTTCCAGACAGCAGTCCAGTATTTGGGCCATGTTATTGGTAGTAAAGGCCTACATAAAGCACCTATCAAGATGTAAGCTATTTTAGAAGCACCATGTCCAATGAATGTGATGCTTTTGAGGTCCTTTTAAGGGTTAGTAAACTATTGTAACAAATCTGATCCTAATTTAGCTACATTATTGAAGCCATTGCATAATTTACTATGTGTGAAACAAGCATGGGACTGGGCAACAGAATGCGAGAAAACGTGCAAGGATGTCAAAGATTCTTTGCAGAAGTCTGAAGGATTGGTTCATTTTAACCCGAAGCTACCATTACTGTTCGCTTCACATGGAGATGGGATTTGCGAAGGAGCATGAGATAGAAAAACACTGACATCTTGAATATTCTCAGTGCTGTAAGATGCAATGCCCTAGTCACAGCCAACCCCATGATGTGGAGTACTGTCTCTTCCAGAGATCTCAGCACATGTATGTGTCCTTGTCCCTGTCCAACTCTGATCTTTACTTCACATATTTCCTCTGCTGGGCAAATTAAGAACAAGAGGATGTAATTGGACCGAGGCCATTTTGGAGCTAGATCCAGTAGACCTTTTCGTACAAAGGATAGTAGAAATTTGGACCTATCTCTTCTAAAAGGCTATTGATGCTAGGATAATTGAAGTTTTAAGAGTGAAATCACTAGAATTTTGTTTGTTGAAGATATAAAGGGATGCAGAGCGAAGGTGGGGAAAATTAGGCACAGATCAGTCGTAACCTAATTTTATGGCAGAACAAACCCAAGCGACTGAATTGCCTCTTCTAGGGCTCTGAATCATGAATGTGCCAGACCAGCAGACTACAGGTTTCCTTCCATGAAAGATATTACAGAAGCAATTTTTATTTCACAACATTCCAACGACATTCTGGTTGCCTTTACTGATACTACTTATTTTATTTCTGATTTTTAAAATTTGAATTCAAATACTCAAACTAATATGAGGGGATTTGAACCTGAGATTTTTGAATTATTAGCCCAAAATCTAGTTTATGACTCTAGCTCATCTCAAAAATTCACTGAAGCATCAGTCTAGAATTTGTGCTCAAGTCTCTGACGTGGGTCTTGCACGGGGTGTAAACGGCCAGAATTCTCCGGCCATTTACACCCCACTGCCACTGCCAGCCAGAACAGAGAATTTGGCGCTCAACCAAATCTCCATTCACTGCACCCAAAACCAGAGAATCCCAGCTGCGGTGAGATCGGAGAATCCAGCCCCACCTTTTGACTCCAAGTCGAGAGCGCTGTTTACAAGAATGTTGCCATGCTAGAAAAGTGTAGCTTGAGGAGAGATTGGATAGATTGGGGTTACTTTCCTTGGAACAAGGAAGGCTGAAGGGTGACTTGATAGAGGAGTACAAAATTATGAGGGCAAGAGAGAGTGGACAGGATAAAACTGTTCCCCTTGGTGGAGAATTCTAGACTCAGGGGACATAGATTCAAGATTCTTTTCTCCTTGGAGAGACGAAGGATGAGAGGTGACCTGATAGAGGTGTACAAGATGTTGAGGGGTATAGATCGGGTGGATTCTCGGAGGCTTTTTCCCAGGGCTGAAATGGCTGCTACGAGAGGACACTGGTTTAAGGTACAGAGGAGATGTCAGGAGTAAATTTTTCACTCAGAGGGTGGTGGGTGAGTGGAATCGGCTGCCGTCAATGGTGGTGGAGGCAAACTCGATAGGGCCTTTTAAGAGACTTCTGGATGAGTACATGGGACTTAATAGGATTGAGGGTCATAGGTAAACCTATACATAAGCCTAGGTAGGTAGGGACATGACCGGCGCAACTTGTGGGCCGAAGGGCCTGTTTAGAACATAGAACATAGAACAGTACAGCACAGAACAGGCCCTTCGGCCCACGATGTTGTGCCGAGCTTTATCTGAAACCAAGATCAAGCTATCCCACTCCCTATCATCCTGGTGTGCTCCATGTGCCTATCCAATAACCGCTTAAATGTTCCTAAAGTGTCTGACTCCACTATCACTGCAGTCCATTCCATACCCCAACCACTCTCCGCGTAAAGAACCTACCTCTGATATCTTTCCTGTATCTCCCACCACGAACCCTATAGTTATGCCCCCTTGTAATAGCTCCATCCACCCGAGGAAATAGTCTTTGAATGTTCACTCTATCTATCCCCTTCATCATTTTATAAACCTCTATTAAGTCTCCCCTCAGCCTCCTCCGCTCCAGAGAGAACAGCCCTAGCTCCCTCAACCTTTCCTCATAAGACCTACTCTTCAAACCAGGCAGCATCCTGGTAAATCTCCTCTGCACTCTTTCCAGCGCTTCCACATCCTTCTTATAGTGAGGTGACCAGAACTGTACACAATATTCCAAATGTGGTCTGACCAAGGTCCTGTACAGTTGCAGCATAACCCCACGGCTCTTAAACTCCAACCCCCTGTTAATAAAAGCTAACACACTATAGGCCTTCTTCACAGCTCTATCCACTTGAGTGGCAACCTTTAGAGATCTGTGGATATGAACCTGTGGTGAACCATCGTTGGTTCCCACTGGATAGTGCTGAGCCAGGGTCTGGCCAGTACTACAAGGATGTACATATGTTACTGTTGGGTTGTGCTATTGTTGCTGTTGGGGTTAGGGTGGGGTTGTTACACCTTTGTACTGTAGTGTTGTGGTACATCCCAGTCGGGCTCCGCCTCCTGGGAGAGGTATAAAAGTCCCTGCTCTGGCTGGGACCCCTTCAGTCTGGGATAGTGTATATAATTATTGGCTGCTTCATTACAGTAAATAAAAGCCTTTATTTCCCGAGCATCAGGCCTCGTGTTTGAGTAGCGCATCAATTTTATTTACTGTTGTTAAACTCTCATCGAAGAAAAAAAAAGAGAGTATGGAGCAGATCCTGAAGCCGGAACGCCTTACGCTAGATCCACGTGCGGTGGGCGCCTCTACCACCTTCGACCACTGGCTGAAGTGCTTCGAAGACTACCTGGCAGCCTCCGCAGCGGTCACCACAGATGATGACAGACCCTGGGTCCTTCATGCGAGGGTAAGCGACACTGTCTACCTCGCGATCCGTGCGGCCACCGATTATACCAAGGCCCTCGAGCTTCTGAAGAAGCGTTATATCAAACAGCCCAATGAAATACACGCTCGTTACCTCTTAGCCACTCGACGACGGCAGTCTGGCGAAACGATGGAGGAATATGCGAACGAGCTCCTACAGCTAGCCAGGGGCTGTGACTGCAAAGCTGTGTCGCCTGAGCAGAGCATGAACGACCTCGCCCGAGATGCGTTTGTGGCCGGGGTCGGATCGTCGTACATTCAACTTAAACTATTGGAGAAAGGTAACCTTGACCTTACCCAGGCAATCGAGCTAGCGGAGATGCTGGAGACGGCCTCCAAAAGCTTAGTATTGTATCCGGAAGACCACGTGGAGACAACGTGGCAGGAGCAGTCGCCAATGCCTCCTCGTCCCTCGGGTTCGAATGCTGCGTAATGGCGTGCTCACACTCAGGCCAGACGACGGCAGCAGCTCCGGGCGGCCCACGGTGTTACTTCTGTGGGGGAGCGAAGCATACTCGACAATGGTGTCCCGCTAAGGCTGTGTTGTGCTCCGCCTGCGGTAAGAAGGGGCACTATTCGAAAGTGTGCCGATCTAAATCTAGGAACGGCAGTGCGGCCTGCGATTCTTCAGAGCTCGGCTCTTCGTCGTCGAAATCATCGAGGGGTTCGTCCACGTGCGAGACCAGGACGATGCCATTACGGTCGACGGAGTCGGAGGTGTGTGACCACCAGGGGTCGCTGAGTTTGGCGCCATCACCCACGTGCGACCTATGGGAGCAGCCATGTTGGTCGGCACCGACCGCGAACGACCAGCAGGGGTCCTCCTCGTCGATTTCAGCTGCCTGCAGTGGCGCTCATGAACCAACGGTGGCGTCGATCATCCTGGACCAGGCCAAGCCTCATAGACTTGACAAATCTATGATAAACATCCAGGTAAATGACCACGTGATTTATTGTCTGTTTGACAGCGGGAGCACTGAGAGCTTTATCCACCCAGACACTGTGAAGCGGTGTGGACTCCGGATTCAACCTGCCAAACAGACAATCTCTATGGCATCAAGGTCCCGGTCTGTCACCGTGCTAGGGAGTTGCGTGGTAACTTTGACGGTGCAAGGCACAGTTTACGAGCGTTTCAAGCTCCTAGTGTTGCCGTACCTTTGCGCGCCAATACTTCTCGGACTAAACTTCATGGTCCACTTGAGGAGTGTAACCCTACAGTACGGTGGGCCACTCCCTTCACTGGCAGTGGGAGAACAGCAGCAGCCTCCAAATTGCCCAACGCGCCCCACCTGTAGCCTCTCGACGCTGAAGATCACCACACCCTCCCTGTTCCAGAATCTTGTGCCAGGCTGCAAGCCCATCGCGACTAAAAGTAGGCGTTACAGCGCTGAGGATCGGATCTCCATTAGATCTGAGGTTCAGCGGCTCCTCAAAGAAAGGATCATACAACCCAGCGCTAGTCCGTGGAGGGCGCAGGTTGTGGTGGTCAAGAGCGGGAACAAACCCCGGATGGTCATTGACTATAGTCAGACCATTAATCGATATACGCAGATGGATGCGTATCCTCTCCCATGCATATCTGATATGGTCAATCAGATTGCACAGTACCGGGTGTTCTCCACCATAGACCTCAAGTCTGCCTACCACCAACTCCCCATTCGCCCAGAGGACCGACAATACACGGCTTTTGAGGCGGATGGTCACTTGTATCACTTTCTCAGGGTTCCCTTTGGTGTCACCAATGGGGTCTCGGTCTTCCAGCGTGCTATGGACCGAATGGTGGACCAGAACGGGCTGCGGGCTACCTTCCCATACCTGGATAATGTCACCATCTGCGGCCATGACCAGCAGGACCATGACACGAATCTCCTGAATTTCCTACGCACTGCATCTCGCCTGAACTTGACCTACAACAGGGAGAAGTGTGTGTTTCGCACGCGCCGTTTAGCCATCCTAGGATACGTGGTGGAAAACGGGGTCATTGGCCCTGATCCAGACCTTATGCGCCCCCTTTCTGAACTTCCCTTGCCTGCTAGGGCAAAAGCACTGAGAAGATGCTTAGGCTTCTTCTCTTATTATGCGCAGTGGGTTCCCAACTACGCGGACAAAGCCCGTCCGCTCATTAAGTCCATGACTTTTCCCCTAACGCCAGAGGCCCGATTGGCCTTCGATAAATTAAAAGCCAACATCGTGAAAGCTACGATGCACGCTGTTGACGAGTCCATCCCCTTTCAGGTGGAGAACGATGCATCTGATTTTGCCCTGGCCGCCACACTTAACCAGGCGGGCAGGCCCGTCGCATTTTTTTCCCGCACCCTCCAAGGCCCCAAAATCCGGCATTCAGCGGTGGAAAAGGAAGCCCAGGCCATTGTGGAGGCCGTCAGGCACTGGCGCCATTACTTGGCGGGAAAACGGTTCACCCTGATCACGGACCAGCGGTCCGTGGCGTTCATGTTTAATAACACGCAGAGGGGCAAGATCAAGAACGACAAGATCTTGCGGTGGAGAATTGAACTCTCCACCTATAACTACGACATCATGTACCGTCCAGGGAAACTCAATGAGCCCTCGGATGCCCTCTCGCGTGGAACATGCGCCAGTATACAGGAGGACCGTTTGCAGGCTCTCCATAATGACCTATGCCATCTTGGGGTCACTCGGCTCTACCACTTTATAAAAGCCCGCAACCTGCCCTACACGGTGGAGGACGTCAGGTCCGTAACAAGAAGCTGTCGGGTTTGCGCGGAATGCAAACCGCACTTTTACTGACCTGACCAGGCACATTTAGTCAAGGCCACTCGTCCCTTCGAGAGACTGAGTGTCGATTTTAAGGGCCCCCTTCCCTCAACAGATCAGAATGTGTACTTCCTCAATATCATTGACGAGTACTCTAGGTTCCCTTTTGTTGTTCCCTGCTCTGATACATCCGCTGCCACGGTTATCAAGGCATACCATGATCTCTTTACCCTGTTCGGGTACCCCGGCTACATCCATAGCGACAGGGGCTCGTTGTTCATGAGCGATGACTTGAGGCAATTCCTGCTCTCCTACGGGATTGCCTCTAGTAGGACCACGAGCTACAACCCTAGGGGTAACGGACAGGTGGAACGTGAGAATGCTACAGTCTGGAAGGCTGTCTTACTGGCGTTGAAGTCAAAAAGTCTTCCAGTCTCCCGTTGGCAAGAGGTGCTCCCTGATGCGCTCCATTCTATTCGCTCCCTCCTGTGTACGGCAACCAATGCTACTCCCCATGAGAGGATGTTTTCATTCCCTCGGAAGTCTTCCTCGGGGACCTCATTACCATCTTGTTTGACGTACTCAGGACCTGTCCTCCTGCGGCGACATGTAAGGGCCCGCAAGTCCGACCCGTTGGTCGAACAGGTCCATCTCCTCCACGCCAACCCTCAGTATGCCTATGTGGCATACCCTGACGGGCGAGAGGACACGGTCTCGATCCGAGACCTGGCGCCACCAGGGGACGTAGCAACCCCTGTCGCTCTCGTACCCCCTGTTACAAACCCCTTAACTCTTGTTTCTCCCCCGGACACGGCGCGGGCAGCATCGGGACCATTGCTTAACCCTTTTACTCCCGTGAACAGCTTGCCTGAGTCCAGAGGATGGTCGCCACTGCAGGGCGTGTCAGGACCCCATGGACTACCGTCACCTCAGGGTCAACCGGCCTGTGAGTCCGTGGAAGAACAGCTGGACGCCGCCTTGGGGAGAACACCACCGCAAGTGCCTACTCCGGTGTCACCGCCGGTATTGAGGAGGTCACACCAACGGTGCGGTCCCCCTGACCGTCTGAACTTATAGACTGATGACACTTTATTCTGTTTTTTTGTACCCCGCCGGCCTTTGTTCTCAAAGGAGGGGTGAATGTGGTGAACCATCGTTGGTTCCCACTGGATAGTACTGAGCCAGGGTCTGGCCAGTACTACAAGGATGTACATATGTTACTGTTGGGTTGTGCTACTTGTTGCTGTTGGGGTTAGGGTGGGGTTGTTACACCTTTGTACTGTAGTGTTGTGGTACATCCCAGTCGGGCTCCGCCTCCTGGGAGAGGTATAAAAGTCCCTGCTCTGGCTGGGACCCCTTCAGTCTGGGATCGTGTATATAATTATTGGCTGCTTCATTACAGTAAATAAAAGCCTTTATTTCCCGAGCATCTCGCCTCGTGTTTGATAACGCGCATCAGAACCCCAAGATCTCTCTGTTCCTCCACAGTCTTCAGAACCCTACCTTTGACCCTGTAATCCACATTTAAATTTGTCGTACCAAAATGAATCACCTCACATTTCTCAGGGTTAAACTCCATTTGCCATTTTTCAGCCCAGCTTTGCATCCTATCTATGTCTCTTTGCAGCCTACAACAGCCCTCCACCTCATCCACTACTCCACCAATCTTGGTGTCATCAGCAAATTTACTGATCCACCCTTCAGCCCCCTCCTCTAAGTCATTAATAAAAATCACAAAGAGCAGAGGACCAAGCACTGATCCCTGTGGCACTCCGCTAGCAACCTGCCTCCAATCCGAAAATTTTCCATCCACCACCACCCTCTGGGTGCTGTATTTTTTCTATGTTCTATAAGTGGTAGCAGCAGGTGTACTGGGGACATGAGGAAGA
The DNA here is from genome assembly GCF_964213995.1 of Mustelus asterias. Classification (NCBI taxonomy): domain Eukaryota; kingdom Metazoa; phylum Chordata; class Chondrichthyes; order Carcharhiniformes; family Triakidae; genus Mustelus; species Mustelus asterias. The sequence goes on along the minus strand of NC_135815.1, from coordinate 62,479,126 downwards.
CTTTTTTACGCAGAGGGTGGTCGGTGTCTGGAATTCATTGCTCAAGTTGGTGGAGAAGGTAGAGACCCTAAACTCTTTTAAAAGGTACATGGATCTGCATCTTAAGTGCTGTAAGTTACAGGACATTAGGTCAGGTGCACGAAGGTGGGATTAGGAAGAGCTATTGGGTGTCTTTGGGCTGGCATGGGCATGATAGGCTGAATGGCCTTCTTCTGCGCTGTAACATTTCTATGGTTCAATGGTTTTAAATCACACCTCTCCCTCTAAAATCCAAAACCTCCCCAACTGAAAGCATATATACAAACAAGGAAAAAACATATATACAGATAACAAGGACTACTATTTTACAGAGCATTGCAAGCCACCGCATTCCCCAGCATAAAGTCCCTTCAGACAGTTCACATGGACATAATAGCCGTAATTGTACTGCCCCGCCACCACGGGAATCGGAGCAGACGAGGTCTATTGGCCTTGGGCGGAATATTACGCTTTCAGGATGAGCGAGGCGGCACAGTAGCACAGTGGTTAGCACTGCTGCTTCACAGCTCCAGGGACCTGGGTTCGATTCCCGGCTTGGGTCACTGTCTGTGTGGAGTTTGCACATTCTCCTCGTGTCTGCGTGGGTTTCCTCCGGGTGCTCTGGTTTCCTCCCACAGTCCAAAGATGTGCAGGTTAGGTTGATTGGCCATGCTAAAAAATTGCCCCTTAGTGTCCTGGGATGCGTAGATTAGAGGGATTAGCGGGTAAAATATGTAGGGATATGGGGGTAGGGCCTGAGTGGGATTGTGGTCGGTGCAGACTCGATGGGTCGAAAGGCCTCTTTCTGTACTGTAGGGTTTCTTTGATTCTATGATTTCTAGGAGGCCGTAAAATCCCGCCCTGCGAGTCTATCAGGGGGATGGTGGTTTTATAAAGGCTGTTTCATTATTTCAGGAACCTCTTCCAGCGTAGTCTCCTGGGATTCTGGAAGATCCTTCTGCTCAGCATGAGGTCCCTCTCTGACAAGACTGCAGGTGGCTGGTCCCACTGATGCTGTTTCCTCCCTTGGAGTGACTGACCCTGACTCTGAAATACGAGGCTCAGGCAAATCGTCGTTTGTGGGGATTCCCACCTTTGATTCCCACTGGTCCACATGTCCTCTCCAAACCAGCTCATCCCTGATCTGTACTGTGTAGGACAAGAGTCCTGTTTGTGCAACAATGGCAGCCGGTATCCACTTCCACCCAGAAATATAATTCCTGGCCAGAACAAACTCCATTTTCTGAAAAAGTCTCGACTTCGCACTCCTTGCTCTTCTGGCCATCTGTCCCTCTTGGTTCTGTTCAACCATATCTCAGGTCTCCTCCAGCCACAGCAGGAACATAGGAATTAGGAGCAAGAGTCGGCAATTCAGCCCTTTGAGCCTTTGAGGTGACACATGTGGGGGCATAAATACTTGTGTCAATCTGGTGGTCTGTCGCTGTGCCATTCTATATGATCATGGTTAATCTCCATCTCATCCTAACTCCACTTCCCTGCCTTTTCCCCATAGCTCTTTATCCTGCTTTTGATCAAATATTTATCTATCTCTTTCTTGAATCGACTGATTGATTCTGCATCCACTGTCCTCTGGGGCAGTGAGTTCTATAGATTCACAACCCTCTGTCAGAAGTAGCTGCTCCTTATCTCTGTCTTGAACCTCCCCCCTCTTACTCTACAACTATGACTTCCAATCCTAGACTGATCTAGAAGGGAGAACATTTGGTCCCCACCCATCCAGCATGAAACCCCTATAACTTAGGGCAATTTCTTTGGAGACAGGGTCGGCGAGTCGGGAAATTCCCTAACTTGTGCACCGGTCTCAGAAGCAAAACTCCAGACCGATGTCTCTATTTCCACATGTTGCTGTGCCCCACCTTTCCCCCGTCAACTATTCCCCATCGAGTCATTTTTGCATTCGAGACTGCACAGTCATCCTTGTTAGCATTTTATTTTATTTATTCGATCTTGGGATGCAGCATCCCTGGATAGACCTGCTTTTGTTGCTCATCCTATTACCGTACACTAAAAACCCTAGTACTGAATAAACAATCCATGGATTTGCATTTTCCATTGATTTGTGAGCTCATTCCTTCCATCTAAGTAGTTTCGTTTACATCCAGACACCTCCTGAAATTTATGTGCCTGTTTTGTGACTTACTTTAGCTTTGTTGAATCTAATAGCCTGTCAGCGATGGTGTAACTGCTTGGCATTCGCCACCAGAACCAGATGGAAAATTTGGCTTCAGTGTTAACTTTTTAAACTTTATGAAGTAGTTTCTTTTCTTAGTTCAATTTTTGCAATTTTAATAAAACCTTGGCCAAAGAATAGGTCAATAAATCTAACAAAAATAGATTCTTTTATGCAAGTAAAATTCAGCCACTATCTTTTCCAAGCTGTTACATATTACCATCTTAATAAGAAAGTCTAATGAAGTAGAGTTTCTACTTTGGATGCAATCGGTGACCCGAATGCAAATTGTGCCCAAAATTGCACCAGTTTTGAAAGCTTTTTTCTCAATTTTCCATGAGACTCATTTGCATATCAGTAAAAAAACAAAATCAGCCATGAACAAGAGCAATCAGGCATTGCTTTAAAATATAATTTTTAAATAATTTAAATAAATATTCTTCTATATATTTAAGAATGGAAATTTAATGTAGTTTTATTCAAAGAGGTAAAAGTAAATTTATTACAAATAGCTTTTTTTAAAATCACTGTCAATTCACCATCTGTGGGTAGTCCGATTTTAAATCACTGAAAATGAGATAAAAGTTATACTGAACTGTTTATTAATTATATGGGGGTACAGTAGTCAGTTTCAAAGATACCTTTTATAAAAATACATTCAAACACTTTCAAAACATGCTGATTAATGTCCCCATGCCCAGGAAGGGCAACTTAACTTTTAGGGGGCGATCTTACCAAAGCAATTCTAAGTCTAGGACAGGCGGAAAACAGGAGAGTTTCTCACCCTTTTTTGGGCAAGTTCAAATCCAGAATCTTATGCACTTATAGAACATAGAACAGTACAGCACAGAACAGGCCCTTCAGCCCACGATGTTGTGCCGAGCTTTGTCTGAAACCCAAATCAAGCTATTTCCTCCCTATCATCCCGAAGTACTCTATGTGCCTATCCAATAGCTTCTTAAATGTTCCTAAAGTTTCTGACTCCACTATCCCTGCAGGCAGTCCATTCCACACCCCAACCACTCTCTGAGTAAAAAACCTACCTCGGACATCCTTCCTATATCCCCCACCATGAACCCTATAGTTATGCCCCCTAGTTACCACTCCATTCACCTGAGGAAATAGTCTTTGAACGTTCACTCTATCTATCCCTCTCATCATCTTATAAACCTCTATCAAGTTTCCTCTCAACCTCCTCCACTCCAAAGAGAAAAGCCCAAGTTCCCTCAACCTTTCCTCATAAGACCTACCCTCCAAACCAGGCAGCATCCTGGTAAATCTCCTCTGCACTCTTTCCAGTGTCTCCACATCCTTCTTATAGTGAGGTGACCAGAACTGCACACAATATTCCAAATGTGGTCTCACCAAGGTCCTGTACAGTTGCAGCATAACCCCACGGCTCTTAAACTCAAACCCCCTGTTAATGAACGCCAACACACTATAGGCCTTCTTCACGGCTCTATCCACTTGAGTGGCAACCATTAGAGATCTATGGATATGAACCCCAAGATCTCTCTGTTCCTCCACATTCTTCAGAACCCTACCTTTGACCCTGTAATCCACATTTAAATTTGTCCTACCAAAATGAATCACCTCGCATTTGTCAGGGTTAAACTCCATTTGCCATTTTTCAGCCCAGCTCTGTATCCTATCTATATCTCTTTGCAGCCTACAACAGCCCTCCACCTCATCCACTACTCCACCAATCTTGGTGTCATCAGAGAATTTACTGATCCACCCTTCAGCCCCCTCCTCCAAGTCATTTGTAAAAATGACAAATAGCAGAGGACCAAGCACTGATCCCTATGGCACTCCGCTGGTAACCGGTTTCCAGTCCGAAAATTTTCCATCCACCACCACCCTCTGTCTTCTGTTAGATAGCCAGTTACCTATCCAATCGGCCAAATTTCCCTCTATCCCACACATCCTTACTTTCTTCATAAGCCGACCATGGGGGACTTTATCAAACGCCTTACTAAAATCCATGTATATGACATCAACTGCACTACCTTCATCTACATACTTAGTTACCTCCTCAAAAACTTCTATCAAATTTGTGAGGCAAGACTTGCCCTTCACAAATCCGTGTTGACTATCCCGGATTAAGCTGCATCTTTCTAAATGGTCGTAAATCCTATCCCTGAGGACCTTTTCCATCAACTTACCGACCACTGAAGTAAGACTAAGCGGCCTATAATTACCAGGGTCATTTCTATTCCCTTTCTTAAACAGAGGAACCACATTCGCCACTCTCCAGTCCTCTGGCACCACCCCCGTGGACAGTGAGGACGCAAAGATCAATGCCAAAGGCTCTGCTATCTCATCCCTTGCCTCCCAAAGACTCCTAGGATATATTTCATCAGGCCCAGGGGACTTATCAACTTTCAGTTTATTCAAAATTGCTAGTACATCTTCCCTCTGAACATCTACTTCATCCAGCCTATCAGCCTGTGACATCCTCTCTTCCTCAAAAACATGGCCCCTCTCCTTGGTGAACACCGAAGAAAAGTATTCATTCATCACCTCTCCTATCTCTTCTGACTCCATGCACAAATTCCCACTGCCGTCCTTGACCGGCCCCAACCTCACCCTGGTCATTCTTTTATTCCTCACATAAGAGTAAAAAGCCTTGGGGTTTTCCTTGATCCGACCCGCCAAGGACTTCTCATGTCCCCTCCTAGCTCTCCTAAGCCCCTTTTTCAGCTCATTTCTTGCTAACTTGTGACCCTCCATCGAGCCAATTGAACCTTGTTTTCTCAACCTTACATACGCTTCCTTCTTCCTCTTGACAAGACATTCCACCTCTTTTGTGAACCATGGTTCCCTCACTCGGCCATTTCCTCTCTGCCTGGCAGGGACATACCTATCAAGGACATGCAGTATTTGTTCCTTGAAAAAGTTCCACTTTTCATTAGTGCCTTTCCCTGACAATTTTTGTTCCCATCCTATGCTTCCTAATTCCCGCCTGATTGCATCATAATTACCTCTCCCCCAATTGTAAACTATGCCCTGCCGTATGGCCCTCTCCCTCTCCATTGCAATAACAAAAGACACCGAATTGTGGTCACTATCTCCAAAGTGCTCTCCCACAACCAAATCCAACACTTGGCCCGGTTCATTTCCCATTACCAAATCCAATGTGGCCCCACCTCTTGTCGGCTTATCCACATATTGTGTCAGGAACCCCTCCTGCACACACTGCACAAAAACCTCCCCATCCGAACTATTCGACCTATAAAGGCTCCAATCAATATTTGGAAAGTTAAAGTCCCCCATGACAACTACCCTGTGACCTCCACACCTATCCATGATCTGCTTAGCAATTTCTTCCTCCACATCTCTATTACTATTTGGGGGCCTATAGTAAACTCCTAACAACGTGACCGCTCCTTTCCTATTCCTAACCTCAGCCCATATTACCTCTGTAGGCAGATCCCCTTCGAAATGCCTTTCTGCAGCCGTTACACTCTCCTTGATTAACAGTGCCACTCCTCCACTTCTTTTACCAGCTACCCTACACTTACTGAAACATCTATACCCCGGAACTTCCAACAACCATTCCTGTCCTTGTTCTACCCATGTCTCCGTAATGGCCACAACATCGTAGTCCCAAGTGCCAATCCACGCCCCAAGTTCACCTACCTTATTTCGGATGCTCCTTGCATTGAAGTAGACACACTTCAACCCACCTTCTTGTCTGCTGGTACCCACCTTTGACCATGATACCCTTCCCAGTACCTCACTACACTCACTGACCTCTGGACTACAACTCCTTTTCCCATCCTCCTGACAAATTAGTTTAAACCCCCCCGAAGAGCTGTAGCAAATTTTTCTCCCAGGATATTGGTGCCCCTCTGGTTCAGGTGCACCCCGTCCTGTTGGTACAGGTCCCACCTTCCCCAGAAAGTGTTCCAATTATCCACATAGCTGAAACCCTCCCTCCTACACCATCCCTGCATCCATGTGTTTAACTGCACTCTCTCCCTGTTCCTCAACTCGCTATCCCGTGGCACTGGCAACATACCAGAGATGACAACCTGTTTTGTCCTGGCTCTCAGCTTCCACCCAAGCTCCCTGAATTCCTGTTTTAAATCCCCGTCCCCTCTCTTACCTATGTCTTTGGTGCCGACGTGCACCACAACTTGTGACTGTTCCCCCTCCCCCTTTAGAATCCTGAAGACACGGTCGGAGATGTCACGGACCCTGGCATCTGGGAGGCAACATACCATCTGTGAGTTTCTCTTGTTGCCACAGAACCTCCTATCTATCCCTCTAACTAACGAGTCCCCAATAACTATAGCTCTACCGCTCTCCCCCTTTCCCTTCTGAGCCACAGGGACGGACTCAGCGCTGGCGATCTGGTCACTGCGGCTTACCACTGGTAGGTCTCCCCCCTCACCTGTATCCAAAGTGGAATACTTGTTGCTAAGGGGAACGACCACAGGGGATCCCCGCACCGACTGCTTCCTCCCAGCCCCTCTCACTGTCACCCATCTATTTTCATTCCCTGGAGCAACTATATCCCTGAAGCTTGTGTCTATGGCCCTCTCTGCCTCCCTGATGACCCTCAGCTCATCCAACTCCAGGTCTTGGAGGAGCTGCAGGTGGTGCACCTCCCACAGGTGTAATCAGCAGGGACACTGACGGTGTCCCTCACCTCAAACATTCTGCAGGAGGTACATTGCACTGCCTTCACTTCCATCCCCTCCATATAACTTACTGCTACAAAGAAAAAGAATTGCTCCAATGGAACACTGAACCCTTTTTCCCCTTCCTCAGAGTGCACTGGGAAAGAAGTTTAAAAAGCAGGAACACAGAGCGGTGACAGTTTAAAGAGTGGGAACACAGAGCGGTGACAGTTTAAAAAGCAGGAACACAGAGCGGTGACAGTTTAAAAAGCAGGAACACAGAGCGGTGACAGTTTAAAAAGCAGGAACACAGAGCGGTGACAGTTTAAAAAGTGGGAACACAGAGCGGTGACAGTTTAAAAAGCAGGAACACAGAGCGGTGACAGTTTAAAGAGTGGGAACACAGAGCGGTGACAGTTTAAAAAGCAGGAACACAGAGCGGTGACAGTTTAAAAAGCAGGAACACAGAGCGGTGACAGTTTAAAGAGTGGGAACACAGAGCGGTGACAGTTTAAAAAGCAGGAACATAGTGCGGTGACAGTTTTTGAAAAAAAAATAGTTAATTGGTGAAAGAAAGAGGAGTAGGGTGGACACAGAGGATAAGGATTATTGCTTTTGCGGAGGGATAAACAGCCTGTATCGTTGCTGTATTTTGATGCATGTTTCAATTACATTCAATACATAAAAATGACATTAAACACAAATTGATTTCCTGAGATCTTGTGTGCTAGTTTGGGATGGATCATACTAGAAGTCAGCCCCATCCAGAACACTGGCTACATCCTCAGCGTGAATTAATCATCATTGAGAGCTTTCATTAACAGTACTCGCTTGCAAGCCTTTGGGGAGAGTCAAAGGGTGTGATCTCACCATGGTGCCCTGCCAGCCAATGGGCGGAACGAGCCAGTAAGATCGCACGAGAGTTGAGGAATTAGGCCAAAGTATCAGACATACAGGTTTGGTTAGCAGGGGTGATCCAGATTCCAGATTCTGGGTCCACCCTACAGCCCAATGCATTCCATAAATCTTTATCGCGAGGCAAGGCTTCCTGTTGCAATCTAAGAACATCATTGATGGCTGTCATGGGTTTCTCAGAGGCAGGTCCATCTGCGTCCGGATTTTTCCCCTGCCTCATCATTCGGGGCACAATCATCTGACAAGTTTTAGAAACCAATTTGGCCGCCTCATCTGCCCTATGTTTACCTAAAGTGACAGGGTCTTTACCAGCTGTATGGGCGGTGCACTTAATCACTGCAATGTGTTCAGGCAGAAGAAGGGCCTGTAGCAAGTCAGACACCAGTTGTTTGTGTGAAATAGGGGTGCCGGATGATGTAAGGAATCCTCTAACCCTCCACAGTTGTCCAAAGTCATGGACAACTCCAAAGGCATATTGGGAGTCCGTGTAAATGTTAACATTCAAACTCCGACCCAGAACACAAGCTCTGATGAGGGCAAACAGTTCGGCTTGCTGAGCCGAGAAAGGGGTCTCAAAAGCTGCTGATTCCAAAATAACCCCCTGGTCATTCACAACTGGGCGGCACGGTAGCACAGTGGTTAGCACTGCTTCACAGCTCCAGGGACCTGGGTTCGATTCCCGGCTTGGGTCACTGTCTGTGTGGAGTTTGCACATTCTCCTCGTGTCTGCGTGGGTTTCCTCCGGGTGCTCCGGTTTCCTCCCACAGTCCAAAGATGTGCGGGTTAGGTTGATTGGCCATGCTAAAAAATTGCCCATTAGTGTCCTGAGATGTGTCGGTTAGGGGGATTAGTGGGTAAATATGTAGGGATATGGGGATAGGGCCTGGGTGGGATTGTGGCCGGTGCAGACTCGATGGGCCAAATGGCCTCTTTCTGTACTGTAGGGTTTCTATGATTCTATGATTCTAATAGCGTACCCTGAGAGCCGATGGCCTCTCTCATCAATGGAGGCACTGCCATCGGTGAACATAATGAGATCGGGGTTCGTCAGGGGAATTTCAGAGAGATCGGGGCGCACAGTGGTGTCTTCCCTAAGAAGGACGGAGCAGTCATGTGGAGGGGAATCAGCAACCTGGGGGGGGGGGGGGGGTGGCTCAGGAAATTAGCTGGATTAATAACAGTGCAATGCTTAAAGGTAAGCTGAGGATTATTAAGCAAATAAATCTCATATCGGTTCTGTCTAGCCGCAGTCAGATGTTGAGTCTGTAACTGGCCTAACAGTGCTGCCACTGCGTGAATGGTCAGTTTGTTGGGCGTCGGGGCTGGGACAGTAGGGACTGGGACTGGGACTGGTGACGTTAATTACAATTGGGGTCTGCGAACCTAACATGCCAGGGAGAGGGGAGTACAGGGTCGAGTGTTGTCCCTGGTACGGGGGAGGCGCAGTTTTACCCTCAGGAGAAGGGGCAGTTGGACCAGGGATCTCTTCCCGTGTATCGGCATCCGCATTAGATGCCGCCGGGGGTGGTTCAGCTAAGGGCTGCTCTTGAGGCGGGTGAGGCGGAAGAGGTGTAGTTGCCCCTGTCATCCAATGGTGTAGATCCTCATCTGTATCATTATCAGTCACCTTAATGCCATCCATCATGTTCCCTATCTCAGAAGCCTCACAATCCTTGAGAGAACGTTTCTTATGTAAGCATTCCCTTTTCAACACCTCAACCGGTTTTGGAGTCCCTCCCTCCATTAATTCTATTCCCAACTTAACAGCATTGTCCTGCCAGCTGGATCGGAGACTCCTTCATCTTCCTTCCCATATTCTTTTAGCCAAATTTGTTGCTGCGCAGCTTTAACAAGTTGGATATTTTTGGTCCCTCCTGGGGGCCATTCGGATGGCCCTAGTTTATGGGTCAATGCCCCCGACAATTGTCTCAATTTGGTGGCTTTATCCAGATACTTTTCGCAAAGCATTTGTAAGGCTGAATTTGTCTGATTGGTTGTATCCAAATAGTTCCCCATTTTAAAACAAACTGTTGTATTCACTCAATACCCCGATAAATTCAATTCGAGCTCTAACAATTCTATCAGCACCTCACCAGTTTCCTGGTGACCCTCGCCGATCAATGAACTACGGTTCTGCTCAATTATTCGCTGACTAATTATTTTCTACCTCACCGTTTTCACAGTGACCCAAATAACAACCGACTTGGAGTTGCACAAGCTGACGAAATCACAGGCTATTCCGTCGGGGCGGCTGGCGACAACAAACGAAAGGTCAACAAACACCAGAATGACAGGGCAGAGGAAAACCAAGTGGTTGTATCAACGGTACTCATGCACTTGGGTGGCCAATTCCTCAGTCCCGGACTCGGTGCTGCTCACTCTAACACCGTTTTCTGTCGTCTGCCGACCGTTGGAATCCCACTTTTGACACAAATGATAATCTCAATTTGCACTCTATCAGGCTTGGTTCGACAACAAACCGATTCAACTCCAGATGTTTAATCAACCTCTTTATTCATTTAGTTCATTATGTTACGACGCCGGGTCAGTCTTCCTTAATGATGCAGGCTAACAAAGCCTGCAGCCCTCAGGGGAGACTGAACACACTTCTTTGTTTTGGTACAATACAAATACTTTTTTCTAACGCATGCAAGCGACCCGATAGCCTACCAGCTATAGCCCCAATATACCCGTTACCAATCAGAGGATAATAATGCTTCGTGCACTCCTCGTGCTGACCTTCACTGGCCAGTCACATTCTGTGCACGTACGCTGCAACACAGAACACTTGTGTGATAACAAGTGATCTCAGCTGCATTCAGCTTATCTTAGCAGGCAGTTGTCTGCAGAACAAGGCCATATCATCACATCACCTCACCCAATCGCCAGGAGCCAGGCAATAGTTTATACTCACTTATACTATAATACTGTAAGCATTAGATTATTAATAGTTTCTACAATTAAGGAAGACATCACTATCCAAGCATCACTACACATATATCCACATCCACAGTTGGATGATGAGAAATTTGTTGAGTGTATTCAGGAGGAATTTCTCATTCGGTATGTGGATCGCCCGACTAGAAAGCGGGCAAAACTTGACCCCCTCTTGGGAAATAAGGAAGAGCAGGTGACAGAAGTGTTAGTGAGGGATCACTTTGGGACCAGTGACCATAATTCTATAAGTTTCGAGATAGCTATGGAGAATGATAGGCCTGGCCCAAAAGTTAAAATTCTAAATTGGCGGAAGGCCAATTTTGATAGTATCAGGTAGGAACCTTCAAAAGTTAATTAGGGGAGTCTGTGGGAAGGCAAAGGGACATCTGATAAGTGGGAGGCTTTCAAAAGTGCGTTAACCAGGGTTCAGGGTAAGCAGATTCCTCTGAGAGTGAAGGGCAAGGCTGGTAGAGTAAGGAACCCTGGATAACTTGGGATATTGAGGCACTGGTCAAGAAGAAGAAGGAGGCACATGACATGCATCGGCAGCTGGGATCAAGTGAATCCCTTGAAGAGTATAGGGGTGTAGGAGTAGAGTTAAGAGAGAAATCAGGAGGGCAAAAAGGGGACGTGAGATTGTTTTGGCAGATAAGGCAAAGGAGAATCCAAAATGCTTCTACAAATACATAAACGCCAAAAGAGTAACAAGGGAGAGAGTAGGGCCTCTTAAGGATCAAAAAGGTCATCTGTGTGCGGATCCACAAGAGATGGGTGAGATCCTAAATGAATATTTCTCATCAGTATTTACTGTTGAGAAAAGCATGGATGTTAGGGAACTTAGGGAAATAAATAGTGATGTCTTGAGGAACCCAAAGATGTGCGGGTTAGGTTGATTGGCCGTGTTAAAATTGCCCCTTAGTGTCCGGAGATGCGTAGGTTAGAGGGATTAGCGGGTAAATATGTAGGGATATGGGGGTAGGGCCTGGGTGGGATTGTAGTCGGTGCAGACTCGATGGGCCAAATGGCCTCTTTCTGCACTGTAGGGTTTCTATGAGTGTACATATTACAGATAAGGAGTTGCTGGAAGTCTTAAAGTGCACCAAGGTAAATAAATCCTCAGGACCTGATGAACTGTATCCCAGGACATTGTGGGAGACTGGGGAGGAAATTGCGGGTCCCCGAGCAGAGATATTTGAATCATCGATAGCCACAGGTGAGGTGCCTGAAGATTGGAGGGTGGCAAATGTTGTGCCTTTGTTCAAAAAGGGCTGCAGGGAAAAGCCTGGGAACTACAGACCAGTGAGCCTCACATCTTGTGTGTAAGTTGTTGAAAGGTATTTTGAGAGACATGATTTACAGGTGCTTAGAGACATAAGGACTGATTAGGGAAAGTCAGCATGGCTTTGTGAGCGGAAAATCATGTCTCACAAATTTAATAGAGGTTTTTTGAAGGGGTAACCAAGAAGGTAGATAAGAGCATGTTGTCTACATGGACTTTAGCAAGGCCTTTGACAAGGTACTGCATGGTAGGTTGTTGCATAAGGCTAAATCTCACGGGATCCAGGGTGAGGTAGCTAAATAGATACAAAATTGGCTTGATAACAGAAGCCAGAGGGTGGTTGTTCAAACTGGAGACCTGTGACCAGCGGTGTGCCTCAGGGATCGGTGCTGGGTCCGCTGTTATTTGTCATTTATATTAATGATTTGGATGAGAATATAGGAGGCATGATTAGTAAGTTTGTAGATGATGCCAAGATTAGTGGCAGAGTGGACAGCGAAGAAGGTTACCTTGGATTGCAATGGGATCTTGATCAATTGGACCAGTGGGCTGACGAATGGCAGATGGAGTTTAATTTAGATAAATGCAAGGTGATGCATTTTGGAAGATTGAACCAGGGCAGGACTTACTCAGTTAATGGTAGGGCGTTGGGGAGAGTTACAGAACAAAGAGATCCAGGGGTACAGGTTCATAGCTTCTTGAAAGTGGATTCACAGTGGACAGAGTGGTGAAGAAGGCATTCAGCGTGTTTGGTTTCATTGATCAGAACATTGAATACAGGAGTTGAGACGTCTTGTTGAAGCTGTACAAGACATTGGTAAGGCCACACTTGGAACACTGTGTACAGTTCTGGTCACCCTATTATAGAAAGGATATTATTAAACTAGAAAAAGTGCAGAAAAGATTTACTAGGATGCTACTGGGATTTGATGGTTTGAGTTATAAGGAAAGGCTGGATAGACTGGGACTTTTTTCTCTGGGGCGTAGGAGGCTGAGGGACAATCTTATAGAGGTTATAAAATAATGAGGGTCACAGATCAGCTATATAGTCAATATCTTTTCCCAAAGGTAGGGGAGTCTAAAACCAGAGGGCATAGGTTTAGGGTGAGAGGGGAGAGATACAAAAGTGTCCAGGGGGCAACTTTCTCACACAGAGGGTGGTGAGTGTCTGGAACAAGCTGCCAGAGATAGTAGTAGAGGTGGGTACAATTTTGTCCTTTAAAAAGCATTACATGGGTAAGATGGGTATAGAAGGATATGGGCCAAATGCGGGCAATTGGGACTAGCTTAGGGGTTTAAAAAAAGAGCAGCATGGACAAGTTGGGCCGAAGGGCCTGTTCATAGAGTCATAGTCATAAAGTCGTAGAGGTTTACAGCATGGAAACAGGCCCTTCGGCTCAACTTGTCCATGCCGCCCTTTTTTTTTAAACCCCTAAGCCAATTCCAATTGCCCGCATTTGGCCCATATGCAAAGAGACATTGATAGGATGCAGAGCTGGTCCGAAAAATGGCAGATAAAGTTTAACCCTGATAAGTGCGAGGTGATTCATTTTGGTAGGACAAATTTGAATGCGGATTACAGGGTCAAAGGTAGGGTTCTGAGGAATGTGGAGGAATAGAGAGATCTTGGGGTTCATATCCACAGATCTCTGAAGGTTGCCACTCAAGTGGATAGAGCCGTGAAGAAGGCCTATAGTGTGTTAGCGTTTATTAACAGGGGGTTTGAGTTTAAGAGCCGTAGGGTTATGCTGCAACTGTACAGGACCTTGGTGAGACCACATTTGGAATATTGCGTGCAGTTCTGGTCACCTCACTATAAGAAGGATGTGGAAGCACTGGAAAGAGTGCAAAGGAGATTTACAACAGCCTGGTTTGCAAGGTAGGTCTTATGAGGAAAGGTTGAGGGAGCTAGGGCTGTTCTCACTGGAGCGGAGGAGGTTGAGAGGAGACTTAATTGAGGTTTATAAGATGATGAGGGGGATAGATAGAGTGGACGTCCAGAGACTATTTCCTCGGGTGGATGTAGCTGTTACTAGGGGGCACAACTATAAGGTTCATGGTGGAAGATATAGGAGGGATGTCCGAGGTAGGTTCTTTACTCAGAGAGTGGTTGGGGTGTGGAATTGGCTGCCTGCTGTGATAGTGGAGTCGGACACTTTCGGAACTTTCAAGCGGTTATTGGATAGGCACATGGAGCACACTAGAATGATAGGGAGTGGGATAGCTTGATCTTGGTTTCGGACAAAGCTCGGCACAACATCATGGGCCGAAGGGCCTGTACTATGCTGTACTGTTCTATGTTCTATCCTCCCATACCTATCTTACGTATGTAACTGTCTGAATGCTTTTTAAAGGACAGAATTGCACCCACCTCTATTACTACCTCTGGCAGCTTGTTCCAGACACTCACCACCCTCTGTATGAAAAAATTGCCCCTCTGGACATTTTTGTATCTCTCCCCTCTCACCTTAAACCTATGCCCTCTAGTTTTAGATCCCTCTAACTTTGGGAAAAGATATTGACTATCTAGCTGATCTATGCCCCTCATTATTTTATAGACCTCTGTACGATCACCCCTCAGCCTCCTACGCTCCAGAGAAAAAAGTCCCAGTCTATCCAGCCTCTCCTTATAACTCAAACCATCAAGTCCCGGTAGCATCCTAGTAAATCTTTTCTGCACTCTTTCTAGTTTAATAATATCCTTTCTATAATAGGGTGACCAGAATTGTACACAGTACTCCAAGTGTGGCCTTACCAATGTCTTGTACAACTTCAACAAGACGTCCCAACTCCTGTATTCAATGTTCTGACCAATGAAACCAAGCATGCTGAATGCCTTCTTCACCGCTCTGTCCACTTATGACTCCACTTTCAAGGACCTATGAACATGTACCCCTAGATCTCTTTGTTCTGTAACTCTCCCCAGCGCCCTACCATTAACTGAGTAAGTCCTGCCCTGGTTCAACCTACCAAATCCCATGCTGTAACCCTCTGTGACTCTATGACTCTATTTCCAGCATCTGCAGTATTTTGCTTCTGCCGCAGCTGAGAAGATTTCTGCTGTGGCAATACCAGACCACAGTAAGAAGTTTAACAACACCAGGTTAAAGTCCAACAGGTTTATTTGGTAGCAAAAGCCACACAAGCTTTCGGAGCTGCAAGCCTCTTCTTCAGGTGAGTGGGAATTCTGTTCACAAACAGAGCATATAAAGACACAAACTCAATTTACATGAATAATGGTTGGAATGCGAATACTTACAACTAATCAAGTCTTTAAGAAACAAAACAGCATGAGTGGAGAGAGCATCAAGACAGGCTAAAAAGATGTGTATTGTCTCCAGACAAGACAGCCAGTGAAACTCTGTGGGGGTTACAAATAATGGGACATGAACCCAATATCCCGGTTGAGGCCATCTGCAAGAAAGCTGCAAGAAAGGATGTCCCGAGGCATGGTACATTGAGGAAACTATGCAGACGCTGCGACAACGGATGAATGAACACCGCTCGACAATCACCAGGCAAGACTGTTCTCTTCCTGTTGGGGAGCACTTCAGCGGTCACGGGCATTCGGCCTCTGATATTCGGGTAAGCGTTCTCCAAGGTGGCCTTCGCGACACACGACTGCGCAGAGTCGCTGAGCAGAAACTGATAGCCAAGTTCCGCACACACGAGGACGGCCTCAACCGGGATATTGGGTTCATGTCACACTATTTGTAACCCCCACAGAGTTTCACTGGCTGTCTTGTCTGGAGACAATACACATCTTTTTAGCCTGTCTTGATGCTCTCTCCACTCATGCTGTTTTGTTTCTTAAAGACTTGATTAGTTGTAAGTATTCGCATTCCAACCATTATTCATGTAAATTGAGTTTGTGTCTTTAAATGCTCTGTTTGTGAACAGAATTCCCACTCACCTGAAGAAGGGGCTTGCAGCTCCGAAAGCTTGTGTGGCTTTTGCTACCAAATAAACCTGTTGGACTTTAACCTGGTGTTGTTAAACTTCTTACTGTGTTTACCCCAGTCCAACGCCGGCATCTCCACATCATGAATACCAGACCATACAGGATGGAAAATGTTTGTACAGTTGCCAAACATCAGTTGACCTAGAGTTGACCCAGGATGGAAATTCAACCGCATCAGACTCGAGAGTTGAACAATGCTTGAATTATTTAAGGGGCAATTGCATGCTTCTAACACGGAGACAGCTTTCCTGGGCCACATCATCACAAACATGACCCAGGATGCCCAGTTCTTCCACTGAAAAACTATCTCCTCTGCTGTGTAGCACCAATGTAGTCATTCACTTCTGGTGTGAGAATAATGAGCACAAGTCACCATGCTGTCACTTTGTGATATAGTGAAAAACACATCTTAATTATTTTGGTGCTGGGTAATAGTATTTAATGGTATTATGAGCTGTGGTTTAAAAAACTTGGAGATCTTCACTCATCCAGTTTGACTTGTGCTGCCATTTCATTGTGCATGTTTCTGCAATTCATTCAGATACATACTTGGTAAGACTGTCTCAGCTGAAATTAGAAAATATTACTTTGTCAAAAATGTTTCCCTTCCTCCTTTTTAAAAAAAACTGCACTAATGTATTATCATGTTCTATCCGTATAAGCAGCTCACCCACATAAAAATCCAACTGAAAGTCATGTGGAAATTGGACTGAGGTAATGGTACCTGTGAGGATAAAAAGCATGACAGTATGTTTGAATCATGTCTGGTTTTGCATGCTATACACTGTGATGTTTGTAGTGGAAAATTCAAAAGGTTTTAAGGTTACTTTATGAATAGACCCATGAAAACAGCTAGCAGCAGTTCAAACAAGTGGATTTATTTATGTTTAACCTACAAAGGCTAGTCTTTTTGGAGTAGAGAAAAGAATATGAAAGTAATAGTCTGGAGGACAATTTGGAAATTTTGAATGGTTGTGTGATGTGATCAACAATGGACTGGTCAGCGAGAGGATGTAGATGCACAATTTAGGACAACCCAAAAAAAAACAACAGGTTAGGAATCAATATATTTGAAGAAACATGAGTTTGGAATGTGAAAAACATTGTTGAATTAGTCATAGAATTATTCTGGAACAGGAGGAGGCCATTTGGCACACTGAGCCTTTGCCAGCTTTCTAGAGTAATCCAATCAGTCCCATTTAAACCGCTCTGCCCCAACACCCTCCCCCCACCCCTTCCCTCCCACTCCATCACTATCCCCATAGCCCTGAAAGTGTTCATCCAGTTTCCTTTTGAAATCATTCAAAGGCAGCAAATTCCAGGTCATCATCTTTGTTGTGAAAAAAGGTCTTGCCCAAAAATTTAAATCGGTCTCCTAGTCATTCTACCATCAGCTAATTGGAACATACTTTCTTTGTTTTTCATAGGAACGTTGGGACAGGAGTGGGCCATTCAGCCCATTAAGCTTGCTCCACTAGTCAACGAGATCATAGCTGATCAGCTACCTCAATGCCTCTTTCTTATCTCCCTATCCATTGATGTCATTAGTATTCAGAAACTTATCAATTTCTGTCTTGAACATGCTCAAAAATCGATCTTCCACAGCCCTCTGGGGTAGAGAATTCCAAAGATTCACCATCCTCTTATTGAAGAAATTCCTCCTCGTCTCAGTCTTAAATGGCCCTTATTCTGAGATTATTTCCCCTGAATCACCAGTCAGCCTGTCATGCCCTATAAGAATGTTGTTTCAATGAGGTCAGCCCTCATTCTTCGAAACTCTAGGAAGTACAGGCCCAGTCTCCTTAGCCTCTCCTCATAAGACAATCCCACCATCCCAGCAATCAGTCTGGTGAACCTCCATTGCATCCCCGCAATGACAAGTATATCCTTCCTTAGATAAGGAGCCCAAAACTGCACAGAATACTCCAAATGAGATCCTAACAAGGCTCTATATAGTTGCAGCAAGACTTCCTTATTCCTGTAGTCAAATCTCCTTATGAGGGCCAATATACCATTTGTTTTCCTAATTTCATGCTGCACCTGCATGCTAGCTTTTATTAACTCATGAACAAGAACACCCAGGTCAATTTGGACACCTGCACTTCCCAACCTCTCTGTTGGGAAGTCTGTATTTCTGCCAAAGTGAATAACTTCACATTTATTGACATGATATTCCATCTGCATATTCCAGTCCATTCATTGTCCAAGTCCTATTGAAGCTTCCCTGCATCCTCCTCACAACTCACATTCCCAACCAGTTTGGTGTCATCAGAAAATTTGGAAATATTGCATTTGGTCCCCACATCCAAATCATTCCTATAGATTGTGAACGGCTGTAGCCGCAGCAGAGATCCTGTGGTACCCCACAAGTAACAGCCTACCATTCTGAGAATGCCCCGATTATTGCTACTCTCTGCTTTCTGTCTGTTAACCAATTCTCAATCTGTACCCATATATTACCCCAATTCTGTGCAATCTAATTTTATTTACTAACCTTTTGTGTGGGGTCTTATCAAATGTCTTCTGAAAATCCAAGTGCACCACATCCACTAGTTCTCCTTTATTCACACTACAAGTAACATTGAGAGCATGCCCTCCACCCTGGATGAACCTGTATCTGGGGTCACCATTGCAGATGTCAGAGCAGTTTTCTTGAAGGTCAACCCACAGAAAGCAACTGGCCCAGATGGGGTACCTGGACGTGCACTCAGATCCTGCGCGGATCAGCTGGCGGGGGTATTCACAGACATCTTCAACCTCTATTTACAACAATCTGAGGTCCCTATCTGCTTTAAGAAGACGACTATCATCCCGGTACCTAAGAAAAACCAAGCAGCGTGCCTTAATGACTATCGGCCGGTGGCTCTGACATCCATCATTATGAAGTGCTTCGAAAGGCTAGTCATGGCACGAATCAATTCCAGCCTCCCAGACCACCTGGATCCAATACAGTTATCTTACCGCCGCAACAGGTCCACAGCAGACACCATCTCCCTGGCCCTGCACTCAACCCTGGAACACCTAGATAACAAAGACATCTATGTCAGACTCCTATTTATTGACTACAACTCAGCATTCAACACTATTATTCCCACGAAATTCATTTCCAAACTCCGTGGCCTGGGCCTCAGCACCTCCCTCTGCGATTGGATCCTGAACTTCCTAACTCACAGACCACAATCAGTAAGGAAAGGCAACATCACCTCCTCCATAATCATCCTCAACACCAGTGCCCCACAAGGCTGTGTTCTCAGCCATCTACTATACTCCTTATACACCTGACTGTGCGGTCAAATTCCCCTCTAATTCAATTTTCAAGTTTGCTGATGACACCACCATAGTGGGTCGGATCTCAAACAATGACAAGACAGAGTACAGGAATGAGATACAGAATCTGGTGAACTGGTGTGGCAACAATAATCTCTCCCTCAATGTCAACAAAACAAAGGAGATTGTCATCGACTTCAGAAAGCATAAAGGAGAACATGCACCTGTCTACATCAATAGGGACGAAGTAGAAAGGGTCGAGAGCTTCAGGTTTTTAGGTATCCAGATCACCAACAATCTGTCCTGGTCCCCCCATGCAGACACTAGTTAAGAAAGCCCACCAACACCTCTACTTTCTCAGAAAACTAAGGAAATTTGGCATGTCAGCTACAACTCTCACCAACTTTTACAGATATACCATAGAAATCATTCTTTCTGGTTGTATCACAGCTTGGGATGGCTCCTGGCCTGCCCAAGACCGCAAGGAACTACAAAAGGTCGTGAATGTAGCCCAATCCATCACGCAAACTAGTCTCCCATCCATTGACTCTGTCTACACTTCCCGCTGCCTCGGCAAAGCAGCCAGCATAATTAAGGATCCCATGCACCCGGGACATTCCCTCTTCCACCTTCCTCCTTCGGGAAAAAGATACAAAAGTCTGAGGTCACGTACCAACTGACTCAAGAACAGCTTCTTCCCTGCTGCTGTCAGACTTTTGAATGGACTTACCTTGCATTAAGTTGATCTTTCTCTACACCCTAGCTATGACTGTAACACTGCATTCTGCACTCTCTCATTTCCTTCTCTATGAATGGTATGTTTTGTCTGTATAGCACGCAAGAAACAATACTTTTCACTGTATGTTAATACATATGACAATAATAAATCAAATCAAATCCTCAAAAAACTCCAACAAATTTATCAAACACGATTTCCCTTTCATAAATTCATGTTGACTCTGCCCAATTTTACCATTCAATTTTACCATTCAAAATATCCATGTGATATCTTGAGGCAGGAAACAGTTTATTGCAAACAAACATAAACTTTATTGGGAACACGCACTGAGATATTTACAGACTCATTGCCATCTAACTACCCTTAGCACCGCACTGGCCTGCACACCAGTTGATTGGCAGGAGAAAGGGGCAATAAGTCTCATTACCACAGTCCAGTTATCACATCTTTTATAATAGATCTAACATCTTCACTCCTACTGACATCGAACTAACAGGTCTGTAGTTCGTCATTCGCCCTTTCCTTCCCTTCTTATATAGTGAGGTTACATTTACTATTTTCCAATCTGCAGGAATCTTTCTAGAGTCTATAGAATTTTGAAAGATAACCGCCAATGCATCCATTATCTCTATAGCCAGCACATTTAACACTCTGGGATGGAGCTCATCTGGTCCAGGGTATTCACAGCCTTTAACACAATTAACTTTTCAAATACTACCTCTTTACTAATACTAATTACTTTTAGTTCGTCAGTTTCATAATTTCCTTAGTCACCTCAGGCGGGATTTTCTGCGCCCCACCTGGCATGTTTCACAGCAGCAAAGGTGACCCACCAATGGCCAGCAGTGGGATTTTCTGGTTCTGCCACTGTCAACAGGGTTTCCCGCTGTATGCACCCGCCACAGTGAGGTTCGGCGTCGGTGGGACCAGAAGATCCCGCCAGTGGGAACAGCCAGAAAATTACCTCCTAGCATTTCTGAGTGACGTACTGCAATATCTTTCATGAAGGCAGACTGTTTAGTTTCTCTGCCTTTTCCCATTATAAATTCTCCACTCTCCACCTGTCCACATTTGTCCTTGCTAACCTTTTCCTTCTCATGTACCTAAAGAATCTTTTCCAGTTGTCTTTATATTCCTCAATAGTTGGCATTCATGTTCCTTTTTCCCTTTCTTCATCCGTTTCTTTGTTTTTTATTCTGAATTGCTCCCAATCCTTGGCTTACGACTTTTTCTGGCAACCTTATAAAACACTTCCTTTAATCTAATGCACTATTTAATTTATTTTGTTAACCACGGTTATTTACATTTCTCTTCACAGGCATTCAATGCCCAACCAAGGGACATAGTATTGAGAAGAGTAGCAAACTGAAAGCCATCGCCCTCTCATTGCATCTGACCCCACCTTGGCTGGCGATTCCCTCCCTGGGTCTCCCATGTTGCATCTTTTAACCTTCAGCAGGGACACAGCGACAGTCCCTGGTGAAGTCTCTGTTGGAGATCTGCGTGTCTGGCAGTTCTTAGGGGTGGGAGTTCTGCCCTATTGGTACTCAATTGAGTGGGAAACCTTTTGCCATAAAGTATTGTCTGACTGTGTCAGGTCTGTCATTGAGAGGAGGTTAGCACAGGGCTTCTACCAGTTCTCTAATCGGTAGTCAGGACACCCACCACCACAAAGTTCATCCGATACTCCTGTTGTGGCCTAACCAAAGCTTTGTAAAGGTTCAACATAACTTCCCTGTTTTTGTAATCAATATCTCCATTTATAAAGACTAAGATCCCATATACTGCTAACTGCTCTCTCACTGCCACACGTCACCTTCAAAGATGTATGCATGTGAACCCTCAAGTTCCTCTTTCCTTGCATACTCTTTGTGGTGGACCTCAGTTGTGCCTTTGTCCTATATGGACCACCGTTGTGTGTGTTTGTCATACCTGGACACACCCCCTTCCAGTTTGGTTCCTCCCCTCAGCACCTAGTATAAAGGTGGCTGTCTCCTCCCCCTTGTTCAGTCCAGGTCGGTTATTTGTTGGGATCTGCTCCTGATTCTGTTGTGAATAAAAGCCTACACTTGTATTGGCACACCGGTAGTCTTTCGCCTTATTGATAGCCCATCACTCTTTAGAGCTGTGTCTTTAAATCTACATTGCCTTTCCTTATTTCTTATAGCAAAATGCATCATCTCACATTTCTCTCTGTTAAATTCCATCTGCCACTTGTCTGCCCCTTTTGCTAGCCTATCGATATCCTGTTGAAGTCAATTGGTATAATTTTCTCTGTTGGCCACCCTTCAAAGTTTGGTATCACCCTCACTGAAATTATACTCTGTATTCCAAGATCCAAGTCATTTATGTACATCAAAAATGCAGTGAAATACCAATGACAACCATTATCCGGTCTGAAAAACAACCAGCTATCACAACTCTGTCCTAAAGCTTTTGTTCAAGTTGACACTGAATCTCCTATTTTGTGATATTCAATTTTGTTAAACAGTCTTTAATATGGTACTTTGTCAAACATTTTATTAAAATCCATATTGACAATATCCACAGTATTCCCTTCATCAACTTTCCCTGTTACTTCATCAAAATATTCAGTTAGATTAGTCAAGCATGATCTGTCATTTGCAAATCCATTCTGGCTCTCCTTAATTTCCATCTTCTTCCGCCAGGAAAAAGCTACAAAAGTCTGAGGTGATGTACACAACCGACTCAAGAACAGCTTCTTCCCTGCTGCCATCAGACTTTTGAATGGACCTACCTCGCATTAAGTTGATCTTTCTCTATACCCTAGCTATGACTGTAACATTACATTCCTTACCCTCTCCTTTCCTTGGTCTGTTTTGTCTGTATGTATACCGCGCAATAAACAATATTTTTCACTGTATTCTAACATATGACAATAATAAATCAAATCAAAAACTCAAATCGCTCCAAGTGCCTGTTGATATTTTTCCCCTGATTATTATTTCTAAAACCTTATTTCTGGACTTCACATCATTGTCACATCTGTGTAATTAATATGGCTTTGAATTGTACTTTAGATCAGCTTAGTGATGCAAAACCTTAATTTGGATGTATTACTGGAATGTTGAGAGGTCTTGAAGTTGGCACTTCTTTAAGTGCCAAAATGCTGTAGTGTAGCTTTAAGAAAGAAGATGTGGGGTAGGATTCTTGCAAAAATATTCTAAGTGTCGAATTCATGTAAAAACTGGAGTAAATCCCACTGGATCTTTCATCGGGATTTTCAAAATGAATTTCACTGCAAAGTGCACTAGCGTGAATCACGCTAAAAATCAGTGGGTGGGGTCTATTTCTGCTGGAGAGGCTGGAAGCCATAGCGCTGAGTGGGCCACTGCGCATGCGCCGATCTGTCAGAGCGGAGATCAGTGCATGCATAGCAGCCCCGCACTGCTGGCCTCCCGATTGCTGGCCAGCCCCTCGACCCCGCAACACTGGCCATGCGATCCCGCACACTCTGAGCGCTGGCCCACCTCTGGACCAGCCTCGACCCGACCCCCACCCCAATCTCCCCCCCATCCCGCACCCCCAAAGGCCCCCCCCCATAGGCACTGCCCAATGCCTGGTGGGCAATGCCAAGGTGCCTCCTTGGGCATTGGCACTTTGCTCCTTGGGCAATGCCAGGAGGCCAGGCTGGCACTGTCAAGTTGGCAATATCCAAAGGACACATCCTCTTACCCCCAAACTGCTGGGGGCCTCCATGACCCCCTTCACTCCAGCGGGGTCTGGGTGCCAGCTTCCTGCAAGTAGGGAGCTATTGTAAACACCGCTGGAGTGAAACACTCCTGGCGGGGGGTGGGGGAGAAGCTAGCAGGACCGGAGACTAGTCCCAGGCCCACTAATTAGATTGAAATCATGATTTAAATAAACAATATAACTCCATTGATTTCTGGCGAGGAGTTGACAGCACCGGAAATCTGAAGGCCGGAGACCTGCGGAGACCATGGTGCCCAGCGGGGGTCCGCTAAATGGCCTCCGCTTGAGTCTCCTGAAAAATCACCTGCCCCCCCACCCCGAGTTATAGCTAGGAACATTTGCACATTTCGGTTCCAGTGAGTCTGACATTAGAAGTTAGCAGAAGTCCACCTTAAATGTTGATTGGCTAGGATGGCCTAAGGGCTAAAATTGTAAAAATAGGGCTAAGCTAAGATGCAGTTGTTGTCGGGAATCCAGAATCATACTTCCCATTGGTCAAGAATTGCAAATATCTGGTTAGAAATTATTATGTGTTGAAGCAGGTGCACAAATGTAGGGTCAAAGATGTAAAAATGATCTGCAAAAAGGGGATAGAGTGTCATAGAGGTCTTCAGCATGGAAACGGGCCCTTCGGCCCAACTTGTCCATGCCGCCCTTTTTCTTTTAAACCCCTAAGTTAGTCCCAATTGCCCGCATTTGGCCCATATCCCTCGATACCCATGTAACTGTCTAAATGCTTTTTAAAAGACAAAATTGTACCCACCTTTACTACTACCTCTGGCAGCTTGTTCCAGACATTCACCACCCTCTGTGAAAAAATTGTCCCTCTGGACACTTTTGTATCTCTCCCCTCTCACCTTAAACCTATGCCCTCTAGTTTTAGACTCCCATACCTTTGGGAAAAGATATTGACTATCTAGCTGATCTGTGACCCTCATTATTTTATAGACCTCTATAAGTTCGCCCCTCAGCCTCCTACGCTCCAGAGAAAACAGTCCCAGTCTATCCAGTCTCTCCTTATAACTCAAACCATCAAGTCCCAGTAGCATCCTAGTAAATCTTTTCTGCACCCTTTCTAGTTTAAAAATAACCTTTCTATAATAGGTTGACCAGAACTGTGCACAGTATTCCAAGTGTGGCCTTACCAATGTCTTGTACAACTTCAACAAGATGACCCAACTCCTGTATTCAATGTTCTGATCAATGAAACCAGCATGCCGAATGCCTT
Organism: Mustelus asterias; assembly: GCF_964213995.1. NCBI lineage: Eukaryota > Metazoa > Chordata > Chondrichthyes > Carcharhiniformes > Triakidae > Mustelus > Mustelus asterias. Next base: position 62,454,249 of record NC_135815.1, on the reverse strand, counting down.
CTTCACCACTCTGTCCACCTATGACTCTACTTGCAAGGAGTTATGAACCTGTACCCCTAGGTCTCTTTGTTCTGTAACTCTCCCCAATGCCCTACCATTAAATGAGTAAGTCCTGCCCTGGTTCAATCTACCAAAAAGCATTACCTTGCATTTATCCGAATTAAACTCCATCTGCCATTCGTCAGCCCACTGGTCAAGATCCCGTTGCAATCTGAGATAACCTTCTTCACTGTCCACTATGCCACCAATCTTGGTGTCATCTGCAAACCTACTAACCATGCCTCCTATATTCTCATCTAAATCATTAATATAAATGACAAATAACAGTGGACCCAGCACCGATCCCTGAGGCACACCGCTGGTCACAGGTCTCCAGTTTGAAAACAACCGTCTACAACCACCCTCTGGCTTCTGTCATCAAGCCAATTTTGTATCCATTTAGCTACCTCACCCTGGATCCTGTGAGATTTAACCTTATGCAACAACTTTACCATGCGGTACCTTGTTAAAGGCCTTGCGAAAGTCCATGTAGACAACATCAACTGCACTGTCCTCATCTACCTTCTTGGTAACCCCTTCAAAAAACTCAATCAAATTTGTGAGACATGATTTTCCACTCACAAAGCCATGCTGACTGTCCCTAATCAGTCCTTGCGGCTCTAAATGCCTGTAGATCCAGTCTCTCAAAATACATTCCAACAACTTATCCACCACAGACTTGAGGCTCACCGGCCTGCAGTTCCCAGGCTTTTCCCTGCAGCCCTTTTTAAACAAAGGCATAACATGCGTCTTTGCACTGGGAAGCATTTGGTCGAGAGGGAAGAGTTAGTCACAGACCACTCACTAGGAAGTTAGCACTTGCATGGAACACTGCCAGTTGACAGGTCATTATCATGGATTGGGATTTTCCATAAGATCCCAGAAGAAATTAAAATTAATGTCACAGGTTGAGGATTGCTATAAGAGATCAGTATTAGAATCCAATATTAGGCAAAAGATAATTGCTTTAAGAGAAAGTAATAGTCTTGTTCGGAAGTTGTTTGTCAGCTTGAGAAAGAAATACTCTGAAGTAGCTGTAAAACGTAGCTTGAAAGAGAGAAAAAAACATTCATCAAACAGCTGTGAAATGTGCATAGAACATAGAACAGTACAGCACAGAACAGGCCCTTCGGCCCACGATGTTGTGCCGAGCTTTATCTGAAACCAAGATCAAGCTATCCCACTCCCTATCATCCTGATGTGCTCCATGTGCCTATCCAATAACCGCTTAAATGTTCCTGAAGTGTCTGACTCCACTATCACTGCAGGCAGTCCATTCCACACCCCAACCACTCTCTGCGTAAAGAACCTACCTCGGACATCCTTCCTATATCTCCCACCATGAACCCTATAGTTATGCCCCCTTGTAATAGCTCTATCCACCCGAGGAAATAGTCTTTGAACTTTCACTCTATCTATCCCCTTCATCATTTTATAAACCTCTATTAAGTCTCCCCTCAGCCTCCTCCGCTCCAGAGAGAACAGCCCTAGCTCCCTCAACCTTTCCTCATAACACCTACCCTCCAAACCAGGCAGCATCCTGGTAAATCTCCTCTGCACTCTTTCCAGCGCTTCCACATCCTTCTTATAGTGAGGTGACCAGAACTGCACACAATATTCCAAATGTGGTCTCACCAAGTCCTGTACAGTTGCAGCATAACCCCACGGCTCTTAAACTCCAACCCCCTGTTAATAAAACCTAACACACTATAGGCCTTCTTCACAGCTCTATCCACTTGAGTGGCAACCTTCAGAGATCTGTGGATATGGACCCCAAGATCTCTCTGTTCCTCCACAGTCTTCAGAACCCTACCTTTGACCCTGTAATCCACATTTAAATTAGTCCTACCAAAATGAATCACCTCACATTTATCAGGGTTAAACTCCATTTGCCATTTTTCAGCCCAGCTTTGCATCCTGTCTATGTCTCTTTGCAGCCTACAACAGCCCTCCACCTCATCCACTACTCCACCAATCTTGGTGTCATCAGCAAATTTACTGATCCACCCTTCAGCATTTAAGGTGGACTTAAAAATAGAGCGGTTATGGTAGACTGGGAAACTAGAGATGGGTCTTAAAGCTGCAAAGGCATTTATTTGTATGTTAGAGTTAAGTTGAAATCTTGAAGAGTGCCATGAGTTAAGAGACCAGGTTCAGAAGGAAAGACCACAAATGTCCCAGAATCACACGAAGACCGATTCGCATTAAACTTATGTAACGTGCGATGCCTCAATTACTGCAATATTAAATATTACTCTTTGTTGTCCAATAAACCTTGTTGTTTTATAAGATCAGAAGACATAGGAGCAGAACTAGGCCATTCGGCCCATCGAGTCTACTCAGCCATTCAATCATGGCTGATAAATTTCTCAACCCCATTCTCCCACCTTTCCCTGTTACCTTTGACCCACTTACCAATCACAAACCTATCTACCTTAAACACACTCAATGACCTGGCCTCCATATTTGCATTCTAAATTAGTGATTTTCCTTTTTGCCAATAAGATTATATCTCTACAAGCATTTTCTTACTCTGCATTTAGTAAAGAATCCAAATCCCTACACTTACCCACCACTGATGTTGAGCTGATCAGCCTGTAGTTACTGGGGATGACTTTATAGGGGTGCCACATTTGCCACTCTGCAGGAGAGGAGTGTGATTGTACAAGAGTGTTGAGAGTTGGGTGAGTGAAGGAATCTTAGTCTCTTTCGAAAATCCACTGAAATTTACTTTCTAAATTCTCAATTTCATGCAAGCATAAGTTTTCTGCTAGAGACAGTTGAAGTTAGTTAATTAAGGAAACTAGCTCAAACTGTTTTTTCTGTACCTGAAGCTGAACTGGTTTCACACATTTAATACAGGCCTGTTAGTGCAACCTAGCACAAGAATGCAACTTTGAACAAGAGTGCTGAGAATTAGGTGAGTGATGGCGTTAAGAGAAAAGGGGAAGGAGGTATTCCTCTGCTTTTTTAAAAACTTATTCACCCTGTAGGAATTGGCTTGTACTCTACTATAGAGAAAGCAGCAAGCTGTTAAGTGGTTAAGGTCTATTCTATTTCTAAATTTTAAAATAGGATATGAATTGATGGTGAGATTAAGTTGGTTTGCAGGTGTTGCAGGTAATTAAGAAGGCAAATGGAATTTTCTTCTTCATTGCTAGAGGGATGGAGTTTAAAAACAGCGAGGTTATGTTGCAGCTGTATAAGGTGCTGGTGAGCCCACACCTGGAGTACTGTGTACAGTTTTGGTCTCCTTACTTGAGAAAGGATATACTGACACTGGAGGAGGTACAGAGGAAATACACTAGGTTGATTCCGGAGTTGAGAGGGCTGGTTTATGAGGACAGACTGAGTAGATTGGGATTATGCTCATTGGAATTCAGAAGAATGAGGGGAGATCTTATCGAAACATATAAGATTATGAAGGGAATAGATAAGATAGAAGCAGGGAAGTTGTTTCCACTGGCAGGTTTCACTAGAACTAGGGGGCATGGCCTCAAAACAAGGGGGAGAAGGTTTAGGACTGAGTTGAGGAGGAACTTCTTCACACAATGGGTTGTAAATCTGTGTTGAGATTAATAAAATATATAAAAAAAGAAAAATAATTAAGTAGTTAATTAAAACACATCAAGATGGCAGGGCAAGTGATGTGTCAAGGTTGAGCATGTGGGAACTCCTGAATAACATTGTGATCCAGGACAAACAAGTCTGCAGTAAGTGATTGTGGCTCGAGCAGCTTCAGTTCAGAGTCTTTGAGTTACAAACACTGAAGTGCTTCAGGGAGGGGAAAGTTACCCAGATATGTTGTGCCAGGAAGCTATCATACACCTTAGAATAGGGTCTTCTGATTTGGTCAGTGGTCAGGAACAGAAGAGTGTGGCTAGAGGTGAGGCAGGTAAGGGGACCCGGAAAGCTGGAGCCTCAGCCTTTGCCATTGCCCAGCAGGTATGACGTTCCTTCAGCTTGTTTGGATGAGAGTGGGAAGGTAGGGTGGATGAGCTGACTGACCATGGACTGTGGTACAGGAAGTCATTCAAATGGGGGGATGATAGGTAGGACAAGGAACAAAACGCTGCATAATCAGTGCAGTCGGGAATGGGTTAATGAACTTTGTCACACTTATGCATTAAGACCCAAACTCTGTGATTTTGTTGAGAACACTGCAGAGTCCATGTTTTTGTCAGAGGTCGGTGTTTTTCATGTCTGTGCCAGATAAAAGGAACAGCTATTCCTCTGTCTCCATTTGTTATCAAGAAATGCGATTAACCCAGCTCGAAATAAGCTAAACAGTCTCCATTTTCATGTACCTTTGTTTAACACGATGAAGTTGACATGTATGCCTTCTGTCTTTGTATAACCATAGATTCATATATATATATTCATCATACGTTATTCATCTTATCCTGATAGAAAGTATTATACAAACCTGTATGTAGATTAGTTAACTTGTTTGTGCAAAACCTGTGATGTTGTTTCAAGGATATAAATGACGAACAATCGTGGCCTTGGAGATCGAACAAACTACGCAGAGGAAGATACTGCTAATACAACAAGAATCTCACCATGAACAATGACAGACATCTTAGAGAATTGCAATGTAATGAGGGCAAGGCCCGGGACATATATAAACTCTGTTCTTACTTGTGTTCGATGAGAAGCTCTGGGTCCACTGTTAGGAACCTCACTTCTCCCACAATTGTGAAAAAAAACCTGCATTTTGATCTACTAATAGTGTCAGAGGTTTTTTACCTACAACAATCAGTATGAGGAGCTAGACATCAAATTTAAGAAGCAAAATCTCAATGGTAATAATTTCTGAATTATTTCATAAGCTACGTGCAAATTGGCATAGAGCATAAGAACTAGGAGCAGGAGTGGGCCATCTGGACCTTCGAGCCTACTCCGCCATTCAATAAGATCATGGCTGATCTTTTCGTGGACTCAGCTCCACTTACCCGCCCGTTCACCATAACCCTTAGTTCCTCTACTGTTCAAAAATGTATCTATCCTTGTCTTAATAACATTCAATGAGATAGCCTCAACTGCTTCACTGGGCAGGGAATTCCACAGATTTACAACCTTTTGTGTGAAGAAGTTCCTCCTCAACTCAGTCCTAGACCTGCTCTCCCTTATTTTGAGGCCATGCCCCCTAAGTTCTAGTTTCACCTGCTTGTCAAAATTCGCAGATGACACTAAAATGAGTGGCAGAGCAAAGTGTACAGAGGACACTGAAAGTCTGCAAAGGGATATAGATAGTCTAAGTGAGTGGGCAAGGACCTGGCAGATGGAGTATAATGTTGGTAAATGTGAGGTCATCCATTTTGTTAGGAATAACAACATTATACTCCATCTGCCAGGTCCTTGCCCACTCTCTTAAACTATCCATATCCATTTGCAGACATTCAGCGTCCTCTGCACACTTTGCTCTGCCACTCACTTTAGTGTCATCTGCGAATTTTGACACACTACACTTGGTCCCCAACTTTAAATCATCTATGTAAATCGTAAACAATTGCGACCCCAACACTAATCCCTGAGGCACACCACTGATCACTGATCGTCAACCAGGAAAATAACCATTTACCCCCCAATAGGGTATTTAAGATTATAGAAATGAATGCATAGCTCAAAGACTGGTACGGGAAAGTGGGCTCTGATGCACGAGGCACTGGCATCAATTTCGGGGAAAGTTGGGGCTGTCGCGTTGAGATAATCTACATTTGAACCATGGTGGTACCAATGCCCCCCGCTCCCGAAAAACAGTGGGTTATGAGGCAGAGGACTGTAAAATTGCATGGAAGGGATTCCCTCCAAGTTCCTGCCTGACCCAACCCACGAGGGAGTTTACACTGAGGCAGGGCCACAAGATGGGAAGGTTGCCCTTGCCCTGATTCCTAGACAGATGACAGCTTGAGGTTGGGGAGGATACGAAATAAAGTAAATTCAATTTCAGCTGGGAAGTGGGTAGGCACCTTTATCAGAAGACCCCTCCTGAACGGGATCATACTTCCCCTTCTGGCCCAGTGACCTGCTCCACCGGCCTATCCACCAAGATTATTAGCGATCTGAGAGAAGGGACCCCTTGCAATATAATGCATTGTACAAATGTGGAGTTTGTTCTTTTTAGTATGTTTTGAAATGTTTGTGCAGGCTAATTCTGTATTTATTTAAAGAGAGAGGGGGAAAGGGATTTGTTAATTGTACATTAACTATATGTAGGTGGTAGGCACCAACTGAGGCTACACTTAATGGCCGAGCCTTCACCATCCTGAAAATCCAGGCCCTGATGGTTCTAATCAGAATGTTAATGGTATCTGATAATAAGACTCGTAGAGGGGGAAATAAAGCAAAATACTTGATAACAACACAGACAATCCACTTATCCTTCTTCTCAAAGGTTAAAAATCCCGCTAAAGGATGTAGATGCGGTTGATAACTATACAAGATTCATTAGAGGTTAGTGTATGTGTGAGAGGACAAAGTAGAATTGTCCAGATTGTGTACTCAAGTGACATATATTCCAAACAGCTAAAGGGAATGGGAGGATGTGACAATTGTGGGACCTGAAGGAAAAGCTACTGACAAGTTCAAATGTTGATTCAGGATGATGACCAAGAAGTGAGATCTATCAACTGGCAGAATGGGCTGGAAGAATGGAGAGTACAAAACTGCAATGCAAGTTCTGATAGTGGGACTGGAAGTGTCTTGCTTCAGAAATGATTACGTACTGAAGAAAGATCCTTTGATAGTTTGAGAGGAAGACCTCCCAGTCATAGTCCTGATGGACATTAAAGTGAAAATAAAGGCTGTAGCTTGAATATGTTAGACAATGAAGGTCACAGGACTGAACAAAACTAGAAGCAAAAGTCCTTATGATCGTAAAATTGGATTACATCAAAAAAGATCTGATGAAATGATATGCAGGTTCCCATCCTTAGATGACTCGAATAGCATGAAAATTGTAACTTCAGTGATACTTCACATGCTAGCCTTCCTGATGGGTATTAAAGTACAGCTGGTTTCATAATATATCTTCTGGATAAAAATGGGAGTTGTTGGCTTTTAGCTCTGGGTGCTGAAACACTGACTCTTGTGGAGGCAGAGGATATGGAATTCTATTTGTCAAAAATATTTGAAGTGAAATTCTATACAGGTGCATGCTGAAGATCATATACCTACACAATCATTCATTGTGCGATAACATATTCTACAAAAACTGAGAGTGAGAAAATGTTACAAATTGACATTGCTGGCTTGAAACAAATGCTGGAGCAAAAGAAAATCTCTAAAATTAAATGGGTGGATGCAGGTCATCAACTGTCTAATTGTTTCACAAAAATACAAATAAATCAGTGAGGGACCTTTGCAATGTAATGCCTTGTACAAAATGTGGAGTTTGTTTTATTTAACACAGTTTGAAATGTTTGTGCTGACTAATACTATTTTGGGGGAATTTGTTAATTGTACTGTATTCAGGTGGCAAGTACTGAGGTTACACCTGAGCATGCATCAACTGACAAATATTGAAACTGTGGTTGTTAAGAGGTGTATGCTTGTAATGTTCAGCTCTAAGTAAATGTAAGACTGAGGAAAGATTAGTTTCATTGCTATCCTTCATTAACCAGCCCTCTGGAATAGAACAGGTGTAACTGATACAACTTAAAACAAGATTATGTCAGAAAGGATTGATTAGTTTTCTATGTTTTCAAAGCTTGAATTTCAAAACCAAGCATCCACTAGGTTGCTTGGTCCCATGGGTGAAGAGATTTGAAAAAAATTCAGGGAGTGAAAATCTGCAGTCATTCCATTGTGATTCACTCTGTGATTCACTCAAAACAGGAGGAAAGTATGAAGGCAGATCTGAACAAGTTACTGGTCTGAACTGAAATCATTTGGTTCAGATTCAGAAACAGAATATCTGAAGCACTCTTAAACAATGAGCTTGATGAATGGTTGTGTGCTGCAGCACTGATAATGAATAGTGCTCCAGGTGCTATTCAAGCAAAGGTATTTTCTTCACAGCACTATGTAAAATGTGAACATGGTTTCTAACTCAAATATACAGCTGGAACTTGGATTGAAACCAAAAGAATTAGTTCACATGCATTGGTCATTCCAAATAATTTTTGCCAACATACTGTTCGATCCCTCACTCACCGTCATTCTTATATCCAGCAATATTTCTAAGCTATCTGATGTTAAAATTTTAGAAGCATATTTACTCCATTTAGTATATCAGTCAGCATGAGAACACTTGCTGAATGGTGACTTGATTTGTAAGAAGTTTAACAACACCAGGTTAAAGTCCAACAGGTTTATTTGGTAGCAAAAGCCACACAAGCTTGTGTGGCTTTTGCTACCAAATAAACCTGTTGGACTTTAACCTGGTGTTGTTAAACTTCTTACTGTGTTTACCCCAGTCCAACGCCAGCATCTCCACATCATGACTTGATTTGTGACAAAGCGATAAAGATGCAAGAGGGAACTTGTTGATTCTCAAAAATGTGAGCATAGTTTAAAACACTGGGAACTTAAAGGCATATAATTTGTAATAATAATTCAGTAGATTCACAGCTTTATACGGAAAAAGGTACATGGTCGGATTTAATGATAAACTTACCGGAATCTGTTGAACCAATTGTTGTGGGAAATTTACCACCGGAGTCAGATTTGGAGGTTCAGTAATACAGTTTTATTTCGGACACGAAGCTTCGGGGTGAAGGAGGAAATTTTCCAGAAAACCATATTTGCATCATCAAACATATTTACATATTGGACTAATTGGCACCACTCATAACGGGCCAACAATGCAGAGGGGCACCCCCGGATGGATATTCGATCGGGTCCCCCCCTGCACAGCTGAGAGACTCACGAATTTCAGAAACTACGGAAGATCCCTAATCTGCCTAGCAACAGCGCGTAGCTGCATTTTAAACTGGCCAAGGCAGACATAAAAATCTGATAAACTAAGAGATAAGGATAAAAGGTTAAGAATGAAATACCCCAGACACCCAACAGGACAGGATGACATTAACACTCAATCTCACAAGCAGGAAACACAGACACGGAACAATAGGATCAATTTAAATAAGAGGACACATAGAGATGGTAATGGGAAACGCATTTAGACACCGGGGCAGGACCAAGTAATCCCATTAACACGAACACACACCATACAAATGATAATCCATGAAACTTCCTAGGGACTTTTGAAACTGACAGACCACTTTATACATTGTGTAAAAAAAAGGCATAATCAAATGTTCCCGCGCGAATTTTGGATCCCTATAAAGATCCAGAGCTGATGTGATTTAATTGAGATCAACGTGGCCAAGCCACTGTTTCTGAGCTGGCTACGGGGGTCTCCCTAGAATCCTAGTAATTGTACAATAAAGACACGCTTTGAACCTTGATTTGCGACTCAACTTCTATTCTGCACTGGTAAGGGATATTTCCCTACAACAAAATGGCGTAGTCACGGCAGGATTTGATATCTGACTTCTGACTGATGGCCACAGTTTGAAAGTCGGGATCAAATTTAAACGAATCTGATACAAATCCAGAGCAGTCAAAGGCGAGTGCAGGTCTCCGTTCAAAGTGAGGTACCTTTAAGGGTTAGGGTTTGTCTGTTTTAAGTATTGTTGTCTTGTAGAACTGTATAATCTTGCCTAAATTTTTAAATTGAAACAGAAGTCCGCACTAAAGAGGTACAGGTCAGAACGACCGCGTGGAAAAAGGTAAGTAACTTTTAACTTTAATAGGAGTAAAGGACCAGAGGTAAAGATAACAGGTTTTGGGCTATTTGATAACAGGAATTAAGACTAATATAAAGATAAGTACCGCATGCAGAACTAATTGGTGTAACTAACCCAGGATTGTAAATGAAACCACTGTCTGTGCCAAGGCAATAGGACAAGGGAGTGCTTGACTCAAGGTGCCCTACCCTAAACTGGACGTTAAGAGGAGAAATCTCCCACGCTAAGGTTGGGTTTTGAAGCGGGCGCTAAGAGGCACAGGCACTCAGGGTGCAAGGCACGGACAGTGTAAATCGGGTAACAACACTGACTCTGAAGGGACGAACAACCTCAGAGTCGATACAGTTACTAACTATAACAGGGGCTTTGATAACAGAATACATGTGTGTAAGTGTTGAGGAAAAGGGGACCCGATCCATCCTGACCAAGAGACACGACGACGGAGGATCCATTAGGGACCCGGGCGGAGTTTGATAACCTTGTTCGTCTGTAGGGAACACCACAGCCCACAGCAGGATACCCGGTTTTGGGGTAACGGATCAACCCTGCTAGTGGGGGTGGTGGCCGAGCGGGAGGCGTTGTACTTAGAGGGGCTGGGAACAGGGGCGGACAAACCCACTAAACAACCAGCACACATCCCAATAAGACAACACAAAATAGTCCAAGCGTGAGGTGTCGGGAATAGTTGGGGGAGCCCAGGGGAAAGAGACCCACTGGAACCTCACTACGAGGCCCTACAGCAATACAGACGGTGCTGGGGCAGTATCAGTGACAGGAGATAAGGGAGAGAGTTGAGGCACTTTTACTGTAGCAGCCAGCATACGGGGGTTGCAGGACTGCTAGACAGAAAAATGGCAGACCACGTTGTTAAGGGAGAAACTGCAGTAGCTCTCATTTTGAAGTATCTGTTAGCCAGAGAAGCGATTGTTGCAAAGATGAAACGGAACGGGTGGAACGCATCACAAACTTTAGAAGATCAAAGAAAGTGGGTAGACGGAGTTAAACGGGACAAAACAAAAGTAATGGGAGTAATATTAGTGACCCAGTTAGCTGGACTAATTGAGGAAGTAAATGCCTCAATGGAGGAGAGACACAAAGAGACAGAACAAATTAAAGTATTACAGGAGAGAGTGAGGGAATTAGAATACAGAAACCACACTGCGGAGATAACGCAGAGATCAGAGGAAACGGACCCTCGGCGCCCATACGAGTCAGTGCAGAAACATACAGCCACTCCAGCATCAAAAGAAAACATAGACAATTATAATCTAGCGCCAGTCACGAGAGGAGGGACGTTAGCACAACCAAAGGCAACCTATAAGCCTTTTACGCCAGGGGAAAGGCAGCAGATTATGGCATCCCTGGGGAAGTTAAAACCCAGAAGCGCAAACCTGGGATTTTGGGGCGAATTGGATTCACTCTGGGTAGGACACCAGTTACATTTAAGGGACATACACCAGCTGGTCAGGGCAGCCTGTCCAGCGGATAAATGGAGGTTGGTGGCAGGAGGGCCAGCGACCCAAGCAGCACAGGACTATAATGGAGGAAGGTGGACACATGCCGTTCCTACAACGGCTGAGATAGATGACCAGCAGGCACCCTTTACATTATTCAAGACCGAAGTCCAACGGGTCTTAGGGAACTCCCCCACTAATTGGAGCAGGATCACAAACACTAAACAAGGTCGGGGGGAAAATGCATCGGAATTTGGAGAGAGATTATTCCGGGTATATAGGGAATGTTCAGGACGAGACGACGCGGATAGGAGAGACAGGGCTTTTGTTCAGGCATTTAAGGACGGGCTCTCAGAGGCACACCAAGAGATCCTTAAGATGGGGGTGATAGCATCCCAAGACTATGACGAGCTAGTCGAGTGGGCTAGCGGGATAAGAGAAGAGAAGGCTGCCCAAACCAAGCCCAGACGAGAGAGAGTTGGAACCCCCCATAACGGAGATAGGGGAAGAACCGGGTTCAGCTGCTACACATGTGGCCAGCCAGGGCATACGGCTAGATTCTGCAGGGAAGCACCATTCGAAGGGAAACCCGAGAATGGCGGGCCTCGCTGTGACCACTGCCACAAGGCAGGGCACACTGAGGCAACATGTTGGGGGAAGCATGGGAGACCCCAAGACAACTATGGAACAACCCCGGGGGCACCACATTCCCGGAATCCACCAGGGTGACTAGGAGAAACCTTAAGCCAGGGAAATGGGAGACGAGAGAGGATTAGTGTAGCCACGCCCACAGAAGACTGTGAATCCCGACAAAAGCCGGTGTCCGTCCACTCCACTTATCGGCCAACATTGGTCAAAATCTCACACCCCGTAGCTCCCATCCAAAACAGGAAAGAGGGGGAGAGAATATATGTAGATGCCTTGGTAGGGGGTAGGGAGTGCCACATGTTAGTAGATACGGGAGCAGCCATATCAGTTACAAACCTACCCCTGCCACTGACCAACAAAAGAATACACATAACCGGGGTAGGAGGGGAGAGAATACCCGCCTATCTTAGTGAAACCACACTAGTAGAAATCAACCACAAGTACATTCCAATGCAATTTTACGTTTGTCAAAATAATGAGGGCACAATCATGGGAAACGACCTAATGAGGGAATACCAGGTACTGATAGATTGTGGGAAAGGAAAACTAATTTGGCCACAACCTGACGGTAGGAAGACCAGGCAAGGGACATTAGTGAACCACCTGGGGACGGTTGGGGTAGCCACTGTCGTGGCCCGAGATTGGGACCAGGAAAAAGAAGGGTTCGGAGCCATCTGCGCTTCTATTCCAGAAGCCTGGGCTAGGACGAAATTAGATACCGGACTAACCGACACAGAACCGATAAAAGTCCCAGGACCAGAGCACAAGCCCCACAGACAATACCCTATCAAAAAGGAAGCGAAAGGGGCAGTGGTAGAAATAGTCAAAGGTTTAATAGAAAAGGGAATCCTCAGGGAAACCACCAGTACCACCAATTATAGTATAGAATATATTATATTATAGAATAGACAGTATTACAGTTGATAAGGAGGATGTGCAGGATATTCTGGAGGGTCTGAAAATAGATAAATCCCCTGGTCCGGATGGGATTTATCCAAGGATTCTCTGGGAGGCAAGAGAAGTGATTGCAGAGCCTCTGGCTCTGATCTTCAGGTCGTCGTTGGCCTCTGGTATAGTACCAGAAGATTGGAGGTTAGCGAATGTTGTCCCATTGTTTAAGAAGGGGAACAGAGACTTCCCCGGGAATTATAGACCGGTGAGTCTCACTTCTGTTGTCGGCAAGATGTTGGAAAAAATTATAAGGGATAGGATTTATAGTTATTTGGAGAGTAATGAATTGATAGGTGATAGTCAGCATGGTTTTGTGGCAGGTAGGTCGTGCCTTACTAACCTTATTGAGTTTTTTGAGAAAGTGACCAAGGAGGTGGATGGGGGCAAGGCAGTGGACGTGGTATATATGGATTTTAGTAAGGCGTTTGATAAGGTTCACCATGGTAGGCTTCTGCAGAAAATGCAGATGTATGGGATTGGGGGTGATCTAGGAAATTGGATCAGGAATTGGCTAGCGGATAGGAAACAGAGGGTGGTGGTTGATAGTAAATATTCATCATGGAGTGCGGTTACAAGTGGTGTACCTCAGGGATCTGTTTTGGGGCCACTGCTGTTTGTAATATTTATTAATGATCTGGATGAGGGTATAGTTGGGTGGATTAGCAAATTTGCTGATGACACCAAAGTCGGTGGTGTGGTAGACAGTGAGGAAGGGTGTCGTAGTTTGCAGGAAGACTTAGACAGGTTGCAAAGTTGGGCCGAGAGGTGGCGGATGGAGTTTAATGCGGAGAAGTGTGAGGTAATTCACTTTGGTAGGAATAACAGATGTGTTGAGTATAGGGCTAACGGGAGGACTTTGAATAGTGTGGAGGAGCAGAGGGATCTAGGTGTATGTGTGCATAGATCCCTGAAAGTTGGGAATCAAGTAGATAAGGTTGTTAAGAAGGCATATGGTGTCTTGGCGTTTATTGGTAGGGGGATTGAATTTAGGAGTCGTAGCGTTATGTTGCAACTGTACACAACTCTGGTGCGGCCGCACTTGGAGTACTGTGTGCAGTTCTGGTCCCCACATTACAGGAAGGATGTGGAGGCTTTGGAGAGGGTGCAGAGGAGGTTTACCAGGATGTTGCCTGGTATGGAGGGGAGATCCTATGAGGAGAGGCTGAGGGATTTGGGATTGTTTTCGCTGGAAAGGCGGCGGCTAAGAGGGGATCTTATTGAAACATATAAGATGATTAGAGGTTTAGATAGGGTGGATAGTGATAGCCTTTTTCCTCTGATGGAGAAATCCAGCACGAGGGGGCATGGCTTTAAATTGAGGGGGGGTAGTTATAGAACCGATGTCAGGGGTAGGTTCTTTACCCAGAGGGTGGTGAGGGATTGGAATGCCCTGCCAGCATCAGTAGTAAATGCGCCTAGTTTGGGGGCGTTTAAGAGATCCGTAGATAGGTTCATGGACGAAAAGAAATTGGTTTAGGTTGGAGGGTCACAGTTTTTTTTTTAACTGGTCGGTGCAACATCGTGGGCCGAAGGGCCTGTTCTGCGCTGTAATGTTCTATGTTCTATGTTCTATGTTCTAATTCCCCCACATGGCCAGTCATAAAACCTGACGGGAGCTACCGGCTCACCATCGATTACACAGGTTTGAACAAGGTAACACCTAAATTACACCCCATTGTGGCAAACCCCTCGACTATTTTAAACGGATTGGCACAAGACCACAAAATTTTCACGGTACTAGATATAGCAAATGGATTCTGGTCCCTTCCACTGGACCCAGAATCCCAAGACAAATTTGCTTTCACTGTGGGAGAGAAACAGTACACATGGACCCGTCTCCCACAAGGATTTCATAACAGTCCTGCCATATTTCACAGAACGATGAGCGACATCCTAAGTAGGGTGAAATTGCATGAGGACAATACAGTTCTCCAATATGTGGACGATGTCTTAATAGCGTCCAAAACAGAACAAGGGCACAAGGCAGCCCTGTATGCAGTACTAGAAGGATTGGCAAAAGCCGGGCTGAAAATAAGCCCACATAAGGCACAAATTGCAAAACCCCAGGTCCTGTACTTAGGACACCTAATTTCCCAGGGAGTTAAAGAAATGCCCGCAGATCGCAAAACCGCGATTAAAGAAATGCCACGACCAGTTACAATAAGAGGGGTCCGGAAAGTTTTAGGACTATTCAATTATAGCAGGAGTTTTATCCCTGACTTTGCACGAATCGCGGAGCCAATTCAGAGATTAGTAAAGGGAGGAAAGCCAGCCCTGGAAAGTATAGAGTGGGGACAAGAGCAAGAGACAGCATATGCAGAATTGAAAGCAAGGTTAGTTTCAGCCCCTGGGTTGGGATTGCCCGATGGAAGCAAAAAGTTTCACATCTTCTGCGACAACCGGGACGGCTTCTATTCTGCCGTAGTGGCACAGACTCATGGAGATAGAAAGAGACCCGTAGGGTATTATTCAACGGCTGAGGGACCAGTAGTCACCGGGATGCCCAGGTGCATAGCCGCCCTAGACTGTGCAGCATGGGCTGTAGGGATAAGTGAGCCCATTGTCATGACAGGAGATATTGTACTACACACAAAACATACATTGGTAGAGATGCTAAACACGGGCAAACTCAAAACAGTCTCCAATATAAGGAGGGCAAGGTGGGAGGCCACACTCCTACCACCTAACAAGTCAGTCACGATCGTAAGGGACACGGGAGAAAATCCCGCGGAAGGGATTTTAGATATTGGGGAAGCGCACAGCTGTGGAGAAACTGACAAAAATGACGAGGAAGGAAAGATTAGAGATGAACCCCTTCCAACAGCAGATAAGACCGTCTATGTGGATGGGTCCCGCAAATATGTATCCGGATCCCCAAGGACAGGGTGGGCAGTAGTAGACCAGAACCTGGAAACCCTAGAATCAGGAAGGATCGACGGGGGTCAGTCCGCTCAGGTAGCAGAATTAGTTGCCCTCACCCAAGCCCTAAGATTAGCAGCAGGAAAAACAGTCAATGTGTATACAGACAGCCAATACGCATTTGGTGTGATCCACGATTACATGCCGGCATGGGGGAGAAGGGGATTCATCACAACAGGAGGTACCCCCATTAAACACCAACAGCAGATAAGGGCACTGCTAGCAGCTAGTGAACAACCTACAGAGGCCGCAGTAATTAAAATAAAAGCACACCAGCGGGAACCTGGGAGGGACACCCCAGGGTGGATTCACTTCAAAGGGAATCAAGCCGCAGACACAGCGGCACGGCAAGCACTAGAAAACAGTGACATTAAAAGCCTGCCCCTTGCAGCAATAATGATAGAACAGGAAGAGATTGACATACAGAAATTACATGGGGACATTACACAGCAAGAACGGGACAGGTGGGAGGAGCTGGGCGCAGTTAAAGGGACTGACGGGGTGTGGAGAAAAGATGACCGAGTATTGGCACCAGGATGTATCCAGAACACATTACTGGAACTACACCACGGGCTTCCCCATACAGGCAGGGATGCAATGATACGGAGCCTGGGGAGAGAGTGGTGGTGGAAAGGATTGGGACGAGATGTGGCCACATACTGCCGCAGATGCGCTATATGTGCCCAGCACAACCCCGGGAAGCCCATAAAGGTAAAGATGGGACACCAACCCAGACCAAAGGGACCCTGGGAACAGATACAAATGGACTTCATCGGACCACTGCCCCCCTCTCACGGGAAAACATACTGCCTGGTAATAGTAGATCAATTCACCAGGTGGGTAGAGGCATTCCCCACAACCAATTGTACAGCCCTAACAGTAGCCAGGATATTGGCAGCAGAAGTCATTCCCCGGTGGGGGATGCCAATTCAAGTTGATTCGGACCAGGGAACACATTTCACAGGAAAGGTTCTGAAAAACATTTGCCAACTATTAGGAATAAAACAAAAATTTCACATCCCCTATCACCCACAAAGTTCCGGGATGGTGGAGAGGATGAATCGGACTCTAAAAATAACAATGGCAAAAGCAATGCAATCCTCAGGTAGAAATTGGACAGAAGTCCTACCTGCAGTTCTGATGAGGCTTAGGGCGACCACAAATTGAACTACCGGCTTGACTCCATACAAGCTGATGACCGGGCGAGCAATGCACTTACCCGAAAACATTATTACAGGCTGGACAGATGTGGGTCCGATAAAAGATAGGATCCGACAATACATCCGAGACCTTAGCACCCAATTGAAGGGGATGCGCCGGTCCGTAATTTCTAATCAGGCACAGGTCGACGCAGAGGGGGACTCAGAAATATTACCAGAAGTCCCAAAGGCCGGGAGCCGGGTATTAACAAAAGTGCTTCCTGCAAAACCAGGATTTGCCCCAAGATGGCACGGACCTTACGAGGTCATTATTAGCGGAGATACCTGTGCCTGTATAGATATAAGGGGACAGGGGTCTGGAAACACTGGACCCAATTAAAACTATATGAGGACAAATGAACTAAAAAATACCGTTTTGCTCATTCAACTTCCACAGGAACCAGGACCAGATCTACTATCAAGACGTCGGAACCAACTACTTTTAATTTGATTGCCTGTTTATTTTCTGTATATACTGTAATTGTAAAATACTGTTGAAAAAAAAAGAGCGATATGGGAACAGGGACATATCTGATAATAACCCTGACCATTGTAAATACACTCCAACATATGGGGGTTAGGGGAGCAGAACCACCAATCATGGAAGGAAACCTATTCCTGAAAACACACATCCAGATCTATGGGAATAGGACCGCTTGTTACCCCTCAGCGCGATCAGTAAACTCCCTATTCATCGCAACACCAGGGTGGCTCCCACAAGAGTTATTCACTATTGACACATCGGGGGCACCCTGCAAAGAACATATTGGGTACTTTAAGCAAGGGATACAAGGAAGGTGTGTAGAGCTCACTGAGCCGGGAATTCTAAGGGGGACGGGACCCCAACCGGAGGAGACACATGGGAACTACCCACAATGTTTTAAGGGAGAGGGATGGGGGTGCGTGCATGCCTTCGTCCCTAAAAATGATTCGTGCGCTGAGGCACATTGTGCTCTCCAGGAGTGCCGGGTCCGGGAAGGACACTTCACTTGTGACTGCAAGCAACAAAAATGCATTGCAGTCACCGCGGGTAGGCAGCTTATGTGTGGCAAGTGCAACGGCACCCACGTAAGCTCAGCCTCGGGGACATATCCATTTGATTCTCGCCAAGAGGTACAATCAAGTGGACAGTCAAGGGGGAGGGAAGGTTCCACAAGATGGGGCCATGCGGTCAAACGACCCCGGGGTAATGCATGTTATCGGGTTAAAGACGGGTACGTGTTTTTATTTAAAAATGTATATATGACGGCCACAGACAGGCCTCCAAGGTTCTTTTCCGTAGGGACAATCAGACCTCTCACGGTTCCATGCCCAAGTGAAGGGCATGTCCAGAAACGCATAGTGACCAGGGCCATCAGCGCAGAATTTTGCTCCGACTGGCAGGCCCCTGTCACACTAGGGTCTTCTTTAGGATATGGATTTCTGGGGACACTATCCCTGGGAGGCGCCGCAGGGGTGATCAGTGCCAGTAATAGGAACTTCTTCATATGTGGACTGACCATTTTAGGAAACAACACCCTACAAGCATTAGGCGCAATTGACCAAGAACTCGCAGAACTCAGACTATACACACAACAAACGAGATATGCGGTGGACTATCAGCTAGCCAGACAAGGGGGGGTATGCACCATCATCAAGGAAAAATGCATCACATACGTACACGACGAGACACTAAACATAACAGCAGCCATGTCCGGGATACAAAAGCAATTGGATAACTTTAAACAGGGGTTAACAGGGACTGATGGGTGGTTAGGATGGCTGTTTAACACAGTTTGGGGAGCATATATTATGAAGGGATTAATCCTAGTAGTAGCCATCCTGTTCACACTCTGCCTTGGCCTAACCTGTATTAAAGTGATATGTGCAAATATTACATCAAGAATGCTACCCACTGCCAGTATCCAGATGCAAGAACTTAACAACGACACAGAAGAAGAGGAACAACGGCAAGGACAACAGCTGTACAAATCACTGTTCCTCTGAAGGTCGTCCATGGGGGGTCAGCCATGAAGGGCACCCCCTGGACGAGAGGAGGGACTGAAGGAGGAAATTTTCCAGAAAACCATATTTGCATCATCAAACATATTTACATATTGGACTAATTGGCACCACTCATAACGGGCCAACAATGCAGAGGGGCACCCCCGGATGGATATTCGATCGGGTCCCCCCCTGCACAGCTGAGAGACTCACGAATTTCAGAAACTACGGAAGATCCCTAATCTGCCTAGCAACAGCGCGTAGCTGCATTTTAAACTGGCCAAGGCAGACATAAAAATCTGATAAACTAAGAGATAAGGATAAAAGGTTAAGAATGAAATACCCCAGACACCCAACAGGACAGGATGACATTAACACTCAATCTCACAAGCAGGAAACACAGACACGGAACAATAGGATCAATTTAAATAAGAGGACACATAGAGATGGTAATGGGAAACGCATTTAGACACCGGGGCAGGACCAAGTAATCCCATTAACACGAACACACACCATACAAATGATAATCCATGAAACTTCCTAGGGACTTTTGAAACTGACAGACCACTTTATACATTGTGTAAAAAAAAGGCATAATCAAATGTTCCCGCGCGAATTTTGGATCCCTATAAAGATCCAGAGCTGATGTGATTTAATTGAGATCAACGTGGCCAAGCCACTGTTTCTGAGCTGGCTACGGGGGTCTCCCTAGAATCCTAGTAATTGTACAATAAAGACACGCATTGAACCTTGATTTGCGACTCAACTTCTATTCTGCACTGGTAAGGGATATTTCCCTACAACAGGGGAGAAAGCACTGGTACTCCGCAGTACTTGGCAGCTACCTTCTCAATTACACAATTGTGGTGAACCATCGTTGGTTCACCACTGGGGGTTGTTATTATGTACTGTTGGGCTAGGGTGTTGTTACTGTGGGGGTTGTACAATGTTGTTGGGTTAGGGTGTTTACCTGTTATAAGTGTTATCATGGCACATTCCAGTGGGGTCCCGCCTCCGGTGGCGAGGTATAAGACCCCCTGCTCCGGCAGGACCCCTTCAGTCTGAACTGGTGTATTCGTGTTAGTAGTTCCATTGTTACACAATAAAAGCCTTCAATATTGAAGCCTTGGTTCCACGTGCTTAATTGTCGCGCATCAATTTTATTGTGTAACAGAAAACTCACAGCTGTACAAAAAAAAAACAGAGAGTATGGAACAGATCCTAAAACCGGATCGTCTGACACTGGACCCACGTGCGGTCGGTGCCGCTAACACATTCGACCATTGGTGGAAGTGTTTCGAGGACTACCTGGCAGCCTCGGTAGCTATCACTACAGACAGTGATAAACTCCAGGTCCTCCACGCAAGGGTAAGCGACACGATTTATCTCGCCATTCGTGCAGCTCCCACTTACCCGGGTGCCGTCGAGCTCCTAAAAAAAAGATACACGAAGCCACCCAACGAGATACATGCTCGTTACCTCCTCGCTACACGACGTCGGCAGTCGGGCGAAACCATGGAGGACTATGCCAATGAGCTCCTGCAGCTTGCCAGGGGTTGCGATTGTAAAGACGTATCAGCCGAACAATATATGTACGACCTCGCCCGAGACGCGTTCGTAGCAGGGGTAGGGTCCTCGTACATCAGGCTTAAATTGCTGGAAAAGGGGAAACTCGACTTGACCCAAGCAATGGAGATGGCCGTGATGCTGGAAGCGGCGTCGAAGAGCTTGGCGCTGTACCCCGAGGACCACGTGCAGTCAACGTGGCTGGAGCAAGCTCAGCTCCCTTCTCGCCCCGCTAACCCGCGCTCCCAGATCGATCCGACGACGGCGGCAGCTCCAGGTGGCCAGCGATGCTATTTTTGTGGTGGGGCCAAGCATCCACGGCAATAGTGTCCGGCAAGAACGGCAATCTGCAGCCAGTGCGGTAAAAAAGGCCACTACGGCAAAGTCTGCAGGTCCAAGCCTAAAAACGGCAGTGCAGCTTGTAACCCTCCAGAACGGAGACAATCTCCTTCGGCGTCGCAGTACCCACGAGGTCCGACCACGTGCGATCCCAGGACGGCGCCATCGTGGCTGACGGAGGAGGAGGAGGAAGACCACCAGGAGTCGCTGCGCTTGGCGCCCTCGCCCACGTGCGATTCATGGGGGCGGCCATCATGGTCCACGACGACTAGGAGCGACCAGCAGGAGTCCTCAGCATCCACATCGGCAGCATGCAGTGATGCCCAGGGGCCAACGGTGGCGTCGATCTCCCTGGACCAGACCAGGCACTACAGACTTGAAAATTCCATGATGGATATAAAGGTTAGTGGTCGAACTGTGAATTGTCTGTTTGACAGTGGGAGCACCGAAAGTTTCATACACCCTGAAACTGCTAAAAGGTGTGGACTCCGGGTTCTCCCTGCCAAGCAGACAATTTCCATGGCATCACGGTCCCGGTCTGTACCGATCCAAGGACGATGTATGGTAACTCTTGAGGTACAGGGCACAATTTACGAGCAATACAGGCTCCTTGTGTTACCTCACCTTTGCGCGCCAATTCTCCTCGGACTAAACTTTATGGTCCACATGAAGAGTGTGATCCTACAGTACGGTGGGCCACTCCCTTCACTGGCATTAGGGAATCAGCCGCAGCCTCCAAATTGCCCAAAGCGCCCCGCATGCAATCTATCCACCCTGAAAATCACTACACCATCCTTTTTTAAAAATCTGGTACCTGGCTGCAAGCCCATCGCTACTAAAAGTAGGCGTTACAGCGCTGAGGACCGGATCTTTATTAGATCTGAGGTTCAGCGGCTCCTCAAGGAAGGGATCATACAGGCCAGTGCTAGTCCGTGGAGAGCGCAGGTCGTGGTAGTCAAAAGCGGGAACAAACCTCGGATGGTCATCGACTATAGTCAGACCATTAATCGTTATACGCAGCTGGATGCGTATCCTCTCCCGCGCATTTCTGATATGGTCAATCAGATTGCGCAGTACCGAGTGTTTTCTACCATAGACCTTAAGTCCGCCTACCATCAACTCCCCATCCGCCCAGAGGACCGACAATATACGGCTTTTGAGGCGGATGGTCGACTATACCAATTCCTCAGGGTTCCATTTGGTGTCACCAATGGGGTCTCGGTCTTCCAGCGTGCTATGGACCGAATGGTGGACCAGAACGGGTTGCGGGCTACCTTCCCGTACCTGGATAACGTCACCATCTGCGGCCATGACCAGCAGGACCACGACACGAATCTCCAACACTTTCTGCGCACTGCATCTCGCCTGAATCTGACCTATAACAGGGAGAAGTGCGTATTCCGTACGTGTAGGTTAGCCATCCTCGGATACGTGGTGGAAAACGGGGTCATTGGCCCTGATCCAGACCGTATGCGCCCACTTACTGAACTTCGTCAAAGCCCGCAACCTGCCCTACTCGGTGGAGGATGTCAGGTCAGTGACGAGAAGCTGTCGGATTTGCGCAGAATGCAAACCACACTTTTATCGACCAGACCGGGCACAATTGGTCAAGGCCACTCGCCTTTTTGAGAGGCTGAGTGTGGATTTTAAGGGCCCCCTTCCCTCAACGGACCGGAATGTCTATTTCCTCAACATAATAGAGAGAGTATTCCCGGTTTCCGTTTGTTGTCCCCTGTGCGGACACGTCGACTGCCACCGTCATCAAGGCATTCAGTGAGCTTTTTACCCTGTTCGGGTACCCCTGCTACATTCATAGCGACAGGGGCTCGTCGTTCATGAGCAACGACTTGAGGCAATTCCTGCTCTCATTCGGGATTGCCTCTAGTAGAACCACGAGCTACAACCCTAGGGGTAATGGACAGGTGGAAAGGGAGAATGCTACAGTCTGGAAGGCTGTCCTACTGGTACTGAAATCCAGGGGCCTTCCAGTCTCCCGTTGGCAGGAGGTCCTTCCAAATGCGCTCCATTCTATCCGCTCCCTCCTGTGTACGGCAACCAATGCTACTCCCCACGAGAGGATGTTCTCATTCCCTCGGAAGTCGTCCTCGGGAACCTCATTGCCAGCCTGGTTGACGTACCCAGGACCCGTCCTTCTGCGGCGACATGTGAGGGCTCGCAAGTCCGACCCCTTGGTTGAACCGGTCCAACTCCTCCACGCCAACCCTCAGTATGCCTATGTGGCATATCCTGACGGGCGAGAGGACACTGTCTCCATTAGAGACCTGGCGCCCGCAGGGGACGTAGCAACTCCTGTCGCTCCTATTCCCCCAGTCACGAATCCACTACTCCTCATTGCTTCTCCAGACGTGGCGCGGTCAGCACCGGGACCAGTGCATAACACTTTTACTCCCATGTACAGCTTGCCTGAGACTCGGAGATCGGCGCCACCATCATCACCACCACCACCACCACCAAAGGTTCCAGGATCCCCTGCACCATCGCCTCACCAGGGCCAGCCGGCCCGGGAGTCCTTGAGGGGACAGCCAGACGTTGTTTTGGAAAGAACGCCACCGCAAGCACCTGCTCCGGTTTCGCAACCGGTGTTGAGGAGATCACAGCGTCGGTGCGGTCCTCCAGACCGTCTGGACTTGTGAATTCTGTTTATATGACCTGTTTTTTTTCTTGCACCCCGCCACCTTTTGTTCTTAAAGGAGGGGTGAATGTGGTGAACCATCGTTGGTTCACCACTGGGGGTTGTTATTATGTACTGTTGGGCTAGGGTGTTGTTACTGTGGGGGTTGTACAATGTTGTTGGGTTAGGGTGTTTACCTGTTATAAGAGTTATCATGGCACATTCCAGTGGGGTCCCGCCTCCGGTGGCGAGGTATAAGACCCCCTGCTCCGGCAGGACCCCTTCAGTCTGAACTGGTGTATTCGTGTTAGTAGTTCCATTGTTACACAATAAAAGCCTTCAATATTGAAGCCTTGGTTCCACGTGCTTAATTGTCGCGCATCAACAATGATAGTTGATCATTTTTATACCTTTTTAGACAATAGGTAATATGGACATTAGCCGTTTAACACATCGTTATAAGTTGAGTAGACAGATTACAGACATCGGTAGTTAACACATCATTACAAGCAGACAGGTACAGACATGGACAGTTAACATATCATTGTTCATAGAATGGATACATTTCCTCTATCAATGACTAGTTTCGATCTATACATTCAGTAGCTGATTTTGTTGCATTTATGTATTTATGTCCCCATCTGTGGCTGACCTTATTATCAGACCCTTTGTTCTGGGTCTGCCCTTATCTTAAAGTGCTTCAAACTAGCTTCCTGCAGCATTTCAGTTCCTGCATGTTTCAACTTTAAGTAACCGTCTGTGCTAAAAGCCAGTGCCTGTTAATGCCCCTTCCCAGGTAACCATTCTGTGTGTCAGGCAACCATTTTGTGTCCATCACTTTAATTCCCCCACAACATTCCCCCTTTTTGGTCAGGATTATGATTTAATAATCCCCAGACCAACAGCTGCATCTTCACATGTAGAGGTCGATCTTCTTCTTTCCTTCTTCGTCTCTTTTGGCGTCTTCAGGGGTTCCCATCATGTATTCTTCCTCGATGGTTACACTGGCTCCTGGCACAATTCGTGTCACCATTACTTTACAATAGACTTTAAGGCATCCAACAATTAGCCAACAGACAATTACAATTGAAATGAGTATGACCAGTCCATGTAGTAAATAGGATCCAGCCAGCTACTTCCTTTCTTGAGTCCCTGTCTGAAGTTATCAAGTTGTTAATGAATTGGGTAATGTTATAGGATTTGTCTGTGACATGGGTTATGCATTTGTTTCCTAAGATTGTACATACCCCCCCTTGTTGTGCTAACTGGTAGTCCACTACATATCGTGTCTGCTGTGCATATAATCTCAATTCAGCCATTTCTTGGTTAACAGCCTCCAGTGCTTTTGAAGTGCTGTTTCCCAGGACTGTTAGTCCACAAACAATATGATTCCTATTTTTTGCACTAATTGCTCCTGCTGCCTCCCCCCCCCCCCGCCCCCCCCACCAACCAGAGATAGGGCTCCAAGGAACCCATATTCCAGTGATGATCCCATTGTGCCTGGGGTTTCCCAATCAGCGCAGAATTCTTTGCTGATAGCCCGGGTTACTATCTTTCTCCGAATATGCCCCTTCTGAGGGCATGGAACAGTGAGTGGTCCTATTGTTCCTACTGCAAAAAGGATTGGGAGGGTTGGTGTTTCTGTTGTGTAAGTGCCGTTGAAGAGGAATACAAATCCCTTCTTAACCCGGTAGCATTTAGTGTCCCGATTATTAGTTTGTTCATATTGCCGATTGCTCGGTTTACTTTACTCCCCATTTGATCCCACCACCTGGTAGGTATCAAACGGATATGTCCATTCGGCTGAGCTGACATGAGTCCCATTACACTGTCCACAAATGAGCTGCCTCCCCGCGGTTACATTCGGGCATTTCTGTTCATCACAGGTGCAAGTAAACTGACCCCTATCAACCCGACAATGCTGACGGACACACTGCTCCTGTACGCAGGAATCATTCTTGGGGACCAAGGCATATGCACATGGAGTCATAGAATCATAGAAACCCTACAGTACAGAAAGAGGCCATTCGGCCCATCGAGTCTGCACCGACCACAATCCCACCCAGGCCCTACCCCCATATCCCTACATATTTTACCCACTAATCCCTCTAATCTCCACATCCCAGGACACTAAGGGGCAATTTTAGCATGGCCAATCAACCTAACCCGCACATCTTTGGACTGTGGGGGGAAACCGGAGCACCCGGAGGAAACCCACACAGACATGAGGAGAATGTGCAAACTCCACACAGACAGTGACCCAAGCCGGGAATCGAACCCAGGTCCCTGGAGCTGTGAAGCAGCAGTGTTAACCACTGTGCTACCGTGCCGCCCCCATCCCTGCCCCGTAAAACAAAGCGGATAGCTTGCATTATCCAAGCAAGCTCTTCCTCACACCTGTTGGAGCCCCCTGCACACAGGATCTGTGGGATTTACAAGTTCCACACATCTTCCCTGTATACCTCTTTTATATTTGCCAATTTGTCCCTTACAGGATGAGTCTGATGAATCTACTGTATATAAGTCATGAGGGGTCCACCCAGGGGTGGCCACAAATAGGGCTTCTACTGATTGGGCTAACGGGTAACATATAGTTCGATTCCCATGTAAGTGTATATGTGCTTTGTAAAATAGGTTATCCTCTAGCCCAGTCAAATTTACAGTCGCGACAACGCAAAGTAATACAGTTACATACGCAATCTCATACATGTCCGCAACGAGCAAGTATCAATCCTAATACTGTAAGCTGTACAATTTTCAAAAGTTATACTGTCAACCCAAATGCGATTGCAATCTTCACCTGTGTTGGGGAAAGCAATCTGGTCACTTCAATTCATTCATTCATTTCTTTGTGTAATTTTAGCTGGGTCCAATGTTTCCATCTGCCTTTCCCTCTTATGTCTAGACAGGCACAGGTGTCCCCACTAATTATAATTTCATATGGCCCATTCCATTTTGGTGCAAACCCTGGTTTGTCAGGTAATGTTTTCACTAGGACGTGACTTCCCGCTGTTGGGACGTCAGGGAGCATTTCAAGCTCTCTCTGTGCCTCCCTTTTTTCTTGATTATTTTTTACCAATTTGCGTATCCCCTTTAGTTGGGTGCTTAGTTCCAAAACATATCTCCTGATTTTATCTTTTAGTGGACCTACATCGGTCCCACCTGTTATGATGCTTTCTGGTAATTGCATCGCC
The DNA here is from genome assembly GCF_964213995.1 of Mustelus asterias. Taxonomy (NCBI): domain Eukaryota; kingdom Metazoa; phylum Chordata; class Chondrichthyes; order Carcharhiniformes; family Triakidae; genus Mustelus; species Mustelus asterias. The sequence goes on along the minus strand of NC_135815.1, from coordinate 62,427,570 downwards.
CGTCCTGTCATTAGTTCATAAGGTGTTAATCCGGTTGTCTGGCTTGTGATAGCCCTTAATCTCATTAGTATAGTGGGCAATACCTCTGTCCACATTTTTCCCGATGTTTGTATGGCTTTAGCTAGTGCATTCTTAAGTGTTCTATTCATACGTTCCACCATTCCAGAACTCTGTGGGTGGTAAGGGATGTGGGATTTTTGTTTTATCCCCATCAATTGGCATACTGTTTTTACCACCTTTCCAGTGAAGTGCGTCCCTTGGTCCGAATCGATTTGTAGGGGTACACCCCATCTAGGGATTACCTCTTCTGCCAATATCCTAGCCACCGTGGCAGCAGTACAATTTGTAGTAGGGAACGCTTCTACCCACCTGGTGAACTGGTCTATAATAACCAGACAATAAGTTTTGCCATGGGATTGTGGTCGTGGCCCTGTGAAATCTATTTGCAGATGTTCCCAGGGTCGCTTTGGTTGCGGCTGGTGTCCCATCTTAATTTTTATGGGTTGACCAGAGTTGTGTTGCGCGCACGTCACGCATCGGTGACAGTGTCGGGCTATATCTTGGCTATATCCAAGTGGGGGGAGAAACAAAAAATGTCATAGAAATTGGGGATAGTACACTTTTGGATGCTGTTGGGGGGGACGACTTAGCAGGGGTAAGCCATGGTGTACAGGTCACTGGCTCAGAGTCTGTCCTTGTGGCTCAGAAGGGAAGGGGGGGGGAGGAATAGAGGATTAGTCATTGGGGACTCCATAGTTAAAGGGACGGATAGGAGATTCTGTGGGAACGAGAGAGACTCGCGGTTGGTGTGTTGCCTCCCAGGAGCCAGAGTTCACGATGTCTCGGATCGTGTTTTCGAGATCCTCAAGGGGGAGGGGGACCAGCCCCAAGTTGTGGTTCACATAGGCACTCAAGACACGGGTAGGAAAAGGGATGGGGATGTAAGGCAGAAATTCAGGGAGTTAGGGGGGAAGCTTAGGGCTAGAACAAACAAAGTTGTTATCTCTGGTTTGTTACCCGTGCCACGGGATAGTGAGGAGAGGAATAGGGAGAGAGAGCAGTTGAACACGTGGTTACAGGGATGGTGCAGGAGGGAGGGATTCAGATACCTGGACAATTGGGGCTCTTTCTGGGGTAGGTGGGACCTCTACAAACAGGATGGTCTGCACTTGAACCAGAGGGGTACCAATATCTTGGGGGGGAAATTTGCTAATGCTCTTCGGGAGGGTTTAAACTAATTCAGCAGGGGGGTGGGTACCGGCATTGTAGCTCCGGTGTACAGGAGGTTGAGAGTAGTGAGGTCATGGATGAGGTTTCAGAATCGCAGGAGTGTACTGGCAGGCAGGAAGGCGGTTTGAAGTGTGTATACTTCAATGCAAGGAGCATCCGGAATAAGGTGGGTGAGCTTGCAGCATGGGTTGGTACCTGGGATTTCGATGTTGTGGCCATCTCGGAGACGTGGATAGAGCAGGGACAGGAATGGTTGTTGCAGGTTCCGGGGTTTAGATGTTTCAGTAAGTGCAGGGAAGGTGGTAAAAGAGGGGGAGGTGTGGCATTGTTAGTCAAGGACAGTATTACGGTGGCAGAAAGGACATTTGATGAGGACTCGTCTACTGAGGTAGTTTGGGCTGAGGTTAGAAACAGGAAAGGAGAGGTCACCCTGTTGGGAGTTTTTTATAGACCTCCGAAAAGTTCCAGAGATGTAGAGGAAAAGATTGCAAAGATGATTCTGGATAGGAGCAAAAGTAACAGGGTAGTTGTACTGGGGGACTTTAACTTTACAAATATTGACTGGAAAAGCTATAGTTCGAGTACTTTAGAGGGGTTGGTTTTTGTCCAGTGTGCGCAGGAAGGCTTCCTGACGCAGTATGTAGATAGACCAACAAGAGGCGAGGCCACATTGGATTTGGTACTGGGCAATGAACCAGGCCAGGTGTTAGATTTGGAGGTAGGTGAGCACTTTGGTGACAGTGACCACAATTCGATTACGTTTACTTTAGCAATGGAAAAGGATAGATATATACCAAAGGGCAAGAGTTATAGCTGGGGGAAAGGAAATTATGATGCGATTAGGCGAGATTTAGCTGGCATAGGTTGGGGAAGGAAACTGCAGGGGATGGGCACAATTGTAATGTGGAACTTGTTCAAGGAACAGCTACTACGCGTCCTTGATAAATATGTACCTGTCAGGCAGGGAGGAAGCAGACGTGTGAGGGAACCGTAATTTACTAAGGAGGTTGAATCTCTTGTGAAGAGGAAGAAGGAGACTTATGTTAAGATGAGACGTGAAGGCTCAGTTAGGGCGCTTGAGAGTTACAAGTTAGCCAGGAAGGACCTAAAGAAAGAGTTAAGAAGAGCCAGGAGGGGACATGAGAAGTCTTTGGCAGGTAGGATCAAGGAAAACCCTAAAGCTTTCTATAGGTATGTCAGGAATAAAAGAATGACTAGGGTAAGATTAGGGCCAGTCAAGGACAGGAGTGGGAAGTTGTGCGTGGAGTCTGAAGAGATAGGAGAGGCACTAAATGAATATTTTTCGTCGGTATTCACACTGGAGAGGGACAGTGTTGTTGAGGGGAGTACTGAGATGCAGGCTGTTGGACTGGATGGGATTGATGTTCATAAGGAGGAGGTGTTAGCAATTCTGGAAAGGGTAAAAATAGATAAGTCCCCTGGGCCGGATGGGATTTATCCTAGGATTCTCTGGGAGGCTAGAGAGGAGATTGCAGAGACTTTGGCTTTGATCTTTGTGTCGTCATTGTCTGCAGGAACAGTGCCAGAAGACTGGAGGATAGCAAATGTTGTCCCCTTGTTCAAGAAGGGGAGTAGGGACAACCCTGGTAATTATAGGCCGGTGAGCCTTACTTCTGTTGTGGGCAAAGTATTGGAAAGGATTATAAGAGATAGGATTTATAATCACCGAGAAAGGAATAATTTGATTAGGGATAGTCAGCACGGTTTTGTGAAGGGTAGGTCGTGCCTCACAATCCTTATTGAGTTCTTTGAGAAGGTGACCAAAGAGGTGGATGAGGGTAAAGCGGTTGATGTGGTGTATATGGATTTCAGCAAAGCGTTTGATAAGGTTCCCCATGGTAAGCTTTTGCAGAAAATACGGACACATGGGATTGAGGGTGATTTAGTGGTTTGGATCAGGAATTGGCTAGCTGGAAGAAAACAAAGGGTGGTGGTTGATGGGAAATATCCATCCTGGAGTTCAGTTACTAGTGGTGTACCGCAAGGATCTGTTTGGGGGCCACTGCTGTTTGTCATTTTTATTAATGACTTGGATGAGGGCGTGGAAGGATGGATTAGTAAATTTGCGGATGACACTAAAGTCGGTGGAGCTGTAGACAGTGCGGAGGGAAGTGGCAGGTTACAGAGGGACATAGATAAGCTGCAGAGCTGGGCTGAGAGGTGGCAAATGGAGTTTAATGCGGAAAAGTGTGAGGTGATTCACTTTGGAAGAGTAACAGGAATACAAGAGTACTGGGCTAATGGTAAGATACTTGGTAGTGTGGATGAACAGAGGGATCTGGGTGTCCATGTGCATAGATCCCTGAAAGTTGGCACCCAGGTTGATAGGGTTGTTAAGAAGGCATACGGTGTGTTAGCTTTTATTGGTAGAGGGATTGAGTTTCGGAGCCAGGAGGTCATGCTGCAACTGTACAAAACTCTGGTGCGGCCGCATTTGGAGTATTGCGTACAGTTCTGGTCGCCGTATTATAGGAAAGATGTGGAAGTGTTGGAAAGGGTGCAGAGGAGATTTACCAGGATGTTGCCTGGTATGGTGGGAAAATCGTATGAGGAAAGGCTGAGGGGCTTGAGGTTGTTTTCGTTAGAGAGAAGAACGTTAAGAGGTGACTTAATAGAGGCATACAAGATGATCAGAGGATTAGATAGGGTGGATAGTGAGAGCCTTTTTCCTCGGTTGGTGTTGGCTAGCATGAGGGGACATAGCTTTAAATTGAGGGGTGAGAGATATAGAACAGATGTTAGAGGTAGGTTCTTTACTCAGAGAGTAGTAAGGGTGTGGAATGCCCTGCCTGCAGCAGTGGTGGACTCGTCAACGTTGAGAGCGTTCAAGTGGTTATTGGATAAACATATGGATGATATTGAAATAGTGTCGATTAGAGGGGCTTTAGATTGGTACCACTGGTCGGCGCAACATCGAGGGCCGAAGGGCCTGTACTGCGCTGTAATGTTCTATGTTCTATATCTCTTCCCATTCCTTTCCACCACCATTCCTTTCCTATACTAATTATCATGGCCTCTCTACCCGCATGTGAGAGTCCATGGTGTAGTTCCAATATGGTGTTTTGTATGCACTCTGGTGCTATTACCTTATCTTCCCATCTCCAAACGTTATCAGTCCCTTTCATCGCACCCTGTGCTTCCCACTTCTCCTTTTCCTCTTTCGAGGTATCCTCATGTAAGTCCCGAATATCTATTTCGTCTCCTGTCTGTTCTGTTGCTGCTATTGGCAGCTCGCCAACTGTCTCCTGTCCTAAGGCTAACTGTGCCGCCCTGTCTGCGGCTTGGTTCCCTTTGAAATTGAACCAGTCTGGGTCATCTCTTCCTGGTTCTTTCTGGTGGGCTTTAATTTTGATTACTGCGGCTTCTCGAGGTTTCTCTTTAGCTCTCAACAATGCCTCAATTCTTTGTTGGTGTTTAATAGGAGTTCCTCCCGTGGTTACCCCCTTCTACCCCATGCTGTCATATAGTCATGTATGACACCGAACACGTATCGACTATCTGTATAGATGTTCACCGTTTTACCTTCAGATAACTCTAGTGCCTGTCTGAGTGCCACTAGTTCTGCCACTTGCGCGGATAGACCTCCGTCAATCCTTCCTGACCTTACTGTCTCTAATTTGTCATTTACTACTGCCCACCCTGTCCGGGGGGATCCTTCCACATATTTGCGTGACCCATCTACAAAAAGGGTCTCCGCAGCTGTTGTTAAAGGTATATCCTTTATCCTACCCTCTTCTATGTCCATATCTATATCCCCACGATTGTGTGGCTCTCCTGTGTCTAAAATTCCTTCTGCTGGGTTATTCCCTGTATCCCTTATTATTATAACTGATTTGCTTGGAAATAGGAGGACAGCTTCCCACTTAGCCCTTCTCATGTTTGAGACTGACCTTAGTTTTCCCGTGTTCAACATTTCCACCAAGGTGTGTTTGGTGTGAAGGATTATATTCCCTGTCATGATTACCGGCTCGCTAACCTTTACAGCCCAGGCGGCGCAATCCAAGGCGGCTATGCACCTTGGCAGTCCGGTGACTACCGGTCCTTCTGCGGTTCAATAATAACCTATGGGACTGCTATTGTCACCATGGTCCTGTTACCACGGCGGAATAGAACCCTCCCTCATTACTACAATGGATGTGGAAGTCTTTATTGGAATCTGGTAATCCTAGTCCAGGGGCTGATATCAGTTCTGTTTTTAATTTGTTATAAGCCTCTTCCTGCTCGGGTCCCCATTCTATGGGATTTAAAACTGGTTTTCCCCCTTTGACTAGTCTTTGTATAGGTTCTGCCAATTTTGCGAATCCCGGGATAATACTCCGGCTATAGTTAAACAGTCCTAGCACCTTCCTGACTCCTCTTACGGTGACTGGTGTAAGTTTTTCGGGCAACTCAGGCCTTTTTATGAGCTGGGAAAAGGACTTGAACCCTAAAGAACTGTGAAAGTGGCCACATTTGGCTGCAGGACTTGACCAAAAATTTCCCAGGGAGCTCAGCCAGCCTCTGTGTGTGCGTGCGTGTGTGCGTGTGTGCGTGTGTGCGTGCGTGCGTGCGTGCGTGCGCGTAATGGGAAAACAATTAAATGATCTCCGATGGAACAATAAAGGACAGCAAGAGACCTATCACCTGGGATGGGACCATCTGGTCTCTATGGACTGTAAGATCGCAGCTGCAGATAACACTAGCAAGCCTTTGTCTGTGGAACTGCCGGTTGAAAGGGGGTGGAGTTGGCAGGAAAAAAATTCAAGTTTTACAATATAAAAGGATGGTCAGGCCGGCCATCTCGCTCTTTTCTCTTCGGACCAGCATAGCAGCACTCCTCTCCTGTTTCCTGCCTCTCGTTCGTCTCCAGCACGCAGCCCGAAGCCCACTGAGCAATTTAAACTAGGATTGTGAGTATCCCCTGGTAATTCGCGAAGTTCCCGAGATCATCATAGTGGATGAGGCTTTGGGGAAAGGGGGGGGGGGCTTTTGCATGCACCTTTCATAGTTTAAGACATGGTAAACTTGTGTAAAGTAAGCATTCCGGTGTGTCCGTTTTAGTATTCCTTCCATAGCTATAGTCTTATAGAGCATAAGGCACTGTGTGTTGTTTTCCTGGTGTTTGGTGATTGACCTTGATGTTTTAACATATATATATATATATCTTTGACTTCCATTGGAGTCCATTTTGATCTTTTCAATTTCTCACCAATGATTTCTGACTAAGTCACAATATGAAATATTCCTTACCATAATTCCGTAGTCTAGAACTGAAGGTACCCTGGGCGCTTCGAAACCGCCCACTCAGGAAAGGCTGCCAGGTAGTGGATAGGCAGCAGTTTCCTTTTCTCTCCCTTGGGAGCGCTACTCTAGTGAAGTAGACGCAAGGTGGCCGTTGTTCCATCGGCGAGAGAGAGAATCACTCGGGCATTGGTGGGGTTTGGGTGACAGAGAACCAAACCTAAAATAAGCCCAGTGGAGTTAAAAAGAGGGATCCTGCTACACTGGCCGTGGCATTTGTTGTACCGCCGCCTTTCGGTCTGTTGGCATTTCTTTAAGCCCTTGGGATATAAGGTGTCCTAGGTACAGGACTTGTGTTTTCCCGATTTGTGCCTTTTTGGGGCTCACCTTTAACCCTGCGGTTTTTAGTTCGTTTAATACTAGGTATAGTGCTTCTTGATGTCCTGACTTGGACTCTGAAGCTATTAAGATATCATCTACATATTGTAGGATCGTGCTACCCTCTGGCAGTTCTACCCTGTTCAGGATGTCACTCATTACTCGATGGAAGATAGCGGGGCTGTTGTGGAATCCCTGTGGTAGGCGAGTCCAAGGGGCCGATTTTACCAAATCGGCTAAGTGCCGGGTGCGGTCGTAAATCAGACCCGTGCCTGGCAGCCGCGCTCCAGCGCCCCCATGCGCCTTTTTTGGCGCGGGTCCATGGGCGGGGCCTAGCTCTTCCCTGAGGGGGGGTGGGGGGGGATGTGATGTCTCCGCCCCCCCCCCCCCCCCCCCAGGGGCAGAGACGTCACATCTCCCCCTACCCACCCCCCCGCCCCCTCCAGGGAAGAGACGTCACATCCCCCCCCTTTCCCCCCCCTTCTCCCCCTCACCCCCCCCCCCCTTAGGGAAGAGACGTCACATCTCCCCCCTACCCCCCCCCCCCACCCCCCAAGTGAAGAGACTTCATCCTATTCATCAGGACCCCCAGAGCAAGGCCAGGATCCAGGATCGCAAGATGCTTTCGATGGACACCAGCGATCAAGGTAGGTCGGGGGCCCGGGGGGTCCGATCCCGGGGGGGGGGGGGGGGCTGCTGCTGGCGGGGCCTGCGACCCAGGGTGGTCTAATCGGGGGTGGGGTGGGGTGGGGGGGGCGCGTGGGCTGCCAGGGTGGTTCGCTGGGGCGGTCCGCGAAGGGTGGTCAGGGGCGATTCGGCGGTTCAGTTGCTGAGTTGAAGCCCTATCGGACTTGAATTCAGCAACACGGTAAATGCGCGGGCGCCGATCGGATCGGAGCCTCGTAAAGTGGGAATCCTTGGGTAAATTGGGCGCAGGCTTCATTATGCTGATTTAAATGCATTTGAATCGGCCCGCTAGCCGATTCGGGCGCGCGCCGGATCGGCGCCCGGATCAACCGTTGGTAAAGGCGCGATTGGCCTTGGGTCGGGTCTGGACCGCGTTTTAGGCCCGACGCCCAACTTTACCACGAATTTTGGTAAAATCGGGCCCCAAGTGTACTGTTTGTCTCCTACTGTAAAGGTGAATTTGTCTTGGGATTCGGGATCCAAGGGTAGGGACCAGAATCCGTTGGCTATATTCAATACTGTGAATATTTTGTGCTCCTGTGACAGTCCATTCAGGATTGTTGAAGGGCTTGCTACAATGGGGTGCAACTTGGACGTGACGTTATTGAGTCCAGTGTAATCTATCGTGAGCCTATAGCTTCCTTCAGGTTTGCTCACCGGCCATGTTGGGGAGTTAGTGGTGCTTGTGGTTACTCTCAGAATTCCTTTTTCCACTAACCCTTTAACTATCTCCACTACAGCTTTCTCTGCCTCTGGTTTATTGGGTATTGTCGGTGGGGCTTATGCTCCGGTCCAGGTACCTTTATTGGGTCCGTTTTAGTTAAGCCGGTATCTAACTTTGTTTTAGCCCATACTCCGGGGACGGAAGCACAGATGGCTCCGAACCCTCCTGTCCCTAATTCCCAATCTCTGGTGGTGGCTGTGGCCACCTTAATAGTTTCGAGGTAATTTGTGAGTTTCCCTATTCTAGTTTTCCAACCGTCCTGTCTTGGCCAGATTAATTCTCCCTTTCCACAGTCTATCAAAATCTCATATTCTTTCATTAAATCATTTCCCATTATTGTACCCTCGTTATTTTTACACACAAAACCTCATTGGTATATACAGATTATTTATTTCTACTAACGTGGTCTCGCTCAGGTAGGCGGGTGTTTTGTTCCCTTCTATCCCGATCAAGTAAATCATTTTACTTGTAGTGGGTAAGGGTAGGTCGGTGACAGATATGGATGCTCCTGTGTCCACCAGCATCTCACATTGCCTGCCCCCTACTAGTGCAGACACGTAAATCCTTCCCTCCTTCTTACCCTTATGAATGGGGGCTGCAGACTGTCAATCTTGCTGACCCCGGAGGTCCTGTGGTTTCTCCGGTTCTGTTGTGGTCATGGATCGGGTCGGGGTCTCCCATGTTTATCCCAACACACTGCTTCTGTGTGTCTATTTTTATTACAGTGGCTGCAATGTTTCCCACTGCTCCCAAATCTGTTTCCTTTCCGTGGGACCCCGCAATCCCTCGCAAAGTGCCCTTGTCGGCCACAATTGTGGCAAGTCAGTTTGGACTTAGTTCCGTTCCCGTTACTGTAAGCGGCTACTCTTTCTAGCCTTGTTCTTGTCTGGGATTTCTCTTCTCCGCCTCCCGGTACGTCACTAGCCCATTCTACCAATTCATCGTAATCTTGGGACATAATCACTCCCATTTTTAGGATGGTTTGGTGAGCACTAGAGAGCCCATCCTTAAAAGCTTGGATGAACGCTCGATCCCACGACCTGGGTTTCCTTGCCCTGAGCATTCTTGATATACTTAGAACAACCGTTCCCCATATTCAGAAGCTCCTTCCCCTCTTAGTTGTTTGGTTGTGGTAATTCTGCTCCAGTTAGTAGGAGCATTCCCTAATACTCTCTGAATTTCTGTCTTAAACTGGGTGAAGGGTGCCTGTTGGGCATCTATCTCTGATGTTAGGGTGACTGCATGTGTCCACCGTCCCCCATTATAATCCTGTGCTGGAGGAGCGGCGGGTCCACCTGCTACCTGCCTCCACTTACCCGCTGGACAGGCTGCCCTGACCAGCTGGTGTACGTCTCTCGGGTGTAATTGGTGTCCTACCCAGATTGTGTCTAATTCTTCCCAGAATTTAGTGTTTGCGCTTCTAGGTTGTAATTTACCCAGGGAAGCCATTATCTGCTGCCTCTCACCTAGGGTGAATGGTTTATAATTCGCTTTTGGCTGCGCATCTATTCCCCCTTGGGTTACTGGCGCTAAGTTGTGTTCTAGCGCTTCCCACTCCTAGCGTTTCCCCTCTCCATTGATTCTCTTCTAACTGTTTCTCCAGTTCCCTTACTCTGGATTCTAACTCTCTAATCTTTTCTTCAAAGACTATTTCCTCGGGTGAATGGAGTGGTAACTAGGGGGCATAACTATAGGGTTCATGGTGGGAGATATAGGAAGGATGTCTGAGGTAGGTTCTTTACTCAGAGAGTGGTTGGGGTGTGGAATGGACTGCCTGCAGGGATAGTGGAGTCAGAAACTTTATGAACATTTAAGAAGCTATTGGATAGGCACATGGAGTACTTCGGGATGATAGGGAGGAAATAGCTTGATCTGGGTTTCAGACAAAGCTCGGCACAACATCGTGGGCTGAAGGGCCTGTTCTGTGCTGTACTGTTCTATGTTCTATGTTCTATGTTCTTTATCTTTACTCCACCTTTTAGTAGAGGCGACCACTTGCTCAATTAATCCAGCTAACTGATGTACTAATAATACCCCTGTCTTCTTTGTCTTGTTTCTCTTTTCTCCACCTATCCATTTTCTCTGCTGTTCTAAGGTCTGAGAAGCATCCCAGCCATCCCTTTGCATCCTCTTTATTAATGCTTGTCTGTCTGTCATGAACACTTCAATGAGGGAACCTGCAGATCCCCTCTTAACGTCATTACCTGCCATTTCACAGACTTCACTACCCCTGGTCACTATTGCCTCCTTGGCAACGTGTTTTAGGCACCGTACAGCCATGATTACTCCCTAGTAAAGTGTGCTCTCTACCGTAGGGACTTCACTACCCCCGGCCACTATTACTACTCTAGCACCATGTTTCACTACCATCTCAGGGTTTCACTTTATACTCATGGCTTCCACTATTAGCGCCTCGGCAATGTGTTTCTCCACCGGAGTCCGGCTCTAGGTCAGAGTTGATCAGCTCCTTTTCCGCCCCGCTTTTACAACATTGACAGTCCAGTTCCCAACTATACAAACTTTCATGCAAACAGGTGGCAACTCTGTGTTTGTTCGCCACTACAGAGTTTGATGTTAACCGACCTTTGCCACTTGTGCTTCACAATCCTAAGTGCCCTTGGTGCCTCTACACCCACTTCAGGGTCCTGACCTTTGTGTAGGGGATTTCCCCTGTTAACAACCGGTCTAAGGCAGGGTTTTTGAGACAGGCACATCCTTGTCCTCTTGTCGGTCAGCACAAGTAACAGTTACTTATCACTATCAGCCGTTAGTACTTATCACTATACCATATACAATCAATACTTATCACTATAAATACCCATTAATTTTAGCCCCTTTTAAACTGTATTCTTGACCTCGTCTGACTCCCACAGATTCAGTGATCTCTACCCCAGCTTTCCAATCGTGGCCAATCGATCGAAACGTACCAGCAATGAGATCCTTGCCGACTACGCCAATTGTTGTGGGAAATTTACCACCGGAGTCAGACTTGGAGGTTTCAACAATACAGTTTTATTTCGGACATGAAGCTTTGGGAAGAAAGCACTGGTACTCCGCAGTACTTGGCAGCTACCTTCTCAATTACACAATGGTAGTTGATCATTGTTATACCATTTAGACAGTAGGTAGTACGGACATTAGCCGTTTAACTCACCGGTATAAGTTGAGTAGACAGACTGCGGACATCGGTAGTTAACACATCATTACAAGCAGACAGGTACATACATGGACAGTTAACATATCATTGTTTATAAAATGGATACATTTCCTCTATCAATGACTGGTTTCGATCTATAAATTCAGTAGCTGATTTTGTTGCATTTATGTATTTATGTCCCCATCTGTGGCTGACCTTATTATCAGACCCTTTGTTCTGGGTCTGCCCTTATCTTAAAGTGCCTCAAGCTCTGACTAGCTTCCTGCAGCATTTCGGTTCCTGCATGTTTTAACTTTAGGTAAGCGTCTGTGCTAAAAGCCAGTGCCTGTTAATGTCCCTTCCCAGGTAACCATTTTGTGTGCCAGGCAACCATTTTGTGTCCATCACTTTAATTCCCCCACAACAAAATCCACCTCCAAAATACCTTTACTTGGTTCAAGGAGGCTGTTGCAAATGTTACCAGCTAAGAAAACATGGCAAGAAAATTTAGTACGTTAAGCTGCAATGTATGTCAATGTGTGGCCAAAAGAAATAAGTAAGAAAGTAAAATATTGAAAAACACCAATTTTAACCCATTCCCTCCATGTACAGAATTTCCTGACTCTGTAGAGCAGAGTCTGGAGTTGAACTGTTGGTTAGTCAGGCTGGTCTGTATTCACTGCAAGTTATTACATGAAATGTTCCCTTATGCACAGTTTTTCTGTGATATACAATGGCAAGGCCAATTGGACAAAGAGTTTACACAATCCTAGTATACAGACTAATAACCAACTGAAAAAGAGCTGGTATTGGGGTTCTTGAGAAACATGAAGGTAGACAAGTCCCCAGGGCCTGATGGGATATACCCCAGAATACTGAGAGAGGCAAGGGAGGAAATTGCTGGGGCCTTGAGAGGAATCTTTGTATCCTCACTGGCTACAGGGGAGGTCCCAGAGGATTGGAGAATAGCCAATGTTGTTCCTTTGTTTAAGAAGGGTAGCAAGAATAATCCAGGTAATTATAGGCCGGTGAGCCTTACATCAGTGGTGGGGAAATTATTAGAGAGGATTCTTCGAGACAGGATTTATTCCCACTTGGAAATAAGTGGACGTATTAGTGAGAGGCAACGTGGTTTTGTGAAGGGGAGGTCGTGTCTCACTAACTTGATCGAGTTTTTCGAGGAAGTGACGAAGATTATTGATGAGGGTAGGACAGTGGATGTTGTCTACATGGACTTCAGTAAGACCTTTGACATGGCAGACTGGTACAGAAGGTGAAGTTGCATGGGATCAGAGGTGAGCTAGCAAGGTGGATACAAAACTGGCTCGGTCAAAGAAGACAGAGGGTAGCAGTGGAAGGGTGTGTTTCTGAATGGAGGACTGTGATAAGTGGTGTTCCTCAGGGATCAGTGTTGGGACCTTTGCTGTTTGTAATATATATAAATGATTTGGAGGAAAATGTAACTGGATTGATTAGTAAGTTTGCGGACGACACAAGGGTTGGTGGATTTGCGGATAGTGATGAGGACCATCAGAGGATACAGCAGGATATAGATCAGTTGGAGACTTAGGCGGAGAGATGGCAGATGGAGATTAATCCAGACAAATGTGAGTTAATGCATTTTGGAAGGTCTAATACAAATAGGAAATATACAGTAAATGGCAGAACCCTTAAGTGTATAGGCAAAGGGATCTGGGTGTACAGGTACACAGGTCACTGAAAGTGGCAACGCAGGTGGAGAAGTTAGTCAAGAAGGCATACGGCATGCTTGCCTTCATCGGCCGGGGCATTGAGTTTAAAAATTGACAAATCATGTTGCAGCTTTATAGAACCTTAGTTAGGCCGCACTTGGAATATAGTGTTCAATTCTGGTCGCCACACTACCAGAAGGATGTGGAGGCTTTGGAGAGGGTACAGAAAAGATTTACCAGGATGTTGCCTGGTATGGAGGGCATTAACTATGAGGAGAGATTGGAGAAACTTGGTTTGGAGCGACAGAGGTTGAGGGGAGACCTGATAGAAGTCTACAAGATTATGAGAGGCATGGACAGAGTGGATAGTCAGAAGCTTTTTCCCAGGGTGGAAGAGTCAATTACTAGGTGGCAAAGGTTTAAGGTGCGAGGGGCAAGGTTTAAGAACAAACAAAGAACAGTACAGCACAGGAAACAGGCCCTTCGGCCCTCCAAGCCTGTGCCGCTACTTGGTCCAACTAGACCAATCGTTTGTATCCCTCCATTCCCAGGCTGCTCATGTGACTATCCAGGTAAGTCTTAAACTATGTCAGCGTGCCTGCCTCCACAACCCTACTTGGCAGCGCATTCCAGGCCACCACCACCCTCTGTGTAAAAAACATCCCTCTAATATCTGAGTTATACTTCGCCCCTCTCACCTTGAGCCCATGATCCCTCGTGAACGTCACTTCTGATCTGGGAAAAAGCTTCCCACCGTTCACCCTATCTATCCCCTTCATAATCTTGTACTCCTCTATTAGATCTCCCCTCATTCTCCGTCTTTCCAGGGAGAACAACCCCAGTTTACCCAATCTCTCCTCATAGCTAAGACCCTCCATACCAGGCAACATCCTGGTAAACCTTCTCTGCACTCTATCTAACGCCTCCACGTCCTTCTGGTAGTGCGGCGACCAGAACTGGACGCAGTACTCCAAATGTGGCCTAACCAGCGTTCTATACAGCTGCATCATCAGACTCCAGCTTTTATACTCTATACCCCGTCCTATAAAGGCAAGCATACCATATGCCTTCTTCACCACCTTCTCCACCTGTGTTGCCACCTTTTTTTACACAGGGAGTAGTGGGTGCCTGGAACTTGTTGCCGCGGGAGGTAGTGGAAGTGGGTACGGTAGTGACTTTTAAGGGGCATCTTAACAAGTACATGAATAGGATGGGAATAGAGGGATATGGTTCCCGGAAGGGTAGGGGGTTTTAGTTACGTCGGGCAGCATGATCGGTGCAGGCTTGGAGGGCCGAAGGGCTGTAATTGTCTTTGTTCTTTGTTCTTTAATGAGTCGATGAACATACAAGCATCTTTATGTTGGCAATATGTCCTGGGCGGGGAACAATCTGTCGTCATGGATTTATAACAGTTAGTTTATAACAATCGTTAGCCTCCTAATTCCATCTGGTTTCTTTACTGACCAGATTGATGAATTAATCTTGAAAATGCCTTGCCCGACAATGCCCTGATCAACTAAGGACTAAATTATATATTTTGAATTGGGATGGCTCTCTTAGGATTGAATACTGTTTAAAAAAGGGATGAGGATGCCTGTTTATAGACTCCGCCCCTGTCATTTTTTCACAATCATTCTCACTGGTAGCAAATGTGGCAAGCTGTTTCTGAATAAGCTGTTCTACCCGTACATCATTATTCTTGCGGCATTCGCAGTGAAAATAAAATGAGCATCGGAAACTTGTACAACATTCTCAGTCCCCGAACCAAGCCACACGCAGTCTCGATTATGATCAATAATAGTTTTGTATTGATTCTGAATATCTGTCCCCAACTGATCAGACATAACCATGTACACAGGTGATGGTATCTGACAGGCAAGGTCTCCCAATTGGAGATCAGAAGGTTTGGTTGGGTGGCTGGCTGTCTGGATGTCCTCCTCTCACACTCTTCTCGAGGTGCAGCTAATTTTCTGTCCCGGTCTCTCACACCCGCCCGCTCACCATAACCCTTAATTCCTTTACTCAAAAATTTATCTATCCTTGCCTTAAAAACATTCAATGAGGTAGCCTCAACTGCTTCACTGGGCAGGGAATTCCACAGATTCACAACCCTTTGTGAGAACAAGTTCCTCCTCAACTCAGTCCTAAACCTGCTCCTCCTTATTTTGAGGTCATGCCCCCTAGTTCTAGTTTCACCTGCCAGTGGAAACAACTTCCCTGCTTCTATCTTATCTATTCCCTTCATAATCTTAAATGTCTCAATAAATTCTCCCCTCATTCTTCTGAATTCCAATGAGTATAGCCCCGGTGTACTCAGTCTCTCCTCCTAAGCCAACCCTCTCAACTCCGGAATCAACCTCGTGAATCTCCTCTGCACCCCCTCCAGTGCCAGCACATCCTTTCTCAAATACACAGCATTCCAGGAGTGGCCTCACCAGCACCTTATACAGTTGCAACATAACCTCCCTGTTTTTAAACTCCATCCCTCTAGCAATGAAGGACAAAATTCCATTTGCTGCTTTAATTACTTGCTGCACCTGCAAACCAACTTTTTGTGATTCATGTACAAGGACACCCAGGTCCCTCTGCACAGCAGCATGCTGCAATTTTTTACCATTTAAATAATAGTCCATTTTGCTGTTATTCCTACCAAAATGATGACCTCACATTTACCAACATTGCACTCCATCTGCCAGAGCCTCGCCCACGCACATATATCCCTTTGCGGACTTTCAGCGTCCTCTGCACTTTGCTCTGCCACTCATCTTAGTGTCATCTGCAAATTTTGACACACTACACTTGGTCCCCAACTCCAACTCATCGATATAAATCGTAAACAATTGCGGTCCCAGCACTGATCCCTGAGGCACACCATTAGTCACTGATCCCCAACGAAAAAAACACCTATTTACCCCCACTCTTTGCTTTCTGTTAGTTAACCAATCCTCTATCCATGCTAATAACACGTAACAACGTGCACCTTTATCTTAGTAAGAGTTTTAACCTTTATCTTATGCAGCAGTCTTTGGTGTTTTGTCAAATGCCATCTGGAAATCCAGATACACCATATCCACAGGTTCCCTTTTGTCCATTGCGCAAATAATGTTCTCAAAGAATTCCACCATTCAAACATGACCTGCCCTTCATGAACTCATATTGCTTTTTCCCAACTGGACAATTGATATCCAGATGTCTCGCTATTTCTTTCTTGATGATAGATTCAAGCACTTTCCCTTCTACAGAAATCAAGCTAACCAGCCTATAGTTACCCGCCTTTTGTCTACCTCCTTTTTTAAACAGTGGCCTCCCGTTTGCTGTTTTCCAATCTGTGGGAACCACTCCAGAGTCCAGCGAAATTTGGTAAATTACCACTCGTGCATTTGCTATTTCCCCCACCATCTCTTTTAATACCCTGGAATGCATTCCATGAGGGCCAGGAGACTTGTCTACCTTTAGCTCCATTAGCTTGCCCAACACTACCTCTTTAGTGATAATCATAGTTTCTCGGCCCTCACCTCCCATTGCCTTCGTGTCATCAATTTTTGGCAGGTTATTTGTGTCTTCCACTGTGAAGACCGACAGAAGATACTTGTTCAATGCCTCAGCCATTTTCTCATTTCCAGTTATTACATCCTCCTTCTGATCCTCTAAAGGACCAATAATTACTTGAGCCACTCTTTTTCGTTTTATATATTTGTAGAATCTTTTGCTGTCTGTTTTTATATTCTGAGCTAGTTTACTCTCATAATCCATCTTCCTTTTCTTTTTATAACTTTTTTCATGGCTTTCTGTTGACCTTTAAAGATATCGCAATCCTCTAGTTTCCCACTAATCTTTGCCACTTTGTATGCATTTTCTTTCAATTTGATACCCTCCTTTATTTCCTTAGATATCCATGGCTGATTATCTCTTTTTCTACAGTTCTTCCTTACACTGGTATATACTTTTGCTGAGCACTGTGAAAGATCACTTTGATAGTCCTCCACTGTTCGTCAATTGTCCCACCATAAAGGTTTTGCTCCCAGTCTACTTTAGCCAACTCCTCCCTCATCCCATTGTAGTCTCCTTTGCTTAACCACAAGACACTGGTATTGGATTTTACCTTCTCACGCTCCATCTGCATTTAAAATTCAACCATACTGTGATCGCTTCTTCTGAGAGGATCCCTTACTGTAAGATCATTAATTATTCCTGTCTCATTACACAGGACCAGATCTAGGATAACTTGCTCCCTCGTAGGTTCCATTACATACTGTTCAAGGAAGCTATCACGGATACATTCTATGAACTCCTTTTCAAGGCTGCCTTAACCGATCTGGTTTGACCAATCAACATGTAGATTAAAATCCCCCATGATAATTGTTGTACCAGTTTTACATGCATCAATTATTTCTTTGTTTATTTCTCATCCCACCATGATGTTATTATTTGGTGGCCTGTAGACTACGCCTATCAGTGACTTTTTCTCCTTACTATTTCTAATTTCCACCCAAATGGATTCAACCTTTTTCTCTTTAGAACCTATATCATCTCTCACTACTGCCCTGATGTCATCCTTAAATATCAGAGCTATACCACCTCCCTTACCTTCTCGTCTGTCCTTCCGAACAGTCTGATACCCCTGGATATTTAACTCCCAGTCGTGACCATCCTGCAACCATGTCTCTGTAATGGCCAAATCATACTCATTCGCAAAGATTTGTACCGTCAACTCATTTACCTTGTTTCGAATGCTACGAGCATTCATGCTACTAGCCTTTATGCTAGTTGTTGTACCTTCTTTTTGAATCCTAACAGCTCCATTAATATTATCTCCTGAGTTTTCCTTCGTTTTAACTTTTTTCCTGATTTTTGATGCAGTTGGAACCTTCTCCCTACATGCTAACCTGCTGCTTCGCTTTCTATTAACCATTATACTTCCTGAAGTTTTGCTCTTCCCTTCCTCCCCAACCTGTTGGGTTAAAGTCCTTGTGACCACCCGATTTGTCCTTTTCGCTCGAACACTGGTCCCAGATCGGTTCAGGTGAAGACCGTCCCAACGGTATAGATCCCTCCTGTTCCAGTACTGATGCCAATGCCCTGGAGTGTAGGAGGATGAGGGATGACTTTATAGAGCTTTATAAAATCATGAGGGGCATAGATAAGGTGAATAGCCAAGGTCTTTTCCCCAGGGTAGGGGAGTTCAAAATTAGAGGATATAGGTTTAAGGTGAGAGGGGAAAGATTTAAAAGGGAGCTGAGAGGCAACTTTTACACAAAGAGGGTGGTGCGTATATGGAATGAGCTGCCAGAGGAGATGGTACAATTACAACATTTAAAAGACATTTGGACAGGTACATGGATAGGAAAAGTTCAGAGGGATATGGGACTAGTTCAGTTTAGGAAACCTGGTCGGTGTGGATAAGTTGGGCTGAAGGGCCTGTTTCTGTGCTGTGTATCTCTATAACTCTGCCACCTGGTTGACTGGAGGTCATGAGTTAAACTCTCAACAGTATCCTACTGGATTGGCCATGAATATCCATTGCAAACAGTCCATTCATCTAAGTTAAATTTTCCCATTAATGCTTAAAAAGAGTTAATGCCAGTGGAATACAGAATCTCTCTTACCATCTTTGTACAGAACATGCACTTGAACTTCACATTACATTTATATATGAAATATATTAAATACTTCAAGTATCAGCCTTGATTTTGTGGTATTGCTCTCAATTCGGGATGTTATGTGTTTATGTCAAAGGCCACGATTCTCCGGCCCTGTCGTGGTGAGACCTGTGGTGGGAGATTCGGCAGCCCAGTCAAAAGTCCATTTTCGGTGGGACTGGCTGGTCCCTATGGCGGGTGGAGCTGGAAAATCCTACCCAAGGTCTCAAGTGCACAATCTGAAATGGCATTTCTGAAATGGGGTGTGAGCAATTAGTGGTGGGGTCACCTGTGGTTGTCCCCCTCCAAAACGGGTATATTGTTTTGGATAGTGTGGGGGAGGATGACTCTCCAGGGGTAAGCCACAGTGACCAGGTCACTGGCACAGAGTCAGGCTCTGTGGCCCGGAAAGGAAAGAGAGGGGTTTAGGAGAGCGATAGTGGTGGGGGACGCGTCGGTTAGAGGCACGGACAGGCAATTCTGTGGGTGCGAACGGGACTCCAGGATGGTAGTCTGCCTACCTGGGGCTGGGGTACTGGATGTCTCCGAGCGGATAGGAGGCATATTAAAAGGGGAGGATAAAGAAACGGATGTCATTGTACACATTGGTGCAAATGACGTACATAGGAAGAGCAGGGGGATCCTACGAGAGCAATTCAGGGAGTTGGGAAATAGGCTAAAAAGTAGGGCCTCCAGAGTGGCAATCTCTGGGCTGCTCCCAATACCTAGGCCAACGTTGTCTACCTGATACGCTGCAAGAAAGGATGTCCCGAGGCATGGTACATTGGGGAAACTATGCAGACGCTGCGACAACGGATGAATGAACACCGCTCGACAATCACCAGGCAAGACTGTTCTCTTCCTGTTGGGGAGCACTTCAGCGGTCACGGGCATTCGGCCTCTGATATTCGGGTAAGCGTTCTCCAAGGCGGCCTTCGCGACACACGACGGCGCAGAGTCGCTGAGCAGAAACTGATAGCCAAGTTCCGCACACACGAGGACGGCCTCAACCGGGATATTGGGTTCATGTCACACTATTTGTAACCCCCACAGAGTTTCACTGGCTGTCTTGTCTGGAGACAATACACATCTTTTTAGCCTGTCTTGATGCTCTCTCCACTCACATTGTTTTGTTTCTTAAAGACTTGATTAGTTGTAAGTATTCGCATTCCAACCATTATTCATGTAAATTGAGTTTGTGTCTTTATATGCTCTGTTTGTGAACAGAATTCCCACTCACCTGAAGAAGGGGCTTGGAGCTCCGAAAGCTTGTGTGGCTTTTGCTACCAAATAAACCTGTTGGACTTTAACCTGGTGTTGTTAAACTTCTTACTGTGTTTACCCCAGTCCAACGCCGGCATCTCCACACCCAATGCCTAGGGCCAGTGAGGCTAGGAATAGGGAGATAGTACAATTGAACGCTTGGCTAAAGGACTGGTCCAGGAGGGAGGACTTCATATTCCTGAATCACTGGGAAGTTTTCAAGAGAGGACGGCACCTGTACAAGAAGGATGGGTCACAACTAAATTGGAAGGGCACGAATATCCTGGCTGGGAGTTTTGCGAGTGCAGTTCAGGTGGGTTGAAACTAATATGGCAGGGGGGTGGGGATCAAAAAATTAGGTCTGCAAGTGTAGAGGCTGGGGATGGGCTTGGGGCCAGGACAAGGCTGGCAAAGAAGAAGAGCACTCTGGGGGAGGATGACCTCACTGGGCCTGGAGGTCTGGAGTGCATCTACTTCAATGCAAGGAGCGTAGCAGGTAAGACAGACAAACTTAGGGCCTGAATGCTTACGAGGAATTTGGATGTGGTTGCGGTGACAGAGACTTGGTTGAAAGAGGGACAGGACTGGCAGCTGAATATTCTGGGGTACAAGTGTTTTAGGCGAGACAGAGGAGGGGCCAAAAGAGGTGGAGGAGTAGCAGTATTAGTTAGAGAGCATATTACAGCGGTGCAGAAGGAGGACAATTCAGAGGGGTCGTGTAACGAGTCACTGTGGGTGGAGCTCAGAAACAGGAAGGGCGCAGTCACTATGTTGGGGGTATACTACAGGCCCCCCAACAGCCCAAGAGAAGTGGAAGAATGGATATGTCAGGAGATAATGGATAGGTGCAGGAAAAATAGGGTTGTTGTAGTGGGAGACTTCAATTTCCCTGGTATAGACTGGAAATCGCGTAGGGCTGGGACTCTGAATGGGGAGGAATTTGTAAAATGCGTACAGGAAGGTTCTTTGGAACAATATGTAGATAGCCCGACTAGAGAGGGGGCTATACTGGACCTGGTACTGGGGAATGAGCCCGGTCAGGTCTTCAAAGTTTCGGTAGGGGAACATGTGGCAAATAGTGACCACAATTCTGTTAGCTTTAGGATAGTGATGGAAAATGATGAGTGGTGTCCCAAGGGTAAGGTGTTGGATTGGGGGAAGGCTAACTTTCGTGGGATTAGGCAGAAATTGGCAGCTGTTGATTGGGAGAGGCTGTTTGAGGGTAAATCCACATCTGGAATGTGGGAGTCTTTTAAGGAACAGTTGTTTGGGCTGCAGGACAGGCATGTGCCTGTAAAAAAAGAAGGATAGGAAGGGTAGGATTCGAGAACCGTGGATAACCAGGGAAATTGAGGGACTGGTCATAAAGAAAAGAGAGGCGTACGTTAGGTCCAGGCACCTAAAAACGGAGGGAGCTCTGGAGGAATACAAAGTAAGTAGGAAAGAACTCAAACGAGGAATTAGAAGGGCAAAAAGGGGTCACGAAATGTCCTTGGCAGACAGGATTAAGGAGAATCCCAAGGCATTTTATTCATACGTTAGGAACAAAAGGGTTGTCAGGGAAAAAATCGGACCTCTCAGGGACAAAAGTGGGGAATTATGCTTAGAGCCCAAAGAAGTAGGGGAGATCCTAAATGAATACTTTGCGTCGGTATTCACAAAGGAGAGGGATGTGTTGACTGGGAGTGTCTCGGAGGGGAGTGTTGACCCGCTAGAGAAAATCTCCATTACAAGGGAGGAAGTGTTAGGTTTTTTAGGGAATATAAAGACTGACAAATCCCCAGGGCCTGATGGAATCTATCCCAGGCTGCTCAGGGAGACGAGAGATGAAATCGCTGGGCCTCTGACGCAAATCTTTGTCTCGTCACTGGACACAGGTGAGGTCCCAGAGGATTGGAGGATAGCTAATGTGGTCCCGTTATTTAAGAAGGGTAGGAAGGATAACCCGGGAAATTATAGGCCGGTGAGCTTGACGTCCGTGGTCAGGAGGTTGTTGGAGAGGATTCTTAGAGATAGGATGTATGCGCATTTAGAAAGGAATAAACTCATTAACGATAGTCAGCATGGTTTTGTGAGAGGGAGGTCATGCCTCACTAACCTGGTGGAGTTTTTTGAAGAAGTGACTAGAATGGTTGACGAGGGAAGGGCCATGGATGTCGTCTATATGGACTTTAGTAAAGCGTTTGACAAAGTCCCTCATGGTAGGTTGGTGCCAAAGGTTGGATCTCATGGGATAAAGGGGGAGGTGGCTAGATGGGTGGAGAACTGGCTTGGTCACAGAAGACAGAGGGTGGTAGTGGAAGGGTCTTTTTCCGGCTGGATGCCTGTGACTAGTGGTGTTCCGCAGGGCTCTGTATTGGGACTTCTGCTGTTTGTGATTTATATAAACGATCTGGAAGAAGGTGTAACTGGGGTGATCAGTAAGTTTGCGGATGACACGAAAATGGCTGGACTTGCAGATAGTGAGGAACATTGTCAGAGGCTACAGAAGGATATAGATAGGCTGGAAATTTGGGCAAAGAAATGGCAGATGGAGTTCAATCCAGATAAATGCGAAGTGATGCATTTTGGTAGAACTAACGTAGGGGGGAGCTATACGATAAATGGCAGAACCATAAAGGGTGTAGATACGCAGAGGGACCTGGGTGTGCAAGTCCACAGATCCTTGAAGGTGACGTCACAGGTGGAGAAGGTAGTGAATAAGGCATATGGCATGCTTGCCTTTATAGGACGGGGCATAGAGTATAAAAGTTGGGGTCTGATGTTGCGGTTGTATAGAACGTTGGTTCGGCCGCATTTGGAATACTGCACCCAGTTCTGGTTGCCACACTACCAGAAGGACGTGGAGGCTTTAGAGAGAGTGCAGAGGAGGTTTACCAGGATGTTGCCTGGTATGGAAGGGCTTAGTTATGAGGAGAGATTGGGTAAACTGGGGTTGTTCTCACTGGAAAGACGGAGGATGAGGGGTGACCTAATAGAGGTGTATAAAATTATGAAAGGCATAGATAGGGTGAACGGCGGGAAGCTTTTTCCCAGGTCGGTGGTGACGTTCACGAGGGGTCATAGGTTCAAGGTGAAGGGGGGGAGGTTTAACACGGATATCAGAAGGAGGTATTTTACACAGAGGGTGGTGGGGGCCTGGAATGCGCTGCCGGGCAAGGTGGTGGAGGCGGACACACTGGGAATGTTTAAGACTTATCTAGATAGCCACATGAACGGAGTGGGAATGGAGAGATACAAAAGAATGGTCTAGTTTGGACCAGGGAGCGGCGCAGGCTTGGAGGGCCGAAGGGCCTGTTCCTGTATTGTTCTTTGTACCTTTGTATCTTCAGCACAGTGTTGAGGGAAGCATCTGCATTGTCAGAGATGCTGTTTTTCAGATAATATATTAAACTAACCCCTGTCTCCTCTTTTCGTGGTTTAGGTAGCTGCAAAGCAAATGTGGCACCAATTTGAAGAAGAACAAGGGAGTTCTCCCAGCCAATGTTTATTCCTCAATCCACACTTCCAAAGAAAGGTAACTGGCCAGCCAGCCTCATGCTGTTACTCAGCCCTTGCTGTGTGCAAATTGGCTGCAACATTTGCTGAATATCAACAGTCACTACATCTCAGAAGGAACTATGGCTATGAAGCACTCCGGGATTCCCTGAGGATATGAAAAGCATTACATAAATGCAAGGGTATTTTTTAAATAACTGCTATTCTTACACATTAGCAAAAACAGCAATGAATAAAAGGTAAAAAAGTCTTATTGAATTAACATAAAGTTTGCAGTGATTCTTGTTAAACTGCAGGCATTTACTGCAAACTTTAGGTTCACTTAAATAAATCCAGGTTAGGGAATGTAATGGTTGGCTGGAAGAAAAATAAATGAATATGTTTGTTTTCAGCTTTCCTTTCATTCCCGCAGCCCAAAGGCAATGCAGTGAAGTTCCACAGATGCCAAAAGTGCTTTAGTGTCTCACCATGTGGCTAACCTTTAATGAGGAGCACAGACAGTGAGGAGCGAGGGGCCTGGGGAAATTGCAGTCTGCAATTAACCATATCTATTGATTGCATTGTTGGCAAATTCATGCTGGCTATTCTTTCAATTGACTTCTGCATGTATCCAGCACGCCTGCTTTCTTCATTGACTGCAGGCATCCGCAGGGGGCCCATTAGCAGTTACTGCTACTAAAAGGCAGCCTGCATTTTTAGAGGCTTGCGGTTGCAGTTTCTTGGAAATTGAACAAGTGTCATATTAATTGGAGTGATGGTTGTGTTGCAAGTTGAGTTTGTGAAGTTGGAATTTGATGTTGATAAAGATGCAAAAAATTGTTAAAATGCTAGAGAGGAAAAACATTGCGTGGGCCCTTTAAAAGCTAGCGTTTGTTTCAGTGCTTGGAGGTTTAAAATGCAAAGTACACAGAGTCCCAGACTGAAACATTTGTATCAAAAAGCAGTAGACCTGACTAGACAACCTGTTTCTTAATTTAGCCTAATCAATTTAAAGCAGGTACTCAGCTACCAAGAACCTATAACATTTGAATTTGACGGTGTTGACAAAATCAGACCAAGCCTATTGTAGGAAAAGTGATAGGCCATCACAGGTATAAAAGAGAGTGTGAGGGGGAGGAAAACAGCAGTTATCAACTGTCACCTCCCAAGTCTTGAGAGCGAGAGAGAGAGAGAGATCAACTCTGCCAGCTTCAGATATCTCTTAAGAGAACGCACCATCTAACTAGCAAAAGGAACCAAATCAGAAAGAATTTACAGACAGAGGAATCAACACAAGAACTTCAAAAGTTTCTGAAAGCCACAAAACCTGGTTGTATTTTTGAGAGTGACTGAATTCTATTATTATATTTTTTTGGTTAATGAATAGACATTGTATTTATTTGAACAGCATTCCATTAGAATCTTATTTTATTCGGTATGTTACTTGTTTAGTTAAAGTTTCCTGTTAGTTAAATAAATAAATTGTTAAGTGTTCATTTTAAAGTGCGTGTCAGGTATCTCTGTTAGTTAGCCACTAAACGTTACTGAGAACAGTTCACCTCCCACACACGTTTGACAGATTACGAGGCGATGTATTCCTCTTTGAGGGATTTGGCATTACTTCTTAAAAGGGAGTTAACCTCCACATAGTAACAGTTGGATATCTGAGACAGTGAGCCCGAGATATTCAGACAATCCACTGGTGACCTTGGTGAAAGGAGGATTCGCAAAGGGATGGGGTACATTCCAGAAAGCGGTGGAAAGATGCACTTCCAAAATGTAAGAATTTCACCGAGGCCAGTCTTCCAAAACCAACAACCTTAATTTACACAGAAAATAAAGTGCCGCTTCTGCGGTTACGGTGCACAAGGCAAAGCCCCGACACCTATAGTGCCCAGTCCAGGTAGAGACAGCTGGTTTGAAACTCCCACTGCTCCTCACCTCTTGGGTGAGCCTCTTCTCGCTCAATAAGGGAATTCATTTTCCACAAAGCCCATGGGGAGATCTATTGGCGATCCCCCTTGTCCTCAATGGCTATTATAGCACCCCTGCCATGGGAAAGTTCTTTCCACTTTCTTCGCATTTGGCCTCGGATCATTCGAAGGTAGCACCAGATCTGGTAGTGTGAACCAAACTGGAGGCCTTCATTTCCAGAGGGAACATCATAAACTCACTGACGCAGGTTCTTCCTGGGGCTCTTCATCAATTGGGACATCAGCTTCTTCCACTTCCATCTCGGAATTCATGTCCTCATCACCTGGAGGGACTGGTGTAGGGTTGGCGTCAAGTCGTGGCCTGATGTTGGCTAGTGGTCATCCTATGGCTGGAAATAAGTCCTGCACTGGCATGGGCTCCCTACTCTTGAGATGGTCCAGGTGCTTCTTCCCAATTTTTCTGTACTTCTACTTTTTGAGAGACAAGCCCCATTTTCTCAATTATGATCCCAGGGATCCATCTGAGACTGTCTCCATAGTTCCTCATATGAACTTGGTCACTGGTTTTGAATGTTCTTTCTGTCCTTGCAGAATCACAGTTCTTCCTCTGGTTGTCTTGTTGGGACACTACCCTCCCTGCCAGGTTTGAGAATAGGAGGCTTTGAGAATAGAGAGCAATCTGGCCCTCCTCCTCCCCTCCCCCTCCACCAGAGAAAGATCGGGCCTACCCCCCCCCCCCCCCCCCCACTCTCCACACCCCCCCCCCGCCCCAATAGAGAGCGATCTGGCCCTCCACATCCCCTCCTCCCCCCCCCTGCACCAGAGAACCATCTGGCCTCCCTCCCCTTCACCCCTCCCCCCACCCGCACCACCAGAGAATGATCGGGCCTCCCTCCTCCCCACCTCCACCACCAGCGAGCGATCTGGCCCTCCTCCTCCCCTCCCTCCCACACCAGAGAATGATCGAGCCTCCCTCCTCCCCCCTCCCACCATAGATACATCTGACCCACCTCCCGCTCCCCCCCCCCCATCCCCCCACCAGAGAATGATCTGGGCTCCCTCCTTCGCCCCCCCCCCCCCTCCCACCAGAGAATGATCTGGCCCCTCCCCACCACCGATCTGAGTTAGAGTGCCGCTGGAAGCTCTAAACTTACCTCTTCAGAAGCTGGAGTGCCCATAAAAGGCCGTTGCCGAGCATGTATGTTTCATGTTGAATTTGGACGGGCGAACGTGATGGTAAAGAGGGAAATGCCGGTAAGATTGGGCAAATGCATTTAAATTGACGTCGTGTCTGTTTTGGGCGTCATTCTGATAGTGGCCATTTTCAGGTCCTGGTAAAGTGGGCATCTGCGTGGACACAGGCAGATTGCGCTATTCGCCTCACGCCCAACTTTACTAGGTTTTTGCGCTCGTTTTCGGGCACAAAGCAATGGTAAAATTGGGCCCTTTGTGTGCATTTTCTTTCAAATTGATACCCTCCTTTATTTGCTTAGATATCCATGGCTGATTATCTCTTTTTCTGCAGGGCTCCTTATCACTGGTATATACTTTTGCTGAGCACTGTGAAAGATCGCTTTGAAAGTCCTCCACTGTTCCTCAATTGTCCCACTATAAAGCTTTTGCTCCCAGTCTACCTTAGCCAACTCCTCCCTCATCCCATTGTAGTCTCCTTTGTTTAAGCACAAGACACTGGTATTGGATTTTACCTTCTCACGCTCCATCTGTATTTTAAATTCAACCATACTGTGATCGCTTCTTCTGAGAGAATCCCTAACTGTAAGATCATTAATTATTCCTGTCTCATTACACAGGAAGAAGTCTCACAACACCAGGTTAAAGTCCAACAGGTTTATTTTGGTAGCAAATACCATAAGCTTTCGGAGCACAGCTCCTTCGTCAGATGGAGTGGTTATCTGTTCTCCAACAGTGCACAGACACAGAAATCAAGTTACAGAATACTAATTAGAATGCAAATCTCTACAGCCAGCCAGGTCTTAAAGGTGCAGTGCAGTGCACAGATTCTGTGCACTGTTGGAGAACAGACTGTACCTTTAAGACCTGGCTGGCTGCAGAGATTTGCATTCTAATTAGTATTCTGTAACTTGATTTCTGTGTCTGTGCACTGTTGGAGAACAGATAACCACTCCATCTGACGAAGGAGCTGTGCTCCGAAAGCTTATGGTATTTGCTTCCAAATAAACCTGTTGGACTTTAACCTGGTGTTGTGAGACTTCGTGCTTACCCCAGTCCAACGCCGGCATCTCCACATCATCATTACACAGGACCAGATCTAGGATAGCTTGCTCCCTCGTAGATTCCATTACATACTGTTCAAGGAAGCTACTGTGGATACATTCTACGAACTCCTCCTCAAGGCTGTTTTGATCGGCCTGGGTTGACCAATCGACATGTAGATTAAAATCCCCCATGATAATTGTTGTACCATTTTTACATGCATCAGTTATTTATTTATTTTTTGTTTATTTCTCGCCCCACTGTGATATTATTTGGTGGCCTATAGACAATACCTATCAGTGACATTTTCTCCTTACTATTTCTAATTTCCACCCAAATGGATTCAACGTTTTTTTCTATCGAACCTATATCATTTCTCACTACCGCCCTGGTGCCACTCACCTGATGAAGGGGCAGTGCTCTGAAAGCTAGTGGCTTGTGCTACCAAATAAACCTGTTGGACTTTAACCTGGTGTTGTGAGACGTCTTACTGTGCTTACCCCAGTCCAATGCCGGCATCTCCACATGTCATTCTTCAATATCAGAGCTACACCACCTCCCTTACTTCCTGTCTGTCCTTCCGAACAGTCTGATACTCCTTGATATTTAACTCCCAAGAAGGTTCCTGACTTCTGCATCCACATCCTTACCTGGGCCTTCTCCAGCTTCTCCTCAATCCAATCATTTGAGTCATCCTCTGTGGAGCTGCCTCACTATCTTCATCCTCCAATGGTTCCCCTCTTGACAGAGTCAGATTGTGCAGGGCTCAGCAGACCTAAACGTGCACCAACAGATAAAGCTAGAGGTTACAAAAAAGGTAAAGAGACAGGACTAAACGCTCTGTGTTTGAATGTTTTTTAAAAGAAACAGGTGAACTAACATCACAAATAGAAATAAATATGTATGATCTGATAGCCATTATAGAGACATGATTGCAGGATGACAAAGACTGTGATCTGAATATTCAAGGGTATGAGACATTTAGGAAAGACAGGAAGCTCGGAAAATGTGGAGGGGCTTTCTGTTAATTAAGGATGACATTGGTACAATAGAGAGAGATGGTCTTAGTTCTGGAAATCAAGATATAGAATCAGTTTGGGTACAGATGAGAAATAGTAACGGTAAGAATTCACTTGTGGGAGTGGTTTATAGGCCTTCTAACAATAACCATACTGTAGGACAGGGTATACTTGAAAAAATAATGGGGACTTGTGAGAAATGTATGGTAATAATCATAGGTGATATTAATGTATATATAGATTGGACTAATTAGATGGACAAAGGCAGCTTTGACGTTAAAAGTTTTTTGGGACATTTCTTAAAACAGCACATTCTAACACCAACCAGAGAGCAGGCTATACCAGATCTGGTAAAGTGCAATAAGACAGGATTAACTAATGATCCCATATTGAAGGTGCCCCTAGGTAACTGTAATCATGATTGAATTTTACATTCAGATTGTGGGAGAGAGGGGTGGATCTAAGACTAGAATTTTAAATAAGGGCGAATGGGATCAAAAGTTATGGGGAGAAAGCAGGATTAGGCTATTGAGTTGGATGATCAGCCATGATTGTAATGAATGGCGGAGCAAGCTCGAAGGGCCAGATGGCTTCCTGTTGCTCCTATCTTCCATGTTTCTATGTAATTATGAAGGCACAAAGGCACAGCTAGCTAATGTGAAGTGGGAAATTAAGTTAAAGAATAGTTGAGTAGAGATGCAGTGGCAGACATTTGAGATATTTCAGAATACTCATAAAAAATATATTTCAGTGAGAAAGAGATTCTAAGATAAAGACATGGAGGGCAAGATTTGACAGCCTCGCTCATCCTGAAACTGTAAAATCCAGCCCGAGGTCACAGGACTTTTCCATGCTCCACCCCTTGCCCACTCTGAATCCTGTGGCGGCTGGGTTGGTAAAATTCCGGCCACCATCTGTGACTATCTAACGAAGTTAAGAGGGGGGAGCGATTCTCCCAAAAATGTTTTAAGTGCTGAATTTGTGGGAAAACTGGTGTAAGTCACGATTGTTTTATCAATGGAAGTTCACACTCGAATCTCCCACATTCTGTGCAATGCAGAGCTCACAATCGTGAATATCATTAAAAGATCAGTGGGTGGGGCCTTTTCACCCCAGAGGTTGACAGTTCCGAGCCTCTGCGCATGCACAGTGGCCCCAAACTGTCAGCTCGATCGTTGGCCAGCCCGGGACCCCCACAGTGCTGCCTCCCCAACCTCCCAGGGCCCAATTGTGGCTCCTAACAGCATTCCCGGGTCAGCCCCACGCTCCCCCCCCCCCCGCCCCCCCCCCCCCCCCCCCCCCCACCCCCTACCCCCTGCCCTCACCGTCCCGGAACGCCCCAATCTCCAGCCCCCTCCGCAGCAGTGACAATTCCCCTACCCTGTCCCATGTGAGGCAGACCCATCCCTTGGCAGGCAGACCCCCCTCCCCACCACGAGAGGCAGACCACCCCCCAGCCCGTCCCAATCGCTGGCCTGCTTCCAGTTCCGACTAATCCCTGTGAGCAGCAGCAGGACCCCCCATCCCAATGTCAAGGAACATGCAGACATCTGGCACCGACTTTGCATGGGGTTTTAATGCAGAGGTACATCAATCATCAAGCCTGTGAAACCCACCATGATGGGCAATGTCACAATTTCTATTGCAACACAAATGACTTCCATGAAAGATCGAGAGCCATCTTGCAACAAACTGCCCCATGTCTGGTGGGCAGTGCCAAGGTGCCCCTTGGGCATGGGCACTTTGCCCCTTGGGCAGTGCCAGAGGGCACAGGCTGGCACTACAAGGGTGCCCATGCCCTGAGCACCACGTCCCCAGCCTTCCGACCCCCTGGGGGGCCTCGATTGTCTCCCCCTTCACTCAGCGTCCAGAGTGAGATTGTACTGACGGGGTGAGAGATGCTAGCGAGCCCAAAGACTTCAGTTACAGGCCTGCTAATCACATTAAAATAAGATTAAAAATAGATTTAAATCACTTACCTGCTGTTCCCGCTGGTTTCCAGCGTGGTCCCGACCGTGCTGGATATCCGGGGCTCGGAGATGCGCATGCGGCGGAAATGCATGCACGAATCGGCCCACACGCAATTCTCCCTACCCGCTGCACTAATTAATTAGCGTGGTGGGATGGGAGAATTGCCCCCAAAGTATCAAATCAAAAGAAAAAACATATAATTCCACAAAGATGAGTAGCAGGTCAGAAATTTGGGCAGAAGATAAAGAAAAGCAAAGAATGACTAAAAGATTGACCAGGAGAGTTGAATTAGAGTATGAGAGAAAGATGGTGAGACAAGTTTCAACAGGTATTTACAAAGGGAAAGAGTAAGTAAAGTGAATACTGGTCCTCTAGTGAGGATGGGAATTAATAATGGAAAGTAAGGAAATGGTGCATGAACTGAGCATATATTTTGCATCTGTCGTCACTGTAGAGAATTCAAATAACATCCCAGA
The DNA here is from genome assembly GCF_964213995.1 of Mustelus asterias. Taxonomy (NCBI): domain Eukaryota; kingdom Metazoa; phylum Chordata; class Chondrichthyes; order Carcharhiniformes; family Triakidae; genus Mustelus; species Mustelus asterias. The sequence continues at coordinate 62,396,469 of NC_135815.1, read as the reverse complement.
AATAATTATGAATCAAGAGGTGAAAGGGAGGGAGGAACTAAAACACTTACAATCACCCTGTGGAAGGTTAGAACTAGGGGACAGTTTAAAAATAAGGGGTCAGCCATTTAAAAAGCGATGAGAAGGAATTATTTCTCTCGAGGGTGTTGAATCTTTAGAGGACAGTGGAGGGAAGGTCAATGAATCTTTTGAAGGTGGAGGTGGATAGATTCTTGACCAACAAGGGAGCCCAAGGTTACCGGGGATAGGCAGAATGTGGAGTTAAAGCCACAATTAGATCAGTCATTATAATATTGAATTGAAGCAAGCTTGAGGGGTCAAATAGCCTACTCTTGCTCCTTATTTGTGGATGTGCAGGATATTCTGGAGGGTCTGAAAATAGATAAATCCCCTGGTCCGGATGGGATTTATCCAAGGATTCTCTGGGAGGCAAGAGAAGTGATTGCAGAGCCTCTGGCTCTGATCTTCAGGTCGTCGTTGGCCTCTGGTATAGTACCAGAAGATTGGAGGTTAGCGAATGTTGTCCCATTGTTTAAGAAGGGGAACAGAGACTTCCCCGGGAATTATAGACCGGTGAGTCTCACTTCTGTTGTCGGCAAGATGTTGGAAAAAATTATAAGGGATAGGATTTATAGTTATTTGGAGAGTAATGAATTGATAGGTGATAGTCAGCATGGTTTTGTGGCAGGTAGGTCGTGCCTTACTAACCTTATTGAGTTTTTTGAGAAAGTGACCAAGGAGGTGGATGGGGGCAAGGCAGTGGACGTGGTATATATGGATTTTAGTAAGGCGTTTGATAAGGTTCACCATGGTAGGCTTCTGCAGAAAATGCAGATGTATGGGATTGGGGGTGATCTAGGAAATTGGATCAGGAATTGGCTAGCGGATAGGAAACAGAGGGTGGTGGTTGATAGTAAATATTCATCATGGAGTGCGGTTACAAGTGGTGTACCTCAGGGATCTGTTTTGGGGCCACTGCTGTTTGTAATATTTATTAATGATCTGGATGAGGGTATAGTTGGGTGGATTAGCAAATTTGCTGATGACACCAAAGTCGGTGGTGTGGTAGACAGTGAGGAAGGGTGTCGTAGTTTGCAGGAAGACTTAGACAGGTTGCAAAGTTGGGCCGAGAGGTGGCGGATGGAGTTTAATGCGGAGAAGTGTGAGGTAATTCACTTTGGTAGGAATAACAGATGTGTTGAGTATAGGGCTAACGGGAGGACTTTGAATAGTGTGGAGGAGCAGAGGGATCTAGGTGTATGTGTGCATAGATCCCTGAAAGTTGGGAATCAAGTAGATAAGGTTGTTAAGAAGGCATATGGTGTCTTGGCGTTTATTGGTAGGGGGATTGAATTTAGGAGTCGTAGCGTTATGTTGCAACTGTACACAACTCTGGTGCGGCCGCACTTGGAGTACTGTGTGCAGTTCTGGTCCCCACATTACAGGAAGGATGTGGAGGCTTTGGAGAGGGTGCAGAGGAGGTTTACCAGGATGTTGCCTGGTATGGAGGGGAGATCCTATGAGGAGAGGCTGAGGGATTTGGGATTGTTTTCGCTGGAAAGGCGGCGGCTAAGAGGGGATCTTATTGAAACATATAAGATGATTAGAGGTTTAGATAGGGTGGATAGTGATAGCCTTTTTCCTCTGATGGAGAAATCCAGCACGAGGGGGCATGGCTTTAAATTGAGGGGGGGTAGTTATAGAACCGATGTCAGGGGTAGGTTCTTTACCCAGAGGGTGGTGAGGGATTGGAATGCCCTGCCAGCATCAGTAGTAAATGCGCCTAGTTTGGGGGCGTTTAAGAGATCCGTAGATAGGTTCATGGACGAAAAGAAATTGGTTTAGGTTGGAGGGTCACAGTTTTTTTTTTTAACTGGTCGGTGCAACATCGTGGGCCGAAGGGCCTGTTCTGCGCTGTAATGTTCTATGTTCTATGTTTGTAAATTCTTAGGCTACAGAAGAAGGGTACTCACAATGAACTACTGGTGTACTAACAGGCCTTTCAAAAAATCTGTCTGCAATGTCAAGGAACATGCAGACATCTGGCACTGACTTTGCATGGGTTTTTATGCAGAGCTACAGGTGATCATCTCTATCAGCAAGCCTGTGAAACCCACCGTGATGGGCAATGTCACAATTTCTACTGCAACAAAAATGACTTCCATCAAAGATCGAGTGCTATCTTGCAAGCTCAGACTGCTGCCATCAATTCAGAAATTGCAGTGAGGCATCAAATCAGCATTGCAGATTGATTGCTGTCATAATAAGCCTGTCAGCATGGTGCCAATGAATGTTTTTGTTAAGCTGAACATGAATACGGGCCATGCAGCAATCTGGATGGCACAGCACAGGCTGCTCACAATTTATTGCCTTTAAGATGTGCGCACGTCCTCATAAAAACACTAAAATGATCACACGTTGAAATAAACCGCATGAAACAAAGAGAATTGTGAGGGAACACTGTTGCTGGGGTGTGCATGCTGATACAAATTCCCTTACCAAGCAGAAACCTAGCACACTTCCTTTCAAAAGCGTATCTCACTCACCATTGTCAAGCCTTAGGAGGCTGTGGATGCCATAAAGAAATGGTCTCTCGAATTTTCCTTGTATCAGCTGGCTATTTGTCATGAGGGGATCACAGCTCAATTTCATGTGAACCGTTATATTCCATTTGAAGCGTATTGTTGCTTACAGTTAATGAACTTTAAATTGATTCCGCCCAGTGGTACAGCTCAGGAATTGGCAGTGTTTCAGATTTTATGCTGAAGTAGCACAGTGTTTAGAAGCTGATGTTTTAGTTAGTTTCCAAGTCATACAATGGACCTGTTATACTTCAAGTTTTATGCCAGTTGGATTTGGTAACTATTTTGTTCAGCAAACTGTTGATTAAGTTCCCTTGTTGCTGAATGTGTATCAATCTTTATTGAAGTGTGCTATGTCAGTCTGCTGATTCATAAGGCAGGATTTTGCGTCTTGGGAACCTGAAATCCTGAGATTGGAATATTTTCTAGGTCCGGACTCTGCACTCGGGGTGAAGGGGTGTTAAATAGTCACAGAGGTTGGACTTAGAGGCCTGAATGGCACAGGGCGTGGGAAGGAAATGGGGCTTGGAAAGCACAGGCCTGATTTAAAGACATTATGACAGTTATCATTGTGGCAGCTGATTGACTTCTATAGGACCTCAAGGTCAGCAGAAGGAGAGGAAGAGACTTGGCAGCCGGGACATGGGTACCATATGATTCACAGATACAGGCCTCAAGGTGCTGTTGGAGGCAGTGAGAGACAGAGAGAGAGGTAAATGGACTTGTTTCTGGAAGGTGGCAGGAGAAGGTTGCCCGGTGTTGTGAAGTTGAGTTTGTGAAGTTGGAATTTGATGTTGGTAAAGATGTAAAGAGTATAAACATGCTAGAGGGAAAAAACATTGTGTGGTCCCTTTAAAAGCTGGTGTTTTGTTTCAGTGCTTGGAGGTTTAAAATGCAGGTGCATATGGGTCCCAGACTGAAACATTTGTATAAAAGGCCAGGCAGCAGGGTTGCCTTGATAACAGGCATTTGAATATTTTTGAATTCAGCCTATCCATTTAAAGTAGACACTCAGATACCAAGAACCTATAACATTTGAATTTGATGGTGTTGACGACATCAGACCAATCCTATTGTAGGAAAATTGATTGGTCATAAAAGATGGGGAAAAACAAGCTGGCAACTGCCACCTCTCAAGAGGTTGGCCAGCCAGCTGCCTCTCCCTTACACATGCTCACAAGGGAGAACACCAGGGCCCAGATTTTCGGTCATAAATCATGAGCAAAGAGTTATGAAATTTCCTGATTCATCAAACCCATCTCAGGAGAAATTGTCCCAAATAACAGGATCTTTGTTGTGGGGTTGGGGATGGACATATGCTGCAGTTGGGTCCATAACCTCTGAAAACACTTGGCGGCAGCCACTGGCACTGCTGACTGCCGAGTCTGCTTGGTTAAAGGGCCACTTCAGTGCTCTGCAACTTCATCCCAGTTGTTTTATTTAATATTAGGCCATCTAGTCCTCACCCCTAACATACTTTATCCACTCTCTATTCCCCATCCATGCCACCACCTTCATGGTCCGTCAAAGGTTCCATAACAACCTCTGCCCTCCACTCAACCTTATGGCCCTTATAGCTGCTATGCCAGCTTCATGCTAATTATAGAGTCATAGAGGTTTACAGCATGGAAACAGGCCCTTCGGCCCAACTTGTCCATGTCGCCCTTTCTTTTTGTAAATCCCATAAGGTAATCCCAATTGCCCGCATTTGGCCCATATCCCTCTGTACCCATCTTACCCATGTAACTATCTAAATGCTTTTTAAAAGACAAAATTGTACCCGCCTCTACTACTACCTCTGGCAGCTGGTTCCAGACACTCACCACCCTTTGTGAGAACAATTGCCCCTCTGGACACTTTTGTATCTCTCCCCTCTCACCTTAAACCTATGCCCTCTAGTTTTAGACTCCCCTACCTTTGGGAAAAGATATTGACTATCTAGCTGATCTGTGCCCCTCATTATTTTATAGACCGCTATAAGATCACCCCTCAGCCTCCTACGCTCCAGAGAAAAAAGTCCGAGTCTATCCAGCCTCTCCTTATAACTCAATCCATCAAGTCCCGGTAGCATCCTAGTAAATCTTTTCTGCGCTCTTTCTAGTTTAATAATACCCTTTCTATAATGGTGTGCAGTTCTGGTCACCTCACTATAAGAAGGATGTGGAAGCGCTGGAAAGAGTGCAGAGGAGATTTACCAGGATGCTGCCTGGTTTGGAGGGTAGGTTTTATGAGGAAAGGTTGAAGGAGCTAGGGCTGTTCTCTCTGGAGCGGAGGAGGCTGAGGGGAGACTTAATAGAGGTTTATAAAATGATGAAGGGGATAGATAGAGTGAACGTTCAAAGACTATTTCCTCGGGTGGATGGAGCTATGACAAGGGGGCATAACTATAGGGTTCATGGGAGATATAGGAAGGATATCAGAGGTAGGTTCTTTACGCAGAGAGTGGTTGGGGTGTGGAATGGACTGCCTGCAGTGATAGTGGAGTCAGACACTTTAGGAACATTTAAGCGGTTATTGGATAGGCACATGGAGCACACCAGGATGATAGAGAGTGGGATAGCTTGATCTTGGTTTCAGATAAAGCTCGGCACAACATCGTGAGCCGAAGGGCCTGTGCTGTACTGTTCTATGTTCTATAATAGGATGACCAGAATTGCACACAGTATTCCAAGTGTTGCCTTACCAATGTCTTGTACAACTTCAACAAGACATTCCAACTCCTGTATTCAATGTTTGACCGATGAAACCAAGCATGCTGAATGTCTTCTTCACCACTCTGTCCACCTGTGACTCCACTTTCAAGGAACTATGAACATGTACCCCTAGATCTCTTTGTTCTGTAACTCTCCCCAACGCCCTACCATTAACTGAGTAAGTCCTGCCCTGGTTCAATCTACCAAAATGCATCACCTCGCATTTCTCTAAATTAAACTCCATCTGCCATTCGTCAGTCCACTGGCCCAATTGATCAAGATCCCGTTGCAATTGAAGATAACTTTCTTCACTGTCCACTATGCCACCAATCTTAGTGTCATCTGCAAACTTACTAACCATGCCTCCTATATTCTCATCCAATTCATGCTAAAAACTTATCCCCTCTCATCTACATGGCCCCATAAAGTCCTTACGCTATTTTAGTGCAACTCATGCTAATCCATGCACTCTCACCCACCACCCTTTGCCCTTACACCCTCCTTATCAAGTCACTTCGTATCCACCATGGGCAGACCTCAGAAGCCACGCTGAGATTAAAGAAAATAAAGCTCTAACTATCAATTCAGATGTCACAATATAAAAGACATTAATTAATAAAAACACTTTCAATCCATTTAATTTCCTTATAAAAAAATAAACATTTGTACTCATATCCCCACAAAGGCATAACCTCTTTTCATAACTTCTTTTGATCTCTCAATTAAACAATGAACATATGGGCCCCATACTGTGATACTAATAGGTTGTTGTAACAGTTAAACAGTAATAATACTATATCATCAAACTTCTATTGAAATCGCAAGCACCACTTTTTTAACTCAGACATAGAAGGCTGTTTTTTTGCTTCAACAGTTGAAGGTCAGGTGATTTAAATAACTTGACAATTTGTCAGTTCCACAGACTGCCTATTCTGAGCATTCACGTCTCTCTTAAAAATTATAAGTGATACACAGCGGGAAATGGTCCTTGGAGTACAGTAGCACTGAGTTCAAATGGCCTTGCTATGTCCATGTTTCCCACATGCGTGAATCACATCCTTTCCCCTTCTTGGCAAAATTTGGAAACAGGAGTGGGGCATTGGATCCGGGGTCCTGTACTCTTTTGAATAAGGTGTGTGGCTTTTGCTACCAAATAAACCTGTTGGACTTTAACCTGGTGTTGTTAAACTTCTTACTGTGTTTACCCCAGTCCAACGCCGGCATCTCCACATCATGACTCTTTTGAATAATGATGTGGAGATTGAATAAGACATGGAGCTTCTATGACTGTGAAAATCTGGGCCTGTGTAGAAGTAAGGTGGCTGAGAGTAGAGTCGTCAGCTAGGACAGACACTAAATGGGTTACTATGATTTTCCTCACTATAAATTTGCATTTTTTCTTTTATTTAACATAGTGTAAATATTGAATCATGTTAACACTGGAAAAGTGGGATTAGGTGTTGAAGGGAAGCAAAGGAGTTTGAAGGAGGACATTGAGTCCTCTGGAGAGATCTGTGTCATTGATAGTCAGTAAGAGTGGATCTATATCAGACTACACCTTCAGTGGAATTGCTCTCAGGGACAACTCAAAGTGAGTTCCAAATCAAGCCATCTACCGGGATTAGAAGGGATCAACTAAAATGTGCCTGCATCAGATTATTCCGGATATTGACAGCATACTGATGAGACCCTGAAGGTCTGCATTGGACCCCACCATATCTATGTATATCTCTCTGTGTTTTGCATCTCATCCTTCCCTTCTTCCAATGTGGTTGATTGTTCCAAAGCCTCACCTCGTTGGAAGGGACTGTTATCGAGAGTGCAGAAGACTACCATAATGTGAGAGCCTTACAGGAGCGTACTGCAGAACACCACCCAATTAGTCCGGGCACAGGAGGCATATCTTCTGAAACCCAGTGTCCTGCTTGGTTGTGGTCATTATGAGCAAATGGCTTCAGTTGGAGTATCTCTTTCTTAGGGTTTTGTAAAGGGGTGAGTAGCCATTTCTTCAAGTAATAGTCCTTGTCCCTTGGGTAAGCAACCACACACATAATGCTTAGTTACATTAATTCACTGGGGAAAGGGAGCCTGGCCTCAAAAAGCTGCCAGTCAATCTGAATCCAGCAGCACAAGTAACCCAGAAAGAAAAAAGCAGTTCAGACCAGTATTCTTATTTCCCCCATTTTATTGGTGTCCATTTTAAAATACACAAGACCAGTTCAGATCAGTATTCTAATTTCCCCATTTTGTTGTTTTTTCCTCCTGGGACTCCCGAAATTCTAAATTTCTGGTGTCCAGGACCAACTAAGTGCAGGTGGTCCCTCAGGGAAGTGGGGAGCTGTGGCCTAGGAAGGAAGAGAGAGAGAGAGAGAGAGAAATGGGGTTTTGACAGAGCGGTTGGGGTTAAAAAGGGAGCAGCTGCAGAGGGTAGACCATGTTTGAGGGCATTCAATGTGGAAAGCAGGCTTCTTCCCCCCCCCCCCCCCCCCCCCCCCCCCCCCCCCCACCCCTGAACCCCTCCTGCCAGCCTCAAAATTGACTCTGGGTGAGAAATTGCACTAAAGTGGGTTGCACGGTGCCTCACAGGGACCTGGGTTCAATTCCGGCTTTGCGTGACTGTCTGTGTAGAGTTTGCACATTCTCCCCATGTCTGCGTGGGTTTCCTCCGGGTGCTCCAGTTTCCTCCCCCAGTCCAAAAATGTGCAAGTAGGTGGATTAGCCATGGTAAATTGCCCTTTGATGTCCCAAGATGTGTAGGTTAGGGGGATTAATGGGGTAAAGACGTGGGGTTGTGGGAAAGGGCCTGGGTGAGATTCACTGTTAGAGAGACGATGTAGATTTGTTGGGCTGAATGACCTCCTTCTGCACTGTAGAGATTCTATCATTCTATTCCATAATTGATTGCCCTCTTAAAGGCCTCAATTTGGGCAAGGGTTCTCATGCCAGCCTAGGCCTAGCCTCTTCACTGTTAAATTACAAACAGGTCAGGATAGGTGGGAAGGTGGTGGGAAGGCCTTCCATGGAATTGTAAACTCACTAACGGTGGACCATAAAATTTTGCCTATCATGGGCAGATCCCACCTCTAAGCATCCTAGAAGCATACACTGAGCTGGTGGCCACGAGTGTGAGAGCAAGTGATAGTACTTCATCTTCATCACTGTCCTCCTTGTCTGCCATCTCTTTCTCCCCTAGCATTGCCTGACCAGTTGGAAGTTTTTAAACTATCTGTAAGGAGAAAGGGACAAAGGTAGGATTGTCATGAGGAAAGCAGGAAAAGCAAGATGTGTGAATGAATGACAGGAATATCTGAAGGAAAAGTGAATGGATGAGACTTCAGATTAGACACTCTTCGGGTGAAACTGCCCAAAACAAAAAGGCAGGGTCATCAAAATGACACATGATAGAGATTTCTAAGAGGATGACGATAATGATGAAACCAACCACTAGGAATTTTAGCCCAGTGATGAATGGGTTAATCATGACCTCCTTCAACTTTATGGTACTGGATAGTACTTGTACATCAACAGTGTGTGGGACAGATGTGTTAAAACGTTATCTATATTCACAAATCAGTGATCCTGCGCATGGATAATGCGGGCTCAAAATCACCTCCCTGTTTCAAGTTGAATATAACTCTTCTTCAGATCCCTCTCTCCATGAATGTTGCCATACCTGCTGGGTTTTTCCAACACTTTTGGCTTTTATTTCAGGTTTCAGGCTCAGGATAAATGGATGATAAATGGATGATGGTTTTGGAATGTGATAAGAAGAATCTTTTTTTGTTCAGAGCGTTATGAATCTTTGGAATTCTCTAACCAGAGGGTCGTGAACACTGCATCATTATATATCTTAAACATAGAAAATAGGAGTAGGTCATTCGGCCTTTAGAGCCTGCTCCACCATTCATTGTGATTATGGCTGAACATCCTGCTATCATTAAGGATGAGATAGATGGATGTTTGATCTCTCATGATCTTGGTGAATGCAAAGTAGGTTTGACAAGCTGTATTGATTTCTCCTGGTCCTTATGTTCTTATGTTGTAATCCTATTTGGCAAGTTTTACACTTATCCTGGTATGAGGCCTGCATACAAAAATGATGTTAGGTCTAAAGAAACTAAAGACCGATTGGAAAGTTTGATTGATCAGTTGAACTGGTTATGCATTCAGTCTAGACCAGGTTCTAGTTTTTATGTGTTGTTGTTGTTATATGTTGAAACATCTTAAAATTGAGAACATCTTAAGAGTAAATAAGACATCAAGAAAGTTAAATCTACATAAATGTGTATATCAGTTCCCATCTTTAAATGGCCCAAATAACATGAAGTTAGTCATTTTTTTGTGATGCTTTGCATGCTAACCTTCCTGATGGAAATTCTGGTACAGCCAATTTCATAACATTACTTATGGGGGGGAATGGGAATTTTTTTAATGGTTGTCCTTTGGTTTGAGAGGATAAGAAAATAAAGAGTATTTTAAAGTACTCTAGCCATCAAACCACTGGCTCTTTGGGAGACAGTGGGTAGGGGATATTATTTGTCAAATATGTTCAAGTGAGATTCTGTACAATAAGTGTATTGAGATTAGTATACCGATTGCATGTTATGTGGATATCCATTTAATGCAGATATTCATTCATTGTGGGATAATATACACACAATGAAAGGAAAGTGAGAAAATGTCACGGAATGATTTAGCTGCTGGAGAATAAGGAAATCTCTAAAATTAAATGGGGGGGTGTGTAAGTTATCAACTGTCAGATTGTTTTACAAAAAGAAATGCAAATATGAAGAAATTGTTAGGGGTGGCTTGCAATTTGATGCTTTGTACAAAATATGAAGGTTTTTGGTTGTCCATAAACTCACTAATTACCATTTAAAGAGAGGGACAGGTTAATTGTATGTAAAAGCTGGACATTAACTGGGGATTCTCCTGCTTTCCAAGTGCATGCTAATAATGTGCATCTCTGCATCAAATGAGAAGTGAATGTTGATTTCTAAGCTAACTGTCTAAAGAAGATTTAGGTTCCAGGAGTACCTTTATTCACTGACGTACAGCTGGTTGCGGAAGGCAAGGTTAGGCACTGCTGCAGCTGTCCATGTTGCTGCTTGGGGCCTGAAAGTGAGGGGGAGAGAGAGAGTGCAGAGAGGAGGAGGAAGCAACAGTCACAATTAATATCTATGAGGAAGGGAGAGAGAAACAAAAACAATACTTGTATCAGAAGTGTACTTTTACACTGAAGCCTGTTGCAGCGAGAATTGGCAGGGAAGAGGCTAGACAATAGTGTGTGTGTGTTTGTGTAAGGGTGTGGGTGGTAGTGTGTATATGTGTGCTGCAAATTGCTTAGCTGTGCATATTAATAATTCCCACTTCACAGAAGAGGCAGAAGATTCTTACAAGTCAAATTTGAAGGGTGGGAGATGCAGCATAGAAAGGGATAACGTGGGACAGGGTACAGTTTTCCCCACAGTGTGATGTAAAGGGAGACTTGACCTGATTCTAGACAGCAGTCTTATACTGGAAGAGGTTAACCTCTTTAACCTGTGCTTAACCCTCTCTCCACTCACATTGTCTTCACCTATAAAGACTTGATTACCTGTTAAGACCCGCATTCCAACCATTATCCTGTAATTGAGTCTGTGTCTATATATGCCCTGTTTATGAACCCAACTCTCCACCCACCTGATGAAGGGACAGCGCTCCGAAAGCTCGTGCTACCAAATAAACCTGTTGGACTTTAACCTGGTGTTGTGAGATTTCTTTACTAATGTTTTTCCAAGTCACACTCATTCTCCAGAAAATTTACCTCCACTTTACGAGATGCAGCTTGGTTTTAAGTAGTGCAAGATAGTTTGAACTCATTAGCCTCTCTCAGTTTAGCACCCTTGCTCAGGCATAAAGCCAGTCAAAAGCACATTTATGTAGGCTGCATGCTGCAATCATATATGTGAACAGCAGTGTATCTACATACTAACAACGGGTTCAGTTTAATCACACATCACTATCCTTGCACCTGTTTTTGGGTGGTATCTCACGTCCGGCCTATTGCAGACCTCTGTGAAGTCCTGTAACACAGCCAGCTGCCTGCTGAGCCAGGTGGCCAACCGTTGGCAATGACGGGAGAATTCTTAAACCTTTCCCCAGGCTGCTCCAAGGGGCATTTCCTGTATCTCTCTCTACTCTTCACTTTTACATTAATGTGGTTTATCATTGCCTTCTTAGCCAGGGCTATCGAGTAGAAAACCTCCTCAATAAACGATACCAGTCCAAATGAAAGCTGCTGGGTTTGTTGCAGCAATTGTTGTCTTGTGTACAGGAGGCTGGACAGATGTAGCCATCAGGGCACCAGCCAAGAGTAGGAGTAATAGGAAAGGATTTAATTCCATAAATATGCAGCTGGTCAGTGAGGATTGCCACAGAATATTGCAGGATCTGTGCCAAGTTTCCAAGTAGCTGTCCTGGTGCCTTCATTCTGCACTAGTCAACCATTTTCCAAATAATTCAATGACTGAAGAAAAATCAGAGAATGATTGGGAGGCAACAGGAACTACTGCCCTGTAGCAAGAGATTACAACACCTTTTTGCAGCTCCAGCTCACTCACACAAGAGGTACAACCAGAGCCATGGGATTAATTAGGCTGTTGAAGCAATGGCTTTGATGCCTGGATAGGTCTGGTGGTTTACATGAGTACATCTCAGTGAGTTTCATGGGCTATGCTGCATGCTGAGGTTATTCATGAAGGCCCCACCTTCTCAACCTTGTCAGGTTAAATCACCACCAGCCAGCTCTCCTCTTTAAGGGAACGGCAACAGGACCTGGGCCATCCAATGCCTGATCCAGCGCCACAGGGGCCAGACCCTGAACATCAGGGGGTCACTGCTTAGGCTCTGGTGCCGGCCACCCATCAGACCAAGGAGGGGGTACAAAGACAGACCCCTCTAGGCCACGACTGTACAGGAGGCGTTGGTCATTCAATGAGCTGTCGGACAACATGTGCCACCGAAGATTGTGCCTCCATAGGGAGACAGTGCCAGGTTTATCTCATCTCCCATCCACTCCTGGTGGACATGCCTCGAAGTTTTATGCATCTGGTTCGTCCCAGAGCTCAACTGGGGATCTGAGCAGCATTTATCAAACCACCATGTAGAAGTTTATCCGTGAGATTACAGATGCTCTGTGTGCCCAGGCACCTGATTACATCATCTTCGACCTGGACCGGGCAACCAGGATGCCTCAGCTGTAGGATTCTTTACCATTGCCAGAAAGCTCCAGGCCTAGGAGGCAAAAGATGTCACTCATGTCACGCTCCAAGCTCCATTTTGACATGAAGTGCCCTTTATTAACAGGAAGAGATACCATTCCATGAATATCCAGCTGGTGAGCGACCACCTCCTGAACATTATGCATGTTTGTGCACGCTATCCGGGGAGAATGCACGACTCCTACATCCTGGGATAGTCGGAGATACCCAACACGCTCAAAAGTCACCCTAGGCCAGGGGATGGCTAGTGGGGGACATCATTGTCAGAGCAAGATGTTCACTAGAATCCACATAACAGTAAGGGGTCAGGGATCGGGAAGCTCAAGGGTCAGATCATCGAAGTCCTGGACTGGTGATTCTGTCAAAGGTGGGTGTCTAACATTGTTGCTCTTAAAGACTCCTAATTAGGAATCATTGCGGAGACCTGTGGGACAATTAGAAGTGCAAGCAGTCGACATAGCCCCCACTCTGGAATTCTCTTCCTTCTCCCCGATTCCGCTCCCCCCCCCGGGCCAGTCAGTATAGAGGTGACATGTGTATATCTCCTTCCCCCTAACTACAAGTGTGAAACTTCACCCATGCCTCTGGCTTCCTCTTCTTTCGTTCCCCCTCCATCATGTGGTGCTGCCAATCCTGGAGGCCAGCCATTGTCCGCACCATGGTTCCAATGCACTCAGCCATAGCGCTCAGTGACTGGCACATGTCTCTCTGTGATTGGGCAATGCTGTCAATGGCCTCAGCTGTGGCCCTGTGTGACTGGGCCAAACTCTGATGCGCATTAGCAATCTCCCTCAACGCCAGCATTATGTCTGTGTGCGACTGGGCCCAGGTGCCCAGAAGCCCAGAACACTTATGACAGTGAACAAGGTGGTGAGTACTGCTGTGCATCAACCTCTAACGTGCAAGAGGGTGACTCAGCTGCTGCCATGGTTCAAGGGTGGGGTGGATGGGCATAGGGGCTTGGGGAGGCTTCGAGCAAGTTTTTTTACAGAGAGGGTGGTGGGTGCCTGGAACTCGCTGCCAGGGGAGGTGGTGGAAGCAGATATGATAGTGCGTTTTAAGGCGTGTCTGGACAAATACATGAATAGGATGGGAATAGAGGGATATAGTCCCCGGAAGGGTAGGGGGTTTTAGTTCAGTTGGGCAGCATGGGCGGTGCAGGTTTGGAGGGCCGAACGGCCTGTTCCTGTGCTGTAATTTTCTTTGTTCTTTGTTCTTTGTTCATTCAGCCTGCCTGCTGAAAGACCCCCCCCCTGCCCAAAGTGCTTCCCTACGAGGTTGAGGTCAAATCCCACTTATGGTAAATGTGAGGTCATCCATTTTGGTAGGAACAACAGCAAAATGGACTATTATTTAAATGGTAAAAAATTGCAGCATGCTGCTGTGCAGAGGGACCTGGGTGTCCTTGTGCAAGAATCACAAGGAGTTGGTTTGCAGGTGCAGCAGGTAATTAAGGCGGCAAATGGAGTTTGTCCTTCATTGCTAGAGGGATGGAGTTTAAAAACAGTGAGGTTATATTGCAGCTGTATAAGGTGCTGGTGAGGCCACACCTGGAGTACTGTGTACAGTTTTGGTCTCCTTACTTGAGAAAGGATATACTGGCACTGGAGGGGGTGCAGAGGAGATTCACAAGGTTGATTCTGGAGTTGAGAGGGTTGGCTTATGAGGAGAGACTGAGTAGACTGGGGCTATACTCATTGGAATTCAGAAGAATGAGGCAAGATCTTATGGAAACATATAAGATTATGAAGGGAATAGATAAGATAGAAGCAGGGAAGTTGTTTCCACTGGCAGGTAAAACTAGAACTAGGGGGCATGGCCTCAAAATAAGGGGGAGCAGATTTAGGACTGAGTTGAGGAGGAACTTCTTCACACAAAGGGTTGTGAATCTGTGGAATTCCCTGCCCAGTGAAGCAGTTGAGGCTACCTCATTGAATGTTTTTAAGGCAAGGATAGATTAATTTTTGAACAGTAAAGGAATTAAGGGTTATGGTGAGTGGGCGGGTAAGTGGAGTGAGTCCACAAAAAGATCAGCCATGATCTTATTGAATGGCGGAGCAGGCTCGAGGGGCCAGATGGCCTACTCCTGCTCCTAGTTCTTATATTCTTATGTTATGTCGCCGCCTTCACCTTGCCACCTCTCAGCTGGGAAGGCTCTGTGGTTTGGCGTGGTCATCCCACCGCGCTAACAGTCACAAGCACTGGCAGCTGTTACCCCAATTAAGGGAGCTCATCAGGAATAACACAGCTCAGCACACTGCAAGAACTCAACACTGCTCCCTACAGTGACCACCTGACGCATGGAAGTTAGGAAGGTCCTTACCATTTGGCTGACCCGGATGCCCTATCTGGAAGCCACTTTGCACCAAACATCCAGGTGGGTACATGTCGCTGTATACCATAAGGATTCCTCAGTCAGGACCTTCTCACAGCAAGACTTATGTCCAGTCTGCCTCATGCTGCCACTATATGGCCCTTCATGCCAGCTCTATCATTCATAGAATCCCTACAGTGTAGAAGAAGGCTACTTGGCCCATCGAGCCTGCACTGACAACAACCCACCCAGGCCCTATTCCCGTAACCCTATGCATTTATCCTGCTAGTTCCCCTGACACGAATGGTCAATTTAACGTGGCCAATCAACCTAACCCGCACATCTTTGGACTGTGGGAGGAAACCGGAGCATCTGGAGGAAACCCACGCAGATGCAGAGAGAAAGTGCAAACTCCACACAGTCACCCAATGTGATAATGGCTGATCATCAGTTTCAATTCCACTTTCTCAACTGCTCCCCATCTCCTGTGATACCCTGAGACCAAATGTCTCAGCCTTAATTTTATTCAGTTATGGAGCATCCAGACACTTCTGCATCAGAGAATTCCAAAGTTTCACAACCCCTTTGAGTGAAGAAATTTCTCCTTATCTCAGTCCTAAAGGATGACCATTTTATCCCGAGACTGTGCCCCATGTCTTAGATTCCGCAGCAAACTACCCAGCCTTCAGGAGAACAGTGACCACGACACCACACAACCCTGCCACAGCAACCTCTGCAAGACGTGCCGGATCATCGACACGGATGCCATCATCTCACGTGAGAACACCATCTACCAGGTACACGGTACATACTCTTGCAACTCGGCCAACGTTGTCTACCTGATACGCTGCAGGAAAGGATGTCCCGAGGCATGGTACATTGGGGAAACCATGCAGACGCTACGACAACGGATGAATGAACACCGCACGACAATCACCAGGCAAGACTGTTCTCTTCCTGTGGGGGAGCACTTCAGCAGTCACGGGCATTCAGCCTTGGATCTTCAGGTAAGCATTCTCCAAGGCGGCCTTCACAACACACGACAGCGCAGAGTCGCTGAGCAGAAACTGACAGCCAAGTTCCGCACACATGAGGATGGCCTAAACCGGGATGTTGGATTTATGTCACATTATCAGTAACCCCCACAGCTCGCCACAGCTTTCCCCCTGATCTTGCATAATATCACTAGCTGTTCTGTCTGGAGACAATACACATCTCTTTAACCTGTGTTTAATGTTCCCTCCACCCACATTATCTGTATCTTTTAAGACCTGGCTGGCTGTAGAGATTTGCATTCTAATTAGTATTCTGTAACTTGATTTCTGTGTCTGTGCACTGTTGGAGAACAGATAACTACTCCATCTGACGAAGGGGCATCGCTCCGAAAGCTTATGGTATTTGCTACCAAATAAACCTGTTGGACTTTAACCTGGTGTTGTGAGACTTCTTACTTAGATTCCCCAGCCAGCAGAAAGAATTTGTCAAGACCCTTCTAAGCTTTATGTCCTGATGAGATCACCTCTTAGACTTTAGACCCAATTTACTCAATCCCTCATCATAGCTCTACCCTCTCATCTCAGGGACCAATCCAGTCAACTTGCACTGTACTGCCTCAAATGCCTTAAATAAGGAGACCAAAACTGAACACAGCAATGTAGATCTGTGTGATAACCCCCAAGACTTATATGGAGAATCATTAATTGAACTCCCAGGAGGATTCATTGAATATGAGCTCCCTGGGGATTGGTAATTAACCAACCAGCTGGAGCTCGTATACCGAGCGCCATATAAAACAGGACCTTGAGTGGGCCTGTTATCTTTTATTCCTGGTTGGAACCTTTGTGTTCACCACAGGCTTGTGTTTTTTTGTTTATTTGATTTTGTGCAATAATAGCACTGTTCCTTGACAACCGATTCCTGGAGTTATTATAGCCTGGTCTCACCAAAGTCCAGTCCAATCTTAGCAAGGCTTCCTTCTAAGATTTCTCCAACGTGCAGGCCATGAAGGCATTAAATCAGCTGAATGTGTTGTTTAGAGTTAGTTGAAGGGTATAAAGGACAGCCACTCTACTTAATATCACTATCTGTGATACTTCTCATTCTTGATGAGAATATCAGTGGTTGCCTCTTCCATCTTTCCATAGACCTGAATGTTATCTGGTCTCTCTGTTCGCTCCTTATAGTGTCCACATTGACATGGTGAAAAATCAAGTGGATCGAGAAGTGTTCAGTTGAAAGCAAGTGGCTGATTATGAAGTTACCTAGGAAAGCTGGGTAACTTTGCAATTACTCCCAAGATAGGACAGGATGTTATTAGTGCCTGCTGTAAATGAGGAAATGGTGTACATGTCCCCTGTGATTAATGGTGAAGAAGTGAGGGGAGTGTTCAAATTGCAGGAGGAGCGGGTAGGAAATGTTATTGCCAAATGCAAGACGAAGAAATGGAGCTGTTCAGTGTAAAGCCAGCTGTAGGTCATCCTGTTAGAATGGAAATCCTGACAGAAAAACAACCAATTTTCTGGAATCCACTGTTCCTGAGTTCTCTGTAATTGCAGCTTCATGTTATAATATATAATTCATGGCAAAATGCTTCAAAGAGACGTCCAAAAAATACTCCATAGTTTTTTGAGCAAGAATCAAGTGTCATCTTTAATCAGTATTTCATAACAGAAATTAAAAAGTATCCTTTAATTTAATTGCAAGGTTTGAGTCCAATTTTACAAACAATAAGTTGATTATTCAACTCTTTTTTTTCTCCAATTCTGTACTATCCCACAACTTCATACGTTTGCACAATAATGAAAACACTGAGATCTGTCGTTTAGTTTAAGTCGAAACAAAATGGCAAATTTTTTGGGGGGGGGGGAGTTTGGGGAGGAAGTTTCACTGAATGCACTGATTGAGACACGTACACTAGCAGATTACCAGTTGTAATGAAGAGTTGTGAAATGGATTCATACAGACTCAAAATGTTAACAGATGCTGCCAGACCTGCTGAGCTTTTCCATTTGTATTGCTTGTGATGAATGAAGGATTCAACTTTCTTGCATCTTACACCACATGGTTCAAATTAGATGGTCACCCTCGTTAAAAATGCTTATTTTTCCTGATAAACCAACTTTCAATTGTGTTAATAAAACTGTACATGGCCACCACTCTTAACTATATCAAGGAATATTTTCTAATGTAAGAAATTGGGATCTCTAATAAGCAGGTATTTTCTGCTTTTAATGTACAATTTTCTCTGGGAAAGATTTCTAAACACTTTTTGGGACAGGATCTTCCTGTCCTGCTGAAGGCGGCCCCCTGGTGACGGGTGGGTGAGCCACGCAAAACGCCAGATGATTAGAAAATCCCGCCAGTGACCAACGGTAAGCAATCTCCACTACTAGAAAACACCCTATTGGGGGAGGGGCGGGGGCAGAAAATAGAACATAGAACATTACAGCGCAGTACAGGCCCTTCGGCCCGCGATGTTGCGCCGACTAGTGAAACCAATCTAAAGTCCCTCTAATCTACACTATTCCAATATCATCCATATGTTTATCCAATAACCATTTGAATGCTCTTAATGTTGACGAGTCCACTACTGTTGCAGGCAGGGCATTCCATGCCCTTACTACTCTCTGAGTAAAGAACCTACCTCTAACATCTGTCCTATATCTATCACCCCTCAATTTAAAGCTATGTCCCCTCGTGTTAGCCATCACCATCTGAGGAAAAAGGCTTACACTGTCCACCCTATCTAATCCTCTGATCATCTTGTATGCCTCTATTAAGTCACCTCTTAACCTTCTTCTCTCTAACGAAAACAACCTCAAGTCCCTCAGCCTTTCCTCATACGATCTTCCCACCATACCAGGCAACATCCTGGGAAATCTCCTCTGCACCCTTCCCAATGCTTCCACATCTTTCCTATAATGCGGCGACCAGAACTGTACGCAATACTCCAAGTGCGGCCACACCAGAGTTTTGTACAGTTGCAGCATGACCTCCTGGCTCCGAAACTCAATCCCTCTACCAATAAAAGCTAACACACCTGCCGTTTGACTTCTAAGCTTAGTTCAGGCTGCTATGTTGACATTCTTAAGTTGTTAGATGGGGTCGTGTGCACCCCCTTATCTCCAAAGAGTTTAAAAGTTGGTGTTTGGCTGTTCCGGTTAAAGTTAGGAGCATTCCGCAGGTTTCTGAAAGCTCTATATCTCACTGAAAACGCCAAGGCTGTCTACCTGGGGCGGCACGGTAGCACAGTGGTTAGCACTGCTGCGTCACAACACCAGAGACCCCTGTTCGATTCCTAGCTTGGGTCACTGTCTGTGTGGAGTTTGCACATTCTCCCCGTGTCTGTGTGGGCCTCCTCCGGGTGCTCCAGTTTCCTCCCATAGTCCAAAGATGTGTGGGTTAGGTGGATTGGCCATGCTAAATTGCCCCTTAGTGTCAGGGGGACTAGCTAGGGTAAATGCATGGGTTATGAGGAAAGGGCCAAGGTGGGATTGTGGTCGGTGCAGACTCGATGGGCCAAATGACCTCCTTGTGCACTGTAGGAGTCTATTCTATTCTACACTCATTATAAAGCAGCATATTTGTGGTTGCTAAGTATATTTAAGGTGGGTTTCAAACCTATCAGAAGAGTGTTGCTGATCTGGAACTGAAATAGTGAGAGGTTAGAAATTAAAGTTGTTTATTTTCATGATTACAGGCTGTTCAACTGTTAAGAGTTAAGCTGCTTCATTTTGTTCATGTTATACTTACACTGTGTTATTAAATGAAGTTTATTTTGATAAATGATCCCTAATATGTCAGTGGAATTACACCTGGAGCGAAATATCCTTTCCTCATATTTATGCCAAGAAAGATTGTTGGGATCTAGTCTGGTTTCATAATATACTTGGGGGTTCTGGTGCGGACCCTAACAACAGCTTGAAAACTTTCATAGATCATAGAATCATAGAAACCCTACAGTGCAGAAAGAGGCCATTCGGCCCATCGAGTCTGCACCGACCACAATCCCACCCAGGCCCCACCCCCACATCCTTACATATTTTACCCACTAATCCCTCTAACCTACGCATCTCCGGACACTAAGGGGCAATTTTAGCATGTCCAATCAACCTAACCCACACATCTTTGGACTGTGGGAGGAAACCGGAGGAAACCCACGCAGACACGAGGAGAATGTGCAAACTCCACACAGACAGTGACCCAAGCCGGGAATCGAACCCAGGTCCCTGGAGCTGTGAAGCAGCAGTGCTAACCACTGTGCTACCATGCCGCCCTTTGATGAAATCACCTTTCAATCATCTAATTCAAGGGAATGCAAACCTAGCTTGTGTAATCTCTCCTAATTTAACCCTTGGAGTCCAAGTATCATTCTCCTCAACCTACACTGCATCTCTCCAAGGTCAATATATCCTTTCTATGGTATGGTGCCAGAACTGCTGGCAGTATTCTAGTATAGTGTAACCAGGGCCTTATACAGCTGAAATATAATTTCTACAACATTAATGGCCAGCACTCAATTCAGCTTTTTGATTATTTCTGCAACTGTTCATGGCATTTTAGGTAGCTGGACCCCAAGTCTCTTTGGGCTTCCACTGTTTCTCACATTCCCCATTTAAAATTAACCGTTTTATCCTTTTTTAGGCCGAAAGTGGATGAATTCATATTCACCTACATTAATATCAATTTATCAAAGTTCTACTCAATCACTTAATCTATCAATAGCTTTCTGTAATTTTATACTTCCATCCACTCTGCTATAATGCCACCTCGCTTTATATCATTGAGAATGGGAATTTTGGTCAGGATTATGCTTGAGGATGGGGTTATTGGACTGTGGATTTATATAAGTATATAAAACCTGTAGGAAAGAGTTATCAAAGAAGATTGAACTGAAAGATAGGGTTACTGGAGAGAAATAGCCAGGATACTGGTCGCACAAGTCAAGAATATGACGGAATATTCTGCACTTGCCTGTTTGAATGCAGCTTTAACAATACTCAGAAAAATGCAATACCAGCCTGGCCAAACAACTTTGCTTGATTGACATTCTGTCTACTAGTCTTGAGCATTCACCATCCCGGCCATCAATATCTAGTGGCAGCAGTTTGTCCCATCTACAAGATGCACAGCAACAATTCACCAGGGTTTCTTGAGCAGCGTCTTTCACACCTCTAACATTTAGAGAAACAGGGACAGCAGGGACATGTGATGCCATTATCTCCAAGTTCCATTCCAACACAACTCTGACTTGGCAGTATATCTCCAGTCCTTCATCATCATTGGCCAAAATCCTGCAATTTCCTCCATAACACCACCGTGGAAATACATACACCACACAGAAGGGGTAGGATTTTGTTGGGACCCACCGGGAACCAGACACAACTCCACCCCACCCCTCCCACACATGGCTACTGTCCATTGTTTTTCAGTTTTGCTCCCATTTAGCACTGACCTTTGTTCTCTTATTAACACATTCTGATATCTTGCCTTTCACCCCTCAGTCCCTAATGGCACCTTTACAGCCTCTTTGCTTCCTGTCCATGACAGCTTTGTCAATCTCGCCTCCACTCTGACCTATCCCTGACTTTCCATTCTGCCCCACCCCCTCTCCAAGTATATAACATTTCTATCCGTCTTTAGTTTTGTAGAAGGGTCTGATGGATGCAAAACCTTAACTGCTTTTCGCTCTCCACAGATGAGGCCAAACCTCCAACATTTTCTGTTTTTTGAACACTGGAGAATGAGTTTATTAGTGAGGATTACACATGAATATGAATTTACAATACAGGAACACTACAGCATGATGTTATTCAAGACTCTGTTCCTGCAGGATGGTGAAATTGGATAGGATCAACCTAGAAGAAAGAACTACCTAGGTGGGTTTGGAATTTGAGAGGATTTATCCAAAAGGTAAGGATATCAGGCAGGATTAACCTAGCTGATGTCATTAGGGAGACAGACCTTGGATACTGGGTTTCTTGGGTAGTATAGGAAAAGACATGCTAGAGGATGCAGGCATTAAAGAGGACTATGTTGGATGATGAGGTTTATGAACAGGAGTACACTGGAAGGTTTGGTTACTGCAGACAGTTGCGCTAGAGAATTGTACATGAATAAAATGGAAGATGAGGTCTTTTGAAAAGATTATTTGGGAGCATGGGAAGATTGGAATTGTTTACCTTGCATGATATGGTTGTCAAAGAAATCATTGCAGCGGGATGTGTTATAATATAAATAAATCCTGAAGCATGTGGTTAATGCAGATGTCTATTCTGGAGGTTTGGGTTATCGGGGATGATTATCCGGGAGGTTTGGGTTATCGGGGATGATTATCCGGGAGGTTTGGGTTATCGGGGATGATTATCCGGGAGGTTTGGGTTATCGGGGATGATTATCCGGGAGGTTTGGGTTATCGGGGATGATTATCCGGGAGGTTTGGGTTATCGGGGATGATTATCCGGGAGGTTTGGGTTATCGGGGATGATTATCCGGGAGGTTTGGGTTATCGGGGATGATTATCCGGGAGGTTTGGGTTATCGGGGATGATTATCCGGGAGGTTTGGGTTATCGGGGATGATTATCCGGGAGGTTTGGGTTATCAGGGATGATTATGTTTGCTAACTCTGTTTGAAATCTATTCCATTCACTTTTGTGGTTGTGCCACACAATAGGAATGGTCATTGATCTGAAACTTTGGGGGGAAAGGGAAATTCGAGATAGTATCAGATTCAAGGAAGAAGCATACAAATTGGCAAGAAAAAGCAATAAGCCTGAGAATTGGGAGCAGTTTTAAATTCAGCAAAGGAGGGCCAAAGGATTGATTAAGAAGGGAAAAATGGAGTATGAAAGTAAGCTAACAGGGAACATAAAAACTGACTGTAAAAGTTTCTATGGATATGTAAAGAGAAGAAGATTGACAGAACTGAATGTAGGCCCCTTACAACCAGAAATGGGAGAATTCATACCGGGGAATAAAGAAATGGCTGAGGAATTAAATTTGTACTTTGCTTCAGTCTTCACAAAGGAAGACATGAATAATGTACCAGAAGTGCTGAGACAAACATGTTTTAGTGAGGAGCTGAAGGAAATCAGCTTTAGTAGAGAAATGGTTTTGGGGAAATTGATGGGATTGAAGGTGGATAAATCTCCAGGAACTAATAATTTTTATCATAAATTACTTAAAGAAGTGGCCTGGAAACAGTTGATCCAATGGTGGTTATTTTCCAAAATTCTTTGGACTCTGGAATAGTTCCTACAGATTGGAGGATAGCTAATGTAAGCCCGCTATTCAAAAAGGAAGGTAGAGGGAATTATAGACCAGAGAGTCTAACGTCGGTACTGGGGAAGTTGCTAGAGTCTATTATCAAGGATTTCATAACTCGGCATTTGGAAGGCAGTGGTATAATCAGACAAAGTCAGCATGGATTTACAAAAGGGAAATCGTGCTTGACAAATCTATTGGAATTTTTGAGTATGAAACTAGTAGAGTTGACCGAGGAGAACCAGTGGATGTGGTTTATTTAGACTTTGTGAACGACAGAATCAAAAAACCCTAAATGCAGAAGAGGCACTTCGGCCCAGCGAGTCTGCATTGACACATGAAAGGCCCTGACCTGCCCACCTAGTCCCATTTGCCAGTGCTTGGCCCATAGCCTTGAATGTTATGGTGCGTCAAGTGCTCATCCAAGTACTTTTTAAAGGGTGTGAGGCATCCCACCTCCACCCTCCCAGGCAGTGCATTCCAATCTGTCACCACCCTCTGAGTAAAAAAGATTTTTCTCACATCCTCCCTAAATCTCACACCCCTCACTTTTAACTTGTGTCCCCTCGTAACTGACCCTTCAACTAAGGGAAACAGCTGCTCCCTATCCACCCTGTCTATGCCCCTCATAATCCTGAGCACTTTGATCAGGTCACCCCTTAGTCTTTGCTCCAGAGAAAACAACCCAAGCCTATCCAACATCTCTTCATAACTTAAATGTTCCATCCCAGGCAGCATCCTGGTGAATCTCCTCTGCACCCCCTCCAGTGCGTTCACATCCTTTCTATAATGTGGCGATCAGAACTGCACACAGTACTCCAGCTGTGGCCTCACCAGAGTTCTATACAACTCCATCATGGCTTCTCTGCTTTTGTAATCAATACCCCGATTGATAAAGGCAAGTGTGCCATATGCCTTTTTCACCACCCTATTAACCTGTCTTTCTGCCTTCAGAGATCTATGGACAAACACCCTTTGTCCCTCGGAACATCCCAGTGTCAGACCTTTCATAGTAAACTTCCTTGTCAAATTACTCCTTCCAAAGTGCATCACCTCTCACTTTTCAGGGTTAAATTCCATCTACCACTCAACCTCACTGTTAACCACCCAGCCAATTTTTGTGTCATCAGCAAACTTACTGATCCTATCCCCCACATAGTGCTGTGGATTAGGTGGGCAGGTAAGGGCATTTCATGCGTCAGTGCAGACTCGATGGGCTGAAGGACCTCTTATGCACTGTGGTATTCTGTGATAGTCAACTATGTCATTTCTATAAATGACGAACAATAGGGAGCCCAGCACGGATCCCTGTGGTACGCCACTGGCCTCCAATCATTAAAGCAGCCGTCTGTCACCACCCTCTGTCTCCTTCTGCTAAGCCAATTATGAATCCACCTTAATCAGATCACCCTGTATTCCAAGTGCATTAGCCTTCTTAATAAGTCTCCCATGTGGAACTTTGTCAAAGGATTTGCTGAAATCCATGTAAATTACTTCAACCGCACTACCCTCATCCACACGCTTTGGTTACATGCTCAAAAATGTCAATCAAATTTGTTAGGTATGACTTCCCTCTGACAAAACCATGCTGACTATCCCTGATCAAACCTTGACTCTCCAAATGGAGGTAGATTCTCTCCTTCAGAATCTTTTCCAATAGTTTCCCAACCACAGATATGAGACTCACTGGTCTGTAGTTCCCTGCCTTTTCTCTACAACCTTTCTTAAATAGTGGGACCATACTAGCTATTCTCCAGTCCTCTGGCACCTCCCCGGTAGTCATGATGTGGAGATGCCGGCATTGCACTGGGATAAACACAGTAAAAGGTTTAACAACACTAGGTTAAAGTCCAACAGGTTTATTTGGTAGCAAAAGCCACACAAGCTTTCGGAGCCTTAAGCTCCTTCTTCAGGTGAGTGGGAATTCTGTTCACAAATAGGGCATATAAAGACACAAACTCAATTTACAGAATAATGGTTGGAATGCGAACACTTATAACTAATCAAGTCTTAAAGGTACAAACAATGTGAGTGGAGAGAGCATTAAGACAGGTTAAAGAGATGTGTATTGTCTCCAGACAGGACAGCCAGTGAGACTCTGCAAGTCCAGGCAAGCTGTGGGGATTACAAATAGTGTGACATGAATCCAATATCCCGGTTGAGGCCGTCCTCATGTGTGCGGAACTTGGCTATCAGTTTCTGCTCAGCGACTCTGCGCTGTCGTGTGTCGTTTCTGAGCGATTGCAGGACATTCTTAAGGGGGAGGGGGAGCAGCCAGAGGTCGTTGTACATATTGGTACCAACGGCATAGGTGGGAAAAGGGATGAGTCCTGAAATGTGAATATAGAGAGTTAGGCAGAAGGCTAACGTGCAGGACCTCGAAGGTAGTAATTTCAGGACTACTACCGCTGCCACGTGCTAGTGAGAGTAGGAATAGGAGGATTAGGCAGGTGAATGCCTGGCTTGAGAGCTGGTGCAGGGGGCAGGGATTTAGATTTTTGGATCATTCGGATCTTTCCTGGGGAAGGGCTGATCTGTTCAAGAGGGATGGGTTACATTTGAACTGGAGGGGGACTAACATCCTGGTGGGGAGATTTGCTAGAGCCACTCGGGAGGGTTTAAACTAGTTTGGCAGGGGGGTGGGACCCAAAGCAGTAGGGAGACAGAAGAGAAGTTTGAGGATGGCACGGAAGTTAAAGAGAGCACATTAATTAGTAAAGGCAGTGTCAGTAATCCTAGTACCAGGAAGATCAGACAGAAGCAAGACCGAGAGCAAGGGAAGTCCAGATTAAACTGCATTTATTTCAATGCAAGAAGCCTGACGGGCAAGGCAGATGAACTCAGGGCATTGATGGGTACATGGGACTGGGATATTATAGTAATTACTGAAATATGGCTGAGGGAGGGACAGGACTGGCAGCTCAATGTTCCAGGGTACAGATGCTATAGGAAAGATAGAACAGGAGGTAAGAGAGGAGGGGGAGTTGCTCTTTTGATTAGGGAAAACATCACAACAGTACTGAGAGGGGATATATCCGAGGGTTCGGCCACTGAGTCTATATGGGTAGAACTGAGAAATAAGAAGGGGGAAACCACTTTGATAGGGTTATACTATAGGCCCCCAAATAGTCAGCAGGAAATTGAGGAGCAAATATGTAAAGAGATTACAGATAGCTCCAAGAAAAATAGGGTGGTAATAGTAGGGGATTTTAACTTTCCCAACATTGACTGGGACAGCCATAGTATTAGAGGGTTGGATGAAGAGAAATTTGTTGAGTGTATTCAGGAGGAATTTCGCATTCAGTATGTGGATGGCCCGACTAGAGAGGGGGCAAAACCTGACCTCCTCTTGGGAAATAAGGAAGGGCAGGTGACAGAAGTGTTAGTGAGGGATCACTTTGGGACCAGTTACCATAATTCTATTAGTTTTAAGATAGCTATGGAGAATGATAGGTCTGTCCCAAAAGTTAAAATTCTAAATTGGGGCAAGGCCAATTTTGATGGTATCAGGCAAGAACTTTCAAAAGTTAATTGGGGGAGTCTGTGGGAAGGAAAAGGGACATCTGGTAAGTGGCACGCTTTCAAAAGTGTGTTAACCAGGGTTCAGGGTAAACACATTCCTCTTAGAGTGAAGGGCAAGGCTGGCAGAAGTCGGGAACCCTGAATGACTCGGGATATTGAGGCCCTGGTCAAGAAGAAGAAAGAGGCACATGACGTGCATAGGCAGCTGGGATCAAGTGAATCTCTTGAAGAGTATTGAGGGTGTTGGAGTAGAGTTAAGAGAGAAATCAGGAGGGCAAAAAGGGGACACAAAATTGTTTTGGCAGATAAGGCAAAGTAGAATCCAAAGAGCTTCTACAAATACATAAAGGGCAAAAGAGTAACAAGGGAGAGAGTAGGGCCTCTTAAGGATCAACAAGGTAATCTTTGTGCGGATCCACAAGAGATGGGTGAGATCCTAAATGAATATTTCTCATCAGTATTTACTGTTGAGAAAAGCATGGATGTTAGGGAACTTGGGGAATTACATATTGATGTCTTGAGGAGTGTACATATTACAGAGAAGGAGGTGCTGGAAGTCTTAAAGCGCATCAAGGTAGATAAATCTGTGGGACCTGATGGGGTATATCCCAGGATGTTGTGGGAGGCTAGGGAGGAAATTGCGGGTCCCCTAGCCGAGATATTTGAATCATCAATTGTCACGGGTGAGGTGCCTGAAGATTGGAGAGTGGCAAATGTTGTGCCTTTGTTTAAAAAGGGCTGCAGGGAAAAGCCTGGGAACTACAGGCCAGTGAGCCTCACATCTGTGGTGGGTAAATTGTTGGAAAGTATTTTGAGAGACAGGATCTAAAGGCATTTAGAAATGCAAGGACTGATTAGGGACAGTAAGCTTGGCATTGTGAATGGAAAATCATGTCTCACAAATTTAATTAAGTTTTCTGAAGGGATAACCAAGAAGGTAGATGAGGGCAGTGCAGTTGATGTTGTCTACATGGACTTTAGCAAGGCCTTTGACAAGGTACCGCATGGTAGGTTGTTGCATTAAGTTAAATCTCACGGGATCCAGGGTGAGGTATCTAAATGGATACAAAATTGGCTTCTGTCGGGGTGGTTGTAGAGAGTTGTTTTTCAAAGTGGAGGCCTGTGCCCAGCAGTGTGCCTCAGGGATCAGTGCTGGGCCCACTGTTATTTGTCATTTATATTAATGATTTGGATGAGAATATAGGGGGCATGGCTAGTAAGTTTGCAGATGACACCAAGATTGGTGGCATGGTGGACAGCGAAGAAAGTTATCTCCAATTGCAGCGGAATCTTGATCAATTGGGCCAGTGGGCTGACGAATGGCAGATGGAGTTTAATTTAGAGAAATGCGAGGTGATGCATTTTGATAGATTGAAGCAGGGCAGGACTTACTCAGTTAATGGTAGGGCATTGGGGAGAGTTACAGAACAACGAGATCTAGGGGTACATGTTCATAGCTCCTTGAAAGTGGAGTCACAGGTGGACAGAGTGGTGAAGAAGGCATTCGGCATGCTTGGTTTCATCGGTCAGAACATTGAATACAGGAGTTGGGATGTCTTGTTGAAGTTGTACAAGACATTGGTAAGGCCACACTTGGAATACTGTGTGCAATTCTGGTCACCCTATTATAGAGAGGATATTATTAAACTAGAAAGAGTGCAGAAAAGATTTACTAGGATGCTACCGGGACTTGATGGATTGAGTTATAAGGAGAGGCTGAATAGACTGGGACTTTTTACTCTGGAGCATAGGAGGCTGAGGGGGTGATCTTATAGACGTCTGTAAAATAATGAGGGGCACAGACAAGGTAGATAGTCAATATCTTTTCCCAAAGGTAGGGGAGTCTAAAACTAGAAGGCATAGGTTTAAGGTGAGAGATACAAAAGTGTCCAGAGGGGCAATTTTTTCACACAGAGGGTGGTGAGTGTCTGGAACAAGCTGTCAGAGATAGTAGTAGAGGCGGGTACAATTTTATCTTTTAAAAAGCATTTAGATAGTTAGATGGGTATAGAGGGATATGGGCCAAATGCGGGCAATTGGGATTAGCTTAGGGTTTTTTTTTAAATAAGGGCGGCATGGACAAGTTGGGCCGAAGGGCTTGTTTCCATGCTGTAAACCTCTATGACTCTCTGACTAAATAGATCTTTTTCTGATTGGCAGTCAGTGACTAGTGGGGTTCCGCAGGGATCTGTGCTAGGACTCCAACTGTTCACATTATATATTAATGATTTGGAGGAGGGAACTGAATGTATTATCTCCAAATTTGCAATGATACAAAGTTGGGTGGGAGGCTGAGCTGTGAGGAGCATGTAGAGATGCTTCAGCGCGATTTGAACAGGTGGAGTGTGTGGGTATATGCATGGCAGACGCAGTATAATGTGGATAAATGTGAGGTTATCCACTTTGGTAGCAATAATAGGAAGACAGATTACTACTTGGGCAGCATGGTGGCACAGTGGTTAGCACTGATGCCTCACAACACCAGGGACGCGGTTCGATTCCCGGCTTGGGTCACTGTGTGGAGTTTGCACGTTCACCCCGTGTCTGCGTGAGTTTCCTCCAGGTGCTCCAGTTTCCTCCCAGAGTTCAAAGATGTGCCAGTTAGGTTGATTGGCCATGCTAAAATTAACCCTAGTGTCAGGGGGATTAGCAGCGTAAATATGAGGGGTTGAGGGAATAGGGTCTGGGTAGAATTGTATTTGATGTAGACTCAATGGGCCAAATGGCCTCGTTCTGCGCTGTAGGGATTCTATGATACTTGAATGGGTATAAATTGAGAGGTGGATACTCAAAAAGAACTTGGAGTTCTTGTGCATCAATCGCTGAAAGTAATCATGCAGGCAGTAAAGAAGGCAAATGGTATGTTGGCCTTCATTGCGAAAGGATTTAAGCGCAGAGATAGGGATGTTTTGCTGCAATTGTATAGGGTGTTGGTGTGGTGAACCATCGTTGGTTCCCACTAGATAGTACTGAGCCAGGGTCTGGCCCGTACTACAAGTATGTATATATGTTGCTGTTGGGGTTAGGGATGGGTTGTTCTACTTGTTGCTGTTGGGGTTAGGGTTGGGTTGTTACACCTTGTATTATAGTTATTGTGGTATATCCCAGTCGGGCTCCGCCTCCTGGGAGAGGTATAAAGGTCTCTGCTCTGTCTGGGACCCCTCAGTCTGGGATCGTGTATATAATTAGTAGCTGCCTTGTTACAGCAAATAAAAGCCTCTATTTCCTGAGCATCAAGCCTCGTGTGTGATAACGCGCATCAATTTTATTTGCTGTAAATAAACTCTCGTCGGAAAAAAAAAAGAGTATGGAGCAGATACTGAAGCCTGAATGCCTTACACTAGATCCACGTGCGGTGGGCGCCTCTGACACCTTCGACCACTGGTTGAAATGTTTTGAGGACTACCTGGCAGCCTCCGCAGCGGTCACCACAGACGATGACAGACTCCGGGTCCTCCATGCGAGGGTAAGCGACACCGTCTACCTCGCGATCCGTGCGGCCACTGACTACACAAAGGCCCTCGAGCTTCTTAAGAAGCGTTATATTAAACCGCCCAACGAAATACACGCTCGTTACCTCTTAGCCACTCGACGACGGCAGTCCGGCGAAACGATGGAGGAATACGCGAACGAGCTCTTACAGCTAGCCAGGGGCTGTAACTGCAAAGCAGTGTCGGCAGAGCAGAATAAGAACGACCTCACTCGAGATGCGTTTGTGGCGGGAGTCGGATCATCCTACATCCGACTCAAATTACTGGAGAAAGGTAATCTTGACCTCACCCAGGCAATAGAACTAGCGGAGATGCTGGAAACGGCCTCCAAAAGTCTAGTATTGTATCCTGAAGACCACGTGGAGACAACGTGGCAGGAGCAGTCGCCAATCCCTCCTCGTCCCTCGGGTTCAAAATGCTGCGTAATGGCGTGCTCACACTCGGGCCAGACGACGGCAGCAGCTCCGGGCGGCCCGCGGTGTTACTTCTGTGGGGGAGTGAAGCATACTCGGCAACGGTGTCCCGCTAAAGCTGTGTTGTGCTCCGCCTGCGGTAAGAAGGGGCACTATTCGAAAGTGTGCCGCTCTAAATCTGCTTCTCGGAACAGCAGTGCGGCCTGCGATTCCTCAGCGCCCGGTTCTTTGTCGTCGACATCGTCGAGGGTTTCGTCCACGTGCGAGGCCAGGACGACGCCATTATGGTCGACAGAGTCGGAGATGTGTGAACTCCAGGGGTCGCTGAGTTTGGCGCCATCACCCACGTGCGACCTATGGGAGCGGCCATGTTGGTCGGCACCGACCGCGAACGACCAGCAGGGGTCATCCTCGCCAATCTCAGCTGCCTGCAGTGGCGCTCATGAACCAACGGTGGCATCGATCATCCTGGACCAGGCCAAGCCTCATAGACTTGACAAATCTATGATGGACATTCAGGTAAACGACCACTTGATTTATTGTCTGTTTGACAGCGGGAGCACTGAGAGTTTTATCCACCCAGACGCTGTGAAGCGGTGTGGACTCCGGATTCAACCTGTCAAACAGACAATTTCTATGGCATCAAGGTCCCGGTCTGTCACCGTGCTAGGGAGTTGCGCGGTAACTTTAACGGTGCAAGGCACAGTTTACGAG
Organism: Mustelus asterias; assembly: GCF_964213995.1. Lineage (NCBI taxonomy): Eukaryota > Metazoa > Chordata > Chondrichthyes > Carcharhiniformes > Triakidae > Mustelus > Mustelus asterias. Next base: position 62,365,215 of record NC_135815.1, on the reverse strand, counting down.
CGTTTCAAGCTCCTTGTGTTGCCGTATCTTTGCGCGCCAATACTTCTCGGACTAAACTTCATGGTCCACTTGAGGAGTGTAACCCTACAGTACGGTGGGCCACTCCCTTCACTTTCAGTGGGAGTACAGCAGCCTCCAAATTGCCCAACGCCTGTAGCCTCTCGACGCTGAAGATTACCACACCCTCCTTGTTCCAGAATCTTGTGCCAGGCTGCAAGCCCATTGCGACTAAGAGTAGGCGTTACAGCGCTGAGGATCGGATCTTCATTCGATCTGAAGTTCGGCGGCTCCTCAAGGAAAGGATCATACAACCTAGCGCTAGTCTGTGGAGAGCGCAGGTCGTGGTGGTCAAGAGTGGGAACAAACCCCGGATGGTCATTGACTATAGTCAGACCATTAATAGATACATGCAGCTGGATGCGTATCCCCTCCCGTGCATATCTGATATGGTCAATCAGATTGCGCAGTACCGGGTGTTCTCCACCATAGACCTCAAGTCTGCCTACCACCAACCCCCCATTCGCCCAGAGGACCGACAATACATGGCTTTTGAGGCGGATGGTCGCTTGTATCACTTTCTCAGGGTTCCCTTTGGTGTCACCAATGAAGTCTCGGTCTTCCAGCGTGCTATGGACCGAATGGTGGACCAGAACGGGCTGCGGGCTACCTTCCCGTACCTGGATAACATCATCATCTGCGGCCATGACCAGCAGGATCACGACACAAATCTCCTGAATTTCCTACGCACTGCATCTCGCCTGAACCTGACCTACAACAGGGAGAAGTGTGTGTTTCGTACCCGCCGTTTAGCCATCCTCGGATACGTGGTGGAAAATGGGGTCATTGGCCCTGATCCAGACCATCTTTGAACTTCCCCTGCCCACTAGTGCAAAAGCACTGAGAAGATGCTTAGGCTTCTTCTCTTATTATGCTCAGTGGGTTCCAAATTACGCGGACAAAGCCCGTCCACTCATCAAGTCCACTTCTTTTCCCCTAATGCCAGAGGCCCGATTGGCCTTTGATAAACTAAAAGCCGACATCGCGAAAGCTATGATGCACGCTGTTGATGAGTCCATCCCCTTTCAGGTGGAGAGCGATGCATCTGATTTTGCCCTGGCCGCCACACTTAACCAGGCGGGCAGGCCCGTCGCCTTTTTTTCCCTCACCCTCCAAGGCCCCGAAATTCGACATTCAGCGGTGGAAAAGGAGGCCCAGGCCATTGTGGAGGCCGTCAGGCACTGGCGCCATTACTTGGCAGGAAAACGGTTCACCCTGATCACGGACCAGCGGTCCGTGGATTTCATGTTTAATAACACGCTGAGGGGCAAGATCAAGAACGACAAGATCTTGCGGTGGAGAATTGAACTCTCCACCTATAACTATGACATCATGTATCGTCCAGGGAAACTCAATGAGCCCTCGGATGCCCTCTCGCGTGGAACATGCGCCAGTATACAGGAGGACCGTTTGCAGGCTCTCCATAATGACCTATGCCACCCTGGGGGTCACTCGGCTCTACCACTTTATAAAAGCCCGCAATCTGCCTTACTCGGTGGAGGATGTCTGGTCCATAGCAAGAAGCTGTCGGGTATGCGCGGAATGCAAACCGCACTTTTACCGACCTGACCGGGCACAATTAGTCAAGGCCACTCGTCCCTTCGAGAGACTGAGTGTCGATTTTAAGGGCCCCCTTCCCTCAACAGATCGGAATGTGTACTTCCTCAACATCATTGACGAGTACTCGAGATTCCCTTTTGTTATGCCCTGCTCTGATACATCCGCTGCCACGGTTATCAAGGCATTCCGTGATCTTTTTACCCTGTTCGGGTACCCCGGCTACATCCATAGCGACAGGGGCTCGTCGTTCATGAGCGATGACTTGAGGCAATACCTGCTCTCATACGGGATTGCCTCGAGTAGAACCATGAGCTACAACCCTAGGGGTAACGGACAGGTGGAACGTGAGAATGCTGCAGTCTGGAAGGCTGTCTTACTGGCGTTGAAGTCAAAAAGCCTTCCAGTCTCCCGTTGGCAAGAGGTGCTCCCTGATGCGCTCCATTCCATACGCTCACTCCTGTGTATGGCAACCAACGCTACTCCCCATGAGAGGATGTTTTCATTCCCTCGGAAGTCTTCCTCTGGGACCTCAGTCTTGGTTGACGTACTCAGGACCTGTCCTCCTGCGGCGACATGTAAGGGCCCGCAAGTCCAACCCATTGGTCGAACAGGTCCATCTCCTCCACGCCAACCCTCAGTATGCCTATGTGGCATACCCTGACGGGCGAGAGGACACGGTCTCGATCCGAGACCTGGCACCAGCAGGGGACGTAGGAACCCCTGTCGCTCCCATACCCCCTGTTACAAACCCCATAACTCTTGTTTCCCCTCCGGACACGGCGCGGGCAGCATCGGGACCATTACTTAACCCTTTTACTCCCGTGTACAGCTTGCCTGAGTCCAGAGGATGGTCGCCACTTCAGGGCGTGTCGGAACTCCATGGATTACCGTCACCTCAGGGTCAACCGGCCCGTGAGTCTGTGGAGGAACAGTTGGACATCGCCTTGGGGAGAACGCCACCGCATGTGCCTACTCCGGTGTCATCGCCGGTATTGAGGAGGTCACAACGACGGTGCGGACCCCCTGACCGTCTGAACTTATAGACTGATGACAAATTATTCTGGGTTTTTTTGTACCCCGCCGGCCTTTGTCTTCAAAGGAGGGGTGAATGTGGTGAACCATCGTTGGTTCCCACTAGATAGTACTGAGCCAGGGTCTGGCCAGTACTACAAGTATGTATATATTTTGCTGTTGGGGTTAGGGATGGGTTGTTCTACTTGTTGCTGTTGGGGTTAGGGTTGGGCTGTTACACCTTGTATTATAGTTATTGTGGTATATCCCAGTCGGGCTCCGCCTCCTGGGAGAGGTATAAAGGTCTCTGCTCTGTCTGGGACCCCTCAGTCTGGGATCGTGTATATAATTAGTAGCTGCCTTGTTACAGCAAATAAAAGCCTCTATTTCCTGAGCATCAAGCCTCGTGTGTGATAACGCGCATCAATTGGTGAGGCCACATCTGGAGTATTGTGTGCAGTTTTGGTGTCCTTATCTGAGGAAGGATGTCCTTGCTATAGAGGGAGTACAGCGAAGGTTTACCAGACTGATTCCTGGGATGGCAGGTCTGTCGCATGAGGAGAGACTGAGTCAGTTATGATTATATCCACTGGAGTTTAGAAGAGTGAGAAGGGATCTCATAGAAACTTATAAAATTCTAACAGGGTTAGACAGGGTAGATTCAGAAAGAATATTCCCCACAGTGGGGAAGTCCAGAACTCCAGGGGCAGTTCCAGGATATTGGGGAAGTCCAGGGGCACGGTGGCACAGTGGTTAGCGCTGCTGCCTCACAGCACCAGGGACCCAGGTTCGATTTCTGGCTTCGGTCACTGTCTGTGTGGAGTTTGCACATTCTCCCCGTGTCTGCATGGGTTTCCTCCGGGTGCTCCGGTTTCCTCCCTCATTCTGAAAGATGTGCTGGTTAGGTGCACTGATCCAAACAGGCGCTGGACAGTGGCGACTAGGGGAATTTCACAGTAACTTCATTGCAGTGTTAATGTAAGTCTTACTTATGACTAATAAATAGTTTGATGATAATCTTTTAGAACTGGGTCATAGTTTGAGGATAACCTTTTAGAACTGAGGGGAGGAGAAATTTCTTCACCCAGAGGGTGGTGAATGTGTGGAATTCACTACCAAAGAATGTAGTTGAGGCCAAAACATTGTCTGATTTCAAGAAGAAATTAGATATAGCTCTTGGGGCTAAAAGGATCAAGGTATATGGGGGGAAGAGGAGATCAGGATATTGAATTCAATGATCAGCCATGATCATAATGAATGGCGGAGCAGGCTCGAAGGGCTGAATGGCCTCCTCCTGCTTCCAGTTTCTATGTTAAATCCATTGACCTCAGACGGGATTTTCCAGTTTTGGGGCAACGCAGCCAGAAAATCCTGCTCCCAAATCTGTTTTTCTCTCTACAGAGGCTCCCAAACTGGCTGAGTATTTCCAGTATTGTCTGTTTTATTCCCTTCCCAGACGTTTTTCTGAATGTTAGTGATGCGCGATATATCACACGGGAGGCTGGATGTACTCGGGAAATAAAGGCTTTTATTGCCACCAATAACAGAGCTATTATATACAGTATACGATCCCAGACTAAAGGGTCACCAGGCAGAGCAGTGACCTTTATACCTCTCCCAGGAGGCGGAGCCAACTGGGGTGTACCATAGGACTGTATTAACAGGTAGAACAGCCCAACCCTAACCCCAACAGTAACATATCTACAGACTCATAGTACTGGCCAGACCATGGCTCAGCACTACCTGGTGGGAACCAACAATGGTTCACCACATTCACCCCTCCTTTGAAAACAAAGGCCGGCGGGGTACAAAACACAGAACAATTGTTCATCTGTCTATAAGTTCAAACGGTCTGGGGGACCGCACCGTCGTTGTGACCTCCTCAACACCGGCGATGACAACGGTTCAGGCAATCGCAGTGACGTTCTCTCCAAGGCGGTGTCCAGCAACTCCTCCAGTGCCTCACGGGCCGGTAGACCCCGAGGTGGTGACAATCCGCTGAACTCGGGCACGCCTTGAAGTGGCGACCATCTCCTGGACTCAGGCAAGCTGTACACGGGAGTAAGAGGGTTAAGTGGTGGTCCCGATACTGCCCGCGCCGTGTCAGGAGGGGAAATAATGGTTGGGGGGTCCCTAACAGGAGGTGTGGGAGCGACAGGGGTTTCCAAGCCCCCTGCTGGCGCCAGATCTCGAATCGAGACCGTATCCTCTTGCCCGTCAGGATATGCCACGAAGGCATACTGAGGGTTGGCGTGGAGGAGATGGACTTGTTCAACCAAAGGGTCGGACTTGAGGGTCCTAACATGTCGCCGCAGGAGAACAGGTCCTGAGTACGTCAACCAAGACGGTAATGAGGTCCCAGAGGAAAACATTCTCTCATGAGGAGTAGCGTTGGTTGCCGTACACAGGAGTGAGCGTATGGAGTGGAGCGCATCAGGGAGTACCTCTTGCCAACGGGAGACTGGAAGACCTTTAGACCTCAACGCCAGTAAGACAGCTTTCCAGACTGTAGCATTCTCTCGTTCGACCTGTCCGTTACCCCTTGGGTTGTAGCTCGTGGTTCTACTAGAGGCAATCCCATATGAGAGCAGGTATTGCCTCAAGTCATCGCTCATGAATGATGAGCCCCTATCGCTGTGGATATAACAGGGGTAACCGAACAGGGTGAAAAGATCACGAAATGCCTTGATAACCGTGGCAGCGGTCATATCAGAACAGGGAATGACAAAGGGGAATCGTGAGTACTCATCAACCACATTGAGGAAGTACACGTTCCGATCTGTCGAGGGAAGGGGGCCCTTAAAGTCCACACTCAGTCTTTCGAATGGACGAGTGGCCTTAACGAGGTGTGCCCTGTCAGGTCGGTAGAAGTGCGGTTTGCATTCCGCGCATACCCGGCAGCTTCTGGTTATGGACCTGACATCCTCCACCGAGTAGGGTAGATTCCGAGCTTTTATGAAGTGGAAGAGCCGAGTGACCCCCGGATGGCAGAGGTCATTGTGGAGAGCCTGCAATCGATTCTCCTGCATACTAGCGCATGTTCCACGCGACAGGGCATCCGAGGGCTGGTTGAGCTTCCCTGGACGATACATGATATCATAATTGTAGGTGGAGAGTTCGATTCTCCACCTCAAGATCTTATCATTCTTGATCTTACCCCGTAACGTGTTGTTGAACATGAACGCCACGGACCGCTGGTCCGTGAGCAGAGTGAACCGTTTTCCCGCCAAGTAATGGCGCCAATGCCGGACGGCCTCCACAATGGCTTGGGCCTCCTTTTCCACCGCCGAATGTCGAATTTCGGGGCCTTGGAGGGTGCGAGAGAAAAAGGCGACGGGCCTGCCCGCCTGGTTAAGTGTGGCGGCCAGGGCGAAATCAGATGCATCACTCTCCACCTGGAAGGGGATGGACTCATCGATAGCGTGCATCATGGCTTTCGCGATGTCGGCTTTTATTCTTGCAAAGGCTAAGCGAGCCTCTGTTGCTAGGGGAAAAGAGGTAGACTTGATGAGCGGATGGGCTTTGTCCGCATAATTGGGAACCCACTGTGCGTAGTATGAGAAGAAGCCTAAGCATCTTCTCAGTGCTTTGACGCTAGTGGGCAGGGGAAGTTCGAGGAGAGGACGCATACGGTCTGGATCGGGGCCAAGGACCCCGTTTTCCACCACGTATCCGAGGATAGCTAGGCGGCGCGTGCGAAATACACACTTCTCCCTGTTGTAGGTCAGATTCAGGCGAGATGCAGTGCGTAAGAATCTAAGAAGGTTGGCGTCGTGGTCCTGCTGGTCATGGCCGCAGATGGTGACGTTATCCAGGTACGGGAAGGTAGCCCGCAGTCCGTTCTGGTCCACCATTTGGTCCATAGCACGCTGGAAGACCGAGACCCCATTCGTGACACCAAAAGGAACCCTTAAAAAATGGTACAGGCGACCATCCGCCTCAAAGGCCGTGTATTGTCGGTCCTCTGGGCGAATAGGGAGCTGGTGGTAAGCAGATTTTAAGTCGATGGTGGAGAACACCCGGTACTGCGCAATCTGGTTGACCATGTCAGATATGCGCAGGAGGGGATACGCATCCAGCTGCGTGTATCTGTTAATGGTCTGACTATAGTCTATGACCATCCGGGGTTTGTTCCCATTCTTAACCACCACGACTTGCGCTCTCCAAGGACTAGCGCTAGGTTGGATGATCCCTTCCTTGAGGAGCCGCTGAACTTCAGATCGAATGAAGATCCGATCCTCAGCGCTGTAATGCCTGCTCTTTGTTGCGATGGGCTTGCAGCCTGGCACGAGATTCTGGAATAGGGAGTGTGTGGTAATCCTAAGCGTTGAGAGACTACATGTGGAGCGCGTTGGGCAATTTAGAGGCTGCGGGTCTCCCACTGAAAGCGGAGGGAGTGGCCCACCGTACTGCAGGGTTACACTCTTCAAGTGGACCATAAAATCTAGTCCTAGGAGTATTGGCGCGCAAAGGTGCGGTAACACAAGGAGCTTGAAGTTCTCGTAAACCGTGTCCTGCACCGTCAGATTGACCACGCAACTCCCTAGCACAGTGACAGACTGGGACCTTGACACCATCGAAATTGTCTGCTTGACAGTCCGAATCTGGAGACCACACCGCTTCACGGTGTCTGGGTGAATGAAGCTCTCCGTGCTCCCGCTGTCAAACAAACAATAAATTGGGCGTTTGTTTACCTGTATGTCCATCATGGACTTGTCGAGTCTGTGAGGCTTGGCCTGGTCCAGGATGATCGACGCCACCGTTGGTTCGTGGGTGCAACTGCAGGCAGCTGAGATGGTTGATGACGACCCCTGCTGGTCATTCGCGGTCGGTGCTGACCAAAATGGCTGCCCCCATAGGTCGCACGTGGACGATGGCGCCAAAACCTGCGCCCCTGCAGGTCGCACGTGTCTTGCGACTCCGTCGTTCGGAATGGCGACGTCCTGGAATCGCACGTGGTAGAAGACCTTGAAGATGCAGAAGACAAGGAGGCCGGCTCCAGGGAGTCACACGCCGCACTGCTGTTCTTGGATGGAAGTTTGGACCGGCATACCTTGGAATTGTGCCCCTTCTTGCCGCAGGCGGAGCACAACACCGCTTTAGCTGGACATCGCTGCCGAGGGTGTTTCACCCCCCCACAGAAGTAACACCGCGGGCCACCTGGAGCTGCTGCCGTCGTCAGGCCCGAGGGTGGGAACGCAATCGCGCAGTTTTTCGGTCCCGCTGAATGAAGTGGGGTCTGTGACTGCCCCTGCCACGCTGTCTCCACGTGGTCGTCGGGGTACATCACCAGACTTTTGGAGGCCGTTTCTCGAGCGTCAGCTAACTCTATGGATTTAGTGAGATCAAGGTTACCTTGCTCCAACAGCCGAAGGCGGATGTACGACGAGCCGATTCCCGCCACAAACGCATCTCGAGCTAGGTCGTTCATGTACTGGTCTGCCGATACTGACTTGCAGTTGCAGGCTCTGGCTAGCTGCTGAAGCTCACACGTGTACTGTTCTGTCGTTTCGCCGGGCTGCCGCCATCGAGTGGCTAGAAGGTATCGAGCATGCATCTCGTTCAGCGGTTTGTTGTATCGCTTCTTGAGAAGCTCGAGGGACCCTTTGTAGTCGGTGGCCCCACGGATCGCTAGGTATACAGCGTCGCTTACCCTTGCGTGGAGGACCCGGAGTCTGTCGGCGTCGTCGGTGACCGCTGTGGAGGCGTCGAGGTAATCTTGGAAACACTTCAACCAGTGGTCGAAAGTGTTCGATGCTCCCGTCGCACGTGGGTCCAACGTAAGCCGTTCGGGTTTAAGCATTTGCTCCATGTTTTCTTTGTCGTTTTTCTTTACAAAAAAAAAGAATTTACTTGTTGGCAATAAAATTGATGCGCGATATAACACACAAGAGGCGTGATGTACTCGGGAAATAAAGGCTTTTATTGCCAACAATAACAGAGCTACCATATACAGTATACGATCCCAGACTAAAGGGTCACCAGGCAGAGCAGTAACCTTTATACCTCTCCCAGGGGGCGGAGCCGACTGGGGTGTACCATAAGGACTATATTAACAGGTAGAACAGCCCAACCCTAACCCCAACAGTAACATATCTACAGACTCATAGTACTGGCCAGACCATGGCTCAGCACTACCTGGTGGGAACCAACAATGGTTCACCACAGTTAGTAAACATTACCACAGTAATTAAATGATGCAGTTTCTGAAGTGCATTTGAATGGACAAAGCAACTTGTACCCAATTGTTATTAACTTTCAATATGTCAGCTCATCTCTGCTAACATGTAGTTGCATAGCAACCTAAAAATTCCTGTGCTGTCTGAGCACAAGTCAGCCTCTCTAAACACAAACAAATTGAAGGACTCACATATTTAAATTAATCACCCACGCATTAGAATTTATAAAGGCTACTTTCCACTGAATCAGCTTGTCAATTTTTCACACTCTAGTACAGACACTGAAACACATAATCCATTCAACCATTCAATGCAGTCCTGAGGAGATGGTTTCATCATTAGAAATGCTGCATTGTGAATGAAACAATAAAGTGAAGTTTCAAATGGTATTCTGCAGAAGGTTCATTAGAACTCATAGCTCATGGAATTGGGGGTAATGTATTGACGTGGATGGAGAACTGGTTGGCAGACAGGAAGCAGAGAGTTGGAATAAACAGGTCCTTTTCAGAGTGGCAGGCAGTGACTAGTGGGGTACCACAGGGTTCAGCAGGACCCCAGCTATTCACAATATAATTGATGATTTGGACGAAGGAATTGAATGCAATATCTCCAAATTTGCAGACGACACTAAGCTGGGTGGTAGAGTGTGCTGTGAGGAGGATGTTACAGGGTGTCTTGGATAGGCTGGCTGAGTGGACAAATACTTGGCAAATGCAATATAGTATGGATAAATGTGAGGTTATCCACTTTGGTTGCAAAAACAGGAAGAAAGATTATTATCTGAATGGTGGCAGTTCAGGAAAAGGGGAATTTCAATGAGACATGGGTGTCATGATGGAACAGTCGCTGAAGGTTGGCATGCAGGTACAGCAGGCGGTGAGGAAACCTAATTGCATGCTGGCCTTCATAGCAAGAGGATTTGAGTATAGGAGTAAGGATGTCTTGCTGCAGTTAAACAGGGCCTTGGTGAAGCCACACCTTGTGTATTGTGTGCCATTTTGGTCTTTTAGTCTGAGGAAGGACATTCTTGTTATCGAGGGAGTCCAGCAAAGGTTCACCAGACTGATTCTTGGAATGGTAGGACTGACATATGAAGAGAGACTGGATTGACTGGGCTTGTACTCACTGGAGTTTAGATAAATGAGAGGGGATCTCATAGAAACATAAAAAAATCATAGAAACCCTAGTGTAGAAGGAGGCCATTTGGCCCATCAAGTTTTCACTGGCAACAATCCCACCTAGGCCTTATCCGCATAACCACACATATTTACCCCGCTAATCCCTCTAACCTATGCATCCTGGGACAATTAAGAGGCAATTTAGCATGGCCAAAGCACCTGACCTGCACATCTTTGGACTATGGGAGGAAACCAGAGTACCCAGAGGAAACCTACACAGACATGGGGAGAACGTGCAAACTCCACATAGTGACCCAAGCCGGGAATCGAACCCAGCTCCCTGGAGCTGTGAGGCAACCACCTTGCCAACCGTTGCTGGTGGAACTGGACAAGCTAGATGCGGGAAGAATGTTCCCGATGTTGGGGAAGTCCAGAACTAGGGGTCACAGTCTAAGAATAAGTGGTAAGCCATTCAGGACTGAGATGAGGAAGAACCTCTTCACTCAGCGAGTTGTGAACCTGTGAAATTCTCTACCACAGAAAGCCGTTGGGGCCAGTTCATTAGATATATTCAAGAGGGAGCTGGATGTGGTCCTTGTGGCTAAAGAGATCAAGGGGTATGGAGAGAAAGCGGGAATGGGATACTGAAAGTGCATGATCAACCATGTTCAAATTGAATGGTGGTGCAGGCTCAAAGGGCCTAATGGCCTATTCCTGCACCTATTTTCTATATTTCTAAAACATTAACTGTATTTCTCTCTCCACAGGCGTTGCCAGACCTGCTGAGTTTATTTTCTGTTTTTATGTCCAATGTTGTCATATGGATGTAAAAACAATCTGATGGACAAAGGAAATCCCCTCACATCTTGGCCAACACTGAGTCCTCAATCAGAAACACTAAGAGCAATTTGGAAAGAAATTTATCTAGTTCTCCTTTTAAACTAAAATTCTATGTGATGCCAACAGTCCCATCTAATCACATGGCTGAGACAAGATTTGAAATTAGTCAGGAACTCTCAATATGAAACGATTGGGTTCCCAGTAATAGTCACTTTCAATTTCCTTTGCTCTTGTTACTATTTAAAAGGCCACTTTGGCAAAAGGTGACCTGAAAGCAGCTCAAGAAATGTCAGGGAAGCAGCCACAGAGGGACTGGTAGAGATGTTCAACAGGAGGAAGGTAGGTATCCTGCCAAGGTGCTCAGTGGCAGCAGGGTCCACCTTGGTTAGGTGGATTAAAATGCATGGAATTACGGAGATATGGTGGGGGAGTGGGCCTGGGTAAGATGCTCTTTGGCGAGTTGGTGCAGATAGACCAAAGGGCCTCCTTCTGCACTGTAGGGATTCTATGAAGGGGATGGGAATCCAGTGCATGAAAAAGATGAATGACCTCCTTTGTGCGGCCAGGGTAAGTCACTCTTCCCATTACTCAATCCTTGCACGCACGCACGCACGCACGCACGCACGCACGCACGCACGCACGCACGCACGCACACACTGGAAACTCACTCAACAAAGAACAGTGCAGCAAGGAACAGGCCGTTCAGACTTCCAAGCCTGCTTGTGAACCCAGTGTTCCACTCACCTGATGAACGGGCAGCACTTCGAAAGCTCGTGCTACCAAATAAACCTGTTGGACTGGTGTTGTGAGACTTCTTATTGTGCCAACCCAGTCCAACGCTGGCATCTCCATATCAATTAAATTAGTGAGACATGACCTCCCACATACAAAACCATACTGTCTGCCACCTCACAGGATCCCACCACTCACCCTCTCAGATGCCTCCTTATCCCCCCTGTGGCACACCTCATCACATCCGAACTCCCAATAACTAACCATGTCGGGCATATGTACCATCTGATTGGCACACATTACACTCTTGCCGTCTGTCTGTCTCATTGCAGAACAGTGAGCATTGCAGAGCTGAGTGATGCCCAAACTCAAAATCCTCACTCCCTTCGAGGAGAGAGCCCTAGAGCTTGTTGCAGAGGAACATGATCGCTCCTGTGCTGAGGGTGAGGTGGGTGCAAGATGAAAGAGTAAGGTCCCACAACACATCCCTCCAGTGTCACGTGAGTTATGTCTCTCCTATTTTTTGCCCCTGCCACGCACTACCTACACTTATAGGTAAATCAGTTGGCCAGACCAGCTCATCCTCCAAAAGCGAACTGGAGGATATGCCGAGAAGAGCAGCTCTGATGTGAAGTTTTTGGATGTTCACACGGGTGAGGCATCACAGCTGTCACTCGCACCTTCCACCAGCTCAAACGCACACCTCAGTGGGCATTAGTCACTGGTGAGCTCCTTACTTCTGCTGATCCACAGCACATGGAGGCAGGGAGGATTGCTGGAGGCCAGAACATTGCTGAGCCCCAGTCAGAGGCCGAGCCCCTGGACTCGGTTGTTCCTCAGCTGCAAGGACAAAATTGGGAATATCAGGATGGGATGTCAGCTTCACTCCTCAGATTGCAAAGCCGACTGGAGGAGTCCCACGTCTTCTGTTCAAGGAGATCATGCCAACATAGTGAGGATGATGCCCAGAGCCATCCGTTGGTGCGGTACATTCACTTCATGGCAGGGGATGTTCACTACATGGTTCAGACATGAAAGGCATGGTTCAGGGCATGAACTCCACGGTGTAGGGCATGAACTGCATGGTGCAGGCACTGTGGGCATCCACGAGTGTCAGTGCAAGAGGATGGTGGGGTTTCTGGATCTCACTCCAGCTACCCTTCTGTGCCATTGAGGAACCAAGGAACCCGTGAGTGCCCATAGGGAAGAGAATTAGCTGGTACATAGCCCAGGGATTTTGCCCAGGAACTCCTGGGAATGTCCAGCACATCTGACTCCGCTTTCCCCCTGTGACCAACCCAGCTCTGTTCCCTCCCCTCTCCCCAAGAACATCACCACACCCCATTCCGCCTGCAACCAGGCCAGGCCCCTCCACATCCCAGCCTCCCAGAGGACGTCCACCAAGGTCGTCTCAGGGCATAGCAGACAGTAGGCCACCTCCACCTCAGCTGTGGATCCTGAGGAAACATCAAGACTTGGTGACAGGGTTAAAAAGGTTAAGAAATTATAGTATGGTAGCGTGGCCACGGGCAATGTTAGACACTTTTATATCTTGAGCACTTACGTTAGTACGTGAGCACCTGTATAATGTATTAAATATCACCTTGTGCACCCTCTTGGTGCCTCCCTGCTCTCATTCGATTGCTGAGTGACCGACCATCTGTCTCTTAAAGGCTGGGTGTCACTAATATTACCTCCTCCATCTCCTGTCTGCAAGGATGTCAGCTGATCAGTTGGCTTTCCCTCACACTGTCAGGACATAGCAATGCTAGTGTCGTCCCGCTAATGGGGATTTGAATTCCCTAAAATACCTCGGATATCTGAGAGCTGCCAAGGATGTAGCAGTCGTGGACACTCCCCGGGAACCTAGCACACACCTGCAGGATGTGCTTGGTATGGTCGCAGATAATCTGAATATTCAGGGAGTTGAAACCCTTGCAGTTGATGAAAGGGACACCTTGATGCCAGGGGGATGGACAGTCACGGGCAACAGTCTATGACTCCCTGGACTTGGGAAGTCACCTATCTTGGTCAACCCCGTGGCTCTGGCATCCTGGTCCTGGTCAAAATTAATGTAGTTAGGTGCCCTCGCAAACAGCGCATCCGTGACCTTCCTTATTAACATGTGAAGAGACCTGGGAGATTCCACAAAGGTCACCAATGGAACCCTTAAAGGAGCCACACGCACAGATATATAGGGTGGCTGTGACCTTCAGAGGGGCAAGCAGTGGGTGGCTTCCAAGGCCATGTGGCACCAACTCATGAGGAACCTCTACCATGGCTGAATTTATGTCCAGGCATCCCGAGAGAGGGAGCTGCAGAGTTTACTGGTACTATCAAGGCCTTCCATATCCATTGGGCACCACAGGGACTGAGGGGCCTTATCAACCCCTTTAATCACCTTTTAGTTTAATGTTTTAAGTTGAATTTGTGATTTGCTTTTGGTTTCGGCATTATCAGTTTAAGGGGCTGCCCCTTTAATTTGTCCCCTGTTTGTTTGATTTATTTCTTGTTTTTTTTCCAAAAGTGGGGTTCCAGGTTCATTGTCTCTCCTTTGAAGCATGTGCTGCTGAAGTTTCTGAGCTGGACGATTCTTGCTGTGTACTGAGTGATTGCTGGTTGGAGGACTGCACCTCTGCTAACTTGGGCTATTCTTGACTTGGAGAGAATCTACAGGACAAACACTACACAGAGCTGCAGATTGGAAAGAGAGGCCGGGGCTGCAGGTTGAGACCTGGGTCTGCTGCCCCTGAATTCAACATCCACAGAGGCCTAGGACCTGAGGCCAAGAGTCCTTGCAACCACAGAAGAAAGGCAGCCTGGTGTAACAACTTTGTGTAGGGGAAGGAAGTTTGTCCAACCTTTGGTTGTTTTGCGCTGAGACGGAGGTCGGAGGTGTGGGTCAGGGGTGGTGCTGAACCCGCCTGGCCTTAGGGAAACCTTCCTCTAGCATATCTATTCCTTCTGTTGCCAGGTTTTTGATCATTTAGCCCGGGAGGAGTGCACGGAAGGAGGCTTCGATGTCACCCACGAAGAGGCAGCCTACGATGGCTTCTGGTCCGTGGATGGCATGAGGTGCCATGACTGCAAAGGGGAGGGACATGTCAGGAAGAACTGCCCCACTTCCAAGGCTGCTGAAGACACCTAGGTGGCTGCAGCCGGCACCCCCGCATCCTCCCTCACTACCACTCCATCTACTCCCCTGCAAGGGGGAATGACGCCGGCATTGTTTAAAACCATGGCTGCCGGCGAGGTGGGGGAGGAACACCGGCGCTGAACAAAGCCACGGAAGAAAACCAAACACACCGAGGCAGCCCTTATTTCTGAAACCTTGCCCAATCCCCAGGCACAAGAGCAGCCCGGGAGGGGTGGAGGAGCGGTGGAAGGGAGGGACCAGGCGTCATGTTCTCATATGGTCCTGGGTCAAATGGGGCCTCAGCATCCGGCACTGGACCCGGTGTCATCCCTGTGTGGGATCCCAGGTGGTAATGGGGTGTGTGACCCCGGGCCAGGGAAAAGTAAATAATCAAGGTCCAATCCCCAGAGGGTGCAACATCAGAGTGAGGAGAGTGAGGGAGGGTGAATCGACTCTTGGCCTCAGCTGAAAGAGGTGCCACATCCTGGAGGGGTGAAATCTCCCATCCGGACATGCAAACACGTGTTCTTCCCTCACCACCCCAGTTGAGAGGGATATGGCGCCCTATCCCAGTGGGTCATCGCTTCTTCCGCAGGGAGGGAGCTCGATACCAAACGAAATGTCCCAGCGCCCTGAGCGGGGCCACTCGGGTGTTACTGAGGGTGCTGGCCCTGAGGCTGCACCTCACAAAACTCCACGACCTTGTGGGGTACACTGATTCACTGGGGCACTGCAACATTGTCTTAGATGCTGGGTCATTGAGTGGTGGTGGTGAGGAGGGCCCCTCCTCTCCGTCCCAACTTTAGTGCCAGGCATCTTCGTCTTTCATCTGGACCCTTTTCCAGACTCACTGAGTGACCCGACATCCAGGGCAAAGGGGAGTCTGAGTCGCTGCTACCCTCTGGCCCAGAGCTCCAAAAGGAGCGCGCGGACAACCCCTCTGTTGTTAATCTTAGAGGTGGGAGTGAGACAAAATCAGGGCTGGATGGTGGGTGCATGGACCCATTCACTGTGGTGGAGGACTCTGACCTGGATGGGAACTGCCATGAGGAGGACAGCTGCTCGGTGGTGGGCACTGGGGTTGAATTAGGGTCCATTTGCAGTAAGGCAATGAACTCCTCCATGACTCCACTGAGATGCCCCTCATCCTCCTAGGAGAACTCCGGTACTTTCTTCTGACAAACCATGGTTGCCGGAATAGAGTCCAGCTGGCCCTCAACCACTGATTGGAGCTGGCACTGCTGGTCCGGTCTGCCCATGCCTATTGTAAAAGGACATGGGACACGGACCGGAATGAGTGATGCTGGCAGTGGTTTCCTTGTCAGGTTCCTGAGGGATTGGAGGGGCACACGGACTTCCTTTTCCTCCGAGCAGTAAAATGGCTATGGTGAAGGGAGCACAATGCCTTTGATATAAAGGTATCATGGCCAGCCTCAACATCGACAGCAGCAGACAGGCACAACGCAGGTTCTTCTGGGATGGGAAGTATGCAGTGTGCCCCCTGCAGGAAACCCACACCAGTCCAGTAGACAAAGTCACATGGTTCCTGCAGTGGTGATAGCGGGCGGGGGGGGGGGGGGGGGGGGGAGGGTGGTTGGGGGGGGGGGGGGGGGGGAGGGTGGTTGGGGGGGGGGGGGGGGGAGGGTGGTTGGGGGGGGGGGGAGGGGAGGGGGAGGGTGGTTGGGGGGGGGGGGGAGGATGGTTGGGGGGGGGGGGGGGGGAGGGCGGCTGCCTGGGTGCCTTTCGTGTTGGCCCTGCATTTTCAGCCAGATACCTAGGTAGTCAAGAAGCCTGTGCTGGAATCCTCACCTACCCCACACCTGCATTGGTGTCATCCCCTCTCCCACCACCCCCCACCCCCGCCCTAGTTCTGAGCTCCCCTCAGAGGTGAGATTGCCAGAGTCACGATTTTATAAAGCGTGACATCGTGCCAGCAAGGCTCAAATATGCAATCGGGGAGGAAGTTACAGCGAGACGGCCCACTAATGAGAAGTTGATGTATTGAAATGAGGTTCCCGCCCTTCCTGAGCGGGTTCCTCATTATGTCACTGGAGTGGACTGGGAAAATATGGGGCTTGATTTTCCCGGCCTGCTGCGCAGCTCGAGTAGCCCAGCGGGCAGGGAAATGTAAGCGGGAGGGCTGTAACGGGAATGCTGGTCATGACTGGTCTGGTCCTTTTTTTTTAATGGCGTAATCAGCCTCATGCCAAAAAACAAAATCATTGACATTTCCATCTCATTAGCGAGCCTGGGACGATATTGTCTGGGCTCGCTAAAATTTCCCACCCTCCTGGGGAACTTCCCACCAGCAGGGATTAAAACTAGTCCCCATTAACGGGGACCAGGTGTGATAGCCTCACTGATGGGGGCAGATGTTAGTCTGATTGGCCATGCTGAATTGCCCCTTAGTGTCAGGAGGATTGGTGGGGTAAATACGTGGGATTACGGGGATAGGGCCGAGGTGAGATTGTTGTTGGCTTGATGGGCTGAATGGCTTCCTTCTGCACTGTCGGGACTCCATGGTTCTATAACAATTGTGGGGGCTCTGAAAGTTTACTTGCCATAAATCACTTTGAAACAACATGCGGAAAGGTACTATGTGGATGTATTTTCTTCCTAGTTAAGGATTTGAGTTGATGCAGGGCAAGGTCAGCGAGCCTCCGGGATAACTATTAACTGAACTGTTTTATACTGCCAAATATGAAGAATATTTCCATGAGCAGCTCTGAAGACAGGAAAACATTCAGTGTTACGGAATGGAAGACACGCTCATTAATCAAACATGGAATAACTGCAGCTGCCAATTTGGAAAAAAAACACAAACTGTAAAACTGTACGGTCATTAGTTATGAATACTCAGACCAGTAATTTATTTTATACCTCTGGATCATTTTGAATCATAGAAATATATAGCACAGGAAGAGGTCATTAGCCCATCAGCCTTTGAAAGATCTCTTTAATCTAATTCCACACCACAGCTTTCCTGAAAATGAGCATTTAGAAAGTTTCTATGCAGCCTGTTTCCACCACTCTTTCCAGGCAGTGGATTCCAGTTCTTACACCTTCTTTCAAAAAAACCTCATTTTCCCTCTAGTTTTTTGTCTATTATTTTAAATCTTTATCATCTCTCCATAAATAGTTATTCTGTTAATATTAGTAACCTTTGGTTACTGACCTATCTAATATCCTTTTTTAATTTTAATCTTGATTATTCTGCTTAGAACTTCTATTGAATTCTATACCTGGCATTTGTCAAAACCTTTTTACCATTTTATTTTGATCCATTTCCTTTGTCATCTAAGGAATTAGAAATGTAACCTTCAAGTAGAGAGGCAGGGAAAGAAGATAGGTGAGGAAAGAACAAATAGAAAGGTCTCTGATAGGGTAAAAGGCAGCGATTAAAGTGAAGGTGAAGGAACGATAAAAGAAACAAAAGTTAGGTTCAAACGAGTTGAAAAGGACATTGCCAGCAACTGTTCTGTAGAAAAATGAGGGAAGCGGTTATGAACTGAAATTAAGGAATGCAGTGTGGACTCCAGAAGACTGTAAAGTGCTTAGATGAAAGATGACTCACTGTTCTTCTAATTTCCATTGATCTCTATTAGAACAGTGCAAGGACAGAGAGGGAGTATTGCAGAAAATTAAACTGACAAGCAACTGCAAAGTTTTCATAGTGTTTGGTCTCCCCAGTACGCAGAAGCTCAGGTTGTGAGCAGTGAATGCAGTATACTAAATTGAAAGAAAGGTAAATAAACTGCTGTTTCACCAGGAATGTGTATTTGGGACACTAACCAATGGGTAAGGAGAAGAGGAAAGGGAAAATGTCACATTCCCAAAGCTTGCACAGGAAAGGGCCATGGGAAGAAGGTGGGGGGAATTAAGAGTGGACCAGAGCATTGGGGAGGGAATGGGCTCTTTGGAATGCTGAAAGGGGGGAGTTGGGAGGGAAGGTGTCTTAGGCAATAGCATTGCCCTACAGCTGGGGAAATAATGGGTTGGTGGGGTAGCTATTGAAGACAAGGGGAACCCAAGAACTAATCCTGCTGATTTCTGCAGGAAAGACAGGTGGACCACCTAAAGTGAACTGATCATGAGGCTGCTTAAGGCCACACTAGTTAAGAATACTTCTGTTAACCTGGTTTCAGACACTTGCTGCTGCACACATCCAGTGCTTCGTGCCTACTAAGGGTGTTTGAATTTCTTTTCATTTTTAGGTACTACTATATAAGCTTTATTACTTATTCTGTAAATGTAAATGTGGTTAATTTCCTATTGACTATTTTTCATGTATCTTGACAAATATTTAACTAAAAGGGAAATGTTACCCCCAGTTCTCAATGAAAACTGAAAGGGTGAGCACTTAAAGTCAGTCAAGCTACATACCTGACCTGATGCTACTGGGAGGTGTTGGAACATAAGAACATAAGAACTAGGAGCAGGTGTAGGCCATCTGGCCCCTCGAGCCTGCTCCGCCATTCAATAAGATCATGGCTGATCTTTTCGTGGACTCAGCTCCACTTAACTGCTTGCTCACCAGAGCCTTTAATTCCTTTATTGTTCAAAAATTTATCAATCCTTGCCTTAAAAACATTCAATGAGGTAGGCTCAACAGTTTCACTAGGCAGGGAATTTCACAGATTCACAATCCTTTGTGTGAAGAAGTTCCTCCTCAACTCAGTCCTAAACCTGCTCTCCCATATTTTGAGGCCATGCCCCCTAGTTCTAGATCTGCTCTCTCCTTTTTTGAGGCTATGCTCCTCAATTCTAGTTTCACCTGCCAGTGGAAACAACTTCCCTGCTTCTATCTAATCTATTCCCTTCATAATCTTATATGTTTCTATAAGATCTACCCTCATTCTTCTGAATTCTAATGAGTGTAGCCCCAGTCTACTCAGTCTCCGCTCATAAGCCAATCCTCTCAACTCCGGAATCAACCTAGTGAATCTGCTCTGCACTCCCTCCAGTGCCAGTATATCCTTTCTCAAGTAAGGAGACCAAAACTGTACACAGTACTCCAGGTGTGGCCTCACCAGCACCTTATACAGCTGCAACATAACCTCACTGTTTTTAAACTCCATCCCTCTAGCAATGAAGGACAAAATTCCATTTACCTTCTTAATTACCTGCTGCACCTGCAAACCAACTCCTTGTGATTCTTGCACAAGGACGCCCAGGTCCCTCTACACAGCAGCATGCTGCAATTTTTTACTATTTAAATAATAGTCCATTTTGCTGTTGTTCCTACCAAAATGGATGACCTCACATTTACCAACATTGTACTCCAGCTGTCAGACCCTTGCCCACTCACTTAGACTATCTATATCCCTTTGCAGACTTTCAGTGTCCTCTGCACACTTTGCTCTGCCATTCATCTTAGTTTCATCTGCAAATTTTGACACACTACACTTGGTCCCCAACTCCAAATCATCTATGTAAATCGTAAACAATTGCGGTCCCAACACTGATCCCTGAGGCACACCACTTGTCACTGATCGCCAACCAGAAAAACACCCATTTACCCCCACTCTTTGCTTTGTTAGTTAACCAATCTTCTATCCATGCTAATACATTACCCGTAACACCGTGCACCTTTATCTTATGTAGCAGCCTTTGGTGTGGCACCTTGTCAAATGCCTTCTGGAAATCCAGATACACCACATCCACAGGTTCCCCATTGTCCACTGTGCACATAATGTTCTCAAAGAATTCCACCAAATTAGTCAAACATGACCTGCCCTTCATGAACTCATGCTGCTTTTTCCCAACTGGACAATTGATATCCAGATGTCTCGCTATTTCTCTCTTGATGATAGATTCAAGCACTTTCCCCTCTACAGAAATCAAGCTAACCAGCCTATAGTTACCCGCCTTTTGTCTACCTCCTTTTTTAAACAGTGGCCTCCCGTTTGCTGTTTTCCAATCTGTGGGAACCACTCCAGAGTCCAGCGAATTTTGGTAAATTACCACGACTGCATTTGCTATTTCCCCCACCATCTCTTTTAATACCCTGGGATGCATTCCATCAGGGCCAGGAGACTTGTCTACCTTTAGCTCCATTAACTTGCCCAACACTACCTCTTTAGTGATAATCATAGTTTCTCGGTCCTCGCCTCCCATTGCCTTCGTGTCATCAATTTTTGGCATGTTATTTGTGTCTTCCACTGTGAAGACCGACACAAAATACCTGTTCAATGCCTCAGCCATTTCCTCATTTCCACTTATTACATCCTCCTTCTCATCCGCTAAAGGACCAATGTTTACTTTAGTCACTCTTTTTCGTTTTATATATTTGTAGAAAGTTTTACTATTAGTTTTTATATTCTGAGCTGGTTTACTCTCATAATCCATCTTCCTTTCCTTTATAGCTTTTTTCATGGCTTTCTATTGACATTTAAAGATTTCCCAATCCTCTAGTTTCCCACTAATCTTTGCCACTTTTGGTGAGAACTGTGAAAAATTGCTTTGAAAGTCCTCCATTGTTCCTCAATTGTCCCACCATAAAGTTTTTGCTCCCAGTCTACCTTAGCCAACTCCTCCCTCATTCCATTGTTGTCTCTTTTGTTTAAGCACAAGACACTGGCATTGGATTTTACCTTCTCATGCTCCATCTGTATTTTAAATTCAACCATACTGTGATCGCTTCTTCCAAGAGGGTCCGTAACTGTAAGATCATTAATTGTTCCTGTCTCATTACACAGGACCAGATCTAGGATAGCTTGCTCCCTCATAGGTTCCATTACATACTGTTCAAGGAAGCTATCGTGGATACATTCTATGAACTCCTCCTCAAGGCTGCTATCCTCGTAGCCCTAAGTATTCACCCCGCTAATTCTAACCTAGGCATTTTGGGACACTAAGGGCAATTTAGCTCTGTCTGGTGGTCACCCATTCCCTTCCTGCCTGCGGAGTCTGAGCCTGCAGTGTAACCACCTCCCTATACGTGCTTTCCACCACACTCTCTGACTCCCAAATGCTCCACATTGTCTCCAGCCGCCGCTCCAGCTCTGAAACTCGAGCTTCCAGGAGCTGTAGCTGCACACATGCTGACCCAGGGGTCTGGAACTGTCCCCAGCCTGCCACATGGAGCAAGAGGAGTAAACCACTGATTGGTGCTCTGCTATCATGTCTTATCTTTTTAAATTAAACTTTTGAAAGATGTTTTGTTTCAGATTATATCCAAATCCAACATCTGTGGGCAGCATGGTGGCACAGTGGTTAGCACTGCTGCCTCACAGCGCCAGGGTTCAATTCCGGCCTCAGGTCACTGTCTGTGTGGAGTTTGTACATTCTCCCCGTGTTTGTGTGGGTTTCCTCCGGGTGCTCTGGTTTCCTCCCACACTCCAAAGGTGTGCAAGTTAGGTTGATTGGCCATGCTAAATTGACCCTAGTGTCAGGGGACTAGCTAGGGTAAATGCATGGGGTTACAGGAATAGGGCCTGGGTGGGATTGTGGTCAGTGCAGACTCGATGGGCCAAATGGCCTGGAGGGATTCTATGAATTCTCTAGGGTCCTTCTTTCCTGCTCCTCATTACTACCGAATATAAACCACAGAAATTACACAGAAACGCTATTGTAGTGTACAACAAAAACTACAATGCCAAGAGCAAAAGGAAAGTAAAAAATTACTTACCAGTCACCAGATAATCACTTACCTGCTGGCTGTGACAGCACGGTTCGATTTCCTTCTACCTCTCACTTGCCCTTGAGTCTCTCTGACAGGTCCGCCTCTCCCAAAGATGAACACCTCTTCCCCCTCGGCACTGAATTCTCACTCAGTTCCAAATTCCCGAAGCCCTCACTCTGGCTGAAACTCACTCCGGCTGCAGTCTTTCTCCCACTGGTGTGCACAGGCTCACTTGGGGTTTGATCTTAACCTCCTCTTCTGATTAACTGGCATTGGCACTTGGCAAAGGCTATCCTTGTCCTTCCTAACATCTGCATGTGAGCTCCTGATGGTGTCACTGGGACCAGAATGCAGTGGGCATCCTGAGTGAGAAGCAGCATTATGTTTCCAAAGGTCCCACAAGGAAAGCTTCACCCTTTCTCAATCTTGTCCTGGCCAATGGGCAGGGCACGCCGGTAAGATCGCGCGAGAGTCAAGAAGTCAGGTTCACGCCCGATTAAAGATGTCTGCGAATACCCCCACCAGTTGGTCCGCGCAGGATCTGAGTGCTCCTCCAGGTACCCCATCTGGGCCAGTCACTTTCTGCGGGTTAACTTTCAAGAAGGTGAATCTGACATCTGCAATGGTGACCTTGGATACCGGTTTGACCGAGGTTTCCAGGGCGAATGACATCCTCTCGCTGACTTCTTGGTCAAAACGAGCAATAGACTGCGTTGAGCTCATCGGGGATGGGGTACATTGTTGTCAGCGATTCTACACGTCTTCACTTTGTTATGTCATGTTGACCTTGCCATAATTGGTGGGTATTCATGTGGCTAGCCTAGGAATCTTGCTTGGTCCGTTGGTCCGGTATTGTCTCTTGGCATCTTTGATGGTTGTCTGTAGATCCATAGTGTGGGGGGGGACGGGGGGAGAAATTGGAGCTGGTAGATTGTACACCTGATGTGGAGATGCCGGCGTTGGACTGGGGTAAACACAGTAAGAAGTTAACAACACCAGGTTAAAGTCCAACAGGTTTATTTGGTAGCAAATACCATTAGCTTTCGGAGCCCCAAGTCCCTTCTTCAGGTGAGTGGGAATTCTGTTCACAAACAGGGCATATAAAGACACAGACTCAATTTACAGAATAATGGCTGGAAAGCGAATACTTACAGCTAAGTATTTGCTAAGCTCTAGACTGTACACCCCCAGTCCTCCATTCGCTGGCTCCTCCTCCTCATCCTCCTGGGTCCCCTCTTCCTCAGTGGTGTCTATCTATTCATCTTCGTCCTCCTCCTTCTCCTCCAGCTGCTGTGCCAGGTAGTGGAGCGCACAGCAGGCCATGATGATGAGGGAGACCCTCAGTGCGCTGTACTGGACGGCCCCAACAGAGCGGTCCAGGCAATGGAACCACATCTTCAGGAGCTCGATGCACTGTTCAATGAAGGACCAGGTTGTTGCTTGGGCTCATTCTAATGCGTCTCTGTGGGGATTCCCATTGGTAACCCTTGAAGCATAGGCATGAGTGCATCCACCTACACATCTGATGCAGTCGCTTCCAGGGATGGCTTGCCACTCAGACGGTGGAGAAGCAACCTTGCGACTATCACGAGATAGGTTCCCATCGAGGGCCGCATTCCAGAGTCCATGCAGTGTAAGGAGCTCCCTTGATTGGAGCAGCAGCTGACAGAGCTGCTGCTTGCTTCTATTAATGGGGTCTGGGATGGAGTGTCAGCAATAAACCACAGAGTCTGACCAGTAGATAGGTGGCAGGGTAACTGTCAGTGAGGTTGGGAGTCAACCTCATATGCAATCCCTCGGGGGTCATTCAGTGAGCAGCAGGAATAAATGCAACATGAGCCCTAAGCCAACAGTGACCCCCAACTGCAGGACCCCCCAGACCAGCACAAGCCTCCCAAGCCACTGCACCCATGCAAGCTCCACACCCCACCCCACAGCATGGCCACAGCTGAGACTCCCGCCACCCCATCCCCAGGACCCCAGATGTTGGTGCTCAGTGGTAATCACCTCCTTGCTCACCTTTAGCACAGTAGCACAGTGGTTAGCACTGCTGCTTCACAGCTCCAGTGTCTCGGGTTTGATTCCCGGCTCGGGTCACTGTCTGTGTGGAGTTTGCACATTCTCCTCGTGTCTGCGTGGGTTTCCTCCGGGTGCTCCGGTTTCCTCCCACTGTCCAAAGATGTGCGGGTTAGGTTGATTGGCCAGGTTAAAAATTGCCCCTTAGAGTCCTGAGATGCGTAGGTTAGTGGGATTAGTGGGTAAATATGTGGGGGTAGGGCCTGGGTGGGATTGTGGTCGGTGCAGACTCGATGGGCCGAATGGCCTCCTTCTGCACTGTAGGGTTTCTATGATTCTATGATTCTATGATTCTTTGTTACTGTTGCATCTGAACTACACTTATATAGAGCGGCTGTAATTCTCGCCGGTGTGATGTCTGAATGACTGAGTGAGAGGGGACGATTGTGTGCTGCGCTTGCTAATAATATTGAAATCGATTCAAATGCATGCTAATGCGTGCTTCACCCATTTTGAGCACAAAACTGCTCACGCCCGGAAAAAGTGATTGGTAAGATCGGAACCAGCATGAAACCGGGCACGTTTCCAATTTTTCACTTTGCACGCAATCTTACCACCTCATCATACCGAATGATGAATGGGATGAGGTCGTAAGATTGCACCCTTAATGTGTCATAAAAGTCTGAAAAAGGGAGTGTTCCACATTGGTCTTTTGGGTGAGTTCGGCACTGCAATCTTCCCACATCAGTGTTTTTGACAGTTAAGAGTTTTGCGGTTAGAGAGGGTGCAGAACCTCTCTAGAGAAGCCACCTTCAGAGCGCTTGGGCACCATTGCGCGGGGTGCCCCAATAACCCAAGGAACTGAGAGACCTCCTTCAAATGCACCCCCCCCCCCTCCCCCCCCGTCCGGTGGAATCCTCTGGTGGACCACCTACGCCCCCCCCCCACCCCCTCCTTGCAGTATATATTGTACTACCCGTACTCAACCAAGCAATGCTGGCAAAACCTCAAAACATAATGATGTGATTCCATGATAGACGTGGGTAGATTTGAGACAGGTTGAATTCAGATTTTTAGTTTTTTTAATTTCCTACCCAAACCAAACCCATCAATTTCTGGGGGATAAAATTCCCCCTTTGAGCTCTATTCCAGCTGAGCATATCACCTAGTCTGATTCTTCTGTGTAATACTAAGAGCGTGTGGAATTGCCAGAGGTGTTTGGAGTACAAAACCTCCAGTCATGCTCAACTGAGCATAAAAGATTCCCAACTACAATTTGTAAAGAACATGGAAGTTCCATAGGTGTCCGGACCAATCCTTCTCCTGCAGCTAACACCATTAATAAGTCATTCATAGGTGTGCGAACTGTTTTCCTATATGATAACAATGGCTGCACTTCAAAATCAGTACATTGGCTGTGAGGTGCTGTGGGATATTCTGAGAATGTGAAAGGCCAGTAGAAAAGAAAGTTCTTTTATCTCTAATTTGTTTGAAAGAAGTTGAAATGGATGGTGAGCTGTAAGGCTGTGTGCCAAATTCTGATGATTTCACATGTGGAATGTGCTGATTCGAGGCATTAAACCTCGGTCTCCTAGTGTCTGATGACAGTATGTTTTCCATATTGTGCACATCTTCATGTGGCATGTGGAAATGGACAAGAAATTTCTGCTGCACATATTTCCTGTGTAGGACTGGCCAACAAAAACTTTGGAGGATCATAACATTTCTGACAAGATGACTGAATTACAGTCATATTAATAATTAAGGACAAGTATGAAATACTACCATAGCGTCTGTTGCAGAATTTGGCTTGTCTGATCCCAAGTTTATCAGAGTATGATATTGAGCTCCACTTCTTTTCTTGTCCTGATTACCTGAACTCGAGGACACATTTTGCATTTGAATGTGGGTAAATTCAACACTAACCTGCAGAAAAACTGGGAGGGGGGATCTTACCATCACACCCCGCCGGCCAATGGGCAGGGCGCGCCGGTGAGATCGCGCGAGAGTCAAGAAGTCAGGTTCACGCCCGATTTCCTGTCTCTCACAATCTTGCCGGCACCGGATAGCCGACAAGGTCAGCCTCAAGCCCATCTCCACCGCGAGGCTGAATAAATCACATTAATCTAATTTTAATCTATTTATATGTGTTTAGCAAGCCCGGGACTCAATCATCTGAACTCACTTGCCTCTTTGGCCCTTCTGGAGAGGGTCTCTCCGGCGCGAATCACAGCTGGTCCCCAGCAACAGGGACCAGATGTGATGGCTTCACCTGCAGAACCGGAGGCCGTGAGGTCGGTGGCAAGAGGGGTGGTGCCACCCTGGAACCCCCACCAGGCAGTGCCCACTAGACAGTATGGGGGGGTGGTGTCATTCAGCCTGGGTGGGGGGGTCGCAATAGTGGGTCCCACGGGGTGGGGGGGGGAAGGGAGACCTGCTTTAAGCCACAGAGGCTGGCTCAGAGAAGCACAGGCTGAGTGACAGGTCTCTGCTGCTCTCAGTGCAGAGGGACCTGCGCATGCGCAATGGCACCCTCTGCTGCTCTCAGCCAGCGTTTGGGTGATTTAAGCCCCACACCCTCCTCCTGCAGGCAAGAAACGGTTTTTGATGTTTGTTCATGCTCTAAGTGCGTAAGATAGCAGATTTGGACTTGCCCAAAAAACGGATCGGAAAGTCTCTCGTTTTTCACGCTTGACCTGGGCTTAGAATTTTTTTCATAAGATCGCCCCCTGATTTTCTTTATACATTCAGTTCTCACCTCTTCATTGTGTGTAAATGGGCATGAGGGGGAATCCAGAACTAGGGGTCATAGTTTGAGGATAAAGAGTAAACCTTTTAGAACTGAGGTGAAGAGAAATTTCTTCACATAGAGTGGTGAATGTGTGGAATTCACTACCACAAAAAGTAGTTGAGGCCAAAACGTTGTGTGATTTCAAGAAGAAATTAGATATAGCTCTTGGGGCTAACGGGGTCAAGGGATATGGGAGGAAGGGGAGATCAGGATATTGAATTTGATGATCAGCCATGATCATAATGAATGGCAGAGCAGGCTCAAAGGGACGAATGGTCTACTCCTGTTTCTAATTTCTATGTAGGTGGACTTGCATGATACAATTTCACCTCGATTATTGAAGGGATGAAACAAAGGAGCAGGTTTGGAGATTACAACTGTTTGAGGGAGAGAAAACAATGATGTATCTGTAAAGAGAGCAAAATGTCAAGGGTGTCCATAGATCATGGAGCTTTATCTAACAAAGGACAAGACTTTGGAAATTAGCAAACTCTTTACCTACCTAAACATCAGTTAGTAAGGTTAGTTGTGCATTAGACGAAGGTGGCATCATTAATATCTCTACTCCACATCTCCGACAGGTCAGAGTTCTATTAAACCGACTTCAGCATTTTTTCAAACAGGATGACAATAATAAAAGCAAAATACTGCAGATGTTGGAAATCCAAAAATAAAAACAGAAAATGTTAGATAAACTCAACAGGTCTGGCATCTGTGAAGAGAGAAATAGAGCTTAAATTTCAAATCTGTATGACTCTTCAGATGAAGACACAGGAATTGGAAACATCAACTCTGGAGGCGATTCTCCATCCCACTGCCCTAGTTCTTTAGCACAGCAGGCTGGGAGAATCTCATGTCGGCCAATTCGCGGGATTCACGCGAGCATTCGCACCACGCTTGCGTCTCCCAGCACCGGATTTCTGGCGGCATCTGCGCATTGCCGGAAATCGACTGGGAGGTGGGGCTTGCATTTAAATGTTATTAGCAGGCCCGGGTCTGAATTCTCCAGGCCCGCTAGCAACTCCCACCCCGCCAGGAGTATTTCACTCCAGCAGGGTTCAGACTAGCTCCCTACTTTCGAGAACCTTGCTGGAGTGAAGGGGGGCAATCGGGGCCTCACAGGGGGTCAGGTGGTGATGCACCCTGGGCATGGGCATTCTGGCAGTGCCAGCCTGTGCTCCCTGGCACTGCCTAAGTGGCAAAGTGCCCATGCCCAGGGGCCACCACCTCCCTGGACACCACCCTCTGTGTAAAAAAATTGTCTCGCATATCTCAAGAACAAAGAACAATACAGCACAGGAACGGGCCCTTCGGCCCTCCAAGCCCGCGCCGCTCATGTGCCCAACTAGACCATTCGTTTGTATCCCTCTATTCCCAGTCTGTTCATGTGGCTATCTAGATAAATCTTAAACGATCCCAGCGTGTCCGCCTCAATCACCTTGCTTGGCAGTGCATTCCAGGCCCCCACCACCCTCTGTGTAAAATACGTCCCCCTGACATCTGTGTTGAACATTGCCCCCCTTACCTTGAACCCGTGACCCCTTGTGTCCGTCACCTCCGACCTGGGAAAAAGCTTCCCACTGTTCACCCTATCTATGCCCTTCATAATTTTATACACCTCTATTAGGTCGCCCCTCATCCTCCGTCTTTCCAGGGAGAACAACCCCAGTTTACCCAATCTCTCCTCATAGCTAAGACCCTCCATACCAGGCAACATCCTGGTAAACCTTTTCTGTACTCTCTCCACGCCTCCACGTCCTTCTGGTAGTGTGGCGACCAGAACTGGACGCAGTATTCCAAATGTGGCCTAACCAGCGTTCTATACAGCTGCAACATCATATGCCAACTTTTATATTCTATGCCCCGTTCAATAAAGGCAAGCATGCCATATGCCTTCTTGATCACCCTCTCCACCTGTGCTGCCACCTTTAAGGATCTGTGGACTTGTACACCCAGGTCCCTCTGTTGTCTATACTCCTGAAGGTTTTGCCATTTATTGTATAGCTCCCCCTTACATTAGATCTACCGAAATGCATCACTTCGCATTTATCTGGATTAAACTCCATCTGCCATTTCTCCGCCCAATGTTCCAGCCTATCTATATCCTGCTGTATTCTCTGACAATGTTCATCACTATCCGCAACTCCAGCAATCTTTGTGTCGGCCGCAAACTTACTGATCACACCAGCTACATCTTCCTCCAAATCATTTATATATATCACAAACAGCAGAGAGTGGTCCGAGTACAGAGCCCTGCGGAACACCACTAGTCACAGACCTCCAACCGGAAAAAGACCCCTCCACTGTTACCCTCTGTCTTCTATGGCTAAGCCAGTTCTCCACCCATCTAGCTAGCTCACCTTTTATCCCGTGTGATTTAGCCTTTTGCACCAGACTGCCATGAGGGACTCTAAACTTTTCCCCTAGGTTGGGTCAGATGTTACTTGCTGAATCAGACAACGGAGGTGAATTTTACTGTCCCATCCAACACGGGAATCGGAGCGGATGAGGGACGGACCATGGGATGGTCCGTTGACCTCGAGCAGAATTTCCAGTTTCGGGGCGAGGGAGGCTGGAAAATCCAGCCCCAGAAGTGAGCATGCGCAGAAAGTTGTTTTGAGACAACTGTGGAGAGTATTGGAGGTGGACACAGCTGGATTCAGATGGTGAAGTTAGGGACCCATCAATTAATTCGAGAATGCTGCTAGAAGGTCAGCAGCAACTGTGTAGGTGCTGGCAGTCCTGCCAGACATACACTCTACAACAGCACAGGTTTTGGAGAGGTCCTGCGTGAACATTTTTATTCTTTTTTTTTGTCCGTCACACACTTTTTCCCCATCACATAATAGTGGGGAAGTGTTGGAAGGATTAGCAGGTTGATTATCAACTTGTTTGAGCCACATGGTGAAGGTTCCGTCAGTAGTCAACATATCCTGGAGCAGGCCTTGAACCCAGGCTTCTGGCATAAGGCTGCAAGATTTCAGAGGTTTTGAATAAACAAAAAGGAACTTTACAAGGTCAGAAAGATAAAACAAGTTACAATATCTTATATTCAAACACACAAGGTTAATATGAGGTGCATGTGAATTAATAGACAAAATGTGGTCAAAAAAATCACAATACTTTAACAGATGCGTGGAAGCACCACCACTTGCAAGTTCCCCTCCCGGCTATGCACTAACCTAACTTGGAACTACATCGCCGTTCATTCACTCTCACTGGGTCGAAATGCTGGAACAGTTATGGAGGTATAACAGCACTATGGGTGTACCTACATCACATGGGCTGCAGTGGTGCAAGAAAGCAGGTCACCACCACCTTCTCATAAGCAATACAAAAATGCTGGCTTTGTCAGTGACACCCTGTGGTGAACCATCGTTGGTTCACACTGTGGGATTGTACTAATATTGTTGTTGGGCTAGGGTGGGATTGATACACCTGTGGTTGTTACTGTTGTGGCACATCCCAGTCGGGCTCCGCCTCCTGGAAGAGGTATAAGACCCCCTGCTCGGACGGGACCTCTTCAGTCTGGGATAGTGTGTTAAAGTTCTGATAGTTCCATTGTTAGTTAATAAAAGCCTTCTTTTACCGAAGCTTTGTGCCTCGTGTCCAATTGATGCGCATCAATTTTATTAACTAAAATTAAACTCTCGACGGAAGAAAAAAAAGAAAGGAGAGTATGGAGCAAATCCTTAAGCCAGAACGTCTGACGCTAGATCCACGTGCGGTGGGCGCTTCTAACACCTTCGACCACTGGCTGAAGTGTTTTGAAGATTACCTGGCAGCCTCCGCAGCGGTCACCACAGATGATGACAGACTCCGGGTCCTCCATGCGAGGGTAAGCGACACAGTCTACCTCGCGATCCGTGCGGCCACCACTTACCCGAGGGCCCTCGAGCTTTTAAAAAAGCGCTATACGAAACCTCCTAACGAGATCCACGCTCGTTACCTCCTCGCTACACGACGTCGGCAGTCGGGCGAAACCATGGAGGACTACGCCAATGAGCTCTTACAGCTAGCCAGGGGCTGTGACTTGCAAAGCTGTGTCAGCTGAGCAGAGCATGTACGACCTCGCCCGAGATGCGTTTGTGGCCGGGGTCGGGTCTTCATACATCCGTCTCAAGCTGCTAGAAAAGGGGAATCTCAACCTGACCCAAGCCATGGAATTAGCTGAAATGCTTGAGGCGGCTTCGAAGAGCTTGGTCCTGTATCCGGAGGACCACGTGGAGACAACGTGGCAGGAGCAGTCGCAAATCCCTCCTCGCCCCTCGGGCTCGAAGTGCAGTGTTATGGCGTGCTCCCATGTGGACCAGACGACGGCTGCAGCCCCATGCGGCCCGCGGTGCTACTTCTGCGGAGGAGCCAAACATACACAATAAAAGTGTCCCGCTAAAGCGGTAGTCTGTACCGCATGCGGTAAAAAGGGGCATTATGCGAAGGTGTGCAGATCGAAGCCCAAGAACGGCAGTGCGGCCTGTGACCCTTCGGAACGGGGATCATCACCATCGTCGTCGAAGTACTCACGGGGTTCGTCCACGTGCGAGTCCAGGACGACGCCATTGCGGTCGACGGAGTCAGAGGAGGATGACCACCAGGGGTCGCTATGTTTGGCGCCCTCACCCATGTGCGATTCATGGGGGCGGCCATTTTGGTCGACGATGACCATGAGCGACCAGCAGGGGTCCTCAGCATCGACCTCAGCTACCTGCAGTGACGTTCACGGACCAACGGTGGCGTCGATCACCCTGGACCAGGCTAAGCACCACAGGCTTGATTGTTCGATGATGGATATACAGCTTGCCTGAGCCCCGAAGATCCTCGCCACCGCAGAATGTGTCAGGATCCCCTGCACTACCGTTTCATCAGGGTCAACCGGCCTGTGAGT
The DNA here is from genome assembly GCF_964213995.1 of Mustelus asterias. Taxonomy (NCBI): domain Eukaryota; kingdom Metazoa; phylum Chordata; class Chondrichthyes; order Carcharhiniformes; family Triakidae; genus Mustelus; species Mustelus asterias. Next base: position 62,333,266 of record NC_135815.1, on the reverse strand, counting down.
CTGTGGGAGAACAGCTGGACGCCGTTTTGGGGAAAACGCCACCGCAAGTGCCTACTCCGGTGTCACCGCCGGTATTGAGGAGGTCACAACGACGGTGCGGTCCTCCAGACCGTCTGAACTTATAATCTGTTGACATTTTAGTCTGTTTTCGTACCCCGCCGGCCTTTGTTCTCAAAGGAGGGGTGAATGTGGTGAACCATCGTTGGTTCCCACTGTGGGATTGTACTAATGTTGTTGTTGGGCTAGGGTGGGATTGATACACCTGTGGTTGTTACTGTTGTGGCACATCCCAGTCGTGCTCCGCCTCCTGGGAGAGGTATAAGACCCCCTGCTCGGGCGGGACCTCTTCAGTCTGGGATAGTGTGTTAAAGTTCTGATAGTTCCATTGTTAGTTAATAAAAGCCTTCTTTTACCGAAGCTTTGAGCCTCGTGTCCAATTGATGTGCATCATACCCACAATCCATGAAAGAATAAAGAATCTACACGATAAAGGCAAATACGACCAAGACAGAGCCCACAAATTTCTTAATAACTCACTCAGATATCAGTAACACTGGGCAAGATCTTGAGCCCGCACTCACCATCCGAGGGAGTATTGGTGGGAGTTCAACATCCAGTGAAAGCCAGAATTCACTAATCTCACCGGCAAGATTGCGATATCAGATTTTCACCGTGCCTTGCCGGTGTTGTTATGTGGTTCATGCGCACAATGTGCGTGAACCCGATGTTAATATATTTAAATCTATTTCAATATTATGAAACCCCCCCCTCGCCATATATTGACCCTTTGCTTTGAACCTCGGCGAAGTTCACAAGAGGTTTACCCAGGTGTGAACCTGTCATGGGGATGCCCCTGGCGTCATAAAGGTGAGGATAGCCCCTGGGTAGAGGGTCGTGGCTATGCCCCTGGCACTACCCCTTGGTAAGAAGTTTAACAACACCAGGTTAAAGTCCAACAGGTTTATTTGGTAGCAAAAGCCACACAAGCTTTCGAGGCTCTAAGCCCCTAAGAGCCTCGAAAGCTTGTGTGGCTTTTGCTACCAAATAAACCTGTTGGACTTTAACCTGGTGTTGTTAAACTTCTTACTGTGTTTACCCCAGTCCAACGCCGGCATCTCCACATCATGACTACCCCTTGGCACAGGTTGGCCACTGCCAGGTTGGCACCGTGCCAGCTTGGCAGTGCCTACCTGTGCTAGAGGTAGTGCTGGGTCAGACCCTAGTGGAACCCCCGAGGTGGGGGAGGGAATCATTTATTTGTGGTGGTGGGGGGAGCGGGAGCTGGGGATGCCAGCAATGGCTGTTTGGGTGGGGGGATTGGAGGAAGCGGTCCGATGCCAGCGATGGTTGGTGGGTAGGGGGAGGGGGCAGGAGGGTGGGAGTTGCTGGCATTGACTTTTCGGGTGGGGGGGGGGTGACAGCTCTATTCACGGGGGGATGCTGGCTCTGATTGTGTGGGGAAAGGGAATGGGGGAAGGCAGGAGGTGAGTGCCTGAAACCTCTGTGCTGGGAAGTTTATCTTTTCCTGTGATCAGGGCACTCTTTTAAAAATGGTGCCCTGATATCAGTGCAGCTGGGCTTTGCCAGCATGTTTAGGGCCCTCCCCTCTACACACCCATCTGATTTTTGTGACAAAGTGTCATAAGATTTGGAGAGAAACACGCTGGGCTTTCAGCCAGACCCTGACACGTCACTTTTTGGTAAGATTCCACTCACTGAGTTAACAAATCTCACTAAATCTCTCTCATAAGGAATTCCACTCTTCATCTTTGAAGATCTAACTTCTGTCATGGTCGACACGTGAAGGAAAATATATACATCTTCACCAGCTGGACTACTTTATAACGTCATGTTGTTTTGTGTGCTTTTCAATATGAACAATTGCTGAGCTGATAAGATATCTCCAGCTAGACAAATGCTGTTTTCCAGCAGTTTCAAAAATCATGCCAACCAGGCTAACACAATGATCCTAGTCTGCTCCAAGCAACTGCAAACAAAGAGCACACTTCGCAGATCTTAATGACCCAAGTATTAACTGTGCTAACACATTGGTTTCAACAAACGAGCTTCATTTATGTCAACCCAAAAATCAGTGTCTCCAAGAACAAAGGGAATCCTGACTTCTATTAAACAAAGAACAACAAAGAACAAAGAACAGTACAGCACAGGAAACAGGCCCTTTGGCCCTCCAAGCCTGTGCCGCTCCTTGGTCCAACGAGACCAATCGTTTGTATCCCTCCATTCCCAGGCTGCTCATGTGACTTAACACCTTAACATTCCAGTCATCCTTTGTCCAACATCACGGAGAGATGTCACATCATCTTCCCTGACTGCACTGTAATATTGTCTGGTGGAACTGAACTCCAGCAGTTGCATTTTGACCTCAAACACAAACAGGCAACAGCCTGTGCTTTCTTCCATCAAGCCAACGGCAGCAGAAAGAACTCTGGCCCCCATCAACAATACTCGTACCTCCAACACTAATTCACTCTTCCATCATGGAAGTATAGCTTTGGAAAGGCAGAGCACTCTACAATCAGGCACCCTGCCTTCAGAAGAAACCTTTAGACTCTGGACACATGTAAAACCCTAACTTGTATTTTTGTGATTATGTCCTGAACCCTCTTCCTTTTTCCTTATTCCCCCTTTTATTGTGTGAATTGCGAAATCCCGCTTGAATGTTTGTTGTGCATGGGTCTAATGATAAACCAGCCGTTTTATTTCAGCTTACCTTGAGTTTGTTCTGCAGTTATTAACAGAAGGTTGGGACATTTCCAAATTTAAAATTGGTGAATCTACTCCGCCATTTATAAAGGGGAAAATTAGAATTTAAAAGAAACATTCAATTTATGGATGGGCAGAGAGTGGGGAAATCAGGGCAGTTTAAATTGACCCCCCTCCTGACCGTGACACCTGGGAACGCTTTCCAAAAACCACTTCAACCCAGACAACATTAACAACAGGCCACATTGCTGGATTTTAACTAAAATTCCGCTCCCCTGCATTCTCCAGGAAGCACTCACTCTGCACAAGTACACCCTGCGCATGTGCGGCCCCTCCCCGCCCCCTGCGCATGTGCGGCCCCTCTCCTCCCCGCCCCCTGCGCATGTGCGGCCCCTCTCCTCCCCGCCCCCTGCGCATGTGCGGCCCCTCTCCTCCCCGCCCCCTGCGCATGTGCGGCCCCTCTCCTCCCCGCCCCCTGCGCATGTGCGGCCCCTCCCCGCCCCCTGCGCATGTGCGGCCCCTCCCCGCCCCCTGCGCATGTGCGGCCCCTCTCCTCCCCGCCCCCTGCGCATGTGTGGCCCCTCCCCGCCCCCTGCGCATGTGCGGCCCCTCCCCGCCCCCTGCGCATGTGCGGCCCCTCCCCGCCCCCTGCGCATGTGCGGCCCCTCCCCTCCACGCCCCCTGCGCATGTGCGGCCCCTCCCCGCCCCCTGCGCATGTGCGGCCCCTCCCCTCCACGCCCCCTGCGCATGTGCAGCCCCTCCCCGCCCCCTGCGCATGTGCGGCCCCTCCCCTCCCCGCCCCCTGTGCATGTGCGGCCCCTCCCCGCCCCCTGCGCATGTGCAGCCCCTCCCCTCCACGCCCCCTGCGCATGTGCGGCCCCTCCCCGCCCCCTGCGCATGTGCAGCCCCTCCCCTCCCCGCCCCCTGCGCATGTGCGGCCCCTCCCCTCCCCGCCCCCTGCACATGTGCAGCCCCTCCCCTCCCCGCCCCCTGCGCATGTGCGGCCCCTCCCCTCCACGCCCCCTGCGCATGTGCAGCCCCTCCCCGCCCCCTGCGCATGTGCGGCCCCTCCCCTCCCCGCCCCCTGTGCATGTGCGGCCCCTCTCCTCCCCGCCCCCTGTGCATGTGCGGCCCCACCCCCTGCGCATGTGCGGCCCCTCCCCTCCCCGCCCCCTGTGCATGTGCGGCCCCACCCCCTGCGCATGTGCGGCCCCTCCCCTCCCCACCCCCTGTGCATGTGCGGCCCCACCCCCTGCGCATGTGCCCCCACATGTGTGGGAAGTCCAAGGTTTGTGGGCAGTTGACGTTCCCATCTTCCTTTCTGAATGTTATGAACAAAGAACAAAGAACAGTACAGCACAGGAAACAGGCCCTTCGGCCCTCCAAGCCTGTGCCGCTCATTGGTCCAACTAGACCAATCGTTTGTATCCCTCCATTCCCAGGCTGCTCATGTGACTATCCAGGTAAGTCTTAAACGATGTCAGCGTGCCTGCCTCCACCACCCTACTTGGCAGCGCATTCCAGGCCCCCACCACTCTCTATGTAAAATACGTCCCTCTGATATGTGAGTTATACTTCGCCCCTCTCACCATGAGCCCGTGACCCCTCGTGATCGTCACCTCCGACCTGGGAAAACGCTTCCCACTGTTCACCCTATCTATACCTTTCATAATTTTGTACACCTCTATTAGGTCTCCCCTCATTCTCCGTCTCTCCAGGGAGAACAAGCCCAGTTTACCCAATCTCTCCTCATAGCTAAGACCCTCCATACCAGGCAACATCCTGGTAAACCTTCTCTGCACTCTCTCTAAAGCTTCCATGTCCAGAACTGGACGCAGTACTCCAAGTGTGGCCTAACCAGCATTCTATACAGCTGCAACATCAGACTCCAGCTTTTATACTCTATACCCCGTCCTATAAAGGCAAGCATACCATATGCCTTCTTCACCACCTTCTCCACCTGTGCTGCCACCTTCAAGGATTTGTGGACTTGTACACCTAGGTCCCTCTGTGTTTCTATACTCTTGATGGCTCTGCCATTTATTGTATAACTCCCCCGTACATTAGTTCTTCCAAAATGCATCAGTTCGCACTTATCTGGATTAAATTCCATCTGCCATTTCTCCGCCCAATTTTCCAGTCTATCTATATCCTGCTGTATTGTCCGACAATGTTCATCGCTATCCGCAAGTTCAGCCATCTTCGTGTCATCTGCAAACTTGCTGATTACACCAGTTACACCTTCTTCCAAATCATTTATATATATCACAAATAGCAGAGATCCCAGTACTGAGCCCTGCGGAACACCACTGGTCACAGATCTCCAGCCGGAAAAAGACCCTTCGACTCTTACCCTCTGTCTCCTGTGGCTAAGCCAGTTTTCTACCCATCTAGCCACCTCTCCTTGTATCCCATGAGCCTTAACCTTCTTAACCAACCTGCCATGAGGGACTTTGTCAAATGCCTTACTGAAATCCATATAGATAACATCCACGGCCCTTCCTTCATCGACCGTTTTTGTCACTTCCTCAAAAAACTCCACCAAATTTGTAAGGCACGACCTCCCTCTTACAAAACCATGCTGTCTGTCACTAATGAGATTGTTCCGTTCTAAATGCACATACCTCCTGTCTCTAAGAATCCTCTCCAACAACTTCCCTACCACGGACGTCAAGCTCACTGGCCTATAATTACCCAGGTTATCCCTGCTACCCTTCTTAAGTAACGGTACCACATTCGCTATCCTCCAATCCTCAGGGACCTCACCTGTGTCCAATGAAGAGACAAAGATTTGGTTAGTTTGACTTTCATAACTTACTGATTCCTCTCTACCTTCTCTACAGCAACCGAGAACTTCATTTCCGCTATATTCCATCGTCAAATCTCTGAATCATTACCTCTCTGTCCCTTGATATCATTTTTAAAACCTATCTTTTTGCACCAAGCCTTTGGTCATATGTCCTAATGAATGCTTCAGTTGTATGTCAATTTTTGTCTGATTATCCTCCTGTGAACCTCCAGGAGAAGATTTACTGAGTTAGAAACATTGTTTAAATTCAAGATTTTCCAAATTCTGAAATGGTGAACCATGACTCTAATGCCAAAGGCTCAATTGAACAAAAAAAATAAAAGCAGGAGTTAGACCCTTTGGCCCCTCGAGGCAGCTCTGCTATTCAATAAGATCATAATTGATCTGTTCATGGTATAATTTCCAACTTCCTACCTGTCCGCACAACTCATATAAATTAAAAGTCCATCCAGCTCAGCCTTCAATATATTCAGTGACCAAACTTTCTCTGGGGTAGAGAATTACAAAGATCAACAACCCTGTAAGAGAAAAAAAAATCCTCATCTCTAAATTATGTTTCAATAAGATCGCCTTTCATTCTTCTAAATTCTTAAGTATACAGGCCCAACCTGCTCAACCTTTCCTCCTCATGATGATGCATTGGAAAGGGTGAAGAAGAGATTTACCAGGATGTTGCCTGGTTTGGAAGATATGGACTATGAAGAAAGGTTGAACAAACATGGATTGTTTTCATTTGAGCATCGGAGGATAGGGGGGGTGGTAGACATTTACAAGACTATGAAAAGCTTGGATAAAGTGGATATCAAAGTCTTTTTCCCAGGGTCGAAGGGTCAATTACTCGGGGGCATAGAGTGAGAGGGGGAAGTTTAAAAGAGACGTAAGGGGCAAGTTTTTCACACAGAGGGTGGTGAGTGCCTGGAACCTGCTTGGGAGGAGGTGGTGGAAGCTGATTCTATAACAACATTCAAGAAGCATCTGGATAGATACATGAATAGGCAGGGAATAGAGGGCTATGGACCACATAGAGGCAAGACGATATTAGATTAGAGCGGCATCTGTGTCAGCACAGACTTGGTGGGCCGAACGGCCTGTTCCTGTGCTGTACTGTTCATAGAATCATAGAATCCCCCTACAATGCAGAAGGAGGCCATTTGGCCCATTGAGTCTGCACCGACCACAATCTCATCCAGGCCCTATTCTGTAACCTGCCAATCCCCTGACACAAGGGTTCAATTTAGCATGACCAATCAATCTAACCCGTATATCTTTGGACTGTGGGAGGAATCCGGAGCACCCAGAGGAAACCTACGCCGACATGGGGAGAATGTGAAAACTCCAGACAGACAGTGACCCAAGGCTGGAATTGAATCCGGGTTCCTGGCTCTGAGAGGCAGCAGTACTAATCACTGCACCACCGTGTTCTTTGTTCTTCATTCTTTGTTCATCTCAGGAATCAACCTCGTGAACATTCTCTAAACTGCCTCCAATACAAGTCCCAAAACTGTACAGAATACTCTAAATGTGGTCTCAGCAACATCCTGTACAATTGTTTTCAAACTTTCCAATTTTTATACTCCATCCCCCTTGCAATAAAGACCAACATTCTATTTGCTTTCCTAATTACTTGCTGTACCTATCAGGCAAAGATGCATGTACAAGGAAACCAGATTTCTCAATGCAACAGCATCCCCTAGTGGCTTAGCTGATGACAATTGTACTTCCAAGTGAAAATGGGCCGTACAAATTAAATTCATTCCCTGGTCTGCCTTGAGTTAGTTCTGTTTGTGTATGAGCAATATCTTGGAACTACAACTACAGTTGGCTTGAGTATCCTTGGGCAAGGTATGGAAAAAGAGTCAAGAGTCCCACTAATTCCTGGTTGACCTAAGCATTTATGGATGTTGAGTGGGAGAATCGTCTGCACAATCAGTGGGAACCTAACATGTCAAGAATGCTCTTTAAAATGCCAGCCTTTCAGATTAAATAGCATTTGCGATTAGGCCAGAGTCCTACGGGAAACAGTGTCTAAACTTTCAAGATCATTAAGCTGGTGTGAAACACGTACGGCCTTAGGAGTGAGGAGGAGCTGATTGTCATTTCTGCTTTGGGGGGCGCGGGGTAGGGGGTTGTTGCTGGGGAGGAGAGGAGAGGTTGCAGAAACAAACTTGTTAGTGCCCTTACACGGAGTACCATTTTGCTCTGAGTGCTTGGGAGTTAAGGTAAGTGTGGGAGATTAGGAAGGTGGGATTGCTGTGTCCTTTTTAATTATGTACATAGGTTAGTTGGGGCAGTTGCAGGAGGAGTGAACACATTAGTGCGATATCGCAGGTAAGTGACTGGTAGGTGAGTCTCTAGCTCTTGTACCTTTCTGAATTTGGAAGTGAAGGTGATGCGCTATCAATAAGGTGAAAGACTACCTGTGTGCCAATACAAGTGTAGGTTTTTATTCACAACAGAATCAGGAGCAGATCCCAACAAATAACCGACCTGGACTGAACAAGGGGGAGGAGACAGCCACCTTTATACTAGGTGCCGAGGGGAGGAACCAAACTGGAAGGGGATGTGTCCAGGTATGACAAACACACACAACGGTGGTCCATATAGGACAAAGGCACAACTGAGGTCCCCCACATTCACCCCTTCCTTTAAAAAAAACAACACGGGGGTGAAGCGGAAACAATATTACAAGTCCAGACGAACCGGTGGCTTGATCCGCCGTCGCGATCATTGTAGTGCAGGTCGCAGAGTCGTCCGAGCAGGGAGCGATGTCGGCCCAGGCTCTGTACAGTGAGCGTCGAGAGAAGGCGCCAGATGGTGTGAAGCGGACCGATCCGTCGTCCCGTCCAGTCGTCGGGTACTGCGTGGCGACGGCTCCGGCGACTCATGCGAGCTGTACACAGGGGCACGAGGAGTGAGCAGTGGCCCTGGTGGCGTATGGGGAACAGTGGGAACCGGAGCTAGGGGGTGGGGGGCCGCAACAGGCTCTGGGCACACTACATTGGGGACAGGGACTGAGGGAGGAAGAGGCGCAGCAATCTCCGAGTGGACAACACCAGGGACCGTGGGGCGGAAGGACGTGGTGACCTCAGGGGCACCCGCGGGTGCCAAGTCACGGATGGAAACCGTGTCCTCCCGCCCATCAGGGTACGCTACGTAAGCGTATTGAGGATTAGCGTGGAGCAATTGGGCCTCCTCGACCAAGGGATCTGCCTTATGGGTCCGGACATGCTTCCGAAGCAGGACGGGCCCCGGGGACATCAGCCAATCCGGGAGCGAAGTACCCGAGGAGGACTTCCTGGGGAACGAAAACATCCGCTCGTGAGGGGTCGTATTGGTCGCTGTGCACAAGAGTGACCTAATAGAATGTAATGCGTCCGGAAGGACGTCTTGCCAACGGCTGACTGGAAGGCCCCTAGACCGTAGCGCTAATAGAACGGCCTTCCAGATGGTAGCGTTCTCCCGCTCTACTTGACCATTGCCCCTGGGGTTATAGCTAGTGGTGCGGCTGGAGGCAACGCCTTTGGCGAGCAGGTACTGCCTCAGCTCGTCACTCATGAAAGAAGACCCACGATCGCTATGAACATAGGCTGGGAAGCCGAACAGGGTGAAGAGCTTGTTCAGGGTCCGAATCACTGTAGCCGTGGTCATGTCCGAGCAGGGGAAGGCAAAAGGGAAACGTGAGTATTCATCAATGATATTCAGGAAATAAACATTGCGGTTAGAGGAGTGGAGGGGGCCTTTAAAATCAATGCTAAGGTGCTCAAACGCGCGAGTGGCCTTTACAAGGAATTTTTGTAGGTTGGCATCATGATCCTGCAGGTCATGGCCGCAGATGGTGACGTTATCCAGATACGGGAAAGTGGCCCGTAGCCCATGCTGCTCTACCATTTGATCCATGGCCCGCTGGAAGACTGAGACCCCATTGGTGACACCAAAGGGGACTCAGAGGAACTGGTAGAGGCGGCCATCCGCCTCAAAGGCAGTATATGGGCGATCCTCCGAGCGGATAGGGAGCTGGTGGTAAGCCGATTTTAAATCGATCGTAGAGAAAACCCTATAGTGCGCGATGCGGTTGACAATGTCCGCGATGCAGGGAAGAGGGTACGCATCTAGTTGGGTATACCTGTTCATGGTCTGGCTGTAGTCAATCACCATGCGGTGTTTCTCCCCCGATTTAACTATGACCACTTGCGCCCTCCAGGAGCTGGTGCTGGCCTGGATAATCCCTTCCCGGAGCAACCGTTGTACCTCGGACCGAATGAAGGCCCGGTCATCCGCACTATAGCGCCTACTCTTGGTGGCTATAGGCCTACAATCCGGGGTGAGGTTATCAAATAACGGGGGGGGGGTGATCTTGAGGGTCGAGAGACTGCAGGTGGTGCGCGGGGGCCGCTGCAGTGACGGCGCCTTGCAGACGGAGAGCGGGGGATAAGGGCCATCATACTGCAGGGTGACGCTCCTATGATGGCTGAGGAAATCTAACCCCAGCAGTACAGCTGCGCAGAGTCGCGGCAGCACGAGGAGTCGAAAACGCTCGTAGACTGTGCCCTGTACCGTCAGCGTCACCAAGCAGCACCCGAGGACCTCCACCGAGTGGGAATTCGAGGCCATGGAGATGGTCTGGCTCCAGGGTCGCACGGGAAAGGCATATTGACGCACTGTGCGAGGGTGTATAAAACTTTCTGTGCTCCCGCAGTCGAACAGGCAGTTTTCTGCGTGACCATTTACCTTGATCTCCATTATTGACTTGGAGAGTTGATGAGGCTGTGACTGGTCCAGGCAAATCGATGCCACCGTCGAATCAAAGAAGAATCCGTCTTCGTCGCCATCTGATGACGTCACGGATAAAGCTTCCTGCTCAGCACATCTTGATGCCAGTCTCAAAGATGGCGATTCCCACGCTTCCAGTGACCGCATCAAAGATAGCGATTCCCACACTTCCGGTGACCGCATCAAAGATGGCGATTCGCGCGCAGCCGCCGCCTGCATTAAAGATGGCTGCCCCCGCGGAACACACGTGGCGCCACGAGGCTTCGGAAGCGGCTTTGCCCGGCAGACTTTAGCGAAGTGGCCTAGCTTACCGCATCCGGAGCAAATCGCGTCCTTCGCCGGGCAATGACGCCGAGAGTGCTTGGATAGGCCGCAAAAGTAACATTTGGGCCCTGCCGGAACAGCCGTCACGGTGGAGCCGTCGATAGAATGGGATGCAAGGTAAGACCCGAGATTGTGAGAGGCCGCTTCTAACGTTTCAGCCATTGTGGCTGTTCTTCGGAGATCTAGGTCATCCTGTTCCAGCGGGCGCTGCCGGATGTATGTAGACTCAATGCCCGCAACGTAGGCGTCGCGGATCAGGTCCTCCGTGTTCTGAGCTGCTGTAACAGCCTTACAGTCGCAAGCTCGAGCTAGGACCCGCAGGGCATGCAGAAATTGGGCGCACGATTCTCCTGGCTGCTGCTTGCGGGTAGTTAGGAGATGTCTGGCGTAAACCACGTTAGGGCTCTTTCGGAACTGCCCTTTTAGGAGTTCGATAGCGTCCGCGTATGTAGCAGCGTCCCGGAAGATTCCATAGACAGCTTCGCTCCCCCGGGCGCAGAGCAAGTGGAGTTTAGCGTCGTCGGTGTCGATGGCCGTAGCGGTGTCGACGAATGCTTCGAAGCAGTCCAGCCAATGATCGAATTTATCAGAGGCTCCAACCTCTTGAGGGTCTAATGCTAACTTGTCGGGTTTTAGAAACTGCTCCATACTGGTCAACTGTTGTGAATAAAATTGATGCGCTATCAATAAGCCGAAAGACTACCGGTGTGCCAATACAACTGTAGGCTTTTATTCACAACAGAATCAGGAGCAGATCCCAACAAATAACCAACCTGGACTGAACAAGGGGGAGGAGACAGCCACCTTTATACTAGGTGCCGAGGGGAGGAACCAAACTGGAAGGGGATGTGTCCAGGTATGACAAACACACACAACGGTGGTCCATATAGGACAAAGGCACAACTGAGGTCCACCACAGAAGGCTAGGTAGGGAAACAGAAATTGCGGAAACTAAAGTTTAGTGGTACAAGTAAAAACTTTCCAGGAGAGCTCAAAGCCATGGTTTGCTCCCCTTGCTCCATATGGGAGGCTGGGCACATTTCCAGTCCCCAGGCCAACATGTGTGCAGGAAGCATGTCCAGCTGCAACTCCTGGAAGCTCAGGTTTCAGAGCTTAGGAATTAAAGTGGCAGCCATTATGCTAGGTGTCTATTATAGAACCCCAGGTAGTCAGCAGGAAATTGAGGAGCAAAAATGTGCACAATTTGCAAAGGTGTGTAAAAATAATAACAAATAGGGTAATTATCATAGGTGACTTCAACTTCCCAATATTAACATAGAGTTAAGGGCTTGGATGGAGTGGATTTCTTGAAATGTGCACTGGAGAACATTTTAGGCAAATATGTAGAGGGTCCAACAATGGAAGGAGCTGTGCTGGACCTAATTCTGGGGAATGAAGCTGGACAGGTGGTTGAGGTGGTGGTGGGGGAAAAGTTTAGTGACAGCGACCACAACATGGTGCAATTTAAGCTTTTTATGGACAAAATAATCGACAATTTGTAAAAAAAAAAGATTTGGATTGGGGAGTTTGCGGAGTTTAATAAAATAAGACAGGATTTGGCCAAGGTAGATTGGCAACAGCTAGTAGTGGGGAAATCTGCAGAAGAGCAGTGGGGGGGTGTTCAAAAATGAACTGGAGAGGGTACAAACCCAGTATGTCTCCTCTAGGGTAATAGGTAGGAATAACAAGCCCAGAGAACCACGCACGACCAGACATATTCAGGATATGATGAGAAGGAAAAGAAAGGCTTTCAGCAAGTATAAAGGGAGCAAATCAACAGAGGCATTAGTGAAGTACAGAAAGTGCAAGGTGGCACTTAAGAAATCAATTACGAAAGTAAAGAGTGGATATGAGAAAGCTCTGGCTGTTAAAAGTAGAGAAATCCCAAGATAATATACATCAATGGGAAGAGGATAACCAGGAAAGAGTAGGGCCCATTAGGGATCAATGCAACAATCTATGGGTGGAACCAGAGGACATTGGTAGAGTGTTGAACAAATAATTCACATCTGTCTTCATCCAAGAGAATGAGGATGAAGGTATGGAATTCAGGGAGAGACTGTGAGGTTCTTGAGCAAATTGACATAGGGAAGGGCAAGGTATTGGAGCTATTGGAAGGCTTAAAAAGTGGGCAGATCACCAGGTCCGGATGAATTGTGTCCCAGGCTGCTGTGGGAGGCAAGGAAGAAGATTGCAGGGGCTCTCACCCAAATTTTTAATTCCTTTTAGGTCACGGGGGAGGTGCCAGAGGATTGCAGAACAGCTAATGTAGTTCTGCTATTTAAGAAGTGTTGTAGAGATAAGCCAGGAAACTGCAGACCAGTGAGTCTCATGTCAGTGGTAGGGAAATTATTGGAGAAAATTCTGAAGGAGAGCATCCATCTCTACTTGGAGAGGCAAGACTTGATCGGGATAGTCAGCATGGCTTCGACAGAGGGAGGTCATGCCTAACAACTTGATTGAATGTTTTGAGTAGGTGACCAGGTGTGTAGATAAGAGTAATGCAGTTCTTGTAGTTTATATGGATTTTAACAAAGCCTTTGAGAAGATCCCACTTGGGAGATTTATAAAGAAGGCAAATACACATGGGATATGGGATAATTTGATAAAATGGGTTCAAAATTGGCTCAATTGTAGGGTACAGAGCGTGATGAGAGAAAGTTGCTTTAGTGACTGGAAGGCTGTGTCCAGTGGCGTACCACAGGTATCTGTACTGGGTCCCCTATTATTCATCATTTATATAAATGACATAGAAGACTATGTAGGAGATAGGATGAGTAAAATTATGGATGACACAAAGACTGGCCAGGTGCTTAACAATAAGGCTGAGTGTCTTGGGCTACAAGAAGATATAGACAGGACGGTCAGATGGGCAGATAAGTGGCAGATGAAATTTAACCCTTAAAAGTGTGAGGTGATAAGACTTTGGAAATAGTAATTTGAAAAGGAAGAATTCAATGAAAAGCTTGACACCAGGAAGTTCTGTGGAACAAAGGGACCTTGGCATATTTGTTCATAGATCTTTGAAGACTGAAGGATGGTGAAAAGGGCATATGGGACACTTGCCTTTATCTATCGAGGCATTGATTACAAAAGCAGGGAAGTCATGTTGGAGTTGTATGGAACTTTGATGAGGCCACAGCTAGAGTACTGTGCGCAGTTCTAGTCGCCGCATTATAGAAATCATAAAAACCCTACAGTACAGAAGGAGGCCATTCGGCCCATCAAGTCTGCACCGACCACAATCCCACCCAGGCCCTACCCCCATACCCCTACATATTTTACCCACTAATCCCTCTAATCTACGCATCCCACGACACTAAGGGGCAATTTTAGCCTGGCCAATCAACCTAACCCGCACATCTTTGGACTGGAAGGATGCTGCCTGGAATGGAACATTTAAGTTATGAAGAGAGGTTGGATAGGCTTGGGTTGTTTTTGTTGAAACAGAAAAGACTGAAAAGACTCATTGTTCCACTGGAGCAAGCAGAGAGGGAGTGATTTGTGGCAGGAGCGCTGGTGAGAGATTTATTTATTTATTTAGTCAGTTAGTGTGTTTTTTTGGCCTTTACTTTTGTAGTAGTATTTTTCTTAATTTTAAACTGGAAACTGGAAGTGGGCTGCTAAGGAGTCTGGGAAGGGTTTTTTAAGTGCGCAAAGTATAAAAGGTAGGCTGCAGTATACAGCGGGCAGCGTCGGGAGCGAGCAGTGGAGTGAGCAGGGAGCAGAGTGTGAGCTATAAGGGCTTTGGCACACAGGGCTTCGGGGACAGGGCGAGCAGGGGTGAGTTTTTTCATTCTTGTTTACTTTTCTCTGTGTACCTTGGTATAAAGGGTCAAATATGAGTGTGAAGCCAGTGTGTTGTTCCCAGTGTAGGATGTGGGAGGTCCTGGAGGCACCTGGCCTCCCGGACATCCACATCTGTGAGGGGTGTGTCGAGCTGTGGTTCCTGAGGGCCCGTGTTAAGGAGCTGAAACTGCAGCTCAAGGATCTTAAGCTGTTAAGGGACTATGAGGAGGTGATAGACAAGAGCTATCATCAGGTGGTCACACCAGGGCCACGGGTGGAGGCCAAGTGGGTGCCGGCCAGGAAGGGTAAAGCTCGGGTCATTGAGAGCACCCCGGTGGATGTGCCCCCACACAACAAGTACTCCTGCCTGAGTACTGCTGGGGGGGACAGCCCGCCTGGGGGAAGCAGCAGTGGCCGTGTCTCCGAGTGGAGTCCGGCCCTGTCACTCAGAGGGCTAAGGAAAAGAGGAGGAAGACAGTGTTAATCAGGGACTCGGCAGTAAGGGGGTCGGACAGTGTTTTTGCGGAGGCAGGCGGGAGTCTCGGATGGTGGTCTGCCTCCCTGGGGCCGGGATCCAGGATGTCGCTGGTCGACTCCCGGAAATCCTGAGGGGAGAGGGAGAGGAGTCAGAGGTAGCGGTACATATTGGTACCGCTGATGTGGGAAGGAAGGGGGAAGGGGGTCATGAAAAGAGAGTATAGGGAATTAGGGAGACAGCTGAGAAGGAGGAAAGCAAAGGTAGTAATCTCAAGATTGCTGCCTGTGCCACGGGAGGGTGAGGGCAGGAATGGAGTGAGGTAGAGGATGAATGTGTAGCTGAGGGACTGGTGCAGGGGGCAGGGATTCAGGTTCCTGGACCATTGGGACCTCTTTAGGGGCAGGTGTGACCTGTACACACAAAACGGGTAGCACTTGAATCCCAGGGGGACCAATATCCTGGTGGGAAGGTTGGCTAAGGCTACTGGGGAGAGTTTAAACTAGATAGGTTGGGGGGAGGGGATCGAGACGAGGTGACTGGGAGCGAGGAAGTTAGCTCGCAAACAGAGAAGGGTTATAGACGGTGCAAGAGGGAGGATGGACGGGGGATAGAGAAGGGGAGAGCTCAGACCAAAGGATTGAGATGTGTTTACTTTAATGCCAGGAGTATAGTGAATAAAGGGGATGAGCTCAGAGCGTGGATTGATGCCTGGAAGTGTGATGTGGTGGCCAATACGGAGACTTGGATGTCTCAGGGACAGGACTGGATACTACAGGTGCCGGGATTCAGATGTTTCAGGAAGGACAGGGAGGGAGGCAAGAGAGGGGGCGGAGTGGCACTGCTGATCAGGAATAGTGTCACAGCTGTAGAGAAGGTGTATGCTGTGGAGGGATTGTCCACAGAGTCTCTGTGGGTGGAAGTTCGGAGTGGGAAGGGGTCGATCACTTTGCTGGGAGTTTTCTATAGGCCGCCCAATAGTAACAGGGAGGTGGAGGAGCAGATAGGGAAACAGATCCTGGAGAGTTGCAATCATAGCAGAGTTGTTGTGATGGGAGACTTTAATTTCCCAAACATAGATTGGAATATCCCTAGGGTAAGGGGATTGGATGGGGAGGAGATCGTTAAGTGTGTTCAGGAGGGTTTCCTGACACAGCATGTGGACAAGCCTACAAGAGGAGAGGCTATACTTGATCTGATACTGACCAATGAGCCTGGAAGAGTGTCAGATCTCTCAGTGGGAGAGCATCTTGGGGATAGCGATCATAACTCTATCTCCTTTATGCTTGCATTGGAAAAAGAGAGGATCAGGCAAGCTAGGAAAACGTTTATATGGAGTAAGGGGAAATATGAAGACATAAGGCAGCAAATTAGAGGAGTAAATTGGAAGGAGGTATTCTCGGGGAAATCTACTGAAGAGAGGTGGCAGTTTTTCAAGGAATGTCTGTCTAGCGTTCTACAGGACAACGTTCCGAGCAGACAGGGAGGTGTTGGTAGGTTAAAGGAACCGTGGTGCACGAAAGCTGTGCGGGACCTAGTCGAGAAGAAAAGGAAAGCGTACAAAAGGTTCAGAGAACTTGGTAAAGATAGGGATCTAGATGGGTATACGGCTTGTAGGAAGGGACGAAAGAAGGAAATTAGGAGAGCCATAAGGGGTCACGAGAAGGCCTTGGCAGGTAGGATTAAGTAAAACCCTAAGGCTTTCTATAAATATGTGAAGAGTAAAAGGATGAGACGTGAAGGAATAGGGCCTATAAAAGGTGAAGGCGGGAAAATCAGTACGGAACCAATAGAAATGGCAGAGGTGCTTAATGAGTATTTTGCCTCGGTTTTCACAGAGGAGAAGGACATGGGTGGATGTACTGTGGGCTTGCGGTGGACTGAAAAGATTGAGTATGTGAACTTTAACAAAGAGGTTGTGCTGGAATCTTTGAATGGCATCAAGATAGATAAGGCGGCACGGTAGCACAGTGGTTAGCACTGCTGCTTCACAGCTCCAGGGTCCCGGGTTCGATTCCCGGCTCGGGTCACTGTCTGTGTGGAGTTTGCACATTCTCCTCGTGTCTGCGTGGGTTTCCTCCAGGTGCTCCGGTTTCCTCCCACAGTCCAAAGATGTGCGGGTTAGGTTGATTGGCCAGGTTAAAAAAAATTGCCCCTTAGAGTCCTGGGATGTGTAGGTTAGAGGGATTAGCGGGTAAGGTATGTGGGGGTGGGGCCTGGGTGGGATTGTGGTCGGTGCAGACTCGATGGGCCGAATGGCCTCCTTCTGCACTGTAGGGTTTCTATGATTCTATGATAAGTCGCCGGGTCCGGAGGGGATGTACCCCAGGTTACTGTGGGAGGCGAGGGAAGAGATTGCAGAGCCTCTGGCGATGATCTTTGCGTCGTCGATGGAGACGGGAGAGGTGCCGGAGGATTGGAGGATTGCGGATGTGGTTCCTATTTTCAAGAAGGGGAATAGGGATAGCCCAGGAAATTACCGACCGGTGAGTCTAACCTCAGTAGTTGGTAAGCTGATGGAGAAGATCCTGGGGGACAAGATTTATGAGCATTTAGAGAGGTTTAGTATGCTCAAGAATACTCAGCATGGCTTTGTCAAAGGCAGATCGTGCCTTACGAGCCTGGTGGAGTTCTTCGAAAATGTGACTAAACACATTGACGAAGGGAAAGCGTAGATGTGGTTTATATGGATTTTAGCAAGGCGTTCAATAAGGTCCCCCATGCAAGGCTTCTCGAAAAAGTGAGAGGGCATGGGATCCAAGGGGCTGCTGCCCTGTGGATCCAGAACTGGCTTGCCCAAAGGCGGCAGAGAGTGGGTATAGATGGGTCTTTTTCTAATTGGAGTTCGGTCACCAGTGGTGTGCCCCAGGGATCTGTTCTGGGACCCTTGCTGTTTGTCATTTTCATAAATGACCTGGATGAGGAAGTGGAGGGATGGGTTGGTAAGTTTGCCGACGACACGTAGGTTGGTGGGGTTGTGGATAGTCTGGAGGGAAGTCAGAAGTTACAGAGGGACATAGATAGGATGCAAGGCTGGGCGGACCAGTGGCAGATGGACTTCAACCCAAATAAATGCGTAGTCGTCCATTTTGGCAGGTGAAATGGGATGAAGGAGTACAATATAAAGGGAAAGACTCTTAGTACGGTAGAGGATCAGAAGGACCTTGGGGTCCGGGTCCATAGGACTCTAAAATCGGCCCCGCAGGTGGAGGAGCTGGTTAAGGCGGCGTATGGTGTGCTGGCCTTCATCAATCGAGGGATTGAGTTTAGGAGTCCGGGGATAATGATGCAGCTATATAAGACCCTCGTCAGACACCACTTGGAGTACTGTGCTCAGTTCTGGTCGCCTCATTACAGGGAGGATGTGGAAAATATTGAAAGGGTGCAGAGGAGATTTACAAGGATGTTGCCTGGATTGAGTGGCATGCCTTATGAGGATAGGCTGAGGGAGCTCGGTCTTTTCTCCTTGGAAAGACGTAGAATGAGAGGAGACCTAATAGAGGTATATAAGATGTTGAGAGGCATAGATCGGGTGGACTCTCAGAGGCTTTTTCCCAGGGTGGAAATGGCTGCTACGAGAGGACACAGGTTTAAGGTGCTGGGGGGTAGGTACAGGGGAAATGTTAGGGGGAAGTTTTTTACACAGGGTGGTGGGCGAGTGGAATCGGCTGCCGTCAGTGGTGGTGGAGGCAAACTCAATAGGGTCTTTTGTACTCTGGATGAGTACATGGGACTTAATAGGATGGAGGGTTTTAGGTAGGCCTAAAAGGTAGGGATATGTTCGGCACAACTTGTGGGGCCAAAAGGCCTGTTTTGTGCTGTAGTTTTCTATGTTCTATGTTCTATGATAGCCAACTTGATCGAGGTGTACAAGATTATGAGGGGCATGGGCAGAGTGGATAAGGAGCAGCTGTTCCCCTTAGTTGAAGAATCAGTCACGAGAGGACACAAGTTCAAGGTGAGGGATAGGAGGTTTGAGGGGATGTGAGGAAAAAGTTTTTACCTCGTGGTTGGTGACTGTCTGGAATGCGCTGCCTGGAAGGATGTTGGAGGCAGGTTGCCTCAAATCCTTTAAAAAGTACCTGGATGAGCACTCGGCACGCCATAACATTCAAGGCTATGGGCCAAGTGTTTCTCGCATGTCAGTGCAGACTTGATGAGCCGAAGGGCTTCTTCTGCTCTGTATGATTCTAAGGTTGCTGGAACATGGGCGAGGAGGTTGATGTCGTGTGTAGTGGAATTGTGACTGTCTGAGGGAGTGTCTTGGGTGTGCGTGGTGGGGGGATGGGGTTGTTGGCTGACCCAGAGGGAGGTAGCTGGGATTTGGACAATAGAGGAAAGGTCAAGCCTGACCAAGAACAGCAAAAGTTTGATTGTGGGGAAGTCAACGTTATAAGAGAGGAAGTCAAGGATGACTGAGAGAGGGTTGAGGGTCACCAAAAACAGATCAAGAGTGATGGAGGGAGGGTTGAAGATGGTGGAGGGCGAGGATGGTAGCAGGTCGAGGGTGACATTCAGAATGTTGAGGGTGACTGAAAGTATTGAGGTGGCTCTTTGCAACTTCACCTGTTGTGAATCACTCGTGGCCATGGCTTTGCACGGTCTGGCACGGTCCGGCGAGGGAAGGCCCTGGTAGCGGAGGATGTCATGAAGTGAGCTACATATTCTGAGGGGGAGTCTGAGGGTGGATCTCATGATGAAGAGGGTGAGCCATGCACCATGCCAGCTGCAGAAGCTTGTGCACAGGAGGCTTTTGAATGCCAGAAACAAATGGAAGTCTTTTCTTCTGCAAGAATTTAGTGAGCAATGTATAATTCACTCAATGAGTACATCTTCGGCGAACTCACTCCTTCTGGGTATCTCCCACAGATCAACATCAGGGTTGTCTGTACTAATGGGGGTGAGGCATGAATGAGGCCATTCAGAGAGGCTACCATGAGCACAAAGTCCCCATAAAGCTATCATCCAAACAAAATCCAAACCAGGACAACACGTCATACACAAAATGATGCCCGAGCAGCAAAAATACACAATAAGCATTTAATACATAATACCAGCAAAATAAAAAATTCTACATAATCACCGTTGTGAATCCATGTGTGAGCAAGGTGTTTTCATATGTGATGCACCCCCTCACCGCCTGTTGTGCTGGAGACAGACTGCTGACACTTATATCCCTTTGCCTGCAATGAACATAGAACATAGAACAGTACAGCACAGAACAGGCCCTTCGGCCCACGATGTTGTGCCGAGCTTTATCTGAAACCAAGATCAAGCTATCCCACTCCCTATCATCCTGGTGTGCTCCATCTGCCTATCCAATAACCGCTTAAATGTTCCTAAAGTGTCTGACTCCACTATCACTGCAGGCAGTCCATTCCACACCCCAAACACTCTCTGCGTAAAGAACCTACCTCTGATATCCTTCCTATATCTCCCACCATGAACCCTAAAGTTATGCCCCCTTGTAATAGCTCCATCCACCCGAGGAAATCGTCTTTGAACGTTCACTCTATCTATCCCCTTCATCATTTTATAAACCTCTATTAAGTCTCCCCTCAGCCTCCGCTCCAGAGAGAACAGCCCTAGCTCCCTCAACCTTTCCTCATAAGACCTAACCTCCAAACCAGGCAGCATCCTGGTAAATCTCCTCTGCATTCTTTCCAGCGCTTCCACATCCTTCTTCATAGAATCATAGAAACCCTACAGTGCAGAAGGAGGCCATTCGGCCCATCGAGTCTCCACCGACCACAATCCCACCCAGGCGTACCCTCACATATATTTACCCACTAATCCCTCTAACCTACTAATTTTAGGATTCTAAGGGGCAATTTTTAACCTGGCCAATCAACCTAACCTGCACATCTTTGGACTGTGGGAGGAAACCGGAGCGCCCGGAGGAAACCCACGCAGACACGAGGAGAATGTGCAAACTCCACACAGACAGTAACCCGAGCCTCTTATAGTGAGGTGACCAGAACTGCACACAATATTCCAAATGTGGTCTCACCAAGGTCCTGTACAGTTGCAGCATAACCCCACGGCTCTTAAACTCCAACCCCCTGTTAATAAAAGCTAACACACTATAGGCCTTCTTCACAGCTCTATCCACTTGAGTGGCAACCTTTAGAGATCTGTGGATATGGACCCCAAGATCTCTCTGTTCCTCCACGGTCTTCAGAACCCTACCTTTGACCCTGTAATCCACATTTAAATTAGTCCTACCAAAATGAATCACCTCACATTTATCAGGGTTAAACTCCATTTGCCATTTTTCAGCCCAGCTTTGCATCCTATCTATGTCTCTTTGCAGCCTACAACAGCCCTCCACCTCATCCACTACTCCACCAATCTTGGTGTCATCAGCAAATTTACTGATCCACCCTTCAGCTCCCTCCTCTAAGTCATTAATAAAAATCACAAAGAGCAGAGGACCAAGCACTGATCCCTGCGGCACTCCGCTAGCAACCTGCCTCCAATCCGAAAATTTTCCATCCACCACCACCCTCTGTCTTCGATCAGACAGCCAGTTACCTATCCAATCAGCTAACTTTCCCTCTATCCCACACCTCCTCACTTTCATCATAAGCCGACCATGGGGGACCTTATCAAACGCCTTACTAAAATCCATGTATATGACATCAACTGCCCTACCTTCATCAACGCACTTAGTTACCTCCTCAAAAAATTCTATCAAATTTGTGAGGCCAACTTGCCCTTCACGAATCCATGCTGACTATCCCGGATTAATCCGCATCTGTCTAAATGGTCGTAACTCCCATCCCTAAGGACCTTTTCCATCAATTTACCAACCACCGAAGTAAGACTAACCGGTCTATAATTACCAGGGTCATTTCTATTCCCTTTTTTAAACAGAGGAACAACATTCGCCATTCTCCAGTCCTCTGGCACCATCCCCGTGGACAGCGAGGACCCAAAGATCAAAGCCAAAGGCTCTGCAATCTCATCCCTTGCCTCCCAAAGAATCCTAGGATATATTTCATCAGGCCCAGGGGACTTATCGACCTTCAGTTTATTCAAAACTGCCAGGACATCCTCCCTCCGAACATCTATTTCCTCCAGCCTATTAGCCTGTAACACCTTCTCTTCCTTAAAAACATGGCCCCTCCTCCTTGGTGAACACTGAAGAAAAGTATTCATTCATCACCTCGCCTATCTCTACTGACTCCATACACAAGTTCCCACTACTGTCCTTGACCGGCCCTAACCTCACCCTGGTCATTCTTTTATTCCTCACATAAGAGTAAAAAGCCTTGGGGTTTTCCTTGGTCCGACCCGCCAAGGACTTCTCATGTCCCCTCCTAGCTCTCCTAAGCCCCTTTTTCAGCTCGTTCCTTGCTAACTTGTAACCCTCAATCGAGCCATCTGAACCTTGTTTCCTCATCCCTACATAAGCTTCCCTCTTCCTTTTCACAAGACATTCCACCTCTTTCGTGAACCATGGTTCCCTCACTCGGCCATTTCCTCCCTGCCTGACAGGGACATACCTATCAAGGACACCCAGTATTTGTTCCTTGAAAAAGTTCCACTTTTCATTCGTGCCTTTCCCTGACAGTTTCTGTTCCCAACTTCATAGAAAATATCATAGAAACCCTACAGTACAGAAAGAGGCCATTCGGCCCATCGAGTCTGCACAGACCACAATCCCACCCAGGCCCTACCCCTATATCCACCCACTAATCCCTCTAACCTACGCATCTTAGGACACTCAGGGCAATTTTTAGCATGGCCAATCAACCTAACCCGCACATCTTTGGACTGTGGGAGGAAACCGGAGCACCCGGAGGAAACCCACGCAGACACGAGGAGAATGTGCAAACTCCACACAGACAGTGACCCAAGCCAGGAATCAAACCCAAGCCCCTGGAGCTGTGAAGCAGCAGTGCTAACCACTGTGCTACCGTGCCACCCCTCTGGAAACCCTGCCACATTTACACAAACCTCATGCTGAATGCCCCCTAATTCTTGCCTAATCGCATCTTAATTACCTCTCCCCCAATTGTAAACCTTGCCCTGCCGTACGGCCTGATCCCTCTCCATTGCAATAACAAAAGACACCGAATTGTGGTCACTATCTCCAAAGTGCTCTCCCACAACCAAATCTAACACTTGGCCCGGTTCATTTCCCAGTACCAAATCCAATGTGGCCTCACCTCTTGTCGGCCTATCCACACACTGTTGTGGCAACAGTTTTGGCAACGTCCTCTGCTTTCCTGAGCCTGTGAGAGTCTGAGTGTTGAGAATTTCCAGCCAGTAACAAGAGTCTCCTCTATTTCTGTGGCACTCTTAGGCACTGGTGTCAATAGAAAATGGGTGCAGGCGAGATTGTCTCCATCATGAGTTTCCTGGGCGGTGCCCCTCAATGACATTTGATTTCCTGAGAGGAATCAGGACCTGGATGCAACCCCAGGGGCCTTTTCCCCATCTCGCTCTGATTCTGGGCACCAGAGTTCAGAGACAAGGTTGCCCCTCCAAGACAGTCACCAATCTCTTGATGCATTGGGAGGAGCATTCATGGCCTAGATGGACTCTGCTACTGTCTGTGTCAGTGTGTACAACCCCTCTGGAAACCCTGCCACATTTACACAAACCTCATGCTGAATGTCCAGCATCTGCTGCCTGACAGACAACTCCAGAGGCTCATCGTCCGCCTGGGGCTCAGCATCCAGCTGGGTGCTAGAGGCCACCTCCATCTCCATATCTGACAGTGGGTTTGGTGACTCTGATGTACTCACAACAGTGTGTGGATCCCTTACAACCAAATCACGCACATCCACTGAGGTGCATGTCTCTGCACTGTTGCTATGTGTAGAGGAAGGATGTGACGGTGCATGTACTGAGGTTTCCTCCTCCTCCTCAGAGATTAATATTGGGTTGGTGAGTTAGGTGGATTGGCTATGCTAAATTGCCCCTTAGTGTCCCAAGATGTGTAGGTTAGGGGGATTAATGGGGTCAGTACATGGGGTTACAGGGATAGAGCAGTGAGTGGGTCTGAATAAGATGCTCTGTCGGAGAGTCGGTGCAGACGCGATGAGCTGAATAGCTTCCAGCACTAAGGATTCTATGTAAACAAACACAGATTATGAAAGGCACCATTATCTTTTGAGATGACTTCAGAGATACACGCTTCCTACATGCACACACACATTCTCACCACTGGAAAATGGTAACCAGGGTTTAAACTACAGCCCCTTCAAGATTGAGACACACATTCCACCTGCTTCAAGCCACCAAAGTCACGTGCATTAATGCTTCCTCCATGCTCCCTTCCCAATTTACAATCACCCCCATTCAGCACAATCTTTCTGGGCTATGTGCTTTTGGAATTGTATCACCATGGGACTGTCCTCTGACCTCTCCACAGCCAATGGTTCTGCAGTGTAGATGGCTAGATGGTTGTGTTTCCATTGGGTGGCTGCTAATTGGTCGAGATACGCTACGATATGATGTGTGTGTTGTCCTGGTTTGGATTTTGATTGGGTGATAGCTACGAGGTGATTCGTGAGTGATTTGCTTACCCCTTTCCAGATTCCCCAATCAATTCACCAATCAGTCCTGGAAAAGTCAGATTATAACAGCCATTAGGTGTGATTTTCCATGCAATCTGCCACGTGTTTCGTGGCAGCAGAGACGGCCCACCATTGGCCAGCGGTAGGATCTACTGATCCCGCCATTGCCAACAGGGTTTCCCATTGAATACACCCCTCGCCACCGTGAAACCCGCAGTGGGAATACACCGTCAATGGGACCTGAAGATTCCACTGGAGTGAACAATCAAAAATTCCAACAATTCAAAGAACAAAGAAAATTACAGCACAGGAACAGGCCCTTCGGCCCTCCAAGCCTGCACTGATCATGCTGCCCGACTTAACTAAAACCCCTACGCTTCCGGAGACCATGTCCCTCTATTCCCATCTCATTCATGTACTTGTCAAGACCGTATCCGCTTCCACTACCTTCCCCCGACAACGAGTTCCAGGCACCCACCACTCTCTGTGTAAAACATCTGCCTCGTACATTTCTTTTAAAACTTGTCCCTCGCACCTTAAACCAATGCCCCCTCGTAATTGATTCTTCCACCCTGAGAAAAAGCTTCTGACTATCCACTCTGTCCATGCCCCTCATAACCTTGTAGACTTCTATCAGGTCTCCCCACAACCTCCGTCGCTCCAGTGAGAACAAACCAAGTTTCTCCAACCTCTCCTCATAGCTAATGCCCTCCATACCAGGCAACATCCTGGTAAATCTTTTCTGTACCCTCTCCAAAGCCTCCACATCCTTCTGGTAGTGTGGCGACCAGAATTGAACACTATATTCCAAGTGCAGCCTCACTAAGGTTCTATAAAGCGTCAACATGATTTGCCAATTTTTAAACTCAATACCCCGGCTGATGAAGGCAAGCATGCCGTATGCCTTCTTGACTACCTTCTCCACCTGCATTGCCACTTTCAGTGACCTGTGTACCTGTACACCCAGATCCCTTTGCCTATCAATACTCCTAAGGGTTCTGCCATTTACTGTATATTTCCTATCTGTATTAGACCTTCCAAAATGCATTACCTCACATTTGTCCGGATTAAACTCCATCTGCCATCTCTCCTCCCAAGTCTCCAACTGATCTATATCCTGCTGTATCTTTTGATGGTCCTCATCGCTATCCGCAAATCCACCAACCTTTGTGTCGTCCGCAAACTTACTAATCAATCCAGTTACATTTTCCTCCAAATCATTTATATATATTTGTATGTAGCATGGGTCATTAAAGTTAAGAGCAACAAAAATATAATGCAGTGTTAGTTTATATGATCCCAATAGGTGATCCCACTGCAGTTATTAAATACACCAGAGACTAGAAATTTGATTTTAACAGCATCATACAATATTGGCGGCAAGGTAGCACAGTGGTTAGCACTGCTGCTTCACAGCTCCAGGGACCTGGGTTCGATTCCCGGCTTGGGTCACTGTCTGTGTGGAGTTTGCACATTCTCCTCGTGTCTGCGTGGGTTTCCTCCGGCTGCTCCGGTTTCCTCCCACATTCCAAAGATGGGCGGGTTAGGTTGATTGGCCATGCTAAAAAATTGCCCCCGAGTGTCCTGAGATGCATAGGTTAGAGAGATTAGTGGGTAAAATATGTAGGGATATGGGGATAGGGCCTGGGTGGGATTGTGGTCGGTGCAGACTCAATGGGCCGAATGGCCTCTTTCTGTACTGTAGGGTTTCTATGATTCTATTATTAATTTGACAGGAAAATATCTAATGAGTTATTTGTAACACTGTGCAAAAATAACACTGATTTTGGTGGCTGCCTCAGCCCTCACTAACATGTTCTGCACATTGCACCCTGTAGGAAAAGGTGACAGTAAATTCATATCTGGGGAAAAATTCAATAAACTGAGAAAAAGTATTTCCATTCTGTAGAAGTAAAGACTTTCTCTTATCTGAGTGATATTATTCAATATAATTATTTCATACAAGGGTTTATTTCATCAGTGACCTCACAGGGTAGAAAGATCCAATAACTCCTGAGCAACAAAATGTAGTCATGTGTGACACAACTTTTAGGAGGCCAAATACTGGATGGTTCAGAATTGTATCTGTGTTTTCTTGATCAGCAAAACAGCTGATGGCTGCTTCTCAGTATGATATATTTTCAATATCTACTATGCAACACAACTTTATCACAATGTGACAGCATGGTGGCACTGTGGTTAGCACTGCTGTCTCACAGCGCCAGGGACCCAGATTCGATTCCCAACTTGGGTCACTGTCTATGCAGAGTCTGCATGTTCTCCCCGTGTCTGCATGGGTTTCCTCCAGGTGTTCCGATTTCCTCCCACAATCCGAAAGACTTGCTGGTTAGGTGCATTGGCCATGCTAAATTCTCCCCCTCAGTGTACCCAAACTGGCATCAGAGTGTGGCGACTAGGGGATTTTCACAGTAATTTCATTGTAGTGTTACTGTAAGCTTACTTGCGACACAAATAAATAACGTTTAATACTTTAAAACAATATTTCAATACCTCAAAAACCCATAACAAGCACCAAGAGAGAGTGGGATAATAGGCAAGTGGACAAAAGGAAAATATTGAAGTCAATGGAAAAGCCTCTTGAGAATCATGTGCAGTGTAAAACAGATTACTAATTCATATGAGCCCACTACACACTCCTATCCTATCAATTTCATCCCACAAATCCTGCTCACTGTAAATTTCATTGAGCAACAAACTCATTGATACTATCCTTTGCAAGATAGTTATGGATGATAAAGACCATCTAACCCGACTCACCTCATCTATCAAAATGTCATGGTAGGACCAGGTGTAGGCCATTCAGCCCCTCAAGCCTGCTTTATGTTTTGATAACTTCACCTGCATTATATCAGAGAGCACTACAAATTAAAAGTACTTAAGTGACTGTAAAGCAATTTGGGGCATCATGAAAGGTGTTGTACAAATGTAGTTTTTGTCTTTCTTTCATTATATCTGTGTGCAGTTAGCAGAGTGACTGTAGTAATGGAGAAATTAGAGACTCAATGCTGATTCTGTAATGATAATTAATCACAGAACAATCAACTGATGTTAAGAAAGTGGCTACAAGGAAATCACTTCATTACTAAACAATTCAACTCTGTAGCTATTACAGTTTTACCATTCTGAGTTCTCTGGCACCAACCCACAATCACAAATGGCATCTGTTCCTTTTACACTAATGACACCATCTCCAGGATTTGTCAATCAGGCATCTAGCAGCAGCTCAGGAAAAATGTATTTTGAATTGTTGATCTGAACTTCTCAGAGAAGAATAATACATGGTAGAAAAACTCAATAAGTGAATGCTCCCCCTTTCCCCAGAAGCTGTCATACAAATTGTGTTTTACATTGTGTATTTATAACATGTCTGGGGTGAACTGAGGATGATGTAAAGATTTGTAAAACCTTTCTTTAAGCAGTCAGCTCGTGACAAAGACTTTGTAAGAGTAATAGAGTGGGTGACAGTGAGTCACACTGTTTTGCATCAATCCTGGTTTTTAGTTTCTTACACTTATTCTGATAAGGTCAGGGAGAGAAATCATGGGCCCTGATGTTTCTCCCGTTTTCAGGCCCCTTATCTGCACTCCCCCAACTCTTTATATCACTCCCCTCACATTATTTGGGCCCCAAAGTTGGGAACCATTGTCACAGTGATGTCAAACTGTTTCGTGTAGTTTTAGAAAAACTTCTTGGCTTTTGTACTCTATGGGCCTCGCTCATCCCAAAACCGTAAAATCCTGCCCAAGGTCAACAGACATTTCGTAGTGGGTGGGGCGGTAAAATTCCGGCCTATATATCTATTTATAAAGCCCTAAAGAACCTAAAGTTTCAGTATTATACAATTTACAGCGACAGCTGTACAGACAATTGCACACAACCTGGTTTATTCATATTATTCAATCAGCTCTGCTTCTTTGAACCTGGCCCTATGTAACATCCAAAAGGCTTGAACCTCACAAGCATCTCAAACAACAGTCCCACGTACATTCGACTGACGCATGAGTTCTGGTTTCACTTCTCGTTCATTAATCAGGAAAATTAATCTTGACCCCTGGGAACTCTACTGCAAACCATCCTCCAGTCTAAAAAACATCCATTACCCAATCCTGTGTTTCCTGTCCGTCAGCCAATTTTGCCTCCAGGTTTGCTAATATCCCTTTAATTCCATGAGTTATAACTTCACTCACAAATCCTTGGTGCAGCATTATAGCAAATACCTTTTGTAAGTCCATGCACACCCCACACTGGCAGCATTGCCCTCATCAACCGTCTCTGTTATCACATCAAAAAACTCCGGCAAGTTAGTTAAATATGATTCTGCTTCTGCCTCAGTTGTGACTGCATCACAGACGAGTTTCTGTATTCGACCAACATTTATATACTTGGTGCAGGCTAAACCAGACATGACCTGCTGGCCTGAAACCCTGAAAATAGAAACTTTTATATGGAAATAATCTGAAGATGGCTCTTGAAGATTTCAAGTGATGGGGCTGTGACTATTTCCTTTATGGTATTTGCTACCAAATAAACCTGTTGGACTTTAACCTGGTGTTGTGAGACTTCTTACTGTGCTTACCCCAGTCCAACGCCGGCATCTCCACATCATGACTATTTCCTTTGACAGCTTGTTACACTGTGGAATTGCCTTTAACAAATCCATACTTGCTTGCCTTCATTCATAGAATCATAGAAACCCTACAGTACAGAAAGAGGCCGTTCGGCCCATCAAGTCTGCACCGACCACAATCCCACCCAGCCCCTACCCCCATATCCCTACATATTTTATCCGCTAATCCCTCTAACCTACACATCCCCGGACACTAAGGGGCAATTTTAGCATGGCCAATCAACCTAACCCGCACATCTTTGGACTTAAATTAATCCACTTTTGCCCAAGTGACTATTAATTTTGTCTCAAATTATTGTTTCTTTTGCTTCCATATATATGCAACCAAACAGACAGGAAAAAATCCCTACACGGTATTTAACCTTTTCTGTTCCACCTATTACCATATGGATTTGTAAAAAGTTACCTTTTTCTTTCAATTGCTTTCAAAGTTGAAAAGTAAGTTTTTCTTAATAGGGTTGTCAATGAAGCAGTTAAAAAATAAATTGTGATTAATCTTGTTATTAAAATACTTACCTCAGTTAATCATGCTTTAAATTGCATATTTAATTGATACAATTACTGCAGTCATCTCTTTCAAGTTTTCTTCATGTACATTTTTTATGCAAGAACAGAAACCCTTTAAATTAATGCAAAATTATTACAAATTGCCAGTAAATAAAGAAATTACAGGAAAATTATCACATTATAAAAATGAAAATGAAGCTGTTAAATTATAGCATTACTTTGACCCAATACACTGAATGAAGCAAATGTATGTTAAGGAATTGAGTTACAACACAGATCAGCAATTTTTAAAAAACATGCCCAAAACCTCCAGTCTCTGGATTATCAGACCAAAGAAGTGTCCCACAAGATGCGCTGGGGGATCTTCAAATGCACTGACTATGCAGGACTTCCGATAAGCCATTCCCTGCATTCAGAACTCTCAAGAAGTTGCAAACTCTGAGTTTGAGTCTAAGACTTCAGATGGTTTCAGCTTACTTACCTGAATAGTTACCAAGGAAAAATTAGAAAGATTAAAACCAGCTCTAACTTCTGGGTAACCTTGTGCACCCTATCAAATCTCCCCTCAATTTCCTTTGCTCCAAGAAGAACAACCCCAGCCTTTCCAACCTAACCATGTAACTAAATCCCTTTTTATGTCCCACTGCTGCAACTTACCGAGTCTGCTTCAACAACACTATTAGAGGGGTTTTGGGGTAACCTGGGAATAAAAAACTAATAGACTAGAATAGATTAATTCACTTACTATAGTATAGAAAAAGCACAAAGTACCTCGAGTTACAAAGGTACATATTTAAATTCTCTAACAGTGGTTATATGTGTTTCTATGCAATCAGTACTTTAGTAACTCCAGGTACTTTGTGTTTTTTCTATTCTATATGCACTCTAAATTAATCTATTCTAGTCTATTAGTCTTTTAGTCTCAGGTTACCCCAAAATCCCCTCTAACGAATGCCCATGGCCTCTAGCATCTAGAACAGCAGCAAGGGGGTGACACCACCTCTAAATTCCATTCCACATCACACACCATCCTTACTCGGAAATTGAACATTGTGCCTTTATTGTCGCTGAGTCCTGGAACTCCTTATCCAATGGCATTATGAAAGAATCCTCATTGCATGGACCATAGTCGTTTTAAGAAGACAGCTCATTACCATCTAGAATCATAGAATCATAGAAACCCTACAGTGCGGAAAGAGGCCATTCGGCCCATCAAGTCTGCACCGACCACAATCCCATCCAGGCCCTGCCCCATATCCCTACACATTTACCCGCTAATCCCTCTAACCTACGCATCTCAGGACACTAAGGGGCAATTTTAGCATGGCCAATCAACCTAACCCGCACATCTTTGGACTATATTAACTGAATTATTCTATTCTAGTCTATTAGTTTTTTATTCCCAGGTTACCCCAAAACCCCTCTAATAGGGTGGCATGGTAGCACAGTGATTAGCACTGCTGCTTCACAGCTCCAGGGACCTGGGTTCGATTCCCGGCTTGAGTCACTGTCTGTGTGGAGTTTGCACATTCCCCTTGTGTCTGTGTGGGTTTCCTCCGGGTGCTCCGGTTTCCTCCCACAGTCCAAAGATGTGCGGGTTAGGTTGATTGGCCATGCTAAAATTGCCCCTTAGTTTCCTGAGATGCGTAGGTTAGAGGGATTAGCGGGTAAATGTGTAGGGATATGGGGATAGGGTCTGGGTGGGGTTGTGGTCGGTGCAGACTCGATGGGCCAGATGGCCGCTTTCTGCCCTGTAGGGTTTCTATGATTCTATCTACTGAAGGACAATTAGGAATGAACAATAAATGTTGACTTTGCTAGCGAAACCCACATCCCATGAATAAATAAATGTTTAAAAAAAGCACATCTTCAAATCTGTCTACAGTCTCGCTCTTCCTATCTTCCTGATCTACTCCAGCTCTACATCCCTGAGCTCACTTTCCAACCCTCCAACATCAACCTCCAGCTTCCCATCTCTTTTCTCTACTTCACTGTGGATAGTCACTCCGATATCAACTTGTTCTTTGCTCAGCATCTCTGCCAATTCTCCCCCTGCCTTCCTAAACTCCCAAACCCTCTTCTTCTACAATGCACTCCCCACTGTCTAATCCTCCTACTGCTCTTTCCATCCTTCCACCCACTCCTCTGGCTTACAGTCCACTTGTTATTCACTACTGTGTGAATTGCTATAATACTTTCTTTGGAATGATAGAGATGTAAGAAATTGTTCGAAGTGATCCCACCATTTTCTGATTATTCTCTTACTTCCATTTATCATTTTTATAAACATGAAGCCGTTTACTGTGTTAAGATTACAAAATAAATATATACATTGTTATTGTTTATATTGACTCCCCACTGAATTCCATGTTTTAGCAAATTTGCTATCCTTTCAAGTTTGTTCCCGATTCCATCTTTGCCATGAACGTTCCATGTAGTAAGGCATTTTGAAAATGACCTTCCAATTTTCACTCTTAAAGCATTAACTTGTTTCTCTTTACTGTGTAAACAAGTACATGTCTTCTGATTTTAACAATTACCACAATTTGATATTTTTCTTTTTATTTGGAATGTTTAGCACAAATTGTTAATTGCCACTTTAATAACTGTGACATCAAACTTGAAACAGTATCAAACTCTATCTCCACTGGCTGTTACAATGGTACTCACATCCCACAATGGTGTAATTAGTTTCTCAAAATTTCTGTTCCACAGCAGTTTCTGTTGATGCTGTATAGACAGAAACATCTCCCAATTGATTGGTGGACTACTGGCAATTTATATATAGATATAAGCTGGAGAACTGATTTAGCCATTCACCACCAGATCTGGGTGGAGTGCTCACTATTCCAGGATCATCCTGGAATGTAAAGATAACCACCACTTTCTTTACTATTAATCTTCTTCTTAAACAACCCTTCTCTTACCTACACCTTCACTTCCAAAAATAACTACCAGAAGCTTGTGGACTTATTTGTCATTGAGATCGAGGCCGTTTGATCAGTTGCTTTCACTAGACAACTGTATCAAACCTCCACCAAAATTACCCCTGCCCAAGCCCTCAACTTGCATCTTTCTCCAGCCTCTCTCTTTTCTCCCCTCATATCCTCTCTGAGCTCACCCTGTCAGAGTCCTACCCCGCTACCTTGACCCCATTCCCATGAAACTACTGACCACTTAACTTCCTGTCCAGGTCCCCATCATAGCCAATAATGTTCATTATTCTCTCTTCAGTAATTGTTCCTCTCTCACTTAAATATATCATCATCATGTCTCTCCTCACAAAACATATCGTTGACCTCCAGCATCCTTAAAAATTACTTTCCGCTCCAAACTCCTTGAATGTGTTGTTTCCTCTCAAAGCAATGCCCACCTTTCCTAGAATTCCATGTTTGAATCACTCCAATCAGATATCTGCCCTTGCCACAGTACTGAAATGGCTCTTGTAAAAATGACAAAGACGTCCTTTGGGACTGTGACAGTGGTAAACTTTACCTCCCTGTCCGTCTCAATCCATTTGACATGATTGAGCACATATCCTCCTCTAAAACCTCTCTATCATCGGCTAGCTGGTTGACACTGCACTTACCTGATTTCAGTCTACAGTCGCCAGGGTATCACTTGCAATGGTTTCCCTTTTCACTTGTAACATTACTGTTGTCTCCCAAGAATTTATTCTTGTCCCCTCCTAAGTCTCAACTCTATGTAAGGTAATGCTATCATTCAAGACCAAAGTCTAATTTTCCACATGTACATTGACAACGCTAATCCCTATCGCTATCTTTGGCCAACCAAATAAACTAAATCAAATTAACTAAGGGACAAATTAAAAGGAGCAGCTCCCAAAAGGAGGAGAACTGCCCAAAACAAAGGACAAAGTAGAGAGGAAACTTAAAACATCAAATCAAAATGTGATTAAAGGGGTCGATGATGCACCCCAGTCCCTGCGGTGCCCAGTGGGCATGGGACATTAATCTCAGACGGACATATTTTACACAGAGGGTGGTGGGGGCCTGGAATGCGCTGCCAGGCAAGGTGGTGGAGGCGGAAACACTGGGAACATTTAAGACTTATCTAGACAGCCATATGAACGGAGTGGAAATGGA
The DNA here is from genome assembly GCF_964213995.1 of Mustelus asterias. Taxonomy (NCBI): domain Eukaryota; kingdom Metazoa; phylum Chordata; class Chondrichthyes; order Carcharhiniformes; family Triakidae; genus Mustelus; species Mustelus asterias. The sequence goes on along the minus strand of NC_135815.1, from coordinate 62,299,583 downwards.
GGGATACAAAAGAATGGTCTAGTTTGGACCAGGGAGCGGCGCGGGCTTGGAGGGCCGAAGGGCCTGTTCCTGTGCTGTATTGTTCTTTGTTCTTTGCTCTACCTCCCCACTACTTTTCTTGATTCCTCCAATCTTACTAAATTATCAGAATGTTTATCCAACATCCAGCACTTGATGAGGAGTAAATTGCTCTAATTAAATATTGGGAAGACTGAAAACATGGGTTTTAGTCCTCACTTCAAATTCTGTTCCTTAACTATCAAGTCCATCCCTCTACCCTAACAACTTCTGACTCTGAACTGGAAGACTGTTTGGAACCATACTGGATGCCAAGATGAGCTTCCTACTGCATATCTACAACATTACTAAGAACTCAGACCTCCCTATCTCCTCCTCCTATTCCCTTACTGACTTCACCCCAGTCTCAGCTTATCTGAGGCTTAAACTCTCATTCATACTGTTGTTATCTTTAACCTCAACTATTCCAGCACACTCCAAGCTGGTCTACCACATTCTGTATAATAGAAGTAATCCAAAACTCAGCTGTCTCATTCTCCTTACTCATGCCAAATTCCGTTCACATCACCAAAATTCCCTCTAAATTCTTTGGACTGCATGGGTGAATTTTTAAATGTGTATGCTTTTGAAATTATTTTGCACGGCAACTTGAAGAGGTTGATTTCTACCTGCACAGAGACTTTCAGGTTGCTTACAAGGAATGTTGGGCAGTATTTTTCCCAAGAAAATGACTAAATGTCATAATGGCGAAAAAGCCAGAGCAATCTGGCATAGTGACTGATTTTGTTTCATAATGCTCCTCCGAAGTGTCTTGAGACATTTTATTATAGTAAAGGCACTGCAGTTGCTTTATTGTTGATGAAACAGTTCTATTGAAAGGAAACTTTAAAGTAATCAACCCTTTTTTTAATTCATTCATGGTACATGGGTGTCACTGCCCGGCCAGCATTTATTGCCCATCCTCAAAAGGGATCACAAAGGTTGGAGAACCTTTCATACTCTCGGATTCTCCAATACACTGGTGAAAAGTGATCATGGTGAACATGAGGAACTTTTTCATTCTCCAAGATATTCAGAGAGAGATAGAGAAATAAATGTTCCAACTCCAAAAAGCCAATGAGGGTGAATGTTGGAGAGGACCGTCAAGATGTAAAGATTGTCTCAAAGTCCTCCAGGGTCATTCTGGTGATTGTCCCTTTAAGGGCAACACAGCAGAGTAAGGGTCACATGACCTGTGTGACCAAGTGGGACTCGGTGTGGAATCATTGCATGGTGAGAGGCGCTCCAACACAAGGAGACATTTTGGGAGCGAGCTACAGTCATGAGACTGCTGTACAATTCTTATGAATAAATATATTTTGTATTAACTAATGAGGTCTGTGAAAATAGGTCTTTACAGTCATCGTCCAGTCCAGAGCCCTTTCCATGGACCAAGATCAGACATGCTAAAGTTTTTTCTTCAAAAAGGACATACAAGAGCTCCATGAATAGCTGCCTGAAGGAAGATGATGACTTGCCATCCTTCCAGTCTAGCAATCACCAAGGGTCAGCAACTGCTTTTAGTCGGGCTGTATCACAAACAGCACAGACTCCCAGACCTTTGTGTCCTCTATCTCAGAATTTTTTGAGGCAGCAAGTGGTTGAATCTGGTGACCCTCTAACTCTGAATGACCTGACAATGGGGGCTGCCTGGTTCTTCAAGATGAGTAAAACTCCCAGAAGTGACAGTTTACTGGTCACGTTGTATTCTATAAATCAGCCGAGACCACCTGGAAGTATACAAGAGTACGCATCTAGCAATCAGCACATCCAAATCCACAAGGAGCATTCTCATCTTCATCTACCAATGGAAAGTGGAGAGGGACGAAACCTGAAATTAGGAACTCATTTAACTGCTTAACGTCGATTTTAAAATCGTAACCAAAGTTATTGCCGATCAGGTTGTGTCTGCTCTGGAGTTGATGATCTATCCTGAGCAGATCTAAACAATATCCAACAGAAAGACCACTTAAAACTTCACAGTGCTCTACAATATGCTTGTCTACATATAGGGCAATTGTCAAATACCTGTGTAGTCAGCTTGGATCAGAAAAAGGTATTTTCCAAAATGAGGTTTATAGAATCCCTACAGTGCAGAAGGAAGCTATTCGGCCCATCAAGCCTGCATCGATAACAATTCCACCCAGACCCTATCCTTGCAACCCCACATATTTACCCTGCTAGTCCCCCTGACACTAAGGGGCAATTTAGCATGGCCAATCAACCTAACCTGCACATCTTTGGACTGTGGGAGGAAACCGGAGCACCCAACGAAACCTGCACAGACACAAGGAGAATGTGCAAACTCCAAACAGACAGTGAGCTGAGGCCAGAATTGAACCCGGATCCCTGGCGCTGAGGCTGCAGTGCTAACCACTGTACCACCATGCCGTTGGGAAGGGAATCTGAAATTGGGATCAACTGCTCAACATAGGCATCAGTCACACAGTTTCAATCCTTAGGTGGGAATCAGACAGCTTTCCAATCAAATCTTTGCATTATTGAACCTTTTGCTGAGTCCATCAGGAAGGATGCAGTTATCAGAATATTTCAGGCAGCAAAGGCACTCATGTCAAGGCCTCCCTGTACAGGGGCAATATCATTGTCTTCTGCTCAGATCAACTTGGCTCACAGACTAATAAACATCTGTGACCAGTTTGTTCTGGTCTCAGAAGCCAAGTTAAATCATGGCGAAATTGAGGTCATATTCTTTAGAAACTGGAATGATTGATCATCTTCATCATGATTGTCACCTTCGTGTGCATTTGCATCAACTGCATAGAGGTTTACAGCATGGAAACAGGCCCTTCAGTCCAACTTGTCCATGTCGCCCTTTTTTTAAACCACTAAGCTAGTTCCAATTGTCCACATTTAGCCCATATCCCTCTATACCCATCTTACCCATGTAACTGTCTAAATGCTTTTTAAAAGACAAAATTGTACCCGCCTCTACTACTACCTCTGACAGCTTGTTCCAGACACTCACCACCCTGTGTGTGAAACAATTGCCCCTCTGGACCCTTTTGTATCTCTCCCCTCACACCTTAAACCTATGACCTGCAGTTTTAGACTCACCTACCTTTGGGAAAAGATGTTGACTATCTAGCTGACCTCATTATTTTGCAGACCTCTGTAAGATCACCCCTAAGTCTCCTACGCTCCAGGGAAAAAAGTCCCAGTCTAACCAGCCTCTCCTTATAACTCAAACCATCAAGTCCCAATAGCATCCTATTAAATCTTTTCTGCACTCATTCTACTTTAATAATATCCTTTGGGTGACCAGAACTGTACACAGCATTCCAAATGTGGTCTTACCAATGTCTTGTACAACTTCAACAAGATGTCCCAACTCCTGTATTCACTGTTCTGACCAATGAAACCAAGCATGTCAAATGCCTTCTTCACCACTCTGTCCACCTGTGACTCCACTTTCAAGGAATTATGAATCTGTATGCCTAGATCACTTTGTTCTATAACTCTCCCCAACACCCTACCATTAACCAGTTTCTAAGGGGGCGGCACGGTGGCACAGTGGTTAGCACTGCTACCTCACAGCGCCAGGGACCCAGGTTCAATTCTGGCCTCGGGTCACTGTCTCTGTGGAACTTGTACATTCTCCCTGTGTCTGTGTGGGTTTCCTCCAGGTGCTCCGGTTTCCTTCCACAGTCCAAAGATGTGCAGGTTAGGTGGATTGGCCATGCTAAATTGACCCTAATGTCAGGGGGATTAGCTAGGGAAACTATGTGGGGTTACAGGAATAGGGTCTGGGTGGGATTGTGTTCGGTGCGGACCTGATGGGCCAAATGGCCTCCTTCTGCACTGTAGCATTCTATGATTGTATGATTGTATGATTGTAAGTAAGTCCTGCCCTGGTCCGATCTACCAAAATGCATCACCTCACATTTATCGAAATTAAACTCAATCTGCCATTCATCAGCCCACTGGCCCAATTGATCAAGATCCCGTTGCAATCCTAGATAGCCTTCTTCACTGTCCACTATGCCACCAATCTTGGTGTCAACTGCAAACTTACTAACCATGCCTCCTAAATTCTCATCCAAATCATTAATATAAATGACAAATAACAGTGGAACAAGCACCGATCCCTGAGGCACACCGCTGGTCACAGGCCTCCAGTTTGAAAAACAACCCTCTACAACTGTATGTGGAACCTCAGTATGGTAACATCATGTACCATTTTTGTCCCTAACATTGCAAAGGATGGTCATCTTGAAGCAAAGTTTGTACACTGATCTCTCAAAGGATTGGCTACTACCAAGTTTAGTAACTAAGATCCATATAGCCTCACCCATGTATATAGCCAGCTTGACTGCAATGATTTTTAATCTCATGGGTTGGACCCCTCTCTGTAGGTATCAATAAGTTTGCTCTCTGGTGGAGGCTCCTGTGTCTACCTCCATTTTGAGTGGATGTCTGTTAACCATCAATATTATTGAGATGAGGTTACTTTGCCCAGCTTAATATTCAACTTATATACATTTGGTCCTCTTTCAGAATTACTGTCATACTGTTCACTGGAGAGGGAATCTTGACCCTGTTGACACTGGGCTGGCCCTCCCTGACCCTACATTTGCTTCTTACATGCCCCTTTCTGCCACTTGTGTAACACACAGCTTCCTTGAACCGACATTGGTTCAAGATGTGGATTCCCCCACACTGATAGCAGTCTTCACAAATCTTGTTTTGTTGACTGAATCTCTAATATCTCTGCACACTCTCAGGCTCTGCATTTTGTCAAATCCATCTTTGGCACTGCTGTCACTAACAGCTGCCCTCCAAACTTGCTGGACCTCACTGCCTTGCATGTCTCCCTTTTCTGCACTTTCCATAGCAAAGGAAATTTCTCACACCACCTTTAGGGTTATTTCTGCCTCTGCCAACAGTTTTTGTAAATGTGGGCTAAAGAGAGACCGAAGTGTTTTTTTGTCCTGGATTATCCCAAGCAGCTTTCTAATGCTGGACTCTGCTCTATGCCCTATTCTCAGTGTTACAAACTGAGATCAAATATCAACTGTTTCTGGAAGACTATCAACTCTTTGAAAGATGCTATTTGGCTTTCTCGTCCAAGGTGTTGTCCTTCACCAAGTGTTGCAGACTGGAGCATTCCAAGCTTCCAGACTATAGGCTGAAGGATGCAATGAAGTTGTGAATAAGTTAATAGGGTAGTTAAGAAGGCATATGGGACACTTATTTTTATCAGTTGTGGTGTAGAGTGTAAGAGCAAGGAGGTAAGGTTGGAGTTGTGCTGAGCATTGGCTGGCCAAAGCTGGAGTACTGTGTGCAGTTCTGGTCACCTCACTATAGGAAGGATGTGATAGCATTAGAGGGGGTACAGAGGAGGTTCACCAGGATGTTGCCTGGGCTGGAGCATTTGAGCTATAAAGAGAGATTGGACAGGCCTGGATTTCTTTTTAGAGCAGAGAAGGCTGAGGGGGAACAGGATTTGAGGTGTAAAAGTTTATGAGTGGTATGGACAGGGTGAATAGGAAGTAACTGTTCTCTTTGCTTGGGGGGTGTCAATCATGAGGGAGCATAGTTTTAGGATAAGGGGCAGGAGATTCAGAGGGGATTTGAGAAAAACAATTCTCTCAGGAGGGAGGTGGAAAGCTGGAATGCATTGCCTGGGAAGGTAGCATAGGCCGGAAACCTTACAACCTTCAAAAACTATTTGGATGAGCACCTGAAATATTCAAAAATATGGGACAAGTGCGGGCAAAATGGATTAGCTGGTAAATAGCATGCTTTTAGTGGTAGATATTGTCGATGCAGACTCGATGGGCCGAAGGGCCTTTTCTGTGCTGTATGACTGCAGATCAATGGAACCCGTGCTGACTCAAAAATGAAAGATCACAGTGGAGAGCCCTTCAGCCATTGTACACAAGGGGCTGAAACCAGTGTAAAATACATTGATCCGAATGTTAAGAATAATGCTTATTTAGTGTTTGTTTTGGAAATATAGGGTGGGGTTCTCCGGCCCCGCTTGCCTGAAAACCAGAGATTCCCGCCTGACTTCAATGGACCTTTACATGGTCTGTCCCCCGCCCGCCTGCTAGAATTCCAGTGGGCAAATTCCATCCATAATCTATTAATAATTATATATAATTTATACCATCTGTAGTTGCGGCATTTAGATTGAACAGTTTGTATTTTTGCACATTTTATGAATAAAGTATGTTTTTTTAAATAATCTGTTTAATCAGTTTAATATCTCTTAAACTTATACTCTCTAAGTTGAATTGATTTTGTAACAGGGGCTTGCTTTGTCCCTCCACATATCCAAATAGTAGCACAATGCCTCGGAGGATGGGTAAATTCTTAAAATTAAAATCAGTTTTTTTGAGTGTATTATTATTAAGAATGATGATAATGCAGCAGCTGCAGACAGGGAAATCTCTGCCTTCTGTGTTGGTTCACTGTCATTCCTGTTCTTCCCTTTCCCTCCTGCATTACTGCTTGGAACTGAGAGATGGCAATCTTGTGTCATTTCACAGCAATCGGCATTCAAGCTTACTCACAGCACCATAATGCTGTGTGGGGTGGACAGAGTTAGAAACATAGAAAAAATACAGCACAAACAGGCCCTTCAGCCCACAAGTTGCGCCGGTCATGTCCCTACCTACCTAGGCTTATATATAGGCTTACCTATAACCCTCAATCCTATTAAGTCCCATGTACTCATCCAGAAGTCTCTTAAAAGACCCTATCGAGTTTGCCTCCACCACCACTGACGGCAGCCGATTCCACTCACCCACCACCCTCTGAGTGAAAAACTTACCCCTGACATCTCCTCTGTGCCTACTCCCCAGCACCTTAAACCTGTGTCCTCTTGTAGCAGCCATTTCAGCCCTGGGAAAAAGCCTCCGAGAATCTATACCTCTCAACATCTTGTACATCTCTATCAGGTCACCTCTCATCCTTTGTCTCTCCAAGGAGAAAAGAGCGAGCTCCCTCAGCCTACCCTCATAAGGCATGCCAACCAATTCAGGCAACATCCTTGTAAATCTTTTCTGCACCCTTTCAATCATTTCCACATCCTTCCTGTAATGAGGCGACCAGAACTGAGCACAGTACTCCATGTGGGGTCTGACGAGGGTCTTATAAAGCTGCATCATTATCTCCCGACTCCTAAACTCAATCCCTCGATTGATGAAGGCCAGCACACCATACGCCTTCTTAACCACCTCCTCTACCTGCGAGGCCGATTTAAGAGTCCTATGGACCCGGACCCCAAGGTCCTCCTGATCCTCTACACTGCTAAGAGTCTTACCCTTGATATTATACTCCTTCATCCCATTTGACCTGCCAAAATGGACCACTACACATTTATCCGGGTTGAAGTCCATCTGCCACTTCTCTGCCCAGTCTTGCATCCTATCTATGTCATGCTGCAGCTTCTGACATCCCTCCAACCTATCCACAACACCACCAACCTTCGTGTCGTCGGCAAACTTACCAACCCATCCCTCCACTTCCTCATCCAGGTCATTTATGAAAATGACAAACAGCAAGGGTCCCAGAACAGATCCCTGGGGCACTCCACCTGTGACTGACCTCCATTCAGAAAAAGACCCTTCTACAACCACTCTCTGCCTTCTGCAGGCAAGCCAGTTCTAAATCCACAAGGCAACAGCCCCTTGGATCCCATGCCCTCTCACTTTCTCGAGAAGTCTTGGATGGGGGACCTTATCGAATGCCTTGCTGAAGTCCATGTAAACCACATCTACCGCTTTTCCTTCGTCAATATGTTTAGTCACATTTTCAAAGAACTCCACCAGGCTCGTAAGGCACGATTTGCTTTTGACAAAGCCATGCTGACTACTTTTGAGCATACTAAACTTCTCTAAATGTTCATAAATCCTGTCCCTCAGGATCTTCTCCATCAACTTACCAACCACTGAGGTTAGACTCACCGGTCGGTAATTTCCTGGGCTATCCCTATTCCCTTTCTTGAATATAGGAACCACATCTGCAATCCTCCAATCCTCCGGAACCTCTCCCGTCTCCATCGACGATGCAGAGATCATCGCCAGTTCTTCTTATATTTTTCCCCAAACGATAGATGTCCACTCATGACCTTGCACTTCCTGGGATAGTCTACAACCATTAATCAGTTGAGGTTGCATTTGTACCATTCATCACTTCCTATGGTTGTTTGAAATAGCTACACCGTTGCTGGCATTGAAGACACTTCTGCAATTGTTTTTATTGTTTCCTGTCTTCAAGAGCCTACTTGCTTTTTGCATTTGGCTGATCCTCAGGAGTAGTGAATGTGGTTGACATATTTCTCTAAATTATGAGGAAAGGAGGGGGTTCCTAAATTCTCTGAAGCATATTGTGATTGACAGCTCAGTGGGCAGAGACTTTATCACAGACTTAACATGATAATTCTATGAAAGTCAGAAATGTGTTTGTAACAATCACAAGTTGTGTATTCAAGATGAGAAAAGTCCATCAGACTAATATGTGCTCACCCAACTTGTGCAAAGTAGTATGACCCGGGACAAGTGTATGCTGTATAAATATGTTACCTACAATGTGTCAAAGTCACGTGTCTTAACCAGGACACTGTCTCCTGTGTGTTTAAGTTTCACACTGGTCCCAGCAACTATTAACTTTGAACATACCTTAATTAATAAAACAAGTTATTTTTCCAATATTTTTTGAATACTCTCTAAACAGTATTTCACACGTTATTTAAAACAACTTTCACTTTTGGTGGTTCACACACCTCCAGATTTCAACAATGAGAACGCTGCTGGAAAGTGGAAGATATTTGAAGAAAATGTGCAAAAACTACCCACTTCCGACATCGCTGAAGCAGGAGATGGAACAGGTAGCAGCACTTCTCACCCTGGTGACGATGAAGTGAGTGAAGTCTACATTACGAAGTTGGACTGGGCCAAAGCTGGAGACAGAGAGAAGATGGTGCTGATAAACTTATTTCACTACTACCAACCATTCAGGCACATTCGGCTTGAGAGATACAAATTCAGTTGGTGAATACAAGAAACTACTAGTAAAAGCATAACAAGAGAACACTATAGTAGCTCAGTGCTGCCTCATAGCAAGGAGTTTAACAACACCAGGTTAAAGTCCAACAGGTTTATTTGGTAGCAAACCCCACTAGCTTTCAGAGTGCTGCTCCTTCGTCAGGTGAGTGGGAGATCTGCTAACAGCAAACAGGGCATATAAAGACACAAACTCAATTTACAGAATAATGAATAATGATTGGAATGCAAGTCTTTGCAGCTAATCAAGTCTTAAAGGTACAGACAATGTGAGTGGAGAGAGCATTAAGCACAGGTTAAAGAGATGTGTATTGTCTCCAGACAGGACAGCCAGTGAGATTTTGCAAGTCCAGGCAAGTTGTCCAGACAAGATAGTGTGACATGAACCCAAGATCCCAGTTGAGGCCGTCCTCATGTGTCCGGAACTTGGCTATCAGTCTCTGCTCAGCGACTCTGCGCTGTCGTGTGTTCTGAAGGCTGCCTTGGAGAACGCTTACCCAAATATCAGAGTGACCGCTGAAGTGCTCCCCCACAGGAAGAGAACACTCTTGCCTGGTGATTGTCGAGCGGTGTTCATTCATCCGTTGTCATAGCGTCTGCATGGTTTCCCCAATGTACCATGCCTGGGGACATCCTTTCCTGCAGTGCATCAGGTAGACAACGTTGGCCGAGTTGCAAGAGTATGTACCGTGTACCTGGTGGATGGTGTTCTCACGTGAGACAATGGCATCCATATCGATGATCCGGCATGTCTTGCAGCAGTTGCTGTGGCAGGGTTGTGTGGTGTCGTGGTCACTGTTCTCCTGAAGGCTGGGTAGTTTGCTGCGGACAATGGTCTGTTTGAAGTTGTGTGGTTGTTTGAAGGCAAGAAGTGGGGCTGTGGGGATGGCCTTGGCGAGATGTTCCAGAAGGCTCCGGAGGAGATGTCGTAGCTTCTCCGCTCCGGGGAAGTACTGGACGACGAAGGGTACTCTGTCCACCGTGTCCCGTGTTTGTCTTCTGAGGAGGTCGGTGCGGTTTTACGCTGTGGCCCGTCGGAACTATCGATCGATGAGTCGAGCGCCATATCCTGTTCTTATGAGGACATCTTTCAGCGTCTGGAGGTGTCTGTTGCGATCCTCCTCATCCGAGCAGATCCTGTGTATACGGAGGGCTTGTCCGTAGGGGATGGCTTCTTTAATGTGTTTAGGGTGGAAGCTGGAGAAGTGCAGCATTGTGAGGTTATCCGTGGGCTTGCGGTACAGTGAAGTGCTGAGGTGACCGTCCTTAATGGAGATGCGTGTGTCCAAGAATGCAGCCGATTCCGGAGAGTAGTCCATGGTGAGTCTGATGGTGGGATGGAACTTGTTGATGTCATCATATAGTTGTTTCAGTGATTGCTCACCATGACTCCAAAGGAAGAAAATTTCATCGATGTATCTAGTGTATAGCATTGGTTGAAGGTCCTGTGCGGTGAAGAAGTCTTGTTCGAACCTGTGCATGAAGAGGTTGGCATATTGAGGTGCGAATTTGGTCCCCATGGCTGTTCCGTGTGTCTGGATGAAGAACTGGTTGTTGAAGGTGAAGACATTGTGGTCCAGGATGAAGCGGATGAGATGTAAAATTGCATCTGGAAACTGGCAGTTGTCGACATTGAGTACTGAGGCAGTTGCAGCAATGCCATCATCATGGGGGATGATGGTGTAGAGTGCCGAGACATCCATTGTGACGAGGAGTGCTCCTGGTTCAACTGCTCCATGTGTGCTGAGTTTCTGTAGGAAGTCCGTCGTGTCGCGACAAAAGCTGGGGGTTCTTTGTACAATGGGTTTCAGGATGCCCTCGACATAGCCGGAGAGGTTCTCGCACAGGGTCCCATTGCCCGATACGATGGGACGGCCGGGTGTGTTTGCCTTGTGTATCTTCGGGAGGCAGTAGAGATCTCCAACGCGGAGAGTACGTGGGCTGAGAGTACGGAGGGTGTTCTGAAGGTCCGGATCAAAGGTCTTGATCAGAGTGTTGAGTTGACGGGTGTGTTCTTTGGTCAGATCTGCGGGTAACCGTCTGTAGTGTTCCTCGTTGTTCAGTTGCCTCATAGCGCCAGGGAGCTGGGTTTGATTCTGGCCTTGGGTGACTGTGGAGTTTGCATGTCTGTGTGGGTTTCCTCCGGGTGCTCCGGTTTCCTCCCATAGTCCAAAGATATGCAGGTTAGATTGATTGGGCATGCTAAATTGCCCGGGTGTCAGGGGGACTAGCAGGGTAAATGCGTGGGGTTACTGGGATAGGGCCTGGGTGAGATTGTTGTCAGTGCAGGCTCGATGGGTGAAATGGCCTCCTTCTGCACTGTAGGGATTCTACGATATATAATAGCATCCAGCTGAATTGAGAAAATTGAAAGAGATACTGAAAAGAAAATAAGAGATGGAAAAACTATGAGAAGAGACTGACAACAAATATAACATCAAATCCAAAGTAGGCATAGAAATAGTAAAAGTGTAGCAAGAGGATGGGTAGGGTCAACTACAAACCAAAAACAAAATCTATGCATGAATACAGAGGACATAGTGAACATACAAAATATGTACTTTGAATCTGTCTTTACCAAGGAAGAAGATGCTGCCAAAGTCAGTGAAAAGAGTTGAGGACCTGGATGGCCTGCAAATTAATAAAGGGAAGGTATTAGAAAGGTTGGCTGTACTTAAAGTTGATAAGTCACCAGGGCCAGATGTGCTTTAACTGAGGATAGTGGGGGAAGTCCAGGTGGAAATTTCAGAGGCACTGACCATCATTTTCCAAACCTCCTTAGACACGGATGTTCCCAGAAGATTACAGAATTGCAAACCTTACACCCTTATTCAATAAGGGTTATAAAGGCTTCGGGGCCCTCCCAATGGATCTTCTGGCAGACCCCCATGCACGATCCCCCTCTCCCATTACAGCCCCCATACAGGCCCCATCCCCTTGACACTGCCCCAGCACACAGTGCCCAACTGGCACTCTAAGCATGCCAGGTGGGCACTGCCTGTGTGCCTGGGGTCCAGCCATGCCTCTTACCACCTGGGGCTTCAATGACCTCTGATCTCCTCCCTGGGGTGGCCATGGTGATTGGTCTCCGCTGGTGGAGTCTTGCAGTGATTCACGACGGCATGACGTCTCGCCGGAGAGTTGGGGGGGAGCAGCCGTGCAGGACTCGCTAATGAGATGGAAATCCTAGCAATCTGATATTAAGAAACTTTGCGCCCAAGATAACATTGGCATGAATCAAATTTTTGGCCTCTCATGCTATTTTCCGGCTCGCCACGTTGATCGACCAGCACAGCAAGGTGGAAGATCGGACCCATGATCTTTTATCTGGCTCCTTCCAGGCCATTACCTTTGCATCTCCCAATCACAGGAACATCCCAAATCTCCCAAACACAGAAAGGAAATGAATAGGAGTGGATTAATAAGAAAGGTGCTGAGTGATAACTTCCCCCAAGCGGATGACGGGAATATAATTTAAAGGATGGAATTCCATGATCCAAATGTTAGAGTTCCACTAAATGGTGGAAATTTCTCCTCCTGGAGTTCAGTGTAGCAATTTCCCAGGCATTCTCTGTTGCACTCTTCATTGAGCCAGAGTTGATGGCCCAGTTGATGGGAATGGTAGAGCAAGGCACATGAGGTTATAGTTTTTTCTTAAATACAATTCTGTTGTTGCTAATGGCTCACAGCACCACATAGATGCCTGATTCTGAGCTGTAAATCTGTCCAGAACATGTCCCATTTAGCACGGAGGTAGTGCCCCACAGCAAGTTAAAGTATACGGGGAGAAACTAATTCAATGACAGTAACCAGATGTCACCATATTTAAGGTAATTAGCAAAAAGAACCAGAGGGAAGATGTTGGGTAGAGTTTTTCCATCCCATCCACCGCGAGAATCGTAGTGGGCGGGACAGAAAATTCAGACCATAGAATCATAGAAACCCTACAGTACAGAAAGAGGCCATTCGGCCCATCAAGTCTGCACCGACCACAATCCCACCCAGGCCCTACCCCCATATCCCTACATATTTTACCCGCTAATCTACGCATCCCAAGACACTAAGGGGCAATTTTAGCATGGCCAATCAACCTAACCCGCACATCTTTGGACTGTGGGACGAAACCATTTAAAGGTCTGTTGACCTCGGGTGGGAATTTCCAGTCTTGGGGCACGCAAAGCCAGAAAATCCCACCCAATGACTCAGATCTTCCGGTCACCGGATGATTGCACTCCGGAGGTATCTCGGAAAATGTGAGAGGAACTTCTCGGAAGTCCCAACACAAGGACTCCATGGAAATTTCCTGGGAAATTTCATCTTACCCTTCATCTGGAACCCTCTGAAACTCTGAGTTACAGTTTTAGACTTCGGATAGTTCTAACTTACTTATTAGAATAGTTGCCCAGGAAACAGTTAGAATAATTAAAAGTAGTTCTAACTCCTGGGTGCCTCTACACCACCCACCCCCACCTTCCCTCCCTTCCCCCCGACCACATGACTACACTCCCCACCCCAATCCCGGCCAGCCATTCCAGCATCCGACTACCCTCCTAACTCCCCAACTACCCCCTACCACGCACAACCACTCCACACCCTATCCCAACCTATTCCCTCACCCACTTCTCTCCTAGCTTGTCAATATGGCTTTGGGCCATTTCAACCCACCACAACATGGCAGCTAATTCGATAAGAAGGGGACATGTCTTGGCTTTCCCCAAAGATCCTACTTTACAAAGCAAAGACTCCATATTTATCAGGAGACCTGGAATGGAAGTTTGGGCGATGAATGTGGAGATCCAGTGCAGGGTAAGTAAATAGGAGTAGAATGGCAATCTGACTGCCACTCCATGGAAGATTTGGCCCAAGATGTTTCTTTGACAGAGCAAGTTTGCTACAATCTGAAATTCATTGTTTGAAATAGAGAATGAAGATTTAAGAGTAACTTCCCAAAGGGAATTGATAAATATTTGAATTTGAAATATTTTCAAGGGTAAGGAAAAAGAGCACTAATTAGAATGGCACTAATTAGGTAGCATTTTCAAAAAGCTGGCATAGGTAAAATGGGCCAAACGGCCTCTTGAGCATATAATTCATGATTCTAATCAGTTCTGATGTTCTCTCTACCATACCAAAGTGTACCTAACCTCTGGTTAACACTTACAACATATAGAAGTTACTTGGTATTGGGAGAATTAGAGTAATTGATCCTCTAATTATCCACTCTGCTGGGCTTATGCCACTGTTTTCTGTTCGTTCTAAATAAAATATATGGTAATATATAAAAACAATTCATTTGAAACACACAATCAATTAGACTAATATTGAGTGATTTTCTTTACTTTCACTTGTGAAAAGATTTGTGAAGAATTGAAATTATAGTGGTTGCTATGCAATATCAGTATTATACATCATTGGGTTATATGTCATTTTTGTTCAGAAAGATCTATTAAACAATGTGATAAGAAAAGGCTATTCATATAATACGAAAATCCTTCAGTTCCCCATAGGTCAAACAGGAATCATAGTCATCTGTGTAAGATCACTGAGTGGCCAGTTTAAAGTATTGCAACTGCTCCTTGCAGTCATAGTTTGCTATAATCCTTTTGAAGAAAAGCAATCATCGTTCCAGGTCATGTCCGAGCTTTTCTGAGACATTTCTTCATCTTTGAAACCAACAGCAAGCTCAAATGCTTTTGTTTCAGCATCATTTAGTCTCAACTTGGACAGTTTTATATTAAGATTGCTTTGATTTTTGGATGAGTCGAATAATCTAGAGGTATCTCCCATCCAGTTACAGTGTGAAGGTGTGCTTTCTTGAAGAGAGTTGTCGCTAAATGGTGTTTCAGTATTGCACAGTTTAAGGGGACGGTCATTGCCTTGCATCACACACGCAGCGACAGGATTCTGTCTGGGATTACTATTGAATGGTTTCACAACAGAACTGTAGTCACTTTGAGAGAAAGGTGCTGCAGTTTTCTTTCTGCGAGGAGGTGCAATTGGAGCAAAGCTTGCACTTTCTGATACTGCATCTGGGTTTTGATGAAGTTCACGCAATGTGCTGTTGCTGGTACGCTGCTCCTCTGGTTGCAGTGTATACTTCAGCAGTGACTGTGAGAGTATCTGCTTAAATGTTTCAGAATGTTTGTTGGCAGTCACTAATGCTGTGGTGTCTGGTGGGCAAGAACCTGGTGCAGCTGTTTTATATGGCTTTGGTTCCTTTTTATTCCCAGCCTCTGAACTGAGGTGCTGCTGAGGTAAGAACATACTAGTTACAAATTGAATACAAGTATATTACATTAACAAAAGATATAATTGCCAAAATATTACAATGATCACATTTTTGTATTTTCCAGCTGAAACTCCCAGCTTCGTTCAGCTCTGACGAAGCGTCAGCCTGGTTCAAAACGTTGATTTTATTCTCTCTCTGATGTGGAGTTGCCAGCGTTGGACTGGGGTAAGCACAGTAAGAAGTCTCACAACACCAGGTTAAAGTCCAACAGGTTTATTTGGCAGCACTAGCTTTTGGAGTCTCAGACTCCTTCATCAGGTGAGTGGGAGTTCTGTTCACAAACAGGGCATATACAGACACAAACTCAATTTACGAGATAATGGTTGGAATGCGAGTCTTCACAGACAACCAATTCTTAAAGGTACAGACATTGAGAGTGGAGAGAGGGCCAAGCACAGGTTAACGAAGTGTGTATTGTCTCCAGCCAGGACAGTTAGTGAGATTCTGCAAGCCCAGGCAAGTCGTGGGGGTTACAGATAGTGTGACATGAACCCAAGATCCCGGTTGAGGCCGTCTTCATGTGCGGAACTTGGCCATCAGCCTCCGCGCAGCATTTCTGCGTTGTCGTGTGTCATGAAGGCCGCCTTGGAGAACGCCCACCCGAAGGCTGAATGCCCGTGACTGCTGAAGTGTTCCCTGATTGGAAGGGAACACTCTTGCCTGGTGATTGTTGAGCAGTGTTCATTCATCTGTTGTCGTAGCATCTGCATGGTCTCCCCAATGTATCATGCCTCAGGACATCCCCTCCAGCAGCGCATCAGGCAGACAATGTTAGCCAAGTCGCAAGAGTATGCACCGTGTATCTGGTGGATAGTGCTCTCACGTGAGATGATGGCATCCGTGTCGATGATCCGGCACATCTTGCAGAGGTTGCTGTGGAGTCATGGTCACTGTTCTCCTGAAGGCTGGGTAGTTTGCTGCGGACAATGATCTATTTGAGGTTGTGTGGTTGTTTGAAGGCAAGAAGTGGGGGTGTGGGGATGGCCTTGGCGAGATGTTCGTCTTCATCGATGACATGTTGAAGGCTCTGGAGAAGATGTCGTAGCTTCTCCGCTCCGGGGAAGTACTGGACGACGAAGGGTACTCTGTCCCTTGTTTGTCTTCTGAAGAGGTCGATGCGGTTTTTCGCTGTGGTGTGTCAGAACTGTCGATCGATGAGTCGAGCGCCATATCCTGTTCTTATGAGGGCGTCTTTCAGCGTCTGGAGGTGTCTGTTGCAATATTCCTCATCTGAGCAGATCCTGTGTATACGGAGGGCTTGTCCGTAGGGGATGGCTTCTTTAACGTGTTTAGGGTGGAAGCTGGAGAAGTGGAGCATCATGAGGTTATCTGTTGGCTTGCGGTACAGTGAAGTGCTGAGATGACCGTCCTTGATGGAGATGCGTGTGTCCAAGAATACAACCGATTCCGGAGAGTAGTCCATGGTGAGTCTGATGGTGGGATGGAACTTGCTGATGTCATCATATAGTTGTTTCAATGATTGTTTGCCATGAGTCCAAAGGAAGAAAATGTCATCGATGTATCGAGCGTATAGCATCGGTTGAAGGTCCTGTGAGGTGAAGAGGTCTTGTTTGAACCTGTGCATAAAGATGTTGGCATATTGAGGTGCAAATTTGGTTCCCATGGCTGTTCCGTGTGTCTGGATGAAGAACTGGCCGTTGAAGATGAACATGATGTGGAGATGCCGGCGTTGGACCGGGGTAAACACAGTAAGAGTTTTAACAACACCAGGTTAAAGTCCAACAGGTTTATTTGGTAGAAAATACCATTAGCTTTCGGAGCGCTGCTCCTTTGTCAGATGGAGTGGATATCCACTCCATCTGACGAAGGAGCAGCGCTCCAAAAGCTAATGGCAAGTGCTACCAAATAAACCTGTTGGACTTTAACCTGGTGTTGTTACAACTCTTACTGCGTTGAAGGTGAAGGCAGTGGGACACTGTGTGAGAACCTCTCCGGCTACGTTGAGGGCATCCTGAAACCCATGGTACAATGAACCCCCAGCTTCTGTCGCGACACTACGGACTTCCTACAGAGACTGAGCACACATGGAGCAGTTGAACCAGGAGCACTTCTCGTCAAATGGATATCACGGCACTCTATAGCAGCATCCCCTACGACGATGGCATTGCTGCAACGGCCTCATTGCTGCAACTGCCTCAGTGCTCAACGCCGACAACTGCCAATCTCCAGATGCAATTCTACAACTCATCTGCTTCATCCTGGGCCGCAACATCTTCACCTTCAACGGCCAGTTCTTCATCCAGACACACGAAACAGCCATGGGGACCAAATTCGCACCTCAATATGCCAACATCTTTATGCACAGGTTCGAACAAGACTTCTTCACCGCACAGGACCTTCAACCGATGCTATACACTAGATACATCGATGACATTTTCTTCCTTTGGACTCATGGCGAACAATCACTGAAACATCTATATGATGACATCAGCAAGTTCCATCCCACCATCAGACTCACCATGGACTACTCTCTGGAATCGGTTGCATTCTTGGACACACGTATCTCCATCAAGGATGGTCACCTCAGGACTTCTCTGTGCTGCAAGCCCACGGATAACATCACGATGCTCCACTTCTCCAGCTTTCACCGTAAACACGATAAAGAAGCCATCCCCTACGGACAAGCCCTCCGTATACACAGGATCTGCTCGGATGAGGAGGATCGCAACAGACACCTGCAGACGCTTAAGACGCCCTCATAAGAACAGGATATGGCGCTCGACTCATTGATCGACAGTTCCCACGTGTCACAGCGAAAAACTCCTCAGAAGATAAACACGGGACACGGCGGAAAGAGTACCCTTCATCGTCCAGTACTTCCCCGGAGCGGAGAAGCTACAACATCTTCTCCGGAGCCTTCAACATGTCATCGATGAAGACGAACATCTCGCCAAGGCCATCCCCACACCCCCATTTCTTGCCTTCAAACAACTGCATAACCTCAAACAGACATTGTCCGCAGCAAACTACCCAGCCTTCAGGAGAACAGTGACCACAACACCACACAACCCTGCCACAGCAACCTCTGCAAGACGTGCCAGATCATCGACACGGATGCCATCATCTCACGTGAGAACACCATCCACCACGTACATGGTACATACTCTTGCGACTCGGCCAACGTTGTCTACCTGATGCGCTGCGGGAGGGGATGTCCCGAGGCATGGTACATTGGGGAGACCACGCAGATGCTACGACAACGGATGAATGAACACCGCTCGACAATCAAAAGGCAGGAGTGTTCCCTTCCAGTTGGGGAACACTTCAGCAGTCACGGGCATTCAGCCTCTGATCCTCGACTGGGCGTTCTCCAAGGCGGTCTTCATGACACACAACAATGCAGAATCGCTGAGCGGAGGCTAATGGCCAAGTTCCGCACATGAGGAGGGCCTCAACCGGGATCTTGGGTTGATGTCACATTATCTGTAACCCCCACAACTTGCCTGGGCTTGCAAAATCTCACTAACTGTCCTGGCTGGAAACAATACACATCTCTTTAACCTGTGCTTAATCCTCTCTCCACTCACATTGTCTGTACCTTTAAGAATTGGTTGCCTGTGAAGACTCGCATTCCAACCATTATCTTGTAAATTGAGTTTGTGTCTGTATATGCCCTGTTTGTGAACACAAGTCCTCACTCACCTGATGAAGGAGCCTGAGACTCCGAAAGCTAGTGCTGCCAAATAAACCTGTTGGACTTTGACCTGGTGTTGCGAGACGTTTTACTGTTTCTATTCTCTCTCCACGGATGCTGTCAGACCTGCTGAGATATTCCAGCATTTTCTGTATTTGTTTCGTTTACTACCTGACTCCACTAAAGTCTGTGGTATTGGGATGTGAAAATAGTACTTCAGCCCTAATTTTATTTACGTAGTTAGAAATGGTACAGCAATGTCCTATAACAGCGGAATAATAATTAAATAATTCTATTTGATCATATATTTAGGTTCACAAACCAAATGGTTCCTGCCCTTTTCCTCCTGATTATTTTGGAGGTGGGGGAAGTGCGAAGGTAAACATGTTCTGAGTTTCAGGTAATTACAGCATGAAGTGATCATGGAAACTCTGAACAAAATCAACCCTTTGTGGTGGACTTGGAGAGCTGACAGCTAAACCAGACAGGTCTAAGGTACCCCAGCCTAAATCACTCATGACTTCCAGAAGGCTAGACTGACAACTATACAATCAGTGTTTCCCCACACCACTTCAGATACCTTTCCAAAATAATCAATTGATCAGTTGGTTCCAGCTGGACAAGCAGTGCAAAACTGACCTTGGAACAGGATGGGGCCATTCTGCCACAAGCAGGTTCTGGCATTAAATTAAATCATGACTGATCTGCACTTCATCTTAACCAACCTATCCTTGCTCTATAACCCTCGATATCCTTTCCTAATATATCCAGTTCGGTTTTGACATTTTCAGTTGATCTCGAGTCTCAGAACTCCATGGGAGAGGACTGAGGGAATTTAAAAAGAGTCTTCAGAATTGGCAATGTACATCCCCACAGGAGAGGACTGAGGTGGGTAATCTTCACCCACGTTCGCTGTCCATGTGAATACTGACGGGGGCTCAAAATCAGGAAGTCGCAATTCTTCGGATCTTCTTTGACCCTCGCAGTGACATCATCAGGTTCATGCCAAAAACAGCCATGAACATGAATTACCTGCATTTTAATGTAATTAAACAACCCCCCACCATATCTTGACCACTTGCTATAGCTTCAAACGTGACATCACCTCGTCGCAGTTCACAAAAGGTTCACACAGACTTGAACCTGTTATGGGGGTCTCCCCGGGGGCAGAAAGGGAAGCACAGCACCGGGGGATGAGGGACAGGGCAAGGCAGTGTCCTGACAATGAACCCTGGCATGACCCCTTGGCGCAGGTTGGCACTATCAGGTTACCACCTACCATCCTGGCAGTGTCAACTTGAAAGTGCTAACCTGGCAGTCCCAATCTGTGCCAAAGGGCGGGCCCAGTGGGAGCCTCATTGGGAGATATGGGGGGTGGGGGTGGGGGGGGGGCGGTGCGCGGGAATACATGCACATGTGTTTGTGAGTCAAGAATGGGCAGACGAGCAGGGGATGCCGGCGAAGGTTGTTTGGAGTGATGGGGGAGGAGCAGGAGCTGATCATCGCATTGGGGGAGGGGAGGGGTAGGTGGTGGAGTGAATACTGGCCCAATTGGGGGTGGGGAGGGCAGCCCCTGAAGCCTCTGTGGTGGGATGGGAGGAGCTTATTGCCACTCGTATCAGGGCACCCTTTAAAGATGGCATCCCAATCTCTGAGCAGCCAGATTTTGCCAGGATGTTTAGGCCTCGTGAACTTTATGAAGGCATGAATCGCACCACCATGATTTTTTTTGGCAGAGTGCCGTAAGATCTGGAAAGAAAACCAACTTGCTTTTCTGGAGAGAAACAAGCTAGTTTTCTCACCAAAAACAACACTCAGCCATTTTTGGGTAACATTTCGCCCTCAGGGAATTTAAACATAGTAGTGTCAAAATTAGCAATGTGAGAGGACTGAGCGAATTTAAACAGAGCAGTTTCAGAATTGGCAATGTAGATCCCATCGGAGAGGACGGAGGGAATTTAAACAGAGCGGGAAAATTAGCAGTATAGATCCCATGGGAGAGGACTGAGGAAATTGAATTTAAACAAAGCGGTGTGAGAATTGGCAATGTAGATCCCATGGGAGAGGACTGAGGGAATTGAATTTATGATGTGGAGATGCCGGCGTTGGACTGGGGTAAACACAGTAAGAAGTCTGACAACACCAGGTTAAAGTCCAACAGGTTGGACTTTAACCTGGTGTTGTTAGACTTCTTACGGAATTGAATTTAAACAGAGCGGTGTGAGAATTGGCAGTGTAGAACAATGCAAACCTTAAATGCATTTGAGAAAATGACATCATAGCAAACACAAAGGAAACCTCAGTGAAGTCTCAGAATAAAAGGATAAGTAGATTAAGAAAGTTGAAAAATAATTTGATTATTTACATACATATTAAATCATGGTAAATGCACTTATTAATTGTTAAATAAATATTAATTAAATAATCAGAGGGGATAAAATAAGCTAAGGGATGCTAGCATTAAAGGAATCTAAAATTATATTTAGTTAGAATCTAGTCTACGTAAAACTTAAATCCTACGAAGAAAGAATTAAAGCAAAATACAAATCTGTGTTCTCAGCCCCCTACTATACTCCTTATACACCTATGATTGTGTGGCCAAATTCCCCTCCAATTCGGTTTTCAAGTTTGCTGACGACACCACCGTAGTGCATTGGATCTCAAACAATAACGAGACAGAGTACAGGAATGATATAGAGAATCTGGTGAACTGGTGCAGCGACAATAATCTCTCCCTCAATATCAACAAAGATGCCCCTGTCTACATCAATGGGGACAAAGTAGAAAGGGTCGAGAGATTTAGTTTTTAGGTGTCCAGATCACCAACAACCTGTCCTGGTCCCCCCATGCTGACACTATAGTTAAGAAAGCTCACCAACGCCTCTACTTTCTCAGAAGACTAAGGAAATTTGGCATGTCAGCTAGGATTCTCACCAACTTTTACAGATGCACCATAGAAAGCATTCATTCTGGTTGTATCACAGCTTAGTATGGCTCCTGCCCTGCCCAAGACCGCAAGGAACTACAAAAGGTTGTGAATGTAGCCCAATCCATCACACGACCCAGCCTCCCATCCATTGACTCTGTCTACACTTCCCGCTGCCTCGGCAAAGCAGCCAGCATAATTAAGGACCCCATGCACCCCGGACATTCCCTCTTCCACCTTCTTCCTTCAGGAAAAAGATACAAAGTCTGAGGTCACGTACCAACTGACTCAAGAACAGCTTCTTCTCTGCTGCTGTCAGACTTTTGAATGGACTTACCTTGCATTAAGTTGATCTTTCTCTACACCCTAGTTATGACTGTAACACTACATTCTGCACTCTCTCGTTTCCTTCTCTATGAACGGTATGTTTTGTCTATATAGCGCGCAAGAAACAATACTTTTCACTGTATGTTAATACATGTAACAATAATAAATCAAATCAAAATACTGCGGATACCAGAAATCTGAAATAAAAACAGAAAATTCTGGATAAACTCTACAGGTCTGGCAGCAT
Organism: Mustelus asterias; assembly: GCF_964213995.1. Classification (NCBI taxonomy): domain Eukaryota; kingdom Metazoa; phylum Chordata; class Chondrichthyes; order Carcharhiniformes; family Triakidae; genus Mustelus; species Mustelus asterias. The sequence goes on along the minus strand of NC_135815.1, from coordinate 62,277,053 downwards.
CTGTGGAGAAAGAAAGAGAGTTGATGTTTCGAGTTTATATCATAGAAACCCTATAGTGCAGAAAGAGGCCATTTGGCCCATCGAGTCTGCACCGACCACAATCCCACCCAGGCCTTACCCCCATATCCCTACATATTTACCCGCCAATCCCTCTAACCTAAGCATCTCAGGACACTAAGGGGCAATTTTTTAGCATGGCCAATCAACCTAACCCGCACATCTTTGGGATGTGGGAGGAAACCGGAGCACCCGGAGGAAACCGACGCAGACACGAGGAGAATGTGCAAACTCCACACAGACAGTGACCCAAGCCGGGAATCGAACCCAGGTCCCTGGAGCTGTGAAGCAGCAGTGCTAACCACTGTGCTACCGTGCCACCCAAGACATTCATGAACCAGATTGGTTTTTATGACAATGGTCACCAGCAGACTGTTAACTATAGCTTTTTTAAAATTGAATTCAAATTTCACCATCTGCTGAGGTGGGTTTTGAACCCGGATCCCCAGAGCAATACCCTGGATCTCCTGTTTACTAGTCCAGTGACAAGTCCACAATGCTACCACCTCCCTATATGACTCTTCAAAATTGAAGAGGGATAGAAATGTAATGACTTCAATACCATAGCTGTAATGGAGAAAGAGTTGTGGGAGGGGGCATGAATAGTAATGGAACATTGACTTCAGGAAACGTAAAGGAGAACATGCCCCTGTCTACATCAATGGGGACGAAGTAGAAAGGGTCGAGAGCTTCAGGTTTTTAGGTGTCCAGATCACCAACAACCTGTCTTGGTCTCCCCATGCCGACACTATAATTAAGAAAGCCCACCAACACCTCTACTTTCTCAGAAGACTAAGGAAATTTGTCAGCTACGATTCTCACCAACTTTTACAGATACACTATAGAAAGCATTCTTTCTGGTTGTATCACAGTTTGGTATGGCTCATGGTCTACCCAAAGACTGCAAGGAACTACAAAAGGTCGTGAATGTAGTCCAATCCATCACGCAAACCAGCCTCCCATCCATTGACTCTGTCTACACTTCCCACTGCCTCAGCAAAGCAGCCAGCATAATTAAGGACCCCACGCACCCCGGACTTTCTCTCTTCCACCTTCTTCCTTCGGGAAAAAGGTACAAACGTCTGAGGTCACGTATCAACTGATTCAAGAACAGCTTCTTCCCTGCTGCTGTCAGACTTTTGAATGGACTTACCTTGTGTTAAATTGATCTTTCTCTACACCCTAGTTATAACTATAACACTACATTCTGCCATTTCCTTCTGTCATTTCCTTCTCTATGAACAGTATGTTTTGTCTGTATAGCGCGCAAGAAACAATACTTTTCACTGTATGTTAATACATGTGACAATAATAAATCAAATCAAATCAAAGGAATGTTCCACATACCCTGTAAGAATACAGGCATAACTGGGTACCCATGGCCACACCTTTTATTAACGGGAAATGACTCAAGTTAAAGGAGAAATTGTTGAGCAAGTGAACAAGTACAGCTAGGCTGAGGCGAGTAGTGGTGGACGGGGATTGTTTGCATCGCTGTGTGAAGAAGGCGGCACAATGGCACAGTGGTTAGCACTACTGCCTCACAGCGCCAGGGACCTGGGTTCGAATCCTGCCTTGGGTCACTGTCCATGTGGAGTTTGCACATTCTTGCCGTGTCTGCATGGGCTTCCTCCAGGTGCTCCGATTTCCTCCCACAGTCCAAAGATGCGTGGGTTAGGTGGATTGGCCATGATAAATTGTCCCTTCCTGTCAGGGGGATTAGCACGGTAAATGTGAGGACGTGATTGGGATTGGGTTCGGTGCAGACTCGATGGGCCAAATGGCCTCCTTCTGCACTGTAGGGATTCTATGATTCTATGAGGAACGGACAGTCCTGAGATTCTCCTTGTGGGGAATGGAGGTCCAGCAACACATTCATAGTGAAAAGGTGGTGGTTAGGGACAGAGGACTTGAAGTTGTTGATGTGACGTAGGGCATCAGAGGAATCTCAAACTTCAGTGGGAAGGGACTGGACAAGGACAGAGAGAATGGAGTCAAGTACCAGTCTCTGTGTCGCAATTGGTTAGCGCATTTAGCTGTTAACTGAAAGGTTGGTGGTTTGAGACCATCCAGAGGTGAAGGTTACCCTTTTGGGTGGCACGGTGACACAGTGGTTAGCACTGCTGCCTTATAGTGCCAGGGACCCGGGTTCAATCCCGGCCTCGGGTCACTGTCTGTGTGGAGTTTGCACATTCTCCCTGTGTCTGCGTAGCTTTCCTCCGGGTGCTCCGGTTTCCTCCCACAGTCCAAAGATGTACGAGCTAGGTTCATTGGCCATGATAAATTGACTTTTGTGTCAGGGGATTAGCAGGGTAAATGTGTGGGGTTACAGGAATAGGGCTTGGATGGGAATGTGGTTGATGCAGACTCAATGGGCCAAATGGCCTCCTTCTGCACTGCACTACAAATAGTATGATTCTATGATGATGGAGAAGAAATGAATTCAGTGAGGCAAGAACAAGCTGATATGATGGCCGCCTTGTTTGCGGATTTTGAGTCAAGATGGGAAGAAATGAGTTCCAAAACAGCAAGCTTGCAAATTTTGTTCCTGGATTTTTGATTCAAATTGCCTAGATTTCCCAAAATCATCCTTCTGCATTGGCAAGCCATAAAAACCTTCAAGAAACTGAGAAAGCCTTAAACTAATCTACAGCCACCTGTAAAAATGCTCCTTATAATTTGTTGCCAATTTAGCAAAAGAAAGTGCAAGAGCTATTGCTTAGGGTCAAGACACATTTTTCTCTCACAGTAAAGGGTGGTATGGTGGCATAGTGTTTAGCACAGCGCCAGGGACTATCTGGGTGAAGTTTGCACATTCTCGCTGTGTCTGCGTGGATTTTCTCCTGGTGCTACGGTTTCCTCCCTCAGTCCAAAGATGTGCAGGTTAGACAATGGCCGTGCTAAATTGCCCCTTCATGTCCAAAGACGTGTAGGTTAGGTGGGTTGGCCATGGTAAAATGCATGGGGTTGGTCTGGGTAAGATGCTCCTTCAGAGAGTCGGTGCAGACTCGATGAGCTGACTGGCCTCTTTTTGCACTGTATGAATTCTGTGGTTCTACGGTTCTAAAGGATCACATTGTACCTCAGCCTATAAGATCTGATCTGAGGAGTGCTTGATGCTGACACCAGGTGCCAAAAGTGAGCAGAGTGCTCGATTCTCAATACAGACAGCTTTCATTTTTTTAAAATCACCAAAGATAATTGAAATGACTTACCAAGTCACTTTTTATTCCCATTCCTTTAGGAGGCAATGGCCTAACAGAATGACTTTGAACGATTGATTGGGCAAGCAGCAGAGGTATTGAAGGAGCAGAGTAAGTTGCATCATGCTCAGGCGGAAGAGATATATTCGATTGAGACTTGAGAATTGACTGGATTATAGATGGCTTTGTCTTGGCTTCTGAATCTAAACTTCCTGAAACAGAAAGAGAATGTTTTTAAAAAAAGACTATTTAACACACAACTGTACATGTTTTATTCAATCGGAAGGACAAGTATTTTGCTTACATATCTATCATGTTTACATCAACAGTGAGGCAGATCAACATCTACAACCCTGTTTGGCTTTGAAGTAAATGCCATTTTCACCACATCTTCCATATAAAATGCTCGACTATTCTGCTGCTGCCATCAGTACTTGCTGCTGTGGTGACGTTGGACTTGGACAGCAGTCCTAGTGATATTGCTGCAATATGTGTGGGAGGTAATGGCATGTGTGTATCACTCTCTGTGCCACCTCTCTCAAGCCTAGTGCTAAGTGTGCAGACACACTAACTCTCATGAAATGATCACAAAAGATGCAATTTGTTGCTTATATTACATTCTTCACACCACGAGGAGACTACAAAATCTCAGGATTCTACTGATTGCCTTTGCTGAAAGGCCAGAAGTGAGGTTGATGATGGGAGGGAGGGCACAGGCTGGCAGTCACTGACAGGTGTAGGAGGTCAGCAGTGGCTGCAACTGTTGAAGCCGAGTCAGGTGAAGACCAGTGTCTTGGACTGATGTGGTGGACTATTAACAAATTGTTCAGCTACGCAGACCAGAAGTGCCTGAACTCCTGTCACTCGGTGGTTTCTCGAGCTGTGTTTGCTGTCTGCGAGGTTGCCTGCAGGGGCTCAAGATCCAGAAGTCGCAGTTTTCATCAGCAATAACCTTTCATGGAGGTCTCCCCGGGGGTGCAAAGGTAAGTATAGCCCCCAGGGGACAAGGGACAGAGTCATACAGTGCAGAAAAGGCCCTTCATTCCATCGAGTCTGTATCGATAGCTACCACTAAAGGTGCGCTCATCCCATTTCCTGCACTTTTCCCATATCCTTGAATATTATGATATTTCAAGTGTTCATCCAAATACTTTTTAAAGATTGTAAGCTTTCCAGCCTTCACTACCATCCCAGGCAGTGCAGCAGTGCCACCTTACTATACCCATTGTACACCTCTGATTGTATGGCCAAATACCCTTCCAACTCGATTTTCAAGTTTGCTAATGACATAATTGTTGTGGGTCAGATCTCAATCAATGACGAGACACAGTACAAGGAGATAGAGAATCTGGTGAGCTGGTGTGATGACAATAATCTCTCCCTCAATGAAGGAGATGGTCATCGACTTCAGGAAGCGTAGTGGAGGACATGCCCCTGTCTATATCAACGGGGACGAAGTAGAAATGGTCGAGAGCTTCAAGTTTTTAGGTGTCCAGATCACCAACAATCTGTCCTGGTCCCTCCATGCAGACACTATTGTTAAGGAAGCTCTACTTTCTCAGGAGACTAAGGAAATTTGGCATGTCTGCTACAACTCGCGCCAACTTCTACAGATGCACCATAGAAAGCATTCTTTCTGGTTGTATCACAGCTTGGTATGACTCCTGCTCTGTCCGGGACTACAAGAAACAACAAAAGATCGTGCATGAGGCCCAGTCCATCACTCAAACCAGCCTCCCATCCATTGACATTGTCTACACTTCCCGCTGCCTCAGAAAAGCAGCCAGCATAATTAAGGACCCCACGCACCCCGGACATTCTCTCTTCCACCTTCTTCCTTCAGAAACAAAACACAAGAGTCTGAGGTCATGTACCAATGGACTCAAGAACAACTTCTTCCCTGCTGCCATCAGACTTTTGAATGGACCTACCTCGTATTAAGTTGATCTTTCTCTACACCCTAGCTATAACTGTAACACTACATTCTGCACCCTCTCCATTCTTTCTCATGCTTTGTATAGCGCGCAAGAAACAATACTTTTCACTGCATACCAATACAAGTGACAATAAATAAAATAAAATCAAGTGTGAAGAGAAAAAGATTGGTAAAGACAAATGCAAGTCCCTTAGAGTCAGAAACAGGGCAATTTATAATGGGAACAAATGTCTTCACAAAGGAGGACAAAAATAACATATCAGAAATGTTGGCAAACACAGGGTTTAGTGAGGGAGGCAGTAAGGAAATCAGTAGTGGTAGGGAAATGGTATTGGGGAAACTGATGGGATTGAAGGCTGATAAATCCCCCCGGGCCTGATAATCTATATTCTCGAGTATTTAAGGATGTGGCTCGAGAAATAGTGAATGCATTGGTGGTCAGCTCCCAAGATTCTCTAGACTCTGGAACAGTTCCTACAGATTGGAGGGTAGATAATGTAACCCCACTATTTAAAGAGGGAGGTAGAGAAAAAAACAGGGAATTAAAGACCAGTCGGTAGTGGGGAAATTGTTGGAATCCATTACCAAAGATTTTACAGCAGAGCACTTGGTAAAAAATGGCAGGATCAGACAGAGGCTGCATGGATTTATGAAAGGGAAATCATGCTTGGCAAATCTACTGGAATTCTTCAAGGATGTAACTAGTAGAGTTGATGGAGGAGGGGGGCGGGGGGGGGAGTGTTTGGATGTGGTTTATTTGTACTTTCAGAAGGCTTTCGACAAGGTCCAACACAAGAGATCAGCATGTAAAATTAAAGCACATGGGATTGGATATAGTGTATTGAGATGGATAGAAGACTGATTGGCAGACAGGAAACAAAGAGCAAGACTAAATGGGTCTTTTTCCAAGTGGCAAGCAGTGACCAGTGGGGTACCGCAGGGATCAATACTAGGACACCAGCTATTCATAATGTATATTAATTATGTAGATGAGGGAACTGAATTTAATATCTCCAAATTTGGGGTGGGTGAGAGGGTGAGCAGTGAGGAGGATGCAGATATCCTTCAGTGTGATTTGCACAAGTTAAGTATGTGGGTAAATGATTGGCAAATGCAGTATAATGTGAATAAATGTGAGGTTATCTACTTTGGTAGCAAAAACAAGGCGGCAGGTTATTCTATGAATGGCTATAGATTGAGAAAGGGAAATGTGCAATGATGCTTCATGATTGATGACTGAGATCAATACAATTTTGGGGCTCTATTAAAGGATATGGCGATTAAGCAAGAAAGTGGAGTTGATGTTGAGGATGAACCATGATCTTACTGAATAGTGGAGCAGGCTCAACCAACTTCAGCCCCGCAGGTGGAGGAGGTGGTTAAGAAGGCGTACAGTGTGCTGGCCTTTATCAATCGAGGGATTGAGTTTAGGAGTCTGGGGATAATGATGCAGCTATATAAGACCCTCGTCAGACCCCACTTGGAGTACTGTGCTCAGTTCTGGTCGCCTCATTACAGGAAGGATGTGGGAAAGATTGAAAGGGTGCAGAGAAGATTTACAAGGATGTTGCCTGGATTGAGTGGCATGCCTTATGAGGATAAGCTGAGGGAGCTCGGTCTTTTCTCCTTGGAGAGACGTAGGATGAGAGGAGACCTAATAGAGGTATATAAGATGTTGAGAGGCATAGATCGGGTGGACTCTCAGAGGCTTTTTCCCAGGGTGGAAATGGCTGCTACGAGAGGACACAGGTTTAAGGTGCTGGGGGGTAGGTACAGGGGAGATGTTAGGGGGAAGTTTTTCACACAGAGGGTGGTGGGCGAGTGGAATCGGCTGCCGTCGGTGGTGGTGGAGGCAAACTCAATAGGGTCTTTTAAGAGTCTCCTGGATGAGTACATGGGGCTTAATAGGATGGAGGGTTATAGGTAGGCCTAAAAGGTAGGGATATGTTCGGCACAACTTGTGGGGCCGAAGGGCCTGTTTTGTGCTGCAGTTTTTCTGTTTCTATGTAACTTCAGCACCAATTTCTTCCACTCTTTATTGCGGAGTCATAATAATAAAATGATGCAAATAAGGACATTCAAATCCTTGAACTTAAATTGCATTTTCATGTCATTACTTAGGACATTGAGCTCATATTGCGTCTTGAACACTACAGAGATAAAGTATGCCCTCAATTGGTCCTGACTGCAACATAGGACTGCCATACTGCACTGCCACTTATCATTCTATTCACACATCTAGACACCACCTGCAGGATATCTCATGTACTCAATTCACACAATACAAACATAAGCTGTGTAGTGCTTTCCTATGGGCCAATTGCTAAAATAAATGTCCACCATAACTAATTTAATTTTGAATGAATATAATTTTCTGGATAAAATCAATTTTGGAAAACGGATTCAATACTTTAACTGAATAGTTGTACTGGAACCTGTTTTGAGTTTATTGTTTCTCAATTGTGAAATATACAGAAGAAATATACAATAACCTAGGAGAATATTGTTATAGTTTTCTAATGATTCTTGTTGTCAACTATTTTCATATAAATAGTATTTAACTGGAAATACTCTAGTTTACATTGGCTCCAGAAGTTTTTTTATACAAGGGTATTTATAAAAAACCTGCTGTAATGCAACTCTCAGAAGCTTTATCATTACTACAGTATCTTATCAAGAAATCTTTTGATATTTCTATCTTCATTTACTTTTCCCAAAATACCAATGATCCTGCACTAACAATCTGTTCTTATCTTATATTCATGCACTGCTGGATAGCCAACAGCATACTAGAATCACAATTTACATAAGAACTTACCTGTTTTCAGTTCTATTAAATGTCTTATTGTCTCTTCTGCTTCTCTGGCAGATGTTGTTTTAATTTGTTTCACATTATATGGTTTGCTAATTCCAGTTCTAGATGAAGACTGAGAAACAAGATTACATTAAGTTCAACTGAAATATCAAAAAATTAAAAATATCAGGCAAAACCCAATATACAAATATAGCTAAGGAAGGCCTTTTGTGTGTGTCAGATGAAAAAAAGCTATTCAAATTCACCTTTCTATGAATAACAAAGAACAATACAGCACAGGAACAGACCCTTCGGCCCTCCAAGCCTGCGCTGCTCATGTGCCCACTAGACTATTCTTTTGTATCCCTCTATTCCCAGTCTGTTCATGTGGCTATCTAGATAAGTCTTAAACAATCCCAGCCTGTCCACCTCAATCACCTTGCTTGGCAGTGCATTCCAGGCCCCCACCACCCTCTGTGTAAAATACGTCCCCCTGACATCTGTGTTGAACCTTGCCCCCCTCACCTTGAACCCGTGACCCCTGGTGTTCGTCACCTCCGACCTGGGAAAAAGCTTCCCACTGTTCACCCTATCTATGCCCTTCATAATTTTATACACCTCTATTAGGTCGCCCCTCATCCTCTGTCTTTCCAGGGAGAACAACCCCAGTTTACCCAATCTCTCCTCATAGCTAAGACCCTCCATACCAGGCAACATCCTGGTAAACCTTCCCTGTACTCTCTCCAAAGCCTCCACGTCCTTCTGGTAGTGTGGTGACCAGAACTGGACGCAGTATTCCAAATGTGGCCTAACCAACGTTCTATACAGCTGCAACATCATATGCCAACTTTTATATTCTATGCCCCGTCCAATAAAGGCAAGCATGCCATATGCCTTCTTCACTGCCCTCTCCACCTGTGCTGCCACCTTTAAGGATCTGTGGACTTGTACACCCAGGTCCCTCTGTGTGTCTATACTCCTGATGGTTCTGCCATTTATTGTATGGCTCCCCCTTACATTAGATCTACCAAAATGCATCACTTCGCATTTATCTGGATTAAATTCCATCTGCCATTTCTCCGCCCAATGTTCCAGCCTATCTATAGCCTTCTGTATTCTCTGACAATGTTCATCACTATCCGCAACTCCAACAATCTTCGTGTCGTCCGCAAACTTACTGATCACACCAGTTACATCTTCCTCCAAATCATTTATATATATCACAAACAGCAGAGGTCCCAGTACAGAGCCCTGCGGAACACCACTAGTCACAGATCTCCAACCGGAAAAAGACCCCTCCACTGCTACCCTCTGTCTTCTATGGCTAAGCCAGTTCTCCACCCATCTAGCGAGCTCACCTTTTATCCTGTGAGATTTAACCTTTTGCACCAGCCTGCCATGAGGGACCTTGTCAAACGCTTTACTAAAATCCATATAGACAACATCCACGGCCCTTCCCTCGTCAATCGTTTTTGTCACCTCCTCAAAAAACTCAACCAAACTTGTGAGGCATGACCTCCCTCGTACAAAACCATGCTGTCTATCTCTAATGAGATTATTCAGTTCTAAATGCACATATATCCTATCTCTAAGAATCTTCTCCAACAATTTCCCTACCACGGACGTCAAGCTCACCGGCCTATAATTGCCCGGGTTATCCTCGCTACCCTTCTTAAATAACGGGACCACATTTGCTATCCTCCAATCCTCTGGGACCTCACCTGTGTCCAGTGAAGAGACAAAGATTTCTGTTAGAGGCCCAGCAATTGCATCTCTTGCCTCCCTGAGGAGTCTAGGATAGATGCCATCCAGCCCTGGGGATTTGTCTGTCTTAATGTTTCCTAAAAAACCTAACACTTCCTCTCTTGAAATTGAGATTTTTTCTAACGGGTCAACACATCTCTCTGAGACACTACCAGTCAACATGTCCCTCTCCTTTGTGAATACTGATGCAAAGTATTCGTTTAGGATCTCACCTACTTCCTTTGGTTCGAAGCATAATTCCCCTCCTTTGTCCCCGAGAGGTCCGGTTCTTTCCCTAACAACCCTCTTGGATTTCTGATCGGTAGGGGAATTAAGGGTTATGGGGAGCAGGCGGGTAAGTGGAACTGATTCACTTCAGATCAGCCATGATCTTATTGAATGACGGGGCAGGCTCGAGGGGCTAGATGGCCTTCTCCTGCTCCTATTTCTTATGTTCTTATGTTCTTGTTCCTAACGTACGTATAAAATGCCTTCGGATTCTCCTTAATCCTGTCTGCCAAGGACATTTCGGGACCCCTTTTGCCCTTCTAAGTCCCTGTTTGAGTTATTTTCTACTTTCTCTGTATTCCTCCAGTGCTTCATCTGTTTTAGCTGCCTGGACCTCATGTATGCCTCTTTTTTCTTTTTGATTAGACCCACAATTTCACTGGTTATCCACGGCTCTCGAATCCTACCTTTCCTATCCTTCCTCTTTACAGGCACATGCCTGTCCTGCAGTCCCATCAACTGCTCCTTAAAAGACTCCCACATGCCAGATGTGGATTTACCCTCGAACAGCCTCTCCCAATCAACAGCCACCAAATCCTGCCTAATCCGGCTGTAGTTAGCCTTCCCCCAATTCAGCACCTTACCCAGAGGACAACACTCATCTTTTTCCATTACTATCCTAAAGTTTACAGAATTGTGGTCACTATTTGCCACATGTTCCCCTATTGCAACTTTGATGACCTGACCGGGCTCATTCCCCAGTACTAGGTCCAGTATAGCCCCCTCTCTAGTTGGACTGTCAACATATTGTTCCAAAGAACCTTCCTGTATGCATTTTATAAATTCTTCCCTATCCAGGCCCCCAGCCCTAAGCGATTTTCAGTCTAAACAAGGGAAATTAAAATCTCCCACTACAACAACCCTATTTTTTCTGCACCTGTCCAGAATCTCCTTACATATCCGTTCCTCAACTTCCTGTGGGCTGTTGGGAGGCCTGTAGTATACCCCCAGCATAGTGACTGCGCCCTTCCTGTTTCTGAGCTCCACCCACAGTGACTCGTTACCTGACCCTTCCATATTGTCCACCCTATGTACCGCTGTAATATGCTCCCTGACCAGCATTGCTACTCTCCCACCTCTCCTCACCCCTCCTCTGTCTCGCCTAAAACACTTATACCCCAGAATATTCAGCTGCCAGTCCTGTCCTTTTAACCAAGTCTCCGTCACTGCAACCGCATCCAAGTTCCGCGCAAGCATTAAGGCTCTAAGCTCATCTGTCTTGCCCGTGTCGCTCCTTGCATTGAAGCAGATGCACTCCAGACCTCCAGGCCCACTGAGGTCATCCTCCCCCAGAATGCCCTTCCTCTTAGATAGCCTTGTCTTGGCCCCAACCTCGTTCCCAGCCTCTATGCTTAATGACCTATTGTTCTGATCCCCACCCCCCTGCCACTTTAGTTTAAACCCACCCGAACCACACTAGCAAAACTCCCAGCTAGGATATTCGTACCCCTCCAGTTTAGGTGCAACCCGTCCTTCTTGTACAGGTGCCATCCTCTCTTGAAGACTTCCCAGTGATCCACAAATTCGAAACCCTCCCTCCTGCACCAGTCCTTTAGCCACACGTTCAGCTGTGCAGTCTCCCTGTTCCTCGCCTCACTAGCTTGTGGCACTGGGATTGTCCAGAGATCGCTACCCTAGAGGCCCTGCTTTTTAGCCTACTACCCAACTCCCTGAATTGCTCTCGCAGGACCTCCCTGCTCTTTCTGCCTACGTCATTTGCACCAATGTGGACAATGACATCTGTCTAGTTACCCGCCTTTTTTAGGATGATTCCTACCCACTCAGAGACATCCAGGACCCCGGCACCAGGGAGGCAGACCACTTGACATTAATATTGCAGTTTACATTTTGTGAAAGTCAAGATTCCAAATTTCAGTTCTTGTTATATATTTAAATGGTTGCTTGATTGCTTTAAGAGTTGATCACATGACTTAATTGTGATGTCATTAGGGTGTTGCACAGGTTGCTGTTTTACTTTCAGTTTGTATTCTGTACAAGGAAGAGCTCTTACAATAAACGTTGTTGTTAGTCTTAGTCTACATGTACAAACCACACCTTTTTACAACCCCAAACATAGTTAGGACATTACAGTTCTACGCTAGATATTTTCCTCAGCATCACAGATCTCTCTCAGTAGAGGAATGTACATCCCTTCCAATCAGGAGTTTGCCTTTCCTGCCTAGCAATATCTGCTCATAGATAATGTGGCCAAAGATTGTGGCACGAAGCTCCATACTAAATGAACTAGATCGTAACCTCACACAGCTTCGAGGTGCATTTCTCCAATCTTAGACATGGACTGATACATTTTTAATGAGAAAACTAGTTTATTTTAAAATTAATATCTCAGCAAACGTTTGTAGCAAATCTTTACTTCTACTTAATTTTGCATCATTCGTTGCAGCATATAAGATAGGATAACTTTCACTTTTTCTGGTCAGCCCTCTAATATCTGTAGAGCTCTCTCTTAAGAAACACTGCTTTGGTCACTATGGTAAGAAGGGCAACACAGGCCATGTGATCATTACTCTGCTGTATTGCACTTAAAAGAACAGTCACCACAGTCACTAAACCTCCCTCAACAGTTCACCCAGATGTGACTTTGGTTATGTTCTTTGATCTGTATTCCTGGCTGGATAAGACAGCAATTTTGTCTTCTGAGTTTCCATCTACTCAGGGGTTGGTCAGTGGAGCAGGCAATCAAATGAAGAATGAGGAAAGGCATTGTAAATTAAATGGTGCAAGCTGTTGTGAAGTTAGTGTTTGTAAAATTATAAAAAAAGCTAAGAATTGTAAAATTGCATGGTCTGTTTAAGCATAGCAAAAAATGCTACCTTTTTTAGAGTGTTAAAAGAGATGCAGGTGTGCAGTACACAGAGAGCATAAAGTGAAACACTGTATCGCGAGCCTAGGCAGGACGACAGGTTACTTTTGAATTTTAGGCAATCAGTTTAAACTAGGCATTTGAATAGCAGCAGCCTATCAGATTTGAATTTGATGTTTTGGTAAATGGTAAACCAATCCTATTGTGGGGGTTTTTGGTATGTTATCAGGGGTATAAAACCAGCTTCCAGCTCCAGAGAACTGCCAGAAGACCGCCTGCCAGCAACTGCCACAGTTCACAGCTTTAGAGAGAGACACTCTGCCAGTGTAACAGCCACATTTATGTCTTAAAAGAAAGCTTCATCTCAATTGTATAGGTACCAACAGAAGATAGTGAAGGCAGAAGAAAATCAGCAAAAAAGTCAGAAGGTCCTGGAAGACGACAAACCTGGTTATATTTTGAGAGTGACGAAATTCTATTATATAATTTTGTTTAATGAATGAGTATTGTATTTAAACAGCATTCCATTAGAATAGTGTTTTAATTAGTTTGTTAATAGTTTAGTTGACCTGTTTACTGTTAGATAAATAAAGCATTACTTGTTGCTTTATAGCGGGAGTCTCAGGTAGTTATTTTGATTTGACCAGTAAAAGTTGTTGAAGTGCTGTTGCTGTTTGTAATATATATAAATGATTTGGAGGAAAATGTAACTGGATTGATTAGTAAGTTTGCAGACAACACAAAGGTTGGTGGATTTGTGGATAGCGATGAGGACCATCAGAGGATACAGCAGGATATAGATCAGTTGGAGACTTGGGCGGAGGAGATGACAGATGGAGTTTAATCCGGACAAATGTGAGGTAATGCATTTTGGAAGGTCTAATACAGATAGGAAATATAAAGTAAATGGCAGAACCCTTAAGAGTATTGATAGGCAAAGGGATCTGGGTGTACAGGTACACAGGTCACTGAAAGTGGCAACGCAGGTGGAGAAATCATAGAAATCATAGAAACCCTACAGTGCAGAAGGAGGCCATTCAGCCCATCGAGTCTGCACCGACCACAATCCCACCCAGGCCCTACCCCCACATATTTACCCGCTAATCCCTCTAACCTACGCATCTCAGGGGCAATTTTAACCTGGCCAATCAACCTAACCCGCACATCTTTGGACTGTGGGAGGAAACCGGAGCACCCGGAGGAAACCCACGCAAACACGAGGAGAATGTGCAAACTCCACACAGACAGTGACCCGAGCCGGGAATCGAACCCGGGACCCTGGAGCTGTGAAGCAGCAGTGCTAACCACTGTGCTACCGTGCCGAGAAGGTAGTCAAGAAGGCATACGGCATGCTTGCCTTCATCGGCCGGGGTATTGAGTTTAAAAATTGGCAAGTCATGTTGACACTTTATAGAACTTTAGTGAGGCCGCACTTGGAATATAATGTTCAATTCTGGTGCGCAAAACTACCAGAAGGATGTGGAGGCTTTGGAGAGGGTACAGAAAAGATTTACCAGGATGTTGCCTGGTATGGAGGGCATTAGCTATAGGAGAGGTTGGAGAAACTTGGTTTGTTCTCACTGGAGTGACGGAGGTTGAGGGGGACAAGATTATGAGAGGCATGGACAGAGTGGATAGTCAGAAGCTTTTTCCCAGGGGGGAAGAGTCAATTACTAGGGGGCATAGGTTTAAGGTGCGAGGGGAAAGTTTTAAAAGAGATGTACGAGGCAGATTTTTTCCACAGAGAGTGGTGGGTGCCTGGAACTTGTTGCCGGGGGAGGTAGTGGAAGCGGATACGGTAGTGACTTTTAAGGGGCATCTTGACAAGTACATGAATGAGTTAGGAATAGAGGGATATGGTTCCCGGAAGCGTAGGGGGTTTTAGTTAAGTCAGGCAGCATGGTCGGTGCAGGCTTAGAGGGCCGAAGGGCCTGTTCCTGTGCTGTAATTTTCTTTGTTCTTTGTTTGCAGATAATCTCCAGTGAATGGTATGGTGGCTAACACTGCTGCCTCACATCTGCCAGAGGCAGCCCTTGAGTCACTGTCTGTGTGGAGTTTGCACATTCTTCCTGTGTCTGTGGGGTTTCCTCCCACAGTCCAAAGATGTGCAGGTTAGATGGATTGGAAATGCTAAGATTGCCCCTTAGCGTCCCAAGATGTATAAGCTAGGGGATTAGTGGGGTATATATGTGTGGTTATGGGGATAGGATCTGGGTGGGATGCTCTGTCAGGGTGTTGGTGTAGACTGAATGGGCCAAATGGCAACCTTCTGCACTGTAATGATTCTATGAAAAGCAGCAGCCCAGGATTGGGTCCATTTTATAGTTGTTGGGGTTAGACATTACTGGGGAGGAAGTCTGTGATTGGGGATGATCAGAGATGATTGAGAGGATGGGTGGTGTTCAGTAATCAGGGAGGTATCGGAGTGTGGTCAATAATTGGGGGAAGATCAGAGATTGGTGAATCATCAGGGGTGCCATGGTGGCACAGTGGTTAGCACTGCTGCCTTTCAGCGCCAAGGACCCTGGTTCAATTTTGGCCTTGGGTAACTATCTGTGTGGAGTTTGCACGTTCTCCCCATGTCAGTGTGGGTTTCTCCAGGTGCTCTGGTTTCCTCCCACACTCCGAAGATGTGTGCATTAGGTTGATTAACCATGATAAATTGCCCCCTAGTGTCAGGGGGATTAGGAGGGTAACATTAGGACAGCTTTTCTTTGTTGGCTCCCGAAAACTGTATGAATCCACTCGAGAAATTCATTACCTTCCTTACTTAAGCTACTCTGATCTTCCTAATCTACATGAAACTGAAATCTCCTCTGAAAACAACCCTGATTTTGCAACAAGCCTCTCTTAATTCTGAATCAATATATGGATTAGGTAGGAGGTCAGGTGTTTCTCACGTGTCAGTGCAGACTCAATAGTCAAAAGGCCTCTTCTGTACTGTATGATCCTATGAGAATTGGATAAGCTCCTGAAGACAGAAATAAATTACAGGGCGGCACACTGGTTAGCACTATTGCCTCACAGTGCCAGGAATCTGGGTTCGATTCCTGTCTTGGGTCACAGAAATCATAGAAATCATAGAAACCCTACAGTACAGAAAGAGGCCATTCGGCCCATCGAGTCTGCACCGACCACAATCCCACCCAGGCCCTACCCCCATATCCCTACATATTTTACCCACTAATCCCTCTAATCTACGCATCTCAGGACACTAAGGGGCAATTTTAGCATGGCCAATTAACCTAACCCGCACATCTTTGGACTGTGGGAGGAAACCGGAGCACCCGGAGGAAACCCACGCAGACACGAGGAGAATGTGCAAACTCCCACACAGACAGTGACCCAAGCCGGGAATCGAATCCAGGTCCCTGGCGCTGTGAAGCAGCAGTGCTAACCACTGTGCTACCGTGCTGTCACTGTGTGGAGTATGCACATTCTCCCCATGTCTGCATGGGTTTCCTCCGGGTGTTCCGGTTTCCTCCCACAATCCAAAGATATGCAGGTTAAGTTGATTGGCCATGCTAAATTGACCCTCGTTTCGGGGGGATTAGCAGGGTAAATGTGCGGGGTTACGGGGATGGGGTGGGATTGTTGTCAGTGCAGGCTGGATGGGCCGAATGGCCTCCTTCTGTACTGTAGGGATTCTAATAGTATAGGGAAAGGGCAGGCAAGTGAAACTGGCTGATTTCTCTTGCTGAGAACTAACTTGAAACTTGGTTGGCTAAATGGCCCCCTCAGTACTGTAAGATCATAGATTGTGCATAATACGAGCATGAGTAGGCCATTTGGCCCATCCCCATACCACTCCCTCACATTCCTCACTCCATTGCAGATCAAAAATCTGTTTAACTCAACCTTGAATATATTCAATGGTTCAGCCTCCATTGTTTTCTGGGATAGAGAATTCCAAAGACTAGTGATCCTCAGAGCATAATGTTTTCCTCATCTCTGCCTTGAAACCCAAACCCCCACAAAGGGAAACATCCTCTTAGGAACCACCTGTCAAACTCCTTTGGAATGTTTCAATAAGACCACCTTTCATTCTTCTAAACTCCAATGAATACAGGCTCAACCTGCTCAAACTTTCTTTCATAAGACAACCCCTTCATCCTTTCTCTAAACAGCTCTCAATGCAAGTATATCCCTCCTTAAGTAAGGAAATCAAAACTGTACACAATACCCTGTATAGTTATAGCAAGATTTTCCTACTTTTCTCAATTGCAATAAAGGCCAATATTCTGTTTGCTTCGCTAATTACATACCATACATAACTATAACCTTTTGTGATATTTATATACACAAGGACACCCAGATTCCTCTGTACCACAGCATTCTGCAATCTCTCCATTTAAGTGATATTCTGCTTTCCTATTCTTCAAAGTGGACAACCTCCATCTGATTAATTTTATGCCCATCTATATATCCCTTTGCAGACTCTTTATATCATCCTCACAACTTGCTTTCCTATCCATCTTTCTTTCTATCATCAACAAATGTGGTTACAATACAGTTGGTCACTTCATCCAGGTTTTTCATATAAGTTGTAAATACTTGAGACCCCAGCACCCATCTCTGTGGCACTCCACTAGTTATAGTTTGCCAACATGGAAATGACCCAATTTATCCTGATTCTGATTCCTGTTAGTGAGCCAATCCTCTATCCATGCTAATATATCACTCTAAAAAACATGAGCTCTTATCTTATGCAGTAACCTTGTATGTGGCACTTTATTGGATGCCTATTGAAAATCCAAACAGACTACATTCACTCGTACTTCTTTAGTCAACGAAGGAGATTGTCATCGACTTCAGGAAGCGTAAAGGAGAAGTAGTAGAAAAGGTCGAGAGCTTGAAGTTGTTAGATGTCCAGATCACCAACAAGCTGTCCTGTCCCCCCATGCTGACACTATAGTTAAGAAAGCCCACTAGCGCCTCTACTTTCTCAGAAGACTAAGGAAATTTGGCATGTCAGCTATGACTCTCACCAACTTTTACAGATGCACATAGAAAGCATTCTTTCTGGTTGTATCACAGCTTGGTCTGGTTCCTGCTCTGCCCAAGACCGCAAGGAACTACAAAGGGTCGTGAATGTAGCCCAATACATCGCAAAAACCAGCCTCCCATCCATTGACTCTGTCTACACTTCCCGCTGCCTCAGCAAAGCAGCCAACATAATTAAGGACCCCACGCACTCCAGACATTCTCTCTTCCACCTTCTTCCATCGGGAAAAAGATACAAAAGTCTGAGGTCAGGTACCAACAAGAACAACTTCTTACCTGCTGCTGTCAGAATTTTGAATGGATTTACCTTGCATTAAGTTGATTTTTCTCTACATCCGAGCTATGACTGTAACACTACTGTAGCACTCTCTCATTTCCTTCTCTATGAACGGTATACTTTGTTTGTATAGTGCGCAAGAAACAATACTTTTCACTGTATGTTAATACTTGTGACAATAATAAATCAAACCAAAATCAAATCAAATCAAATCAAATCATTGTGCTTGTTACAGCCATAAAGAACTCTTAATAAGTGGGTCAAACACAATTTTCTTTTCACAAAACCATTGTTGATTCTTCCTCATTGTACTATGATTTTCTAAATGCCCTGCTACTACTTGCTTAATAATGGATTCCAGAATTTTCTCAATGACAGATGTTAGGCTAACAGGCCTATTGCTATTGATTTTTCCTTTCTTGAGTAGAGGTGTTGCATTTGCAGTTTTCCAGTACGCTGGAACCTTTCTACAGTCTAGAAAGTTTTGGGAGATTACATTCACTATCTTTGCAGTCACTTTTTTTTTTAAGGCCCAAGGATGCAGGCCATCAGGTCCAAAGGATTTGTCAACCTTTAATCCCATTAGTTTCCTGGTAGTTTTTCTCTAGTGATCATGATTGTTTTAACTCCCTCTCATCCTTTTGCATCTGGACTCTCTACTATTCTTGAAATGCTTTTCATGTCTTCTACTGTGACAACAGATACAAAATACTTGTTCAAAGTCCGTGCCATTTTCTTGTTTTCCATTATTAATTTCTCAATCTCATCTTCTAAGGGACCAATTTAGCCACTCTTCTCTATTTTATGCACTTGTAGAAGCTCTTACTGTCCGTTTTTATATGCCTTGTTAGTTTCCTCTCATACTCTAATTTCTCTCTCTATTAAAGCTCGGCACAACATCATGGGCCAAAGGGCCTGTTCTGTGCTGTACTGTTCTATATTCTATTATTTGTAGCCATTTAGATGGTTTCTAAAATGTTCTCAATATTCCGGCCGACCATTAATCCTCAGATCATTGTAGGTCTTGCTTCAAACATGATACCATCCTTAACTTCCTTAGCTAGCCACAGACAGAGCATCCTTTTCTTAGAGACTTTCTTTCTCAATGAAATATATCTTTGTTCAAAGACATATGAAATATCTCCACAAACGTCTGCTACTGCTTATCTCGTGGTTTACCTGTTAACCTATTTTCCCAGTCTACTTTAGCCAACTCTGTCTTCATACCCTTATATTGCCCTTATTTAAGTTTAAGATTCTAGTTTCATGCCTCCATTTCTCATTCTGAAATTGAATGTGAAATTCTTTCATGTTATGATGACTCTTACCTGGAGGACCCTTTACTATGGGGTCATTAATTAATCCTGTCCTGTCAGGTCTAAAATAGCTTGTTACCTTGCCGGCATATACTCTATGAACTCACCGTCCAGGTTGCCTTTGCCAATTCTATTCAATGATCATATTCCATGCATTGGTATGTAATATCAACCTGGACAAGTATCTCTAATCTATCCTTCTATCTTAACATTTCCCACACAATTTCTTATTTACAACAATATGGAGAAACTGAAGAAGCTGTGATTATTCTTCGTAGGCCATAGATGGTTAAGGAGAGATGCAATTTTGAGGAATTTTGATGAAGTAAATAGAGAGAAATGGTTCCCATTTGCTGGAAGGTCTTTGTCAATGAGCTAAAATCAGTGTCCTCTAGTAACTAGAGGACACTGATTGTAGCTCATTGACAAAGACAAAGCAGGAACTTCATATTTGCCATTCACTAGCTGAAAGGGTGGTGGAAGGTGTTTCAACAGCAACATTCAAAAGGGAATTTGATAAGCACTTTAAAAAGGAACATTTTCAGGGCTATGAGGAATGGACAGGGAAATCAGACTAGTTGTATAACTCTTTCCAAGTGCTGGCACATGCATGATAGGCCAACAGCTTCCTTTTGTGCTGCATCACTTTGAATTTCAACTACACATAGAACGCCAAGTTCTGCTACCTGAAAACCGGAATGTTTGTTCCATGCATCAATTTTCATTGAATTAAACTAAAACAATGACTTACATGGACAATATGTGTAGGTGCTCCATTGGTGCAATGCGGCTCCAGACTAATTACTGGCTTCACATGCCATTTCATCCCATCCTCCAAGCAACGCTTGACCCCTCCTGACCCAGCTTGCCTCAAACTGCCCACGGCCCAACCGCTTGACCCCAAATCTGACAATATCCAAAATCCTGCAGTGCCTCAGTCCCAAGGGTGGCAGATTTGAAGTACTGTACCTGGTTAGCATTTACAGGTTGTTGAATTGTCCCTTGAGGAATCTGGGATGAACTTGAAATCAAGGCCTGGAAAGGACTTTCTTCAGATGAAAGCAAAATATCAGAGCAAGATTTCTTCATGCTCTGTATGGCTAGAAAAACAGATGTGATTTCTATTCAGTTTAAAATAAATATAATTAAATAAATGTCTTTTGACCATTGACTAATAGCTTTACTAGGATATTCATCTATAAATTGGATAGCTAACAGTGTAGGAGTTCTTACTTGGAGGAGGAGGTCTTTGTGGAGGTGGAGGGCGATCAGGTACTGACATCGATCTGCTTGCTGGATGTGGCCGAAATTCACTTTGAGGCGTTACCTCCTGATTAACTGTGGAACATGTTGCATTGTCTACAACAGGAGATGTCATAGAATAGTTAGTCAAGAGCAAAAATCCCCAACTTTTGGTAAAATAAATAATATTTGATGTTGACCATGTTGAAAAAGTGATTACATACCTATTATTTCTTCCTTTTGAGGATATGGTGGTCTGCTGCATAACTGAAACTCACGGACTTCTTTAACATTCAATTCTGGAGACTCTTTGGGAGCATTTTTGTTATTCTCTGTTTGTTCTGTTACCAGGTGCTGAGGAACAATTTCTTCTAAATCGTCATCTATATCTCCTACACAGAAAGGATGTGCATTTGGTTAACTTCAACATACGGCATTTGATAGAACATGGGGGTTCTGTGAGAAAGATTTAAGGTGTCCACTGCTGCTACTCTGCAGGGTTTTCTAACACCATCAATCTAACCCCTGGATCGATTCAATTCTTAATGACTGCTGATCACAGTCATCATCTTCATCTGATCGACCTGACTTCTCACTTCTCTCATCGGCTAGCAATTCATCAACAAAATTCATTCTTAATACTAAACTGCAGGGAACATTTTTCATACATTTTCCACTCCAGATCCAGAAATGAAGTTTTACTTTATGACTGCCTAATGTTTGATATATTACCATTCTCTCCAAAAGCTACTCTCCACTCTGGCTCCTGGAAACACAGGCCAGTTGTTCTGTTTCAATATCAGCTCGAGTGGGATTAGCAATTTATTGCAGACAGGTCTCTGGGTATTGAAACTTTAAAGCAACCAACCCAGACCCATCTGGAACATTCAGATAGGAATCCAGAGACAGCAGGAATCCCTGGAGAGAGAAAATCAGGTGGTGAGGTAAGCCTACAGAAGCAATCCCTCTTGAGAGGGAAATCTGGCAGAATCAGGATCCAAAAATGGTCACAACAGCAAGGATTGCTCAAGCCTATGGATGGGGCAAAATAGACCACATCATTTGTGCGTGGAGAACATGCTTGCTACTGGAGGTGCTAAAATGAACAGAAATGCGCAGGAGAAGTGGAGGAACAATCCGTAGGGTCAGAGAAAACCATTGATCATTTATTGAAACATAACAAGAGGGGAAACTGAAGTAAGGGAAGGAAAATTGGGAGTAGTTGTTCCAATCCTGCTGTTGTACAGAGAGGGTTTAGGAATGTTGGTAATGTCAGGCTATTTTTAAAGGATTGTTATAAGCACAGTTTCTTCAGTTAATGACCTTCCAATTGGTGCACCAAGTTCCCTCGTAATGTTTGATAGGATGGTAGAAACAAATTTAATAGTAGCTTTCAAAAAGAAATTGGATTAACCCTTGAAGGAGAAAAATTGTAGGGATGTGGGGAAGAATTAGATGATGGGACCAATTAGATTGTTGTTCTAAAGAACTACCACTGATTGGATGGGCCAAATGGCTTCCTTCTATGCGGTTGTCGAAAATGCCTCCCTATATTAACAGAATTGTTGCTCAGCAACAGTGCTAAGTTTCACATTAACAAAAATATGGATAATTATTTAATACCTTTTCTGTGTAAAATATTTTATGTTGTGCTGTCAGGAATCCAGGATTCTCTAGCTTCCCTGCAGCATCCTTCTTGCAGCAGGAGGTGCAACACCGTTGGCTGGCAGCAGGATATTCTGGTCCCACCACTGGGGAAACCCATGGCAGGGTGGTGCTGGCGATGGGACCAGAAGATCCTGCTGGCACGAAGAGCCAGAGAGTTCCAGCCACAGTGTCCTATATTAGATGTGATTCTGTGATTGGATAACAATTGCTAAATAATCCTCAGTATGCTAAGACTATCGCTAACAATTTAAGTTTGTCAATCAGGCTTGCAGTATGGCACATTTGCATGACTGCAATTTCCATATATAAATACACAGGACACTGTTCTTTGCAGACAGAAAGAACATGTAAACACATCATGCCTGTTTCAACAAAACAAAATAAGTGACAGCCATTTGCTAGTTCGTGCCTCAGGGCAATGCCTTGACCAATCAGCAACAAGCTGCCTGGTTTAAATTTTCAAACGATGCTTGGCAGTTAACATGTCAGCCACCATCAACTGGTGCATTCTCCATGGCAAAGCCTCTATCAGAGTCCACTTGCCAACCAATCATGACTCTCTTTCCATGCAGTATAAATTTGTTGATTTCCCTTGCATTTCTTTTCTTGCAAAAGTCCTGACAAAAAGCTTTGACTAGAAAATGTCTCTTTATTTCAAGCAATATTCAAGTTCTGTACTACCAAACAACTGAGTTATGCAAAGTGCAGAGTCAGGTTAGATGAGAAATGGTTCTTCCTTTACCAGAGAATTGTGCACTTGTGGAACAGGCTGTTAGCCTGTATGGTGAATGCTGACTGGTTGAATTCCTCCATGTGAGAGCTGGACATATTTATGGATGGGGCAAAGATCACCTCACACAAAAAGTAGATATTCCATGATGTAAATCACAGCTACTGTGATTTCCCAGTCCCGTTTCGATTGCTTAAGGTGGTTGGGAAGAAGTTTCCAGTCTTTTATTGCTTTCCCTTCCCTCATAATCAGTCTTTTATTTTTTGCTTTTCACAGAAGATTACATGGCTCAATAGGGGATAGAGTCATAGAGATTTACAGCATGGAAACAGGCCCTTCAGCCCAACTTGTCCATGTGGCCCAGTTTTTAACCATTAAACTAGTCCCAATTGCCCACATTTGCCCATATACCTCGGTACCCATCTTACCCATGTAACTATCTAAATGCTTTTTAGAAGACAAAATTGTACCCAGCTCTACTACAACCTCTGGCAGCTCTCGTTCCAGACTCATCACCCTCTGAATGAAAAAATTGCCCCTCTGGTCCCTTTTGTACCTCTTCCCTCTGGTCACTTTTGTATCTCTCCCCTCTCACCTTAAACCTGTGCCCTCTAGTTTTGGACTCCCCTACCTTTGGGAAAATATGTTGACTATCTACCTTATCTATGCCCCTCATTATTTTTATATACCTCTATAAGATCCACCCTAAGTCTCCTTCGCTCCAGGGAAGAAAGTCCCTGTCTATCCAGCCTCTCCTTATAACTCAAACCATCAAGCCCTGGTAGCATCCTAGTAAATCTTTTCTGCACTCATTCTAGTTTAATAATATCCTTTCTATAACAGGGTGACCAGAACTGTACACAGTATTCTAAGTGTGGCCTTATCAATGTCTTGTACAACTTCAGCAAGACGTCCCAACTTCTGCATTTAATGTTCTGACCAATGAAACCAAGCATGCCAAATGGCTTCTTCACCACGCTGTCCACCTATGACTCCACTTTCAAGGAGATATGAACTTGGACCCCGAGATCTCTTTGTTCTAGAACTCTCTCCAATGCTCTACCATTAATTGAGTAAGTCCTGCCCTGGTTTGATCTACCAAAATGCATCACCTCACATTTATCTAAATTAAACTCCATCTGCCATTCATCAGCCCATTGGCCCAATTGATCAAGATCCCATTGCAATCCTAGACAACTTTCTTCACTGTCACCATGCCACCAATCTTGGTGTCATCTGCAAACTTACTAACCATGCTCTTAAATTCTCATCCAAATCATTAATATAAATGACAAATAATAGTGGACCCAGCACCGATCCCTGAGGCACACCGCTGGTCACAGGCCTCCAGTTTGAAAAACAACTCTGTTGTTGGAAGTAGAAGATTGGCCAATAGAAGTAGAAGTAGTAGAAGATTCATCATTGAATGGTAGAACAGGCTCAGAGGGCTGAATGGCCTACTCCTCCTCCTATTTCTGATGTGCTTATGAGGGTTTGGTATATGCATGTTAGTATATGCTGTGATGCATAATTCTGCATAGGACAGTTTATATAAACTAGTATGTTCTTTCCGGTTCATAACTTCTGTATGTTCGTGAAAGGGTTAATAGTCACACAAGGTTAAAAATCACACAGGCGGAGAAACAAAGATCTTCTTATAAGGCCTTCACAGACAGACACCAAGGCCATTAGTCTGGCAAAGCACGTAAATCAGACATCTGTAGCTGGAAAATGGGAGTGATCCACATATACAGAAAGGAGCTGTACTATGAAGCTTTCACGCTGATTCGATATTATAATGAAGCAAGCGTAAAGTGATTGTGATTGGTGGCGTATCTCAAGGAATGGGGAGGAGAAACAGCTTGCTCTTAAATTATTTTGACTAAGCTGCATTGCAGTTATAAGATCAGTAATGTTGAAATGTAACCAATTAATATCTGT
The DNA here is from genome assembly GCF_964213995.1 of Mustelus asterias. NCBI lineage: Eukaryota > Metazoa > Chordata > Chondrichthyes > Carcharhiniformes > Triakidae > Mustelus > Mustelus asterias. Next base: position 62,252,030 of record NC_135815.1, on the reverse strand, counting down.
CTAATGGAAATTCGACTGTCTTAAAAATTTAGAACTTTGTGTTGTAGGTTTGAATTACAGATATAGCAGTAAATCAGGCACTGGAAATTAGCTTAAAAACAACTTGCATTGCTCTGTCACTTTAAGAAGCTGGAAGTGGAAAGTGACATGTTTAAAATTTATGAGCTGTGGCTATCTCTATATTGCGTGCTTAGTTCTGTTTGGAGTCTGTAGAAAAGTTAACTAGTTCAGCAAACAGTTGATTTGATTTTAAATCGCTCTGAAACTCATGGCTGTTAGTTTATAATGGCAGATTTATGGGAAGCAATTAAATGTGCAAATGTTAAGCGTAGGCTGGAGGGATGTGGGATAAGTGTGAAAACTGCACAATTTTGCCAGTAGTGCACTACGTGTGCCCAGTACAACCCTGGAAAAGCAATAAAAATAAAACTACATCACCAGCCTCTTCCCAGAGGGCCGTGGGAACAGATACAGATTAATGTCATAAGTTCTCTGCCCCCATGAGAAATGAAAACAATATTGTCTAGTAATTTTGGATCAATTTACTAGGTGGGTGGAAGCATTCCACACTAGAGATTACTCTGCTTTAACAAATCATAGAGGGGGGGACCAATGCACTGACACGTGAAGGCAGGATCCGAGAGTACCTTAGAGAATTGAGTGAACAATTTGGTTAAGAAAGAAGTTAGAGACTGATAGGCAGTGCAGGATCTGGAGAGGGGTCAGCAAGTTGAAAAATCAAGAGTAACAAAAGTGAGCCACAAGGTGATGGTAAAAGTGGGACCAGAGTACCGTGGTCTCCAACTGCACTGGCATGGACTGTACGAGGTAATTATGACAGCTGCGTGCTTGTAAATACAAGGACAGGAAGTGGGTGGAAGCATTCTACTCCGTTAAAAATGTTTGAAGACCCTAACAAACCTGACGACCACCTGACCGATGGGGACCAACATTAATGTTTTCACAGGTTCATATTTACTCTGAGAACTGTTGTGGAATTGTGTACACCAGCTACCCATCGGAGGAACTGGAGATTGGATAAAGAAGCACAACATCTGGATATCTAAGGTTCTTGTGTCCCAAGGAAGGCCAGAAACATCAATCGGAATCACTGATTCAGTCTGTGGATAGTCTGAGATGGGACTCAGAGATGAAAAAGACTCACAGAGGACAATTTGGGTATTTAACGGATATACGATTCAAATATTGGGTTTGTGGAAATATTTATTCAATGTCACAAAACCTGGCTTTGAGGGCCAGTATTGTCATAAACTATGTAAGCTTGTAATAGATAAGACTTGATTATAGAGATATTAGATGTTACCAGCTTAATAACTGTGGATATCAAAAACATACCTAATGTCCAAACACAATATAGCCCCCCCAGATGGGTTAGTTAGGCTTGGGAAAGCTAAACTTTACTACATGGTGTGACAATGGTATCTCTAGGGGTAACCTACATGGTTTTGGGTTATTAGCAATATTACATTTCAACATGCCACGATCACCCTAATGCCATTAAAAAGGTGGAAGTGCAGCTGCAGGGAATCATTGATGATTATAGAAACATAGAAACATAGAAAAACTACAGTACAAAACAGGCCCTTCGGCCCCACAAGTTGTGCCGAACATATCCCTACCTTTAGGCCTACCTATAACCCTCCATCCTATTAAGTCCCATGTACTCATCCAGGAGTCTCTTAAAAGACCCTATTGAGTTTGCCTCCACCACCACTGACGGCAGCTGATTCCACTTGCCCACCACCCTGTGTGTGAAAAACTTCCCCCCAACATTTCCCCTGTACCTACCCCCCAGCACCTTAAACCTGTGTCCTCTCGTAGCAGCCATTTCCACCCTGGGAAAAAACCTCAGAGTCCACCCGATCTATGCCTCTCAACATCTTTTATACCTCTATTAGGTCTCCTCTCATCCTACGTCTCTCCAAGGAGAAAAGACCGAGCTCCCTCAGCCTATCCTCATAAGGCATGCCACTCAATCCAGGCAACATCCTTGTAAATCTCCTCTGCACCCTTTCAATCTTTTCCACATCCTTCCCTGTAATGATACTTACAGAATTGCCCCTGAACCACGAATACGAGATAAAGGAGCATACAAGGAGGTATCGGGGATTGTTTGGAGTGCAAACTCGGTAGTTAATTCAGTACAATTGTCTGAACTGAATAGCTATTCGTCCTGGGTTGCCACGGAAGTTGGAAAGGGACAATAGTATGGAGCCTACAGAAATGAGTATGCATTCACCTTAATAGACAAAGTGAGGGACTTCCAGAAATATTTAATCACGTAATTGAAGGGATAATTAAGAACACTGAGGCCCAAGACAAAGGGTGGGCGTGTAATAATCTCGCCAGAAATCTGAGAGGTGAGGTTAGGTCTGACATTGAAGATTTGAGATTTGGAACCATTCCCCCGACATTTATTTGTCTGCCTGTACAAAAATAAACTTTCTCAACTTTCACAGGCGTTGTGAAGTTCGAGCATAGAGTGAAATTGTATCGCTAGGCTAGGCTTTGATTGCTGCTAAGACGACAGGTTGTTTTTGAATTTTAACCAATCAATTTGAAATAGGCATTTGAATAGCATCAACTTATCGGATTTGAATTTTATGTTTTGATAACCTGTAAACTAATCATATTGTGGGGACTTTTGGTATGTTATCGGGGGCATAAAGGCCACAGCTCCCAGCTCCAAACTGCCAAAAGATCACCTGCCAGCGACTGCCACAGATCACAGCGAGAGAGAGACACAGACAGTAACTGTCTGCCAGTGTAACAGCCATATTTATGTCATAAAAGAAAACCTCATCTCAATTGTAAATGTAACAACAGAAGAACAGAACACAGAAGAAGTCAGCAAAGACGACAGAAGGTCCCGGAAGACAACAAACCTGATTGCATTTTGAGTGTGACAAAAAATTATATATTTTTTTGTTAATAAGTGAAAATTGTAATTATCTAAACAACATTCCATTAGAATAGTGTTTTATTCAAATTGTTAATGGTTTAGTTAACCTGTTTACTGTTAGTTAGATAAATAAAGTGTTACTTGTTCTTTTATAGAGAAAGTCTCAGGTAGTTATTTTGATTTGACCACTAAAAGCTGTTTAAGTGCAGATAATCCCCCTTCTCACAAACACTTTAACAGATGATGAAGGGAGGTACTTCTGTTTGAGTGGCTGAGTGTTAGTTCCCAGAGAGGAGATGAACCTCCCTTTTGTAACAATGGGACCGACATGAATTAGTAGTCATTCGACCTAGAGGAGGTCTAGAGGGGGCTATAATATTGATTATGTCAGTACCACAGGAAAGTACGTCCTATGAAATCTTTAGTTACAGATTCAAATCAAATCCTAAGGACAGAAGAAGGGGACTGGGTTCACTGAGCCAAATATAAAAGGATACATGACCCATAAGGAGGGCCTGGCATATGGGAGCACGACAGAATGCTGTTCAGAATCAGAGCATTACATAGTGTGTGCTTGTCGGACTCTCGAGCCTCGAGGGAACACCAGCAAAATAATCGTTGATATCCTACCATTGAAGGAGACATGTTAAGCAGTGCAGGTGGGCGCCACTCAGTGATGCACCCCGGAAACAGAGATCATGCCGGGGGTTGACTTTGTGAAAATAATCACAGTTTTTGTCTGTATGTAGCAGACTCATTGGGCCCTATTTTACCATTTTGATTCCCAGTGCTGGGCGGACTTGAAACTGGGAGTGTTTCAGATCCAACCTTTAGACGCATTCTCAGGCACCCCCATACGCACCCTGCCTGCAAAAATATCAGCAATTCCGAACTGCGCAGTGGGAGCCTATGGGCGGGGCTTAATGCATCCGAACCTCTGCAGCTCTGATTAGCGCCTGTAACTGCACATGTGCAGAAAAGAAAATGATAAAATGCTACTCCCCTGCCACATCACTCCCGGGCCAGATAATGCCTTCCCCTGGCCCCCACAGACATTGCCCCATCCCCACAACAATACTGATCCCCTTATTCGCTCCCCCCCCCCCCCCCGCACCCCCATCACCCAGACTGATCGCAGGCCCCTCCCTCTCCACCAAAATCAGGCAGAGTGGTAGCGGACCTCCATTAACCTCCACTGATCTCAGGCAGAATGGCAGCAGACCCCCCTCCACCCCCATCAATCTCAAGCAGAGTGGCAGTGGACCCACCTTCTCTCTACCCCCCCCCCCCAACTTCGATGGAGCATGCCTGTTTCACGCCGGTTCTGGATGGGCGAACATGGTGGTAAAGGGGGAAGTGCCAGTAAAGTTGGGCGTGCAGCCCATTAAGTCAATTTAAATGCCTGCAAATGCATTTAAATGGCCTTCATGCCAGTTTCTGGTGCGGTCCCGATTGCGGCCATTTTTGGGCCTTAGTAAAGGGGAAACCGGCACAGAGGCGGGTGCAGATCACGCTACTTGCCTCACGCCCGACTTTACCAAGTTTTTGCACGCGGCACGGGAGCACAGTGGTTAGCGCTGCTGCTTCACAGTTCCAGGGACCTGGATTCGATTCCCGGCTCGGGTCACTGTGTGGAATTTGCACATTCTCCTCGTGTCTGCGTGGGTTTCCTCCGGGTGCTCCGGTTTCCTCCCACAGTCCAAAGATGTGCGGGTTAGGTTGATTGGCCAGGTTAAAAATTGCCCCTTAGAGTCCTGAGATGCGTAGGTTAGAGGGATTAGCGGGTAAATATGTGGGGGTAGGGCCTGGGTGGGATTGTGGTCGGCGCAGACTCGATGGGCCGAATGGCCTCCTTCTGCACTGTAGGGTTTCTATGATTTCTATGAAAACAGGCGTAACGCAAAGGTAAAATCAGGCCCATTGACTGTGGAAGGTTCCACTTGCTGGAAAAATCTTTGGAATACACATTTGGTGCCTGGTGGGATGACTCATTGTACATTGATGAGACACTGGGGCAAATGGTCCGACAGGCCATACGGGGGACTATGGAAATCACCCATGAATGTGTCTGGCGCTTCAAATATCAGACCCATAAGGAACGTAAACAGGTGAACCTAGCCACCCAGACTGCCAACAGACTGATTCGATCAGGAACACACCATTGCTGAGACCTATTTGTTCAGGGAACTGCCTAACCAATTGATGGAAAATAATCAGGACAGGGATGACTGTAGGGACAGGGGTAGTGTTCCCATGGCGCCCTGAATAAAAGAAAGGGAGAAGTTAAAAGCTGAAATTTACAGCAAAATAGTTCAGGGTACCTCTCAACATCTGGACGGCTGGCCCACCTGAAGGGTTGGGAATGGTATTCTCAACATCATATTGACCTTTTTGGGTGGTCAGCCAATGGCCAAAGGGGGGACTGAAAGGGTTAATAGTCACACAGGTTTAAAAATCACGCAGGTTGAAAAACAAAGGTGTTCTTACAAGAGCCTTCACAGAAAGACACCAAGGCCATTAGTCTGGCAAAGCACGTAAATCAGACATCTATAACTAGAAAATGGGAGTGATCTGGAGATACAGAAATGAGCTGTACTATGAAGTTTTCACGCTGATTGTATATTATAATGGAGCAAGTGTAAAGTGATTGGTTTATGCTAATTACTTGTAAACAATTTTGAAAGATTTAATTGCCTTTGTATCTTGGAAAATGCCACTCTGGCTAGCTACAGGGATGTGAACTGTAGCTTCCCAGGGTCCTTGCTATAGCTTGTATTAAAACACCTGTTTAAGAAAACTCTGTTACTTGTCTGGTTACTCGAGGGTAAAGTTGTGATCAATTAAAAGGCTGACATCAAAGCCCGCAACAGTCTGTATATTAATGCCGGGAGCCGGCTCACAGATTTTGTCCTCCTGGAATCTAAATGAAAAGATTGCCAATATAAAGGTAACTGGAGTATTATTAATGCCTAACTTGCAGGTTGTCATTGGAATTGCATGCAACAATCAGAACACACATTCAATGGATCAGAATGATGAAGCTGCCAGACTGCTAAAGACACCAATAATGTTATATGATGAACATATTATTTTACACTAGAAATTATTCCACAAACTTTCAGATAAACTCTTTGTCAACACTAAAATAATAATAGATCAAATTATTTTTATAATCTTAAATTAGCTTGATCCAGACAAGCAAAACATTTCTTGGTCAATAAAGCCTTGCAGAAAATGCAAATATGTAATCAAATGTACTTAGAGCTCTTAATAGACATACTAGTACCATACCGCAATATAGATAGGAAAAATGCTTTATCAAATCTTGCGCTGCTGGTGATGAACTGTGATTTATGTTTAATTCAATTATGACATTTTAAAAAATTTCTCTGGATTTGGCTGACATGGGAAGGCAGCGTTAATTGCACATCCTTAGTTTCTCCGAGCGCATAAAAATTTAACCACATAACATGGGACTGAAGTGACGCAAGAAGCATTATGGAGTTTCACTCCAATAGTATAGCATTCCTTCAGTACTCAGGAGTGCTTGCCTGGATTATGTGTTCAAGTATCTACATTCATTTCAATCCTGTTAGCTTATTTTTAATTATTGAGTACTGTAATCCACAATCAAAATATATAAAGTCTTCAGTTGGCAATGCTGAACAGCTAGCTTATCTGTAAATGCTTTTAATTACAATTTAGTGGAGAGATTGTTGATGGAGGAACTTCAGTATTCTACTACCAATGAACCCTTCTTGGATATAATATACTCATTCACTATACTCCGCTGAGTATGAATAGCTGTTGGATTTTGGTTTAACTGTTGTTAGCCTGGAGACAGCAAAAGATTATAAAGTAGTTCTGTAAAGACACAAGTGTCAAGATACCACTGACACAAAAATAATTATGCAAATGCATGTATTGCAAGATGGCAGTGAATACACAGACAGATCACCCCATGAAGTTGAAACAAATTCAGCAAACTTTATTGTTGGCTGATCTAGGTTTGCACAAGTTGGAACTATTATTTGGCAGATTGTTATTGATCAGGAGTCTGGAAGTCTGTTGGATATTTTGGGGTAATCTGCTCTCCACTCAACTTTTGCTATTCGCTGAGATTCTGAACTCATGGTGCAACAAATTGGCATTTAAACAATTAGTATCCTGGAGCAACAAGATGTGTCATTGAATTTTTACTTGGTGGTAATTCTATACAGGACTCATGTGGCATATGAATTACCTTCGGTGTCATAATCCAGACTGTTAAAATCAAAGGTTTCTTCAAGCAGGCAAGAATTTGCAGTTGGAGACATCGGTGCAATACTGTTCCTGTTAATGTTAATTTCTTCATGTAGATCATTCAGCCAGTTTTTGGTCCGGGGCCTTATACTCAGCACTCTGCCATTAATCTTAAAGGTGTTAAATCACATTTTAATTAACGGAACAGCACAAATAAATAATTGCACAAAACATGCTTCCGCCTGCCTTTCAATGTATTTCAGATTGTAATAAATTGTTTAGTTAAAAACTCATCTCTCCTCTGGTTCATAGTCAATCACCTGAAATCTGTGCCCTCTGATTGTCAAACCTCCTATAAACTGGAACAGATTCTCATCATGGCTGTAAATTGGGAGAGGGGAGTGTGCAGCGAGACCTGGGTGTCCTTGTGCACCAGTCACTGAAGGTAAGTATGCAGGTGAAGCACGTGGTAAAAAAGGCAAATGGCACGTTGGCCTTCATTGCGAGAGGTTTCGAGTACAGGAGCAGGGATGTTTTGGTGCAATTATGATGTGGAGATGCCGGCATTGGACTGGGGTGAACACAGTAAGAAGTCTCACAACACCAGGTTAAAAACTTTAACCTGGTGCTGTGAGACTTCTTAACTTGATGCAATTATACAGGGCCTTGGTGAGGCCACACCGAGAGTATTGTGTGCAGTTTTGGTCTCCTTTTCTGAGGAAGAGCCCTGTCTATTCCTGTTAGAATTTTATAAGTCTCTATGAGATCCCCCATCATTCGTCTGAACTCCAGTGAAAACAGTCCTAACCTAGTCAATCTCTCCTCATACAACAATCCCGCCATCCCCGGAATCAGCCTAATAAACCTTAATTGCGAGAAGTTTGGAGTACAGGAACAGGGATGTGTTGTTACAATTATACAGGGCCTTGGTGAGGCCACACCTAGTGTGCAGTTTTAGTCTCCTTTTCTGAGGAAGGGTGTTCTTGCTCTCGAGGGAGTGCAACAAAGGTTTACCAGGCTGATTCCAGGGATGGCGGGACTGATGTATGAGGAGAGATTGACTAGGTTAGGATTGTTTTCACTGGAGTTCAGACGAATGAGGGGGATCTCATAGAGACTTATAAAATTCTAACAGGACTAGACAGGGTAAATGCAGAGAGGATATTTCCGATGGTGGGGAGTCCAGAACAGGGGGTCACAATCTGAGGATTATGGGTAGACCATTTAGGACGGTAAGCCTGTGGAATTCATTACCACAGGAAGTAGTTAATGCCAAAACATTGAATGTATTCAAGAGGCGGCTGGATATAGCACTTGGGGTGAATGAGATTAAAGGTAATGGGGAAAAAGCAGGATTAGGCTATTGAGTTGGATGATCAGCCATAATTGTAATGAATGGCAGAATAGGCTCGAAGGGCCAAATGGCCTCCTCCTGCTCCTATCTTCTATGTTTCTATGACCTACTCCGTCAAAACCTCTCACAATGTTGAACTCATCTATTATATCACTCTTTAAAAACCTCTATTCTAAAGTTACTAATTCCAGGTTCTCTGCACTCTCCACATGACTAAAGCCCCTCAGACCATTCTAGCAAATCTCTTCTGCAAATTCTCCAACACTTGGACATTCTTCCTAAAGTGCAATGCTATTCAAAATATTAATTTTGCTGCAACTCAAAGTTTTGCATAATCATTTTCCTCAGTTCTGTTTTTATTAAAGTACATATATTGATTTATTATTGTCACATGTATTAGTATACAGTGAAAAGTAGTTTCTTGCACGCTATACAGACAAAGCATACCATACATAGAGAAGGAAAGGAAAGAGTACAGAATGTAGTGTTACAGTCATAACTAGGGTGTTGAGAAAGATCAATTTAATACTAAATAGGTCCATTCAAAAGCCTCTTATTCCACACCCCACCCCAGATGCAGTGGCAGATATTTAAGGAGACATTTCAGAATACTCAAATCATATATTCCAGAGAGAAAGAAAGACTCCAAGGGAAGGACACACCATCCAGGGCTAACTAAAGAAGTTAAGGATAGCATCAAATTGAAAGAATAAGTGTATGATTTCACAAAGATGAATGGCAAATCAGTAGACTGGACAGTAAATGAAGAACTGCAAAGAATGACTAAAACATTAATAAAGAAGGAATTTAAAGTTTATTTATTAGTTTCACAAATAGACTTACATTAACACTGCAATGAAGTTACTGCACAAATCCCCTAGAAGTGAGTGTACAAGAGAAAGCCAGCGCGAGAAATATAAAAATAGATAGTGTTTCTACAGGCGCTTAAAAGTGAAAAAATCAAAGTATTAATCCTCTAGAAAGTGAAAATAAGGAGTTAATAATGTAAAATAAGGAAATAGTAGATGAATTGAACACATATTTAGCATCTGTCTTCACTGTAGAGGATTCAAATAACATTCCAGAAATAATTATAAATTAGGTGGTGAAAGGGAGGGAGGAACTTAAAACAATTACAATCACCAGGGAAAGGAATATAGAGAAAATTATTAGAACAAAAATCTGACATGTGCCCAGGTCCTGATGGTTTTCAGCAGCACAGTGGGCTGGAAGAATCACCCCCATAATTTGGGATTCTGGTCCAGGGCTCTCACAATGTAGAATGTACATCCTGCAGGATGTGGGAACTTGTACAGACACAAAGTGCCCTCAATGATTACATCTACAGCTGCAGAAAGCTGAGCTCCAGGTTGTGGAAATCGAACTGTGACTAGAGTAACTGTGATGAATTCACAAGGCTGAAGATTAATTGGATGGTAGGTTTAGAAGCACATGGGCAGCAAGGTAATGACCAAAGTAGCTTAAAGATACAGTCAGGTCATGCAGGAATCCCCGAGGCGTTCTTGCTCTCTAACCCTTTTCCATTTTGGATACTGCTGAGTAAGATGGTTCCTCAGAGGACTGTAGCAAGAACCAAGTTTCTGGCACCATGGGTGGCTCAGCTGCACAGCAAGGGAGGAGGAAGAGTGGAAGTACTGTAGCGGTATGGGATTAGGGGAGCAGACAGACATTCCTGTGGCCATAGACATGATTCAGGGATGGTATGTTCCCTCTCTGGAGCCAGGGTCAAGGTTGTCACAGGACATTCTTTAGGTGGGTGATGACTAAGGGATTTTCACAGTACCTTAATTGCGGTGTTAATGTAAGCCTACTTGTGACACTAATAAATAAACATAAAAAACTTTTTAAAAATCTCATGCTACTGATATGCAATGGCAACACATGTGGTATTTGCCACAAACAGGATCTGCCATTAAGTTAAAAAGTAGTACTACCTATCACACAAATGAGTACTGTAGCATATGAATTTTAGTGCCGGGGTGATGCTGGTATGTGGACTATACGTCCCAATGACTGATGAAGGCAGATTGTATCAAACAGCATGTCCCAGCTGCTGTTCACAATGGGCAAGATACAGACCATATCTAACCAGCCCGTACTTGCAAAACTCAAAACAGAATGCAGAAATTAGATGTGCTTCTGTGATTTGACAACATTTTCTAAATAATCCTCAGTGTGCTAAGAATTACACTGACAACCAATGTCAATTGGGCTCACACTATGGCGCATTTGCATGCACTAGAAGCTGCATGTAATAACACACAGAGCCCTGTTCTTTGCAGACAGAAAAAAACGAACACAATCGCATCTGCTTCAGCTAAACAAAATGAATGTCAGCCCTTCACAGATTCATTCCTCAGGGCAATGCCTTGAGTAATCAGTGTCAAGTTACCTGGTTTAAATTTTAAACAATGCTTGGCAGTTAACTGTCAGTCACTATTATCTGTAGCATTATGCATGACAATGCCTCTACCAATCAGAATACCACTTACCATCCAATCAGCACTATCCATGTTATTGGATAGGCACATGGAGCACACCAGGATGATAGGAAGTGGGATAGCTTGATCTTGGTTTCAGATAAAGCTCAGCACAACATCGTGGGCCGAAGGGCCTGTTCTGTGCTGTACTGTACTGTTCTATGTTCTATGTTCTCATGCAGTGTAAATTTGTTGTTTCCACTAACACTGGTATTTTTGCAAATCGTTCTGATGAGGGCCAGGTGAAAAGCTTCAACAAAAAATCTTTTTTGAGAAATATTCAAATTCTATACTACCAAACAACTATTTCTAGTGGGATCATGTATGCAATCCTTCCAATAGTATCTGAAGAATTCTGAACAATTAAAACCAATGCATTCACCAATTCTAAACCTCTTTTAGAATCCCAAGTTTTAGCTCATCAGGTCTAAGGGATTTATTGCCACTTTGTCCCATTCTTTTGAAAAACCATTCTACTAGGTTCAACAGATTCGGGGCAGAGCAGACACCTATTTTTAGATGCTAGAATTGGTTTGGGATTTTAATCAAATACAATTTGAATATATTGAGATGACTGCTTACTTCGGTCAGCGCCAGTGTCACTTAACAAAACTCTGCAGTTAAGATGGTGAAAGGCAGGAACCAAGCAGTAAAAAGAAACAGAGCCCTAAATCATCATTTTAATAGATTTACTGACCCCTTTCCATGGAAGGAGTTAAAATGCAAGCTGGAAACCATTCTGCATCAAAACCAGACTTACCTTTATTCCATCTAGATCCAAACTTTTCAAAGCCATCCGGCTATCCTGAAAAGTTACCAGCATCTGTCCATGATCAAACCTAACAGGAAAAAAGTAAAACAATTATTGTCCTGCCATGTAAAGTTATCTTTAGCAAAACCAATGCGAGAAAAGCAGCTCCCCTCAGGATCAACTTGAATGGGTAGACACTGAGAGATTGTTTTCCACTGGTCAGTGGTAAGTGGTACTGATCCACGTCAGATCAGCCATGATCTTATTGAATGGCGGGGCAGGCTCGAGGGGCTAGATGGCCTACTCCTGCTCCTATTTCTCATGTTCTTATTGTTCTTATGGTCAAGGAGTCTTAAATCCCAGGAAGGACACAGTCCCAGGATAAGGGGCCAATCATTTAGGATTGAGAGGAGAGGAAATTACTTCACTCAAAGGGTTGTGAGTCTGCATCTTTGGAATTCTCTACCTCAAGAGGATTGTGGATGTTCCATCATTCAATACATTTAAGGCGGAGAGATTTTTAGACTCACATGGAATCAAGAGATATGGGGAGTTAGTGGAGCTGAAGCCCAAGGTCAGCCATGATCATACTGAATGGAGGAGCAGGCTCAATGGGCTCTTGTTGTGTTCTTGTGAACTTGGTAGTCAGGCATAATGCACAACAACACATCAATAGCATTGGCATACTGCCGCAATTCATTTCAGTTCTGTAGAAGTTGGGTGGACAAGTTTTAGGTCAATAATGACACACAACTCTGCTGCTATTAACAAATGAGGGCAGATACTGAAGCAGTCGGTGTCCGTATGCAACAAGTCCTGGATGACACAGATCATACTTATCCCGGTTATGGAGCCAGCCTGGTGCAGAATGCAGGCTGCGGTTTGTAACCCACACCTGCACACATCCTAAACTCACATTAGTGAAAACTGGGGGCACCAGGAATGAGTTGGAAATCCTGGAATTAGGTCCCGGCTATCTCTTATAGACCTCCACAGAGTCTCCCCGACTCCATGATAATCCAGCCTAACATTCCAGTTCAATGATTTGCTATTCCATTCATTCTGAAGATAGGTCTTTGACTTGAAAGGTTAGCTCTTGGCTGGATTTTACCAGTCTTCTGGGAATGATCTGGGAGATGGGCAGCTCTGTAAAATGACAAGGGAAGGTACAGTGCCCATCATTTTGCCGACGCCATGGCATTTTACCAACAGTGTGGAACGTGGAAGACGGCAATCTGTTGCATGGAGAGACTGCCTGGTGAACCCTGAATGCCTCCTTGTAGGATGAGAGCCAGGGGGACCTCTAATCAAACATGGAGGAGGCTCTGCAGCATGGAGGGGACCTCCCACAAATGGGAGAAGCAGAGCTGTCCTGATTCATTGTTGATTGCTGCAGCTGTGTCAATAAAATCTCAGCCTTTACTTCTCTCTCCATCAATACTCAGACCTGCTGAGTATTTTCAGCAACTTTTGTCTTTATTAAACATGCTCTTCACACTTGAATGAGGTACGTCAATAGATAGCAATAGTTTCCTTACAACAATTAATAATGGTCATTTTTACTCAAACTCTTTTCTTGATTTCGATAAAAGACAAAGATAAAATTGAACCAATGTTTTCAGGACCATTTATTTCTGGTAACCACCACTTACCTCACCAGTAAAATAGTGCCATAACTCTGAAGGCAATTAGTAATTTCATTGCTTAGGTCATCTGGAAATGCCTCTCTTTCTGAACTGGTTGCTCCTTTGAGACATATCACCACAGTTGCATCTGAAGGCCCCAGGGAGGATGTAATTTCTTGGAATACTTTCTCACGTTCAAAAATATCCACCTCCTGAATATTCACTTCAAAGACAGCTAACACAGGCCTGTATTTGAATTGTGAAATGGGGAATTGTAAAAGTATGCAAGATGAAACATCAACATTAAAACTGGTGTGAACGCATTAACACATCATCAAAGCTTTGGTTCTAATATTATCGCAATTCAAAATGTTCCCAACAGTTCTTTAAAATCACAGCCTCTTCACAGCCAGACTAAATGCGGAAAATAATTTACATCAATATTTTACTTGAATTGGAGTGTCACATTCATATTTTTATTGAAAAATGTAGCAGTTAATTCTGCTGAATAGACAGAGACCTAACAAAAAAAGTTTAGCATTGTGTCAGATCCGGGGCCGACAGAGTGGTCAACTATTGATGCCAGGTTGGCATTGCCAAGGACAGGCCAGCAAGGTAGCCCTTTTGTGGCCGGGGGGGGGGGGGGGGGGGGGGGGGGGGGGGGGGTAGATGCAATAGTTGATAGGTTGATAGGGTGGGGGGAGCTCTCCATGCATGCTTTGAGATCGAAGCACTCTTCGAAAGTGGCACCCCAATTGACCCCGCAATATGGCAGTATAAACCACGCAACTACACCCCCACTCCCCCCAATCTTTGTTCCATCAAAGTATCAGAATATCTGGTGAGAAAACCTGGCTGTGTTTCTGGAGAGAAACATGCAGATTTTCAATCAGAACCTGACACTTTGCCATCTCTTTGTAAAATTCCATCCTATTTTTTTCATCACCACATGTCTTCCGAGGCCTATCCATGGAAGATACTGGGTGATTTGGCATGGAGGTGGCATGGAACTAAGAGGGGAAAGATGGAGGAAGGAATTAGGGAATGGGGGCGTCGGGTGAGGGGGGGGGGGAGTAAGGGTTAATAGCATCTAAACCAACTAGGGAGAAGTCACAGAGAACTAAGACTAGCGTTCTCACCTGCTCCAAAATCTGTCTGGGATCGGAATCTGGGTTGGCACACCAAATTCAGTCTTGCCCCAAAGCAAAAATTGGGTCCAAAGAGGCCCTTTAAGCTGAGATAGGTCTGCCATTTCGGGTACTTTCCTGGCTCGAGCTACCCTCCATAGTAGCAAAAATCTGGCTTTAATGTTTTAATGAATATAATTGATCCCATAGAATCCCTACAGTGCAAAAGAGGCCATTCAGCCCATTGAGTCTGCACCATCTCTCTGATAGAGTATCTTACCCATGCCAATTTTTTTTTTTATTCATTCGTGGGACATTGTCATTGCTGGCTGGCCAGCACTTATGGCCCATCCTTATTTATCTGAGGGCGGTTGAGAGTCAGCCATATTGCTGTGGGTCTGGAGTCACATGTAGGCTAGACAAGGTAAGGATGGCAGATTTCCTTCCCTAAACGACATTGATGGCACTGAAGCGAGGCGATTTCCTGCAAACTGTGCCCAGCATACCTTCTAATTCTATCTTTTACTCTTGTTCTATGCTTTTAAAACTTTATTCTAACTGGACACACCGAATCTGAAGCTGACCTGGACCAGCCGACCATGTGGGACCTGCAGCCAGTTCTACAGTCCCAGAGTCGGGGATTTCCCTACACTGGCTCACAGTGCACAGGAAAATGCCCTGGAAGCCAGGGCCTTCAATCTGCCAGCCCCCAGTGACCAGGAAAATGCCGCCACAACCTCAGTCTTCACTCTCGAGACTCCAGCTGGCACTCTCTCGGCCTCTACAGCTCAGGAAAACGATGCCTTCATACTGCTGGTTTCCAATCAGACCTGCATCCCTGGGGCTGGAGCCTTCTCCCCCAAAACTCCCATCAAACCTGATAGCTAGACCAGTAAGTCTGGAGCCGGATCCTCCACTCCACCAGCCCCCAACCCCTCTGACCCAGAGAGCTGCGACCTTCTGCAGGCCACAAGCACTCCCCCCACTCCCCCCTTCTACAATCGCCCCACACTCCTAAAAATCAACTCCCACTGCCTAAAAATCACAAACACTGCTCTTTTAAATTTACTTGCAGTTCTAGAGATCCTCCAATCTCCGAAGGAAGACTCCAAGCTGACAGTGACCCTAAGGACCCCAACATGTAGACCTGGACATCAGGTCTACTGTGACCCCAGAGACATCATGCACTTACCAACCTTCGCGCATCCATGCTGGAGCATTGTCTGGACATCCTCTGACCTCCAAAGACAAGCCGCAGCCCGACAGTGACCCGGAACACCCAACCATGCAGACACATCTACCGATGCAGGAACCGCAAACAAGGCAACAAATCCTCCATTCACACACCGACCAGAGAGAAGAACCTCATTGGACACACCTTACACTGCATACTACTCTCACTGTCTCCCAGGCCCGAAAAGAAGCAGTCATTCCAGGAAGCATGGAAAACATGCAGGCTTGCAGGTGAGAGTGGAACAACACGGTCCCAAGGCTCCCCTTCCCCAGCTTACTCCTGGCAAATGTCCAATCTCTAGAAAACAAGCTAGACGAACTTAAAGTCAGACTCACTTTCAAAAGAGAATTGAAGGACTGCTGTGTGCTCTGTTTCAAGGAGACATGGCTTACTCCTGCTTCACCAGACAGTGCCCTACAACTAGGGGGCTTCTCAATCCACAAAATGTACCGCATCACGGTCTCCGGCAAGACGAGGGGAGGTGGGGTCTGCCTTCTAATCAACACCTCATGGTGCCTAGACATAGCTACACTGGCACGTTTCTGCTCAGTAAGGAGTCTATCAACACCAGGTTAAAGTCAAAGAACAAAGAACAAAGAACAGTACAGCACAGGAAACAGGCCCTTCGGCCCTCCAAGCCTGCGCCGCTCCTTGGTCCAACTAGACCAATCGTTTGTATCCCTCCATTCCCAGGCTGCTCATGTGACTATCCAGGTAAGTCTTAAACGATGTCAGCGTGCCTGCCTCCACCACCCTACTTGGCAGCGCATTCCAGGCCCCCACCACCCTCTGTGTAAAAAACATCCCTCTGATGTCTGAGTTATACTTCGCCCCTCTCAGCTTGAGCCCGTGACCCCTCGTGATCGTCACCTCCGACCTGGGAAAAAGCTTCCCACTGTTTACCCTATCTATACCCTTCATAATCTTGTACACCTCTATTAGATCTCCCCTCATTCTCCGTCTTTCCAAGGAGAACAACCCCAGTCTACCCAATCTCTCCTCATAGCTAAGACCCTCCATACCAGGCAACATCCTGGTAAACCTTCTCTGCACTCTCTCCAATGCCTCCACGTCCTTCTGGTAGTGCGGCGACCAGAACTGGACGCAGTACTCCAAATGTGGCCTAACCAGCGTTCTATACAGCTGCATCATCAGACTCCAGCTTTTATACTCTATACCCCATCCTATAAAGGCAAGCATACCATATGCCTTCTTCACCACCTTCTCCACCTGTGTTGCCACCTTCAAGGATTTGTGGACTTGCACACCTAGGTCCCTCTGTGTTTCTATACTCCTGATGACTCTGCCATTTATTGTATAACTCCTCCCTACATTATTCCTTCCAAAATGCATCACTTCGCATTTATCCGGATTAAACTCCATCTGCCACCTCTCCGCCCAATTTTCCAGCCTATCTATATCCTGCTGTATTGCCCGACAATGCTCTTTGCTATCCGCAATTCCAGCCATCTTCGTGTCATCCGCAAACTTGCTGATTACACCAGTTACACCTTCTTCCAAATCATTTATATATATCACAAATAGCAGAGGTCCCAGTACAGAACCCTGCGGAACACCACTGGTCACAGACCTCCAGCCGGAAAAAGACCCTTCGACCACTACCCTCTGTCTCCTATGGCCAAGCCAGTTCTCCACCCATCTAGCCACTTCTCCTTGTATCCCATGAGCCTTAACCTTCTGAACCAACCTGCCATGTGGGACTTTGTCAAATGCCTTACTGAAATCCATATAGACGACATCCACGGCCCTTCCTTCATCAACCGTTTTTGTCACTTCCTCAAAAAACTCCACCAAATTTGTAAGGCACGACCTCCCTCTTACAAAACCATGCTGTCTGTCACTAATGAGATTGTTTCGTTCTAAATGCACATACATCCTGTCTCTAAGAATCCTCTCCAACAACTTCCCTACCACGGACGTCAAGCTCACCGGCCTATAATTTCCTGGGTTATCCCTGCTACCCTTCTTAAACAACGGGACCACATTCGCTATCCTCCAATCCTCAGGGACCTCACCCGTGTCCAAAGAAGCGACAAAGATTTCCGTCAGAGGCCCAGCAATTTCACCTCTCGTCTCCCTGAGCAGTCGAGGAAAGATGCCATCAGGCCCTGGGGCTTTGTCAGTTTTAATGTTCCCTAAAAAACCTAACACTTCCTCTCTTGTAATGGAGATTTTCTCTAACGGGTCAACACCTCCCTCCGAGACACTCCCGGTTAACACGCCCCTCTCCTTCGTGAATACCGATGCAAAGTATTCATTTAGGATCTCCCCTATTCCCTTGGGTTCTAAGCATAATTCCCCTCCTTTGTCCCTGAGAGGTCCGATTTTCTCCCTGACAACTCTTTTGTTCCTAACGTATGAATAGAATGCCTTAGGATTCTCCTTAATCCTGCCTGCCAAGAACATCTCGTGACCTCTTTTTGCCCTTCTAACTCCCCGTTTGAGATCTTTCCTACTCTCTCTGTATTCCTCCAGAGCTCCATCTGTTTTCAGTTGCCTGGACTTAACGTACGCCTCCCTTTTCGTTTTAATCAGATCCTCAATTTCCCTGGTTATCCACGGCTCTCGAATCCTACCTTTCCTATCTTTCCTTTTTACAGGCACATGCCTATCCTGCAGCCTTATCAATAGTTCCTTAAAAGAGTCCCACATGCCAGACGCGGACTGGCCAACAGGTTTATTTGGTAGCAAACGCCACTAGCCACATGATAACCTGATAGTCAGGTTCCGCACACATGAGGACGGCCTCAACCGGGATCTTGGGTTCATGTCACACTATCTGTAACTCCCACAACTTGCCTGGACTTGCAATGTCCCACTGGCTGTCCTGTCTGGAGACAATACACATTTCTTTAACCTGTGCTAATGCTCTCTCCACTCACATTGTCTGTACCTTTAAGAGTTGATTAGCTGTAAAGACTCGCATTCCAATCATTATTCTGTAAATTGAGTTTGTGTCTTTATATGCCCTGTTTGCTGTTTATGAGCAGATCTTCCACTCACCTGATGAAGGAACAGCGCTCCGAAAGCTAGTGGCGTTTGCTACCAAATAAACCTGTTGGACTTTAACCTGGTGTTGTTAGACTCCTTACTGTGTTTACCCCAGTCCAACGCCGGCATCTCCACATCAAGTTTCTGCTCCCCAGACCTAGAATACATGACGCTAAAATGCCACCCCTACTACCTTCTGCGGGAGTTCACTTCTGTTATCCTGACAGCAATTTCCATCCCACCTGACGTGGACGTGAAGACTGCGCTAGATGAAATATACACCACGACAAAGCCTTGAGACGAAACATCCCAAGGCCTTGTTCATTGTGACCAGGGACTTCAATCAGGCCGAGCTCAAGAGCGTTTTACCAAGATACCACCAACACATCTCCTGTTCCATCAGAGTCTCAAACATCCTAGACCACTGCTACACAAATATCAAAAATGCCTACCGCTCTATCGCCAGCTCACACTTTGGTAAATCGCATGCTATGTTGGTCTGAGGAATCAGATGATCTCCTACGGGACTGCTTAGAGTCAGTAGACTGGTCAGTATTTAAAAACTCTTCAACCAGCCTGAATCAGTACGCCACTACAGTAACTGACTTCATTTGTAAGTCTATAGAAGACAGTGTGCCAAAGAAGCAAATCTGCGTGTTTCCCAACTGGAAACCATGGATGAACAGGGATATCCACTGCCTGCTTAAGTCCTGGCCTGAGGTGTTCAGGCCATGCGACACTGACCTATATAAGAATGCCAGATATGATCTATGAAGATCCATCAAAGATGCCAAAAGACAGTACCAGACCAAGTTAGAATCCCAGGCTAGCCACATGAACTCCCGCCGACTATGGCAAGGTCTGCAAGACATAACAAGCTACAAGATGAAGGCAGGTAAAATTGCCGGCTCCAATGCATTCCTCCCTGATGAGCTCAATGCATTCTATGCCAGTTTTGAGCAAGAGGTCAGTGAGAGCACACCCTCCATCCCCGAAGCCTCGGACGAAACTGTATGTGAGGTCACCATTGCCAACGTCAGAGCAACCTTCTCAAAACTCAACTCAAGGAAAGCAACTGGCCCAGAATGTGTATCTGGACAAGCACTCAGGCCCTGCTTGGGCCAGCTGGCAGGGGTATTCGTAGACATCCTCAACCTCTCTTTACACCAATCTGAGGCCGCTACCTGCTTCAAGAAGACAACCATCATGCTGTTACCAAAGAAAAGCCTGGTAGCATGCCTTAATGACTATAATCCGTTGGCTCTAATAGCCATCATAATGAAATGCTTTGAAAGGTTAGTCATGACACAAATCAATTCCTGCCTCCCAGCCTGCCTGGATCCACTACAGTTTGCCGATCACCCCAACAGGTCCACAGCAGACGCCATCCCCCTGGCCCTACACTCAAGCCTGGAACACCTAGATAACAAAGACACCAACGTCAGACTCCTAGTCATAGAGTATAGCTCAGCCTTCAACACCATTATTCTTATGCAACTCAGCTGAAAACTTTGGGGCCTGGGGCTCAGCCCCCTCCCTCTGTGACTGGATCCTAGACTTCCGAACCTACAGATCACAGTCAGTAAGGATAGGCAACAACACCTCTTCCACGATCATCCTCAACACCGGTGCCTCACAAGGCTGTGTCCTCAGCCCCCTACTATACTCCTTATACATCTATGATTGCGCGGCCAAATTCCCCTCCAACTCGATTTTCAAGTTCGCTGATGATACGACCGCTGTGGGTCAGATCTCAAACAATGATGAGACACAATACAGAAAAGAGATAGAGAATCTGGTGAACTGGGGAGAGGTTGGAGAAACTTGGTTTGTTCTCACTGGAACGACGAAGGTTGAGGGACGACCTGATAGAAGTCTACAAGATTATGATGGGCATGGACAGAATGGATAGTCAGAAGCTTTTTCCAAAGTGTAAGAGTCAATTACTAGGGGGCATAGGTTTAAGGTGCGAGGGGCAAGGTTTAAAGGAGATGTACGAGGCAAGTTTTTTTACACAGAGGGTGGTGGGTGACTGGAACCCGCTGCCAGGGGAGGTAATGGAAGCAGACATGATAGTGACTTTTAAGGGGCATCTGGACAAATACATGAATAGGATGGGAATAGAGGGATATGGTTTCCGGGAGAGTAGGGGGTTTTAGTTAAGTCGGACAGCACGGTCAGTGCAGGCTTGGTGGGCCACAGGGCCTGTTCCTATGCTGTAATTTTCTTTGTTCCTTGGTGCGGCGACAATATTCTCTTGCTCAATGTCAAAAAAACGAAGGAGATTGACATCAACTTCAGGAGGTGTAGTGGAGGGCATGCCCCTGTCTACATCAATGGGGATGAAGTAGAAATGGTCAAGAGCTTCATATTTTTAGGTGTCCAGATCACCAACTACCTGTCCTGGATCCTCTATGCTGAGGCTATCATTAAGAAAGCCCACCAATGTCTCTACTTTCTCAGGAGGCTAAGGAAATTTGGCATGTCCACTACAACTCTCACCAATGTTTACAGATGTACCACAGAAAGCATTATTTCCGGTTGTACCACAGCTTGGTATGGCTCCTGCTCTGTTCAAGGCCGCAATAAACTACAAAGGGCTGTGAATGAAGCCCAGTCTATCACTCAACCAGCCTCCCATCCACTGACACTGTCTACACTTCCCGCTGCCTCAGAAATGCAGCCGCCATAATCAAGAACCCAATGCACCCTGGACATACACTCCATTCCGCCTACTCCCATCTGGATAAAGATACAGAATTCTGAGATCACGTACCAACCGATTCAAAAACAGCTTTTTCCCTGAATCTCGCATTAAGTTGAACTTTCTCTACACCCTAGCAATGACTGTAACACTACATTCTTCACTGTCTCCTTTCCTTCCCTCCCCTATGTATGGTATGCTTTGTCTGTATAGCGCGCAAGAAACAATACTTTTCACTGTATGCTAATACATGTGACAATAACAAATCAAATCAAAGACATCAGTGAACCAGGTCGGCTGTTCCGACAATTAACAAATGGTTTCATGGCCATCAGTAGATTTTAAATTCCAGATATTTTTTATTGAATGCAAATTCCACCATCTGCCTTGGCAGGATTCGAACCCGGGTCCCCAGAATATGAGCTGAGTTTCTGGATTAATGGCCTAGTGGTATTACCGCTAGACTATTTCTTCCCCTAATTCCCTATCCCCATCCCTGCAAATCCACACATTTACTATGGCTACACATCCTGGGACACTAAGGGGCAATTTCACATGGCCAATCCACCTAACCTGCATATACTTGGACTGTGGGAAGAAACCCACGCAGACACGGGGAGAATGTGCAAACTCCACACAGTCACTCAAGGCTGAAACTGAACCAGGGACCCTGGAGCAGTGCTAACCAGTGCGCCATCATGAAACACCACGTTTAAGCAAAACAAAGCTAAAAGCTCCAATTCCTGACCCCAGGGGCTTTCTATGGGGGAAGTGGGGTGATCTAATGGTTGCAGGGCCTGGGATACCAGAGGAAACATCCCAACTCCTCCCAGCACACAAGCAGTGAATGCATTAGCTGCCAGGTTTACCGAGCCACAGCTACATATGAATTAGGAGCAGCACTTGGCCTCCCAAGCCAGCTCCGGCATTCAACAGGGACATGGCGAACTGACTGTTTTCACTTGGAGACACAATTTTAAACTTAGGGGTCATCTTTACAGGACAGAGATGACAAAATTATTTGCTCTCAGATGGTTGTGTGACTTTGGAAGTCTCTGCCTCAGAACATAGAACATTACAGCTCAGTACAGGCCCTTCGGCCCTCGATGTTGCGCCGACCAGTGGTACCAATCTAAAGCCCCTCTACACTATTCCAATATCATCCATATGTTTATCCAATAACCACTTGAACGCTCTCAACGTTGACGAGTCCACCACTGCTGCAGGCAGGGTATTCCACGCCCTTACTACTCTCCGAGTAAAGAACCTACCTCTAACATCTGTCCTATATCTCTCACCCCTCAATTTAAAGCTATGTCCCCTCGTGCTAGCCAACACCATCCGAGGAAAAAGGCTCTCACTATCCACCCTATCTAATCCTCTGATTATCTTGTATGGCTCTATTAAGTCTCCTCTTAACCTTCTTCTAACAAAAACAACCTCAAGCCCCTCAGCCTTTCCTCATACGATTTTCCCACCATACCAGGCAACATCCTGGTAAATCTCCTCTGCACCCTTTCCAACACTTCCACATCTTTCCTATAATACGGCGACCAGAACTGTACACAATACTCCAAATGCGGCCGCACCAGAGTTTTGTACAGTTGCAGCATGACCTCCTGGCTCCGAAACTCAATCCCTCTACCAATAAAAGCTAACACACCGTACGCCTTCTTAACAACCCTATCAACCTGGGTGCCAACTTTCAGGGATTTATGCACATGGACACCCAGATCCCTCTGTTCATCCACACTACCAAGTATCTTACCATTAGCCCAGTACTCTGTATTCCTGTTACTCCTTCCAAAGTGAATCACCTCACACTTTTCCGCATTAAACTCCATTTGCCACCTCTCAGCCCAGCTCTGCAGCTTATCTATGTCCCTCTGTAACCTGCCACTTCCCTCCGCACTGTCTACAACTCCACCGACTTTAGTGTCATCCGCAAATTTACTAATCCATCCTTCCACGCCCTCATCCAAGTCATTAATAAAAATGACAAACAGCAGTGGCCCCAAAACAGATCCTTGCGGTACACCACTAGTAACTGAACTCCAGGATGAATATTTCCCATCAACCACCACCCTTTGTTTTCTTACAGCTAGCCAATTCCTGATCCAAACCACTAAATCACCCTCAATCCCATGAGTCCGTATTTTCTGCAAAAGCTTACCATGGGGAACCTTATCAAACGCTTTGCTGAAATCCATATACACCGCATCAACCGCTTTACCCTCATCCACCTCTTTGGTCACCTTCTCAAAGAACTCAATAAGGTTTGTGAGGCACGACCTACCCTTCACAAAACCGTGCTGACCATCCCTAATCAAATTATTCCTTTCCAGGTGATTATAAATCCTATCTCTTATAATCCTTTCCAATACTTTGCCCACAACAGAAATAAGGCTCACTGGTCTATAATTACCAGGGTTGTCCCTACTCCCCTTCTTGAACAAGGGGACAACATTTGCTATCCTCCAGTCTTCTGGCACTGTTCCTGTAGACAATGACGACACAAAGATCAAAGCCAAAGGCTCTGCAATCTCCTCTCTAGCCTCCCAGAGAATCCTAGGATAAATCCCATCCGGCCCAGGGGACTTATCTATTTTTACCCTTTCCAGAATTGCTAACACCTCCTCCTTATGAACATCAATCCCATCCAGTCCAACGGCCTGCATCTCAGTACTCCCCTCAACAACACTGTCCCTCTCCACTGTGAATACCGATGAAAAATATTCATTTAGTGCCTCTCCTATCTCTTCAGACTCCACGCACAACTTCCCACTCCTGTCCTTGACTGGCCCTAATCTTACCCTAGTCATTCTTTTACTCCTGACATACCTATAGAAAGCTTTAGGGTTTTCCTTGATCCTACCTGCCAAAGACTTCTCATGTCCCCTCCTGGCTCTTCTTAACTCTTTCTTTAGGTCCTTCCTGGCTAACTTGTAACTCTCAAGCGCCCTAACTGAGCCTTCACGTCTCATCTTAACATAAGTCTCCATCTTCCTCTTCACAAGAGATTCAACCTCCTTAGTAAACCACGGTTCCCTCACACGTCTGCTTCCTCCCTGCCTGACAGGTACATATTTATCAAGGACGCGTAGTAGCTGTTCCTTGAACAAGTTCCACATTACAATTGTGCCCATCCCCTGCAGTTTCCTTCCCCAACCTATGCCAGCTAAATCTCGCCTAATCGCATCATAATTTCCTTTCCCCCAGCTATAACTATTGCCCTTTGGTATATACCTATCAGAAGGCGGTGAAAGTTGGGTCAATGAACATTTTTAAGGCGGAGGTTAGACAAGGGAATCAAAGATTATCGGAGGTAGATGGGAAATTCATAAACAGATCAGCCATGATCTGATTGAATGGTGGAGCAGGCTTGAGGGCCCAAATAGCCGATTTCTGTTCCTATTTTGTATTTCCATATATATGTTTGCATGTCACAATCAGCTGAAGAAACTTAACTGAGGTGGAATAAAATTTGTGTACAACTCTTTCAATTACAAGATGTTTCTGTTGTGGCGTCAGTGCACCTTTAAGATTTTTTTAAAATCATGTTCTCTGCAGCTCTCACAGCCTCAGCTTATTTCATTGTTGCTGAGGTGTCTGTAGGAGTCCTTTAATTGCTCCTTTTGTGGTTTAAATGGGCTTTTTTTTCTTTTTTACTCTGGGATCTTTTATGGCCCTGCATTGTTAGGAAGAAGACTGGTTGGCAGGTCATGTGTTTTTAAGAGCATAAGAACTAGGAGCAGGAGTAGGCCATCTGGCCCCTCGAGCCTGCTCCGCCATTCAATAAGATCGTGGCTGATCTTTTCGTGGACTCAGCTCCACTTACCCACCCGCTCACCATAATCCTTAATTCCTTTACTGTTCAAAAAGTGATCTATCTTTGCCTTAAAAACATTCAATGAGGTAGCCTCAACTGCTTCACTGAGCAGGTAATTCCACAGATTCACAACCCTTTGTGTGAAGAAGTTCCTCCTCAACTCAGTCCTAAACCTGCTCCCCCTTATTTTGAGGTCATGCCCCCTCGTTCTAGTTTCACCTGCCAGTGGAAATAACTTCCCTGCTTCTATCCTATCTATTCCCTTCATAATTTTATGTGTTTCTAAATGGTCTCCCCTTATTCTTCTGAATTCCAATGAGTATAGCCCCAGTCTACTCAGTCTCTCCTCATAAGCCAACCCTCTCAACTCCGGAATCAACCTAGTGAATCTCCTCTGTACCCCCTCCAGTGCCAGTATATCCTTTCTCAAGTAAGGAGGCCAAAACTATACATCGTACTCCAGGTGTGGCCTCACCAGCACCTTATACAGCTGCAACATTAAACTCCATCCCTCTCGCAATGAAGGACAAACGTCCATTTGCCTTCTTAATTACCTGCTGCACCTGCAAACCAGCTTTTTGTGATGCATGTACAAGTCACCCAGGTCCCTCTGCACTGCAGCATGCTGCAATTGTTTACTATTTAAATAATAGTCTAGTTTGCTGTTATTCTTAACAAAATGGATGACCTCACATTTACCAACATTGTACTCCATCTGCCAGACCCTCGCCCACTCACTTAGACCATCTATATCCCTTTGCAGACTTTGTGTCCTCTGCACACTTTGGTCCACTACTCATCTTAGTGTCATCTGTGAATTCTGGCACACTCCCCAACTCCAAATCACCTATGTGAATTGTAAACAATTGTGGTCCCAACACTGATCCCTGAGGCACACCACTCGTCACTGATCGTCAACCAGAAAAGCACTCATTTACTTCCCACTCTTTGCTTTCTGTTAGTTAACCAATTCTCTAGCCATGCTAATACATTACCCGTAACACCATGCACCTTTATCTTATGCAGCAGCCTTTGGTGTGGCACCTTGTCAAATGCCATCTGGAAATCCAGATACATCACATCCACAGGTTCCCCATTGTCCACTGCACATGTAATGTCCTCAAAGAATTTCACCAAATTAATCAAACATGACCTGCCCTTCATGAACCCATGCTGCGTCTTCCCAATGGGACAATTTATATCCAGGTGTCTCGCTATTTTTTCCTTGATGACAGATTCAAGCATTTTCCCTACTATAGAAGTTAAGCTAACCAGCCTATAGTTACCTGCCTTTTGTCTACCTCCCTTTTTAAATAGTGGCGTCATATCTGCTGTTTTCCAATCTGCGGGAACCACCCCAGAGTCCAGCGAATTTTGGTAAATTACCACTAGTGCATTTGCTATTTCCCCCGCCATCTCTTTTAGTACCCTGGGATGCATTCCATCAGGACCAGGAGACTTGTCTGCCTTTAGCCCCATTAGCTTGCCCAACACTACCTCTTTAGTGATAATGATAGTTTCTTGGTCCTCACCTGCAGTAACCTTCTTGTCATTAACTTTTGGCATGTTATTTGTGTCTTCCACTGTGAAGACCGACACGAAATACCTGTTCAATGCCTCAGTCATTTCCTCATTTCCAGTTAATACATCCCCCTTCTCATCCTCTAAAGGACCAATGTTTAATTTAGCCACTCTTTTTCGTTTTATATATTTGCAGAAACGTTTGCTATCTGTTTTCACATTCTGAGCTAGTTTGCTCTCATAATCCATTTTACTTTTCTTTATACCTTTTTTCATGGCTTTCTGTTGACCTTTAAAGATTTCCCAATCCTCTAGTTTTTGAACAGTTGTTTTTTCCTTCCTAGTGAATTTAAGGTTTCATTTTCTGTTTGGCTGGCTGCAGTTTGAGTTTAGAAGGGATATCAAGCTGAAAATAAGTTTCTCCCTTCCTGGTTTTGGAAATTCTGCTGGTTAACTGAAAGCAAGGCTTCTTGTCTTCCTAGAGTGGAAAATGTGCTGATGGTGGCTAGCTTGCCTCGAGAGAGTCTCTCTCCCTGGTGCTCTGGGAAGCAGTTCTGACTTCAAACTGTTCTGGATGTATTCAGAGGGCTGCTGGAAGCTACAAGGCTGAGAAATCAGGGTTTTCAATTCTCCAACCATTAGACTCAGTTCCAGTATCACGTGAGCATTGGTCTTTGTTGTGTTAAACCTGTGGAAAGGGTGTCATCTGTAGGAAGTTTCGTTTGATTGGAACATTGTAGATATATTTGTTAAGGGTTATACATTATTATGGTTGTTTTGTTTTTGTTTGGAATTGATAAAGATTATTGCTAATTTTCTTTCTATACATGTGAACTATGTTCTTAAATAAACTTTGTTTGATAAAAGCTCCCTAGTAGGACATTTGAATCATACCTGAGGTGAAACATATCATGCTTATCCTAGCAAAATTCAAAGTGCAACATTTATGATCCAGGCAGACTTCATAAAACACTTTGGAGTTTCTGACGTGAATTATAACACGGAATATGTATATTAATTTGGTCAACAAAATGGTCAAAAGTTAAGAAAATAGAATAAAAATGTATAGCAAGAAGCGTTACATTTACATTGTAAGTAATAATTTGCATATCTATTGTCAGACCTATGGTATTGTTCGGTGTGTCAGGGGACCTAGTAGAGCGACACAGTCACCCTAAGACTGCTGCTTGTACTGCCCAGTAAGAGTTTTAACAACACCAGGTTAAAGTCCAACAGGTTTATTTGGTAGCAAATGCCATTAGCTTTCGGAGCGCTGCTCCTTCGTCAGATGGAGTGGAAATCTGCTCTCAAACAGGGCACAGAGACACAAAATCAAGTTACAGAATACTGATTAGAATGCGAATCTCTACAACCAACCAGGTCTTAAAGATACAGACAATGCGAGTGGAGGGAGCATTAAGCACAGGTTAAAGAGATCTGTATTGTCTCCAGACAGGACAGCCACTGAGATTCTGCAAGCCCAGGAGGCAAGCTGTGGGGGTTACTGATAGTGTGACATAAACCCAACATCCCAGTTTAGGCCGTCCTCATGCGTGTGGAACTTGGCTATCAGTTTCTGCTCAGCAACTCTGCGCTGTCGTGTGTTGTGAAGGCCGCCTTGGAGAACGCTTACCCGAAGATCAGAGGCTGAATGCCCGCAACTGCTGAAGTGTTCCCCCACAGGAAGAGAACAGTCTTGCCTGGTGATTGTCGAGCGGTGTTCATTCATCCGTTGTCGTAGCGTCTGCATGGTTTCCCCAATGTACCATGCCTCGGGACATCCTTCCCTGCAGCGTATCAGGTAGACAACGTTGGCCGAGTTGCAAGAGTAGGTACCGTGCACCTGGTAGATGGTGTTCTCACGTGAGATGATGGCATCCCTGTCGATGATCCGGCACATCTTGCAGAGGTTGCTGTGGCAGGGTTGTGTGGTGTCGTGGTCACTGTTCTCCTGAAGGCTGGGTAGTTTGCTGCGGACAATGGTGTGTTTGAGGTTGTGCAGTTGTTTGAAGGCAAGAAGTGGGGGTGTGGGGATGGCCTTAGCGAGATGTTCGTCTTCATCAATGACATGTTGAAGGCTCCGGAGGAGATGCCGTAGCTTCTCCGCTCCGGGGAAGTACTGGACGACGAAGGGTACTCTGTCCACCGTGTCCCGTGTTTGTCTTCTGAGGAGGTCGGTGCGCTTGTACTGCCACCAGGGTCTGTTTTTATATAGCTTTTTTATACAGCTGGCATTTGAAACGCTTGATCAAAAGCATGATAACAGGAAGTGAAGTTTGTGGACAGGAAATGGACAAGGGATTCTAAATATTTCAATTAAAATAAAACAAATGATCTAGCATTTTGCTACACGACTTGAAGCAGACAATCAATAAGACACTATCCTTTAACGTGCTGATAGGTTTGGACACATTTTATCCTTTCAATATTCAGCAGAATGCCCACTTGACTTTGATACATGGCCAGATCTACCCATGTGCATGGGCACTAATGAAAGCTAAAGACGAAGGGTAATATCTTAATTTATATCAACTTCTCATGTTTCTCTGAATAATGAAAATACCTCAAATGCAAGGACTACTTGCAAAAGATTCATTTTTGTACTTAAAATATTTTCTACTAACGTGCTAATGTTTAGTCTGCTAATTGCAAACTGTCCTCAAATATCTTGACATCATAATAAAAACAGGGTCACAATCACACACCTATGATCAGAGGCATTCAACTCTGTTCTCCCATAATACAGCAGATCACCTGGAGTCCACATGTTCTTGGCCTTTGTCTCTGCTTCATGTTCAGACCCTCTTAAATCTGAAATGCAGCAAATTGAAAATATTGCATAAACACTGCAGGTCATTCCTCTCTTAAAAATCAAAGTTACTTATTGCTTCGATTAAAGGAGCAGCATTATTTCTTTAATGGGAAATAATTATTTTGTCTCATTCTCGGAATTTCTCTTTGATCACCTCTTACATGCTTGTGGCTACAACTTCTGGGACAGGCAAATTGTATACAATGTATGAGTTATGTATTATCAGTTTGCATAAAAAACTCAAAGAAATTAACAAGAGAGTGTGGTTTAACACCCAAGCAGATAAAGGGAGGAACTCTGAAACAGAATCAGGTCTCTCTCAAAACCTGGAGAAAAAACTGAATTCAATTTCACATGATGCAAGAACTGATTCACAAGCAGACATACAAACTATTTGAGAAGGTGGAAGATGTGTGGAGAACAGTGGTGTGTGGAGAACAGTGGTAGGAACTCGGTCATAAAAAAAAAAGCAAAAATATAATTGCTACCAATCAGAGCCAAGTTTGGATCGGAAATTGGCTAGCTGTAAGAAGACAGAGGGTGGTGGTTGATGGGAAATGTTCATCCTGGAGTTCAGTTACTAGTGGTGTACCACAAGGATCTGTTTTGGGGCCACTGCTGTTTGTCATTTTTATAAATGACCTGGATGAGGGCGTAGAAGTAAATTTGCGGATGACACTAAAATCGGTGGAGTTGTGGACAGTGCGGAAGGATGTTGCAGGTTACAGAGGGGCATAGATAAGCTGCAGAGCTGGGCTGAGAGGTGGCAAATGGAGTTTAATGCGGAAAAGTGTGAGGTGATTCACTTTGGAAGGAGTAACAATAATACAGAGTACTGGGCTAATGGTAAGATACTTGGTAGTGTGGATGAGCAGAGAGATCTCGGTGTCCATGTGCATAGATCCCTGAAAGTTGGCACCCAGGTTGATAGGGTTGTTAAGAAGGCGTACAGTGTGCTAACTTTTATTGGTAGAGGGATCGAGTTTCGGAGCCATGATGTCATGTTGCAGCTGTACAAAACTCTGGTGCGGCCGCATTTGGAGTATTGCGTACAGTTCTGGTTGCCGCATTATAGGAAGGATGTGGAAGCATTGGAAAGGGTGCAGAGGAGATTTACCAGGATGTTGCTTGGTATGGTGGGAAGGTCTTATGAGGAAAGGCTGAGTGATTTGAGGCTGTTTTCGTTAGAGAGAAGAAGGTTAAGAGGTGACTTAATAGAGGCATACAAGATGATCAGAGGGTTAGATAGGGTGGACAGTGAGAGCCTTTTTTCTCGGATGGTGATGGCTAGCACGAGGGGACATAGCTTTAAATTGAGGGGTGATAGATATAGGACAGATGTCAGAGGTAGATTCTTTACTGAGAGACTAGTAAGGGCGTGGAATGCCCTGCCTGCAACAGTAGTGGACTCGTCAACTTTAAGGGCATTTAAAGGGTCATTGGATAAACATATGGATGATATTGGAATATTGTAGGTTAGATGGGCTTTAGATTGGTTTCACAGGTCGGCGCAACATTGTGGGCCGAAGGGCCTGTACTGCGCTGTAATGTTCTATGTTCTAAGTTGCCAAGCAATCACTGCCCTATTTCTCATACAATTGTTATTTTCTTTGAAATGTAGTGTTGTGTCTGTCCTGATGAGTGCAAGATGAAAAGCTTTGATAGCACGCCTCAACAATAATCAAGTGTTGTACCACCAAACTACTAATTGCTCACCCTGTAAATTTGTTAAATTAAACATTGGTATTTACAATATCTAATTAAATTCGTGAACATTGTTACCAAGAGATCACCTAATACTAATTAACAAAAAGAAGTGATCACTGAACAGAGATGAAAATGATTGCTCTATATTTACCAAAATAGTTATCCAGAAGAATAAGCCTACTACATGAATGCATAGCTTGAGAGCTGGTGCAGGGGGCAGGGATTTAGATTTTTGGATCACTGGGATCTCTTCTGGGGAAGGGGTGACCTGTTCAAGAGGGACGGGTTACACCTCACCTGGAGCGGGGCTAATATCCTGGTGGGGAGATTTGCGTGAGCCACTCAGGAGGGTTTAAACTAGTTTGGCAGGGGGGTGGGATCCAAAGCAGTAGGGAGAGAGAAGAGAAGGTTGAGGACAGCACAGAAGTTAAAGAGAGCACATTAAGTAGTAAAGGCAGTTTCAGTAATCCTTGTACCAAACAGATCAGGCAGAAGCACAGCAGAGAGCAAGGGAAGTCCAGATTAATCTGCACTATTTCAATGCAAGAGGCCTGACGGGCAAGGAAGATGAACTCAGGGCATGGACGGGTATGTGGGACTGGGATATTATAGCAATTACTGAAACATGGCTGAGGGAGGGACAGGACTGGCAGCTCAATGTTCCAGGGTACAGATGCTATAGAAAAGATAGAACAGGAGGTAAGAGAGGAGGAGGAGTTGCACTTTTGACCAGGGAAAACATCACGGCAGTACTGAGAGGGGATATATCCGAGGGTTCGGCCACTGAGTCTATATGGGTAGAACTGAGAAATAAGAAGGGGGAAATCATTTTGATAGGGTTGTACTATAGGCCCCCAAATAGTCAGCAGGAAATTGAGGAGCAAATATGTAAGGAGATTGCAGATAGCTCCAAGAAAAATAGGGGGTAATAGTCGGAGATTTTAATTTTCCCAACATTGACTGGGACAGCCATAGTATTAGAGGGTTGGATGGAGAAATTTGTTATGTGTATTCAGAAGGAATTTCTCATTCAGTATGTGGATGGCCCGACTGGAGAGGGGGCAGATTGTGGATAGGTGTGGAGGTCACAGGGTAGTTGTCATGGGTGACTTTAACTTTCCAAACATTGATTGGAACCTTGATAGGTCAAATAGTTCGGATGGGGCAGTTTTTGTACAGTGTGTGCAGGAGGGTTTCCTGACACAATATGTGGATAGGCCGACAAGAGGTGGGGCCACACGGGAATTGGTACTGGGAAATGAACTGGGCCAAGTGTTAGCTTTGTTTGTGGGAGAGCACTTTGGAGATAGTGACCACAATTCGGTGTCTTTCGTTATTGCAATGGAGAGGGATAGGGCTGTACGGCAGGGCAAGGTTTATAATTGGGGGAGGGGTAATTATGATGCGATTAGGCAAGAATTAGGGAGCATAAGATGGGAACAGAAACTGTCAGGGAAAGGCACAAATGAAAAGTGGAGCTTGTTCAAGGAACAAATACTGCGTGTCCTTGATAGGTATGTCCCTGTCAGGCAGGGAGGAAATGGCCGAGTGAGGGAACCATGGTTCACAAAAGAGGTGGAATGTCTTGTCAAGAGGAAGAAGGAAGTGTATGTAAGGATGAGAAAACAAGGTTCAGTTGGGTCCATTGAGGGTTACAAGTTAGCAAGGAATGAGCTGTAAAAAGGGCTAAGGGGAGCTAGGAGGGGGCATGAGAAGTCCTTGGTGGGTCGGATCAAGGAAAACCCCAAGGCTTTTTACTCTTATGTGAGGAATAAAAGAATGACCAGGGTGAGGTTAGGGCTGGTCAAGGACAGTAGTAGGAACTTGTGCATGGAGTCAGAAGAGATAGGAGAGGCGATGAATGAATACTTTTCTTCAATGTTCACCAAGGAGAGGGGCCATGTTTTTGAGGATGAGAGTGCGATACAGGCTGATAGGCTGGAGGAGGTAGATGTTCTGAGGGAAGATGTATTAGCAATTTTGAAAAACCTGAAGGTCGATAAGTCCCCTGGGCCAGATGAGATATATCCTAGGATTCTTTGGGAGGCAAGGGATGAGATTGCAGAGCCTTTGGCTTTGATCTTTGGGTCCCCACTGTCCACGGGGATAGTGCCAGAGGACTGGAGAGTGGTGAATGTTGTTCCTCTGTTCAAGAAAGGAAATAGGAATGACCCTGGTAATTATAGGCCGGTTAGTCTTACTTCGGTGGTCGGTTAGTTCATGGAAAAGGTCCTGAGGGATAGGATTTATGACCATTTAGAAAGATGCAGCTTAATCCGGGATTGTCAACATGGATTCATGAAGGGTAAGTCTTGCCTCACAAATTTGATTGAATTTTTTGAGGAGGTAACTAAGTGTGTCGATGAAGGTAGAGTAGTTGATGTCGTATACATGGATTTTAGTAAGGCGTTTGATAAGGTCCCCCATGGTCGGCTCATGAAGTAAGGAGGTGTGGGATAGAGGGAAATTTGGCCGATTGGATAAGTAACTGGCTATCTCATAGAAGACAGAGGGTGGTGGTGGATGGAAAGTTTTCAGACTGGAGACCAGTTACCAGCGGTGTACCACAGGGATCAGTGCTGGGTCCTCTGCTATTTGTGATTTTTATAAATGACTTGGAGGAAGGGGCTGAAGGGTGGATCAGTAAATTTGCAGATGACACCAAGATTGGTGGAGTAGTGGATGAGGTGGAGGGCTGTTGTAGGCTGCAAAGAGACATAGATAGGATGCAAAGCTGGGCTGAAAAATGGCAAATGGAGTTTAACCCTGATAAATGTGAGGTGATTCATTTTGGTAGGACTAATTTAAATGTGGATTACAGGGTCAAAGGTAGGGTTCTGAAGACTGTGGAGGAACAGAGAGATCTTGGGGTCCATATCCACAGATCTCTAAAGGTTGCCACTCAAGTGGGTAGAGCTGTGAAGAAGGCCTATAGTGTGTTAGCTTTTATTAACAGGGGGTTGGAGTTTAAGAGCCGTGGAGTTATGCTGCAACTGTACAGGACCTTGGTGAGACCACATTTGGAATATTGTGTGCAGTTCTGGTCACCTCACTATAAGAAGGATGTGGAAGTGCTGGAAAGAGTGCAGAGGAGATTTACCAGGATGCTGCCTGGTTTGGAGGGTAGGTCTTATGAGCAAAGGCTGAGGGAGCTAGGGCTTTTCTCTTTCGAGTGGAGGAGGTTGAGAGGCGACTTAATAGAGGTTTATAAGATGATGAGGGGGATAGACAGAGTGGACGTTCAGAGACTATTTCCTCGGGTGGATGTAGCTGTTACTAGGGGGCATAACTATAAGGTTCGTGGTGGGAGATATAGGAGGGATGTACGAGGTGAGTTCTTTACTCAGAGAGTGGTTGGGGTGTGGAATGGACTGCCTGCTGTAATAGTGGAGTCGGACACTCTAGGAACTTTCAAGCGGTTATTGGATAGGCACATGGAGCACACTCGAATGATAGGGAGTGGGATGGCTTGATCTTGGTTTCGGGAAAGGTTTGGCACAACATCGTGGGCTGAAGGGCCTGTACTGTGCTGTACTGTTCTATGTTCTAAAACTTGACCTCCTCTTGGGAAATAAGGAAGGGCAGGTGACAGAAGTGTTAGTGAGGGATCACTTTGGGACCAGTGACCATAATTCTATTAGTTTTAAAATAGCTATGGAGAATGATAGGTCTGGCCAAAAGATAACATTCTAAATTGGGGCAAGGCCAATTTTGATGGTATCAGGCAGGAACTTTCAAAAGTTAATTGAGGGAGTTTGTTGTGGGAAGGCAATGGGACATCTAGTAATTGGGAGGCTTTCAAAAGTGTGTTAACCAGGGTTCAGGATAAGCACATTCCTCTTAGGAGTGAAGGGCATGGCTGGTAGAAGTTGAGATACCTGGATAACTCGGGATATTGAGGCCCTGGTCAAGAAAAAGAAGACGGCCCATGACATGCATAGGCAGCTGGGATCAAGTGAATCCCTTGAAGAGTATAGGGGGTGTAGGAATAGAGTTAAAAAGAGAAATCAGGAGGGCAAAAAGTGGACACAAGATTGTTTTGGCAGATAAGGCAAAGGAGAATCCAAAGAGTTTCTGCAAATACATAAAGGCCAAAAGAGTAACTAGGGAGAGAGTTGGACCTCTTAAGGATCAACAAGGTCATCTATCTGCGGATCCACAAGAGATGGGTGGGATCCTCAATGAATATTTCTCATCAGCATTTACTGTTGAGAAAAGCATGGATGTTAGGGAACTTGGGGAAATAAATAGTGATGTCTTGAGGAGTGTACATATTACAGAGAAGGAGATGCTGGAAAGTTTTAAAGCGCATCAAGGTCGATAAATTCCCGGGAATTGAGGAAGTGTATCCCACAATAGGACATTGTGGGAGGCTAGGGAGGAAATTGCGGGTCCCCGAGCAGAGGTATTTGAATCATCGATCGTCACAGGTGAGGTGCCTGAAGATTGGAGGGTGGCAAATGTTGTGCCTTTGTTTAAAAAGGGCTGCAGGGAAAAGCCTGGGAACTACAGGCCGGTGAGCCTCATAACTGTGGTGGGTAAGTTGTTGGAAGGTATTTTGAGAGACAGGTTCTACAGGCATTTAGAGAGGCAAGGACTCTCAGCATGGCTTTGTGAGTGGAAAATCATGTCTCACAAATTTGATTGAGTTTTTTGAAGGGGTAACCAAGAAGGTCAATGAGGACAATGCAGCTGATGTTGTCTACATGGACTTTAGCAAGGCCTTTGACAAGGTACCGCATGGTAGATTGTTGCATAAGGTTAAATCTCACAGGATGCAGGGTGAATGGATACAAAATTGACTTGATGAAAGAAGCCAGAGGGTGGTTGTAGAGGGTTGTTTCTCAAACTGGAGGCCTGTGACCAGCAGTGTGCCTCAGGGATCTGTGCTGGATCCAGCTATTTGTCATTTATATTAATGATTTGGATGAGAATATAGGAGGCACGGTTAGTAAGTTTGCAGATGACACCAAGATTGGTGGCATAGTGGACAGTGAAGAAGGTTATCTCGGATTGCAATGGGATCTTGAGCAATTGGACAAGTGGGCTGACGAATGGCAGATGGAGTTTAATTTAGATAAATGCAAGGTGATGCATTTTGGTAGATTGAACCAGGGCAGGACTTACTCAGTTAATGGCAGGGCACTGGGGAGAGTTACAGAACAAAGAGATCTAGGGGTACAGGTTCATAGCTCCTTGAAAGTGAAGTCACAGGTGGACAGAGTGGCAAAGAAGGCCACTCTGTTTCATTGGTCAGAACATTGAATACAGGAGTT
Source organism: Mustelus asterias (assembly GCF_964213995.1). Lineage (NCBI taxonomy): Eukaryota > Metazoa > Chordata > Chondrichthyes > Carcharhiniformes > Triakidae > Mustelus > Mustelus asterias. The sequence continues at coordinate 62,215,412 of NC_135815.1, read as the reverse complement.
GGGACATCTTGTTGGAGTTGTACAAGACATTGGTACGGTAACACTTGGAATACTGTGTACCGTTCTGGTCATCCTATTATAGAAAGGATATTATTAAACTAGAAAGAATGCAGTAGGGATTTACTGGGATGCTACCGGGACCTGATAGTTTGAGTCATAAGGAGGCGCTGGATAGACTGGGACTTTTTTCTCTGGAGCGTAGGAGGCTAAGGGGTGATCTTATAGAGGTCTATAAAATAATGATCGTCAATATCTTTTCCCAAAGGGAGGGGAGTCTAAAACTAGAGGACATAGGTTTAAGGTGAGAGAGGAGAGATACAAAAATGTCCAGAGGGGCAATTTTTTCACACAGAGGGTGGTGAGTGTCTGGAACAAGCTGCCAGATGTAGTAGTAGGGGTGAGTGCAATTTTGGCTTTTGAAAAGCATTTAGACAGTTACATGGGCAAGATGGGTATAGAGGGGTATGGGCCAAATGCGGGCAATTGGAACTAGTTTTGGGGTTTTTAAAAAAAAGTGCGGCATGGACAAGTTGGGCCGAAGGGCCTATTTCCATGCTATAAACCTCTGTGACTCTACTAAAAAGCTCTGTGTATGGATAAATTGGCTCTATCCCTCCTGTGGAAGCCACTTCCTTGTGGCCTGAGTATTGCAACAAGCTAAAGGTTGCACCAGTTATAATTGTTATTTCTTTACAATGTAGATCGTACATAATTTTAGCTTCAGCTGGAATAAAGATTCATTTTGTTATGATCATACCCAATGTATCACAGGGCCATTTCTTTCTCCAGATCAGCACGCGGTCAGTCCAGGCAGGGGTTCTGCATTTGTCACTGCTGTCATAAACAGCTGTTCCCACATCATACTTGTATGTTGGAGCAAAGTTGATAGCGCCTTCAAAGAAATCTTTAAAAATCTAAATGAAAAAGCATGTTTTCCTTTAATTTAATATGATCAAACTTTAAAAAGAAAATAAATATACAAGAAAGCTATGAGAATGTTTTTGAAACTTAGTAGCTTCACTGTACTGCATACTTTTCCCACTGAGTATAAAGTTTGTACTGAGAAGTCCACAATACACATCAGCTGGCTAGATAAACTACTAATAATCTGGAAACCACTGCTACATCTCAAGGCAAGTTTTGCAGCAAAAAAGGATGGATTGGGTAATTTCTGAATGGTAAAAAGCTATGAACGGTAGAGGAACAAATGGCCAAAACAGCTAAGAGAATGATAGTCTTTCTAATGAGAGTCCTGCAATTTAAAGGGCAAAACGTTGCCCTCAGTCATACAAAGCCCTGGTTAAAGCACCCTCAGAGTAAGGGTACAATTCTGAGCACCGCAACTTAGAAAAGCTACACTGCCCTTAGAAGAAGTGCAGCACTGATTGATCAGGATGATTTCAGGGCTACGTGGGTTAGGTTCTGAGAAGCGATTACATTTATATTCCTTGCAATGGAGAATAAAGAACAAAGAAAATTACAGCACAGGAACAGGCCCTTCGGCCCTCCAAGCTTGCACCAACCATGTTGGCCGACTGAACTAAAACTCCCTACTCTTTTGGGGACCATATCCCTCTATTCCCATCCTATTCATGTATTTGTCAAAACGCCCCTTAGAAGTCACTATCGTATCTGCTTCCACTACCTCCCTCGGCAGTGAGTTCTAGGCACTCTCTACCTTCTGTGTAAGAAACGTGCCTCGCACATCTCCTTTAAACCTTGCCCCTCGCACCTTAAACCTATGCCCCCTAGTAATTGACTCTTGCACCCTGGGAAAAAGCTTCTGACTATCCACCCTGTCCATGCCCCTCATAATCTTGTAAACTTCTGTTTAAGGTGATTTGGTTGACATTCAAAGTTCCATTTTTGCACTGCCCCTGCAAGTAATCGACTTGAGATCGCATCATGTGGGTGTGCATCACTGCATAGCTTGCAGACGTAAAATCCAGAAGGAATTGTTTAATCAATTATTCAAGATGAAATCAAAGACTGCAACCCGTTAAGTTTTATTCTGGGTCTGGCAAAGTCCGTTCTTCACTTCCTGAGACGGAACTGCTTTTTGCATTAACATGCAGATATCAGCTCAAATCTTATACCGTGGAAGTACCTTGAAGGTAATCCCAATGCAAGCACTCCTTGGAAATTGCCTGGGAAGTTTCAAATGCCATTAGGTACTCACTGGCGTCTGGAGCCACCCAAAGCTCTGAATTAGAGTCGGAGACTTTGATGGTTCCAATTTACCAGAATAGTTACCCAAGAAAAGTTAGAAGGATTAAAATCAGTTCCAACTCCTGAGTTACAATTCTATTGATCCTCTACCAACCCCCACGCCTGCCCACTCCACCCTTGACTAGCTCCCCAAGGCCCCCCCCCCATTTACCACCTAATTATCCCCGACATCCCAACTACCTCCTGACCACGCCCAACCAACCGATGATGCCTACACCCCCCCACCCAATCAACAATCCCCCACTACCCATTCCCAACCACCTAACTACCCGGCTGACACACCTGCCACTCTACCCCACTCATCTGGTACACGATGCCCTCACTCGCTTAGCATTCACACTTACCTTCTCTCCTTATCTCAAAGTGGATTGGGACATTTTAACTTACTGGAATACAGCAGCTTTGGCCCTAAAAAGGGAGTGTGGCTGGGCTTCCCAAATGCAGTACGAGCGAAAGACTCACTGAACAGGTGTGCTCCACATTTCTCAGAAGGCCCAGTTCGGAAGTCCAGATGAGAAATGTGAAGCTCTGGTGTAGGGTGAGTAAATAGGAGCAGAGTGGCAATCCAACAGTGGTTGCCTCTCCTCGTAAGATTCAGCCCATTATTCATAACAGTGGCCGTATCAACAAATACAGACCAGTGGAAGTATTAGACCTGAATCCAAGCAGCCAAATGCTCATTGGAAACAAGAACATAAATGCACTGAAAAGAATCTTTGATAATGTGCTCAAACCTGTGACATTAGATTTGGATGTTGGGGCCGATTCTCTTTTTGTATATAAATAAAATTCACTAAATTATCATTAGAATTCAATGGAGGATAATATATAAATCACGTAAGCCTTGTTCTTATAATTATGTCAACATGCAGATATCTCCAGTGGGTAACACCCTTCCAAATATAACTGCTATGTTTTTATTCTTAATTTCCTGTACAAATCCTGATCATTGCTTTAATTTCACTTTGAAAATGCTGTCATAGGTTCACCCAATATTCCTTATGAAACAGCGACTGTTACAATAGGATAAAATTGGGGTGGCACAATGGTTAATACTGCTGCCTCACAGCTCCAGGGATCTGGGTTCGATTCCCCGCTTGGGTCAATGTCTGTGTGGAGTTTACACGTTCTCCCCTTGTCTGCGTACGTTTCCTCCGGGTGCTCCGATTTCTTCCCACAGTCCAAAAATATGCGGGTTAGGTTGATTGGCCATGCTAAATTGCCCCTTTGAGTCCTGGGATGTTTGGTTAGAGGGATTAGCAGGGCAAATATGTGGGGTTATGGGGATGGGGCCTGGGTGGGATTACTGTCAGTGCAGGCTCAATGGGCTGAATGGCCTCCTTCTGTACTGTAGGGTTTCTAAATCACTGCACTGAAAAGAATCCATTTTTACTTCCTTCTCATTGTTCCATGCACTCACTTTGTTATCAGTTTTCTGTTGCTGCAGCTGATCATAGGCCTGAAGAGTTTTCCAATCCTTTCTCTTAATGTGATGCAGGACCTCCTCATACGGAAGATCAATGCGGAAGTTTGAATCGCCACACCAGAATACATAGTCATGGGAGAAAACATTCCTTTCCTGTCACAAGAAATTAAACATTATGCAACCAAATTGAAGAAATAGGAAAGCAATTTTAAATCCACTTTCAGTAATAGGATGCCTCTGAATTGAATAGAATGAAAATGCAGATAATTAACATATCTTTGCATGTCTCCAGTAAAGAAACAATTCAACACCAGCCACAAACATATAACATTTCTGGACTCCTTCCTTATGCCTTATTTTTATGGTGAGACCCAGTAAGTTCAAATTTCATCCAAATGCCTGCCTTGTCGAATCATAAAATGATACAGAACAAAGGATGGCAATGTGGCACAATGGTGAGCACTGCTGCCTCACAGCACCAGGGACCTGAGTTCAATTCGGCCTCGGGTGTCTGTGTGGAGTTTGCATGTTCTCCCATGCCCATGTGGGTTTCCTCCAGGTGCTCTGCTTTCTTCCTACAGTCCAAAGCTGTGCAGGTTAGGTGGATTGGCCATGCTAAATTGCCTCTTAGTGACGGGGGACTAGCAGGGTAAATAAGTGGGATTACAGGGATAGGGCCTGGGTGGGATTGTGGTCAGCGCAGACTCGATGGGCCAAATGGCTTCCTTCTGCATGGTAGGGATTCTAAGATTCTATGGTGAGATGATTCAGCTCAGTGCATCCCTGTGAGCTGGCAGCTCAATGTTCCAGGGTTCCAATGTTTCAGGCGTGATAGAGACAGAGGGATAAAAGGTGGGGGGGGTGGCATTGTTGGTCAGGGAAAATGTTACAGCGGTACTCAGGCAGGATAGATTAGGGAGCTTGTCTACAGAGGCCCTATGGGTGGAGCTGAGAAACAGGAAAGGTATGACCACATTAATGGGGTTGTATTATAGACCATCCAATAGTCAGCGAGAATTGGAGGAGCAAATCAGCAGAGAGATAGCTGACAACTGCAAGAAACACAAAGTTGTGATAGTAGGGGATTTTAATTTTCCACATATAGATTAGGACTCGCATACTGTTAAAGGTTTAGACGGGGTAGAGTTTGTAAAATGTGTTCAGGAAAATGTTCGACATCAGTATATAGAGGTGCCAACTAGAGAGGATGCGATATGGGATCTCCTATTGGGAAATGAGTTAGGGCAGGTGATGGATGTGAGTGTGAGGGAACACTTTGGATCCAGTGATCATAATGCCATTAGTTTCAACCTGATCATGGATAAGGATAGATCTGGTCCTCGGGTTGAAGTTCTGAACTGGAAAAAGGCCAAATTTGATGAAATGAGAAGGGATCTGGGAAGTGTGGATTGGCACAGGCTGTTCTCTGGTAAGGATGTAAATGGAAAGTGGGAGGCCTTCAAAGGAGAAATTTTGAGAGTGCAGAGTTTGTATGTTCCTGTCAGGATTAAAGGCAAAGTAAATCGGAACAAGGAACCTTGGTTCTCGAGGGAGATTGTAACACTGATTATGAGGAAGAGAGAGTTGTATGAAATGTACAGGCAGCAAGGAACAGATCAGATGCTCGAGGAGTATAAAAAGTGCAAGAAGCTACTCAAGAGGGAAATCAGGAGGGCTAAAAGAAGACATGAGGTTGCTTTGGCAGACAGAGTGAAGGAAAATCCAAAGAGCTTCTATAGGTATGTTAGGAGCAAAAGGATAGTGAGGGATAAAATTGGTCCTCTTGAAGACCAGAGTGGTAGACTGTGTATGGAACCAAAAGAGATGGGGGAGATACTAAATGGTTTTTTTGCATCCGTATTTACTGATGAAACGGGCATGAAGTCTACGGAAATAGGGCAAACAGGTAGGGAGGTCATGGAACCTTTACAGATTAAAGGAGAGGAGGTGCTCGCTGTCTTGAGGCAAATCAGAGTGGGTAAATCTCAGGACCGGACAGGGTATTCCCACGGACCTTGAGGGAAGCGAGTGTTCAACTTGCAGGGGCCCTGGCAGACATATTTAAAATGTCAGTATTCACAGGGGAGGTGCCGGATGATTGGAGGGTGGCTCACGTTGTTCCGTTTTAAAAAAAAAGTTCCAAAAGAAATCCGGGAAATTATAGGCCAGTAAGTTTGACGTCGGTGGTGGGCAAGTTATTAGAAGGTGTGATAAGGGATAGGATCTACAAATATTTGGATAGACAGGAACTTATTAGGGAGAGTCAACATGGCTTTGTGCGTGGTAGGTCATGTTTGACCAATCTATTAGAGTTTTTCGAGGAGGTTACCAGGAAAGTGGATGAAGGGAAGGCGGTGGATGTTGTCTACCTGGATTTCAGCAAGGCCTTTGACAAGGTCCCTCATGGGAGGTTAGTTAGGAAGGTTCAGTCGCTAGGTATACATGGGGAGGTAGTCAATTGGATTAGACACTGGCTCAATGGAAGAAGCCAGAGAGTGGTTGTGGAGGGTTGCTTCTCTGAGTGGAGGCCTGTGACTAGTGGTGTGCCGCAGGGATCGGTGTTGGGTCCATTGTTGTTTGTCATCTATATCAATGATCTAGATGATAATGTAGTAAATTGGATGAGCAAATTTGCTGATGATACAAAGATTGGAGGTGTAGTGGACAGTGAGGAAGGTTTTCAAAGCTTGCAGAGGGATTTGGACCAACTAGAAAAATGGGCTGAAAAATGGCAAATGGAATTTAACGCAGACAAGTGTGAGATATTGCACTTTGGAAGGACAAACCAAAGAAGAATGTACATGGTAAATGGTATGACTCTGAAGAGTGCAGTTGAACAGAGGGATCTGGGAATACAGGTACAGAATTCCCTAAAAGTGACGTCACAGGTGGATAGGGTCGTAAAGAGTGCCTTTGGTACATTGGCCTTTATAAATCGGAGTACTGAGTATAAAAGTTGGAGTGTTATGGTAAGGTTCTATAAGGCATTGGTGAAGCCGAATTTGGAGTATTGTGTACAGTTTTGGTCACCTAGTTACACGAAGGATGTAAATAAGGTTGAAAGAGTGCAGAGAAGGTTCACAAGGATGTTGCCGGGACTTGAGAAGCTGAGTTACAGAGAGATTGAATAGGTTGGGACTTTATTCTCTGGAACGTAGAAGATTGAGGGGAGATTTGATAGAGGTGCATAAGATTTTGATGGGTATAGATAGAGTGAATGCAAGCAGGCTTTTTCCGCTGAGGCTAGGGGAGAAAAAAAACCAGAGGGCATGGGTTAAGGGTGAAAGGAGATAAGTTTAAAGGGAATATTAGGGGGGGCTTCTTCACACAGAGAGTGGTGGGAATGTGGAATGAGCTGCCGGATAAAGTGGTAAAAGCGCGGTGACTTTTAACATTTAAGAAAAACTTGGACGCGTTCATGGATGAGAGGGGTGTGGAGGGATATGGTCCAAGTGCAGGTCAGTGGGACTAGGCAAAAAATGGCTCAGCACAGACAAGAAGGGCCAAAAGGCCTGTTTCTGAGCTGTAATTTTCTATGGTTCTCTGGTTCTATGTGAGCTCTTTGAAAGACTTGTCCCTTTCCCAGTAGCCATGTAACACCCAAAGGTAGGGGAGCCTAAAACTAGAGGGCATAGGTTTAAGGTGAGGGGGGAGAGATACAAAAGTGTCCAGAGTGGCAATTTTTAGGTAGTAGTAGCAGCAGTACAATTTTCTTTTAAAAAGCATTTAGACAGTTACATGGGTGAGATGGGTATAGACCATATGCGGACAATTGGGACTAGCTTCGGGGTTTTAAAAAAAAGGGCGGCATGGACAAGTTGGGCTGAAGGGCCTGTTTCCATGCTGTAAACCTCCATGACTCTATGAACACATTCCTCTTCAAATATTTATGCAATTTCCCTCAAAGTTATAATTGAATGAATTTTCACCACTCTGCAGGCAGTGCAATCCAGATCACACTCCTCGCTGGATAAAAACCTACTTGTTTTATCAATTACTGTGAATGTGTCCTCTGCTTACAACACCCTGCCAGTGAAAACATGTTCTCCTATTTACTCTTTCAAAACCCTTCCAGGTTATGAATACTTCCATTAACTCTCTGCTGTAACAGTTGGCACAGTGTGTGGGTCGGAGACTCGATACTGTCCTGCCCCACCCCGATGAGCGCAGGCACATCTCATGTTGCATCTCGCCAGATATTGCAGCATGGAGCAAGAATCCTGCCTGTTACCAGCTGACAAAGGTGGGGATGGAAACATGACAAGAAATTGGAACAGAGGTTGGAGAGGAAGGTGCCGGAATTCTCCCCCCAAAAAATTCTAAGTGTTGAATTCACGGGAAAACGAGAGTAATTCACATTGGTTTGTTCACTGGGAGTTCACACTAGAATCTCCCACACTCCGTGCAATGTAGAAGCCACCAGCATGAATATCATTAAATTTCAGGGGGCAGGGCCTATTCCCGACGCAGACACCGCTGGACATCTAGCCCTTTGGCACATCGAGTCTGCACTGACCACAATCCCACCCAGACCCTATCCCTGTAACCCCACTTATTTACCCTGCTAGTCCACCTGTCACGAAGAGGCAATTTGGCATGGCCAATCCACCTAAACTGCACATCTTTAGACTGTAGGAGGAAAGCAAGAGCGGTGTGAACGTTTGCAAGAACCCCGCAAATCAGCCGATGCATGATTCTCCCCCCCAGCTACGCGAAAACATTAGCACAGCAGGATGGAGGAATCGCGGGCAGGGCGTTTGGTGCAGAGGCAAGGACATGGTTTTCGAAGAAAGAGAGCAGGAACAAGAATGGGAGCTGGAGAAGGCTGAGAATATGGGAACTCAGATAGGGGACTGCAGTTTGGGAGGTCTGAGGGGACAGGACCTCCTGTGGGCTGAGAAGATGGACTTTAGAATGGTGACAAGGACCAAGAAAGCTAAGGGGACGGGGGAGAACTGGACCAGGCCGGACCGAGAGGACAGTGGGAAGAGCTGGGCCAGGCCGAGGGGACGGGGGGAGAGCTGGGCCAGGCCGAGGGGACGGGGGGAGAGCTGGGTCAGGCCGAGGGGACGAGGGGAGAGCTGGGCCAGGCCAAGGGGACGGGGGGACGGGGGGGGGGGGGGGGGATCAGGGCCAGGCCGAGGGGATGGGGGCAGGAGCTGGGCCAGGCCGGGGGGATGGGGGCAGGAGCTGGGCCAGGCCAAGGGGACAGGGGCACAGCTGGGCCAGGCCGTGGGGACGGGGACACAACTGGGCCAGGCCGAGGGGACGGGGGCACAGCTGGGCCAGGCCGAGGGGACGGGGGCACAGCTGGGCCAGGCCGAGGGGACGGGGGCACAGCTGGGCCAGGCCGAGGGGACGGGGGCACAGCTGGGCCAGGCCGAGGGGACGGGGGCACAGCTGGGCCAGGCCGAGGGGACGGGGGCACAGCTGGGCCAGGCCGAGGGGACGGGGGCACAGCTGGGCCAGGCCGAGGGGACGGGGGCACAGCTGGGCCAGGCCGAGGGGACGGGGGCACAGCTGGGCCAGGCCGAGGGGACGGGGGCACAGCTGGGCCAGGCCGAGGGGACGGGGGCACAGCTGGGCCAGGCCGAGGGGACGGGGGCACAGCTAGGCCAGGCCGTGGGGACGGGGGCACAGCTGGGCCAGGCCGAGGGGACAGCTGGGCCTGGCCGAGGGGACAGGGGGAGAGCTGGGCCAGGCCGAGGGGACGGGGGGAGAGCTGGGCCAGGCCGAGGGGACGGGGGGGAGAGCTGGTTCAGGCCGAGGGCACAGCTGGGCCAGGCCGAGGGGACGGGGGGACAGCTGGGCCAGGCCGAGGGGACGGGGGGACAGCTGGGCCAGGCCGAGGGGACGGGGGGACAGCTGGGCCAGGCCGAGGGGACGGGGGGACAGCTGGGCCAGGCCGAGGGGATGGGGGGACAGCTGGGCCAGGCCGAGGGGACGGGGGGACAGCTGGGCCAGGCCGAGCGGACAGGGGGAGAGCTGGGCCAGGCCAAGGGGACGGGGGGAAGAGCTGGGCCAGGCCGAGGGGACGGGGGGAGAGCTGGGCCAGGCCGAGCGGACAGGGGGAGAGCTGGGCCAGGCCAAGGGGACGGGGGGAAGAGCTGGGCCAGGCCGAGGGGACGGGGGACAGCTGGGCCAGGCCGAGGGGATGGGGGGACAGCTGGGCCAGGCCGAGGGGACGGGGGGACAGCTGGGCCAGGCCGAGGGGACGGGGGGACAGCTGGGCCAGGCCGAGGGGACGGGGGGACAGCTGGGCCAGGCCGAGGGGATGGGAGGAGAGCTGGGCCAGGCCGAGGGGCTGGGGGGAGAGCTGGGCCAGGCCGAGGGGATGGGGGGAGTGCTGGGCCAGGCCGAGGGGACGGGGGGAGAGCTGGGCCAGGCCGAGGGGACGGGGGCAGGGGCTGGGCCAGGCCGAGGGGACGGGGGCAGAGCTGGGCCAGGCCGAGGGGACGGGGGGACAGCTGAACCAGGCCGAGGGGACGGGGGGGGGGGCGGCGGGGGGGGGGGGAACGGGGGGGACGGCGGGGTGGGGGGCAGAGCTGGACCAGGCCGAGGGGATGCGGGGGGGGGGGGGTGGATGGGGGCAGGAGCTGGGGCAGGCCGGGGAAACAGGGGGGCAAGTTGGGCCAGGCCGAGCGGATGGGGGGAGAGCTGGGCCAGGCCGAGGGGACAGGGGCACAGCTGGGCCAGGCCAAGGGGACGGGGGCAGGGGCTGGGCCAGGCCGAGGGGACGGGGGCAGGGGCTGGGCCAGACCGAGGGGAGAGCTGGGCCAGGCCGAGGGGACGGGGGGGACGGTGAGGGGGGGGCAGGGGGGACGGCGGGGTGGGGGGCAGAGCTGAACCAGGCCGAGTGGACGGGGGGGGGGATGGCGGGGGGGGGGGGGATAGGGGCAGGAGCTGGGGCAGGCCGGGGAAACGGGGGGGCAAGTTGGGCCAGGCCGAGGGGGCGGGGGGAGAGCTGGGCCAGGCCGAGGGGACGGGGGCACAGCTGGGCCAGGCCGAGGGGACGGGGGCACAGCTGGGCCAGGCCGAGGGGACGGGACGGGATGGGGGGGGGGGGGGGGGGGGGGGGCAGAGCAGGGTCAGGCCGAGGGGACAGGCGGAGGGCGGGGGGGGGGGGGGGGGGCAGAGCAGGGTCAGGCTGAGGGGACAGGCCGAGGGGGGGGGGCAGAGCAGGGCCAGGCCGAGGGGACCGGGGGACAGCTGGACCAGGCCGGGGGGACCGGGGGACAGCTGGGCCAGGCCGAGGGGACGGGACGGGGGGTTGGGGGGGGGGGGGGGGGGGGGGGGCAAAGCAGGGTCAGGCCGAGTGGACAGGCGGAGGGGGGGGCAGAGCAGGGCCAGGCCGAGGGGACGGGATGGGGGGGGCAGAGCAATGCCAGGCCGAGGGGGCGGGGGCAGGAGCTGGGCCAGGCCGAGGGGACGGGGGGACAGCTGGGCCAGGCCGAGGGGACGGGGGGAGAGCAGGGGGGGCAGAGCAGGGTCAGGCCGAGGGGACAGGCGGGGGGGGGGGTCAGAGCAGGGCCAGGCCGAGGGGGCGGGGGCAGGAGCTGGGCCAGGCCGAGGGGACGGGGGGACAGCTGGACCAGGCCGAGGGGACGGGCGGAGAGCAGGGGGGGCAGAGCAGGGTCAGGCCGAGGGGACAGGCGGGGGGGGGGGGGGTCAGAGCAGGGCCAGGCCGAGGGGGCGGGGGCAGTAGCTGGGCCAGGCCGAGGGGATGGGGGGAGAGCTGGGCCAGGCCGAGGGGACGGGGGGACAGCTGGGCCAGGCCGAGGGGACGGGAGCTCATAGATGCCAGATGGAAGGAACTGAGGGAAGACTAGAGTTTCAGATGGAAAGGAGCTTGTTGCAGGAGTGAAGGTTGTGAAGGTAGAGGAACTGCTGCACAGATTGGGGATGGAGTAATTTTGAAGTTTGGGAGGAATAGTGGGAAAGAATAGTGGGAAATAAATCAGTATTTTGCAGGTCTAGTGGAATGAGAGGCGTAACATGGTCCCAATGGGAAAGGATCTGTTAGAGCTCGATTGTATTCCTCTCCCACTACCACTGCACACACACCATGTTTATCCCTGCCTCGTCATCTACCTCCTGCCTCATGTTGACTGACCTCCTGATCCTTGGCTATGAAAGGCAGTGACTTGCCTGCCTGAAAAACCAGGCATGTATTGTATTGGATCGCATGAAATCTGGAAGTCAAGGCATGTCACTATTCATTTTGTCGTGTCATTGTGTCACTCCCACACTTTCCACCCACAGAGAATGGCCCACCAGTCAACAGCGCTCTCAGCCAAAGTTCAGTTTGATGGATGATTAACGAGTGTGTCCTTTCAGTTTCGGTTGACCCATCACTTCAAGCTCAGAATCTTATTTGTAATGACGTCAGAGTCATCTATATTCTCTGGATGAAGTGGGCCTCACCAATCTAATCCTGCAGTTCAAATTATATAAACAAAGTCAGAGTCGATACTCAGAATTCATCAAACTCAGCCTCAGAGAAAGGTCGACATTGCCCCATGTGATCATAGGCTCATATTTTTCAAATGGTCATAAATCAACTTGAACTTGGTATCAGTGAACAGTTCTGCAGTGTGCAGATGTTGCCCGATAGGATTCTTACTGATTCCCACCAACACTCTGCTGATGCAAAAATAAAATGCAGCAGATGCTACAAATCCAATATAAAATGCTGGAAATTCAGCAAATCGGACGGCATTTACAAAGTGAAATAGAGGAAATGTTTCATGTTCTATTGAAAGGCCATTGGCCTGAAACATGAACTCCGTTTCTCTCTCCACACATGCTGCATGTCTTCCCCAGCGTTTGGAGTATTTTACACTATTTCATTATTGGGGGGAGGTTGAAAGCTGTAACTGGTCTTGTGAAAGTTATCTTGAGTTTCTCGGTGATCTTCCATCGTAACAGCCAGCTGCCATTGTCTCGAAGTGAAGCTGATCTGTACCGACTTAACCAAGATTATAAAGAGAGTTCAGCATCAGAGGGCACGTGCAGAGGGGCCCGGGGCTGCGCACGTGCAGAGGGGCCCGGGGCTGCGCACGTGCAGAGGGGCCTGGGGCTGCGCACGTGCAGAGGGGCCTGGGGCTGCGCGCGTGCAGAGGGGCCTGGGGCTGCGCACGTGCAGAGGGGCCCGGGGCTGCGCACGTGCAGAGGGGCCCGGGGCTGCGCACGTGCAGAGGGGCCCGGGGCTGCACACGTGCAGAGGGGCCTGGGGCTGCGCACGTGGAGAGGGGCCTGGGGCTGCGCACGTGGAGAGGGGCCTGGGGCTGCGCACGTGCAGAGGGGCCTGGGGCTGCGCGCGTGCAGAGGGGCCTGGGGCTGCGCGCGCGCAGAGGGGCCTGGGGCTGCGCACGTGCAGAGGGGCCTGGGGCTGCGCGCGTGCAGAGGGGCCCGGGGCTGCGCGCGTGCAGAGGGGCCCGGGGCTGCGCGGGCGCAGAGGGGCCCGGGGCTGCGCGCGTGCAGAGGGGCCCGGGGCTGCGCGGGCGCAGAGGGGCCCGGGGCTGCGCGGGCGCAGAGGGGCCCGGGGCTGCGCGCGCGCAGAGGGGCCCGGGGCTGCGCGCGCGCAGAGGGGCCCGGGGCTGCGCGCGCGCAGAGGGGCCCGGGGCTGCGCACGTGCAGAGGGGCCCGGGGCTGTGCACGTGCAGAGGGGCCCGGGGCTGCGCGCGCGCAGAGGGGCCCGGGGCTGCGTGCGTGCAGAGGGGCCCGGGGCTGCGTGCGTGCAGATGGGCCCGGGGCTGCGCACGTGCAGAGGGGCCCGGGGCTGCGCACGTGCAGAGGGGCCCGGGGCTGTGCACGTGCAGAGGGGCCCGGGGCTGCGCACGTGCAGAGGGGCCCGGGGCTGTGCACGTGCAGAGGGGCCCGGGGCTGCGCGCGCGCAGAGGGGCCCGGGGCTGCGCGCGCGCAGAGGGGCCCGGGGCTGCGCGCGCGCAGAGGGGCCCGGGGCTGCGCGCGCGCAGAGGGGCCCGGGGCTGCGCACGTGCAGAGGGGCCCGGGGCTGTGCACGTGCAGAGGGGCCCGGGGCTGCGCGCGCGCAGAGGGGCCCGGGGCTGCGTGCGTGCAGAGGGGCCCGGGGCTGCGTGCGTGCAGATGGGCCCGGGGCTGCGCACGTGCAGAGGGGCCCGGGGCTGCGTGCGTGCAGATGGGCCCGGGGCTGCGCACGTGCAGAGGGGCCCGGGGCTGCGCACGTGCAGAGGGGCCCGGGGCTGCGTGCGTGCAGATGGGCCCGGGGCTGCGCACGTGCAGAGGGGCCCGGGGCTGCGCACGTGCAGATGGGCCCGGGGCTGCGTGCGTGCAGATGGGCCCGGGGCTGCGCACGTGCAGAGGGGCCCGGGGCTGCGCACGTGCAGAGGGGCCCGGGGCTGCGCACGTGCAGAGGGGCCCGGGGCTGCGCACGTGCAGATGGGCCCGGGGCTGCGTGCGTGCAGATGGGCCTGGGGCTTTAGTCAATGTAGAAGAGCATGCCTCACGTTTCCCCTACAGCTCTTTCCAAAAATCTTAAATCTATGCCCCCTCGGTGGTGTACCTAATGAAGAGCTTTTCCTTGTCTACCTTAGTTAAGCCTCCCATCATCTTGTGCACACAATCATATCTCTCTCAATTTCCGTTACTCCAAGGAGAACAAGCCCAGCCTTTCCAACCTAATCTTGTAACTAAATCCCTTCTTTCTATGTCTCAGTGCTGCAACTCAGTGAGTCTGCTTCAACAACACCCACGGCCTCGAGCACCTAGAATAACAGCAAGCACATGGGACTACTACTACCTCCAAATTTCACTCCAAGTGTCGAATTCGTGTAAATACTGGAGTAAATCCTGCTGGGTTTTTTTCAGCAAGAGTTTCAAAATGAATCTCCCACACTGTGCACCTGCAGCCCTGACACCCCCCCCCCCTTCCCCACACACCCTGATGCCCAGCCCCAATCAGCCCTTCCCTCCCTCTGTAGAGTGGCAGCGGGACCCCCCCACCCCCACTGATATCTCTCTCCACCCCCCCCCCCCCCCCCACCCCCCGAGACTCCATCCCATTAGACCCCAACCCTTTGACACTGCTCAATGCCCAGTGGGAAGTGTAAAGGTGCCCTTGGGTAGTGCCAGGGGACGAGGCTGGCAGTGCAAAGATGGCAATGCCCAGGGGGAATCTCCCCCAGCCCCTGACTCTCTGGGGGCCTCAATGGACCCCCTTGACTCCAGTGGTGTCGGGCCACTAGCTCCCCGCAAATGGGGAGCTATACTAAATCCTGCTGGAGTGAATCAATCCTGGCGCGCGCGTGCATGCGCGTTGGGGGGGTGGGGGGAGGGGGGGGGGGTGGGGGAGGCGCTAGTGGGCCTGGAGATTTCAGTTACCGTCCTGCTGATGGATTTTAAAATATATTCAAATCATAATTTAAATAAATTCTGCAGCTTTGCACTGATTTCTGGTGCGGGGAGCTGACAGCGCTGGAAATCCAAAGCCCGGACACCCACATCCCATGAATAAAAAAATGTTTTTAAAGAAGTACATCTTCAAATCTCTCTCCAGCCTCTCTCCTCCTACCTTCCTGATCTACTCCAGCTCTACATCGCTGAGCTCACTTTCCAATTCCCCCAACATCAACCTGCAGCTTCCCATCTGTTCCCTCTGCTTCACCATGGATAGTCACTCCAACACTAACTTCCTCTTTGCTCACCACCTCCGACTTTTCAATTCTCCCCCTGCCTTCCTAAACCTCCAAACCCTCTTCTTCCACAATGCACTCCCACTGCCTAATCCTCCTGGAGCTCTTTCCATCCTTCCACCCAGTATGTGAATTGTTATGACACTTTCTTTGGAATGATAGAGATGGGAACTTAATATCCAGAGATATTTGACCTTATTTAAGGGAAGATATTAATTCATTGGAAGAAGCTCAGAGAAGGCTCACTGGGATGATCCCCTGTATCGAGAGATCCGCCAGAATTTTACCGCCCCACCCACCACGGAATTGGAGCACGTGAGGGGCGGACAACGGAAATGTCAGTTGACCTCGGCGGGAATTTCCAGTCTCACTCGAGCGAGGCCGTCAAATCCCACCCATTGTCTTTTGAAGCGAGGTTAAACGGGTTGGGACTCATTGGAATTTAGAAGAATGATGATGAATGATGATCTCATGGAAACATAAGATTCTTAAGGGGCTGGAAAGGGTAAATGCTCAGAGGATGCTTCTTCTCATGGATGAGTCTAGGGCCAGAGGGCATAGTCTCAGAATAAAGGGGCTAAGATGAGGTGGAACTTCTTCTCCCCAAGGATTGAGAGTCTTTGGAACTCCTTGCCACAGAGAGCTGTGGGGGTAGCGTCCTTGTGCATATTTAAGGCTGACGTAGATTTTGATCAATGAAGGAATCAAGGGTTACGAGGGAAAGACAGGAAAGTGAACATGAGGAATGTTGGATCAGCCATGAATGGTGGAGCAGGCCACAGGGGCCAAAGAGCCTACTCCTGTTCCAATTTCTTATGGTCTTATGTTAAGCAGAGGCTGTTCCAAGTGATTCCACCTTTTTGATGAATCTTTTACCTCCATTTACCATTTGTATAGATATGAAGCCCCTTACTGTCTTAAAGTCACTAAATAAATACAAGTTATTATTGGTTATATTGATTCACTTGCTTTGCCCAGATTTCTTTGTATCCTTCTTAATTTATATCCTTCCTTTACATTTTTTTATTATTTTTAGAAATGCAGATTTTATTTTTCCATAACTTTTTCCCATTCCTGTTCCACTGCTTGATCTACCATTCCTTTTTCAAACTAATTCTCTTTCATCACACCATTTATCTTTAACAAATTTTAAATCAATTAGGTCATGGTCATAATACCAAAGTTTTCTCTTAATTTTAGATTACTTTCATACCCTGCTTTGAATGCCTTTGATGCGTCATTATGACATTTTCCATTCTGTACCAGCGACCCTGATGGAATTAACCAAACTAATTTCTATATAAAACATGCAAAGAGCATGGAGAACATTTAAATATATGAGCGGACAAATTCTTCTTCATCTACAGAGGTCGGACTGGATTTAAATCTGGTGTACTAATTCACCACAAGCTGCATTTCTCCTCTTTTATCAAAATGTTGTGTAGGAAGAATAAATACCATTGGGAAAGTGAGTTTCTGCATGATTTCTTTATAATCTTCATTTCTTTCTTTCACTTGGGACTGTCCAGCTGTCAGATGGGCACATACAAAGCAGAGTGTACTGCTGTAAAACTGTAAGCGAACAGCAACTCCTCCTTTGTTCCCAGCCTTTCCTCCCATCCCGGTCTTCACCCTATCCACGGCAACTTCTCTGCAAAAAGAGAAAGAAGAATGGACCCATGCTTCATCTTTGGATTTTATTTCCCATTTCCCCACTTGTCTCACTTACCAAGACCAGAAAGGCTAGGAGCAGGAGTGGTGATATGTGGTCTCACACCTGCTCTGCTACTCAGTAAGATCATGGCTGAACTTTTATATTAATTCCACTTTTCCAACCGAACTCCATAATCTCTCAGATCCCTTGGTGCCCAAAATCTATCAGTTTCAGTTTTAAATACTTAAATACACCTTTTGGCAGTATCTATCCACCAGGATATTCAGAAACTAGTGGTGTGGACCTCTCCATAATTTCAGAAATCAAGAAGATTGAAGAGCTTAATCTGAGGTTAGAGAGGCCAAGAATGTCAATAGCAGAGTCACAAGAGACAGTGGCTGCTGGTTAAATTTTGAATGCAACCTTTCTAGAAAAAAGTGAATGAAATAAGATTTTTATTACCCCTCTAAAGAGCATGGAGAACAACAAAATATAGCATTTTAGCTACTGCACAACTAGACGAATGAAGGTTATGTCCATGGATGTCAAATTAATTGAAGGAGGCTGATGAATGCAGATTGTGACTGTCAGCAAATAAACAAATGGGGAAGTCACTGATAAGAAGGATCAGAATGGGAGAGGAAAGAATGTCCAGGGAAGCTTTTGAGTTCATGGAGAAAATATAAAGAGGATTACAATCAGCAATTGTATAACATCCATTGAGTAAACCAGGCAGCCATGAATAGAATTGTGCCAAGAGATTATTGATTAGTGTCCACGATAGTGAACTCCATCTAAGTTGGAAATTTCTAAGTATTAAGAACCCAGCTGATGTGTTAAAAACCCATCCTATTCATGTATTTGTCCAGACGCCCCTTAAAACTATCGTATCCACTTCCACCACCTCCCCCGACAGCGAGTTCCAGTCACCCACCACCCTCTGTAAAAATCTTGCCTCGTTCATCTCCTTTAAACATTGCCCCACGCACTTTAAACCTATGCCCCCTAGTAAGTGACTCTTCCACCCTGAGAAAAAGCTTCTGATTATCCACTCTGTCCATGCCCCTCATAATCTTGTAGACTTCTATCAGGTCTCCCTTCAACCTCCGTCGCTCCAGTGAGAACAAACCAAGTTTCTCCAACCTCTCCTCATAGCTAATGCCCTCCATACCAGGCAACATCCTGGTAAATCTTTTCTGTACCCTCTCCAAAGCCTCCACATCCTTCTGGTAGTGTGGCGACCAGAATTGAACACTATATTCCAAGTGCAGCCTAACTAAGGTTCTATAAAACTGCAACATGACTTGCCAATTTTTAAACTCAATGCCCCGGCCGATGAAGGCAAGCATGTTGTATGCCTTGTTGACTACTTTCTCCACCTGCGTTGCCACTTTCTACCTATGTTCCCTGAACTCGGGATGCTCCTTTGAAACCAAACAACATCCAATATTATGTAACTCTATGAGCTAAATCCAACAAATAATTACCAAGCACAGGTTATCATAGACTCCCTACAGTGCAGAAGTGGCCATTCAGCCCGTCGAGTCTGCACCGAATCTCTTTGACAGAGTACATTCCCCAGACCCTTTCCCCCATCCTATCGCCGTAAGATACCATGGCTAATCCATCTAACCTGCACATCTGGAACACAAAGGGGCAATTTACCATGACCAATCCACCTAGCCTGCACATCTTTGGACTGTGGGAGGAAACTGGAGCACCTGGAGGAAACCCATGCAGCCACACGGAGAACATGCAAACTTCGCACGATCACCAAGGCCAGAATTGAACCTGGCTCTCTAGCTCTGTGAGACAGCAGTGCTAACCACTGTGCCACCATGCCATTATGTGGCCACGTTTGGGAAAACTGTCTTCAGTTTCAGTGAAGGTGAAACCTGATTCTTCTTTTTGGGTAACTGATTTGGCTGCTGGGTGTGCCTGTAATGTTAGCTGTGACTGCGCCCCTTTCCCCAGTCATTGTGCTATGGATATATCTTAGAAAATCTTAGAAACCCTACAGCACAGAAAGAGGCCATTCGGCCCATCGAGTCTGCACCGATCACAATCCCACCCAGGCCCTACCCCCATATCCCTACATATTTACCCACTAATCCCTCTAACCTACGCATCCCAGGACACTAAGGGCAATTTTAGTACGGCCAATCAACCTAGCCCGCACATCTTTGGACTGTGGGAGGAAACCGGAGCACCTGGAGGAAACCCACACAGACACGAGGAGAATGTGCAAACTCCACACAGACAGTGACCCAAGCCGGGAATCGAATCCAGGGCCCTGGCGCTGTGGAGCAGCAGTGCTAACGACTGTGCTGCCGTGCTGCCTTTCCCTTTGATGTTATCCACCCTGTAGAGTCAGCCTTTGGCATATACATGTCAATTTCCTTATCTTTCCCATTTGAAGTTACCTCTTCTATACCCCATTGTTTTCCTCTCATAATGTAGGTAACCACTTGCTTTTCTCACCGATTTGCTAATTCACATCTCAACATCTCTTCAGACATCTGTCCCTTAGCAACTCCCCGTTTTATTCTCTTTTATCCCAATTTCATTTCTTAAACCTTAATTTTCCCCAATTCTTAACACAAGGTAATGACATATGATTCACTATGGCATTCAAAAGCAGAGGTTTAAAAGACATAATACAGACAGGATGATTAGCACTGGAACAGTCATACTGACATCTATATCAGTAGTCATGGATTATCCCACAACATTGAAGATGCCACAAATTCAGTGTTGACTCCAACCATAGAAAGGGTTGATGTGAGGGCTGCGTAGTGTAAGGTAAGAGATAGGATAGACTAGAGCATATTTCTAAGGAAAATGAAATATAGAGGATAGGCTTCAAATTTAACTTGCAACTTGACCCAATTTTTAAATTTTTCATGAAGTCAACAAGTGTAGTTTTCAGAGAAAAATAAGCAAGAAAATTATAATTTTGTTTAGGCGAGAGCTGGAAACATGTGAAATCTCATTATAATAAATATCCTCCCTCTTGCGGCGGCACAGTGGTCAGCACTGCTGCTTTACAGCGTCAGGGACCCGGGTTCGATTCCCGGCTTGGGTCACTGTCTGTGTGGAGTTTGCACGTTCGCCCTGTGTCTGCGTGGATTTCCTCCGGGTGCTCCAGTTTTCTCCCACATTCTGAAAAAGTGTTGCTTGGGTGCACTGACCCGAAAAGACGCCGGATTATGGCGACTAGGGGAATTTCACAGTAACTTCATTGCCGTGTTAATGTAAGCCTTACTTTTGACTAATAAATAAGCTTTAAATATTTCAAGTACAGCTGATTGTGGAGAAAATGACAAACTGGGTCTAAGTATGTCCAAAGGTCCCCAGATCATAAAGTGGCAATTTTAGGGAGATGTGGGGCTGGATAAACCAGGTATGAGGTGCTGAAATGGTACTCCTGAAAATGAAAACTTATAAAAGGAAATAATCTGAAGATGGGTCTTGAAGATTTGAAGTGATGGAGCTGTAACTATTCCTTTTGCAGCTTGTTCCATTGTGGGGTTGTCCTAGAGAAGAAAGCTGGGTGCTACACTGTCTTGGAAACAAATGTCTCACAACACCAGGTTAAAGTCCAACAGGTTTATTTGGAATCACGAGCTTTCGGAGCGCTGCTCCTTCCTGAGGTGAGTGAACCAGATTCCAGCTAAACCTGTTTTTTCCTGGTGTTGTGAGACTTTTTACTGTGCTTATCCCGTCCAATGCCGGCATCTCCACATCTTGGAAACAAATGATCTTTGTAGTTTGTGTGGATGGCCAACTCATATTTTATCATTCTTGGAGAGCACCAGGTACTAATTTCTGTTCATTCTAATCAGTCCAATCCATATTTTATAGAACATGGTGAATCTAATTTCTTCTCTCTTTTACTGTAGTGGTTCCCATTCCAAATCTTTGATCAAGGAAGTGACCCTGATGTATTTCCCATTCTGATTTGAGAGAATCATGCAGCACATTTTTGGGTCACCCCAATTTATTTACATCGCTCACCATGTCAGGATCCCAGACAAAATGTGCATACTCCAGGATTGGACAAAATGTTTGGTAAGCTATAACTCTGATATTTGTGTTGCAAACCAAAGACTCCTCCTCAGATATCCAAGAGTGTGTAGTATGATATCTAACTGAACGGAAGGAGACCAAACAGTGCCTCAACAAAAATGCTCTATACTAATCAAAGATGATTTCTTTTTAAATTGTGAAACAAGAAAGACTTGTATTTTATATCATTTGTTTTTATGATCACCGGAAGTTTCAAGGTGCCTAGCAGCCAATGAGGTACCTTTGAAGTGTTACCACTGTTGTAATTTAGAAAACGCAGTGTCTAACTTGCACACAGCAAGCTCCCACAAACAGCAATGTAAGAACAACTGTATAATCTGTTCTTGTGATGTCGACAGAGGGATATATACTGGCCAAAGCACTGGGAATAACTAACCTGCTCTTCTTTGAATGGTTAGAGTCTTAAGACTGGGAGACAGCATTCATTATTTAGTAAGTGCTGGATGGATTTGTATGTAAGTTATGCTCTGAAAACAAATTAATGGAAGATTTAGAATTGATAAAAGATCGTCTGAATGGAAACTGGACTATCTGAAAAGCCACTTAGTTCAAAAAGCTCATGTTGATGTCGTTAAAATTTTCTACAAGCATAGCATTGGAAATCAGCATTTATTTGCAGTGCCTGCTGCAAACCCACAAATTCACTAGGGCAGCACGATGGCACAGTGGTTAGGACTGCTGCCTCACAGCATCAAGGACCCGGGTTCAATTCTGGCCTCGGGCCACTATCTGTGTGGAGTTTGCACGTTCTCCCTGTGTCTGCGTGGGTTTTCTCCTGGTGCTCCAGTTTCAGAGAACAAAGAACAATACAGCACAGGAACAGGCCCTTCGGCCCTCCAAGCCCGTGCCACTCCCTGGTCCAAACTAGACCATTCTTTTGTATCCCTCCATTCCCACTCTATTCATATGGCTATCTAGATAAGATATCTAACTGAACGGAAGGAGACCAAACAGTGCCTCAACAAAAATGCTCTATACCAATCATATTTCCTCCCACAGTACAAAGATATGTGGGTTAGATTGATTCGCCATGCTAAATTGCCCATTAGTGTCAGGGAGATTAGCAGGGTAAACGTGTGGGGTTACGGGAATAGGGCTTGGTTGGGATTATGGTCGGTACAGATGTGATGGACCAAATGGCCTCCTTCGATACTGTGGGATTCTATGATTCTTCACTCAAATGGAGGAACGTCAGTGACCAAAAATAGACCTGATTGGCAACATGTTGAAAGTGAAGATGGAGGGGCAAAGGAGAAAGGGGAGGGAAGAGGGATTTAAAGGAGATTGCTCATGAAGTCAGAGGTCATTTTTGCTCTGCAGGATAATCCTGCAAAAATGGGTGCTCCTAGCAGAGGTAAAAGACAGGTTGAGATGCAGTCCTACCAGAGCTAATGATGGATGGCTCAAGCGAAAAATGTGTTCAAGTCTGCATCCCTTAGATTAGATTTGTAAATGACTCAGGGAAACAGTTTTGTAAATAACTGAGGGGAACAGGTTTGTAAATGGTTCAGGGGCTTTTTTCCCCCAAGGGACAGATACAAAATGAAATCGGTTTGAAGTGGTATGGAAGGTTGAGGGTGCTGAAAGATACAAATACATAGGTATCTTCATCAACAATCAGGATTGTGGGATTTGGGTGGCCATGGAAGATGGAAAGTTTGATGGGATACGAATAGAAGAGTTTACATGGAAGAAAAGGTTTAGGTCAGCAAGATAGTGAATTCAGCGGAAAAAGGGCCACAGGAGTGGAGATGGAGATCGAATTCTCAAAGAGCTTTAAAAAGGTAGTGCTTTAAGTTATAAAATCCAAATATTAAATTTAATAAAATAAAATTTAGCTTTAAGTAGCAGCATTTACCTAATATAGGGTACATGGTGGAGTCGGACAAAAATATACAAACAGACTCCGACAAGTTGCCCTGAAGACAGCATTATGTACTTATGCGTCCTGGAGATTGCTTTCTGAAGCTGTTCTGCCCATGCTTTCTTGTTAGTTGTGCTGAAAAAAAATTGTGGTAAAGTTTCAAAGTAAACTTTGTACCTGCTTTACTATGCATACTAAAGTACTTTGTTAAGTCAACCAATAATAGTCAAGATATTGAGAAATATGGACAACTCTAAATGCAATAATAATATTCGTATTAGATGTTTTAATCTAGGATTTCCAGATGGGCGGTTTTTTTTATTTTCAATTAGAAAAAGTGGTAAATGAGAATAGATAACATTGCGTTATTAGCATACTGAATACATGCTCCAATTTTCATAAGTTAATGTGCCTATCTTGTATTATTGAGAAGATATGCAATGTATTAAAGTAATGTTGATCTAAATTAGTCCCAATTCTAAACTATGGGCAGCATGGTGGCATAGTTGGTAGCTCTGCTGCCTCACAGCTCCAGAGACCTGGGTTCGCAGGTCACTGTCTGTGTGGAGTTTGCACTTTCTCCACGTGTCTGTGTGGATTTCCTCCAGCTGCTCCCACAGTCCAAAGATGTGCAGGTTAGGTTGATTCGCCATGCTAAATTGACATAATGTCAGGGGGATTCGCAGGGTAAACATGTTGGTTACGGGAATAGAGCCTGGGTGGGATTGTGGTCAGTACAGACTCGATGTGCCGAATGGCCTCCTTCTGTACTGCAGGGATTTTGTGTTTCTATGATCTAAATTAGTCCCGGTTCTAAACTATGGGCGGCATGGTGGCACAGTTGTTAGCACTGCTGCCTCACAGCTCCAAAGACCTGGGTTCGATCCTGGCTTGGGTCACTGTCTGTGTGGAGTTTGCACGTTCTCCTCATGTCTACATGAGTTTCCTTTGGGTGCTCCGGTTTCCTCCCACAGCCCAAAGATGTGTGGGTTAGGTGGATTGGCCATGCTAAATTGACCCTTAGTGTCAAGGGAATTAGCAGGGTAAATATGTGGAGTTAGGGAGATAGGGCCTGGGTGGGATTGTTGTCGGTGCAGGCTCACTGGGCCGAATGGCCTCCTTCTGCATTATAAGGATTCTATGCTATTATGAAGTAATAACATATTTGCTATCAATAAAGACAAAAGGGAACCATTAATCATCTATTTAGATCAGCATAACTGACAATCGAATTATAAAACATTGAACAAGCCTTTGAAATGTGGCCCACTCCACTGAAACAGAAATAAGCAGATGCGTTGAGAGTTGCTCACCTAGCATTGACAATATTTCCAGCACTGAGCTCCACCATTTCCTGAAATCCAACAGCAAAGATATCTGGGGGATAGCTCTCATTATCTGTGTAAGGAACAAAAAAAAAAGAAAGTTTAACAGATAGTGCTGAAATGCTAACATATTTCTGATCATACATTGGATGGAATTTGGTGGCAAAACTTCTGCCCCTAGGATCCAGGACCTGGGGAATGTCCGCAGCTGCCCTGATGAAAAGATGTAATAAGGGGGTCTCGCTAACTCTGATGGCAATACCCCCATCACCTACATTAAATACCACCCATTATCTCTATTTATTTCTCAAACTTATCAAAACATTAATGATTTTCCTCCATGAAGAACAATACTAACTCCTCCAGCCTCTCAGACACGGGAAGATACTGACTAGTGTAGAGGAACAGAGGGACCTTGGAATGCAAGTCCACAGATACCTAACAGCTAGATAAGGTGGTCAAGACGGCATGCAGGATACTTGCCTTTATCAGCTGAGGCAAAGAAAACGTCAAAAGAATCACACAGGAGGCCATTCAATCATTTGTGTCCATGCCAGCTGACAAGTAGCAATACAGCCGATCTCACTTTCCAACTTCTAGTGCTTGAATTAATTTATCATGGTTTCTGACTCTACTACCCTTTCAGACAGCGAGTTCCAGATCCCCACCATGCTCTGGGTGAAAACATTTCCTCTTGAATCTCTTCTATGCCCCCTACCATTCTTACTGAGTATGGGCCCTCTTCACCAAGGGAAATAGAACCTTGCTATCTATTCTATGTAGACTCCTCCTTATACACATCAGTTAAGTTTCCCCTCGGCCTCCTTGGTTCCAAGGAAAACAATCCTGGCTTATCCAAGCTTTCCTCATAACTAAAAATCGCCAATCCAATTGTAAATTTCCTGTTCCCTCTCTAGCACAATTACATCTTTCTTATAGTGAGGTGAACAAAACTGCACGCAGTACTCCAGCTGTGATCTAACCAGTATTTTAAATAGTTCCAATATGACCTCCCTGCTCTTATATTCTTTGCCTCAGCTAATAAAGGCAAGTATCCTGCATGCCTTCTTGACCACCTTACTTAGCTGTCAGGTATCTGTGGACTTGCATTCCAAGGTCCCTCTGTTCCTCTACACCAGTCAGTATCTTCCCATTTATTGTGTTCCCTTGTCTTGATGGTAACATTCAAGTAAATCTCCTCTGTAAACTCTCTATTGCCTTGACATCATTCTTAAAGTGCGCTGTTCAGAATTGACAACAACGTTCAAACAGGGGCCTAATCAGTATTTGATAAAGGAATAGGATGGGAATGGAAGGATACGAACTCCGTAAGTGCATACGGTTTTAGTTTAGGCAGGCATCATGATCGGCGCAGGCTTGGAGGGCCGAAGGGCCTGTTGCTGTGCTGTACTTTTCTTTGTTCTTTGTTTAACAAAACGTCCTTTTGTATTCTATGCCCCCTATTTATGGAGTCAAATTCTCCCCCTACCAAGCATTTTCCAATTTATTTTGAAAGTTATTACTGAATCTGCATTTGCCACCCTTTCAGGATTGGATAATTGAGTTATTCCTTTCCCACACTCGGAGCAGGTGAATGGCCTCTCTCGATGTGTGAACTAGCTTGTGTTCCATGAGGTGGGATGTCTGAGTGAATCTCTTATACTCTGGACAAATGAACAACTTGCCCTTTCAGGCAATGCATTCCAGATTATAACTGTGCCTTTTTAAACAGCCTCCTCAACTTGTCCTGCCACCTTCAAAGACTTGCTTATGTAAATGCCCAGGTCTCTTTGTTCCTGCACCCTTTTTAAAATTAATTTCTATTGCCTCTTCTGATGGTTCTGAACAAAATAATCACTTCACATCTCTCTGCATTAACTTTTAGCTGCTGATTTCATCAGCCTATGTCATTCTGAGCTTCCTATCTTCCTCACTGTTAACTAGATTTGGGAGCTTTGTATCATCTACAAATTTTGAAATGAAGTCCTGCAAAGGTCCAGGTCATTAATATATTTTGAAAAGAATGAAGTTTTCAACACAGATGCCATTGCACACTTCCCTTCAGTCTGAAAAACAAGAACTCACCACTACTCTCTGCTTTCTGTCCTCTATCCAACTGAGTATCCACCCAGCCAATGCTCCTTTAATCCATGGACTTCAATGTGATAGCAAGACCTGCGGCACGGTGGCACAGTGGTTACCACTGTTGCCTCACAGCACCAGGGACCCACGTTCGATTCCCGACGTGTGTGGAGTTTGCACATTCTCCCTGTGTCTGCGTGGGTTTACTCCAGGTGCCTCGGTTTCCTCCCACAGTCCAAAGATGCGGTTAGATGGATTGGCCATGCTAAATTGCCCCTTAGTGTCAGGGGTACCAGCTAGGGTAAATGCAAGGGGTTATGGGGATAGGGCCCGGATGGGATTGTGGTCTCCTTCTGCACTGTAGGATTCTATGATTCTAAGACCCTTGTTAAAACAGTATGTTACCAACCATTTTGTGCACGTCCATATTCACAAATCACAACTTCCGCAACTGCTTTCATTACTTCACAAACACAAGGGCAGGATTTTCTGCTTCCACCCACCCCACCCTGTAGGAGTCATCATGGGCAGGATGGAAAATTTGACAGATCAGCAAAAGGTCCGTTGATTTCAAATGGGAATTTTTGGTTCCATGGCGGGCAGGACTGAAAACTCCTGCCATAATCATAGAACATCAGAGATTAATTAGTCAAGCACCCCTGTAGTCTTTGTCCTCCACAATTCTGGGTCACAGGACCCCCTTTGCTAGATATTGCATGCTTCCTTCCCTTCCTTCTGTTGTTCTTCTGGAAACATTTGTATCTCCCCTGGACCCATCTTTTGTTTCCTCACTTGTATTACCACCCCATTTTGTCTTGCACCATTATCCATTTAATTATCTTATCACTCCTGCCTTCCACCCCAGAACAGACCCTTCCGTTTCGCTCCCGCCTCCTTCCATCTCTCATACCCGTCCTTTCTCTGGTTCTGCACTTGTTTAAAAACAATTCATCACTAATATCTTCCAGTGCTGATGGAAGATCATCAACTTAAAAAGTTAACTCAGTTTCCCTGTTTTCCAGTGTTTTCTGCTTTTATTTTGGATTTCCAGCACCTGGTTTTGTTTTGACAACACTCTGCCACCAAGCACAAAGGATTTGTGCATCAACATGGTGACTTCAGCTTTTTCCAATGTTATTTGAGATAGCCCATATCTACCTGAAAGTATATTAAAATGAGGAAATCACCAATGGACACTTGTTGCCCAAATCACTCTGCCTTGTACCATTATGCATTGGAGCTTCAATGTGTTGTAGCTCAGCGACAACGAAACATTTAGAATTTTTGAGATTACACAGTATCAACTCTCAACATTAAAGGGGATATTGTTACTTTGAGTTTGCTGCTCAGTACTTTGTAGTATTGCAGCACTCATTTCTGTACCAGCTATGTCTTCCATTATATTACTTCTGCCTGCATTTTGATGGACTCACAGAGTATACATATCTGACAATTTAAATACATTACAACATTAATTCTGTGAATGAGGAGTTCCAAATAACTGGACATATTCAGTTCAGTGCAAGTTTGAAACGTTAAATTCTGCAGCTTA
This sequence comes from Mustelus asterias, assembly GCF_964213995.1. Lineage (NCBI taxonomy): Eukaryota > Metazoa > Chordata > Chondrichthyes > Carcharhiniformes > Triakidae > Mustelus > Mustelus asterias. The sequence continues at coordinate 62,187,519 of NC_135815.1, read as the reverse complement.
CCCTGGAACGTGGGTGTTTCACTCTGTTTGAAAGAATCAAGTAACCAATGACTGAGCTCCACACTGCTGAGCATGTTGCTTCTGAACTGTTTACCACCATTTACATTCCAGGTCCCAATGCTGATGCGAGCACACTTGACATTGGTGTATTCTACCTGCCGTTCACACATAGCTTGCAAAATCCCAGGAGGTGCTGTAGGGCAATGGAACAATTTGAAATCTCATCACTTCATATTCCACATTGTTAGTTAAAGCATAATGTAGCGCAATGAGTGAACAAAGCAGAAAAGAAGACAAGATGGCATGAAGTTAACAAGTTTTGAAAGTCCTGGGATAGACAGGTTACTGCAAGAAACATCATGATGAGTCTGTCATGAGCATGGTTACTTACTGAAAAGTGCACTGCTGTCCAACAGTATCCTCGCCCTATCTGCATAATCCTCACTGTAAAAATCCCCCATGAGGAGTAAATCAATAGCATCTTGTTTAGCACCATCAAAGAAATTGGCCTGGATCGTTCGGGATACAGAGCGTGCTCCATCTTTCACCTAGACAAACACAAGTCTATTATTAATGAGTTTACAGCAACAGTTCCATCCTAATTTAATTTTTACACGTCCGAACCTCTCGGCGTACAGCTTTAGCTCAGTCAGTGGTGCTCTCAGCTCAACACAAAGCTTAAAGGGATCACATCACAAACACTGAGGAACTGTTGCATTATTGAAGGTACCATCTTTTGAATGAGACAAAGAACAATACAGCACAGGAACAGGCCCTTTGGCCCTCCAAGCCCGTGCCGCTCCCTGGTCCAAACTAGACCATTCTTTTGTATCCCTCCATTCCCACTCCGTTCATGTGGCTGTCTAGATAAGTCTTAAATGTTCCCAGTGTGTCCGCCTCCACCACCTTGCCTGGCAGCGCATTCCAGGCCCCCACCACCCTCTGTGTAAAATATGTCCTTCTGATATCGGTGTTAAACTTCCCCCCATTCACCTTGAACCTATGACCCCTCGTGAACGTCACCACCGACCTGGGGAAAAGCTTCCCACCGTTCACCCTATCTATGCCTTTCATAATTTTATACACCTCTATTAAGTCTCCCCTCATCCTCCGTCTTTCCAGGGAGAACAACCCCAGTTTACCCAATCTCTCCTCATAACTAAGCCCCTCCATACCAGGCAACATCCTGGTAAACCTCCTCTGTACTCTCTCCAATGCCTCCACGTCCTTCTGGTAGTGTGGCGACCAGAACTGGACGCAGTATTCCAAATGCGGCCGAACCAATGTTCTCTACATCTGCAACATCAGACCCCAACTTTTATACTCTATGCCCCGTCCTATAAAGGCAAGCATGCCATATCCCTTCTTCACCACCTTCTCCACCTGTGACATCACCTTCAAGGATCTGTGGACTTGCACACCCAGGTCCCTCTGCGTATCTACACCCTTTACGGTTCTGCCATTTATCGTATAACTCCTCCCTATATTATTTCTACCAAAATGCATCACTTCGCATTCATCAGGATTGAACTCCATCTGCCATTTCTTTGCCCAAATTTCCAGCCTATCTACATCCTTCTGTAGCCTCTGACAATGCTCCTCACTATCTGCAAGTCCTGCCAATTTTGTGTCGTCCTCAAACTTACTGATCACCCCAGTTACACCTTCTTCCAGATCGTTTATATAAATCACAAACAGCAGAGGTCCCAATACAGAGCCCTGCGGAACACCACTAGTCACAGGCCTCCAGCCGGAAAAAGACCCTTCCACTACCACCCTCTGTCTTCTGTGACCAAGCCAGTTCTCCACCCATCTAGCCACCTCCCCCTTTATCCCATGAGATCCAACCTTTTTCACCAGCCTACCATGAGGGACTTTGTCAAACGCTTTACTAAAGTCCATATAGACGACATCAACGGCCCTTCCCTCATCAACCATTCTGGTCACTTCTTCAAAAAACTCCACCAAGTGGAGCAAGCAACACAACCAAGACCAAGGTTGTGTTGCTTGCTCAAGTAGATGTGGAAGATTGTATGCACTAGTGGAGTAGACTATTCTCTCTGTGAACTGACCAATAATCCTCCCTTAATCAATATCAGCAAAGAATGATTATCATTCATTTGCTGTTTGTAGGAACTTGTTGTGCTGTGGTCACTCACATATAAAAAAACTGTAGAAACAAACTGTAAAAAGTGCAGTCATTAAGTGCTATGTCAGCAATGATCCCGAATCCATAATGATGAAGATTCATTCAATCATTTGATGCATATGGGGTGGGAAAGGGCATTTTCAATTTATTCAGACCTCTGTTTTGCCTTTAAAAAGATCAAAAAACTTACATCTTCGTAAATTTGTTTATACCACTAGAGAATTATCAAATGATGCCTAGAAAACGTCGCACCATCAGGGGCTCTGATATTAATATAGGAATAGAACAAAGAGCGGCAATCCAATAGTGCGTGACAAACATTCATGGGGCATGTCAAATTGTTCAATCTGAACAGAAATGCTTCATTATCAATTTACTTCCTGGTTTAGCATCACCACTGTATGTGGGAGGGCATGACACAGACCCACATAATGTGATTTCCCAACTATTTAAAGGATCAAAAAGGAGGAAGCTGTTTTCGGACTCAGACCGGGAAAAACTGACCAAGTGGGAAATGAGCACGGGTAGAAGAAGACTGCTTTCAGATGATCTGATGTCTGGATGCACTGCTTACTGTTTCATGGGAAAGTGGCGTGTTAATGCCAGGTTTGCCTCCTGATGTCATAACTCTGGATTGAACGCAGCAGTCCCGATTCGCAAACGTAAAATCCCAGTCTTGCTCTAGAACAGAAACTTCCTCGACCTAAATACTGTGGAAGGCTGAAGTCACAGATTTCAATCCTTGCCACAAAATCTATTCTTTAAACCACTGACTCCATCCTTTCATCCTTCCTCTGACATGGTAGCACAGGGATTAGCAGTGTTGCCTCACAGCACCAGGAAGCGGGTTTGATTCCAGCCTTGGGTGGCTGCCTGTGTGGAGCTTGCACGTTCTCTCCGTGTCTGCATGGGTTTCTTCCAGGTGATCCGGTTTCCTTAAACAGTCCGAAGATGTGTAAGTTAGGTGGATTGGCCGTGTTAAATTGCCCCTTAGTGTCCCTAGATATGTAGGTGAGGAAGATTAGTGGGGTAAATACATGGGGTTAAGGCGATGGGCCTGGGTACGATGCTTTATCAGAGTCGGTGCAGATCAAAAGGCAGAATGGCCTCTTCTGCACTGTAGGGATTCTATGAACTGTCAGAGACTTACAGTTCTGTTCCTTAACCACTGACTTTATCCTTCCGCTGACATGGTGGCAGTGTTATCACTGCAACTTTATCACATTGCAGTCAGAGCTGAACTCCCAACCACATATACCACTTCATCATCTATTCTGCCTACTTCTACCTCTGTAACATTGTCTAATTCTGACCTTCCGACATCTCATTTGCTGCTGAAATGCTCATCCATGCCTCTGATACCTCTAGACTTAATTAATCCAATGCTCTCCTGATCGTTCTCCAATCTTTCATCCTATATAAACTTGAGTTCTGCTGCTCATATCCTAACTATACCTAGTTCCTTTCATCGGTCATCCTTGTGCTCGTACACTGGCTCACCATCAAGCATTCTCATCCTCGTTTTCAAATTGTTCAATACCTTCTCCCCTTCCTAAATCTATAAAATCCTTTGAGATCTGGCCATTCATGGACTATGATTTAAATAGGCTATTATTTAAATGGTAAAAAATTGCAGCATGCTGCTGTGCAGAGGGACCTGGGTGTCCTTGTGCAAGAATCACAAGGAGTCGGTTTGCAGGTGCAGCAGGTAATTAAGAAGGCAAATGGAGTTTTGTCCTTCAACGCTAGAGGGATGGCGTTTAAAAACAGCGAGGTTATATTGCAGCTGTATAAGGTGCTGGTGAGGCCACACCTGGAGTACTGTGTACAGTTTTGGTCTCCTAACTTGAGAAAGGATATACTGGCACTGGAAGGGGTGCAGAGGAGATTCACTAGGTTGATTCTGGAGTTGAGAGTGTTGGTTTATGAGGAGAGATCGAGTAGATTGGGACTATACTCATTGGAATTCAGAAGAATGAGGGGAGATCTTATAGAAAAATATAAGATTATGAAGGGAATAGATAAGATAGAAGCAGGGAAGTTGTTTCCACTGGCGGGTGAAACTAGAACTAGGGGGCATGGCCTCAAAATAAGGGGGAGCAGATTTAAGACTGAGTTGAGGAGGAATTTCTTCACACAAAGGGTTGTGACTCTGTGGAATTCCCTGCCCAGTGAAGCAGTTGAGGCTACCTCATTGAATGTTTTTAAGGCAAGGATAGATACATTTTTGAACAGTAAAGGAATTAAGGGTCATGGTGAGTGGGCGGGTAAGTGGAGCTGAGTCCACGGAAAGATCAGCCATGATCTTATTGAATGGCGGAGCAGGCTCAAGGGGCCAGATGGCCTACTCCTGCTCCTAGTTCTTATGCATTCCTGATTTTAATGATTCCACGATTAGTGCATGTGCCTTCAGCTGCCGAGGCATTAAGCTGTGGAGTTCCCTTTGCTTCTTTATCTCTCTCACCTCCTATAAGATGCTGTTTAAAGCCTATCTCTTTGACCAAGCTTTGGTTCCTCTGTTCTAACATCTCCCTATGTGGCTTGGTGTCAAATGTTGCTTGATCACACCTCTGTTAACTCACTGTTCTAGTTCCCATGTTAACAGTTCTCTCTCTTCCGGTACTTCTCGCTCCCTGCTTCAAAATTGTTGTCAACTAGTCCCTCAAAAGTTAACCTTGGTCCTATCATCCTTGAAAACTACCACACCAACTCCAAGAAACAACATCCTATGTGACTGCGACAAAGGGAAATTTTCTTCCTCATCCTGCTTGACCTGTCGACAGCCTTTGACACAGTTGGCCACACTATCATCCTTCAGTACCTCTCTGCTGGTGTCCAGCTGACTGGACTGCTCTTGCCTGGTTTTGTTCTTATCTAAGTATAGCCAGAGTAATACTTGTAATGGCTTCTCTTCCATCCCCTGCCATTTAACATCTGGTGTCCCCCAAAGTTCTATAATATTTCGCTCTACATGCTGCACCTTAGGGACATCATCTGAAGACACAGTGCAGGTTTCCACATGAACACTGGTAACACCCAGCTCTACCTCACTGCCACCTTTCATGGCCCCTTCCACTCTCCCTAAATTCTCAATCTGCTTACTTTACATCCAGTACGGGATGATCAGAAATCACTAATGAAGTAAATGTGATATAGATGGCAGGGCAGGTGATGTGTGATAGTGGCAGAATGTAGGTGGCTGTGAATACCAGTGTGATCCAAGGCAAATACGTCTGCAGCTAGCGTCTGCAGCTGGAGCAGCTCAGAGTCATTGAGCCAGAGACCGAGCTGCAGACATTGTGATGCATCAGGGAAGGGGAAAGTTACTTGGACACTGGTTCAGGTGACAGTCACACCCCTTAGGATAGGGTCATCCGATTTAGTCCAGACCCTAATTCAGGAACGGATGGAGGTGACTGAGTGAGGCAGGTATGGGGATTAAGAGGTGGAGGAACCTCAGCTCTTGCAATTGTCCAACAGGTCTGAGGTTCTTACAACTTGTTCAGGCGAAAGCAAGGCTGCAGGGTGGATGAGTGAACTGACCATGGCATAGTGGTACAGGAAGCCATTCAAACAGGGGAGAGGTGATAGGAATGTAGGGGCAATAGAGGACTGTATAATCAGAAGGATCAACACAGTTCTCTGTAGCTGAGAGCAAGAGTCCAAAAGGTCGTGCAGCCTGCCCGGTGCCAGGGTTCGGGTCTGCTCGGGCCTGGAGAGGAACTTGCTGTGGGAGTGGGGAGGATCTCAGGGTCATGGTCCACATGGCGAAATTAAAAAGCAGAACTTCAAAGTCAATTATCACGAGCGAATTAGAGTAGAGTAAATAAGATTAAAGAATCAAATATGTGGCTCAAAGATTGATGTGGGACAAATGGGGCACTGGCACCAGTGCTGGAGAAAGTGGGAATTATACCGTTAGGATAGTCTTCAGCTGAACTGTACTGGCACCAGTGTTCTGGTGAGTCATATAACTAGGACTGTAGAGAGTGCTTTAAACCAAATCGTGGTGAGGAAGGGGTAGATGGCATGGGGGTTGTGGTTGAGGGATCAAGTGAGAAAGATGTGATAAATTAAAGGGAGACGGCAAGGCAAGAGAAAAAAGTAGCAATGAGAGAGTTGATAACCTGAGTGTTGCAGGAAGGGACAGAGCATGCAAACTTTTGATTGTGCCGGCAGATAAGGCTGGAAGTTCCGGAAATAAACAAAGCGAAAATTAAAGGCACTCTACCTGAATGCACATAGCATTCGCAACAGGGCAGATGATTTGACAGTACAAATGGAAGTAGAAGGTATGATCTGATTTGCCATTATAGAGACATGGCTGCAGGGTGACCAAGGCTGGGAGCTGTACATTCAAAGGCATTTGACATTTAGGAAGGATAGGTAAAAAGGAAAAGGAGGTGGGGTGGTACTGTTAATAAAGGATGAGATCAGGTAGAGAGGATATTAGTTAGAGAGGATATTAGATCAGAAGATCAAGATGTAGAATCAGTTTGGATGAGGCTAAGAAACAGAAAGGGTCAGCAAATATTGGTCAGAGTGGTTTACAGGCCACCAAACAGTCATGATGACGTAAGCATGGTATAAATCAGGAAATTAGAGGTGCACATAACAAGGGTCGTACAGCAATCATGGGAGACTTCTGTCTACTTACGGACTGGGTAAACCTAATTAGCACTAATGCCTGTAGAGGATGAATTTTTGCAATGCATGCAAGATGGTTTTCTGGAGCAGAACATTGAGGAACCAACTAAAGAACAATCTATTTTAGATCTACTATTGTGCAATGAGAAAGGGCTAATTAATCATCTCATTGTAAAGGAGCCTCGGAGGAAATGTGACCATAATATTATAGTTCACAAAGGAAATGATGAAGGGTCGAATTGGGCAAGTACATTCAAATATATGATGGTAGACAGGCAATAGCTAGCATTTTAAAAATTAACATACATTGGTTATAACCAATCTGCATTCCTTTAATGCACAAAAACCAAGCAAGAAATGTTATCCAATAATGGCTAACAAGAGAAGTTAAATATTGTAAAAGATCAAAGAAAGAGCCATATAAAGTAGCCGGAACCCCTGAGGATTGGGAACATTTAGAATTCAGGAAAGCATGGCCTAGAAAGAGAAAATAGATATGAAAGTAATCATAAGGGAAGGGAAACATAAAACAGACTTTAAAAACTTCTATAAATGTTTAAAAAGTAAAAGATTTATAAAGACAAATAAATGTATGCCCATTACAGAGATGGGAGAATTTATGATGGGCAATAAGCAAATGGCAACTAAACTAAACTCTTCACAGAATAATTCTCCCAGGAATACTAGAGAACCAAGAGACTAGTGAGAATGAGAAACTGAAAGAAATTAGAATTAGTACAAAAGTAATACTGTAGATGTTTTTAATATTCATTCATGCGCAGCAGGTGGCGCTGCTAGATCAGCGTTTATCGCCCATCCCGAATTGAAACACCCAGAGTGCTGTTTGGAAGGGAGTTCCAGAATTTTAACCCAGCGGCATTGAAGAAACAGTGATGTAGTTTTAAGTCAGGATAGTGTGTGGCTTGGACGGGGACTTGAAGCTGGTGGTATTTCCATATATCTGCTGCCTTTGTCCACCCAGGTGGTAGAGGTCACAGGTTTGGGAGGTGCTGTCAAAGGAGGATAGTGATTTGCTGCAGTGCCTCTTGTAGATGGTACACACTGTTGCCATTGTTCATTGCTGTTGGAGGAAGTGAATGTTGAAGATGGTACGGGAGTGGGGGGAGGGGGGGTCATCAGCAATCAAGTGAGCTAATTTGACCTGCAGTGTCGAGTTTTCAAGTGCCTCACACGTGCAAGTTGTGTGTTGTTGAAGGTGAATAGGCTTTGGTGAGTCAGACGATGAGTTATTCTGCAGAATTCCCAGCCTCTGACCTATTCTTCGGGCTACAGTATTTATATGACTGGTCCAGTTCGGTATCTGGTCAATAGTAATCCAGGATGTTGATAGTGAGGGATTCAGTGATGGTGATACCACTAAAAAATGGTTAGATTCTCCCTTGTTGGAAATGGCCATTGCCTGCCATTTTTGAGGCGGGAATGCTCCTTGCCACTCCCAACCTGAATATTGTCCAGGTTTGGCTGCATATGGGCACAGTCTGTTTCAGTATCTGATGAGTCAGGAATGGTGCTGAACATTCCCATTCCTGACCTTATGATGCGGGTAAGGGGAAGGTCATTAATGAAGTTGCTGAAGATGGCTGGGTCGAGGACACTACCCTGAAAGAACTCCTGCATATGCCCTGGAGCTGAGATGATTGACCTCCAATCATCACAATCATCTTCCTTTGTGCAAGATATGACTCCAATCAGTGGAGAATTTCTTCCCGATTCCCATTGACTCCAGTTTTTCTAGACTATTTTATGCCATACTTGGTCAAATACAGTTTTGGTGTCATGGCAGTTACTTTTACCTCACCCTCTTGTCTTCTACTCTTTTGTACATTTTTGGACCAAGGCTGTAATGAAGTCAGGAGCTATGTCGCCGTGGTGGAACCCAAACTGAATGTCAGTGACCAGGTTACTATTTTGTAGGTGCCACTTGATAGTACTGTTGACAAAACCTTCCATTACTTTGCTGGTGGGATTGAAAGTTGATAAATTCCCTGGACCTGATGATCTACACCTCAAAGTGTTAAAAAGAGGTGGATGTAGAGATAGTGGATGCATTGGTGATCATCTTTCAAAATTCTATAAACTGGAACAAATTGGAAGGTGACAAATGTAACCCCACTATTTAAGAAATCGGGGAGAAAGAAAACAGGGAGCCACAGACCTGTTAGCCATACGTCAGTTGTAGCGAAAATGCTGGAATCCATTATAAAGGGTGTGATAACAGGACACTTCGAAAATAATGGTAGGATTCAGCAGAGTCAACATAGATTATGAAAGGAAAAACATGTTTGACAAACCTGTTGGAGCTTTTTGAGGATGTAACTAGCTGATTAGATAATGGTGTATATGATCAGAGAATCATAGAAACCCTACAGTGCAGAAGGAGGCCATTCGGCCCATCGAGTCTGCACCGACCACAATCCCACCCAGGCCCTACCCCCACATATTTACCTGCTAATCCCTCTAACCTACGCATCTCAGGACTCTAAGGGGCAATTTTTAACCTGGCCAATCAACCTAACCCGCACATCTTTGGACTGTGGGAGGAAACCGGAGCACCCGGAGGAAACCCACGCAGACACGAGGAGAATGTGCAAACACCACACAGACAGTGACCCAAGCCGGGAATCGAACCCAGGTCCCTGGAGCTGTGAAGCAGCAGTGCTAACCACTGTGCTACCGTGCCCCCTTATATGTATTTGGATTTTCAGAAGACTTTTGATAAACAAAATTAGAGCACGTGGAGATTGGGGCTAATATTCATTTATGGGACATGGGCGTCCCTGGCTGGCCAGGATTTATTGCCCATCCCTAGTTGCCCGAGGGCAGTGGAGAGTCAACCATATTGCTGTGGCTCTGGAGTCTCTCTTATGAACACATGTAGGCCAAAACATTTAAGGACGGCAGATTTCCTTCCCTAAAAAGACATTAGTGAACCAGATGGGTTTTTCCGACAATCGACAATGGTTTCATGGTCATCAGTGGATTCTTAATTCCAGACACTTTTTATTGACTTCGAATTCCACCATTTTCCGTGGCGGGATTCGAACCTGGGTCCCCAGAACATTAGCTGAGTTTCTGGATTAATAGTCCAGCAATAATACCACTCGGTCATTGCCTTCCCACATAATATATTAGCATGGATTGAGAATTGGTTAATGGAGAGAAAACAGTAGGAATGAAAGAGTAATTCTCAGGTTTGCAGGTTGCCTGTAATGGAGTACCACGAGGATCAGTACTTGGGTCCAAGCTATACAAAATCTATATCAATGATTTGGATGCGGGGACCAAATGTAATATTTCCAGGTTTACCAGTAAAACAAAACTAGGTGGGAATGTGAGCTGTGAGGGGAATGCAAAGAGGTTTCAAAGAAGTTTCAAGGAGATTTGGACAGTAAGTGAGTGAGCAAGAACATGACAGATGGAATATAATGTGGACAAATGTGTAGTGAAGGAAAAACAGAAATGCAGAGAGGGGCGGCACGGTAGCACAGTGGTTAGCACTGCTGCTTCACAGCTCCAGGGACCTGGGTTCGATTCCCGGCTTGGGTCACTGTCTGTGGAGTTTGCACATTCTCCTCGTGTCTGCGTGGGTTTCTTCCGGGTGCTCCGGTTTCCTCCCACAGTCCAAAGATGTGCGGGTTAGGTTGATTGGCCATGCTAAAATTGCCCTTAGTGTCCTGGGATGTGTAGATTAGAGGGATTAGTGGGTAAAATATGTAGGGATATGGAGGTAGGGTCTGGGTGGTATTGTGGTCGGTGCAGACTCGATGGGCCGAATGGCCTCTTTCTGTACTGTAGGGTTTCTATGATTCTATGAGAGAGAGATTGGAAAGTGTTGGTGTTCAAAGAGACCCTGGGTGTTCTTATTCATAATTCACTGAAAGCTAACAAGCAGGTGCAGCAAGTAATTAGGAAGGCAAATGGTACGTTAGCTTTTGTTACAAGAGGGTTTGTGTATAGGAATTTGGCTGCAATTGTATAGACTCCTGGTGAGACTGCAGTTGGAGTTGTGTATGCAGTTTTGGTCACTTTACCCAAGGAAAGGTATATTTGCCATACACAGAGAGCAATGAAAGTTCATCAGACTGAGTCTTGGGGCAGTGGGATTGTCCTATGAGGAAGAATTGAGGAAACTGGGCCTACACGTTCTGAATTTGGCGGGGAGGCGATGGCCTTGTGGTATTATCGCTAGACCATTAATCCAGAAACTCAGCTAATGTTCTGGGGACCTGGGTTTGAATCCTGCCACAGCAGATGGTGGAATTTGAATTCAATAAAAGAAAATCCAGAATTAAGAATCTACTGTTGACCATGAAACCATTGTCGATTGTTGGAAAAGCTCATCTGGTTCACTCATGCCCTTTCGGGAAGGAAATCTGCCATCCTTACCTGGTTTGGCCTCCATGCAATATTGTTGACTCTCAAATGCCCCTCTGAAATGGAGGGCTGTTAGGGATAAGCAGCAAATGCTGGCCCAGCCAGCAGCACCCACATCCCGTGAACAACAAAATAAAAGTCTGAGAGGTGAGTCCATTGAAATGTTTAGGCTCAACAAGGTAGATATAGGAAGGATGTTCCCCCTGGCGGTGGGGTGGGATGAGCGGGGGGTTACAAACCTAGAACCAGGGGACACAACCTCAGGTGGGCCATTTTGGACTGAGGTGAGGAGGAATTTCTTCACTCAGAGGTAGGTGAATCTTTGGAATTCCCTATCGCAGAGGGCTCAGTTATTGAGTACTCAAGACAGAGATTAATAGATTTGTAGATAGTAAAGACATCAAGGGATATGGGGATTGTGCAGGAAAATGGCATTGGGGAAGAAGATGAACCATAATCTAGTTGAATGGCAGAGCAGGCAGGAGGGGCTGAAAAAAGAATAGGAATGGAGTAGACCAGTGTTCCTTTGTTCCAATTCGATTTCACCAGCTATGTAAATGTACACACTTTTCAGCAAGACTCATTGGATAATGAGCACGAGTAGGGACCTGGCTAATATTTTAACCTTGGTATGGCTCCTGCTCTGCCCAAAACCACAAGGAACTACAAAAGGTCGTGAATCCATCACGCAAACCAGCCTCCCATCCATTGACTCCGTCTACACTTCCCACTGCCTCAGCAACGCAGCCAGCATAATTAAGGACCCCACGCACTCCAGTCATTCTCTTTTCCACCTTCTTCCGTCGGGAAAAAGATACAAAAGCCTGAGGTCACGTACCATCCAATTCAAGAACAGGTTCTTCCCTGCTGCCATCAGACTTTTGAACAGACCAACCTTGCATTAAGTTGATCTTTCTCTACATGGTAGCTATGACTGTAACATTACATTCTGCACTCTCCTGTTTCCTTCTGTCTGTATAGTGCAAGAAACAATACTCTTCACTGTATACTAGTACATGTGACAATGATAAATCAAATCAAATTAACCCAGGTTATAATGAAATCAACTGTGGAATTGCTAATGTCTTCCCAAACCAATATACTAGGCTTGAGACCTGAAACATTGGCTGAAATATTATCGGCCGTTCCTTCTGACAGGATCTTCCAATCCTACCAACAGTGACCCCCCCACTGTGGGTTCCCCGGCAACGGAAAGTACAAACAATGGGAACACCCATTGGGTGGCACGGTAGCACAGTGGTTAGCACTGCTGCTTCACAGCTCCAGGGTCCCGGGTTCGATTCCCGGCTTGGGTCACTGTCGGTGTGGAGTTTGCACATTCTCCTCGTGTCTGCATGGGTTTCCTCCCACAGTCCAAAGATGTGCGGGTTAGGTTGACTGGCCATGCTAAAATTGCCCCTTAGTGTCCTGAGATGCGTAGGTTAGAGGGATTAGCGGGTAAATGTGTAGGGATATGGGGGTAGGGCCTGGGTGGGATTGTGGTCAGTGCAGACTCGATGGGCCAAATGGCCTCTTTCTGCACTGTAGGGTTTCTATGATTCTATGATAGGAAACATGTTGTGGGGTCATGGACAATCCCACCTATTTTTGGTCTGTCTGGCTCAGTTCATTCTGGGCAGCGCATTTAACAATTGATGGGAAATCTAAATAATAGGATTTATAAGTGACTTTCTCTGTAATGGCTAGAAGAGAACACATTGCACACAACCTTATTTTAAAAAATACACATATTTAAAATGCACTCCATTTATATTACCTTCGTTTTTCCCTCTCGTGCGCGACTCCCTGTAAAGATCTTACTTAAATTATGTCCATTCAATGACCACATTGTCTTGTAAAATTCCACAAAACGCTCCACTACTGTCTTCTTGAAGGCCATTCCCAGGCTCTTTAGCTGGCTGTACAAAACCTATGAAGAACAAAGAACATAATTCCAAAGCCACACTGACAGCTGTATTTCAAGTAGCCAAGGAACATTAGCTGAAACTTTTATTAATTTTTGGCAGTTGTTTATTTTCTTAGTCCCACAGAATACAAGCTATTTCCCAGCTAAGAACACAGTTGTCTTTCAATGTTGCGTTTATGCTTGGCAGGAAGCAACAAGGTAATGAATCAAATGATCATTTCTGTCCTGTCCCCTGTCAGAAAATGCAGTGCTTTAGCTTGGTGGCACCAGGAATACATTGCATGGAAAACTGGATGTAACCTATGCCCGACTGCTTTGTAGAAAGTTGGAGTGCAGCTACATACAAAACACAGATGTACAAAAATATGTTGCAAGATATCCTCAAGCACATGCTATTTCTTGAGGTTCACAGAAATTCACAATTTTAGTGAGATGTAATTGATTGCTGTGGGAGAAAGGGTCAGGGAATCAGGGTCTATGGTTAACTTGTACATGCTGATCGCAATGGGGTAAAATCCATGCTGCCTGCTAATTAACATGATCAATGTGTTAACCAGCACTAATTTACTGCTCAATGGCTGGACAAATTATCGACTGGCTATATATCAGGAATGTTCACAATGTGATTAAAGACTGTGCATCCTAGATGGAAATTGTCTGGAAGATTACTGGGCAGAAGCTGGCAGAGAGCACGTTGGAAGGTTTCCTGCTGCCGCATTAAAGGTTTGGTGCAGGAGGAGTCATTCTGCAACTCTAAGAGAACCCTCTAGGTACTCGATGCAGAGCAAGAGTTGGTTGCCATTGTGGCGAATGTGAAAGTGATTCCTTTGACGTGTGTGCAGGCTATTGCTGACAGTATGCCCAGATTAGGCAGATGGCCCTTAATGCTTGTAGGGAATGAAGGCTGTCCTCCATATTCCCCCTCCTGATTAATCACTGGGGGGGGGTGGTGCTATATGACAGTCTCCCAGCTCACATCCTAGTCCCAAGAGTGGGGCATTAAATTCTGCCTAGTGTGAGGCACTGTTGGTGAATGAGGACTTGGCATTGTGACTAATGACTAAACCCAGTGTAAGGTAGGTAACACCTTAGCCGCAACACAATTAGGCAGATAGCTAGCATCAATGGAGGACTTTTCAGCTAGCAGCTCCAAGCAGTTAGCATGCATTAGTATCCTTTGTTGCCTTGGATGTCCATCTATGCTGGTTGTCTGGATATATATCTGAACAACTACAAAAACGAATTTAAAAGGCTAATCAAATGTATCCCACTTCTCTAGGGCCCAGAATACAAAGGGGTGAAGTATTACTGAAGTTACATAAAACTTTGATTAGATTTTACCTGGAGTATTCTGCTTTCAGTTCTGCATCCCAGAAAGAACCTTTGAGAGAGTGCGGTGTAGATTTACCAGAATGATACCAGGGCTAAAGGGCTTAAATTATAAGAACAAGTTCCATCTACCAGGCCAGCATTCTCTGGTGTATAGAAGATGGAGTGGCGATCTAATTGACATTTTTAAGACGAATGAAGGAATTGATAGCTTCTCTCTATTTTTCCTACTTCCACTGGTGAGGATATCTTTAACCCAGAATTCTTAGCTAGGCTGCTAAGGATGATGTCAGGAAGCTCTTTTCCACACACAGAGTACTGGAATCTGGAACTCTCATGCCAAAACGTCATTGAGGTTATTCCAATAGGCAATTTACTTTGATAGATTTTTGTTAGGCAAGGGTATTTATGTTTATGGAACAAAGGTAGGTAGAATTCAGCTAGAGATTAGCCATGATCTGACTGTGTGGTGGGAACAGACTGAAGGTGTTGCATAGCCTATTTCTATAGCCATGTTCCAATAAACATTGTATTTTAACAATAAAATCTCTCTAATAATAAAACAATATCCCCCTCAAACTCTCCCTCAGTCAATTTTCTGCATTAAGTAAAATGATTACCTCCAATGCCATGTAAGACTGGACACTGTTTGTCCGATCCAGACAATCTAGGCAGTTTGTTCTGAGCACTCCTGTCTGAAAACTTCAAAGAATAAATATAATTAATGCAGAAGTTTGAGTTTTACTTTCTGTAAAATACAACTGCCCTCTAACATCAGATGATGGAGGCATGTTGCCAAGGATCATATATAGAAAGAAACCGTTGTCAGTAGCACTGCAATTTATGGTAGCAATGGATTTTCAGCTAAAATTTACTTTTCTGAACAATCTGAAAAATTTTGATATGGTATCTAGAGATTTGGAAACTGCTGTACTAAGACTGAAGCCTGTATCAACTTGATTCTTATCTGCTACAGCCAGAGAACCGAGTGATAAAATGAACATAGCATATGTTTCTTACACATGTCCTAACATTAAATAATTGGCCAAGTTGTGAAGATTAAGTTAGAAATAGCAAAATTGAGTTTCTACTCATCAGGCCCCAGGGCCTGATGGCATCTATCCTCGACTGCTCAGGGAGACGAGAGGTGAAATTGCTGGGCCTCTGACGGAAATCTTTGTCGCTTCTTTGGACACGGGTGAGGTCCCTGAGGATTGGAGGATAGCGAATGTGGTCCCGTTGTTTAAGAAGGGTAGCAGGGATAACCCAGGAAATTATAGGCCGGTGAGCTTGACGTCCGTGGTAGGGAAGTTGTTGGAGAGGATTCTTAGAGACAGGATGTATGTGCATTTAGAACGGAACAATCTCATTAGTGACAGACAGCATGGTTTTGTAAGAGGGAGGTCGTGCCTTACAAATTTGGTGGAGTTTTTTGAGGAAGTGACAAAAACGGTTGATGAAGGAAGGGCCGTGGATGTCGTCTATATGGATTTCAGTAAGGCATTTGACAAAGTCCCACATGGCAGGTTGGTTAAGAAGGTTAAGGCTCATGGGATACAAGGAGAAGTGGCTAGATGGGTGGAGAACTGGCTTGGCCATAGGAGACAGAGGGTAGTGGTCGAAGGGTCTTTTTCCGGCTGGAGGTCTGTGACCAGTGGTGTTCCGCAGGGCTCTGTACTGGGACCTCTGCTATTTGTGATATATATAAATGATTTGGAAGAAGGTGTAACTGGTGTAATCAGCAAGTTTGCGGATGACACGAAGATGGCTGGAATTGCGGATAGCGAAGAGCATTGTCGGGCAATACAGCAGGATATAGATAGGCTGGAAAATTGGGCGGAGAGGTGGCAGATGGAGTTTAATCCGGATAAATGCGAAGTGATGCATTTTGGAAGAAATAATGTAGGGAGGAGTTATACAATAAATGGCAGAGTCATCAGGAGTATAGAAACACAGAGGGACCTAGGTGTGCAAGTCCACAAATCCTTGAAGGTGGCAACACAGGTGGAGAAGGTGGTGAAGAAGGCATATGGTATGCTTGCCTTTATAGGACGGGGTATAGAGTATAAAAGCTGGAGTCTGATGATGCAGCTGTATAGAACGCTGGTTAGGCCACATTTGGAGTACTGCGTCCAGTTCTGGTCGCCGCACTACCAGAAGGACGTGGAGGCATTGGAGAGAGTGCAGAGAAGGTTTACCAGGATGTTGCCTGGTATGGAGGGTCTTAGCTATGAGGAGAGATTGGGTAGACTGGGGTTGTTCACCTTGGAAAGACGGAGAATGAGGGGAGATCTAATAGAGGTATACAAGATTATGAAGGGTATAGATAGGGTGAACAGTGGGAAGCTTTTTCCCAGGTCGGAGGTGACGATCACGAGGGGTCACGGGCTCAAGCTGAGAGGGGCGAAGTATAACTCAGACATCAGAGGGACGTTTTTTACACAGAGGGTGGTGGGGGCCTGGAATGCGCTGCCAAGTAGGGTGGTGCAGGCAGGCACGCTGACATCGTTTAAGACTTACCTGGATAGTCACATGAGCAGCCTGGGAATGGAGGGATACAAACGATTGGTCTAGTTGGACCAAGGAGCGGCACAGGCTTGGAGGGCCGAAGGGCCTGTTTCCTGTACTGTTCTTTGTTCTTTGTTCTAGGTTTTTTTAGGTGCACATCAGTATAAATGCTGTAGAAGATGGCTGAGTTTTAAGCACAAATTGTGTTTCCACAAATGTTTGCACTCCTTTTTCAAACGTTGCGCTATAAGCAGGCCCTATGCAATAAGCTAGCAATCCTTTTAGGGTGAATTAATCACCATTAGGAACTTCTACTGATTGCATTCATTTGTAGAAGCCCCAAAACTTAAGCTGCAAATTTTGGGTGCAAGGATTTATTTACTAAATAAATAAATTTGCTAAATTTACTAATTATTTACTAAATCCATATATAGAATTCCTTTCCAGAGGGATGGAATTGAAAAGCAGGTAAGTTATGTTGAGCTTATGCAGAACCATGGCAAGAACTCGGAATATGGTCAACATTTTTAACTTCATTCAGAAAAATGTACATAAGGAGAAGAACGCAATTGAAACTCAATACTATATCCCAATCTCACTTGATAAGAGCAATAAATGTTGACTTTGTCTAGGAATAAAAACAAAATTATCACTTGGTAGTACAGAACCTGCAAATTGCTGAAGCTTTTCATCTCGCAATCATCAGGACAAACGCAAGAATGCCAAATTTCAAAGAACACAACAATGGGGCAGCACAGTGGTTAACACTGCTGCCCCACAGTGCCAGGGACCGGAGTTCAATTCCAGAGTTGGGTAACTGTGTGGAGTTTGCACATTCTCCCAGTGTCTGCATTGGTTTCCCCTGGGTGCTTTAGTTTTTTCCCCCACAGTCCAAAGATGTGCAGGTTAGGTGGATTGGCTATGGTAAATTGTCCCTTAGTGACCCAAGATGTGTAGGTTAGGGAAATTAACAGGACAAATACGTGGGGTTAGGGGGAAAATTGGGTCTGGGTGGGGTGTTCTGTCAGAGAGTTGGTGCCTCTTTCTGCATTATAGGGAGTCTAATTTATCCTATAGGAGAAAAAGGTGCTGATTGCTTGGCAGTTGGCTGAGGCATCACCATGGAGAATGCAACGGGCTTCCCAAATTCCTGGATAACTTTTTAAAAGTGCTATGCTTGAACATACTCTCTTTTGTTTGCAGTGAAGAGGTTCCTGCATATGAATGCATGTTGCTTCTTGCAAACATAAAAGATCCACATTACAAACTCAACTGATATTTTTAAATTAGTTGCCAGTGTGGCTATTCGCACACTCAGAATTGTTCAGCAAGTGTTCCCAATCACATCTAATAATAGACATTCGGTTGTTTGCAATAGGTTGAGTACATATCCTACTCAACCAGCCCGCATTTGCAAAATTCAAAACATCTAACTTTAACTTTAACATTGACCTGTAGCATCTTTTAGTCTTAGTCAATGATAAATAACTTGCTGGTTGGTGACAGCTACTCAGTGATTTAATCCGGTGGTTTGTTAGAACTGGTTCAATAGTCTGCAGGGCCTGACTCAGGTCTTTGGAATTCTAGCTGGCATAAATGTCAGAGGATTTTGCTCCTGCATGCAGGCCAGTTCAGCAGAGTACTTTGAGACAGAGTACAGAATTTGGCAATTTGATGAGTGGAGGAAGTCAGTGCCTTGAGGAAAGACATGTTATTCTGGTCTTTTACAGAACAAGGAATGGTCTGATAGAAGGAGTGAAGGACAGCGAGAACCAGAGAGCTGTAGCCCAGAGACTATAATTAGACAACCAGTCCAGACAACTGGTTGCTGAGTTTCCTGGTTTATTTTTTTCTCTGAACTGGGGAAATATTTTAAAGCAGTATGGGGAGATATTAGTACTGGAATAAATTTATAACTTAAATAATTAAACCATTTAATACAACCACAAATTATCACTGAATTATATTTCTAAACTTGAAGAGCTAATTAGTTAAACAAAACACAATAAAGATGGCAGTGCAGATGTGTTGCAGGTGCATCATGTGAGAGTTGGTGGACACCAGTGTGGTCCACAGAAAGCACATCTGCAGCAGGTGTCTGCAGCTTGAGAAGTTTCAGCACAGAGTTGATGAGCTACAGTCTAAATTTCAATCACTGCACTGCACTAGAGAGGGAAAAAATTATCTGGAAACTTTGTTCCAGGAGGCAATTGCATCCCTTAAAGTTAGGTAAATCAGATTTAGTCTGGACTCACACCCTCCTGTCAATGATTATGAATAAGGCAAGTTTGGAGACCCAGAAAGTAGCACTGGAGGAGCCTCAGCCTTGTCTGACAGGTTCAGGGATCTTGCAGCCTATGTGCACAAGAGCAGGGACAGCAGGGAGATTGAGCATGCCAACCACAGCACCATGGCACAGGAGTCATACAGTGCAGAAAAGGCCCTTCAGCCGTATAGTCTGCACTGACAATAACTACCACTAAAGTTGTGCTAGTCCCATTTTTCTGCGCTTGCATAGCCCATTCAAGTGGAGGGAGTAAAAGAGAATGTAGTAATTGTAGGGAATAGTACAGTTATGTGAATGGATATTGTACTCTGCAGCCAAGAGCAGGTGTCCTGCAGGCTGTGTTGCCTGCCCGGTGTCAGGGTTAAGGACTTTTCCTCAGGGGTAGAGAGGAACTTGGGGTGGGAGGAGTGGTTCCAATTGTTGTGGTATCAAAGACATTGGTAGTACTCAGAAAAAGATTCTGCTGAGGGAGTATGAGCAGCTAGGGACTAAATTAAAAAGCAAAAATACAAAAATAATAATCTCTAGATTAGTTTCTGAGCCACAAACAAATTGGCCAAAGGCAAATAAAATCAGAGAGCTAAATAGATAATCTAAGTGAGTGGGCGAGGGTCTGGCAGATGGAGTACAATGTTGGTAAATGTGAGGTCATCCATTTTGGTAGGAATAACAGCAAAATGGACTATTATTTAAATGATAAAAAATTGCAGCATGCTGCTGTGCAGAGGGACCTGGGTGCCCTTGTGCATGAATCTCAAGGAGTTGGTTTGCAGCTGCAACAGTTAATTAAGAAGGCAAATGGAATTTTGTCCTTCATCGCTAGAGGGATGGAGTTTAAAAACAGTGAGATCATGTTGCAGTTGTATAAGGTGCTGGTGAGGCCACACCTGGAGTACTGTGTACAGTTTTGGTCTCCTTACTTGAGAAAGGATATACTGGCACTGGAGGGGGTGCAGAGCAGATTCACTAGGTTGATTCCGGAGTTGAGAGGGTTGGCTTATGAGGAGAGACTGAGTAGACTGGGGCTATACTCATTGGAATTCAGAAGAATGAGGGGAGGTCTTACAGAAACCTATAAGATTATGAAGGGAATAGATAAGATAGAAGCAGGGAAGTTGTTTCCACTGGCGGGTGAAACTAGAACTAGGAGGCATGGCCTCAAAATACGGGGAGCAGATTTAGGACTGAGTTGAGGAGGAACTTCTTCACACAAAGGGTTGTGAATCTGTGGAATTCCCTGCCCAGTGAAGCAGTTGAGGCTCCCTCATTGAATATTTTTAAGGCAAGGATAGATAAATTTTTGAACAGTAAAGGAATTAAGGGTTATGGTGAGTGGGCGGGTAAGTGGAGCTGAGTCCACAAAAAGATCAGCCATGATCTTATTGAATGGTGGAGCAGGCTCGAGGGGCCAGATGGTCTACTCCTGCTCCTATTTCTTATGTGTGAGTCAAAGATTGGTCCGGGGGGCGGGGGGGAAAGAGAGAGAGAGAGAGAGAAGAGAGAGAGAGAGAGAGGAAGAAATCAATTTTGAGCCACGGGGCACTGGCACCAGTACTGTGAACTTACCACTGGGGCAACCTTCACTGGACCTTCATTAAAACCATACGACATAGGAGCAGAATTAGGCCACTCTGCCATTCAGAGTGGCTGATACTTTTCTCATCCCCATTCTCCTGCCTTTTCCCCTTAACCCCCGATCCCCTTATTAATCAAGACCCTATCTGTCTCATTCCAGTGAGTAGTGTTACAAATATTGTAGAGAGAGCTTTAAAATTAAATGGTTACTGGTATTAACACAGCAGTGTGTTGGTGGCTCACCATGCACGGACCTCATCAAGATACCGGCTCCCCAGTGTCACTCCCCATCAACAGAGCTGCCAGCTTTGATTGGACTTCTTCCATGAGGAAGGCACGCTGTTATCTAGTTAAGTGCCTGAGTGATATATACTCTGGCCAAAGATCCCTACAAGAGGTGCATGGGTCTCCTGCCCTCTCTCAAGCTAATCGGTGAGATCCTTGTCACCTCCGTTAAATGTTGCCCAGTAATAAGATGAATGAATTGATAGCACAAATAGATATAAATGTGAATGATATGATAGCTATTAGAGAGACATGGTCATAAAGTAACCAAAGTTGGGACCTGAATATTAAAGGGTGTTTGACAATTTGAAAGGACAGGAAGAAAGGAAAAGGGGTTAGGGTATCACTCTTAATAAAGGATCAAATTAAAATAGTCATGAGAAATGATCTTGACTCAGAATAACAAGATGTAAAATCTGTTTGGGTACGTGTAAGAAATATGGACGATGGCACTGTAGTTAGCACTGCTGCATCACAGCGCCAGGGAACCTGGTTGAATTCTGGCATCAGGTAACAACTGTCTGTGTGGAGTTTGCACATTCTCCCCGTGTCCGTGTGGGTTTCCTCTGGGTGCTCCATTTTCCTCCCACAGTCCAGAGATGTGTGGGTTAGATTGATTGGCCATGCTAAATTGCCTCCAGCGGGATTAGCAGGGTAAATACGTGGGGTTGCTGGGATTGTTGTCGCTACAGGCTCAATGGGCCAAATGGCCTCCTTCTGCACAGTAGGGATTCTGTGATTCTATGAAATAGCAAGGGAAAGAAGTGACTGGTGGAAGTAGCTTATGGGCCCTCTGGCAATCAGTACACTGTAGGAAAACAAAGAGTGGCGGCTTACAAGAAAAGTGCTGCAATAACAGGTACTTTTAATCTTCATACAGTTTGGACATTTCAAATTGGCAAAGATGCCTGGAGGATGAGTTCATAGAGTGCATTCAGCCGGTTTCTGAGAACAATATGTTTTGGAATTAACCTGGCTATTTTAGACCTGTTAATATGTAATGAGATGATTAATTAATGATCTCATTGTAAAGGAATCTAAGCGAGAATGACAGAACATGACTGAATTTCACATTTAGTTTGAGGAAGTGTGTCTTGGGTCTGAAATGAGGGCAGGATTTCTTTTGGATGGTGGGATTTTTCAGCCTGAAGAGTCAATGGAGAATGCATCACTGCCAATGCTGACTACAGTGCAGTCATTTAACACTCCAAGAAGTGTTATTTGGCTGGAGACAGGAAATCTGCCCCTCACTCAGGAGGAAGACCTGCCTCAGAGAGGTGCTGGCCAATCAGATCAGTGGCAACTTGCTGGTCCCAGTTACACCAAAAGCAGCAATGGGAAGGATGGGGATGAGAGGCAGTCCCTGGAGTCCAAGTCCCCCAAAACAGGTAAATGTGAGAGTGTCAATGCTGGGAGGGTAGGCGTGGGTCAGGTGGTGGCAAGGGTGGGTGTGAGTTGTTGGTGGGGAGGTCAGTGGGGAGAGGGAGCACTTTCAGGAGGCAGACCTTGTGGTGGTGACAGTCCAATGAGCTTTAACGCCAAATATTCATTGTTTTCCAACATTGAGCTTTAACATCAAGTTCAGAAGCATTCCATTGTAATTTTTTTCCATTTCTCAGCCTTCTGTACAGGCTCTCTCAGTAACATTGCAAATACAGCAAATGACAGGAGTATGGAGAAAAATTACATCGTGCGACTGTGCAGAGGGACCTGCGGGTCCTTGTGCACGAATCGCAAAAACTCAGTCTGCAGGTGCAGCAGGTGATCAAGAAGGCGAATGGAATGTTGGCCTTTATCGCGAGGGGGATAGAATATAAAAGCAGGGAGGTCTTGCTGCAACTGTACAAGGCACTGGTGAGGCCGCAACTGGAGTACTGTGTGTAGTTTTGGTCCCCTTATTTGCAAAAGGATATATTGGCTTTGGAGGGAGTGCAGAGAAGGTTCACCAGGTTGATACCGGAGTTGAGGGGTGTAGCTTATGAGGAGAGATTAAACAGATTGGGTCTGTACTCGTTGGAGTTTAGAAGGATGAGGGGTGATCTTATAGAGACATATAAGATAATGAAGGGGCTGGATAGGGTAGAGGTGGAGAGATTCTTTCCACTTAGAAGGGAAACCAGAACTAGAGGGCACAGCCTCAAAATAGGGGGGGGCCGGTTCAGAACAGAGTTGAGGGGGAACTTCTTCTCTCAGAGGATAGTAAATCTCTGGAATTCTCTGCCCATTGAAGTGGTGGAGGCTTCCTCGTTGAATATGTTTAAATCACGGGTAGATAGTTTTCTGATCGATAAGGGAATTAGGGGTTATGGGGAGCAGGCGGGTAAGTGAAACTGACTCGCTTCAGATCAGCCATGATCTTGTTGAATGGCGGGGCAGGCTCAAAGGGCCAGATGGCCTACTCCTGCTCCTATTTCTTATGTTCTTATGTGTATTATAATCTGAGCCCACTAGAAACCAAATTGAACCTTCCAAAAGCTCCTAACATTTAAAATCCTTCCAGCTATCAGAATAGAGACTTTTATCCCAACTCATCAATCTAGACCAGCACAAACTTTAGCAGAGTACTCCCGCAAGCCCTTGTCAAACTAGTTTTAGTAAATGGTTATATCACCCAGAGACTACATTTCTTAAGCTATTAAATTACAATAGGCCTCTTACCCCTGTATTCATCATTACATATCATTGTATTAATGTAGGCTTTGAGGATATGGTTCCTTAACATTTCATATTCAGTTCTTTTTAAAAATTATTTATTACTATCACAAGTAGGCTTACCTTAACACTGCAATGAAATTACTGTGAAAAATCCACACTCTGGCGACTGTTTGGGTACACTGAGGGAGAATTTAACATGGGCCAATGCACCTAACCAGCATGCCTTTTGGACTGTGGGAGGAAATCAGGGCATCCAGAGGAAATCCACACAGACACAGTGAGAACGTACAGACTCCGCACAGAGAGTGCCCCAAGCTGGGAATCGAACCTGGGTCCCTGGCGCTGTGAGGCAGCAGTGCTAATCACTGTGCCATCGTGCCATCCATAAGCTAATCAGACTGAATGGACTGTGCAAGCTAAGCAGAAAAAAAACAACTGTAATTGCATATGAATGATACAGTTTCATCATTCCATTGATAATAAGGAAGTAAAATCAAAAATCTCCAAGACTCACCAATGATGTACATGCTCACCACTGGTGAAGAAGCCAAATTCCTCTAGGTGTTCCTGCAGCTGAGGTTTTAGCAATGAGTGCAACTTTTCCACCTTGCCACCTTTCATACAGTGGTAATAGTCAAAGTTTATCATTGGTGTGTTAGGGGCATGAGTAGAGGCCCACATCAGTTTCTAGATCAATAGGAAATAAAACATATTTTGTCATAACTAAATTAGATACCATTAGATTAAAGATATCAGGCTCTGGGGAATAGGATCCACATCAATAGGTGAAGTCAATACTAAGACACAGAGCCTTTCCTTGCTGAGAGAGCTTAGTGACTTTGTTCAGTGTTAACACTCCTTATCCCTATTTATAAGTGTTCAAATACCCACTACCTGTTTCTCTAAATAATGCAATTAATTTTATTAAGGTTTGTTAATGTAATTAATTGACAAAGAGAACTAAATGTGGTCTCGACACTTCCCCAGAGATGAAAAAGCATCCTAAAGAACAATGCAGTATACAGTTCAGTATAAGTCAAAATCCTCCCAGAACACGCACACTGAACAGAAATCTGGAAGGATGTCAGCAACTTCTGTTTGAATAGATAAATTGTACATGACAGAAGATTCTGTACAGAATGGAGGAAAACAATGCCCAAAATTTTCTGGTCTCAGGGACTGAACCTATGACTGAAGGTGTTCATTAGAACTCTGCAGATGTCCTCAAGTGCAGATCTAATGGGAATTGCCTATGAAGTTTAAAATTCCTCTTCCCCGGGACCCTTCGCAAATATCTCCAACTCGGAGTTAGAATTGGAGACTTGGGTGAGATCTGAGTTGCTAACTCAGGTAGAGACCTGGGAAATGTTTGATTGAAACCTGGAACACCTGGGTGACTTCATAACTGACACCTGCAATCACCCACCCCGGACCACCTAACTACCATCCCCCACTCCCAATCATCCGACTACCCCTCGATCTGACCTCCTGACTCAACCCTGACCTGACTATCCACCTAGCCACTCGTCCACTCACACATCAACTCATCCACAAAGGTTTCAACTTACCAGGAGAAAATGACAGCTCATGTCGTTGAAGGGAGAGAGTGTCCTGTCTTTCCCTGACTCTCTACTCTGACTTGATTCTCCATGGGATGTTGTGCTGTGCTTTTCTTTGACATCCAGAATTGGAGGATAGATAAATTGTACATGACAGAAGATTCTGTACAGAATGGAGGAAAACAATGCCCAAAATTTTCTGGTCTCAGGGACTGAACCTATGACTGAAGGTGTTCATTAGAACTCTGCAGATGTCCTCAAGTGCAGATCTAATGGGAATTGCCTATGAAGTTTAAAATTCCTCTTCCCCGGGACCCTTCGCAAATATCTCCAACTCGGAGTTAGAATTGGAGACTTGGGTGAGATCTGAGTTGCTAACTCAGGTAGAGACCTGGGAAATGTTTGATTGAAACCTGGAACACCTGGGTGACTTCATAACTGACACCTGCAATCACCCACCCCGGACCACCTAACTACCATCCCCCACTCCCAATCATCCGACTACCCCTCGATCTGACCTCCTGACTCAACCCTGACCTGACTATCCACCTAGCCACTCGTCCACTCACACATCAACTCATCCACAAAGGTTTCAACTTACCAGGAGAAAATGACAGCTCATGTCGTTGAAGGGAGAGAGTGTCCTGTCTTTCCCTGACTCTCTACTCTGACTTGATTCTCCATGGGATGTTGTGCTGTGCTTTTCTTTGACATCCAGAATTGGAGGATCCCAGAAGAATGGTGCAGCAGTGTTGGCTCCCTTTCCCTCAACCATGGATTCCCCTATAACTTACATGACAGAGCTCTCAACTAAGTCCAACCCACTTCCACACTTCTTCACTCAATCTTTCCCACCCTGCCAGAACAACAATAAGGTTCCCCTTGCGCTCACCTTGCACCTCGCCACCATCAGCATTAGAATGGATTATCCCTTGTTGTTTCCACCACCTCCAACATGAGCATCCTCAATTTTAATTATTCCACCAAAGCTGACCATGTCTTCAGCTGCCTTTCACTTTATACTGCTTTTGGGGAGCACCTTGAGATGTTTTGTTACATTAAAGGTGTTATATAAATGTAAATTGTTATTGCTGAGGTTATTAATTAACCCTGCCTCATTGTGCAACACTGGATCCAAAATAATTTTGTCCCTGATTAGTTCTTCAACATACAGCTTCCATGAAGCTGTTATAAAAGCATTCTACAAACTCAGCTTCTAGATTGCCTTTGCCAATTCAATTTGTTTCATCTGTATGAAGATTAAAGTCCTCCACAATGATTATATTGGTTTTGTTACAAGCTAAAAACTTATTGTTTGCTTAATGCTCTGTCCAACAGTACATTTTAGGGAGCCAATAAACTGGTCCACCAGCAGTTTCTGACCATTGTTATTCCTAATCTCCACCCATACAGACTTCACATGCTGATCTTCTGAACCAAGATCATTTTTACCACTGTCCTTATGTCATTCTTATCACCAACTATTCTTATTCCTTTCCCATGCTTCCTGTCTTTGAAAGGTTAAGTACCCTGGAATATTTACTTTCTAACCTCGGTCACCTGCAACCATGTCTCTATAATGACATTTATATTAAACCCATTTATCTCTATCTATGCAATTAGTTCATCTATATTGTTACAAATACTTCACACATTCAGATTCATTTTTCTACAACTGTTCTTAGCATAAAGCTTATTCACCCTTGTACCAATACTGTTAAACTCACTGCCATTCAATTAATTGTGAAGACTGGGCAGAATCTTGCAGTTGTGTCAGCGTCCCGATGGTAGGACGGGAAGTGCGTGAGACTTCCACTCAGAGATGGACAGCTGGCCGCTTGCAGTCACATGGCAGCCAGCCAATTGAATATGTGGCGGGGGCAGGCAGGAGGTCAAATACCCTGCTGATACTTCAGAGGGCTGGAGATCCAGGCGCCATATTTAACAGGGACCCAGGTAGACATCCATTCCCTGCAATCCTGCTGCATCAATCTGGTTGTGTGAGTGGATTTTTGGAGAATTCATCTGCTGCTGCAAACTGCTGATCTGACACTGCCCATCCCCCCAGAAAGCCACAACTGCTACTGCAGCCACCTGCTGTTTTTGACTAACATTTCGGCGCAGAGAATGAGTGGCCCAACCATTTAGCAATGTCTCCCTACAGGTTCTCCTCAAGGTCATGCATGAATGGGAGGCAGGGAGGAGGGAGATTCCTGTTTCGTAGTGATGGCAGCAGGAGGACTGCCTGACCAAGGCAGTCTGGACAGAGGTCGCAGGAGAGGTTAGCAGCCATGGGATCCACAAGTGAAACTGGGTTCAGTGCAGTAAAACGGTCAACAGCCTGCTATGCTCTGCAAGGTTAAATGGCACCATGATGGCCTGGACCTCTCAGAGGATGCACGTCACACCATATCCCCACACACTCCACAGCACAGGGACTGTCACCTCGGTGGGAATGTGTTTGTTATTAACCTCGAGCTTCACAATCGAGGGAACCCATCACTGACACGTCACAGCAGCTGATGGAGGATGTGACAGCAAGGGTCCCTGACAGTGGGAGGACCTCTGGAGACTAGGCCCACTCTAAGCCCCACGCTGATAACAGGCTCCTGGGAACGGCTGCAAGAAACCTGCTGGAGACGCAGCGACAGGCAAGTGAACGTTCGGCTGAGAAACCAGAGTCAATGCACAACTTTTAGTGAAGTGAGGGAATCGATCCAAACAATGAGTTCTGTCAGTTCATTGAGTTTTCCCCAAGTTAGTGACCAGCTCATAGAGCAATTACAATTAGACAGAGAAAATATTCCAGACAATTCTCCAGTGATAACAAACATACCTTAAAAGCTCTGCTGAGGACTTCCTCTCCACCCTTAATTCTTAGCAGGTTGACAATGACTTGACTTCCATACTGCTCCCTCAGCAAAATCAAGTGTCTGAAAAATGTCAATCAATCCTTACATTTTCATTCCTATACAATTATGCATACATACTATGCAAACATTTAAAATGCAGTATAATCATACTTAGAAAAATGTACATTATATAATGTCAAATAAATGTACATCCATGATGCACACACAAATACATTTCGCGTAACTGTCAGCCTCCACTCAAT
Organism: Mustelus asterias; assembly: GCF_964213995.1. NCBI lineage: Eukaryota > Metazoa > Chordata > Chondrichthyes > Carcharhiniformes > Triakidae > Mustelus > Mustelus asterias. Next base: position 62,159,088 of record NC_135815.1, on the reverse strand, counting down.
CGTAGCACTCTCGCCTCTTATTTAGGAAATCATGAGTTTAACTCCTACCTCTGGACTTGAGCACATTTAGTATGGCTCTTGTATGCAGCACTGACGGAGTGCCACACTACCTGAGGTGCCATATTTCAGATCAGAAATTAAACCAAGACCCTGTCAGCTTTCTCAGGATGGCCATGATAGATTCCATTGCATTAAGAGCAGGAGAGTTTTCCCGGTGTCCTGCGCAATACGTATTCCTCAATCAACACTTTAAGCATTTTAAACTAATTTTGTACAGGAGGGGAACCGGGATGAAGCATCAGAGAGAAGAAAGAAACATCAAGGGTTGTAAGAGACAAACAGCACCAGAATAAACAGTTATGCAGAAATAGAAGGGATCAGACAGGGGAGCAATGTCAAGCAGAATACTGCAGGCTTGAAGTGCATGTCAGTTAAAGCACGCAACATGAACAATAAGGTTGGTAGATTGCAGATAGGATGCTGATATATGTGGCAATAATGGAAACCCAGCTCAAACAAGTTCAGGAATGAGAACTTAACCCAGACTTAACATAGAAACATAGAAGATAGGAGCAGGAGGAGGCCATTTGGCTCTTCGAGCCTGTTCCATCATTCATTACGATCATGGCTGATCATCCAATTCAATAGCCTAATCCTGCTTTCTCCCCATAACCTTTGGTCCCATTCACCCCAAGTGCTATATCCAGCCGCCTCTTGAATACATTCAATGTTTTGGCATCAACTACTTCCTGTGGTAATGAATTCCACAGGCTCACCACTCTTTGGGTGAAGAAATGTCTCCTCACCTTCATCCAAAATGGTCTACACTGAATCCTTAGACTGTGACCCCCGGTTCTGGACTCCCCCACCATCGGGAATATCCTCCCTGCATCTACCCTGTCTAGTCCTGTTAGAATTTTATAAGCCTCTATGAGATCCCCCCTCATTCCTCTGAACTCCAGCGAAAACAATCCTAACCTAGTCAATCTCTCCTCATACAACAATCCCGTCATCCCTGGAATCAGCCTGGTAAACCTTCGCTGCACTCCCTCGAGAGCAAGAACACCCTTCCTCAGAAAAGGAGACCAAAACTACACACAATACTCTAGGTGTGGCCTCACCAAGGCCCTGTATAGCTGCAACAACACATCCCTGTTCCTGTACTCAAAACTTCTCGCAATGAAGGCCAACATACCATTTGCTTTCTTTACCACCCACTACACCTGCATGCTTATTTTCAGCAACTGGTGCACAAGGACACCCAGGTCCCGCTGCACACTCCCCTCTCCCAATTTACAGCCACTCAGGTAGTAATCTGCCTTCTTGTTTTTGCAGACCACTGAAAAACAGGAAGGAGACAGAGGCACAAATTTGTAAGCAAATTTCAAAAAGATCAAAAAATAGTGAAGTAGCGAGAGAAGACTTCAGTTCCCCTCATATAGACTGGGGAAAGTAAAGACTATAAAAGGAAAGGAAATGGTGGGGTCGGTGGAGGAGGATTCTTCAAATGTTTGCAACTGAACTTTTGTGATCAGTGCATTCCCAGCTCAGCGAGGATGGAAACAGCGGGGTGGATCTAGTTCTGGAAAATGAAATAGGGCTAATGGAGCACGATTCAGTGGGAGAGCATTTGGGAAACAGTAACCAGAATATTAAGTTCAGTGCTGTTATTGAAAAGGACAAGGAACAATCAACAATCAAACACTCAACTGGAAAAACTGACAGATGAGACAATAAATTACCAAATAGAGCCCTTCCAAGAGGTGATGGTTCGAATAAAGTATTAAAAAGGGGTGAGGAAAGCCATCCAAGACTGAAGCTTCCTGGTTAACCAAAGACAGCGGGGTTAAGCAGAATAAGGGGGCTTATCATTAATACAACGATCACATATATGAGAACAGACTAACAGATAAAATAAAAGGGAACACAAAATATTTTATGAATATTGAGAGCAAAAGGACATTGAAAGAGTGATACCGATAAGGGACATAAAACAAAATCCTGCAGAGGCAAAGAGCATGGCGGAGATACTAACTTAGTACATTGTAACAATCTTCACAAGAAGTTGTTCTCCATAATGGGGTCTCCAAATTCCTGTAATGGGGTCCAAATTTCAACATTGACCATGGTGGGATTTGAAACAGTGTCCCCAGAGCATTACCCTGCGTTTCTGGATTAATACTTCTTTGCCAAGGGCAACTGGGAAGGGAGGGAACTCTGCAGAAATGGGAGGGGAGTGGGCGACATCCATGGGGAGGGAGGGGGGGGTGGAATGTCGGCGATGTCCATGGGGCGGGGAGGCGGCAGGAGATCTCACAGTACTGGGAGATGGGGGCACCTGCGCAATGGTGCCCCTAGAGTTCAGCGGCTGCCTTCCCTGGCGAGCTGAAAGTCCAGCCCTACCTACCTCCTTACCGGCGGGAATCCCATCATGGCACTTTTTTTGCACTAAGTGCCATAGGATTTCATTTTCAAACTAAATAACGACTCTGTAACTCTTCTGATTTCTAGCTCGTTCGACACTTAGAAAAACTAAGGGCAGAATTTTACAAAAAAAATTCTATCAATGACCCTGCACTTGGGTGTAAAGGGTAGAGTTTCATAATTAGCAGATAGTACAAAGCCTGGAAATTTAGTGTTCAGTATGCAGGAAAGCAGCATCGGTTGGTGAAATTGGCAAACATGTGGCAGAGAAATTTAACCCAGAGAAATGTGAAGTGATGCAATTTGCAAGGAATAAAGACTGTATAAATTAATGGTAAAATTTTAAAGGCAATGTGGAAAAAGAGAGGCTATGGGAATCACATACATAAATTTTTGAAGGTGTTAGAACAAGTTGGTTGGGCAGTTAAAAAAACATAGAGGATCCTGGTCTTAATAAATTGAAGAACGCAATGCAAAATTAAGCAAGTTATAGTACTTTTATAACTTTTCCTAAACTGGTGGCTGGGCATCAGAAAGAGTATTGTGTCAGATTTTGGGCCTCATACTCCACCTTGCAGAGGGCACAGAGGAGATCTGTCAGAAAGAATGACAGAGCACAGTTTTGTTAACGAAGGAGATTGAATAAATGGAGTGAAACAGATGTCATTTGCAGATACAGACATAAGATAATTTGGAAAAAACAGGAAGTCTGTTACTAATGCAGCAAATTATGATGTGAAATTCATTTTCTGATAGGGTGCAGGAAGCAGATGCAATAGTAACTTTCACAAAAGAATTGGATATATACTTGAAAAAGAGAAATTTGTAAGAATACTATGGAGTGGCACAGACACAATGGGCCAAATAACATCTTTCTCTGTCGTATGAACAAAAAATGCTGTGTATACAAGCTTACTAATGTCAATGTAGAGCATTGGATTGAGAACGTTTTTGAATCAGTTGTTCAGATTGTCTCGATTGTGTTATCAAGGGTTATCACTAACCTGCATCAGTAGCCTACAGAAAATACGGAGGCATGGGATTGAGGGTGATTTTGCGGTTTGGATCAGAAATTGGCTAGCTGTAAGACAGAAGGTGGTGGTTGATGGGAAATGTTCATCCTGGAGTTCAGTTACAAGTGGTGTACCGCAAGGATCTGTTTTGGGGCCACTGCTGTTTGTCATTTTTATAAATGACCTGGATGAGGGCGTAGAAGGATGGGTTAGTAAATTTGCAGATGACACTCAAGTCGGTGGAGTTGTGGACAGTGCGGAAGGATGTTGCAGGTTACAGAGGGACATAGATAAGCTGCAATGTTGGGCTGAGAGATGGCAAATGAAGTTTAATGTGGAAAAGTGTGAGGTGATTCACTTTGGAAGGAGTAACAAGAATACAGAGTACTGGGCTAATGGTAAGATACTTGGTAGTGTGGATGAGCAGAGAGATCTCGGTGTCCATGTGCATAGATGACTGAAAGTTGGCACCCAGGTTGATAGGGGGTTGTTAAGAAGGCGTACAGTGTGTTAGCTTTTATTGGTAGAGGGACTGAGTTTCGGAGCCATGATGTCATGTTGCAGCTGTACAAAACTCTGGTGCGGCCGCACTTAGAGTATTGCGTACAGTTCTGGTCGCCGCATTTAGGAAGGATGTGGAAGCATTGGAAAGGGTGCGGAGGAGATTTACCAGGATGTTGCCTGGTATGGTGGGAAGATCTTATGAGGAAAGGCTGAGTGACTTGAGGCTGTTTTCGTTAGAGAGAAGAAGGTTAAGAGGTGACTTAATAGAGGCATACAAGATGATCAGAGGATTAGATAGGGTGGACAGTGAGAGCATTTTTCCTCAGTTGGTGATGGCTAGCACGAGGGGACATAGCTTTAAATTGAGGGGTGATAGATATAGGACAGATGTCAGAGGTAGGTTCTTTACTCAGAGAGTAGTAAGGGCGTGGAATGCCCTGCCTGCAGCAGTGGTGGACTTGTCAACATTAAGGGCATTTAAATGGTCATTGGATAAACATATGGATGATATTGGAATAGTGTAGGTTAGATGGGCTTTAGATTGGTTTCACAGGTCGGCACAACATTGAGGGCCGAAGGGCCTGTACTGCGCTGTTATGTTCTATGTTCTACATTGGTAGCCTAAACAATATCTTGGCCGGAATTCTCCCAAAAAAATTCGAAGTGCCGAATTCACGTAAAACCTGGAGTAAATCCCACTGGTTTTTTTAAACCTCATTTTCAAAATGAATCTCCCACACCGTGTGTATCACAGAGCATCTCAGCATGAGTCACGATGAAAGTCCAGAGCGGGGCCTATTCCCGCTGGAGGGGTCGCTGTGCATGCGTCGATCTGTCAGCGCAGAGATCGGCGCATGTGCAGTAGGCCTGCACTGCTGGCCTCCCGATCGCTGGCCAGTTCGATCGCTGGCCAGCACAGCAAACCCTCCATTGCTGCCCCTCCGATCCCCCACTCCCCAATCACTGGCCTCCCAGACATCTCTGGGACAGCCCCAACCCCCCGACCCGTCTCGATCAGGGAGCCAGGCTGGCACTGCCAAGCTGGCACCCCCTCTTAACCCTGACCTCCTGGGGGGCCTCCATGGCCCCCCTTCACTCCAGTGGGGTCAGGCCGCCAGCTCGGGGGGCGGGGGGGTGGGGGGGGGGGGGGGGGATGCTGCCAATAAATATTTTAATCAGCTCCATGTGAGCTGCTGGTGCTGGAAATCTGGCAGCCAGAGATTTGCAGAGGCCTTGGCGCCCAGCAGGGAGCCCGCTAAACAGCCTCCACTTATGTCTCCCAGTCCGTTGCGTTGCGGGGAGAATTGCCCCCTTTGTTTTAAAATTTTCATCCATTGTTTAATAGCTCTCCAGGGTCTTACTTCAAAAGGCTTTTGATAAGATGCCACACAGAAGATTAATACATGAGATAAGCGCTCATGAAATTGGGGTGAGATTAAGATGGATAGAGAATCTGTCAACAGACAGGAAGCAGAGAGCAAGACTAAAAGATGCATTTTCAAGTTGGCAAGATGTGACGAGTGGAGTGTCACAGGATCAGTGCTTGGGTCACAGCTATTTACAATCCATTTCAATGATTCAACTGAAAAGGCCAAGACCAACAGGCCAGATTTTCATTAAGGTGACAGGAAGGTCAAGTTGGGAAACTTCCCAATTCAGCAGATCTGCCTCCTTTATAAAGGCTTTCCCACCGTACTTTCTTTCTGGGGAGGAAGGATGGAGTCGGGCCCACTGCCTCACGAGGTAATGCGGCAATGTAGGCAGGCAGATGCCACGATTGATAAGCTGGAAGGCCCACTTCTGTTTACTGGGACATTGGCCCAATTGTAATAGTGAATGTCAAGCCTTCACCGTCATGCCCTCCATGCTCTCCCCACAAGTCTCCTAGTCTTTTGACCAGCACAGTGGTTAGCATTGCTGTCTCACAGCACCAGGGACCCAGGTTCAATTCTGGATTTGGGTCACTGTCTGTGTGGAGTTTGCATGTTCTCCTCGTGTCAGCGTGGGTTTACTCCAAATGCTCTGGTTTCCTCCCACAATCCAAAAATATGTGGATTAGGTTGACTGGCCATGTTAAATTGCCCCTTAGTGTCAAGGGAATTAGCAGGGTAAATATGTGGCGTTATGGGGACAGGGCCTGGATGGGATTGTGGTCGGTGCAAGCTCGATAGGCCGAATGACCCTCTTCTGCACTGTAGGCATTCTATGAAGAATAAACAAATATTTATTCAGTCACCACATCAAAGATAGATAATCCTTTAATAACCTCTTTAAAAGATGAAACTGTCTACACAATTCTCCATTGAAATAAGTAGTTTAGGCAATTTGAAACTCAGCCAAGCATTGATAATGTGGTCAACTGTCAAAATAAACCATTACAGCACCAGATAATGAACCTATTGAAACTGAAATAACATATGGCTATGTTTTTTCTAAATTATGCCAGATAGCCTGTCTATCAAATCAATCATAGAATCCTACAGTGCAGAAGGAGGCCATTCAGCCCATCGCATCTACCACAATCCCATCCAGGCCCCACCCTCACAACCCCATCCACCTTAGCTAGTTCCCCTGATACTAAGGGACAATTTAGCATGGCCAATCCACCTCGCCCGCACATCTTTGGACTGTGGGAGGAAACCAGGGCACCTGGAGGAAACCCACACAGGCACAGGGATAACATGCAAACTCCACATAGACAGTGACCCAAGCCAGGGATCGAACCCAGGTCCCTGGCACCATGAGGCAACAGTGCTAACCACTGTGCCACCTTGCCGCCCCCAAGTCAAGGAGTAATTGGCTGAAACTACAGACTAGATTTATTTCTAATTTAAAGCAATGTGGACATTTAATCCACTTCAAATCATGACACTAGAATTCTTAAATACTGTTTTCTTCAGTTTTGAATACACAGTGGCATCACTAAGGGGAAAGGACCCAAATGCACCTGAACATTTACACACTGATGGTCAATATATCTATCAACTAAAAGAGAAAATGCTGGAAAATCTCAGCAGGTCTGGCAGCATCTGTAAGGAGAGGAGAGTTGACGTTTCATAGAATCCCCACAGTCCAGAAGGAGGCCACTTGGCCCATTGGGTCCGCACTGACCACAACCCATCCATCCCCCTAGCCACACGTATTTACCCTGCTAGTCCTCCTCACACTAAGGAGTAATTTAGCATGGCCAATCAACCTAACCCACACATCTTTGGACTGTGGGAGGAAACTGGAGCACCCGGAGAAAACCCATGCAGACACTAGGAGAATGTGCAAACTCCACACAGATAGTGACCCAAGCTGGGAATCAAACCCGGGTCCCTGGCACTGAGAGGCAGCAGTGCTAACCACTGTGCCACTGTAATGTTTCGAGTCCAGATGACCCTTTGTCAAAGCTAAAAGGCATAGAAAATGGGAGATATTTATACTGTAGGGTGAGGGAATGAAAGATTAGTTATAGCCACAAAAACAAGGGGAAAGGCTGCTAATGGCAGTCCATAGAGAGAATAGAAGGTGTGAATGGCCAAATGGCAGAGAAACTGAAATCAGAGGGTAAACTGCGACAGATGAAGATCTGGGGGGTGGGGAAAAGAGGAGATGGGTGGGAGAGAGGTAAAATTGACAAAAAGGAGGAAGGGGAAGGGGAAACAAAGGGGGAGAAAAGGTAAGGAAAGGGGGATAGAATAAGGGGAAAGAGTGGAGGGGAAGGAAAATAAAGAAAGACAATAAAGAAGTAAAAGGTAGAGAACAGTTAAAAATTAAATAAAATGAAAATGAAGGGGTGGAGGTGGGGTAGAGCTAATCATCTGAAGTTGTTGAATTCGATGTTGAGACCGGAAGGTTGTAATGTGCCTAGTTGGAAGATGAGATGCTGTTCCTCCAGTTTGCGTTGAGCTTCACTGGAACATTGCAGCAAGCCAAGGACAGACATGTGGGCATGGGAGCAGGATCGTGTGTTAAAATGGCAAGCAACCGGAAGGTCAGGGTCCTGTTTGCGCACAGATCGAAGGTGCTCAGCAAAGCGATCACCCAGTCTACGTTTGGTCTCTCCGATATAGAGGGGACCGCATTGGAAGCAGCGAATGCAATACCCCAAATTGAAAGAGGAGCAAGTGAAACGCTGCTTAACCTGGAATGAGTATTTAGGACCTTGGATGGTCAGCATGAAGAGGTAAAGGGGCAGGTGTTACACCTTCTGCGATTGCATGGGAAGGTGTCATGAGTGATGGGAGAGGTGTTGGGTATCGTGGAGGAATGGACTAGGTTATCCCTGAGGGAACAGTCTCTGCGGAATGCTGACAGAGGGAGTGAAGGGAAGATGTGTTTGGTGGTGGCATCACACTGGAGTTGGTGAAAATGGCAGCGGATTATGCTTTGCATGTGGAGGTTGATGGGATGAAATGTGAGAATAAGGGGGACTCTATCCTTGTTCTGGGAGGGAGGGGAGGGGGTGAGGGTTGTGGCGCAATATATCTGTCAACTTAGCTTTGCAGGACAGAGTCCCATAGTCAATCACAGCAGCTAAAGGACATCTAACATATTACAGCATCTAACTATTAAAACAGAAAAAACAGGTTTGTTTTGCATTTGTTACTGGAGACTTGGTTCACAACTCCTCTGATGTACCGTAAACTATGTATACTTATGCAAGGGGCCAGATTTCAAAATAATTATGGGGGAGGAGGTTTGAAATGCCCACCCCAACAATGGAGCCAGCAAGGCAGGAGTATTGCATGTGGAGCTGGCTACTCACACCCTTACCCCACACCATTAATAGTTTCAGGAAAGGTGAATAGGAGTGGGAATCCCAATATCAGGTCTGTTGTGAAGTCAGTGTTTGTAAAATTATTAAAAATTGTAAAAATGCTAAGAGTTGTAAAATTTGTTTCAACGGTGGTTTTGTTTTTTCTGTACTGAAGAGCTGCAGGTGCATTCAGTACAGACTGAAACAATGCATCAGAGGCAAAAACAACAGGGTTGCTTTGGTAACAGGCTTTAGGCATTTGAATCAGAACATGTTTTTGAAGTTTAACCAATCAGTTTGAAATGGGCATTTGAGCAGTGGTGGCATATCAGATTTGGGTTTGGTATTTTGATAACCTGTAAACTAATCCTATTGTGGGGGTTTTGGTATCTCATCAGGGTTATAAAGGCTACAGCTCCCAGCTCCAAACTGCCAGAAAACCACCTTCTGAGTAACAGCACAGATCACAGCTAGAGAGAGAAACACACACAGACAGTCACAGTTCTCTGCCAGTGTAAAAGCCACATTTGATATCTTAAAAGAAAGCCTCATCTCAATCGTAAAGGTGCCAAAAGAAGATAGCGAAAGCAGAAGAAATCAGCAAAGAACGACGAACGGCGGCACGGTAGCACAGTGGTTAGCACTGCTGCTTCACAGCTCCAGGGACCTGAGTTCAATTCCCGGCTCGGGTCACTGTTTGTGTGGAGTTTGCACATTCTCCTCGTGTCTGCGTGGGTTTCCTCCGGGTGCTCCGGTTTCCTCCCACAGTCCAAAGATGTGCGGGTTAGGTCGATTGACCATGCTAAAATTGCCCCTTAGTGTCCTGAGATGTGTCGGTTAGAGGGATTAGCAGGTAAATATGGAGGAATATGGGGGTAGGGCCTAGGTGGGATTGTGGTCGGTGCAGACTCGATGGGCCCAATGGCCTCTTTCTGCACTGTAGGGTTTCTATGATTTCTATGAACATTCCGGAAGTCGACAAATCTGATGGCATTTTGAGTGTGACTAAAAATTCTATTTTTTTTTGTTAATAATTCTATTTTTTTGTTAATAATTGTAATCATCTAAACAACGTTCCATTAGAATAGCATTTTATTCAGTTTGTTAATAGTTTAGTTAACTTGTTTACTGTTAGTTGATAAATAAAATGTTACTTGTTGATTTTACAGAGAGAGTCTCAGGTAGTTACTTTGATTTGACCACTAAAAGCTGTTGAAGTGCAGGTAATCCCCTTTCTCACATACACTTTAACAGATTATGAAGGGAGGTACTTCTGTTTGAGTAGCTGAGTGTTAGTTCTCAGAGAGGAGATCAACCTCCCCTTCGTAACAGTTCCCACTCACCATTTTTAAGAGCGCCTGAATCAGCCCAACGTAGCAAAATTCAGGACCAATCTAAGGGAAGGATTTTCCAGTCCATTGGTAGTAAGGTCAGAAAAGTAGAATATTTATGTAAAATTAAACTGGTCAATGTTGATATTCAGAGTGATTTGAGTGTACTTGTACAAGTAACACAAAGTTAATAAGCAATTAAGAAGCCAAATTGTAATGTTGGGTTTTACTACAAGAGGATTGGATAATAATCCTGAAGCTGAAAAAGGGGCTTAGGAGAGCTAGGAGGGGACATGAGAAGTCCTTGGCGGGTCGGATCAAGGAAAACCCCAAGGCTTTTTACTCTTATGTGAGGAATAAAAGAATGACCAGGGTGAGGTTAGGGCCGGTCAAGGACAGAAGTGGGAACTTGTGTATGGAGTCAGTAGAGATAGGCGAGGTGATGAATGAATACTTTTCTTCAGTGTTCACCAAAAAGAGGGGCCATGTTTTTGAGGAAGAGAAGGTGTTACAGGCTAATAGGCTGGAGGAAATAGATGTTCGGAGGGAGGATGTACTGGCAGTTTTGAATAAACTGAAAGTTGATAAGTCCCCTGGGCCTGATGAAATATATCCTAGGATTCTTTGGGAGGCGAGGGATGAGATAGCAGAGCCTTTGGCATTGATCTTTGCGTCCTCACTGTCCACGGGGGTGGTGCCAGAGGACTGGAGAGTGGCGAATGTGGTTCCTCTGTTTAAGAAAGGGAATAGAAATGACCCTGGTAATTATAGGCCGGTTAGTCTTACTTCAGTGGTCGGTAAGTTGATGGAAAAGGTCCTTAGGGATAGGATTTACGACCATTTAGAAAGATGCAGCTTAATCCGGGATAGTCAGCACGGATTTGTGAAGGGCAAGTCTTGCCTCACAAATTTGATAGAATTTTTTGAGGCGGTAACTAAGTGTGTAGATGAAGGTAGTGCAGTTGATGTCATATACATGGATTTTAGTAAGGTGTTTGATAAAGTCCCCCACGGTCGGCTTATGAAGAAAGTAAGGATGTGTGGGATAGAGGGAAGTTTGGCCGATTGGATAGGTAACTGGCTATCTAACAGAAGACAGAGGGTGGTGGTGGATGGAAAATTTTCGGACTGGAAACCGGTTACCAGCGGAGTGCCACAGGGATCAGTGCTTGGTCCTCTGCTATTTGTCATTTTTATAAATGACTTGGAGGAGGGGGCTGAAGGGTGGATCAGTAAATTTGCTGATGACACCAAGATTGGTGGAGTAGTGGATGAGGTGGAGGACTGTTATAGGCTGCAAAGAGATATAGATAGGATGCAGAGCTGGGCTGAAAAATGGCAAATGGAGTTTAACCCTGACAAATGCGAGGTGATTCATTTTGGTAGGACAAATTTAAATGTGGATTACAGGGTCAAAGGTAGGGTTCTGAAGAATGTGGAGGAACAGAGAGATCTTGGGGTTCATATCCATAGATCTCTGAAGGTTGCCACTCAAGTGGATAGAGCCGTGAAGAAGGCCTATAGTGTGTTGGCGTTCATTAACAGGGGGTTTGAGTTTAAGAGCCGTGGGGTTATGCTGCAACTGTACAGGACCTTGGTGAGACCACATTTGGAATATTGTGTGCAGTTCTGGTCACCTCACTACAAGAAGGATGTGGAGACACTGGAAAGAGTGCAAAGGAGATTTACCAGGATGCTGCCTGGTTTGGAGGGTAGGTCTTATGAGGAAAGGTTGAGGGAACTTGGGCTTTTCTCTTTGGAGCGGAGGAGGTTGAGAGGAGACTTGATAGAGGTTTATAAGATGATGAGGGGGATAGATAGAGTGAACGTTCAAAGACTATTTCCTCGGGTGAATGGAGCGGTAACTAGGGGGCATAACTATAGGGTTCATGGTGGGAGATATAGGAAAGATGTCCGAGGTAGGTTCTTTACACAGAGAGTGGTTGGGGTGTGGAATGGACTGCCTGCAGGGATAGTGGAGTCAGAAACTTTAGGAACATTTAAGAAGCTATTGGATAGGCACATGGAGTACTTAGGGATGATAGGGAGGAAATAGCTGGATCTGGGTTTCAGACAAAGCTCGGCACAACATCGTGGGCTGAAGGGCCTGTTCTGTGCTGTACTGTTCTATGTTCTATGTTGTAATAATGAGACTTTGCTAAAATTGTAAAAGGCTTTGGTACTTTGTGCAGCTTTGGTTTCCATATTTAATGAAGGATATACTTGCACTGGAGTCAGTGAAGGGAAGGCTCATTAGTTTAGTTTGTGGGATGAGAGAGTCATTGACGAATGAAAAGCTGAGTAAATTGGGCCTATATCCTCTGGAGTTTAAAAAAATAATAGGTGATCTCTTTGAAATGTACACCTTTCCGAAGGGACTTGTTGGGGTACACACTGAGACATTGTTTCCCCTGGTTCAAGAATCTTCGACACATGGACAAAGGATAAGGGGCCAATCATTTAGGACTGAGGTGAGAAAAATTTTCTTCACTCAAGGGGATGTGATTTTTTGGAGTTTTCAGCTCGAGGATTGCGGACATTCCATCATTGGAAACGTTTAAGGCAGATAAAGACAGATTTCTGGCATCTCAGGGAATCAAGGGATAAGGGGAGCAGCTGGGAAAGTGGAGTTCGATCAGCCATGATCATATTGAATGATGAAGCAGGCTCAAGGAGCTGTATGATCTGCTCCTATCTCTTATGTTCTGCATCTTCTCCAGCCCCATAATCACATAAGATAAGCTCCTTTAATTCTGGTCTTTTGAGCCTCCCCCATTCTAACTGTTTTGTGATCAATGGCTGTGCCTTCAAGTGCCCAAGTCAGTGCTTCCCAAACATTTTTCAATGTTATCACTTTTAACATTAACCTGATCTGATAAAGCAGCTATAGTAACATACATTATGAGATTAGTAAAGTTCCTGTTTAAGGTTCAAAATAATAATATCATATAAATATGAAAATTGGTGTTTTCACAGTACTTTGTAAAAGCCTTCGTATTTTGTATAGCCAGGGAGGCTTCATCCAAACTCTCCATATCCTCCTCTGATAAAAGACCCAATGGAGCCCAGCTCTCCTGCCATATCCCAGCACGAATCAGCCACTCCCCCACACACTGTAATCAGCCCCACCACACACTGTAATCAGCCCCTCCCCCACACACTGTAATCAGCCACTCCCCACACACTGTAATCAGCCACTCCCCCACACACTGTAATCAGCCCCTCCACACACTGTAATCAGCCCCTCCCCCACACACTGTAATCAGCCCATCCCCACACACTGTAATCAGCCCCTCCCCCACACACTGTAATCAGCCACTCCCCCACACACTGTAATCAGCCACTCCCCACACACTGTAATCAGCCACCCCCCACACACTGTAATCAGCCACTCCCCCACACACTGTAATCAGCCCCTCCCCCACACACTGTAATCAGCCACCCCCCACACACTGTAATCAGCCACTCCCCACACACTGTAATCAGCCACTCCCCCACACACTGTAATCAGCCACACCCCACACACCGTAATCAGCCACTCCCCACACACTGTAATCAGCCCCTCCCCCACACACTGCAATCAGCCTCTCCCCCACACACTGTAATCAGCCCCTCCCCCACACACTGTAATCAGCCCCTCCCCCACACACTGTAATCAGCCACTCCCCCACACACTGTAATCAGCCCCTCCCCCACACACTGTAATCAGCCACTCCCCCACACACTGTAATCAGCCCCTCCCCCATACACTGTAATCAGCCCCTCCCCACACACTGTAATCAGCCCCTCCCCCACACACTGTAATCAGCCCCTCCCCACACACTGTAATCAGCCCCTCCCCACACACTGTAATCAGCCCCTCCACACACTGTAATCAGCCACTCCCCCACACACTGTAATCAGCCCCTCCCCCACACGCTGTAATCAGCCCCTCCCCACACGCTGTAATCAGCCCCTCCCCCACACGCTGTAATCAGCCCCTCCCCACACACTGTAATCAGCCACTCCCCCACACACTGTAATCAGCCACTCCCCCACACACTGTAATCAGCCACTTCCCCACACACTGTAATCAGCCCCTCCCCCACACGCTGTAATCAGCCACTCCCCCACACGCTGTAATCAGCCCCTCCCCACACACTGTAATCAGCCCCTCCCCCACACACTGTAATCAGCCCCTCCCCACACACTGTAATCAGCCCCTCCCCACACACTGTAATCAGCCCCTCCCCACACACTGTAATCAGCCCCTCCCCACACACTGTAATCAGCCCCTCCCCACACACTGTAATCAGCCCCTCCCCACACACTGTAATCAGCCACTCCCCCACACACTGTAATCAGCCACTCCCCCACACACTGTAATCAGCCACTCCCCCATACACTGTAATCAGCCACTCCCCCACACACTGTAATCAGCCCCTCCCCCACACACTGTAATCAGCCACTCCCCCACACACTGTAATCAGCCCCTCCCCACACACTGTAATCAGCCTCTCCCCCACACACTGTAATCAGCCCCTCCCCACACACTGTAATCAGCCCCTCCCCACACACTGTAATCAGCCTCTCCCCCACACACTGTAATCAGCCACTCCCCCACACACTGTAATCAGCCACTCCCCCACACACTGTAATCAGCCACTCCCCCACACACTGTAATCAGCCACTCCCCCACACACTGTAATCAGCCACCCCCCACACACTGTAATCAGCCCCTCCCCACACACTGTAATCAGCCACCCCCCACACACTGTAATCAGCCCCTCCCCCACACACTGTAATCAGCCACTCCCCCACACACTGTAATCAGCCACTCCCCACACACTGTAATCAGCCACTCCCCACACACTGTAATCAGCCCCTCCCCACACACTGTAATCAACCACTCCCCCACACACTGTAATCAGCCACTCCCCCACACACTGTAATCAGCCACTCCCCACACACTGTAATCAGCCACTCCCCCACACACTGTAATCAGCCACTCCCCACACACTGTAATCAGTCCCTCCCCACACACTGTAATCAGCCCCTCCCCCACACACTGTAATCAGCCCCTCCCCACACACTGTAATCAGCCACCCCCCACACACTGTAATCAGCCCCTCCCCACACACTGTAATCAGCCACCCCCCACACACTGTAATCAGCCCCTCCCCCACACACTGTAATCAGCCACT
Organism: Mustelus asterias; assembly: GCF_964213995.1. Taxonomy (NCBI): domain Eukaryota; kingdom Metazoa; phylum Chordata; class Chondrichthyes; order Carcharhiniformes; family Triakidae; genus Mustelus; species Mustelus asterias. Next base: position 62,143,889 of record NC_135815.1, on the reverse strand, counting down.
CCCCACACACTGTAATCAGCCACTCCCCACACACTGTAATCAGCCACTCCCCCACACACTGTAATCAGCCACTCCCCCACACACTGTAATCAGCCCCTCCCCACACACTGTAATCAGCCCCTCCCCACACACTGTAATCAGCCCCTCCCCCACACACTGTAATCAGCCACTCCCCCACACACTGTAATCAGCCACTCCCCACACACTGTAATCAGCCACTCCCCCACACACTGTAATCAGCCACTCCCCACACACTGTAATCAGCCACTCCCCCACACACTGTAATCAGCCACTCCCCCACACACTGTAATCAACCCCTCCCCACACACTGTAATCAGGTCCTCCCCACACACTGTAATCAACCCCTCCCCACAAACTGTAATCAGGTCCTCCCCCCTCCCCTACACACTGTAATCATCCCCTCTCCCTTTGCCTCGCACACAGATTGTAATCCACCCCTCTTCCAGCAGCCCCCCTCTCTTTTGGTCCAGTTGCCTGTGCCAATGAAACGGATTTGTCAGCCAGGATAAGGAGCCTCAGAAAGACTGAAAAGTTTGCAGTCGCTAATCAGCTTCCCAGATCAGCCACATGACCATTCCGGTTTTCCCTGCACGCACTACGTCACCATGTTACACTTGCATCGATGGCCATTCAGCCCATTGTGTCTGTCTCAGCCAAAAGAGGAGGAACAGAAACTAGCCCCTGATTTTAATCCCACTTTTCAGCACCGAGTCCGTGGCAGGTTACAACACTTCAGATGTAGATCTAGGTGCCTTTTAAAGGAGTTGATCATTTCGGCTTCAACCACCAACTTATCATAAGCTTAATATCAGTAAAATCATCCATTACCTGTCGAAAGCTGGAGCATCAGCCTCAATACCTCTGGTCAGCCGCAGGTGGTGAGACCCAACCTGAAAAATGAAGCAGAAAACCAGAGAGCTTTACTATTTTATGTATTAAAAAAGTGCCACAATCCTTTTCTTTCCATCCATCTTAATCCCTGCTGCACAATGTGAAGTTTCTATGTCAGAAAGAACTGTGGGTGTGAGAAGGTGGATTGGGTCAGCAGGTACACCTTCCACAGCCTCAGCCACACCACTAGTTATGACACACCAATGATTGCCAGTACCATCTTCTCCACGGAAGTGAGAATATGAAGGCATGACTGTCCCCCAGCTGGGTAGGTGCTTGTTCCTTTATGGACAACACAGCAGAAGAGGGTCACCTGGATTGAGAGACCAATTGGGACTGAGAGTGGGTAATCAGCCCAGGGGGTGGAGCCCTCACTTGGACAGAAGACAGTCATGAAGAGATGGTGGGCTGGGGGGACAGGGGTGCAAGTTGAAGTGTCACTTATGATCATCTACTCAGATCTGCATGACTCCAGCTGCCTGTGATCGCAAAGTAATTCTATACTGAGGAAATGGAATCCTATTCGATTGTTGAACATTCAAGGGATCTGATGGTGAGAATGCAAGTCAACTGTCATGTTGCTCCTCCCCCAATGGCAACCTATGGCCATGTGTCAAACATCCTCCTATAAGGAAGAGGGAACTATAAGAGTGAGAATGTTGGAAGCTGTTTGGGTAGTGCAACTGTCATGATTGAAAAGCTGTCAATGTGATTGTGAAATGTGAGTTGTAGATGTTTGTAATAATACTGAGTTTGTGAGGACAAGGTGAAAGATGTACTGTGCTGTAACAGATTTCAGGCTGGTGGGTATGGAGAGTGCTGTGAATTCAGCAGTTGATGAGGTGGTGCAGCTATCAGAGTGCATTTGAAGATTGTGACAACAATGGTCAAATAACTAAACATCGTCCATGTCTAAGAAACCATGCTCCTGATATTCACCTCATCAGTAACCTCCTATTGCCCGCAAACTGGTTGTCTGGAAAGCTTCCTTTAGCCTTTGAGCTTAATTTTCCATTTTTGTTGCAGTCACAATACACCTGCTCTTTAATACCGGATGCATTAGGTAGCCTCATGGATGCGCAATTGGAATCCCCCTCCTAATGTCTGCAGTCAATGGCCAGGGCAGTTAGTGATAATAGGAAGTAGCAGGAGTAGGCCATTTGGCCCATAGAGTCTGCTCTGCCATTCAATTTGGCTGATCAAATTGTGGCCTTAACGCCACTTTCCTGCCTGACCCCATAACATTTCATTCCCTTGTCGACAAAAAATCTGTCTAACTCAGCCTTGAATATGCTGGTTATACAATAGCAACCATGTTAACCAGCAGGCAGAGCAGCATGGATTTAGCATTCTGCTTGTGTTGTAATCTCTGGCCTGGACCCCTGCAGTAATCAATTTTTCATTCCAATGAACACAACAGTTATTTATGGTTAAGGGACTTGTATGAATTACAAATATCTACAAAGATGCATGCCACCTTCCTTGGATGGTTCCCAATCTTTGGTTCTCGCTGCTTACACCACTCCATTTACAGCTCCAAATAATAAATGGTCAACGGCGGCAGCCATACCTCACACCAATTCCTCAGCTTAACTAGATCTAGCTGATAGAGAAGGGGCTTTCCCCAGAACTTCTCTGGGCTCGTAGACATGCCAACTTCTCCAAATAAGAAGGTGCATGGTTACAAGGCTTTGTTGAAAATTCAGATCTTCAGTCCACATGCATCAGATACAGATAGTCACCCACTATAACTCTCAACATCTCCAGAAGTTTCAACTTCATCTTAAAGTTTATTTATTAGTCACAAGTAAAGCTTACATTAACACAGCAATGAAGTTACTGTGAAATTCTTCACTTTGTCACGAGATTCAAATGTGAAGGGCAGGAAGAGTTAGGCCAGACTGTGCACAAATGTCCCTAACGTAAAACCAATCTCACCTGCAAGTGCCACATTTCTTTTCCTGATCATTATAATGTTTTAACTGGTTCAGCAATTCTGTATGACACTGATAATCTTTAATAGCCTGTGGGTAAGAGATAATTCAGTTCTAACAGATAAATATAACCAAACATACTATAATTAAGATAGGAAAGAAAATGTATTGTGGATGGTAATGAGTTGAATTTTGTTTCTGTTTTTGGAACTTTATTGAAGGAGGAAGCCAGATACCCGCAGCTCTATATAATAGTACCCTAGTGTATAAATAAATAGTTGTCATTCAAACAAAACAGTCTGATGAGAATAAACCACAAGAACAAAGCTTAAATAAGTAATGCAATTATCAAATGCCATGAAGTGAAGCTGAAATCTCCTTTGTCTGCACTTTTATTTTATTCTGTTAAACACAAAGCAGAGAATTCCTTGTTCAGAATAAGAATAACTAAACGCCTACCACATTACCTGTGCTCCGGGCTGCTCCCAAAATAATGGGACTGATCCACGTATCTGTACAAAGGAAGACACTGCATCATCCAAATAAATTACCTAGGAAGCAGAAAGGAATGAGAAATTTAGATTGAAAAAGAAAAATTCAATGGCACATGCAAAAACATCCCAAACCAGATATCAATAAAATTAAAGTATTAAAAAGCTCTGTACTTCTAACTTAACACACCTTAGTTTTTGAAATGAATGTTAGACACCCATGCTAATCTGAATTCACTTAATACTTAGAGCTACTGGTCAACAAATTCCTTGGGAGGTGAGGGCAGTGCAGATTGGGGGCATTGAGCGGAGGTGTGAGGTGGATAGTCACATGAGCAGCCTGGGAATGGAGGGATACAAACGATTGGTCTAGTTGGACCAAGGAGCGGCACAGGCTTGGAGGGCCGAAGGGCCTGTTTCCTGTGCTGTACTGTTCTTTTATTCTTTGTGAGTACCAGCAATCAGCAACAGCCTGCAATCTCTTCCAATAGGTTGGGAGGACTACTCCAGCTTCTCCTCGATACACATTCAGGTGAATATGGCAGCTTTCGTCTGGCTAGCATTTCTGAATGAGAATTCACCAATGGCAGGAGGGAGCTGAGTGATCAAAAATAAGTTCTAATAATTTAATCATTTCCCCCATTAAATATTTCAGCCATGTATTCCTGCCGCAAGCAACTAGATCTACCTGATCAAATATGGTGGGTAATTTATGTCCTCGCTGTCAAATGGGGAGTCTTGTAGGCTCTTCACTGCCTGAAAATTTCTAGGCCTTGGGATTTCTGTTTTTTATTCATTCGTGAGACATGGGCATCGCAGGCTGGTCAGTATTTATTGCTCATCCCTTCTTGCCCTTGAGAAGGTGATAGTGAGCTGCCTTCTTGAATCACTGCAGTCCACATGCTGGGGGTTGACCCACAATGCCAATAGGGAGGGAATTCCAGGATTTTGACCCAGTGACTGTGAAGGAACAGTGATATATTTCCAAGTCAGGATGGTGAATGGCTTGGAGGAGATCTATAGGATCCATCTCAAATCTTGGTGCAAGTTTTAATTCACTTTGGATCCTGTTTAATGTACAAGCTTAGGAAAGAATAAAAGCAAATTACTGCGGATGCTGGAATCTGAAACCAAAAGAGAAAACGCTGGAAAATCACAGCAGGTCTGGCAGCATCTGTAAGGAGAGAAAAGAGCTGACGTCTCGAGCCCACATGACTCTTTGTCCAAGATGAAAGGCATGGAAAGTGGGAGATATTTATACTGCAGAGGGAGGGAATGAAAGATGAGTCATAGCCATAGAAACCAGGGGAAAAGACTGCTAATAGTTGTCCACAGAGAGAATAAAGTGTGCGGCAGGGTAGCTCTAAGCTGTGACAGATGGAGATGTTGGGGGGGGGTTTGTAGAGAGACAGACAGAGGTAGAATGTAGAAAAGGGGAAGTGGGGGGGGGAGAGACAGGGCAAAGGAAGGGGAAGGAAAGATTGGGGGGGGGAGGGGGAAGAAAAATGAAGACCACAAAAAAATAAAAGGTAGAGAATAAATAAAGATTAAATAAATTGGAATGAAAACAAAGGGGGCCGAGATGAGGTAGAGCGAATCATCTTAAGTTGTTGAATTCGATGTTGAGACCAGAAGGCTGTAAAGTGCCTGGCCGAAAGATGAGATGCTGTCCCTCCAGTTTGCGTTGGGCTTCACTGGAACATTGCAGCAGACCAAGGACAGACATGTGGGCATGGGAGCAGGATCGTGTGTTAAAATGGCAAGCAACCGGAAGGTCAGGGTCCTGATTGTGCACCTTCAGTCTGCGCACAGCAAAGCAATCTCCCAGTCTACACTTGGTCTCTCCGATATAGAGGAGACCACATTGGGAGCAGCGAATGCAATAGACCAGATTGAAAGAGAAACACTGCTTAACCTGGAATGAGTATTTTGGACCTTGGATGGTGAGCATGGAAGAGATAAAGGGGCAGATGTTATATCTTCTGCAATTGCATGGGGAGGTGCTATGAGTGACGGGAGAGGTGGTGGGTATAGTGGAGGAGTGGACTAGGTTATCCCAGAGGGAACGGTCTCTACGGAATGCTGACAGAGGGAGTGAACAGAAGATGTGTTTGGTGGTGGCATCACGCTGGAGTTGGCGAAAATGGTGGAGGATTACGCTTTGCACGCGGAGACTGGCGGGGTGAAATGTGAGAACAAGGGGGACTCTATCCTTATTCTGAGAGGGAGGGAAGGGGGTGAGGGCCGTGGCCCGGGGGATGGACTGCACGCTGTTGAGGGCTGTGTCAATAACTGTAGATGGGAATCCATGGTTGAGGAAAAAGGAGCACATATTAGAAGCACCAATTTGGAAAGTGACATCATCAGAACAAATGCGACAGTGACGAAGGAGCTGAGAGAAAGGGATGGAGTCCTTACAGGATGTGGGGTGCGAAGAGCTGTAGTCCAGATAGCTGTGGGAGTCAGTGGGCTTGTAATGGATATTGATGGATAGGTGTAGCACCAGAAGGTGTAACAACTGTCCCTTTACCTCTTCCATGCTTACCATCCAAGGTCCAAAACACTCATTCCAGGTTAAGCAGTGTTTCACTTGCTCCTCTTTCAATTTGGTCTATTACATTCACTGCTCCCAATGTGGTCTCCTCTATATCGGAGAGACCAAGCTTAGACTGGGTGATCACTTTGCTGAGCACCTTCAGTCTGCGCACAATCAGGACCCTGACCTTCCAGTTGCTTGCCATTTTAACACATGATCCTGCTCCCATGCCCATATGTCTGTCTTTGGCTTGCTGCAATGTTCCAGTGAAGCTCAGCGGAAACTGGAGGAACAGCATCTCATCTTCCGGCTTTATTGCCAAAGCAACAATTAACTATATATACAACTAGAGTCAGACAGAATAACTATGCAACTGTACACTACTCCTCCCTGGTTCCAACTGCCAATCTTTCCCAACCCAGGATACACGCCTTTCCACTCAATTGGCTCAGCTTCCCGCCTCAACACTCCATAGGGTCCGGCCTGACCATGTGGCCCTCAAGGAACGCCGCCTTAAAGAGGGAGCACTACCACATTCTTCCCCCCCTTAACTCCTGAAGTCATCCAAGAAGGGAAAGAAGAATCATTAACATAAGCAACAATTTACAGAAAAACATCAGGGGAAACCCCCATGATAACTCGTCATACGTTTAGTCCGTCTGGCAACTTTCAAACCCCTGAACCCCAAGCTAGGTTTGCCTAGATATGAAAAATCAGGTCAAGCCAAGGCCACTGGCAAACTCATCAATCCAGGGACTATATCGGCCTTGGTAGCTGCTGTATTCTCCATTACTGAAGCAACTGGATGCTCCTGTTCCACATTCACGACCAGGATTCCCGTTCCCAATCCAGGCGGATCCACATATACTGCTGGAGTTACCTGTTGATCAGTTTATCTGGCACTACTCTCCTCCTCAGATGATCTACATATTTCTTGATGCAACATTGTTGCATCTCTATAACATAAGAGACTGGCTCTGTCCTTTCCACAATCTTATCAGCCACCCATGCCAGTCCCGCTGCACAATTTCTGACCATGACTAAATCCTCTACTTGGAAAACTCTTGCTGTTCTTCTTTGATTCATGATTTTATTCCTGAGAGGTTTGCCTAGCCTCCACCCTCCCTGCCAAATATACCCAACCATGTGCTTAAATGACATCTCATTGGCAACTTGGCTGGCGTGACCCCTGTGGTCACATTTGGCATTATGTTATAAGACAACAAAAAGCTGCTGATCCATAAAGGTAGAGAAAGGCCTACTTACTTGTTTCTTCATTGAGGCCTTGAAAGTTTGCACAGCACGTTCCACTAGCCTGTTTGATGCTATGTGGCAAGGTGCTGACCTAACATAGCAATGCCATTTGATTTTACAAATTTCTGAAATTCCTCCACCGTGAAAGATTGTCCATTGACTGATACGAAGACCTCGAGGAAACCATGAATGGCAAAGATTTTGCTCAATTCATCTATGGTGGCAGTGGGTTCATAGACTTCATCAGCTGAACATCCAACCACTTTGTGCAAGCACTAAAATAAGAAACAAATGGCCCCTAAATGGCCCTTCAAAGTCTATATGTACTCTTGCCCAGGATCTACCTAGCCACTCCCAAGTGTGCAGATTAGACAGAGGCAGCAGTGACTGCTGAGGGTGACAACTGGGGCATTGCCTAACCATCCTTTCTATCTCTGTATCAAGGCCTGGCTACCACACATAACTTCTGGCTAGTGATTTCATCCTGCTTTGCCCCAGCTGTGAGTCATGCAGCTCTTGCAACAATAGTGTTCCTTAGGGTGGGACTATAACCCTAGCCCCCCAGAACAACACCCTGTCTTCACAAGTTATCTCCATCCTCCTTTGTTGACAAGGATCAGCTCTGACTTCTCACATCGCTACCCTTGCAATACCATTTTCTTAACCTTTGATAATACTGGGTTTCTTTCTGTCTACACCCTTATGTGCTTCACTGAGACCAACAAGGGCTCTATAATGTGCAGCGCCAGTACTATCTCTTGTGAAACTGGCGGTGATGCCACTATCTGTGGCAATGACAACCTGCTGAGCGCATCCACAATAGATGCCCATTTCTGGGCAGCGCTGAAAAGTGTAATTGTATGTGGCTAATAAGAGAGCCCACTTCTGCACTTGTGTTGAAAATATTGGTGGCACTGGTTTATCTTCTCTGAACAAGCCCAGCAAAGGCTTGTAGTCCAAAATAATTGTAAAATGTTGCCCAAAAGAGTACTGATGAAACTTTTTGATGGTATATATGACCACCAAACTTTGCTTATTGATTTTCCACATCTGACAACGACCTTGAGGCAAAGGCAATTGGCCTTTCTGTTCCATCAGGCATTCTGTGGGACAAATCTACTGCCACTCCGTACGATGATGCATCGCAAGTTACCACCAATGATTTTGGTTGGATTGTAGTGCACCAATAATGCCGATGACTGCAGAGCCAGTTTGATTTTTGTGAATGCCTCTCTCTGGTCTTCTTCCCACCTCCATCATTGATATTTCTTTAACAACAAGTAGAGTGAAATTAAAGTGGTATACATTTTGTAGAAAGCTACCATAATAATTTACTATTCTGAGAAATGACTGTAATTCAGAGAATTACACAGTTGCCTGTGGAACCTCTTTTATGGCTTCTACTCTTGTCTTCCCAAGGGTGCAAACCTTTTGCGTTTGTTAGAGAAATTTCAAATAATCAGGGATTTAAGACTTTAATAAAATTACTAGCACTAAGTGAAATGACCTTAGATCAGACTTACAGACTAACTGGGTACTACTGTATAAAGACAAATATAATCATAGTAAGAAATTTAAACAAAAATTTGAACAAGTATTTCTGATTTAAACATGTATTTTGGATTTTAAAATGTATTTCAGATGTATTTTTAAAGTAATCTGTGCACTTTAGTCAAAAGCAGGCTGCCCAACGGCATGATGGGATGAGTAATATAGAGAAAAAGTTGTGGGACAAGGACTGCACGAAAAAGGGTGACAGTTGGTCCTGACGTAGTGGTCTCCAGAGAGAGACAGAGAGACAGGCAGGCACAGAGAAAGAGAGAAGACAAACAGAGAAAAGCAGCCCGTCTTATGCAATTGATTTGAGAAAACCTGATAATTTGAGTAAATTTCTGTATTTCAGTGTGTTTGTGTGGTCTGGGACATCACCATGTCTTCTTGTAGAGTATGGCAGACAATATACTTTTGTTTCTGATTTTGATTACAGTTCAGGAGGAAGAAGGATATATATATATTAATATGCATGTGTGGGAATTTACTTTGAACACAATCTGTGGAAAGTAAATTGAAATTTTAAATTCAAAAAATATAATTTGGAGGTTTGAAAATAACCAATTCAAACTTTGAATAATTTTGGGTTCAGGATTGGAGGGAACTATATGCTATTCCCTTAGTTTTACTCTGAAGAAATTGTGACAATAATACTTTGGAATTTGTTTTATTCCTTGTGTTCCTAACTGGTAGAGTTTTCACCATCTTCTGTTCCTAATTTGACAACTAAGAATTTATATGCATTAAAGATTATGAATCTTCTTTTTATTTTCTTCTAATTTAACAGAGATTTCACGCTCTGCCACTTTAAGACGCTGGAAATGGGAAGTGACTTGTTTAAAATTTATGAGCTGTGGATATCTCCATATTGCGCACTAGGCTCTGCTTGAGGCTGTAGGAAAAGTTAACTATTTCAGCAAACAGTTGATTTGATTTTAAATTGCTCCGAAACTTGTGCCTGCATTAGTTTATAAAGGCAGATTTGTGGGAAACAATTAAATGTGCAAATTTTAAGTTCAGGCTGGAGAGATTGTAAAATAATTGTGATAGTCTTAATTTGATAGGGATAATTGAAAATTGGGATATTTGAAGTGATTATGATAAAGCTCGTTTTGGATTAATCTGGATCAAAACTTCTTGTTAGGTTCGAAGATATATATTCCTGATACAACTGGCAATGATAATTCTAGAATGAGATTCTGAGGAAAGAATTAGTCCTGGATTCTGAATGCCTGCCAAGAAAAAGAGTGATGATGCAATGATGTCCATTTGAGAACTTTACTAGACTCCCTCTTGAAACGAGTAGATAACTAACCCATTCTGTCCCACGCAGGATGAATCTGTGTGCTTCAAGATTTGCAGTAGCTTCAAGATTTTCGGGAATTTATTTGTAGATCTTTCAATATAGTAGAAATTATTACAGCATTTGATAGGTATATATGCAAATTCAGGGAGCATAGTAAATAAAATCAATGAGCTGATGGTACGTATAGACATGGCAGCATATCATCGTCATAATGGAAACTTGCCATAAAGGAGGAACAGAAATGGCAGCTCAATATACCTGGATCTGGTATTTTCAGACAGAAAGATAGAAGAGGCTAAAAAAAAGATGGCGGCGGGCGGGGGGGTGGGGGGGGGGGGCGAGAGAGAGAGAGAGGAGGAGGAGAGGGTGTAACATTATTGGTTAAGGGATCTATTACAGTTGTGACAAGGGATGATATATAAAATTAAGCATCAAATGAGGCAATATGGGTTGAAGAAATAAAAAAGGGTCAACCACACTGCCAGGAGTGTACTATAGATCTCCAAGTAGCGAGAGGGAGTTAGAAGAGCAAATATGCCTGAGTGCAAATCAATAGGGTAATAATAGCTGGGACTTCCATTAACCTGATAGCAATTGGGATATGAACGATGTGAAGGGCACAGAGGGCACAAAATTCTCAAACAATATTCAAGAGAACTTTTTAGCCAGCAGGTAACAAGCCCAATGACAGGAATTATAATTCCGATTTAGTCCTAGGAAATGAAACTGGGCAAGTGGGTGAAATAACAATGGGGAACCATTTTGGAGATAGTGACCATAATAGTTAGATTTAGCATAATTATTCAAAAAGACAAAGATATAACAGAAGTAAAAGTTCAAAATTGGGGGAACACAAATTATAGATAGCTAAGAGGTGAACTGGTGAAAGTGGACTGGATACAGCTACATGAAGGGAAAACAATGTCAAATCAGAGGAAGGCATTCAAAAATGAGATTCTACAGGCACAGTGTAGACAACCCCCACAAAGAAAAAGGGTGGTACTGCCAAATCTAGAGCCCCCTGGTTATCCAGAAGCATACAGAGTAAGATAAAGCCAAAAGAAAACTCATGACAGTCACAAAAAAATTAATGCGAAAGAAAGCACAGGGGTGAAGTAAAAAAGGAAATTAGGAAAGCAAAGAGAAGATATGATAAAATAATGGCAGGCAAAATCAAGCAAACCCATCAGTGCACTAGGAGCAAGAGGATAACCAAGGAAAGGATAGGGCCTTTCAGAGATGTATGTGGTAACACTGTGTTGATGCTGAAAATATGAGCCGAGTTCTCAATGAGTACTTTGTCGCTGTCTTCACTAAGGAGAGAGATGAGGCAGACATTCTATTAAAGAGGAGGGAGGTGAAATATTAGATACAACAAGTTTAGTGAGAGGGGAAGAATTCTATCAATAGTTTGGTTGAGTGGACAGAAAAGTGGCAAATGGTATTCAATCTGAAAAAGTGTGAGGTAATTCATTTGGGGAAGGCAAACAAAGCAAAGGAATAATTAATAAACAGTAGGATATTGAGAGGGATTGAGGAGGTGAGGGACCTTGGTGTGCATGTCCACAGGTGAAGATGGAACAAAGAACAAAGAACAATACAGCACAGGAACAGGCCCTTCAGCCCTCCAAGCCCGCGCCACTCCCTGGTCCAAACTAGACCATTCTTTTGTATCCCTCCATTCCCACTCCGTTCATGTGGCTATCTAGATAAGTCTTAAACGTTCCCAGTGTGTCCGCCTCCACCACCTTGCCTGGCAGCGCATTCCAGGCCCCCACCACCCTCTGTGTAAAATACGTCCTTCTGATATCCGTGTTAAACCTCCCCCCCGCCCCCTCACCTTGAACCTATGATCCCTCGTGAACGTCACCACCGACCTGGGAAAAAGCTTCCCACCGTTCACCCTATCTATGCCTTTCATAATTTTATACACCTCTATTAGGTCTCTCATCATCCTCCGTCTTTCCAGTGAGAACAACCCCAGTTTACCCAATCTCTCCTCATAACTAAGCCCTTCCATACCAGGCAACATCCTGGTAAACCTCCTCTGTACTCTCTCTAAATGGACTTGAGGTGCCTGAAGGTGGCAGGACAGATGGACAAAGGAAACTAGATGTAAATATAGAATGTTTTCCTTTATTGAACCAGGTATAGGGTACAAAATTACAGGGATGTAATGCTGGATGTTAGGCCACAGTTGGAATTTTATGTTCCATTTTGGTCACCACATCACAGGAAGGACATAATTGCTCTGGAGAGAGTACAGGGAATTTACAAGAATGTTGCCAGATCTTGAAAATTACTACTATGAGGAAAGATTGGATAGGTTAGGGTTGTTTTCCTTGGAACAGAGGAGGCTGAGAGTTGATTAACTGAGTTGTACAATATGATGAGGGGCCTAGATAGGATAGAGAGAAAAGATCTATTTCCCCTGGTGGAGAGGTCAATTACCAGTCGACACAGATTTAAGATGATTGGTGGAAGGGTTATAGGAGGCAGGAGAAAAGTTTCTTCACCCAGAGGGTGTCTGGACTTCACAGTCTGGTTTGGTAGTTGAGGCCGAAATGCTCATCTCAGTTAAAAGGTAGCTCGGTCTGCATCTGAAGTGCTTTAACCTTCAAGTCTACAGACCAGGTGCTGGAAGGTGGGGTGAAAGAACACAAGAAATAGAAGCAGGCATAGGTGACCAGGTCCTTCAAGACTGCCCCACCAATCAATGAGATCATAGCTGATCTATCCTCCTCAGAAATGTAAAATCCATCCCTCAATTGATACTTACTGTTTTGTCAGCACTACTTTCAATAGACAGCCATTTAGGAAGCAATTGTAAAAGGTAGAAAACACCTTAATTTGTCATCATTATTATTATTCCACAGACTGTACTTCACTGTATTCACAGCAAAAAGCACAAATAATTCCCCATTACTGATAAATTCAGGACATGCTCATGCAAAAGAACTTAGTAAATTATTGGCGTATATAACACTTATAACACATCATCATCAGGGCATAGAGTCATAGAGGTTTACAGCATGGAAACAGGCCCTTCGGCCCAACTTGTCCATGCCGCCCTTTTTTTTTTAAAAACCCCTAAACTAATCCCAATTGCCCGCATTTGGCCCATATCCCTCTATACCCATCGTACCAATGTAACTATCTAAATGCTTTTTAAAAGATAAAATTGTACCCGCCTCTACTACTACCTCTAGCAGCTTGTTCCAGACATTCACCACCCTCTGTGAAAAAATTGCCCCTCTGGACACTTTTGTATCTGTCCCCTCTCACCTTAAACCTATGCCCTCTAGTTTTAGACTCCCCTACCTTTGGGAAAAGATATTGACTATCTAGCTGATCTGTGCCCCTCATTTTATAGACCTCTAAGATCACCCCTCAGCCTCCTACGCTCCAGAGGAAAATGTCCCAGTCTATCCAGCCTCTCCATATAACTCAATCCATCAAGTCCCGGTGAGCATCCTAGTAAATCTTTTCTGCACTCTTTCTAGTTTAGTAATATCCTTTCTATAATAGGGTGACCAAAACTGCACACAGTATTCCAAGTGTGGCCTTACCAATATCTTGTACAACTTCAACAAGACATTCCAACTCCTGTATTTAATGTTCTGACCGACGAAACCAAGCATGCCGAATGCTTTCTTCACCACTCTCTCCACCTGTGACTCCACTTTCAAGGAGCTATGAACATGTACCCCTAGATCTCTTTGTTCTGTAACTCTCCCCAACACCCTACCATTAACTGAGTAAGTCCTGCCCTGGTTCAATCTACCAAAATGCATCACCTAAATTAAACTCCATCTGCCATTTGTCAGCCCACTGGCCCAATTGATCAAGATCCCGTTGCAATTGGAGATAACTTTCTTCACTGTCCACTATGCCACCAATCTTAGTGTCATCTGCAAACTTACTAACCATGCCTCCTATATTCTCATCCAAATCATTAATATAAATGACAAATAACAGTGGACCCAGCACTGATATAAGCAACAAATTCTGAAAAGTCCAATAAAAAACACATTCAAACCAAGATTAAACTTACCATGTTTGTGTATTTTTTTGCTGGAATACTTTGAAAGGTTAGCCTCAACTCCGTTTCTGTGCCATTTCCCCTCTATTCCTCGATCTATCAAATATTTATCCACCTCACCCTCCCTCATGTGTTCCAGTGTCTAGAGCTCAAACTCCAGCTCATCAACTCTGAGCCGCAGTTCTTCGAGCAACCAACATTACAGATGTTACACTTACTACAGCTCCCACATCATGCAGGTAGAAAACATTGCTTGGCCCTCCATCCCTATTTTGTTTATATAATTCAGTTTTGAAAAAAAAATTTCAACTGGTTTTTAGCTTTTTAATCTGTAAAATATTTGTTCTCTTTTATCCTGTGCCTCCACCACACTCCTCGTGTTCTTTTACCCCGTGTCTCTGCCGCTCTCCTCATGATCTTTCATCCTGCGTTCATGGATGGTTAGTTTCTTTTTCATTTTAGGCCTGAGCTGTCCTGATGGGATAAATGGCCTCTTTCTGTGCCGTATCCTTTCTCTGCTTCTAAGAGTGGCAGAAATGATCTGCCATCGGGACCATTGTTGAATATATACCAGCTGATTCTGCCAGGGATGCTGGCAGCATCTGTACGTTATTTAATGGTTTTCTTTATTTTTTGTGCCTTCAATGATTTGATTTATTATTGTCACATGTATTAGTATACAGTGAAAAGTATTGTTTCTTGCATACTATACAGATAAAGCTACCGTTCATAGAGAAGGAGAGAGTGCAGAATGTAGTATTACTGTCATAGCTAGGGCGTAGAGAAAGATCAACTTAATGGGAGGTAGGTTCATTCAAAAGTCCGATGGCAGTAGGGAAGAAGCTGTTCTTGAGTCGATTGGTATGTGTCCTCAGATTTTTGTATATTTTTCCCGATGGAAGAAGGTGGAAGAGAGTATGTCCAGGGTGCGTGGGGCCCTTAATTATGCTGGCTGCTTTTCCAAGGCAGCGGGAAGTGTAGACAGAATCAATGGATGGGAGGCTGGTTTGTGTGATGGACTGGGCTTCAATGTATTGTAAGGACTGATGGTGAGAGCAGGTGTCCTTTACAATTCCAGCCATGACTGTGGCTTTTACCCCTCTGCCACATGACATTCCGGTCTATACTATTGTTTCTTAGAACCCACAAGCAATGTACTCACATCAAGTGTCATTAATAACCCACTGTGAACGTAGCTATAACAAAACCTCAACACAATATTGCTTTCTATAATAACTCAGTCACAAGAACCCAGTACATTTCTAAAATCAGGCTTGAGGAACTGACCCTGAAAATGATTGCAAGGTTGGAAGGGAGGAAGGGGGAAGGATTTGTGGTTGGGAAGTAAGTTTTCTTTGCACCTGTAACTGACCTTCTTCCTGCCACTGACCATCCGCACTGTTTGGACAGAGATGGCAGGGGTGGAAACGAGTAGATTCCTTGGTTTCATAGAAGGCAGCACAGTGGCCACAGTGCTACCAACAGTGCCACACCCTGGGTTTGATTCATTCCTTGAGGGTGTGTGTGTGGAGTTTACACCTTCTCCCCGTGCCTGTATGGGTTTCCTCCAGGTGCTCCAGTTTCCTCCCACAGTCCAAAGATGTGTAGGTTAAGTGGATTGGCCATGTTAAATTTCCCCTTAGTGTTCCAGGGTGTGTAGGTTAGGGGGATTAGCCATGGGAAATGCACGGGGTTACAGGGAATAGGGCAGAGGGAGTGGGCCTAGGTAAGATGCTCTTTCGGATTTGATGCAGACTCGATGGACCAAATAGCCTTCTTCTGCACTGCAGGGATTCTATGATTCCAACTCTCTCATCCTCCTGAGAAATGTAAAATCCAGCCCTAAATTGACACTGTTTTGTCAACACTACTTTCCATTTTATTCTTCCGGCAGAGCAGGCAGAGAGGGGAGTGATTTTGGAGGGGAGAACTGGAAGTTAAGCTGAGTTTTTTTTTTCACTTACTTTTTTGGAGCTTTTTTTAAAAAAAGCAGCAGGAAACCAAAAACCAGAAGTTGGCCGTGGGGAGACCTGGGTAATTTTGTCATACCCAATAAATCTGAACGCTGAGGAAACCCGAGACACTACACGTGTAGAGTCTCCCACCCTCCCCCCTCCTCTAACCTAAAAAAAAGACCCGGAGTGAGAGCAGGTAAGCTCTTTCTTTCTTTTTCTGTTGCATCAGCAAGTTATCTAGAGGGGATGGAAGTGAAGGCAGTGCAATGTTCCTCCTGCAGAATGTTTGAGGTGAGGGACACCGTCAGTGTCCCTGCTGATTACACCTGTGGGAAGTGCACCCATCTGCAGCTCCTCAAAAACCGCGTTAGGGAGCTGGAGCTGGATGAACTTCAGATCATTTGGGAGGCAGAGGAGTACATAGATAGAAGCTTCAGGGATGTAGTTACTCCGAGGAATGAAGATAGATGGGTGACGGTGAGAGGGGCTGGGAGGAAACAGTCAGTGCAGGGATCCCCTGTGGTCGTTCCCCTCGGCAACAAGTATACCACTTTGGATACAGTTGAGGGGGACAACCTACCAGTAGTAAGCCACAGTGGCCGGATCTCCAGCACTGAGTCCGTCCCTGTGGCTCAGAAGGGAAAAGGGGAGAGCAGGAGAGCAATAGTTATTGGGGACTTGTTAGTTAGAGGGATAGAAAGGAGGTTCTGTGGCAGCGAAAGAGACTCACGGATGGTACGTTGCCTCCCGGGTGCCAGGGTCTGAGACTTCTTGGACCGTGTTTTCAGGATCCTTAAGGGGGAGGGAGAAACAGTCACAGGTCGTGGTACACATCGGTACCAATGACATAGGTAAGAAAAGGGATGGGGATTTAAAACAGGAATTTAGGGAGTTAGGGTGGAAGCTGAGAGCCAAGACAACCATGTGGTCATCTCTGGTTTGTTGCCGGTGCCACGTGCTAGCGAGTTGAGGAACAGGGAGAGAGTGCAGATAAACACGAGGCTGCAGGGATGGTGTAGGAGGGAGGGTTTCAGTTACATGGATAATTGGAACACATTCTGGGGAAGGTGGGACCTGTACAAACAGGACGGTTTGCACCTGAACCAGAGGGGCACCAATATCCTGGGAGGGAAATTTGCTACGGCTCTTCGGGGGGGTTTAAACTAATTTGTCAGGGGGATGGGAAAAGGAGCTGTAGCCCAGAAGCCAGTGTTGAGTGTAGTGAGTTACTGAGGAAGGTATCAAGGTCGCAGGAGTGTACCGGCAGACAAGAAGGTGGGTTGAAGTGCGTCTACTTCAATGCAAGGAGCATCCGGAATAAGGTAGGTGAACTTGGAGCGTGCATTGGTACTTGGGACTACAATGTTGTGGCCATCACGGAGACATGGTTAGAACAGGGACAGGAATGGTTGTTGGAAGTTCCGGGGTATAGATGTTTCAGTAAGAGTAGAGAAGGTGGCAAAAGAGGTGGAGGAGTATCATTGTTAATCAAGGATAGTTTAACGGCTGCTGAAAGGCACTTCGAGGGGGATCTGCCGACTGAGGTAATATGGGCTGGGGTTAGAAATAGGAAAGGAGTGGTCACGTTGTTAGGACTTTTCTATAGGCCCCCAAATAGTAATAGAGATGTGGAGGAAGAAATTGCAAAGCAGGTTATAGATAGGTGTGGGGGTCACAGGGTAGTTGTCATGGGTGACTTTAACTTTCCAAATATTGATTGGAACCTTTATAGGTCGAATAGTTTGGATGGGGCAGTTTTTGTACAGTGTATGCAGGAGGGGTTCCTGACACAATATGTGGATAGGCCGACAAGAGAAGGGGCCACATTGGATTTGGTACTGGGTAATGAACCGGGCCAAGTGTTAGCACTTTGGAGATAGTGACCACAATTCGGTGTCTTTCATTATTGCAATGGAGAGGGATAGGGCCATACGGCAGGGCAAGGTTTATAATTGGGGGAGAGGTAATTATGATGCGATTAGGCAAGAATTAGTGAGCATAAGATGGGAACAGAAACTGTCAGGGAAAGGCACAAATGAAAAGTGGAGCTTGTTCAAGGAACAAATACTGCGTGTCCTTGATAGGTATGTCCCTGTCAGGCAGGGAGGAAATGGCCGAGTGAGGGAACCATGGTTCACAAAAGAGGTTGAATGTCTTGTCAAGAAGAAAAAGGAAGCGTATGTAAGGATGAGAAAACAAGGTTCAGTTGGGTCGATTGAGGGTTACAAGTTAGCAAGGAACGAGTTAAGAAAAGGGCTTAGGAGAGTTAGGAGGGGGCATGAGAAGTCCTTGGTGGGTCGGATCATGGAAAACCCCAAGGCTTTTTACTCTTATGTGAGAAATAAAAGAATGACCAGGGTGAGGTTAGGGCCAGTCAAGGACAGTAGTGGGAACTTGTGCATGGAGTCAGAAGAGATAGGAGAGGCGATGAATGAATATTTTTCTTCAGTGTTCACCAAGGAGAGGGGCCATGTTTTTGAGGATGAGTGTGTGATACAGGCTGATAGGCTGAAGGAGGTAGATGTTCTGAGGGAAGATGTATTAGCAATTTTGAAAAACCTGAAGGTCGATAAGTCCCCTGGGCCAGATGAGATATATCCTAGGATTCTTTGGGAGGCAAGGGATGAGATTGCAGAGCCTTTGGCTTTGATCTTTGGGTCCTCACTCTCCACGGGGATAGTGCCAGAGGACTGGAGAGTGGCGAATGTTGTTCCTCTATTCAAGAAAGGAAATAGGAATGACCCTGGTAATTATAGGCCAGTTAGTCTTACTTCAGTGGTCGGTAAGTTAATGGAAAAGGTCCTGAAGGATAGGATTTATGACCATTTAGAAAGATGCAGCTTAATCCGGGATAGTCAACACGGATTTGTGAAGGGTAAGTCTTGCCTCACAAATTTGATTGAATTCTTTGAGGACGTAACTAAGTGTGTTGATGAAGGTAGAGCAGTTAATGTCATATACATGGATTTTAGTAAGGCGTTTGATAAGGTCCCCCATGGTCGGCTCATGAAGAAAGTAAGGAGTTGTGGGATAGAGGGAAAGTTGGCCGATTGGATAAGTAACTGGCTATCTCATAGAACCATAGAAAATTACAGCTCAGGAGACAGAGGGTGGTGGTGGATGGAAAATTTTCAGCCTGGAGACCAGTTACCAGCGGTGTACCACAGGGATCAGTGCTGGGTCCTCTGCTATTTGTGATTTTTATCAATGACTTGGAGGAGGGGGCTGAAGGGTGGATCAGTAAATTTGCTGATGACACCAAGATTGGTGGAGTCGTGGATGAGGTGGAGGACTGTTGTAGGCTGCAAAGAGACATTGATAGGATGCAGAGCTGGGCCGAAAAATGGCAGATGGAGTTTAACCCTGCTAAGTGCGAGGTGATTCATTTTGGTTGGACAAATTTGAATGCGGATTACAGGGTCAACGGTAGGGTTCTGAGGAATGTGGAGGAACAGAGAGGTCTTGGGGTTCATACCCACAGATCTCTGAAGGTTGCCACTCAAGTGGATAGAGCCGTGAAGAAGGCCTATAGTGTGTTATCGTTTATTAACAGGGGGTTTGAGTTTAAGAGCCGTGGGGTTATGCTGCAACTGTACAGGACCTTGGTGAGGCCACATTTGGAATATTGTGTGCAGTTCTGGTCACTTCACTACAGGAAGGATGTGGAAGCATTGGAAAGGGTGCAAAGGAGATTTACCAGGATGCTGCCTGGTTTGGAGGGTAGGTCTTATGAGGAAAGGTTGAGGGAGCTAGGGCTTTTCTCTTTAGAGCGGAGGAGGTTGAGAGGCGACTTAATAGAGGTTTATAAGATGATGAGGGGGATAGATAGAGTGGACGTTCAGAGACTATTTCCTCGGGTGGATGTAGCTGTTACTAGGGGGCATAACTATAAGGTTCATGGTGGGAGATATAGGAGGGATGTCCGAGGTAGGTTCTTTACTCAGAGAGTGGTTGGGGTGTGGAATGGACTGCCTGCTGTGATAGTGGAGTCGGACACTTTAGGAACTTTCAAGCGGTTATTGGATAGGCACATGGAGCACACCAGAATGATAGGGGGTGGGATAGCTTGATCTTGGTTTCGGACAAAGCTCGGCACAACATCGAGGGCCAAAGGGCCTGTACTGTGCTGTACTGTTCTATGTTCCAATAGAAAGCTATAGGAAGCAAATGTAATAAAAAGTAGAAACAATCTTAATTTGCCATCATTATTATTACTTCATAGATTGTACTTCATTGTAATCACAGCAAAAAGCACAAATAATTCCCCATTACTGATAAATTCAGTACTTGTTCATGCAAAAGAACTTAGTAAATTATTGGCATATATGACACTTATTACACATTATCATCAGGGCAATACCATGCTTGTGTATTTTTTACTTTAATACTTTGAAAGATTTTAACAGTCAAGCTATTGATCAAATCTCAGCTGTTAGCTAGGTTGTGTGTTTGGTTGGGCAATTCGAACACTTCCCTAGAATCAAGCCAGGTTCTTCATGTTTAGATGGCGCTGTAATTTTGTTACATGATATTTGCAACTTAAAAAAGAGGCCATTCTGTCCCATAGCTCCATTCTGGTGTTCACACCAGCCTGAGATCGTGAAGGCCACTATAAAGAATGCAAGTCTTTATTTATCCATAAAATACCTGTTCTGTTTCAACAAAGTTGGACACATGGCCATCATCATCAGTTCCTCGTACGTAGAAGCTGGCGCCAGCTCGTTCACAGCTGAGTCGTGATATCAGGCACGCCTTTGCCTTCTTTTCTGTAGCATAGGCTGTACGGATTTCTACCACACCACAGATTACCTTCAGTAGCCAGTCTGAGCAGTTTACTTGGTACTGCTTGAGATGTATGTGTAAAGTCTGATTCCTACAAACAATTCACAGAGACACAAACAATGAGTGCTAATTGTCTGCCATTTTACAGAAACAAAAATGAAAACATCAAGCAGATTATTTCTTCGTCATTGCTCTGAGAGAAAACTAGCACAGAAACTCATTCACTGGCATCACCAAACCCAAATCACTCAGCGCATTCTTACCAATATCAAGGGTATTTCAAAGTCAAATTTTAGAAATTAAGTCTACTCCCAATCAAAGGTCACCAATGGAGGAAATTCATGTTTAACGTTCTCAAACTTTACTGTGGCACCTGAACTGGGGTGGCACAGTGATTAGCATAGCTGCCATGGACCTGGGTCACTGTGTGGAGTTTGCACATTCTCCGTGTCTGTGTGGGTTTTCTCCCACACTCCAAAGATGTGCAGGTTAGTTTGATTGGCCATGCTAAATTGCCCATTAGTGCCAGGGGGGAGTAGCAGGGAAAATTCGTGGGGATAGGGCGTGGGTGGATTGTTGGCGGTGCAAGCTCAAATGGGCCAAATGGCCTCCTTCTGCACTTTATGGATTCTATTCTATGAACAGAAACTGATGACAATCACAGAATCATCAAACATTGCAGCACAGTAAAGTCAGCTCATCATACCTTTGTGAGTTCTTTGAATATATCATTGAATTTAGCCTCTCAAGTAAGATTTTTCCGCATGTATATGTTCAATTGCCTTTTGAAAGGTCCTGTGGTATCTGTTTCCACAATTCATTCAGATACAGCATTCTAAATTCGAACAACCCTGTGTGAAAAATATTCCCTCCTTTTCCACTCTAGTTCATAGATTAGATTCACAGATTCCCTACAGTGCAGGAGGCCGCCATTCGGCCCATCGAGCCTGCACTGACAACAATCCTACCTAGGCCCTATCCCCGTAACCCCGCATTTTTATCCTACTAATCCTACTGACATTAAGGGGCAATTTAGCATGGCCAATCCATTTAACCAGCATATCCTTCGGATTGTGAGGAAACTGGATCGCCCAGAGGAAACCCACGCAGACACGGGGAGAATGTGCAAACTCCACCTGAGGGCAGAATTGAACCCGGGTCCCTGGCGCTGTGGGGCAGCAGTGCTAACCTGCCACCCCATTCTTTCTCCAATTAGTTTAAATCTAGCTCCTCTGGTTACTGTAAAGTAAAGTTTATTTATTAGTCACAAGTAAGGCTTATGCAATGAAGTTACTGTGAAATTCCCCTAGTCCCCACAGTCCGGCATCTGTTCGGGTCAATGTACCTAACTAGCACGTCTTTCAGAATGTGGGAGGAAACCGGAGCACCCGGAGGAAACCCACGCAGACACGGAGAGAACATGCAAACTCCACACAGACAGTGACCCAAGCCAGGAATCGAACCTGGGTCCCTGGCGCTGTGAAGCAGCAGTGCTAACCACTGTGCCACCATGCCGCCCTGATCCACTTGCCAGAGGAAACCAGTTTCTCCCTATTTGCTATATCCCACAAATAAAAAAGAACTTGTCCTGCCACCTTCAAAGATTTGTGACGTTACACCCTCTTTAAAATGGCATTGTCTCTTTTGATTCTTCCTTCCAAAATGCACCACTTCACACTCCTCCACATTAAATTTCATCTGCCAGTGTCTGCCCATTCCATTATGCAGAGACATGAGTAATTGCAGTTTATTTAAAATTCAAAATTCTTGAACAAAAATTGCTTTGCACAGTTCAACTTAACATGCTTAATAGATGTTTAGAATGGAGATCTATTCAATATTGCCATCCCACATTTCTACACTTGCAATAAACAAAGCTGCCCTGGCTGTGCTAAAGCAAATGTTAAACATATTGTGATGCAGCTTTTTGATTTTGAAGAAACAGTGGGTGCTTGCCAAGGTACACTGAATATAATTTGTAAACTCACCCTTGTGTTGGAGCAGGACTGGGAAAAATTCAGCACTTAAAACCAATTTACTTATTACTCTGTCATGGAATTAACATTGCATATGTCTCCCAATAAACAGAAATGTGATTTAACACTGGATTGAGAAAATACTGAACAGATTTTTGTTCCTTCCCAGAACAGTGTTAACCTGCCTTCAGTTATTATAAGTAAGGCACACTCTCTCAAAACCAGCTGGCTAAAAAATGGAGCAGTCTGAAATCCAGACTTTTTTAGAATGTGCCTTCATCATTTTTTTTATTTTACTCAGTTAAAATTACTTTGCTTGGACAATTTGGCTAGATGCTGCAAGGCGGTGGACTTGTTCTTTGCTCTGACATTTGCGCACCAGTCTATTCCCCGAGTCCATGTGACCCTTGACCTGTCCTGTCCTGACCTGGCTTGGCCCAAGCTGCCAACCACTCAAATTGCCTGACCCAAAATCCAGAAGCCTCAGTCCCAAGGTCAATGTGACTCTTCATCAGATCACCTAGTCTAGTCTAAGGTCTAGTTCATTAATGAAATTTTGCATGCCTCAGAGGGGATACTGTTTGTACTGGTGTATTATGACTATAATTACACCTGGTAAAATTCTAAGGACACCAGGTTAAAGTCCGACAGGTTTATTTGGTAGCAAATGCCATTAGCTTTCGGAGCGCTGCCAGCTCCAAAAGCTAATGGTATTTGCTACCAAATAAACCTGTTGGACTTTAACCTGGTGTTGTTAAAACTCTTACTGTGTTCACCCCAGTCCAACGCCGGCATCTCAACATCAAAATTCTAAGGGCCAGCTGCATAGATTGTGTTCATTATGTTAGGCAAGTTTCAAGCCTGAGAATAGTAGAATAGTGGCTATGTTACTAATAATGACAACATAAAATATAGGAGCAGGATAGATAAAACATCAACAGGCACCATAGACCAAGCCTGCTTCACCATTCAATTCGATCACGGTTGATCTTGGCTTCAACTCTACTTTCCTGCCTGTTCCTCATATCATTTAATTTCCTTAGAGACCAATAATTTGTCTATCCCAGTGTCAAATACATTCAATGATGGAGAATCCACAATCCTAAGAGGTAGAGAATCTCAAAGATCATAACCCTTTAGTGAAGAAATTTCTCCACATCTCAGTCCTAAATGATCAGCCCCTCATTCCCCCCATGTTTTACACTCCCTGACCAGTGGAAACAATCTCTCAGCGTCTATACTATCAAACCCTTTCAGATTCTTGTAGTTTTCAATAAGATTGCTTTTCATTCTTCTAAACTCCAGAGAATATAGACTCAATTTACTCAGCCTAGGGTCCGATTTGGTGAATCTTTGCTGTACCGTTTCCAATTGAAGAATATCATTTCAGCACACAGTACTGCAGATGCATTCACACCAAAACCCTGCACAACTGTAACAAGACTTCTTTTACAGTGACCTGAACTAATGATAGAGACACAAGTTCAAATCCCACCATGGCAGCTGCAGAACTTAAATTCAGTTAATTAAAGAAAGTTAGAATGAAAAAGTTAGAATAGTGAGTATGACCATCAAAACCCATCTGGTACATAAATGTCCCTTAAGGAAGGGCCACCCTTACATAGTTTGCCTTGAAACAAAATATCAGAATGTGTACTCACACATTATATATACATATAAGCATTGTACTTACACATGCCTGGTACAGTTTAATACCGGTACAGTATGGACTGCTCATGAGGTTAGAACTCTTAACTTCTATTCATGCGAGGTTACAATTACAGGTATCAAAAAAAAACTCGCTCAAATATCACTCCATGCATCTAAATGAGATAGACAACACATCAGTTGTAATCTTACCAGCCCGAAAGGTATTCCTTACTTAGCACAGTTTCTTCTTTAGCCATTCAACATGCTCGTGTTGACGTGTGTATTTCAATTTCAGCTACATTAAATTAATTACCTTCACTACCTTGCCTAATCTAGGCTTCTCAAATGTTGCATTCACACACTTCATTTATCAACGGAAAACCAAGTTATCCCTGTAAATGGGGGCAGAGTCCACCATCTACAAGGCACTAGTCAGGAGTGTGATGGAATACTTCCACTTGCCTGGTTGGGTACAGCTCCAACAACACTCAAGAAGCTTGACACCATCCAGGACAAAGCAGCCCCGCTTGATTGGCACCACATCATAAACATCCACTCCCTCCACCACCGACGCTCAGTAGCAGCAGTGTGTACTATCTACAAGATGCATTGCTGAAATTCACCAAATATCCTTAGACTGCATCTTCCAAACCCATGACCACTTCCACTAGTAGGACAAGATGGCAGATACATGGGAACATCACCACCTGCAAGTTCCCCTCCAAGCCAATCACCATCCTGACTTGGAAATATATCGTCATTCCTTCGCCGTTGCCAGGTCAAAATCCTGGAATTCCATCTCTAACAGCAGTGTGGGTCAACCCACAGCACATGGACTGCAGCGATTCAAGGCGGCGGCTCACCACCACCTTTTCAAAGACAACGAGAGATGGACAATAAATGCTGGCCAGCCAGCGACAGCCATGTCCCACGAATGAATAAAAAATAAGAATAAAGGTACGGGGGAAATATAAGTACAGCATTAGAATATAGTTGAACTAGTTAAATTACTTAATATAAGTACCGATAACAGTTGAGTAATATTTCTAAACTTGAAAACTATTTGGTCAAATAAAACCCAATAAAGATGGAAGGGTAGGTGATGCATAGAAGCTGTAGCATGTGGGTGTTGGTGGACACCAGTATGATCCATAGCAATCGTACCTACCGGAAGACTCTACAACTCAAGCAACTGTGGCTCAAACGTAATGAGGTGGAGTCTGAGCGTTGAACACAGAAATGCATCAGGGTGAGGGAAAGTTACCTGGGCACATTTTTCCAAGAGGTAGTCACACCTCTTACCATAAATGCTTCTGATTTTGTCCATAGTCAGGTACAGGAGGGTGTAACTGCATGTGAGGCAGGGATGGGGACCCAGAAGGTAGCAATGGAGAAAACTCAGTCTCTGCAATTATCCAACAGATGCTTGGTTCTTACAGCTTTTGTGGACAAGAGCAGGGGCTGGAGAGAGGATGAACTAACTGCAACGCAGAGTGGTGAGACCTCAAGTGGATAGCAGGGGGAGTAAAGGGAATGTAGATGAATTAGCTGATAGTTAGTGGGGGGATAGATGCTGTTCTCTGTAGCTGACAGCAAGTTCCTAAGTCTGTGTTGCCTGCCCAGTGAAGGTTTTAGGAAATCTCCTGTAGTCTGGAGAAGAACCTGGAGTGCGATGGGAAGGTTCCAGTTGTCATGGTGCATATGGTTCACAATAAGATAGGCAGGACTAAGATAGAGGTTCTGCTAAGGCAGTAGGTGCATCTAGGCTAAATTAAAAGACAAGAGAGGTAATAATCTCTGGATTACTGCTTAAACCAAAAATAAATTGGTATAGGATAAATTAAATCAGAGAGCTGAATTACTGTGGGAGAAAGAGGTTTCGGTGCATGGGACACTGACGTCAGTAATGGGGGTAAGTGGGAGCTATACCATTGAGAGGGTCTTCATCTGAACTGAGCTGGGATCAGCGTCCTTGGGAGTTGTATATCTGTAGAGAGGCTTTTAAATTAAATAGTGGGGAGGAGATTTCACATGAGGGAAGATTCGGAAAGTTAAACAGGAAATGGTTCAGGGTAATGATACGTATGATAATATGAGTGTGACAGGAAAGGATAGAGTCTTCAAACAGCAAAAAAGGGACAGAGCAGGGAAAATGGCTTTACACTTAACAAAGCAGGAGGAGAGCTCGGGCGAGGGGGAGATTTAGAAATCCAAAGAGGATTTGAGGCAATAGAAAAATATATTGATTTTTTAAAGATAAGCTGAGCAGGGCTGCAACGGACAGATATTTTAATGGTAATAGTGCATCAGAGAGTAATGTCCATAAAGGGATTAGCAGTTTAAAAACAATTAAAGCCACAACAGCAAAGTTAGCCCTTCAACCCTGCAAAGTGAGGGGAGGGCCTGGGTGGGATGCTCTTTCAGGGAGTCAATGCAGACAATCTATCTGGGCTCCTCAGTCCACAGTTAACGTGTAGTCTCCACTGGTTCTCTGTGCGATCTGGTTACACAATGGATACAGCCCATTCAGAAAACTGCACTGCTTTTATGGCACCCAAGTCTTCCAATCTTAACTCCACTTCCACTTTATGCTGAAGTGCATAAGGCACTAGGCGAGCTCGGAAGAATTTTGGAGTAGCCTCAGGGACCAAGTAAATTTTGGCTTTAGCCCCTTTTATTCGGCCCAGTTCCTTCTGAAAAACGTCTGAGACCTACTCAGGAGCTCCTGAAAATCTCCAACCCGGATATTCAATATCTTTAGACCCATAGGATCCCTACAGTTCAGAAAGACGCCATTCAGCCCAACGAGTCTGCATTGACTCCTCGAAAGAGCTTCTCACCCAGGCCCTTCCCTCCGTCCTATCCCTGTAATCCCGCACATTCACCATAGTTAATCCATCCAACTTAGACATCTTGGGACACTAAGGGGCAATTTAGCATGGCTAATGCACCTAACCTGCACATCTTTGGACTGTGGGAGGAAACTTATGCAGACATGGGAAAAACATGCAAACTCCACACAGACAGACACCCAAGGCCAGAATTGAACCCAGGTCCCTGGTGTTATGAGGCAACAGTGCTAACCACTGTGCCACCGTGCTGCCAATCCATTATCTCCAGCCAGTCTAAGTTATTTGCTTCAACCAGCCTCAACCCATGAGACAAGGTCTGTGACTTTCAATCACCAGGGCGGGACGTTGGCACAGTGGTTAGCACTGCTGCCTCACAGCGCCAGGGACTCGGGTTCGATTCCCAACTTGGGTCACTGTGGGTGTGGAGTCTGCACGTTCTCCCCGTGTCTGCGTACGTTTCCTCTGGGAGCTTCGGTTTCCAACCACAGTCCAAAGATGTGCGGGTTAGGCGGATTGGCCATTTAAATTGCTCCTTAGTGTCAGGAGGACAAGCTAGGGTAAATGCGTCATGTTATGGGGTTAGGGCCTGGGGGGGGATTGCGGTTGGTGCAGACTCGATGGGCCGAATGGCACTGTAGGATTCTATGATTAACTGGTAACCATGCTGCCTGGTGTCTATAGAATACCGGCACTGCAACTGTCCCTTCTTCAGCATCTCTCTCATGTAGGCTCATAAAATGGCCTTAAAATATGCCCGGTAGACATGCCCCCTCCAAAGATCCGAGTTGCACTGCCAAATCTAGACCCCTCAGGTTGTCTAGAAGAATACAGAGGAAGATCAAACAGAAAATAAAGTGTATCTTAGGCACAAAGAACTAAGCACTGCAGGTAGACTGGATGGATACAGGAAGTGCAGGGATGAAGTAAAAAAGAAAATAAGGAAATCAAAGAGAGGGCATGAAAAAAAGATTAGCAAGTAAAGTTAAAGAAAATCCAAAGATGTTTTATCAATATATTAATGGTGAAAGGTTAGTCAAGGAAAAAGTGGGACCTATCAGAGATGAAGAAAGGACTTTGTGTGTAGATGCAGGGGCTGTGGGAAGGGTTTTAAATGAATATTTTGTCTGTGTTTACAAAGGAGAGGGATGATGCAGATTTAGTAGTACAGGTGGAGCACTGTGAGATGTTGGATGGTATAATCAGAAAGAGAGAGGATGTACTCAAAGGCTTGGAATCCTTGAATGTTGCCAGGGCCAAATGGACTGTTTCCAAGGCTGCTGAAGGAGGTCAGGGAGGAGACAGGAGATGCTCTGAGGATCATTTAATTCTCACTAAGATACCTCCTGGGTACCAGAGGACTGGAGAATTGCAAACGTAGTTCCATTGTTCAAAAGGGACTGAAGGAAATGCCAAACAATTAAAGGCCAGTTAGTCTTATGTTGGTGGGCAATTTAGTAAAATCAATCCTGAGAGATAGGATTAACTGTCACGTAGAAAGGCATGGACTTGTCAGGAATGGTCAGCATGGATTTGTTAAAGGAAGGTCTTGCCTCTCAAACTTGATTGAATTCTTTGAGGAACTGATAAGGGTTGATGGAGGTAATGCAGTGGATGTTGTGTACATGGATTTTAGCAAGGTATTTGACAAGGTCCCGCATGGCAGATTGGTCAAAAAAGTAAAAGCTCATGGGACTTGGGGTAATTTGGCAAACTGGATCAAAGATTGGCTTAGTAACAGGAAACAAAGGATAATGATTGATTGGAATGGGAAGTTTTTCAAATGGTGTTCCACAGGGCTTGGTTTTAGGACACCGATTTGAACTTAAATGCAGTATTCTGCACCTTCAGCCATTTCTTGATATTACGTGGGGTGAATCAAATTGGCTGGAGACTGGCATCTGAGATGCTGGGGATCACTGGAGAAAGCTGAGATGGATCCTCAAATTGGCACTTCTGGCTGACGATTGCTGCAAATACTTCAGCCTTGTCTTTTGCACTGATGTGCTGGGCTCCATCATTGAGGTGGGGAAATTTGTGGAACCTCAAATTTTCCCACCTCACTTGTCAAAGTTAGGAGGCTGAGAACACATGAAGCAAGTGTGGAATACAAGGAAAGTAGAAAGAAACTTAAGCAATAAGTAAGGAGAGCTAAAAGGGGTCACGAGAAATCATTGGCCAGCAGGATTAAGGAAAATCCCAAGGCTTTTTATACATATATAAAGAGCAAGAGGATAGCCAGGGAGAGGGTTGGCCCACTCAAGGGCAAGGGAGGGAATCTATGCGTGGAACCAGAGGAAATGGGCGAGGTATTAAATGAGTACTTTGCATCAGTATTCACCAAAGAGAAGGACTTGGGGAATGATGAGTCTGGGGAAGGGTGTGTAGATAGTTTGAGTCATGTTGAGATCAAAAAGGAAGAGATTTTGAGGTTGTTGACAAACATTAAGTTAGACAAGTCCCGAGGGCCTGATGGGATATACCCCAGAATACAGAGAAAGGCAAGGGAGGAAATTGCTGGGGCCTCGAGAGAAATCTTTGTATCCTCACTGGCTACAGGGGAGATCATGATGTGGAGATGGCGGCGTTGGACTGGGGTAAACACAGTAAGAAGTTTCACAACACCAGGTTAAAATCCAACAAGTTTATTTGGTAGCACAAGCCACTAGTTTTCGGAGCGCTGCTCCTTCATCAGGTGATCGTTCCGAAAGCTAGTGGCTTTTGCTGCCAAATAAAGCTGTTGGACTTTAACCTGGTGTTGTGAGACTTCTTACAGGGGAGATCTCAGAGGATTGGAGAATAGCCAATATTGTTCCTTTGTTTAAGAAGGGTAGCAAGAATAATCCAGGTAATTACAGGCCGGTGAGCCTTACATCAGTGTAGGGAAATTATTGGAGAGGATTCTTCGAGACAGGATTTATTCCCACTTGGAAATAAGTGGACGTATTAGCTTGAGGCAACATGGTTTTGTGAAGGGGAGGTCGTGTCTCACGAGCTTGATCGAGTTTTGAGGAAAAAAACGAAGATCATTGATGAGGGTAGGGCAGTGGATGTTATCTACATGGACTTCAGTAAGGCCTTTGACAAGGTCCCTCATGGCAGACTGGTGCAGAAGGTGAAGTCGCATGGGATCAGAGGTGAGCTGGCAAGGTGGATACAAAACTGGCTCGGTCCTAACCTGTGCTTAATGCTCTCTCCACGCACATTGTCTGTACCTTTAAGATTTGATTAGCTGTATTAGCATTGATTAGCATTGATTAGCATTCCAATCATTATTCTGTAAATTGAGTTTGTGTCTCTGTATGCCCTGTTTGTGAGAACATCTCCCACTCCACCTGACAAAGGAGCAGCACACTCCCAAAGCTAGTGGCATTTGCTACCAAATAAATCTGTTGGACTTTAACCTGGTGTTGTTAGACTTCTTACTGTGTTTACCCCAGTCCAACGCCGGCATCTCCACATCGGTCATAGAAGACAGAGGGTAGCAGTGGAAGGGTGCATTTCTGAATGGAGGGCTGTGACAAGTGGCGTTCCTCAGGAATCAGTGCTGGGACCTTTGTTGTGATATATATATATATATTATATATATATATAAATGATCTGGAGGAAAATGTAACTGGTTTGATTAGTAAGTTTGCGGACGACACAAAGGTTGGTGGATTTGCGGATAGCGATGAGGACCATCAGAGGATACAGCAGGATATAGATCGGTTGGAGACTTGGGCGGAGAGATGGCAAATGAAGTTTAATCCGGATAAATATGAGGTAATGTATTTTGGAAGGTCTAATACAGATAGGAAATATACAGTAAATGGCAGAACCCTTAAGAGTATTGATAGACAAAGGGATCTGGGTGTACAGGTACACAGGTCACTGAAAGTGGCAATGCAGGTGGAGAAGGTAGTCAAGAAGGCAAACGGCATGCTTGCCTTCATCGGCCGGGGCATTGAGTTTAAAAATTGGCAAGTCATGTTGCAGTTTTATAGAACCTTAGTTAGGCCGCACTTGGAATATAGTGTTCAATTCTGGTCGCCACACTACCAGAAGGATGTGGAGGCTTTGGAGAGGGTACAGAAAAGATTTACCAGGATGTTGCCTGGTATGGAGGGCATCAGCTACGAGGAGAGGTTGGAGAAACTTGATTTGTTCTCACTGGAACGACAGAGGTTGAGGGGAGACCTGATAGAAGTCTACAAGATTATGAGAGGCATGGACAGAGTGGATAGTCAGAAGCTTTTACCCAGGGTGGAAGAGTCAATTACTAGGTGGGATAGGCTTAAGGTGCGAGGGGCAAGGTTTAAAGGAGATGTACGAAGCAGATTTTTTACACAGAGAGTAGTGGGTGCCTGGGACTTGTTGCCGGGGGAGGTAGTGGAAGCGGATTCAGTAGTGACTTTTAAGGGGCGCCTTGACAAATACATGAGTAGGATGGGAATAGAGGGATATGGTCCCCGGAAGGGTAGGGGGTTTTAGTTAAGTCGGGAGCATGGTCAGTGCAGGCTTGGAGGGCCGAAGGGCCTGTTTCTGTTCTGTAATTTTCTTTGTTCTTTTGTTCTCCCCCTCCAGTGAGTTGTTTCATTGTCTAGCACCATTCAGCGCTAGATGTGGTAGGACTGCAAAGCTTAGTTCTAATTCATTGGTTGTGGGATTGCTTAGTTCTGTCTATTATTTGCTGTTTATGCTTTTGACAGGCAGGTCTGATGGCCCATAGCACCTCATGGATCCCCAGTCTTGAGATGATCTTGCTCTTTAGTGCCTCCCACTGGTTTTCCACTGTTTTATCCCCTAGCTGTGCTGTCCAGTCCACCTCTGTCAAGTCCCTTCTCATTCCTGCAAATGTGCCTTACCCCAGTTCAAAGCTTTTATTCCTGCTTTATCTCTGTCCTTTTCCATGGTAATGCTAACTCTAACTCAATTGTGATCACTATCCCCGATATGGTCACCAACTGTCATTTCACCCACTGGTTCCCCAAGACTAGGTCTATATTTGCATCATCTCTTGTTGGGTTTGTCACTAATTGGTTGAAAAGAATTTCCTGGACACACTGCATGAACTCTTCTCTCTCAGTGCCGCCTTATATTTTCCCCTTTTGCGATTTTGTGGAGTCTATGTTTAATGTTTAAGACTGCACTCCCTTTTTAGTTATCTAAAAAGTCTTTTATTGATGGTTTGTTTGCACTTCAGTCCCACGCTCCTGATCTATGGGCACCCGGTGCAGAGGGGAGGCGGGGAAGGAAGAGGAACTCCTCATGAACCTGCTCCTGGGTCTGGCAAAACTTGCCTTAAACAGGTCCGGACAGTTGGTGACCGAGGGGGTCGTCTGACCTGACTGTCTGTCCCTCCACCGCATTCCCAGTCAGGTGTCCCTGGAGAGGGAGCATGCAGAGTCCACGGGCACCATTGAGGCCCTCTGTGTCCGTTGGGCCCTGCAGGGGCTAGGGTTTATTACTGACCACTTTAATCACATTTTGGCTTGATGTTTTAAGTTTCCTTTACGCTTTGTCTTTTGGTTCAGGCGGTTCCCTTCTTTTTGGAAGCTGCCCTTCTTGCTTTGTCCCTGACTGTTTTTTGATTTTGCCAAAAAGAAAATACCACTTATATTGTTTGAATCCCAGTTAATATTGAGATAGTTAAAGTCTCCTATTATTGCCCTCATGCTCTTACAGGCAGAAATTTGCCTACATATTTGTTGTTCTATCTCCCTCTCACTATTTGGGGGTCTGTAGTATACTCCTGGTATACTACTGCACCTTTTTTATTTCTAAGCTTAACCCATAAAGTTTCATTTGTTAACCTGTTTAGTACATCATCCCTTCTCACAACTGGAATTGATTCTTTAACCACGAGTGCTCTCCCCCTCCTTTTTTATCTTCCACTCTATCGTGTCTGAAGACTCCATAATCAGGGATATTGAGCTTTTTCCACCTTCATTACATCACCTGACTTCATCCCTATCTCAGCTCAGCTGCTGCTGAAACCCTCATTTGTGCCTCCATGACCTCCAATCCTTATTCCAATACAGTTCTGGCTGGTCTCACATTCTGGCTTCCATAAACTTGAGGTCAGCTAAAACTCTGCCGCCCAGATCTTAACTCACACCAAGTCTCGTTTCCCCATCACCCCTGTGTTTACTGACCTACATTGGCTCCTGGTCAAGCAATATTTTGATTTTAAGATTCTTAACTTTTTTCAAATTTCTCCATGGCCTCACCTCTCCCTCCAGCCCCACAAACCTCCAAGATGCCCAATGCTCCTCCAACTCCAATCTCTTGTGCATCCCCAGTTGTAATTTCTGTACCACTGGCAGCACTGTCTTCAGTTGCCTAGGCCTCTAACTCTAGAATCCCATTCCTACACATCTCTACCTCTATACCTCACTTTCACCCTTTAATCTTTTAACCAGGCTTTTGGTCATCTGATTGAAGATATCCTTGTGTGGCTTGGTGTCATACATGGCTTTCTAATACCCCTGTAAAGCACATTGGGATGGTTCATTCCCTTAAAGGCACTATATAGATATATAAATATGCTGTTGTAATGCTTTTCTCCATGAACCAGCCTTCTAATGCTACTCCATTGTCACCCCCTTCAATATTCCTGTTTGAAACAATTAACCGCTTTCCAATTTTAAAAAAATAACAAATTGGGGAACTATTCAGCAACACATTCCATTCTCATTTGGAAAAACCTCCTTCTTTAGGCTCAGTAGTCTCATCATGAATTCCTGGCTGAGCTCCAAGAATAACTGAACTTCTTAGCTCAACAAGCACTGATTAAGCAGCTTGAAGGGGAGTGCAAGCTTTGAGTGACATCTCTAACCTGACTTTTCTTTGTGATGTTTAAAGTGGCAGAGTATTTATTCACACAAGATTAAGAGAAAAGGATAAAATATATTTTTTAATTGATGCAATGAACGACTGATTGATTGACAGCTTTATGAAGTAGTAAGAGGGACAATGTATTTCAATGGCAACGTCAAATGTTTTGTTTTTGGTTACCAACTCTAGACTATGGTTTCCTCCGTGTTTCACAACTTCTCTGACAGGCCATGAGCCACATCTGTAATGGAATGAGCCTGACTCCATCAAAGTTGTGGGGTGTTTGAAATGGAGCTGGCAAAGGCAGGAGTGCAAGCTTCACTAGCCCCACCTTTCGGGAATGGGTGTGGGAATCCCAGAATAAGATCCCACACATCACTTTTAAAGGCCTACCGACTTGGCCCAACTCGATGAAAATCAGGATTCACATTTGAGGAATGGAATCTGGGCTTTATGATCTCTATTGCTCACACCACATCCCATGAAGGTTTCACTCAGAGCTGGAGGACAAGCAACATCTTAGTATTTTAAGGAGATTGCTGAGATTGCTGATAGAACTAAGTGAATTAAAACAAGAAGCTCACCATAAAAAGCGACTTCCTGCCTCTCGATCCTTTGTATATAGCTTCTGTGCACAAAGGTTAAGATCAAAAGCCGAACCCGGAGTTGATGAAAAATAAAACATCCCAGAGTTGAGCAGTTTCCTCAAGGCAGTGACTCGCTCTTCATCAGCTATTGCTTCTTGAAGTGGAACAAAATCTGTCGTGGTAATTTTGCAAATGTCTGTGTCACGAATCCTCCCTACAGATGTACAACCCGTCACCAGAACCAGAAAGCAGAGCCTCCAATCACCTGCAAATGAAAAGCATAGAATTAAAATCTCTCAACACCTGGTTGAAAGAGATAGAGAACTTACAGGAGTCTACAAAAAAAAAGGTAGGTCCTCTCAAAAAAAAAATCAACAAAAGAAATACAAAAGTCATCACTTAGAGATATTACAGAAGTAGGCCGGGATTCTCCCAAAAAAATCCAAAGTCCCCAATTTGCGTGAAATCGGGAGTAACTCACCCCCCACCCCGATTTTTTTAGCGGGATTTTCAGATTGAATCTCCCACGCTCCGAGTACTGCAGAGTGCCTCAGCCGGATTTCCTCTGAAAATCAATGGACGGCCCAAGAGGCCGGCAGCATAGCACTGAGCGGGCCACTGCGCATGCGCCGATCTATCAGCACGGAGATCCACGCATGCGCTGTGGCCCTGCATAGCCAGTCTCCCTATTGCTGGCCAGCCCGATCGCTGGCCAGCCCTGCGACTCCCCATCGCTGCCCCTCCAACCCACTGATTGCTGGCTTCCCGGACTACTCAAGGCCATGGGCACCCCCCCTTACCCCTGATCTCCTGGGGGGCCTTAATGGCCTTTCTTCAGTCCTGTGGGGTCAGGCCGCCTGTTTCCCATAAGTGAGGAGCAGTTGTAAACCCCGGTGGAGTGAACCACTCCTGTGGGGGGGTGTGGAGAAATCTTCGGACCCGCTAATGATATGGAAACCCTCACTTCTGGCGTGGAGCTGATCATATTAGAAATCTTGGAGCCGGAGACGTGCACCCAGACAAGCCCACGAAGCGGCCTCCACTGATGTCTCCTGGTCCAGTCCACTGCGCTGGCTGGGAGAATCACCCCTGTAGTGTTTTAGACTTCTTTTAAACCTCAGGTTTACCATTCTTCTTGGCAACATTATGAGCCTCTTCTTTATGTCTACTGCCCATAGCTTCTTGAGTTAGCCAAAGATGGAACATTTTACCCTGTGGAGTTTCTGACTCTTATTGGAACGTACATTTGTGTAAAATTATGAAATATTTCTTTGAATGCTTCAGCTCGTTTGCTTTTCAGCCACCAGAGGGGTGGGGAGGGAGGGGGGGTGGTAGATTCTCCAGCCCCACCAGACAGCCAGCGAGAATCCTGATGCCCCGTTGAATGGGGCATCAGCCAGAAATCAGGATTCCCACCCATCGTCAAGAGTATTGGGATTTACCCGGCCCGCCCTGCCAGCCCTGATCAGGTTCTCAACCAGACCAGGCAGGATCCTGAAAATTTACAATTAGTGGCCTGGATGGCTCATTCAGTGGCCTGCCATCATTCATCCACCTCCCTCCTCCCCAGCAGGAACTGCACTGGGTGGGCTTTGGTGCTGGTAATGACCAACGTGGACCTGGCATGCTGGACCCTGTGGGGGTTAAGAAGATAGATCCACTCGCCACGGTCCCTCTACGGCTGCCAACTCAAAGTGGAAGTATTCCCCAAGGGCCCTGGTGGTTGGGTGGGATCGGGCTGGAGGCAAGGGGTGGATCTCGGCACTTTCCCCAGGGATAGGAGCCTTGTGGCTGGACTGCCCCTTCTAGCCCTGGCGGACCTGAAGATCACCACTGGCATGGTGATTTTAGGCAGCTCTCTGCTCAATATCTTCATTCCTACCTGTCTCCAATGAGAACTTTGAAGTCGCTTGGTGACTTTAATCTCCATGTCCCCGATCAACTGCAGGCTTTGAAATCACAGCAACACTCCATTCTGCATCAGGGATTTCTCTTTCTCTCTGCCAGAAGCTGCAGGTGAGAGCAAACCCCTTTGGACACCTCTGACAGAGAGGAGATGTCACTTTGATTGCTCCTCAGCCGTTCACTCCACCCCATTCAATTCACTTTTAATTTAAGACTCTGAGCTTTTCTAGAAAGTTCAGAGTCTTGGAAATGCCTTACCAACCCTTTGAAAACTTCTGTTTCCGAACAACTTTAGTCCAGTTATTTTAATTCTCATTTGATTAACAGCTTAATGGTTTTCTACTCAGTCAGTTGTGTTTATTTACCTCCGACTTCACGCTCGAATCTCTGGTATCCCATGGTTCCTAACCACAATATTTACACAAAAGATGAAGTGAAAAACACTTCTGAAGTTGCCTTCAAAGAGAACAGGATAGTAGCCAAGGAGAGGAATCTCTGGCAGTAGAAGAGTGGTGGTCAAAAATTCAGGTGGGAAAAGACACCGGAATACAGATATGAAGGTGGAGGAAATCAGGGCAAAATATAATTGGCAATAATAGAGACAGAGAGGGGAAAATGGCTAGTGGACCTAGCTTCTCGACCTCCTCAAGGTCCAGCATGCCAGGTCCACGTTGGTCATTACCAGCATCAAAGTCCTCCCAGTGCAGTTCCTGCTGGGGTGGTGGATGAATGATGGTAGGCCACTGAATGGGCCATCCAGCCCACTAATTGTAAAAGATTCAAAATTTAAATCTACGGTTCAATATGGGACAGAGCTATAAAATCCAGCTGCATTCAGTCACTGTTTCATGTTCCAACTACCTGGAATGGCGGTGGAGCACAATGGATAACCTCAGTGTTATCAGATGAAAGATTAAAAGAAATAGAATAGAATTTTCATTCATAAACCAACAATGAACATTGTGAACATGTAGGGGTGTGATGCTCTCTATGGTCAATTAGCCATGTTCATATGAGACCAGTTAAAAGGGGGAACAGAGGAGCTCCTGTTGCTTATGGAATTGTGCCCCAGCATGTCACCCTCTTTAAGCTGTAGACAAAAAACTTGGAAAATCACAACTCTGCAATAGCAGGTACTCTTTGGCAGTATTAGTGGAATATCTGTCTCTGGTAGCAAAACAAAGAGCAATTTCAAACTCCTCAAAGCCAAAGGCAATTTGATATAAGTTTATTTATTGTTTCACAAGTAGGCTTACATTAACACTGCAATGAAGTTACTGTGAAAATCTTCTCGTCACCACACTCCGGCACCAGTTAGGGTACACTGAGGGAAAATTTAGTATGGCCAATTCACCTAACCAGCACGTCTTCGGACTGTGGGAGAAAACCAGAGCACCCGGAGGAAACCCACGCAGACATGGGCAGAACATTTAGACTCTGCACAGACAGTGACCCAAGCCAGGAATCGAACACGGGTCCCTGGCACTGTGAGGCAGCAGTACTCTCTGAATGATCCCAAATTTTCATCCCAAAGATAAGCTTTGGTACAACAAAATTACAGCAATAAGAACTCAGCCGCTGGTGCAGACAAGCCAGCGTGTACCAATGACAGTCCCTGGGACGGATGGTCATCGGATTATAAAACCACCTGCCAAATCCAAAAATGATGGTTAATATGAAGGTGATCAACCAGCATTATGGAAATCGCTGGGAACATGGGAAAAGCCAAAAGTAGAACCATCAGCAGTGAAAGTCCACAACCTTTGAGGAGTGAAAGAGGTGGATTGCCACTCCGAACCGACTGACCTGTGCTTAAATGCTAAAGTATCTGTCTCAGCTGACCTTCCTGACTCAGGCCGGGTGTGATTCAAATAGCAAAGAATATCCCCAGCTCCAATAGCCAAGTGTAAAAGAAGTGGAGTGAAGGAAGACACACCCCTTTTTTTTACAGCACTGCCTGCCATAAAGCAAGTGAGTTTAAATGTTGCACTGAAAATGACAGGCCAGGGAGAAGGTAAGTAAATGCGATCTGGGGGTGGAGTTTGGACATCAAAGAACAAAGAAAAGTACAACTCAGAAACAGGCCCTTCAGCCCTCCAAACCTGCCCCAATCATGATGCCTGCTGAAACTAAAACCATATGCATTTACAGTATCCTTCCATTCCCATCCTATTCATGTATTTGTCTAGTTGCCCCTTAAATGCCACTA
The DNA here is from genome assembly GCF_964213995.1 of Mustelus asterias. Classification (NCBI taxonomy): domain Eukaryota; kingdom Metazoa; phylum Chordata; class Chondrichthyes; order Carcharhiniformes; family Triakidae; genus Mustelus; species Mustelus asterias. The sequence continues at coordinate 62,105,131 of NC_135815.1, read as the reverse complement.
TCGTACCTGCTCCCACTACCTCCCCAGGGAGCACGTTCCAGACATTCACCACCCTCTGTGTAAAAACCTTGCCTCGCACATCTCCTCTAAACTTTTCCCCACGCACCTTGACTTTTCTACCCCAGGAAAGAGCATCTGACTATCCACTCTGTCCATGCCACTCATAATCTTGTAAACCTCTATCAGGTCACCCCCTCAACCTCCGTCATTCCAGTGAAAACAAACCGAGTTTCTTCAACCTCTCCTCATAGTTAATACCCTCCAGACCAAGCAACATCCTGGTAAACCTCTTCTGTACCCTCTCTGAAGCATCAACATCCTTCTGGCGACCAGAATTGTATGCAATATTCCAAATGAGGCCTAACTCTGTACAGCTGCAGCATGACCTGCCAATTTTTATACTCAATGCCCCGACCAATGAAGGCAAGCATGCCGTATGCTTTCTTGACTACCTTATCCATCTGCGTTGCCACTTTCAGTGATTGGTGGACATGGGGAAGGCAGAGGAGCTGAAGGCGTGGATAGACACATGGAAATATGACATTATAGCCATTAGTGAAACTTGGCTACAGGAGGGGCGGGACTGGCAGCTCAATGTTCCAGGGTTCCAATGTTTCAGGCGTGATAGAGACAGAGGGATAAAAGGTGGGGGGGGTGGCATTGTTGGTCAGGGAAAATATTACAGCGGTACTAAGGCAGGATAGCTTAGGGAGCTTGTCTACAGAGGCCCTATGGGTGGAGCTGAGAAACAGGAAAGGTATGACCACATTAATGGGGTTGTATTATAGACCACTCAATCGTCAGCGAGAATTGGAGGAGCAAATCAGCAGAGAGATAGCTGACAACGGCAAGAAACACAAAGTTGTGATAGTAGGGAATTTTAATTTTCCACATATAGATTGGGACTCGCATACTGTTAAAGGTTTAGACGGGGTAGAGTTTGTAAAATGTGTTCAGGAAAATTTTCTACATCAGTATATAGGAGGTGCCAACTAGAGAGGATGCGATATTGGATCTCCTATTGGGAAATGAGTTAGGGCAGGTGATGGATATGAGTGTGAGGGAACACTTTGGATCCAGTGATCATAATGCCATTAGTTTCAACCTGATCATGGATAAGGATAGATCTGGTCCTCGGGTTGAAGTTCTGAACTGGAAAAAGGCCAAATTTGATGAAACAAGAAGGGATTTGTGACGAAGGGGCAGCGCTCCGAAAGCTTATGGTATTTGCTACCAAATAAACCTGTTGGACTTTAACCTGGTATTGTGAGACTTCTTAGTGTGGATTGGCACAGGCTGTTCTCTGGTAAGGAAGTAAATGGAAAGTGGGAGGCCTTCAAAGGAGAAATATTGAGAGTGCAGAGTTTGTATGTTCCTGTCAGGATCAAAGGTAAAGTAAATAGGAATAAGGAACCTTGGTTCTCGAGGGAGATTGTAACACTGATTAAGAGGAAGAGAGAGTTGTATGAAATGTACAGGCAGCAAGGAGCAGATCAGATGCTCGAGGAGTATAAAAAGTGCAAGAAGCTACTTAAGAGGGAAATCAGGAGGCTAAAAGAAGACATGAGGTTGCTTTGGCAGACAGAGTGAAGGAAAATCCAAAGAGCTTCTATAGGTATGTTAGGAGCAAAAGGATAGTGAGGGATAAAATTGGTCCTCTTGAAGACCAGAGTGGTAGACTGTGTATGGAACCAAAAGAGATGGAGGAGATACTAAATGGTTTTTTTGCATCCGTATTTACTGAGGAAATGGGCACGGAGTCTACGGAAACAGGGCAAACAGGTAGGGAGGTCATGGAACCGTTACAGATTAAAGGGGAGGAGGTGCTCGCTGTCTTGAGGCAAATCAGAGTGGATAAATCACCAGGACGGGACAGGGTATTCCCACGGACCTTGAGGGAAGCTAGTGTTGAACTTGCAGGGGCCCTGACAGACATATTTAAAATGTCAGTATTCACGGGGCAGGTGCTGGATGATTGGTGGGTGGCTCATGTTGTTCCGTTGTTTAAAAAAGGTTCCAAAAGAATCCAGGAAATTATAGGCCAGTAAGTTTGACGTCGGCGGTGGGCAAGTTATTGGAAGGTGTGATAAGGGATAGGATCTACAAATATTTCGATAGACAGGGACTTATTAGGGAGAGTCAACATGGCTTTGTGCGTGGTAGGTCACGTTTGACCAATCTATTAGAGTTTTTCGAGGAGGTTACCAGGAAAGTGGATGAAGGGAAGGCGGTGGATGTTGTCTACCTGGATTTCAGCAAGGCCTTTGACAAGGTCCCTCATGGGAGGTTAGTTAGGAAGGTTCAGTCGCTAGGTATACATGGGGAGGTAGTAAATTGGATTAGACACTGGCTCAATGGAAGAAAATTGACCTGGACCTGCAGAGTTTCACTGGCTGTCTTGTCTGGAGACAATACACATCTTTTTAGCCTGTCTTGATGCTCTCTCCACTCACGTTGTTTGTATCTTAAAGACTTGATTAGCTGTAAGTATTCGCATTCCAGCCATAGAAATCATAGAATCATAGAAACCCTACAGTGCAGAAGGAGGCCATTCGGCCCATCGAGTCTGCACCGACCACAATCCCACCTAGGCCCTACCCCCACATATTTACCCGCTAATCCCTCTAACCTACACATCCCAGGACTCTAATGGGCAATTTTTAACCTGGCCAATCAACCTAACCCGCACATCTTTGGACTGTGGGAGGAAACCCACGCAGACACGAGGAGAATGTGCAAACTCCACACAGACAGTGACCTGAGCCGGGAATCGAACCCGGGACCCTGGAGCTGTGAAGCAGCAGTGCTAACCACTGTGCTACCGTGCCGCCCATTATTCATGAAAATTGAGTCTGTGTCTTTATATGCCCTGTTTGTGAACAGAATTCCCACTCACCTGAAGAAGGGGCTTGGAGCTCCGAAAGCTTGTGTGGCTTTTGCTACCAAATAAACCTGTTGGACTTTAACCTGGTGTTGTTAAACTTCTTTCAAAGGAAGAAGCCAGAGAGTGGTTGTGGAGGATTGCTTCTCTGAGTGGAGGCCTGTGACTAGTGGTGTGCCGCAGGGATCGGTGTTGGGTCCATTGTTGTTTGTCATCTATATCAATGATCTGGATGATAATGTGGTAAATTGGATCAGCAAGTTTGCTGATGATACAAAGATTGGAGGTGTAGTGGACAGTGAAGAAGGTTTTCAAAGCTTGCCGAGGGATTTGGACCAACTAGAAAAATGGGCTGCAAAATGGCAATTGGAATTTAAGATGTGGAGATGCCGGCGTTGGACTGGGGTAAGCACAGTAAGAAGTCTCACAACACCAGGTTAAAGTCCAACAGGTTGATTTGGTAGCAAATACCATAAGCTTTCGGAGCACAGCTCCTTCGTCAGATGGAGTGGATATCTGTTCTCCAACAGTGCACAGACACAGAAATCAAGTTACAGAATACTAATTAGAATGCAAATCTCTACAGCCAGCCAGGTCTTAAAGGTACAGACATTGTAAGAAAAACTTGGACGGGTTCATGGATGAGAGGGGTGTGGAGGGATATGGTCCAAGTGCAGGTCAGTGGAACCAGGCAAAAAATGGTTCTGCACAGACAAGAAGGACCAAAAGGCCTGTTTCTGAGCTGTAATTTTCTATGGTTCTATGTACGCCCAGATCTCTCTGCCTGTCAATACTCCTAAGGGTTCTACCATTTACTGTATAATTCCAACATGCATTGGACCTTCCAAAATGTATTATCTTACACTTGTCCAGATTAAACTCCATCTGCCATTTCTCCGCCCAAGTCTCCAACCGGTCTATATCTTGCTGTATCCTCTGACAATCCTCTTCACTATCCGCAACTCCACCAATTTGTGTCATCTGCGAACCTCCTAATCAGACCAACTACATTTTCCTCCAAATCATTTATATATAACATAGGTCCCAGAACCGATCCCTGTGGAACACCCAGCACCCCTCTATTGCTACCCTTTATCTTCTATGGCCAAGCCAGTTCTGTGCCCATCTTGCCAACTCTCCTCTGATCCCGTGACTTCACCTTTCGTACCAGTCAACTATGAGTTACCCTGTCAAAAGCTTTACTGAAGTCCATGTACACAACATCAACTGCCTTTCCTTCATCTATCATCTTCGCCTCTTCCTCGAAAAGCTCAATCAAATTAGTGAGACACGATCTCCCCTTCACAAAACCATACTGTCCATCAGTAATAAGTCCATTTGTTTCCAAATGTGAGTAAATCCCTAAGAATCTTTTCCAATAATTTCCCGACCACTGACGCAAGGCTCACCGGCCTATAGTTTCCTGGATTATCCCTGCTGCCCTTCTTAAACAATGGAACAACGTTGGCTATCTTCCAGTCCTCTGGAACTTCACTTGTAGCTAATGAGGATACAAAGATTTCTGTCAAGGCCCCAGCAATTTCCGCCCTTGCCTCCCTCAGTATTCTGAGGTAGATCCCATCAGGCCCTGGGGACTAACCTACTTCAATGCTTTTTCAGAAACTCATAGCTGGGGGAAAATAATCGGACATTAGTGGGGGGACTCAGACATGGGGTGAGGGGTCAAATGACGGGGTTGAGTGGGATGGGGGGGAGAATCTCATGCGGGTGGGAGGGGTATTGTGGGGAATACCAAGGGGGTGAGGGTGCTTAGTCAGGTGTGGAGGTGTTCCGTGCAGGGCTCGGTCTGGGTCTTTAGACTAGTTACTCTGAAGTTCCAAATTCTTTTATTTCTTCTAACTCTTTCAGAGTAAGTCTCCAAGTTATTTTACCAACATTCTGACAGTGACTGCAATTCCAAACTATGAAATGTTTTGGGATGTCCTTAGATCATGAAAAACACGATATAAATGCAAGTACTTCTCTTTGTTCTGGCTAATAAACAAATCAAAATATTTAAAGACAGAATGAGGATTAACTAACCTCAATCATGAAAAGTGTTTACAATGGTTCCATGATCGCATTAACACTGCTCCAAGCAGCAAATGGAGATGTTATTATTAGAAACGCAACTCCAAAGTAAGAACAAACCATTCAAGATTCCTGGTACACGAAGAAAGAATCAACTGGTTCTAGAAAATTTGCTTTATGTAGCAAATGACCAATATGTTCACCACTCAAATCTGGATATCCAATTAGCATTAAAATCCAATTTGTGCAGGCAGTCAAAAAAGTAGAATGAAGTGGAATGTTGCCCTTTTATAACCTCAGAGTCATAGAATCCCTACAGTACAGAAGGAGGCCCTACAGTACAGAAGGGCAGCACGGTAGCACAGTGGTTAGCACTGCTGCTTCACAGCTCCAGGGACCTGGGTTTGATTCCCGGCTTGGGTCACTGTCTGTGTGGAGTTTGCACATTATCCTCCTGTCTGCGTGGGTTTCCTCCGGGTGCTCCGGTTTCCTCCCACAGTCCAAAGATGTGCGGGTTAGGTTGATTGACCATGCTAAAATTGCCCTTTAGTGTCCTGGGATGCGTAGGTTAGAGGGATTAGTGGGTAAATATGTCGAGATATGGGGGTCGGGCCTGGGTGGGATTGTGGTCGGTGCAGACTCAATGGGCCGAATGGCCTCTTTCTGTGCTGTAGGGTTTCTAAGATCCTAAGATTCTTTCTAAGATTCATTCGGCCCATCGAGTCTGCACCGACCACAATCCCACCCAGGCCCTATTCTCGTAACACCACATATTTACCCTGTTAATCCCCTGTCACAAGGGTCAAATTAGCATGGCCAATCCATCTAACCCGCACATCTTTCGAGTGTGGGAGGAAACCGGAGCACCCGGAGGAAATCTATGCAGCCACGGGGAGAATGTACATACGCCACAAAGACAGTGCCCCTAGGCCGAAATTGAACCTGGGTCCCTGGCGCTGTGAGGCAGCAGTGCTAACCATTGTGCCACCGTGCCACTCAATTGATGTAGCTGTTTAGCAGCAAAGAAGTTGTAGCTCTCACCTAATGAGCCAAAATATACCTTCTAAATGGGAAACTAAAACTTCATTTTACAATCCAGTAAGTTTAAAGTTTATTTATTAGTGTCACAAGTAGGCCTACATTAACTCTGCAATGAAGTCACTGTGAAAGTCCCCTAGTCGCCACACTCCAGCGCCTTTTCGGGTACACAGAGGGAGAATTCAGCATGGCCAATGCGCCTAATCAGAACGTCTTTTGGACATTTAATGGTTTCGTGAAGAAAGGTTGGTGGATTTGGGGATAGCAATGAGGACCATCAGAGGATACAGCAGGATATAGATCAGTTGGAGGCTTGGGCGGAGAGATGGCAGATGGAGTTTAATCCGGACAAATGAGAGGTAATGCATTTTGGAAGGTCTAATACAGATAGAAAATATACAGTAAATGGCAGAACCCTGAAGAATATTGATAGGCAAAGGGATCTGGGTTTACAGGTACACAGGTAACTGAAAGTGGCAATGCAGGTGGAGAAGGTAGTCAAGAAGGCATATGGCATGCTTGCCTTCATTGGCCGGGACATTGAGTTTAAAAATTGGCAAGCCATGTTGCAGCTTTATAGGACCTTAGTTAGGCCGCACTTGGAGTATAGTGCTCAATTCTGGTCGCCACACTACCAGGAGGATGTTGAGCCTTTGGAGAGGGTACAGAAAAGGATGTTGCCTAGTATGGAGGGCATTAGCTACGGGGAGAGGTTGGAGAAACTTGGTTTGTTCTCACTGGAACGACGGTGGTTGAGGAGCGACCTGATAGAAGTCTACAAGATTATGAGGGGCATGGACAGAGTGGATAGTCAGAAGCTTTTTCCCAGGGTGGAAGAGTCAATTACTAAGGGGCACAGGTTTAAGGTGCGAGGGGCAAGGTTTAAAGGAGATGTACGAGGCAGATTTTTTTTACACAGAGGGTGGTGGGTGCCTGGAACTCGTTGCCGGGGGAGGTTGTGGAAGTGGATACGGTAGTGACCTTTAAGGGGCGTCTTGACAAATACATGAATAGGATGGGAACAGAGGGATATGGTCCCCGGAAGCGTAGGGGGTTTTAGTTAAGTCAGGCAGCACGGTCAGTGCAGGCTTGGAGGGCCAAAGGGCCTGTTCCTGTGCTGTAATTTTCTTTGTTCTTTGAAAGTAAAAGTTCAAAGTTTTCTGAAAGTTTATTTTATTAATCACAAGTAGGCTTACATTAACACTGCAATGAAATTACTGTGAAAATCCCCTAGTTGCCACACTCTAGTGCCTGAGGGAGAATTTAGTATGGCCAATGTACCTAATCAACATGTTTTTCGGACTGTGGGAGGAAACCGGAGCACCAGGAGGAAACCCACGCAGACACGGGGAGAACGTGCAAACTCCACATCGACAGTAACGTAAGCTAGGAATCAAACCCAGGTCCCTGGCGCTGTGAGGCAGCAGTGCTAACCACTGTGCCATCTCGCGTAAGTCTATTGAGTTTCTATTTCGGAGCTCCCTTAAAAGCAAGTGTATATATATTTCAATCCCTTTGACAGTTTTTTTAATGATAAAGTGCTTTGCAATTCATATATATGTTAACTTATATAAATAGATTGAGCTAAACCATTGTCAGAGAACCATTCTTTACAAATCCACCAATGTCATCTATGATTACAGCAAGTGAGAGTAGGTTAATCTGATCAGCTTAATTTGGGTTCAATAACCCACCTTTCAGTTCAATAACATGCTGATGGTACGGTGATGTTTAGTTACTGGAACAGTATCAATTTAGTAGGCAGTGCATGGAAGAGTTGTGAGTCACTGTGGATAGGAAAATTGTGAGCTGGGAGATCAGGTGATGGATTAGCTATGCTGTTGGTTCTCAGTTAACGTTTGAAGTCAGTTAGAATACAATTACACTTCCAAAATGCAAAGTACCTTCCTTAACATTAATGAGCTGATGAACCAATGTTTATGCATTGCTCTCACAGTTTGCTAAAGCCCTTCAGATCATATTTCAATCAATGACTTCTTGCCATATAAGGCAGGCATTGTGAATCTGACAAGCCCAACTCTTCAGTGACCTGCTGATAACCGATCACTTTTCAATTCAGTGAGAGCAAATGAGCAAGAAAACCTGACTTTCAGGTTGAACAGGATCTGGTGCCTGAATCAAAGCTCAGGCCCAAGCTATTTCGAGAAAGAATAAGAAAAAAAAACATACCTCATATTTAATTAATTAAAACCTGGCTTTGAAGTGGGTCCTGCTGATTCATGTTTTACTATATTTGATTAATTTGGCTTATGTAGACCAACAAAACAGTATATTTAAGAATTCCTGGGATAATGGGAGAGTGCATTGTCACTAAGCATCGCTTTCAGAAAGCAGATAATTTATCATTTTAGGCCTAGAGTGGCAGTGTTGTACGATAGTATCCAATCATTCTTGTTTGGTACAATTAGAATAAGAGCAACTACACTGTCAGTTAGTGATAACATTTATCTGAGACGGTATCATTGATTTTCATCTTTCACAAAAATATAAAGGACACATTTGCTTATTCATCCTTGCTTCAAATTTACAGGATTTTGGGGGAGGTTTTGGCAGAGGACACCTCTGTAGTGGAGTAAATATGTTCAAACGTTTACATCATAGATATAATGCTACCTGATCAACACTGGAGCATTGCTACTTGATGACGTTCTTGCCATACAAGGCAAGTTCAGTATTATTATAATGATTCCAAGGGTGAGGAATTACAGAGAATCTAGACAGACTGAAGAAGCTGGGCTTGTTCTCCTTAGAGCAGAGAAGTCTGAAAGGACATTTAATAGAGCTGTTCAAAATCACACAGGGTTTTGAAGAGTAAATAAAGAGTAACTGTAATGGCTGAAGGGCAGATAACAAGAGAGTACGGATTGAAGTAAAATTATTAGAGGTGACATAGGGAGACACCTTTTCTGCAGGCTTTAAAATGAATTACCTGCCAGTTGGTGGATACTGATACAATACATACCTTCAAAACAAAAGTGAATAAATACTTGGAAGGAGAAAAACCTGCAGGGATATGAGGCAAGGGCAGAACAGTGGGACTAACCGGATTGCTCTTTAGAAGAGCCAGCACAGACTCAATGGGCCAAATAGTCTCCTTCTATGCTGTGCTATTCTATAATTCAGTAAGGAAATGAGAAGCCAACCCCCATGAGGGGCCAGATTTTCGCACTCAGTTCAGGAACTGTGCGTTGGGCCACTTCCTGAAGTTAGAAACTTCAACCCCCAGCGCCGACCGAGGGCAGGAAGTCAACCCCCAGCACCGCCCGAGGGGGAGAAGCCAACCCCCAGCGCCGCCCAAGGGCAGGAAGTCAACCCCCAGCACCGCCCGAGGGGGAGAAGCCAACCCCCAGCGCCACCCGAGGGCAGGAAGTCAACCCCCAGCACCGCCCGAGGGGGAGAAGCCAACCCCCAGCGCCACCCGAGGGCAGGAAGTCAACCCCCAGCGCCGCCCGAGGGGGAGAAGCCAACCCCCAGCGCCGCCCGAGGGCGGGAAGTCAACCCCCAGCGCAGCCCGAGGGCAGGAGGTCAACCCCCACCGCCGCCCAAGGGCAGGAAGTCAACCCCCAGCACTGCCCGAGGGGGAGAAGCCAACCCCCAGCGCCGCCCAAGGGCAGGAAGTCAACCCCCAGCGCCGCCCGAGGGAGAGAAGCCAACCTCCAGCGCCGCCCGAGGGCGGGAAGTCAACCCCCAGCGCAGCCCGAGGGCAGGAGGTCAACCCCCAGCGCCGCCCAAGGGCAGGAAGTCAACCCCCAGCACCGCCCGAGGGGGAGAAGCCAACCCCCAGCGCCGCCCGAAGGCGGGAAGTCAACCCCCAGCGCCGCCCGAGGGGGAGAAGCCAACCCCCAGCGCCGCCCAAGGGCAGGAAGTCAACCCCCAGCACCGCCCGAGGGGGAGAAGCCAACCCCCAGCGCCGCCCAAGGGCAGGAAGTCAACCCCCAGCACCGCCCGAGGGGGAGAAGCCAACCCCCAGCGCCACCCGAGGGCGGGAAGTCAACCCCCAGCACCGCCCGAGGGCGGGAAGTCAACCCCCAGCGCCGCCCGAGGGCAGGAAGTCAACCCCCAGCGCAGCCCGAGGGCAGGAGGTCAACCCCCAGCGCCGCCCAAGGGCAGGAAGTCAACCCCCAGCACCGCCCGAGGGGGAGAAGCCAACCCCCAGCGCCACCCGAGGGCAGGAAGTCAACCCCCAGCGCCGCCCGACGGCGGGAAGTCAACCCCCAGCACCGCCCGAGGGGGAGAAGCCAACCTCCAGCGCCACCCGAGGGAGAGAAGCCAAGCTCCACTGCTGCCTTAGGAAGAGAAGCCAAGCTCCACTGCTGCCTTAGGGAAGCGAATTCCACGCACCAACCACCCTTTGAGGGATAAAGTTCTCTTTATCTTTGTCTTAAAAGAGAGATCTCTTAATTTAAATTGCATCCCCTAGTTCTAGTGTACCCCTTGAGACAGGTATCCTTCACGTATCCACCCTATCAAGTCTCCTCAGGATCTTTCATGTGTCAATAAGATCACCTAATTCATCCAAATTTAAGGTGAGAGGGGAGAGATACAAAAGGGTCCAGAAGGACAATTCTTTCACATCGAAGGTGATGAGTGTCTGGAACGAGTTACCAGAGGCAGTAGTAGAGGCAGCTGCAATTTTGTCTTTTAAAAAGCATTAAGGCAGTTACATGGGTAAGACTGGTATAGAGGGATATGGGCCAAACGCAGGCAATTGGGGCTAGCTTAATGGTAAAAACTGGGCGGCTTGGACATGTTGAGCCGAAGGGCCTGTTTCCATGCTGTAAACCTCTATGACTCCACGACTCTGAAAGCCTGCCTCCATTGGTGGGACATGGGCCCAGTTCTATTGATGGTTGTTATGTCCTCTAGTCCTCAGCCCTTACCCACCCCCATATTCCCTGCTTCCCCCCTCATGTCTCACAAGATCACTCCATGCCCACTCATCCAGTATGGACTAAGTACACAACCAGTGAGCTATATGTTAGTACTGACAGTCTTTTAAATGTTTGTGAAATAAAAGATCAGCCATTCAAAATGCCTTTGAAAAAAATACCCGTTTTATATTCTCGTAAAACTATCAGAAGTGAAAGTCTCATTGAAGAAACATTTAATCCGCTTAATACCTATTAATCTTGTCCAAATAAACAAACAAGCATTAAAAAAGCACATCAAAAGGTTAAACTTAATGCAATCTGAATAACAGATCTGATCCACAGAGCTGAATACATTAGTCAGTCTTGGAGCTTACCCAGATATTCGTTATGAGGCTGACAACTTTATCAACAGAAGCAAGCTGAAGAGCTTGTAATGGGCCAGGCAGCTCCATTATAAGTGTGAGGCTGAGCCCCAAGGCTAACTAATGCATTCAGCACTGGAGGGAGTTGTCAGTGTTGACTCACTGCTTCTGTACCTAATGCATACTAGAAGACACAGTAGAGGTAAGGACATTAAATCAATGTGAAAATCAAACCACAGGTTTGATTTTCCATACTGTACAGTGCAGAGAAGGACTTTATCTACTGGATAAAGGACCTAAATGCATCCAAACCCCAGTTCTGGTCAATTTAATGGTCTCTCACTGTTTGTGGGCAGAGCCCTATGATCAGTCCCTGCATTGAATCATACTTCAAACACCATTATATTATGACAGTTGAAGTTGACAGGAGCTTTTAAACTTGGGTGCTAAATGATTCTCCATTCTCCCTCAAGGGTCAAGATCTGACTTGGCTGGCATAGTTCCCAAATGCTTCAGGAACCCACCTGCCTCCACAAAAACAGATATTACAAGGAAACTTTGAAGTCACAGCCGGCATTTAAATAATAAATCAGATGTCATACTAAGTAAACATTTGGCTAATCAGCCATGTTTCCTGACCTGAAGAAAATGGCAGCTGGCAGGAATCAGAGGGGAAGTTTAAAAATGCATCCTCACAGGCCTCCCAGGGGATGTTCTGACACCAAGGACGTCAATCTGCTGTGTGCCTTTGCCAAAGAGTGTGCAGAAAGTGATGGTGAACATCCAGAGAAAACAAAGGATTTGGATGGACAGAGGAGCCAAGGCCAACTGACAAGACAGGAGCCAGATATAAAGTTACCTTTCTGAATAGCCCTGACTACAAACATGTGAAGTTTTATCCTCCTAATCTGGCCTAACTCTCTGAGGACATTACAAGAGCTAATTTATAATCGTAACGATGAGACTGAGCTCCAATTTAGAATCAAAGCAGGATTAAAGACTGAAGGAGGATTTTAGAAAGGAACAAGGAAGCAGCTGAACAACAGCAGCATGTCAAAAAAAGAAAGGAAAAGGAATATCCGATGGTGGAAGACAATGGACTATACTACTGTTATATTTAGATGTTCAGCTTTTATAAAGTGTATATATATTGCAGAGTACTAACAAAACTAGAAGGCACTTTGTAAACCTCCTCTGCATTCTCTCCAGGTCAATTACATCCTTCCTGTAAAATGGTGACCAGAACTGCACACAATACTCCAGTCGTGGCCCGATGGCACAGTGTTAATTCCCAACTAGGGTCACCGTCTGTGTGGAGTCTGCACGTTCTCCCCGTGTCTGTGTTGGTTTCTTTCGGGTGCTCGGGTTTCCTCACACAGTCCGATAGACATGCTGGTTAGGTGCATTAGCCATGCTAAATTCTCCCTCAGTGTACCCAAACAGGTGCTGGAGTGTGGCGACTAGGGGATTTTCACAGTAACTTCATTGCAGTGTTAACGTAAGCCTACATGTGACACTAATAAACTTTTAAAAATGTGACAGGCTCACACAGAGTATTCAACCTTAGATGCTGCTTCTGAATTGTGAAAGAGCAGTGTCTCTCTTTTCACCTCTGAAGTCTAGAAACTGGGAGCTGCCGGAGGCTAGGTTTACTTCTCTGAGGTTTTGCTGTTTTGAGGATATATCCTTCCCTGAAACTCGCTGTCTGGATCTCTACCCAGAAGTGTTAAAAAGCTGGAAATCTAGCAATACCTAAGCATCTTTGGTTTCTGTGTGAACTGGTTCTACAGAAGGGACTTATTTTTATGGGGGACACTGCTGAATTGGAACAATAGAGATAGCTAGCTGTTCAGTAATCTATTTTGTCATGTTTAAGTCTTGTAAATGATAAAAGTTATGCTTTTTTTTGTTATATTCTAACTGTGTTCTTAAATAAAGTTTGATTTGATAAAAGCTTCCTAGTGGGTCACTTGAATCATACCTTGAGTGAAACAACTTATGCTCACACTAATTCCAAAATCAAATGTAAAAGTTAGAGTCTAGGCTAACTTCATAAAATACCTTGGAGTTTCTGATCTGGCCCTCAACAGGTAAGATACTCTATCAGAGAGTTGGTACAGGCTCGATGGGCTGAATGACCACCTCTGCCTTGCAGGGATTCTATGATTCTATGAACTGCTGCCTGTAGAAACCTGTGCACTTGTATGACAAGATCTCTTACTTCATCTACCTCTCTTAGTATATTCCCATTTGGTATGTATTCCCTATAACTGTTTCACCTCCCTAAATGCCTTACCTTATACTTCCCTATTTTAAAATCCACTTTACCACCCACACCACCAACCCATCTATATTGTTTTGGAGATTATAGCTATCCTCTACATTACTTAACGCTCTTTGTGTCACCTGCAAAATTCCTAATCGTGCCCCTTATGTTCACGTCCAAATCATTGATATATAACACAAACAGTAAGGATCCCAACACAAGCCCTGTGGAACACCACTCGAAACAACTTTCCATTCACAAGGACATCCATCGACCATTACCCTTTGTTTCCTGTTACCAAGCCAACTTTTTATCTAGTTTGATTCATAACCTGAATTCTATGGGTTTTTACCTTTTTGACCAATCTGCCATGTGGGATCTTGTCAAACGCCTTGCTAAAATCCATGTATACAACATCCAGTGCACTACCTTCATCAACCCTTCTTGTCACTTCCTCAAAGAATTCAGTCAAATTTGTGAGGCAAAACCTTCCTTTAACAAATCCATGTTGATCACGCTGACAGTCCATGCCTTTCTACGTGACAGTTAATCCTATCTCTCAGAATTGATTCTACTATCTTGCCCACCACCAATGTAAGACTAACTGTCCTTTCATTGTTTGGTATTTCCTTCGATTCATTTTTAAACAATGGAACTATGTTTGCATTTCTCCAGTCCTCCGGTACCTCCCCTGTATCTACTGAGGATTGGAACAATCATCTTCAGAGCATCTGCTGTCTCCTTCCTAACCTTCTTCAGCAACATTGGAACCGTCCATCTGGCCCTGGCGACTTATCAACTTTCAAGGGTTCCAACCCTTTGAATACTTCCTCTCTCTTTATGATTATCCCATCCAACATCTCACAGTGTTCCTCCTGGACTATTAAAACTGCATCATCCCTTCCCTTTGTAAACACAGCGGCAAAATATTCATTTAAGCCCTTCCCACTGCCTCTGCACCTACACACAAGTGCCCTTCTTCACCTCTGATAGGTCCCACTTTTTCCTTAATTAATCTTTTTCCATTAATATATTAATAAAACATTTTTGGATTTCAAGTAGGAACAACCCTCACAAGTAACATCACGTAGTTAATGACAGAAAATTGGGGACTCTGGACCGAGATGTCATAAAACTTAATTCCTTGGGTGTAGGAGATTTTTGACTCTTTAAACGTAATGAGAATGAGGAACAGGTGGAACCAAAGGACTTCATTGTGTTACTTAAAATAAGGCGGTTGCAAAAATGGCTCTTGATCTAGCTCGATCTTAACTGAAAAGTAGACAATATAGCCTTAGCAAGTTTGTAAAATATGCCTGAAACCAAATTGATGGAATTGGCAGATAACTGGAAGTACTCTTATCTAGAGGGGCTAAGAAGGCGGAGATATTGAAAGCATAACAACACATTTAAATGGATCAGAGGAGTTAGCCAGACCCAATATTTTGAGAAGCAAGGAAATTGAATGAGCTAAGCTTCAGTTACAAAAAGACAAAGAAATTAAGAACTTAAGAGATGCAAGAAAAAGAAAAGGGGAGAGCTTTCCAAACGGAACAAGAGGAAAGAGAGAGAGGGAGTTTAAAAAGGGAAATGGAACAAGCTGCAAGGAGAAAGAGAGAGAGAGAGAGAGACCCCCAAAGTTGCAAATAGGCAGCAGAAAGGGCAGAGCACACAATGGTGAAAGGTGGTTCTCAACAGGAAACTGGTGGGGAGATGTTCAGATATGTAGAAGCTCTCCCAAAATCTGACGAAAGGAATGCTAAGACATTTTTTTCATGCTTTTGAGAAAATAATGAAAAATATGAAATGGCCAAAAGACATTTGGACTCTGCTCTTTGACTAAACTTGTAGGTCACAATAGTGAAGTCTATGCGTGTTTGTTTGAGGAAAGGTCTGGGGACTATGAGACAGTGAAGAAAACCAGATGGAGCGTTTACACACTGCTCCTGGAGACTTACAGACAACAGTTTTGAACTGTAAGAAAACTGTTTAACTTTTTGAAATTCAATGCCAGTCTGCCCAGACTAAGTCATCTTGAAAGGTGGGTCTGAGGATTAAAAAGAAGCCCTTAGAAAGAAAGTTCTGTTGGAGGGATTTAAAGATTCGTTGTCTACAATGATTAGAACTCGGAGGGACAGAGTAAGAATTGCCAGACAAGCCGTGGGGCTTGTGGACAACTATGAGTTGTTTCATCGACTAAAGCTTTTTTTTAGAACCACTTTTAAATCAGAGAAAGCTGGAAACTGGGAAGGTGTGAGAGGACAGTCCAGCAAGAAAGGGAGTGGTCAGAAACTCCAAGGAGGCTTCACTTCAGAATAAAACTGAGTTTGCTGGAGGGGTGAGAAACTGGGCCGCATGCAATCAGTACACTGGGGATTAAGTAATTTATGGTTTGGAGTTATAAATCTTAAACAGGGAAAAATTAAATTAGACATTGGAAAGTAAGAGATGGCCTAGTGGTATTAATACTAGACTATTAATCCAGAAACTCAGCTAATGTTCTGGCAACCCAGGTTTGAATCCTACCACGGTAGATGGTGGAATTCGAATTCAACAAAAAAAAAATCTGGAATTAAGAATCTACTGATGACATGAAACCATTGTCGATTGCCAGAAAATTCCATCTGGTTCCTTAATGTCCTTTAGGGAAGGAAACCTGCTGCTCTTCCCTGGTCCAGCATACATGTGACTCCAGAGTCACAGCAATGTAGTTGATTCTTAACTGTCCTCTGAAATGGCCCAGCAAGCCTCTCAGTTGTATCAATCCAAGGGCAACTAGGGATGGGCAATAAATGCTGGACGGCCAGTGACACCCATGTCCCATGAATGAATTTAAAAAAAGAAGCCAGTCGGATTTGCACATGAAAGCTAAGAGCAGACACTAGGGATGAAAATGTGTGTAGAACTTGTACGGGATAGAGTGAAAAGTAGATAGCAGGCGGATGTATTTAAGGATTTTGTGGCAAATGAAAAGTATCTCACGTGAACACAATAGAATGGAAAAGCACATTAAAATTTTAAGAGATAAAGGCACAAGCCAGTCACTAATATTGTGTGATTAAGATATTTGTTGTCCAGAAGGGATATTGATGGAAAAGATTCTGTTCAGCAGCATTCCTTTGGTGAAAGGAATGCTGGAGTTTAATGCGGAAAAGTGTGAGGTGATTCACTTTGGAAGGAGTAACAGGAATACAGAGTACTGGGCTAATGGTAAGATACTTGGTAGTGTGGATGAACAGAGGGATCTGGGTGTCCATGTGCATAGATCCCTGAAAGTTGGCACCCAGGTTGATAGGGTTGTTAAGAAGGCGTACAGTGTGTTAGCTTTTATTGGTAGAGGGATTGAGTTTCAGAGCCAGGAGGTCATGCTGCAACTGTACAAAACTCTGGTGCGGCCGCATTTGGAGTATTGCGTACAGTTCTGGTCGCCGTAT
The DNA here is from genome assembly GCF_964213995.1 of Mustelus asterias. Lineage (NCBI taxonomy): Eukaryota > Metazoa > Chordata > Chondrichthyes > Carcharhiniformes > Triakidae > Mustelus > Mustelus asterias. Next base: position 62,088,227 of record NC_135815.1, on the reverse strand, counting down.
TATAGGAAAGATGTGGAAGTGTTGGAAAGGGTGCAGAGGAGATTTACCAGGATGTTGCCTGGTATGGTGGGAAAATCGTATGAGGAAAGGCTGAGGGGCTTGAGGTTGTTTTCGTTAGAGAGAAGAAGGTTAAGAGGTGACTTAATAGAGGCATACAAGATGATCAGAGGATTAGATAGGGTGGATAGTGAGAGCCTTTTTCCTCGGATGGTGATGGCTAGCACGAGGGGACATAGCTTTAAATTGAGGGGTGAGAGATATAGGACAGATGTTAGAGGTAGGTTCTTTACTCAGAGAGTAGTAAGGGCGTGGAATGCCCTGCCTGCAGCAGTGGTGGACTCGTCAACGTTGAGAGCGTTCAAGTGGTTATTGGATAAACATATGGATGATATTGGAATAGTGTAGATTAGAGGGGCTTTAGATTGGTACCACTGGTCGGCGCAACAACGAGGGCCGAAGGGCCTGTACTGCGCTGTAATGTTCTATGAAAGTAAAATTAAAGAGTTGCTTGAAGACGGGAGTAGTAGTTGTAGGCATGACAGAAACCTTGCCCATTGCAGGCATTCAATTAATTCCAGGGAATATATATCAAGATCATAGGTGGTAGTGATGCCTAATGTAGTCGAACAGCCAATAGAGCACCCAGCCAAAGAGAAATTACAAACTGACCATCCTGGAGTATTTCCAGATTGCGTAGTGATGTGATCGATCACAGGCTTATAAATTAAGACCAAAGAGGGAGGAGTTGCGAGATCAGGGTGAGGCCAAAGAGATCAGGTTATCTGATACCATATTTAGCAAGCTAAATGAGAATGAGACAGATACAGAGAACAAGGCCAATGTGTTCAGGTCAGAGGTTGATTGAATCCAGCAGAGTGACTCAAAATTAAAACAACTCTATCAGACAGCTTAATCAGCATTAGAAACTCAATGCATTCCCCAATGTTACTATGTACATGAGAACATATTAATGAGAAAATAGTGACCATCACATGTTAGTGCAGAGGACAAATGGGCAGAAGTACGTCAAATTGTATTACCTTCCGAGTAAAGGAAAGAGATTCTGAGGATAGCTCACGAGATTCCATTAGGGGGACACCTGGGAATAAAGAAAACCCAAGACAAAAATCCAAAGACAGTTTTATTGGCCCAGACTACACAAGGATGTCGTCACCTGCTGTCGAACCCGTCATCTAGGTCAGGTAATAGGGAAAAGACTAGCTGTACTAAAGCCAGCACCTTAGATCCCTATTCCAGTGTTTGAAGAGCCTTTTTTTAACCAGGGTTCCAATCAACTGTGTAGAGCTATTGCCGAGAACACAATAGGAATCAATATTTGCTCACTATCATGAATTTATCACCCAAACATAAACATAGAAACATAGAAACCCTACAGTACAGAAAGAGGCCATTCGGCCCATCGAGTCTGCACCGACCACAATCCCACCCAGGCCCTACCCCCATATCCCTACATATTTTACCCACTAACCCCTCTAATCTACGCATCCCAGGACACTAAGGGGCAATTTTAGCATGGCCAATCAACCTAACCCGCACATCTTTGGACTGTGGGAGGAAACCGGAGCACCCGGAGGAAACCCACGCAGACACGAGGAGAATGTGCAAACTCCACACAGACAGTGACCCGAGCCGGGAATCGAACCCAGGACCCTGGAGCTGTGAAGCAGCAGTGCTAACCACTGTGCTACCGTGCCGCCCAATTCCCTGTAGCCATACCCTTAAGAACTTTTACAGCTAGGATAGTAGTAGAGGAGTTAACCAAATTCTCTACTAGATATGGCTTACCAAAGGAGATACAATCAGACCAAGGGTCAAATTTTATGTCAGGACTATTGAAAGAAGTCATGAATGGCCTGGAGATCAAACAGTACAAATCATCAGCCTATTGGGCGGCACGGTAGCACAGTGGTTAGCACTGCTGCTTCACAGCTCCAGGGTCCCGGGTTCGATTCCCGGCTCGGGTCACTGCCTGTGTGGAGTTTGCACATTCTCCTCGTGTCTGCGTGGGTTTCCTCCGGGTGCTCCGGTTTCCTCCCACAGTCCAAAGATGTGCGGGTTAGGTTGATTGGCCAGGTTTAAAAAATTGCCCCTTAGAGTCCTGGGATGCGTAGGTTAGAGGGATTAGCGGGTAAAATATGTGGGGGTAGGGCCTGGGTGGGATTGTGGTCGGTGCAGATTCGATGGGCCGAATGGCCTCCTTCTGCACTGTAGGGTTTCTATGATTTCTATGATCACCTAGAGTCCCAGGGAGCACTGGAGAGGTGGCACCAGACTTTGCAAACCATAGAAGCATAGAAACCCTACAGTGCAGAAAGAGGCCATTTGGCCCATCGAGTCTGCGCCGACCACAATCCCACCCAGGCCCTACCCCCATATCCCTACATATTTACCCACTAATCCCCCTAACCTACGCATCTCAGGACACTAGGGGGCAATTTTTAGCATGGCCAATCAACCTAACCCGCGCATCTTTGGACTGTGGGAGGAAACCGGAGCACCCGGAAGAAACCCACGCAGACACGAGGAGAATGTGCAAACCCCACACAGACAGTGACCCAAGCCAGGAATCGAACCTCAGTCCCTGGAGCTGTGAAGCAGCAGTGCTAAGCACTGTGCTGCCGTGCCACCCACAACCATGATGAGAGCTTATAGCCAAGATTACCCTCATGATTAGGAAGATTAGGAAAAATGTTCGGGTTATCAGTTTGCCAGAAGGATCTGAAGGCAAGCTCCCAGTTAATTTTTTTGAGAACTGACTACCATGTTTTCTCAACATAGAAATGAAAGCCAGATGCATGAACTTAGAAAGGGCACACTGTTTACTTGCTTCGACGTTTAGGGACAACCAATGATCCCAGCCCATAATCATGCGCTTTCATAACTCAAAGATCATCAATAAGTGATGGAGGCAGCTAGACATAGTGGGGCCTTGGTCTATGATGGAGCAAAGGTCTTTTTCCTTCAGCGGAGATACAACAAAGGCGCAAGTGTTTCAATGAAGTTTGAAGACAACCGAAGACCATTGGAGCACAATACCGTATCGTGCCCGAGGGTGACCGTCAACATCTCTACAAAAACATTCAATACCCCAGCTAAAGCCATGGCTTTTATGAACTCCGTGGAAGGCAACAATTTAGATTCCTTGGCTGAATGTCATTAGTAACAGATTGCAGTTGACTGTCATTAAAAAATCATTAGTTGACACAGGCAAATCCAATTTACTAGAAAATGGCTGGTCACTGGCACTTCTTGTGCAGCTGGGGATATGGGAGGTGGGTTTGGCACAAGCCCAAGCCAAACGGGAGGATCAGTATCGGGTAAAAGGCCAACTTGTGTGTGTCGATATCCCACATTCTTTTTTTACCGAATATGTTATGGCAACAGTTACACTGAAACTCTGCTCATGGAATGTGCGGGAATACATCATCCTATTAAAAGAAAAATTATTTTGTCTTATCTCAGAAAGGAGAAAGTTGACATACCTTGTCACCTAGATGACAAGGAACATTTGAAATTGAAGTGGGACTGGGTCAGAAAAGTGATTTCTGCCTCATTTTTGATGAGTAGTCAAGATGTTGCAACTTTGATTAATAAATCATGTCATTTAGAATCGAGAACCATGTGAAGGGAAAAAGGGAAAGGTATGCGATCGTTAAAGGGGAAGGTATTTCAATAATGAAAGTGTATGGCCTTCCAAATTATTCTCCCGATTAAGTCCTGATTGTGGGCGGCACAGTGGTTAGCACTGCTGCTTCACAGCTCCAGGGTCCCGGGTTCGATTCCCGGCTCGGGTCACTGTCTGTGTGGAGTTTGCACATTCTCCTCGTGTCTGCGTGGGTTTCCTCCGGGTGCTCCGGTTTCCTCCCGCAGTCCAAAGATGTGCGGGTTAGGTTGATTGGCCATGCTAAAATTGCCCTTAGTGTTCTGAGATCCGTAGGTTAGAGGGATTAGTGGGTAAATATGTAGGCATATGGGGGTAGGGCCTGGGTGGGATTGTGGTCGGCGCAGACTCGATGGGCTGAATGGCCTCTTTCTGCGCTGTAGGTTTTCTATGATTTCTATGAAGTCTTTATGGATTTTGTTGAATTAGCATCAACAAACTCTTTTATAGGAATCAAATCCTTTGATAGACAAGCTTCCCATAACTCGGAGTCCATCCACTCAACAGGTGAAGGCATTAGTATTGTATGCGACGAATTGGGATAGGGATACTTAAGAGTCAGAGGTTTACAACATGGAAACAGGCCTTCAGTCCAACTTGTCCACGCCGCCCTTTTTTTTAAACCACTAAGCTAGTCCCAATTAACTGCGTTTGGCCCATATCCCTCTACACTCATCTTACCCATGTAACTGTCTAAATGCTTTTTAAAAGCCAAAATTGTACCCGCCTCTACTACTACCTCTGGCAGCTTGTTCCAGACACTCACCACCCTCTGTGAAAAAATTGTCCCTCTGAATCCTTCTGTATCTCTCCCATCTCATTTTAAACCTATGCTCTCTAGTTTTAGACTCCCCTACCTTTGGAAAAAGATGTTGAATATCTAGCTGATCTATGCCGCTCATTATTGTATAGACCTCTATAAGATCACCCTAAGTCTTCTACGCTCCAGGGAAAAAAGTCCCAGTCTATCCAGCCACTTCCAATAACTCAAACCATCAAAGTCCCGGTAGCATCCTAGTAAATCTTTTCTGCACTCTTTCTAATTTAATAATATTCTTTCTATAATAGGGTGACCAGAACTGTACACTTAAATGTTTGGAAAACATTACATCCCAAGGATAAAGAGTTCACCTTTTTCACTGCTCCCACCAATGTAATACTAGAATTGATTATTTTTTCATGCCAAAAACAATATCACATTCACTGGTTTCCTGCTGTATAGTTAGTATTGTGATCTCTGATCATACTCCTGTCTTGCTGGAACTTACACTCAAGGGAATATATTCTAGAATATGGAGATTTAACGCCTCTCTGCATGAAGATCATAACTTTATTTCCTATTTCAAATTTGACCTTTTTTATTCAATCGAGCCTCTTTCTGAAGTCAGCCCCTTGATCTTTTGGGAGAATTGCAAGGTTTTTGCAAGAGCTCTGGTCATTTTGTTAATGGCCAACAGAAAGCGTAAGCTGCTGGAGTGATAGCACCAGCTAAAAGTAAAATTGGCCAAAACAGAGAGCGAGTATGGTGAGAATCTTACTGAAAGAAATTAGTGCAATTTGAACAGCGCTGGACTCCTTGCTGACTCAAACCAAGTAGATATTTAGTTCTCCTCTCAGACTGTCTCCATTCTACTGGATTCAAAGGGCATTGGATGCTTAAGATATTAATAAGGCATTTAAAAGCTTTTATGTTGGTTGATACAAAACTGATCAGTCTAGAGATGCATTCATGCATGTGAAACTATTTTTCTCTTCTTTTGAACAACCAACAATTTCTGAAGACCAAAGGTCAACCTTAAATGCTCCAATTTCTAAGAGTGTTATCTGCTTTGAGAGATCTTCAGTCTGGTAAGACTTTAATACGTGATGGTTTTGGAAGTGAATTTTATAAGGAATTCAAAGACACGCTAATAGAATCTCTGATTAGAATGCATAACCATTCAGTTGAAGCAGGACAGTTGACTCGATTGCTTAGAGAAGCAAATATCTCTGATTTTGAAGACAGGCAAGAGTCCAGAGGAGTAGGCATTCTATAGAGCAGTCTTACTTCGAAATGTAGATTTGAAATGACTATCTAAAATACTGGCACTGCATCTCAAAAAATCCTTCCCTTGATTATTCAGGGTGATCAGACTGAGTTTATAAAAGGCTGAAATTCAGGTAACATGGTGGTACAGTGGTAGGGTGGCACGGCAGCGCGGCGGCACAGCGGTAGAGTGGCGCGGCGGTAGGGCAGCGTGGCAGCACGGCGGTGCGGTGGCACGGCGGCACGGCGGTAGGGCGGCACAGCGGCAGGGTAGCATGGCGGCAGGGCGGCACAGCGGTACAGTGGTAGGGCGGCACAGCGGTAGGGCGGCACAGCGGTAGGGCGGCACAGCAGCACGGCGGTAGGGCGGCACGGCAGCACGGCGGTAGGGCGGCACAGTGGTTGGGCGGCACGGCGGCACAGCGGTACTGAGATGCAGGCTGTTGGACTGGATGGGATTGATGTTCATAAGGAGGAGGTGTTAGCAATTCTGGAAAGGGTAAAAATAGATAAGTCCCCTGGGCCGGATGGGATTTATCCTAGGATTCTCTGGGAGGCTAGAGAGGAGATTGCAGAGCCTTTGGCTTTGATCTTTGTGTCGTCATTGTCTACAGGAACAGTGCCAGAAGACTGGAGGATAGCAAATGTTGTCCCCTTGTTCAAGAAGGGGAGTAGGGACAACCCTGGTAATTATAGACCGGTGAGCCTTACTTCTGATGTGGGCAAAGTATTGGAAAGGATTATAAGAGATAGGATTTATAATCACCTAGAAAGGAATAATTTGATTAGGGATAGTCAGCACGGTTTTGTGAAGGGTAGGTCGTGCCTCACAAGCCTTATTGAGTTCTTTGAGAAGGTGACCAAAGAGGTGGATGAGGGTAAAGCAGTTGATGTGGTGTATATGGATTTCAGCAAAGCGTTTGATAAGGTTCCCCATGGTAAGCTTTTGCAGAAAATACGGACACATGGGATTGAGGGTGATTTAGTGGTTTGGATCAGGAATTGGGTAGCTGTAAGAAAAAAAAAGGGTGGTGGTTGATGGGAAATATTCATCCTGGAGTTCAGTTACTAGTGGTGTACCGCAAGGATCTGTTTTGGGGCCACTGCTGTTTGTCATTTTTATTAATGACTTGGATGAGGGTGTGGAAGGATGGATTAGTAAATTTGCGGATGACACTAAAGTCGGTGGAGTTGTAGACAGTGTGGAGGGAAGTGGCAGGTTACAGAGGGACATAGATAAGCTGCAGAGCTGGGCTGAGAGGTGGCAAATGGAGTTTCATGCGGAAAAGTGTGAGGTGATTCACTTTGGAAGGAGTAACAGGAATACAGAGTACTGGGCTAATGGTAAGATACTTGGTAGTGTGGATGAACAGAGGGATCTGGGTGTCCATGTGCATAGATCCCTGAAAGTTGGCGCCCAGGTTGATAGGGTTGTTAAGAAGGCGTACGGTGTGTTAGCTTTTCTTGGTAGAGGGATTGAGTTTCGGAGCCAGGAGGTCATGCTGCAACTGTACAAAACTCTGGTGCGGCCGCATTTGGAGTATTGCGTACAGTTCTGGTCGCCGTATTATAGGAAATATGTGGAAGTTGGAAAGGGTGCAGAGGAGATTTACCAGGATGTTGCCTGGTATGGTGGGAAAATCGTATGAGGAAAGGCTGAGGGGCTTGAGGTTGTTTTCGTTAGAGAGAAGAAGGTTAAGAGGTGACTTAATAGAGGCATACAAGATGATCAGAGGATTAGAGAGGGTGGATAGTGAGAGCCTTTTTCCCCAGATGGTGTTGGCTAGCACGAGGGGACATAGCTGTAAATTGAGGGACGAGAGATATAGGACAGATGTTAGAGGTAGGTTCTTTACTCAGAGAGTAGTAAGGGCGTGGAATGCCCTGCCTGCAGCAGTGGTGGACTCGTCAACGTTGAGAGCGTTCAAGTGGTTCTTGGATAAACATATGGATGATATTGGAATAGTGTAGATTAGAGGGGCTTTAGATTGGTACCACTGGTCGGCGCAACATCGAGGGCCGAAGGGCCTGTACTGCGCTGTAATGTTCTATGTTCTATGTAGGGCGGCACAGCGGTAGGGCGGCACGGTGGCACAGTGGTAGGGCAGCACGGAGGCACAGTGGTAGGGCAGCACGGTAGCACAGTGGTTAGCACTGCTGCCTCACAGCTCCAGGGACCTCCAGGTTCAATTCCAGCCTCGGTCACTGTGTGTGGAGTTTGCATATTCTCCCCGTGACTGTGTGGGTTTCCTCCGGGTGCTCTGGTTTCCTCCCACAGTCCAAAGATGTGCGGGTTAGGTTGATTGGCCATGCTAAATTGCCCCTTAGTGACCTGGGATATGTAGGTTAGAGGGATTAGCGGGTAAATATGTGGGGTTACGGGGATAGGGCCTGGATGGGATTGTTGTTGGTGTAGACTCAATGGGCCGAATGGCTTCCTTCTGCACTGTAGGGATTCTATAATTCAATGATTCTATGAATGTCAGGAGGTTATTCAACATCATTCAGCTTTCTCAAAAACAAGCAATAGATAGCTTGACGATTTCATTAAATGCAGAGAAAACATTTGACTGGATGGTGGAATGGAAATATTTATTCTATAAGCTACTAAATTTTGGGATGGGGGTGGGTGAGTGGATGAGGGGGGTTAGTTTAAGTAGATATAAATGTTTTATAAAATCCACTTGCAGCAGTTCTCACTAACAATTATAGACCTAACCATTTTAGCCTTCAGCAGAGACCAGGCAGGGTTGTCCACTATCCCTATTGCTGTTTGCCATAGCCATCGAGCACTTAGCTGAGGCAATTAGACAGAACCCTTTGGTATTTGGATTAGTTAGTGGTGGAAAGCAGCATAAATTATGCTATATGCTGATGGCGTGTCGAAGCTAAAGTCTCTGCCCTGCTATTATTGACATCGTGGGTGGTTCAGTTCCTTCTCGGGTTATAAAATAAATGTTGCTAAGTCTGAGGCCATTCCATTAGGAAGGTTCAGGATGGGACCGCTTCCCTTTGCTCCCTTCCCCTTCAGATAGTCCCCTTCAAGGTTTACTTATTTAGGTATTTCTATTAGCCTCTCAGTTCATCAATTGCATAAGACAAACTTCACCCCCTTCCTCATAGAATTCCAGTGCAGGAGGAGGCCATTCAGCCCATTGAGCCTGCACTGACAAAACTCCCACCCAGGTCCTATCCCCGTAAACCCACATATTTTACCCTGCTAGTCGCCCTGACACCAAGGGTTAATTTAGCATGGCCAATCAACCTAACCCACACATCTTTGGAGTGTGGGAGGAAACCAGAGCACCCGGAGGAAACGCAGACACGGGGAGAATGTACAAACTCCACACAGTCATCCAAGGCTGGAATTGAACCTGGGTCCCTGGTGCTGTGAGGCAGTAGTGCTAACCACTGTTCTGCCGTACACACTATCTATAAAGTGGGATTTACATCACTGACCCTCTCTACCTATATCATGGCTGGGCAGGAGAGCACTGATTAAGATGAATGCATTTTCTCGGTTGCTATACCCTCCACAGGCACCACCAATTTCACTTTCTGCTAAGGTCCTGAAAGAAATTAATGGAGGTTTTAGCTCCATCATGTGGAACAAAATGAGTCTGTGCTTAAAATTGGCCAAATTACAACTTCCAAGTTCAAAAGGGCCCTTGGTATGTTGAATATAAAGTTGTATTGGCTAGCCTCTAATCTCAGATTTATACAAGAATTGATAAGAGGATGATCCACTTCCATTTGGCTGAATATTGAAGCTGGTCAGTCTGAATACTCTTTAAAAACTCTGCTGTTTCTCAGACAAATGAGAGAATCCAATAATCATTAATACTCAGATCGTGGAAGATAGTCCATGATTTGGAGGCAAGATCTATACTGAGTTCTGCTCTCTTCCCCCATACAGGGTAACCCAGATATTCCTCCATGGACCATGGTTCTGACATTTGGAGGGATAGGGGACTCAAGACTGGGGCACCTGTCTAGAGGGGATTTCCTCGTTATCCTTTGAGCAACTGTGTCAAATGTGATACCCCAAGGCATTTTGTTTTTAGATGCTTACAACCTCGAGACACATTATTCTTAATGAAACATTCCTGCATCTTAATGCCAGGGTTTCCTTGGTGGAAAAAGAATCTTATTGTCCACAGAGCCAAAGTAATTAATTATTATGTTCTATAACATGTTATGCTCTAAAATCAATGCAACTTTAGATGGCACGGTGCATAGTGCTTAGCACTGCTGCCTCACAGCGCCAGGGACCCGGGTTCAATTCTGGCCTTGGGTGACTGCCTGTGTGAAGTTTGCATGTTCTCCCTGTGTCTGCGTGGGTTTCCTCCGGGTGCTCCAGTTTCCTCCCACAGTTCAAAGATGTGCGTGTTAGGTTGATTGGCCATGTTAAATTGTCTCTTAATATCAGAGGGACTAACAGGGTAAATACGTGGGGTTACAGGGATAGGGCCTGGGTAGGATTGTAGGCTCGATGGGCCAAATAACCTCCTTCTGCACTGTAGGAATGCTGGGATACTATGATTCTATGAATACATAAGAGGGTCTGTGGATTTGGGAAAAGGACCTCACGGTGAATTCTGATGGAAGAGATCTGAGGCGGCATCTAACAAAATGCAAATAAAGTCTCAATCTGTAACAGAATGAAGGAGACTCAACTAAAGAATTCTACATCGTCTGCAAATCACAACAAGCTTAAGACACAAGATGAAGCCCGACATATACAACTCTGTCAAAAGTGTAAATTAGCAATAAGGGACTATACTCACTGGGGGCAATCTACAAAAGAAATTCTAAGTCCAAGACAAGTGTGAAAACAGGAGAGTTTGTGAACTGTTTTTTGGGCGAGTCCAAATCTGCTATCTTATCCACTTTGAGCAAAAGAAAACACTCAAAAGTCGTTTCTCATCTGTAGGGAGAGGGAGCATGGCCTAAATCACCAGAACGCTGGCTGAGAGCAGCAGAGTGCACCATTGCGCATGCGTAGGTCTCTAGCAGAACCACCTAGAGCCACCACTCAGCCTCTGCTGCTCTCAGCTTGCCTCCATGGCCTGAAGCAGGCCACACCTAGCAACCGCGGGGGCCCTTGACCTATCGCGACCCCTCCACCCTGCAATAACCCTCCGCACGCCTGAACAAATTCCCTCCTCCCTCCCCCTGCCAATCGCAAGGCTGAGTGACAGCAGGCCCCCGCCCTATGCCCAATCAACAACCCGACACCACCCCCAAGCATCCCCTTCCATCTCCCACCGATTGCAATGCAGAGTGTGCAACGGTCCCTCCAGTATCACCAATCAGTCCGCCCCGGTCTAGCCCCACCCCTCCCAAGTAGGCCCTGCCTCCTTGGCACTGTCAGGGTGTCAGGCTGGTACTGTGCATGGGCAATCTCCCCTCGTCCAGCACCCCCTCCCACTCCTGGGGGAAGAGGGAGGTGGCACAATAAACTCTGGTTCTACCGGTGAAGCCTCACCATGTCTGGTTCCCATTGATTCTGGTTCGCTAATTCCATGTAAATTATATTGAAATTTAACTTAAATATTTTTTCAGCCTTGCGCCGGAAGTGGGCGCGAGGCTGATCTCGCCGGATATCCGATGCCAGTAGGATCGCAAGAAATTGGGCGTGAACCTGATTTCTCAACTCTCTCGTGATCTTACTGGCTTGCCCCACCCATTGGCCGGTGGGACATGATGGTAAAGTCTGTGTCTGGTCTTGTAATTGATTGGGCATACTTAAAGAGTTGGAATAAATATTTAATATGATCCTGGAGATGGATTTTGATTCTGGGGCTTCCAGACAAATGGATAATTGAGGTCAATGAGAAAAGGTTGTATAATATTCTAATATGGGCAGCTTGGAAAAATATTTATGCTCTTGGATTGACGATAAGGCACCGTCTGTACAGAATTAGCACAAATGTATTATGGAGTGTATTCCAATGGAATTTCTAACTTGAATACTTTGATCTAAATCAGACTCATTTCAAAAAGTATGGGGCCCATATCTTAAATATACAGGTTCCATAATGTCAGATTTACTCCGACAAGGCTTTCCGTACAGTATGCAGCACTGTCCCAAAATAGTGTGCGTGAGGGTGCGCGCCTTTTTCCCATTTCTTTACAGCATTTGTCTTTTTTCATTCTATCCTGTTACTTGTTTACTTGTCTTTGATGTGGAAGTGTTGGGTTAGGTCAACCAAGTGTTGGTTTTCTTTATTTTTATATGGTGAATTGATTGTGCTGTACTGTACCAGTTTTAAGGGTGAGTTTTAGAAGCTAAAATTATTTCAGTAAGGGATTCTGAATTCATGGTTTGATTGACAGTTTACATAGAACATAGAACAGTACAGCACAGAACAGGCCCTTCGGCCCACGATGTTGTGCCGAGCTTTATCTGAAACCAAGATCAACTATCCCACTCCCTATCATCCTGGTGTGCTCCATGTGCCTATCCAATAACCGCTTAAATGTTCCTAAAGTGTCTGACTCCACTATCACTGCAGGCAGTCCATTCCACACCCCAACCACTCTCTGCGTAAAGAACCTACCTCTGATATCCTTCCTATATCTCCCACCACGAACCCTATAGTTATGCCCCCTTGTAATAGCTCCATCCACCCGAGGAAATAGTCTTTGAACGTTCACTCTATCTATCCCCTTCATCATTTTATAAACCTCTATTAAGTCTCCCCTCAGCCTCCTCCGCTCCAGAGAGAACAGCCCTAGCTCCCTCAACCTTTCCTCATAAGACCTACCCTCCAAACCAGGCAGCATCCTGGTAAATCTCCTTTGCACTCTTTCCAGCGCTTCCACATCCTTCTTATAGTGAGGTGACCAGAACTGCTCACAATATTCCAAATGTGGTCTCACCAAGGTCCTGTACAGTTGCAGCATAACCCCACGGCTCTTAAACACCATCCCCCTGTTAATAAAAGCTAACACACTATAGGCCTTCTTCACAGCTCTATCCACTTGAGTGGCAACCTTTAGAGATCTGTGGATATGGACCCCAAGATCTCTCTGTTCCTCCACAGTCTTCAGAACCCTACCTTTGACCCTGTAATCCACATTTAAATTTGTCCTACCAAAATGAATTACCTCACATTTATCAGGGTTAAACTCCATTTGCCATTTTTCAGCCCAGCTTTGCATCCTATCTATGTCTCTTTGCAGCCTACAACAGCCCTCCACCTCATCCACTACTCCACCAATCTTGGTGTCATCAGCAAATTTACTGATCCACCCTTCAGCCCCCTCCTCTAAGTCATTAATAAAAATCACAAAGAGCAGAGGACCAAGCACTGATCCCTGTGGCACTCGGCTAGCAACCTGCCTCCAGTCCGAAAATTTTCCATCGACCACCACCCTCTGTCTTCGATCAGACAGCCAGTTACCTATCCAATCGGCCAACTTTCCCTCTATCCCACACCTCCTCACTTTCATCATAAGCCGACCATGGGGGACCTTATCAAACGCCTTACTAAAATCCATGTATATGACATCAACTGCCCTACCTTCATCAACACACTTAGTTACCTCCTCAAAAAATTCTATCAAATTTGTGAGGCACGACTTGCCCTTCACGAATCCATGCTGACTATCCCGGATTAATCCGCATCTTTCTAAGTGGTCGTAAATCCCATCTCTAAGGACTTTTTCCATCAATTTACCAACCACCGAAGTAAGACTAACCGGTCTATAATTACCCGGGTCATTTCTATTCCCTTTCTTAAACAGAGGAACAACATTTGCCATTCTCCAGTCCTCTGGCACTATCCCCGTGGATAGTGAGGATCCAAAGATCAAAACCAAAGGCTCTGCAATCTCATCCCTTGCCTCCCAAAGAATCCTAGGATACATTTCATCAGGCCCAGGGGACTTATCGACCTTCAGTTTATTCAAAACTGCCAGGACATCCTCCCTCCGAACATCTATTAATGAGCTTATTTAAGAATTAGCAGTCTTTGCTGTGGGGTTGAAATAAGAAGTTTACTTTTATAAGAGTTTAACAACATGAAGAGATTTAAAAGTTTGAATAGGTTTCTTGAATGGGAGTTTTATTCACTATTAGGTGTGTAGGAGTGAGAACTATGTCAGAGTGTGAAGATTGTCAGGTTGTTTCATCTCAACATGGCTCCTAAGGTCTGTCCATGAAGGATACCGTATGAGTGGCTATGTATGTGGCAAAGGAATGGATGGAAGTGTGAGAGAGCAAGAGCCACCAGGCCTAACAGCGTCTTAAACAAGTCCAAGATACCAGAGATGGGACTTCTTATCAACCTGCCTCAGTACCTGCCCACTCTGTGGTCTGTTTGCCGAGTCAGAATGCCCAACCTGATCTTGCCCTTGCCTCCTGAGAGCGAAAATTGGGTCTAATGGGGCTCTTCAAATTAAGACAGGATATTTCCTCACTTGCGCTACCTGCCTCAATAAGGTAAGTCATAGGAAATTGCTTCTAAAAGCAGGGAGTTCAGTAGCCAGAACACATAAATTTAAGATAGTTAGCAAAACAATAAGATTGAGGTAAAAATTTGGTTTGTACATAGAATTATCTCAATCTGGAATGCACTACCTGAAGGAATATTGGAAGCAAATTCAACATTAATATTAAATATATGGGATTGGATGCATATTTGAAAAAGTGAAATTTTCAGTGCTTTGTGGAAGAGCAGACTTATTATCTCATAGGTTCTGTTGATGGATGTTAAATGCCTAGCAGTTTAAGGTAACAAGGTGAATAGGTGTTGGGCATTGATTAGCTAATTATACTCAGATCTGCATATAAAGATTCAGCCAATGTTAGATTGGGGAAGTAAGCTCTGTGGCAAGCAATAAACCTTCTGCACCAAAGCATCCTAGTTGCAGTGTCTTCTTCACAACCAGGCTTGGGAATTCCACTGACACAAGTAGGTCTAATTAAATAGCATAGCACAAAAAGTGCCATCCAGAACTTGGTTTGAAGATAGATCCTGACAATTTATAAAAACAGGTACGTCCTTGCTAAATCTAGCAAGATTCTAGTTTTGACCAATTGTGTTTCATTAGACAAGTGAAGGTTATGCAAGATCATCTATCCACTTACCACTCTTTATACGGAGTACACCCAAACAGCCATATGCATCCATTATTTTCACATAATGACTCTTCACAACCTCCTTTTCCTCAGGTGCTGAAAAAAAGACACTGATTAAGCATTTGACATGTGGAATCTAACAGAATTCAGATAATAATGTGTTAAATGATGGAAGAAATGCTGTGTAATACAAGACCCTGTTGGCTAAATATGTGCTTGAACTGTCATCTCCCCTCTAAAGTTCTTATTTTCATTCATTCCTGAGTTTCCTCCAGCACGAACAAACTCAGTAGGTGACATTTTCCCAGAGCTGGGCACTAGATGAGATGAGATCTGGACTGACTCCATTCCCACTCCATCAAGGGCAGCACTAAGTCGTTGGTTTTCCCATTACCAGCATTAGAGTCAGAGGTTTACAACATGGAAACAGGCCCTTCGGCCCAACTTATCCACGCCGCCCTTTTTTTTTAAAACCACTAAGCTATCCCAATTGCCCGCATTTGGCCCATATCCCTCTATACCCATCTTACCCATGTAACTGTCTAAATGCTTTTTGAAAGACAAAATTGTACCCGCCTCTATTACTACCTCTGGAAGCTTGTTCCAGACACTCATCACCCTCTTGTGTGAAAAAATTGCCCTCTGGCCCCTTTTAATAATCTCATTAGCGATAGATAGCATGGTTTTGTACGAGGGAGGTCATGCCTCACAAATTTGGTTGAGTTTTTTGAGAAGGTGACAAAAACGATTGACGAGGGAAGGGCTGTGGATGCCGTCTACATGGATTTTAGTAAAGCGTTTGACAAGGTCCCTCATGGCAGGCCGGTGCAAAAGGTTAAATCTCACGGGATAAAAGGTGAGCTAGCTAGATGGGTGGAGCTAGCTAGATGGCTTAGCCATAGAAGACAGAGGGTAGCAGTGGAGGGGTCTTTTTCCGGTTGGAGGTCTGTGACTAGTGGTGTTCCGCAGGGCTCTGTACTGGGACCTCTGCTGTTTGTGATATATATATAAATGATTTGGAGGAAGATGTAACTGGTGTGATCAGTAAGTTTGCGGACGACACAAAGATTGCTGGAGTTGCGGATAGTGATGAACATTGTCAGAGAATACAGCAGGATATAGATAGGCTGGAACATTGGCGGAGAAATGGCAGATGGAATTTAATCCAGATAAATGCGAAGTGATGCATTTTGGTAGATCTAATGTAAGGGGGAGCTGTACAATAAATGGCAGAACCATCAGGAGTATAGACACACAGAGGGACCTGGGTGTACAAGTCCACAGATCCTTAAAGGTGGCAGCACAGGTGGAGAGGGTGGTGAAGAACGCATATAGCATGCTTGCCTTTATTGCACGGGGCATAGAATATAAAAGTTGGCATATGATGTTGCAGCTGTATAGAACGATGGTTAGGCCACATTTGGAATACTGTATCCAGTTCTGGTCGCCACACTACCAGAAGGACGTGGAGGCTTTGGAGAGAGTACAGAGAAGGTTTACCAGGATGTTGCCTGGTATGGAGGGTCTTAGCTATGAGGAGAGATTGGGTAAACTGGGGTTGTTCTCCCTGGAAAGACAGAGGATGAGGGGCGATCTAATAGAGGTGTATAAAATTATGAAGGGCATAGATAGGGTGAACAGTGGGAAGCTTTTTCCCAGGTCGGAGGTGACGAACACAAGGGGTCACGGGTTCAAGGTGAGGGAGGCAAGGTTCAGCACAGATGTCAGGGGGACGTATTTTACACAGAGGGTGGTGGGGGCCTGGAATGCACTGCCAAGCAAGGTGATTGAGGCGGACAGGCTGGGATTGTTTAAGACTTATCTAGATAGCCACATGAACAGACTGGGAATAGAGGGATACAAAAGAATGGTCTAGTGGGCACATGAGCGGCGCAGACTTGGAGGGCCGAAGGGCCTGTTCCTGTGCTGTATTGTTCTTTGTTCTTTTGTATCTCTCCCCTCTCACCTTAAATCTATGCCCTTTAGTTTTAGACTCCCCTATGTTTAAGAAAAGATGTTGACTATCTAGCTGATCTATGCCCCTCATTATGTTATAGATCTCTATAAGACTACCCCTAAGTCTCCTACCCTCCAGGGAAAAAAGTCCCAGTCTATCCAGTCTCTCCTTATAACTCAAACATTGCTGAGTTAGGAAAAGTCATCACACTTTATATTGCAATGTTCACCTTTACAGCCTGGTAAGACTTGTAATTCTCTCTGTCTGGCTTGAATATAAAATCAGGTCTCAGATTTGAACGGGCAAAGCAGTACTTCTTAATATCGAGTTTAAATTCAGAAGATTTTTGCAGTGACATTAAACTTCAGCTAATCTTGTGTACATAGTAGCAGGCAAACCAGAAGATGCTAATGGAAGCTTTTATGTAAAATTTAATCAGTGAAAATATTTCCACAATGTTAATGCTTTAGCCTACCAATTGAGTAGAGGTTCTCATCATCACAGTGGCCTTGACTTTAACATTAAATTAATCATTGGAACATGAATTGTTCACTTCTGTTAGTCCGTTGCCTCCAGGAACTGCTAAATTCTGTCACAGTTCCAGGTCTATGATTTGCTACAATGGGGATCAGATGTCAATGAAGCCCTGATGCTAGTAAGCAATTGCTAGGGGAGTGCAGACTCTACACCAATACATAAAGTTATGCACTCCATCATACACCAGCAAACCATGATGTTGTGGTGGCCATAGCTCAGCGGCAGCACCTTTGCCTCTGAAGTTCAAGCTTTACTTCACAGACACTAATGAGTGCTGTACTCATAGGTTTTTAGATAAAGATTTTAAGTCTTCCCTTTAAGACGACATAAAAAATCCTATTTCAGAGCTGCAGAGTCCAATATTTATCCCTCAACCAATATGATAAAACAGATAATCTGGCGATTATCATACTGTTGTTTGTGGAACTTCGTTATGCACAAATTGGCTATTATATTTCTGACATTACAACAGTGCCTATTTAAACGCTTGTCTTTTTTTCCCCCTACAATTCAGTACCCTCTCTGATCCTTCTGCCAGTCGCAGTAGTTTCTCATTTTCTCTATCAAAATCTGCATAATTTTGAACACCATCAAATTTCCTTTTAACCTTCTCTACTTGGAGAACAACCCCAGTTTCTAGAGTTTCTCCACCCAACTGAAGTCTCTTAGTCCTGTAAGATGCCAAGAATGGAGGCTGAACTAAAGGTTTCCTATAACTTCCTTGCTTGGGCTTTCTTTGTATCGATACAGCAAAGGCTCACAAATGCTTTTTTAACAGCCTTATCAACTTGTCGTGCCACCGTCAATGATTTGTGTGCACACACCCTCCAGTCTATTGCACCACCACCTTTAAAATTCCACTGCCTCTCTTTATTTAATCGATCATAATTTATCTACCATGTAACTGCCCTTCTCTCCAGTTTTTTTAAATCCCTCCTAAAGGCTATTAATATCCTTCTCATCATTTGAGTATCATGTCATCTGCAAATTTTGAGATTATTCTCTCTATATCCAAGTTCAGGCCTTAACATATATGAAACAGCAATGGTTCTAAGGCCAACCCTGATGGTACACAACTGCGTAATTCCTTCCAATCTGAAAAATCAGCCATTCTGCACTACTTTCTGTCCCTCAACCAATTTCACATCAACACTGCCACTGTCACCACCATTATAATCCCATAGGCTTCTGAACACTCAATCCTCAACTCCAGGTCTTTATGGTCATTTTGTGCACATCTCCAGGCATTTAGTACACAAGAAAATCCAGCCCTCTGTGTAACTCCATGAGGCATGGAGTTGAGGGTAAAATCATATCAGCCGTGACCTCATGGAATGGCAGAGCAGACTCGAAGAGTCAAGTGGCCTACTCCTGCTCCAAATTCATACGTTCGTATGCAACATCCTGAACTTAAAGAATTCAAATGTTAGTGCATTTAAACTTGTATAATTTTCCTTGTTGTGCAATATTTCAACTTGGTAAGTCAAAACGAAAAGCAAATATTGTGTAAACTAAAATACATTCAGAAAACTCATTTTCTTCACATAATTTATGTCATTGCATCTGGGTTTGTAAGCAAATGGGAGGTTTATCCAGTACTTTGTGATAAAGACTGACCCTTCGTACTGAAGGAAGTGAAGACTTGATGTAAAATTCTGGCAGTGTATTAAAATATTGCATAATCTTGGAACATTCCTACCAAACATTTGTTGGAAAGTTACAAAGATGACTATAGAAGTATGATTTAGATGCCCCCATTTTAGAAACATGGGTGCGATTTTCCCAGCCCACTGCTCGAATAGTGCGGCTGGCCAGGAAACGTAGCGGGATTCACGACTGGTGTCCAGCCGATCGTGACTTTCCCCATTGCACCAGAAATCAGTGTGAGGCTGATTGCAATATTCAAATCTGAATTTCCATGTCATTAGCGAGCCCAGGACAGTATCATCTGGGTTCGCTAATGTTTCCCCACCATACCCCACCCTGCACCGCCTCCCACCACCGCCAGGAGCGGTTCCCACCAGCAGGAATTAAAGCTGTTTCCCAAAGAGGACAGGTGTGATCACCCCGCTGCTGGGGACAGAGGCCATTGAGGCTCCCTGGAAGTCAGGGGCAGGGGGTGCCCCTTGGACAATGCCAGAAGGGGGTGTGGCCTGAGGGGGGGCAAGGCTAATCGGTGGTGATGGTGGGGGACTGTTGCGCACTCTGCATTAGAGATCGACGGGGGAAATCGGGGAGGGGGGGTGGTGCCAGGGAAGACATTGGGAGGCCGGCAATGGGAGGGGGCCAGTGGACATCTGCTGATCTTCCTACTGTGGAGATGCCGGCGTTGGACTGGGGTAAACACAGTAAGAAGTTTAACAACACCAGGTTAAAGTCCAACAGGTTTATTTGGTAGCAAAAGCCACACAAGCTTTCGGAGCTCCAAGCCCCTTCTTCAGGTGAGTGGGAATTCTGTTCACAAACAGAGCATATGGTCTGTTTGTGAACAGAATTCCCACTCACCTGAAGAAGGGGCTTGGAGCTCCGAAAGCTTGTGTGGCTTTTGCTACCAAATAAACCTGTTGGACTTTAACCTGGTGTTGTTAAACTTCGTACTGGATCTTCCTACTGACAGATCGGTGCATGTCCAGTGGCCCACTCAGCACGCTAATGTCACCCTCTCAGGTGAGATCAAGGCCTGTGGTGGCCACACCACCCCCCACCCCCCCCCCCCCCCACTCCCTCCCTCCACCCGGCGTGATTCCCCAGTGGACTCTGTGAAGCATGGAATCCCAGAAATTCATTCAACTAAGTGTGCCCAAAAATCAGGCAGGAAAAGCCTGCCTTGTTGGGCACTTAGTTTCTTTTTGGGAAAATCGCCCCCATAATTGGTGTTAATTTTATATTGATTTTGTATCCTTTAGAAATCTTTTAATTTCTGCTGATGTGTCGTGAAAAGGATACAATTCTATGAGGATATACCATTTACTGAAAAGAATACAACCAACAGACAAGGCCAACTTTTTGGCTATAAGCACTGGCATTAGATAATATTCATATTGCAACAAATCACAAAGTGCTCCTTTGCTGCAGGGTGAATAGTGCATTTTGAAAGCAACTTTAGGGAAAACTAACAGAAAATGCACTTGAAAGCAAATGGCTTTCAAGTAGACAAATAAAGCAAGGTAGCTGGGATCTCGGATGTAATTCCAAAGTGCAGAGAAATGATCACTGAAATGTAAGTTAAAAATCTAGCCATTGACTGGACCTTTGAGTTCTTTTTGCCCTATTCCGATCCCAGCACTCGAGTTTCTTCATACCGAACTGTTATTTGTTGTGCATTGGAGAAGCAGGACAGACGTTGGTTAAAAACAGAGTTTTATTAATGGTGTGTGATCTCTTCCATTGCTGCTGCTTCTCTGTTTTTTTTTATACTTTTCCAATTCAATCAAATCAAATCCAATTCAGAGTCTCAACAAGTTGAGACATTTCCGATCCAGGCTGACAAGACAGGGCAAGCGACCAAACCACCCTGTCCTGGGCCCGATCTACATGAGCCAAGCTGATTGGAGAAGGGGGAGGTTCCTCCTCCAAGACTTGGGCTCATTTGCATCTTAGCCAAAAGGCCGAGATGCCGCTTTTAAAAATTGCTTCATATGAAACATATGAAGCTTCAATGTAACCTAATGACCTCAACCAAGTGCAGCATCCTCTCCATACTACACTTGATCTTAGCCAAAAGGCCGAGAAGCGATATAAGAACAGATACTACACTTGATCTGTTTCCCACGCTTAGGTTTTTTACCTCCCTTCTGGTGCATACTTTAATACAACATAGCTCCAGTGAGCCAATAGAAATAAATACAAATACGTAATATTTCCTTCCCTCTTAAACTGAACGTCCCCACACGTTCAAAACAAGTTGAACATGGGCAATAGTCAATGAGTCAGTCACTATATGTCTGGAGATAGTCACTCTCAGAACAGTTGATGGCAAATGTCTGCTTCCTCACATTGCTGGGAACCTCTGACACCTTCATCTTTCCACTGATGTCATTAGTGGTTGGTTTAACCAGCATTGACGTCGGAACTAGAGGTTGTCTCTGCGTCTGAACAGAGGGTGAGGTGTTGTGCTTTCCTCAGTAGGGTCTGGTAGTATAGGGGTTGTAGGAAGGTTCTAGTCAGGACTTTGTAATTCTGATCCTAAATTTTCAACAGGCTCCAGATTTGGTGATTCGGTTCTTCCAGCCAATAAGTGAACTGCATGTCTCCTCCAGATAATGTCATCTCTGGACTGGACAGTGTAAGAGACAGGTCCAGTCTGTGCAAGGACAGTGGCAAGAACCCATTTCTCCCCTGTGGAGTAGTTCCAAGCTAAAACTCCTTGTCCTTGGTGGAAAACTCTGTATTCTGCCTTCCCACCATTCCACTTATGCTTGTTGTTGCAGTCGCACAATCTCCTTCATTTTTGGAGGTTTCAAGAGATTGACTGCAGAACACAGTTGCCTTTTTATCATGAGTAAGGCAGGTGAGGTCTTGGTCACGGAAGGTGCAGTATTCTGGTGGACCAGCAAGAATTTGTTAAGGCTCTTGATAAGCGAAACTTGTTCCTTGGTTGCTTTCAAAGTGTGTCTCAAGGTTTGGATGAAATGTTCTGCGAGTCCATTAGTATCAGGATGATGTGGTGTGGAAATGTGTTGAATACCGTTTTCTTGTAGGAAGTTCTCAAATTCCTACGAGACAAATTGAGGTCCTTTGTCACTTATCAGCTGTTCAGGAAATCCAAAGTGACCAAATACTTCTCCGAACTTCTCAGTAGTCTTCTCAGATGAGGTAGATGTCATCACAGCGACCTCTGGCCATTTGGTATGAGCATCAACCATTACTAAGAACATATGTCCTTAGAAAGGTCTTACAAAATCCCCATGCACACATTGCCAAGCCTCTTCAGACCACTCCCTAAGGGTGGCAGGTTTCTTACCTTTGCACTGGAAGAATGTGTTCTGGCTCTCTCTTCAATTTCCACATTCAGTCCAGGCCACCAGAAATAACTGCTCACTATTTCCTTCATGCAGATGAATCCGCAATGGCCTCAGGTAGCTTCTCTAACATCCATTTCCCCAATTAAAAACTAAATTCTCACAGATGCTGAAATCTGAAGCAAAAACAGAAAATGCTGGAAAATCTTAGCAGGTTTGACAGCACCTGTGGAGAGAGAATACAGCTAACATTTCAAGTCTGGGTGACTCTTTATCGGAACTAAAGAGAACTGGAAATAGGATGAGCTTTATATCCTTGTGGGGGTACAGTAGTAGGGGCTGGATACATGGTCAGTGATAGGTGGAGGCGAGGGAGTGGTTGACAAAGACAACATGGTCAAAAAGTCAAAGAGAATGTAAATGCAATGTAAATCTAACTGCCTCCACCTATCGCTGCTGTTATATCCAGCCCCTACTGCTCCACATCCCCCCCCCCGACAAGGGTATAAATCTCATCCTACTTACAGTGCTCTTGAGCTCTGATGAAGGGTCATCTAGACTCAAAACGTTGGCTCTATTCTTTCTCCAAAGATGCTGTCAGACCTGCTGAGATTTTCTCTTTCTGTCCTGTGTCACCAGTGGTGGTGGAATGACCACTCCGAGCCCCCGTACAAATAATCTTAATTGTACTGGCAGCTCTGTTCTTCTGGAGTAGTAGGGTTTCAGATTCCAAAGTCTCTCCTCGTAAAACCAGACCCATCACTTCTGAGAGCACAGGATTGCTCCAAGTGTGCTTTCTTACTTGTCTCGAAGTGACAGGTGTGTTGTATACTTGTTCAAAGTTGAAGATATTCCTCTTCGAGCAGGCTGATGAACTGCCTGGTAGTGACAATCTTGAAAGTCCATCCACATTACAATGTAGACCTGACTGTCGGTACTTGATGATGTAAGTGTGTGCAGACAAGAGCAATACCCATCTTTGCATCCAACGTGCTGTCAGTGAAGGAATTCCCATGTGTGGCCCAAAAATGGTAGTGAATGGATGATATGGTCCGTCAACAATGTAAACTCTCCCCATACAGGAACAAATTCTTTACTCTAGAGGTACATGTTCATAGCTCCTTGAAAGTGGAGTCACAGGTGGACAGAGTGGTGAAGAAGGCATTCAGCATGCTTAGTTTCACAGGTCAGAACATCGAATACAGGAGTTGGGACGTCTTGTTGAAGTTGTACAAGACATTGGTACGGCCACACTTGGAATACTGTGTACAGTTCTGGTCACTATTATAGAAAGGATATTATTAAACTAGAAAAAGAGTGCAGAAAAGATTTACTAGGATGCTCCCTGGACTTGATGGTTTGAATTATAAGGAGAGGCTGGATAGACAGGGACTTCTTTCTCTGCAGCATAGAAGGCTGAGGGGCGATCTGAAAGAGGTCTATAAAATTATGAGTGGCATAGATCAGCTAGATAGTCAATATCTTTTCCCAAAGGTAGGGGAGTCTAAAACTAGAGGGCATAGGTTTAAGGTGAGAGGGGAGAGATACAAAAAAGTGTCCAGAGGGGCAATCTTTTCAGAGGGTGAGGAGTGTCTGGAACAAGCTGCTAGAGGTAATCGTAGAGGCGGGTACAATTTGTCTTTTAAAAGGCATTTAGACAGTTACATGGGTAAGATGGGTATAGAGGGATATGGGCCAAATGCGGGCAATTGGGACTAGCTTCGGGGTTTAAAAAAAAAAGGGCGGCATGGACAAGTTGGGCCAAAGGGCCTGTCTCCATGCTGTAAACCTCTATGACTCTGGAAATGATCCCTTGTGCTTCCCATTCAATCTGGACATTTCAAGAAGCCAAACTAACGGGTCTTTCTTCACCTGCTGGCATGATGTGGAAGACCACTGCTTCTACACGATAAGGAGATGCATCACAAGCTAACTGCAAGGTTAAAGTAGGATCAAAGTGTGTGAGAGCGTCAGAATGAAGTAACACTTCTTTGGCTTACATGAAGTCTAGAACAAGAGGTTATAGATATATAGTGAGAGGAGGTAGATTCAAAACTACTTCTCTCAGGGGGTTGTGAATCTGTGGAACTCACTGCCCCAGAGCGTAGTGGAGGCAGAATCAATAAACAGATTCAAGAAATAGTAATGTTTCTGATGAAAAGCGGAATAAGTTGAGATCAGGATAAGATCAGCCATGATCATATTAAATGGAGGAGTGGGCTTGAGGAGCTGAATTGCCTACTCCCCACTATTAATTCCAATGATATGTTCCTATGAAGGCGTTATTGTGTTGGTCTGACCACTTCCATATCTTGTTCTGGCACAAGAGGTTATGTAATGGTTTCAGAATCATTGCCAAGTTTGGGGCAAATCTTCCATCATAATTCAACATCCTCGGAAGAAACATAACTGGATTAATATTCTCAGGTACAAATGCCTCTGTAATGGCCTTAACCTTAGAAGGAGATTTGTGAAGGCCAGTGGCATCAATCATATGTCCGAAATACTCAACGGAGGATTAGAAGAACTCAGACTTGTCCATATGGGCTCTCAGACCATAGTCTTCCAATCTCTGGAGAGTGGCATCCAAGTTTAAGGTGTTCCTCTTCATCTCTTCCAGTGACTAGGATCATCCAGATAGCACTGGACTCTGCTCAGTCCACTCAGGGTCTGATCCACTGCCCTTTGAAACAATGCAGGAGAAGATGTAATACCCAATGCAAATTTTTAGTTCCCGAACAAGCTTTTGTGTGTTTCAATTGTCAGAAGAGCAGCACAGTGATTAGCACTGCTGCCTCATGACGCCAGGCTCTCCGGTGATCGTGTGGAGTTTGCACGTTCTCCCTGAGACTGAATGGGTTTCCTGTGGCTGCTCCGATATCCTCCCACACTCCAAAGATGTGCAGCTTTTTTTTTATTCATCCGTGGGACATGGGCGTCACTGGCTGGCCAGCATTTATTGTCCATCCGTAGTCGCCCTCGAGAAGGTGGTGGTGCGTTACCTTCTTGAAACTCTGCAGTCCACGTGCTGTGGGTTGACCCACAATGCCGTTAGAGAGAAAATTCCAGGATTTTGACCCAGCGACTGCGAAGGAACAGCGATATATTTCCAAGTCAGGACGGTGAGTGGCTTGGAGGGGAACTTACAGGTGGTGGTGTTCCCATGTATCTGCAAGGATCTTTGGTGAATTGCTGCAGTGCCTCTTATAGATAGTACACACTGCTGCCATTGAGTGTCGGTGGTGGAGGGAGTGGGTGTTTGTAGATGTGGTGCCAATCAAGTGGGCTGCTTTGTCCTGGATGATGACAAGCTTCTTGAGTGTTGTTGGAGATGCACCCATCCAGGCAAGTGGGAAGTATTCCATCTCATTCCTAACTTGTGCCTTGCAGATGGTGGACAGGCTTTGAGGAGTCAAGAGTTACACACTGCAGTATTCCTAGCCTCTGACATGCTCATGTAATCACTGTTTATGTGGCAAGTCCAATTTCTGGTCAATGGTAACCCCAAGGATGCTGACTGTGAGGGATTCAGTGATGGCAACATCATTATATGTCAAGGGGGAGGTGGTTAGAATGTCTCTTATTGGTGATGGTCATTGCCTGGCATTTGTGTGGCGCAAATGTTACTTTGGTGAAGGCTTGGTGGATTGGCTACGCTAAATTGTCCCTTAGGTGTCCCAAGATGTGTAGGTTAGGTGGATTCGCCATGGGAAATATGTGGGGTTATGGGCAGAGGATCTGGGTAAGATAATCAGTCAGAGTCGGTGCAGAATTGATGGACCAAATGGCCTCTTCTGCACTGTAGGGATTCTATGATTTCTTATCCACATTCATCTGCAAGTAGGCCTGACTCTGGCTTTGGCCTCCTGCCAATTCTGCAAATAGATCTTGAATGTGAGGTAATGGGTAACTGTTCTGCACGTATCATTGATCATGGCAAAACAAATTGAGCAATGGTGAAAAGGGATTCTGGCCTTTATAAACGGACGTAGAGTACAAAAACATGGAAATGATGAAGAATTCCTATAATAGATTGGATTGACCTCAACTGGAGTATTGTGCCCAATTCTGCACATCACACTGAAGGATGGATGTGACAGCAGAAAAGATTCGTGACAATGTTTCTCGGGATAAGAGATTTCATGGATAGATTGGAGAAGCTGGAGATGAGAGCTTTGGTAGAAGTGTTCAAAATCATGAGGGATCTAGACAGAGTTGATTGAGAGAAACTCTTCCCATTGGCAGAAAGATCGGGAACCAGAGGACACAGGTTCAAAGTGATTGGTAAACAATCCGAAGGTGACATGAGAAAAATCTTTTTCACCTCGTAAGTGGTTACAATGTGGCATTGGTGGTGGAGGCAAGTTCAATTGTGGCTTTCAAAAGGAAATTAGATAAGTGCTTGGAGAGAAAAAAGATACATGATCACAAGAGTGGACAAGTGAAACTAGTTACATTGCTGTTACGGAGAGCTGGCATGGATCTGAATAGTTGTAGGGGCAAACTGCTATTGTGTGGTCAGGAAGAAAGGTTTGAAAAGAATTGGAGGGTGTCCCTTTTTATTTCTGAACAGAGATTCATCTTCAGATATTATCTGTGAATAAGGCTACATGTTAATGACCGTGTCTGTTGGTATCTGGCTGTAGGAAAATTTTGGCTGTCTGAAACAAAAATAATTAGCTGCATCGCCTCAATGGCTAGTTACTTTAACATGATTTGTTACCTTCTGCTTCATAGTATAGTTGATATTACTCCAGGACCAGAGTTTTACTACTAGTAACTCACATTGGGAAATTTCCTGACTCACTAGACTCACCTCAATAAGAAGTACCCCAATTGCACAATTTTCACTTGAGAGGGCACTGATCCCAGCAGAGAGTAGGCTTCAGGGGGATGGGCGAGTGCCAAGACAGGCTGGTCAGACACCCTGGTTCTGAGACTTTGTCCCAGTTGTTTCAGAAGTTGTTAGACCTTCACTCCTCATCCCCCACCTAATCCCACGCCCCTTCATGCTCTCATGCCAACCCAAAGCCAACTCATGCCACCAACCACCCTCCATTGCTCCTCATACTCCCCATGCCACTCACCCAGTATTCACCATGAGGCAAACATCTGGAGCCATATGGAAATGGAAAAGTAAACTTCTAACAGTCTAAGAATCCAGCTCCCACTCAAAAACACTCCCATTCATAAAATTAGTCTAGAATCTCAAGTGGTTAATTTCTTACAAAAGTAAACTTCTATTCCAACCCCACAAAGACAGCTAATCCTTTAATAGCCTTTTTAAACAGTCAAACTGTGAACTCAGAATTTCCTATTGAGATAAAAAAACAGCACCCTCTGCAAGATTCTTTTCTTGTTGGACACCTCACATCCTGAGTGAAAAGATAGTCCTGCGAACATCAGATAAACTTCATTCCCTTCTTACCTTCCACTCTTTCATCCTGCTGGTTTATCAGGGGTAGCTGAACCTTCCACAATTTATATTCCAAGTCTGATTCACTTCTCATAGATTTTCCTACATATTTATTCCTCCAATTACCTATTATTTGGGCAAAAATATTCTTCTGGAAGGATGATAGATCCCTTTTAACTCAATTCATTTGAATTCTATATCTATCTTTGAGCTCATTACATTCTTTTCTTCCTATTACCATCATGTTATCTTTAACTAGTATAGCTTCTCTACCTGCCCTCCTTCCTAAATCTGTTGCATTCTGCAATAGTTAACTGCCAAACAATTCTCTATGTAGCCAGAGTGAACTTTACACACTTTGGCAGGGTGGGAGGCAGGAGTCTGACCTGTAAGTGCACAGTTGATCTTTTAAAAACACCAAATAAAGCATGTATTAGCCAATTAGCTGCCACCCGGCAGGAAGCCAGCCAACAACCTACAAGAAAGGTGAGCAGCGCACCCAACCACGATCCCAGGTAAGGATGTCCAAGGGGTGGAGAGAGGCATCAAGCCATGAAGTGGCAGTCAGTCACAGCACACATTTAAAGGCATCCTCACATGGGATGGGAGCATTGCACAACAATGGGAGACTTATTAAGAAGGCTAATGCACATAGGATACAGGGTGATTAGATAAAGTGGATTCATAATTGGCTTAGTGGTAGGAGACAAAGAACGAAGAAAATTACAGCACAGGAACAGGCCCTTTGGCCCTCCAAGCCTGCACTGACCATGCTGCCAGTCTTAACTAAAAACCCCTTCGCTTCCAGGGACCATATCCCTCTATTCCCATCTCATTCATGTACTTGTCAAGACGCCCCTTAAAAGTTACTATTGTATCCGCTTCCACTACCTCCCCCGGCAACGAGTTCCAGGCACCCATCACTCTCTGCCTCGTACATCTCTTTTAAAACTTGCCCCTCGCACCTTAAACCTAAGCCCCCTAGTAATTGACTCTTCCACCCTGGGAAAAAGCTTCTGACTATCCACTCTGTCCATGCCTCTCATAATCTTGTAGACTTCTGTCAGGTCTCCCCTCAACCTCCGTCGCTCCAGTGAGAACAAACCAAGTTTCTCCATCCTCTCCTCATAGCTAATGCCCTCCAGACCAGGCAACATCCTGGTAAATCTTTTCTGTACCCTCTCCAAAGCCTCCACATCCTTCTCGCAGTGTGGCGACCAGAATTGAACACTATATTCCAAGTGCGGCCAAACTAAGGTTCTATAAACCTGCAACATGACTTGCCAATTTTTAAACTCAATACCCCGGCCGATAAAGGCAAGCATGCCATATACCTTCTTGACTACCTTCTCCACCTGCATTGCCACTTTCAGTGACCTGTGTACCTATACACCCAGATCCCTTTGCCTATCAATACTCCTAAGGGTTCTGCCATTTACTGTATATTTCCTATCTGTCTTAGACCTTCCAAAATGCATTACCTCACATTTGTCCGGATTAAACTCCATCTGCCATCTCCTCCGCCCAAGTTTCCAACTGATCTGTATCCTCTGATGGTCCTCATCGCTATCCGCAAATCCAACCTTTGTGTCATCCGCAAACTTACTAATCAATCCAGTTACATTTTCCTCCAAATCATTTATATATATTACAAACATCAGAGGTCCCAGCACTGATCCCTGAGGAACACCACTTGTCACAGCCCTCCATTCAGAAACGCACCCTTCCACTGCTACCCTCTGTCTTCTTTGACCAAGTAAGAAGTTGAACAACACCAGGTTAAAGTCCAACAGGTTTATTTGGTAGCAAAAGCCACACAAGGTTTCGGAGCTCCAAGCCCCTTCTTCAGGTGACTCACCTGAAGAAGGGGCTTGGAGCTCCGAAACCTTGTGTGGCTTTTGCTACCAAATAAACCTGTTGGACTTTAACCTGGTGTTGTTCAACTTCTTACTGTGTTTACCCCAGTCCAACGCCGGCATCTCCACATCATTCTTTGACCAAGCCAGTTTGTATCCACCTTGCCAGCTCACCTCTGATCCCATGCGACTTCAACTTCTGTACCAGCCTGCCATGAGGGACCTTGTCAAAGGCCTTACTGAAGTCCATGTAGACAACATCCACTGCCCTACCCTCATCAATCATCTTCGTCACTTCCTCAAAAAACTCGATCAAGTTCGTGAAATACGACCTCCCTTCACAAAACCATGTTGCCTCTCACCAATACGTCCACTTATTTCCAAGTGGGAATAAATCCTGTCTCGAAGAATCCTCTCCAATAATTTCCCTACCACTGATGTAAGACTCACCGGCCTGTAATTACCTGGATTATTCTTGCTACCCTTCTTAAACAAAGGAACAACACTGGCTATTCTCCAATCCTCTGGGACCTCCCCTGTAGCCAGTGAGGATACAAAGATTTCTCTCAAGGCCCCAGCAATTTCCTCTCTTGCCTCTCTGTATTCTGGGGTATTTCCCATCAGGCCCTGGGGACTTGTCTACCTTAATGTTTCTCAAGAACCCCAATACCTCCTCCTTTTTGATCTCAACATGACTCAAACTATCTACACACCCTTCCCCAGACTCATCATCCACCAAGTCCTTCTCTTTGGTGAATACTGACGCAAAGTACTCATTTAATACCTCGCCCATTTCCTCTGGCTCCAAGCATAGATTCCCTCCCTTGTCCTTGAGTGGGCCAACCCTCTCCCTGGCTACCCTCTTCCTCTTTATATATATATATATATATATGTGTAAAAAGCCTTGGGATTTTCCTTAATCCTGCTGGCCAATGCTTTTTCATGACTCCTTTTAGCTCTTCTTACTCCTTGCTTAAGTTTCTTTCTACTTCCCTTGTATTCCACACTTGCTTCGTGTGTTCCCAGCCTCCTAGCTTTGACAAATGCTTCCTTTTTCTCTTTGACTAGGCTCACAATATCTCTCGTTATCCAAGGTTCCCAAAACTTGCCATACTTATCCTTCATCCTTACAGGAATGTGCCGGTCCTGAATCCCTATCAACTTACACTTGAAAGCCTCCCACATTCCAGAAATTGATTTGCCCTCAAACATCTGTCCCCAGTCTACATTCTTCAGTTCCTGCCTAATATTGTTGTAATTAGCCTTCCCCCAATTTAGCACCTTAACTTGAAGACTACACTTATCTTTATCCATCAGTACCTTAAAGCTTATTGAATTATGGTCACTGAAGAGACCCCAATGGTCCAGATATCTGAAACCCTCCCTCCTACACCAGCTGTTTAGCCATGTGTTGAGCTGCACTATCTGCCTATTCCTAGCCTCACTGGCACATTGACCATCTCATCTATATTTTCCTGTAACCCAAGACACTCAACCTCACTGTTAACCACCCGGCCAATCTTTGTGTCATTGGCAAACTTACTGATCGTACGTCCCACATAATCATGACTCGGAGGGTGGTGACAGATGGCTGCTTGGGTGACTGGAGGCCAGTGACCAGTGGCATACCACAGGGATCCATGCTGGGCCCCCAATTGTTCATCTTTTATATAAATGACTTAGATGATTATGTGGGGGTAGAATCAGTAAGTTTGCCGATGAGACAAAGATTGGCTGCCAGCTGCCAGACCTGCTGAGATTATCCAGCATTTTCTCTTTTGGCCCCTTAGTTGAAGGGTCAGTTACGAGGGGACACAAGTTAAAAGTGAGGGGTGGGAGGTTTAGGGGAGTATTTGAGGAAAAATGTTTTTACTCAGGGTGGTGACAGTCTGGAATGCACTGCCTGGGAGGGGGGTGGAGGCAGGTTGCCTCACATCCTTTAAAAAGTACCTTGGCATACCATAATATTCAAGGCTATGGGACAAGTGCTGGCAAGTGGGATTAGGTGGGTAGGTCAGGGCCTTTCATGTGTTGGTGCAGATTCGATGGGCCGAAAGGCCTCTTCTGCACTGTAGGATTCTGTGATTCTGTGAATTAGTGCTCTGGAGGCAGGCGTTTGGACCAAGGCGACTTGTAAATCCATTGATCTACTGGGGCAGCAGGTAAGAGCGTGTCTTTCAAATTTTGGTGACTACTGCACCAGCGCTATTATTTGGAACCGTTGCCAAGGAGAAAAGAACCTTTAAGCACACCTTTCCCATTTCCCTCCCAAATGTTTAGGAAACAACTCACATTCCACCCTTCAACTCTCTGTCTTTCCACAGAGGCTGCAAGGCCACCATATGGCAGAGAGAATGGTGGGAGCAGCAGTTGAGGGGCCCTGAGCGTGTAACCATTTTGTAGACAGACCTATACAGAACGGTGCGAGGGTGTGATGCGTGTCGAGTGTGGGACTACCTAGTGTCTTGGCTAAAAGGCGTATGAAGCAGAGATGCCATGTTGCATAGCACCAGGGGAATGAGGGGGTGGATTACGAATTGCAATTCATGTTAGTGAGGATCATTTGAGAATTGTTTCCTGCTGATGACAAATGACAGGTGGGGCACATTTCATTTGTCATTAGCAATGTCCCTTTTTATTTGCAAGAGAAAAAGGCACATGATGCCCGAGGGGGGGCCAGGACTGGTGGTGGTCAACCTTCTTGGCAATTTCACCACGCTAGAGGAGCAAGTGTTGGAGTTGGCAGCAAACCACCAGAGTTGTACCATCGGGCCGATGGTCCTAAGGTGGCAAGATTCCAAGAGCACAGGTGAAACATCAGCAGCTGCAGCCACCAACACTGAGGAACCAATATTAATCTGGGAGGAGGAGGAAGTCTCACAGGGTGCACCATCACATCCTTGCTCTGCACCTAGTGCCAGCATAGATACACACATCTCAATGGCGATGTGCAAGTCAGCTGAAGGCCTACCACATACAGGTGTGAACACATCACAGTTGAAAGGCCAGCACTCAAAGGAGTGAAGCAGGCTGTAGTCACCCATCAGGCAACAGATGTTTCTGCACAGATTAGTCACATGAGTTCATAAGGACGATTGCTTAGTTTTGTGAAATTTGATTTATTTTGTTAATTTTTCTTTGCACTTACGACTCCAGCCACATTAGTGTTTCATGTTTGTGATGTGTTGGTATTGATTTGGATTGACTGCGTGCTCTTTAGGGAGTTTGTGCTCCTGTGGGCCCCTCTTGTCTCATTTGGTACCTCAACATTGGCGTATGCACAGGCTGATGAGTGGAAGATACCAAGAGAAGGTGATAGAGAGTCGAGATGGTCTTGAAGATCAAATTACAGACTGCTGGTTAAATCTTTGCCTTTTAGTGAATCTCACATCTCCCTAGCTTCCAAAGTATCATGGACTTCTGGCTGGCATGGGTCAGCCTCACCATCAGAGGCGTCCTCCTCTGCAAGGGCTCCCCTCTCTGCAGCATCAGGTTGTGCAAGGCACAGCATACCATGACCACAATAGAGACTCAAGCTAGAAAGTATTGCAGAGCAACAGCTAACTGCTTCAAACATCAAAATCTCATTTGGAGCAGACCAATGATCTGGTCAGTGATGGCCTTGGTTGAAGGGTGGCTCGCATTGTACCTCCCTGCATGGATTCTGGACGGGGGTCACGAGCCTTTCCTTCAGGAGATATTCTTTGTCACCGAGACACTAGCCATCCAAGAGTTCCAGTCCACTGAACATCCTTGCTGCCAGGATCGGGTGCACACACCTGGTATGTGGGAGTCTTTTAAGGAACAGTTGATAAGGCTGCAGGACAGGCATGTGCCTGTAAAAAGGAAGGATAGGAAAGGAAGGATTCGAGAGCCGTGGATAACCAGGGAAATTGAGGATCTGATCAAAAAGAAAAGAGAGGCGTACGTTAGGTCCAGGCGACTGAAAACAGATGGAGCTCTGGAGGAATACAGACAGTAGGAAAGAACTCAAACGGGGAGTTAGAAGGGCAAAAAAAGGTCACGAAATGTTCTTGGCAGACAGGATTAAGGAGAATCCTAAGGCATTTTATTCATATGTTAGGAACAAGAGGGTTGTCAGGGAAAAAGTCAGACCTCTCAGGGACAAAGGAGGGGAATTATGCTTAGAACCCAAGGGAATAGGGGAGATCCTAAATGAATACTTTGCATCGGTATTCACAAAGGAGAGGGACTTGTTGACTGGGAGTGTCTCGAGGGAGGTGTTGACCCGTTAGAGAGAATCTCCATTACAAGGGAGGAAGTGTTAGGTTTTTTAGGTAACATTAAAACTGACAAATCCCCAGGGCCTGATGGCATCTATCCTAGACTGCTCAGGGAGACAAGAGATGTAATTGCTGGGCCTCTGACGGAAATCTTTGTCTCTTCATTGGACACAGGTGAGGTCCCTGAGGATTGGAGGATAGCGAATGTGGTACCGTTGTTTAAGAAGGGTAGCAGGGATAACCCGGGTAATTATAGGCCAGTGAGCTTGACGTCCGTGGTAGGGAAGTTGTTGGAGAGGATTCTTAGAGACAGGATGTATGCGCATTTAGAACGGAACAATCTCATTAGTGACAGGCAGCATGGTTTTGTAAGAGGGAGGTCGTGTCTTACAAATTTGGTGGAGTTTTTTGAGGAAGTGACAAAAACGGTTGATGAAGGAAGGGCCGTGGATGTCGTCTATATGGATTTCAGTAAGGCATTTGACAAAGTCCCTCATGGCAGGTTGGTTAAGAAGGTTAAGGCTCATGGGATACAAGGAGAAGTGGCTAGATGGGTGGAGAACTGGCTTGGCCATAGGAGACAGAGGGTAGTGGTCGAAGGGTCTTTTTCCGGCTGGAGGTCTGTGACCAGTGGTGTTCCGCAGGGCTCTGTACTGGGACTTCTGCTATTTGTGATATATATAAATGATTTGGAAGAAGGTGTAACTGGTGTTATCAGCAAGTTTGCGGATGACATGAAGATGGCTGGACTTGCAGATAGCGATGAACATTGTCGGACAATACAGCAGGATATAGATAGGCTGGAAAATTGGGCGGAGAAATGGCAGATGGAATTTAATCCAGATAAATGCGAAGTGATGCATTTTGGAAGAACTAATGTAGGGGGGAGTTATACAATAAATGGCAGAGCCATCAAGAGTATAGAAACACAGAGGGACCTAGGTGTGCAAGTCCACAAATCCTTGAAGGTGGCAGCACAGGTGGAGAAGAAGGCATATGGTATGCTTGCCTTTATAGGACAGGGTATAGAGTATAAAAGCTGGAGTCTGATGTTGCAGCTGTATAGAACGCTGGTTAGGCCACATTTGGAGTACTGCGTCCAGTTCTGGTCGCCGCACTACCAGAAGGACGTGGAGGCTTTAGAGAGAGTGCAGAGAAGGTTTACCAGGATGTTGCCTGGTATGGAGGGTCTTAGCTCTGAGGAGAGATTGGGTAAACTGGGCTTGTTCTCCCTGGAAAGACAGAGAATGAGGGGAGACCTAATAGAGGTGTACAAAATTATGAAGGGTATAAATAGGGTGAACAGTGGGAAGCTTTTTCCCAGGTCGGAGGTGACAATCACGAGGGGTCACGGGCTCAAGGTGAGAAGGGCGAGGTACAACTCAGATATCAGAGGGACGTTTTTTTACGCAGAGTGGTGGGGGCCTGGAATGCGCTGCCAAGTAGGGTGGTGGAGGCAGACACGCTGGCATCGTTTAAGACTTACCTGGAGAGTCACATGAGCAGTCTGGGAATGGAGGGATACAAACGATTGGTTTAGTTGGACCAATGAGCGGCACAGGCTTGGAGGGCCGAAGGGCCTGTTTCCTGTGCTGTACTGTTCTTTGTTCTTTGGTTACACACAATCTGCATAGTGATGGAGTGATATTGGCAAATGTCAGGCTGTCCCGATGGTGTTTTAATTGCCACGTGTACAATCTGCTACCCCTTGCACCCTCGGAAATCCAGCCACAACTGTAAAGCCTCTGGCTCTTTCTGTTTGGTTGACGGTATAACTGGTAAAGGAGATGTGGTCATGGGAGCACCTGAATATGGCATCTATAAAATAATTTATACAGTGATGGGCCCCAGGTTAAAAAATGACTGCTAAGGTCTCCAAGATGTTTGGAATGGCCCAGAGGTGAAAAAGTTCAAGGCCACAGATACCGTTAACATAAAGAACAAAGAACAAAGAACAGTACAGCACAGGAAACAGGCCCTTCGGCTCTCCAAGCCTGTGCCGCTCCTTGGTCCAACTAGACCAATCGTTTGTATCCCTCCATTCCCAGGCTGCTCATGTGACTATCCAGGTAAGTCTTAAACGATGTCAGCGTGCCTGCCTGCACCACCCTACTTGGCAGCGCATTCCAGGCCCCCACCACCCTCTGTGTAAAAAACGTCCCTCTGATGTCTGAGTTATACTTCGCCCCTCTCAGCTTGAGCCCGTGACCCCTCGTGATCGTCACCTCCGACCTGGGAAATAGCTTCCCACTGTTCACCCTATCTATACCCTTCATAATCTTGTATACCTCTATTAGATCTCCCCTCATTCTCCGTCTTTCCAAGGAGAACAACCCCAGTCTACCCAATCTCTCCTCATAGCTAAGACCCTCCATACCAGGCAACATCCTGGTAAACCTTCTCTGCACTCTCTCCAATGCCTCCACGTCCTTCTGGTAGTGCGGCGACCAGAACTGGACACAGTACTCCAAATGTGGCCTAACCAGCGTTCTATACAGCTGCATCATCAGACTCCAGCTTTTATACTCTATACCCCATCCTATAAAGGCAAGCATACCATATGCCTTCTTCACCACCTTCTCCACCTGTGTTGCCACCTTCAAGGATTTGTGGACTTGCACACCGAGGTCCCTCTGTGTTTCTATACTCCTGATGACTCTGCCATTTATTGTATAACTCCTCCCTACATTATTTCTTCCAAAATGCATCACTTCGCATTTATCCGGATTAAACTCCATCTGCCACCTCTCCGTCCAATTTTCCAGCCTATCTATATCCTGCTGTATTGCCTGACAATGCTCTTCACTATCCGCAATTCCAGCCATCTTCGTGTCATCCGCAAACTTGCTGAAAACACCAGTTACACCTTCTTCCAAATCATTTATATATATCACAAATAGCAGAGGTCCCAGTACAGAGCCCTGCGGAACACCACTGGTCACAGACCTCCAGCCGGAAAAAGACCCTTCGACCACTACCCTCTGTCTCCTATGGCCAAGCCAGTTCTCCACCCATCGAGCCACTTCTCCTTGTATCCCATGAGCCTTAACCTTCTTAACCAACCTGCCATGTGGGACTTTGTCAAATGCCTTACTGAAATCCATATAGACGACATCCACGGCCCTTCCTTCATCGACTGTTTTTGTCACTTCCTCAAAAAACTCCACCAAATTTGTAAGGCACGACCTCCCTCTTACAAAACCATGCTGTCTGTCACTAATGAGATTGTTTCGTTCTAAATGCACATACATCCTGTCTCTAAGAATCCTCTCCAACTTGGAAGTTGGAAGTTGGTGTGCATTTTGGTGATAGTGACCACAATTCGGTTACGTTCACCTTAGTGATGGAAAGGGATAGGCATGAACCTCGGGCCAGTGGTTTTAGCTGGGGGAAGGGTAATTATGAGGCTATTAGGAGAGAATTAGGAAACATAGGTTGGACTAGGAGATTACAGGGACTGGGAACGTCCGACATGTGGAGTTTTTTCAAGGAGCAGCTACTGCGAGTCTGTGATAGGTATGTCCCTGTCAGGCAAGGAGGAATTGGTAGGGCTAGGGAACCGTGGTGCACCAAAAAAGTTTCTTTGTTGGTTAAAAAGAAAAAGGAGGCTTATGTTCGGATGAGACGTGAGCACTCGGGTAGTGCACTAGAAAGCTTTAGATTGGCTAAGAGGGAGTTGAAGAGCGAGCTTAGAAGGGCTAAAAGGGGACATGAGAAGACTTTGGCGGATAGGGTTAAAGAGAATCCTAAGGCGTTCTATAGGTATGTCAAGAACAGAAGGTTGGTTAGGGCAAGTTTAGGGCCAGTTATAGATGGCAGAGGGAAGTTATGTGTGGAACCGGAGGAGATTGGTGAAGCATTGAACCAATATTTCTCTTCGGTGTTCACGCAAGGGGACATGAATATAGCTGAGGAGGACACTGGGTTGCAGGGGAGTAGAATAGACAGTATTACAGTTGATAAGGAGGATGTGCAGGATATTCTGGAGGGTCTGAAAATAGATAAATCCCCTGGTCCGGATGGGATTTATCCAAGGATTCTCTGGGAGGCAAGAGAAGTGATTGCAGAGCCTCTGGCTCTGATCTTCAGGTCGTCGTTGGCCTCTGGTATAGTACCAGAAGATTGGAGGTTAGCGAATGTTGTCCCATTGTTTAAGAAGGGGAACAGAGACTTCCCCGGGAATTATAGACCGGTGAGTCTCACTTCTGTTGTCGGCAAGATGTTGGAAAAAATTATAAGGGATAGGATTTATAGTTATTTGGAGAGTAATGAATTGATAGGTGATAGTCAGCATGGTTTTGTGGCAGGTAGGTCGTGCCTTACTAACCTTATTGAGTTTTTTGAGAAAGTGACCAAGGAGGTGGATGGGGGCAAGGCAGTGGACGTGGTATATATGGATTTTAGTAAGGCGTTTGATAAGGTTCACCATGGTAGGCTTCTGCAGAAAATGCAGATGTATGGGATTGGGGGTGATCTAGGAAATTGGATCAGGAATTGGCTAGCGGATAGGAAACAGAGGGTGGTGGTTGATAGTAAATATTCATCATGGAGTGCGGTTACAAGTGGTGTACCTCAGGGATCTGTTTTGGGGCCACTGCTGTTTGTAATATTTATTAATGATCTGGATGAGGGTATAGTTGGGTGGATTAGCAAATTTGCTGATGACACCAAAGTCGGTGGTGTGGTAGACAGTGAGGAAGGGTGTCGTAGTTTGCAGGAAGACTTAGACAGGTTGCAAAGTTGGGCCGAGAGGTGGCGGATGGAGTTTAATGCGGAGAAGTGTGAGGTAATTCACTTTGGTAGGAATAACAGATGTGTTGAGTATAGGGCTAACGGGAGGACTTTGAATAGTGTGGAGGAGCAGAGGGATCTAGGTGTATGTGTGCATAGATCCCTGAAAGTTGGGAATCAAGTAGATAAGGTTGTTAAGAAGGCATATGGTGTCTTGGCGTTTATTGGTAGGGGGATTGAATTTAGGAGTCGTAGCGTTATGTTGCAACTGTACACAACTCTGGTGCGGCCGCACTTGGAGTACTGTGTGCAGTTCTGGTCCCCACATTACAGGAAGGATGTGGAGGCTTTGGAGAGGGTGCAGAGGAGGTTTACCAGGATGTTGCCTGGTATGGAGGGGAGATCCTATGAGGAGAGGCTGAGGGATTTGGGATTGTTTTCGCTGGAAAGGCGGCGGCTAAGAGGGGATCTTATTGAAACATATAAGATGATTAGAGGTTTAGATAGGGTGGATAGTGATAGCCTTTTTCCTCTGATGGAGAAATCCAGCACGAGGGGGCATGGCTTTAAATTGAGGGGGGGTAGTTATAGAACCGATGTCAGGGGTAGGTTCTTTACCCAGAGGGTGGTGAGGGATTGGAATGCCCTGCCAGCATCAGTTGTAAATGCGCCTAGTTTGGGGGCGTTTAAGAGATCCGTAGATAGGTTCATGGACGAAAAGAAATTGGTTTAGGTTGGAGGGTCACAGTTTTTTTTTTTAACTGGTCGGTGCAACATCGTGGGCCGAAGGGCCTGTTCTGCGCTGTAATGTTCTATGTTCTATGTTCTATGTTCTAACAACTTCCCTACCACGGACGTCAAGCTCACCGGCCTATAATTTCCTGGGTTATCCCTGCTACCCTTCTTAAACAACGGGACCACATTCGCTATCCTCCAATCCTCAGGGACCTCACCCGTGTCCAAAGAAGCGACAAAGATTTCCCTCAGAGGCCCAGCAATTTCACCTCTCGTCTCCCTGAGCAGTCGAGGAAAGATGCCATCAGGCCCTGGGGCTTTGTCAGTTTTAATGTTCCCTAAAAAACCTAACACTTCCTCTCTTGTAATGGAGATTTTCTCTAACGGGTCAACACCTCCCTCCGAGACACTCCCGGTTAACACGCCCCTCTCCTTTGTGAATACCGATGCAAAGTATTCATTTAGGATCTCCCCTATTCCCTTGGGTTCTAAGCATAATTCTCCTCCTTTGTCCCTGAGAGGTCCGATTTTCTCCCTGACAACTCTTTTGTTCCTAATGTATGAATAGAATGCCTTAGGATTCTCCTTAATCCTGCCTGCCAAGAACATCTCGTGACCTCTTTTTGCCCTTCTAACTCCCCGTTTGAGATCTTTCCTACTCTCTCTGTATTCCTCCAGAGCTCCATCTGTTTTCAGTTGCCTGGACTTAACGTATGCCTCCCTTTTCATTTTAATCAGATCCTCAATTTCCCTGGTTATCCACGGCTCTCGAATCCTACCTTTCCTATCCTTCCTTTTTACAGGCACATGCCTATCCTGCAGCCTTATCAATAGTTCCTTAAAAGACTCCCACATGCCAGACGCGGACTTACCCTCGAACATCCTCTCCCAATCAACATCCACCAATTCCTGCCTAATCCGGCTATAGTCAGCCTTCCCCCAATTTAGCACCCTGCCCGTAGGACAGCACTCATCCTTGTCCGTTACTATCCTAAAGTTAACAGAGTTGTGGTCACTATTTGCCACATGTTCCCCTACCGAAACTTTGACGACCTGACCGGGCTCATTTCCCAGAACTAGGTCCAGTATAGCCCCCTCTCTAGTCGGGCTATCTACATACTGTTCCAAAGAACCTTCCAGTACGCATTTTACAAATTCCTCCCCGTCCGGACCCCCAGCTCTAAGCACTTTCCAGTCAGTGCCAGGGAAATTAAAGTCCCCCACTACAACAACCCTATGTTTTCTGCACCTATCCAGAATCTCCTGACATATCCTTTCCTCCACTTCCCGTGGGCTGTTGGGTGGTCTGTAGTACACCCAACATCACAGGCATTGGGTGGCTACCCCCACAATTGGAGGCAATCTTCTGTACTCAGTGGAGTTTAGCAGGATGAGGGGGAAAGTAGTAGAGGTGGGTTGCCTCACATCCTGAATGAGCACTTGGCACATCATAACATTCAAGGCTATGGACCAAGTGCTGGTAGATAGGATTAGATGGGAGTTCAGGTGTTTCTCGCATGTCGGTGCAGACTCGATAGGCCAAAGGGCCTCTTCTGCACTGTATGATTCTATCCTCCTCACTGAAGGAGGAGTTTCCTACAGAATGAATGATTCCAATGGGGTAAAGTGATGTAAAACTTAAATGTGGGACTACACAAAGTTGATTGTAGCACATTCTGAATGCGTACTTCCCCAAGTAAAGCAGGCTGAAAACTATGAAAATTAAAAATAAAAACTCTCCGAACTTCAGTATCAGAATTTTCTACTGAATGCAGCCACAGACTCGCTTCAAGTCTTTTATATCCATATCTGTAACACATCTTGATACCTGCCATGACTCCTTTCCAATGGTTTTCACATGTGCCCAAAGTATGGAGTGGGCAACATAATATTCTGGTCTTGTCAACAAGTTTGTTAAAATGGTCGGCGGTCAATTTCGGCATCTTCCATTTTATTGAAACCCAGCATGATGTCGTCAGATTCGCAACCGGAATCATCATGCGAGGTTTGTTGCAGCAGCCGTCCTGATTCTCAATATAAAATTCACCCCCACATTTCAGTTATTCCTACTATATCTTCATCCTCTCCATAAATTATTTTTCATTTTGTTTTGGATACACTGTACATTGGTGTATAAATGTTTCAGATTGTTTTTTATTCCTCTCTCATTTTTAGTCGTTATTTTTACCTTGATGTTCAATGAGTAAATCTGATCTATGGTCAGTCGTGATATTTATTCCTTCCTTTACTCTCTTTTCCTGATTCTTTCATTGTTAGGTTTCGGTCATTTCTAGCAGTTCCCTCTTTAAGGTCATATTTATAGCCCTACTTATCCTTTCCATCAGGACTTTGTTCCCAATCTGTTCAGGTACAGCCCATCCCAACAGTACAGCTCCTTCCAGTCCCAGGACTGGTGCCACAGGCACATGAAATGGAACTCCTCCCCACACCACTCATTAATTGCATGTTGACTTTCCTAATCTGTTTGTCCCTATGCCAGTTTGCATGTAGATCAAATATGACCCATGATATCCTGCTTTCTAATTTACCTCCCAACTCCTGGTACACATCC
Organism: Mustelus asterias; assembly: GCF_964213995.1. Lineage (NCBI taxonomy): Eukaryota > Metazoa > Chordata > Chondrichthyes > Carcharhiniformes > Triakidae > Mustelus > Mustelus asterias. The sequence goes on along the minus strand of NC_135815.1, from coordinate 62,046,422 downwards.
AGAGCAAGGCCTCTACCCAAATCTCTGCTGTGTTGTATGGACCATGGAAACTGCACCCTCCCCCTCCTGAATGTACGCAAGCTGAATGTTTAAAACAGTTTTAATGTAATGAAATGTCCCAAAGTGCTTCAAAGGAACATCATAAAACAAAAATTTCAAACCATAAGAAGATAGTAAAGCCAATGATCAAAAGCTGGTCAAAGAAGTAGATTTTTAAAGAGTGTCATGAAGGAGGAAGGGAAGGTGAAAGTTTAGGGAAGGGATTTAGAGTTTAGGGCCTTGACCACTGAAAGAACAGCCACCAATGATATAGCGATTAAAGTTCAGGATGCTCAAGAAGTCAGAAATAGATGGGTCCTTCTATTCGTCCTTGAGATGCAGGCATTGCTGGCAAGAGCAGTCTTTATTGCCCATCCCTAACTGCCCTTGAGAAGTGCGCAGTGTCCACCTTCTTGAACTGCTGCATTCCATTTGGTATAGGTATATGTAACATTTGTTTTGACTTCAGTTTTGTTAGGGCTACTTGGTCAAAAGTTTCCTTGATGTCAAGGGCAGTAATTTCACTTCACCTCATATTCAACTCTCTTGTCTATGCTTGAACCAAGGCAGAAATAACACTTGAAGCTGAGCGGTCCTGCTGAAAACTAAATTCAGCATTAGTTAACAGGATACTGCTGATCAAACGTCACTTGATAGTACTGTTGTTGACACCTTCTATCACTTTACTGATGGGCAGTAATTGGCCAAATTGAATTAGTCCTGCTCACTGGACATTTTATTAGTGTTGTACCTGTACAGGAACAGCTTGGCTATGGACACAGTTAGTTCTGGAGCTCAACTTTCAATATTGCAGCCAGGATATTATCAGAGCCCACAGTCCTTGCTGTATCCAATGTGGCTAGCCATTTTTTGATATCACACAGAGTGAATCAAATTGGCTGAAGATTGGATCTCATGAAGGGGGCAAGATGGATCATCCACTTGGCATTTCTGGCTTAAGATATTTTAAAAGCTTCAGCTTCGTCTTTTGCGTTGAAGTATTTGGCACTTCCATCGTTGAGGAGAAGGAGGATATTTGGGGCAGCACAGTGGCACAGCGGTTAGCACTGCTGCCTTACAGCGCCAGGGACCCTGGTTCAATTCCAGCCTCGGGTCACTGTCTGCATGGAGTTTGCACATTCTCCCCGTGTCTGCGTGGGTTTCCTCCGGGTGCTCTGGTTTCCTCCCACAGTCCAAAGATGTGTGGGTTAGGTTGCTAGGCCATGCTCAATTGCCCCTTAGTGTCCCAAGATGTGTAGGTTAGGGGGATTAGTAAAGAAAATATCTGGGGTTAGGGGGCATAAGTTGGGAACAGAAACTGTCAGAGAAAGGAACTAATGAAAAGTGGAACTTTTTCAAGGAACAAATACTGGATGTCCTTGATAGGTATGTCCCTGTCAGGCAGGGAGGAAATGGCCGAGTGAGGGAACCATGGTTCACGAAAGAGGTGGAATGTCTTGTGAAAAGGAAGAGGGAAGCTTATGTAGGGATGAGGAAACAAGGTTCAGATGGCTCGATTGAGGGTTACAAGTGAGCAAGGAATGAGCTGAAAAAGGGGCTTAGGAGAGCTAGGAGGGGACACGAGAAGTCCTTGGCGGGTCGGATCAAGGAAAACCCCAAGGCTTTTTACTCTAATGTGAGGAATAAAAGAATGACCAGGCTGAGGTTAGGGCCGGTCAAGGACAGTAATGGGAACTTGTGTATGGAGTCAGTAAAGATAGGCGAGGTGATGAATGAATACTTTTCTTCAGTGTTCACCAAGGAGAGGGGCCATGTTTTTGAGGAAGAGAAGGTGTTACAGGCTAATAGGCTGGAGGAAATAGATGTTCGGAGGGAGGATGTCCTGGCAGTTTTGAATAAACTGAAGGTCGATAAGTCCCCTGGGCCTGATGAAATGTATCCTAGGATTCTTTGGGAGGCAAGGGATGAGATTGCAGAGCCTTTGGCTTTGATCTTTGGGTCCTCGCTGTCCACGGGGTTGGTGCCAGAGGACTGGAGAATGGCGAATGTTGTTCCTCTGTTTAAGAAAGGGAATAGAAATGACCCTGGTAATTATAGACCGGTTAGTCTTACTTCGGTGGTTGGTAAATTGATGGAAAAGGTCCTTAGAGATGGGATTTACGACCATTTAGAAAGATGCGGATTAATCCGGGATAGTCAGCACGGATTCGTGAAGGGCAAGTCGTGCCTCACAAATTTGATAGAATTTTTTGAGGAGGTAACTAAGTGTGTTGATGAAGGTCGGGCAGTTGATGTCATATACATGGATTTTAGTAAGGCGTTTGATAAGGTCCCCCATGGTCGACTTATGATGAAAGTGAGGAGGTGTGGGATAGAGGGAAAGTTGGCCGATTGGATAGGTAACTGGCTGTCTGATCGAAGACAGAGGGTGGTGGTCGATGGAAAATTTTCGGACTGGAGGCAGGTTGCTAGCGGAGTGCCGCAGGGATCAGTGCTTGGTCCTCTGCTCTTTGTGATTTTTATTAATGACTTAGAGGAGGGGGCTGAAGGGTGGATCAGTAAATTTGCTGATGACACCAAGATTGGTGGAGTAGTGGATGAGGTGGAGGGCTGTTGTAGGCTGCAAAGAGACATAGATAGGATGCAAAGCTGGGCTGAAAAATGGCAAATGGAGTTTAACCCTGATAAATGTGAGGTGATTCATTTTGGTAGGACTAATTTAAATGTGGATTACAGGGTCAAAGGTAGGGTTCTGAAGACTGTGGAGGAACAGAGAGATCTTGGGGTCCATATCCACAGATCTCTAAAGGTTGCCACTCAAGTGGATAGAGCTGTGAAGAAGGCCTATAGTGTGTTAGCTTTTATTAACAGGGGGTTGGAGTTTAAGAGCCGTGGGGTTATGCTGCAACTGTACAGGACCTTGGTGAGACCACATTTGGAATAGTGTGTGCAGTTCTGGTCACCTCACTATAAGAAGGATGTGGAAGCGCTGGAAAGAGTGCAGAGGAGATTTACCAGGATGCTGCCTGGTTTGGAGGGTAGGTCTTATGAGGAAAGGTTGAGGGAGCTAGGGCTGTTCTCTCTGGAGCGGAGGAGGCTGAGGGGAGACTTAATAGAGGTTTATAAAATGATGAAGGGGATAGATAGAGTGAACGTTCAAAGACTATTTCTTCGGGTGGATGGAGCTATTACAAGGGGGCATAACTATAGGGTTCGTGGTGGGAGATATAGGAAGGATATCAGAGGTAGGTTCTTTACGCAGAGAGTGGTTGGGGTGTGGAATGGACTGCCTGCAGTGATAGTGGAGTCAGACACTTTAGGAACATTTAAGCGGTTATTGGATAGGCACGTGGAACGCACCAGGGTGATAGGGAGTGGGATAGCTTGATCTTGGTTTCAGATAAAGCTCGGCACAACATCGTGGGCCGAAGGGCCTGTTCTGTGCTGTTCTATGTTCTATATGTTCTATGTACTGGGATAGGGTCTGGGTGGGATTGCTGTCGGTGCAGGCTCGATGGGCCAAATGGCCTCCTTCTGCACTGTAGGGATTCTATGATTTGTGGAGTTAATTGTCCACACAATTTATAACTGGATGTGACAGGAATGCAGTGTTTTGATCTGACCCACTGGTTCTGTGATCACTTAGTTCTGTCCACTACAAGCAGTTTACACTGGTTAGAATAAACATAATCCAGTTTTCCAGTTGGCAACTTATTGTTGCATTTGTTACTCCTGACATTCTCCCCACACTCCTCACTGAACCAGGGTTGGTAATGGTAAAGTGAGGCCATGAGATTACAGATTTTGGTGAATTTATGCTGCTGATGATGATTCACTGTACGTCATGGATGCTCAGGTTACAGATGATACATCTGCACTGAAACTATCCCATTTAATGTCAATGTGCGGCCACCAACAAAATAACCGCAAAAATGTACTTCATTTAAGTCTCAGCCACAGCCACTAAATCCTGTGGCAGACACATGGAAAGGATCTTGTTAACTGTTTGGATACCCGACTTCTTGATATAAATCAGTGGATTATCCATGAGATGAAAAGCATTTCATCCCTACCACCACCACACACGTTAGATTTTTTTTTACCTATCCTTCAGTATCCAGTTCCGAATAGATTACAGGCAATGTTTTCTTCTTTCTATGCCTGGATATATTAGAATGCAGTAAGAAGTTTAACAACACCAGGTTAAAGTCCAACAGGTTTATTTGGTAGCAAAAGCCACACAAGCTTTCGGAGCTGCAAGCCCCTTCTTCAGGTGAGTGGGAATTCTGTTCACAAACAGAGCATATAAAGACACAAACTCAATTTACATGAATAATGGTTGGAATGCGAATACTTACAACTAATCAAGTCTTTAAGAAACAAAACAATGTGAGTGGAGAGAGCATCAAGACAGGCTAAAAAGATGTGTATTGTCTCCAGACAAGACAGCCAGTGAAACTCTGTGGGGGTTACAAATAGTGTGCCATGAACCCAATATCCCAGTTGAGGCCGTCCTCGTGTGAGCGGAACTTGGCTGTTGATAGTTGATAGCCAAGTTCCGCACACACGAGGACGGCCTCAACTGGGATATTGGGTTCATGGCACACTATTTGTAACCCCCACAGAGTTTCACTGGCTGTCTTGTCTGGAGACAATACACATCTTTTTAGCCTGTCTTGATGCTCTCTCCACTCACATTGTTTTGTTTCTTAAAGACTTGATTAGTTGTAAGTATTCGCATTCCAACCATTATTCATGTAAATTGAGTTTGTGTCTTTATATGCTCTGTTTGTGAACAGGATTCCCACTCACCTGAAGAAGGGGCTTGCAGCTCCGAAAGCTTGTGTGGCTTTTGCTACCAAATAAACCTGTTGGACTTTAACCTGGTGTTGTTAAACTTCTTACTGTGTTTACCCCAGTCCAACGCCGGCATCTCCACATCATATTAGAATGCCCAGACAAAGCAAACACTGGAAATTTGGGTTAGCAGGAGTATATTCCATGAAAAGATTTGCTTTTAATGATCAGAGTGGCAAGCAAGTAGGTAGCCCCCCCTCCCCAAGCCTATTGCCCACATTGCTGAGACCAAATGCATATGAATTCAGCCACTTGAGCCTGCTCTGTCATTCACTACAATCATGGCTGATAATAACCTCAACTCCACATTCCCACATAGCCTATTACCTTCCACCTCCTTGTTCATCATGAATCTATCTAGCTCTACCTTGAAAATATTCTGCTTCTGCTGTCTTTTGAGGAAGATTTCCAAAGACTCATTATTCTGAGAGAAAACATTCTCCTCACTTGTCTTAAATGGGTGACCCCTAGTACTAGGTTCTCCCACAAGAGGAAGCATCTTTCCACACCCACCCTGTCCAGACCCCTCAGCATCATATACATTTCAATCAAGTTGCTTCTTACTTTTCCAAACTTGAGCTGATACAAGCTTAGCCTGTCCAATCTTTCCTCATAAGATAACCCCCCCATTCCAGGTTCGAGTCTAATAAACCTTCACTAAACCACTTCCAATGCAGTTGCTTAAATAAGGAGACCAATACTGTACACTGAACTCCAGGTGTGGTCCCAACCATGCCTTGTACAACTTTTGTATTCAATTCCCTTCACAATAAAATAACATTCTAATTCATTTCCAAATTATTTGTTGTACCTGCATACTCGCCTTTTGTGATTCATGCACAAGGACAGCCAGATCCCTCTGAATCTCAAGAGCTCTGGAATGTCTCAGCATTTAGAAAATATGCTTGTGTTTCATTCTTCCTGCCAAAATGAACAATTTCATGTTTGGCCACTCACTTAATCATTTTCATTTGAAACCTCTGTACCTCCTCTTCACAACTTGTTTTCCTATCTATCTTTGTGCTATCAGCAAATTTGGCAACTTTGCCTTTATCCAAGTCATTTACATCAATTGTAAAAGGTCAAGACCCCAGCACTGATCCCTGTAGCACACCACTTATTACATCCTGCTAACCAGAAAAAGATCCATTTAGAGCTACTGTTTCCTGGCAGCTGGTCAACCTTCTATCTATGCCAACGTTACTCCCTGCACAATGAGCTTTTAGTTTCCACAATAATCTTTGATGCGGCGTTTATCAAATGCCTTCTAGAAATTTAAGTGCAGTATATCCACCTGGTCTCCTTTATCCACAGCACATGTGAGTTCTTCAAAGAATACCAATAAATTGGTTAAACAGGATTTCCTTTTCACAAAACCATATTGACTCTGCTCAATTACCTTGATTTTTTTTCCAAGTGTCCTACTATAACATCTTTAATAATGGCTTCTAGCTTTTTCCCTATGGTAGATGTTAGGCTAAGTGGCCTGCTGTTTCCAGCTTTCTGTCTCCCTCCCTTTTTGAGTAAAGGAGTTACGTTTGATATTTCCCAATCCAATGGAACCTTCCAGCTATAAGTACAGATCACAATCAGTAAGGATAGGCAACAACACCATCTCCACAATCATCCTCAACACCGGTGCATCACAAGGCTGTGTTCTCAGGTCCCCTGCTATACTCCTTATATATCTATGATTGTGTGGCCAAATTCCCCTCCAACTCGATTTTCAAGTTTGCTGACGACACCACCCTAGTGGGATATCAATTACAATCGATATAGATGACTTTGATTGACGAAAAGCTGCAGGTACAGTTGCAGATGCGGGGGGGGGGTTACAGTTGTAGATGCGGGGGTAAAGCTGCAGGTACAGTTGTAGATGCGGGGGTAAAGCTGCAGGTACAGTTGTAGATACGGGGGTAAAGCTGCAGGTACAGTTGTAGATGCGGGGGTAAAGCTGCAGGTACAGTTGTAGATACGGGGGTAAAGCTGCAGGTACAGTTGTAGATGACGGGGTAAAGCTGCAGGTACAGTTGCAGATACGGGGGTAAAGCTGCAGGTACAGTTGTAGATACGGGGGTAAAGCTGCAGGTACAGTTGTAGATACGGGGGTAAAGCTGCAGGTACAGTTGTAGATGACGGGGTAAAGCTGCAGGTACAGTTGTAGATGACGGGGGTAAAGCTGCAGGTACAGTTGTAGATACGGGGGTAAAGCTGCAGGTACAGTTGCAGATACGGGGGTAAAGCTGCAGGTACAGTTGCAGATACGGGGATAAAGCTGCAGGTACAGTTGCAGATACGGGGATAAAGCTGCAGGTACAGTTGCAGATACGGGGGTAAAGCTGCAGGTACAGTTGCAGATACGGGGGTAAAGCTGCAGGTACAGTTGCAGATACGGGGGTAAAGCTGCAGGTACAGTTGCAGATACGGGGGTAAAGCTGCAGGTACAGTTGCAGATGCGGGGGTAAAGCTGCAGGTACAGTTGCAGATGCGGGGGGGGGGTACAGTTGCAGATACGGGGGTAAAGCTGCAGGTACAGTTGCAGATGCGGGGGGGGGTACAGTTGCAGATACGGGGGTAAAGCTGCAGGTACAGTTGCAGATGCGAGGATAAAGCTGCAGATACAGTTGCAGATACGGGGGTAAAGCTGCAGGTACAGTTGCAGATACGGGGGTAAAGCTGCAGATACAGTTGCCGATATGGGGGTAAAGCTGCAGGTACAGTTGCAGATACGGGGGTAAAGCTGCAGGTACAGTTGCAGATGCGGGGATAAAGCTGCAGATACAGTTGCAGATACGGGGGTAAAGCTGCAGGTACAGTTGCAGATACGGGGATAAAGCTGCAGATACAGTTGCAGATACGGGGGTAAAGCTGCAGGTACAGTTGCAGATGTGGGGGGTAAAGCTGCAGATACAGTTGTAGATGCGGGGGTAAAGCTGCAGATACAGTTGCAGATACGGGGATAAAGCTGCAGGTACAGTTGCAGATACGGGGGTAAAGCTGCAGATACAGTTGCAGATGCGGGGGTAAAGCTGCAGGTACAGTTGCAGATGCGGGGGGGGGGTACAGTTGCAGATGCGGGGGGGGGTACAGTTGCAGATGCGGGGGTAAAGCTGCAGGTACAGTTGTAGATGCGGGGGTAAAGCTGCAGGTACAGTTGCAGATGCGGGGGGGGGGGGTACAGTTGCAGATGCGGGGGTAAAGCTGCAGGTACAGTTGTAGATGCGGGGGTAAAGCTGCAGGTACAGTTGCAGATGCGGGGGTAAAGCTGCAGATACAGTTGCAGATGTGGGGGTAAAGCTGCAGGTACAGTTGCAGATACGGGGATAAAGCTGCAGGTACAGTTGCAGATGCGGGGGTAAAGCTGCAGGTACAGTTGCAGATACGGGGATAAAGCTGCAGATACAGTTGCAGATACGGGGATAAAGCTGCAGATACAGTTGCAGATGCGGGGGTAAAGCTGCAGATGCAGTTGCAGATGCGGGGGTAAAGCTGCAGATACAGTTGCAGATACGGGGATAAAGCTGCAGATACAGTTGCAGATGCGGGGGTAAAGCTGCAGATACAGTTGCAGATACGGGGATAAAGCTGCTGATACAGTTGCAGATACGGGGATAAAGCTGCAGATACAGTTGCAGATACGGGGATAAAGCTGCAGATACAGTTGCAGATGCGGGGGTAAAGCTGCAGATACAGTTGCAGATGCGGGGGTAAAGCTGCAGATACAGTTGCAGATGCGGGGGTAAAGCTGCAGGTACAGTTGCAGATACGGGGATAAAGCTGCAGATACAGTTGCAGATACGGGGGTAAAGCTGCAGGTACAGTTGCAGATGTGGGGGTAAAGCTGCAGGTACAGTTGCAGATGCGGGGGGGAGTACAGTTGCAGATACGGGGGTAAAGCTGCAGGTACAGTTGCAGATACGGGGGTAAAGCTGCAGATACAGTTGCAGATACGGGGGTAAAGCTGCAGATACAGTTGCAGATACGGGGGTAAAGCTGCAGATACAGTTGCAGATACGGGGATAAAGCTGCAGGTACAGTTGCAGATACGGGGGTAAAGCTGCAGGTACAGTTGCAGATACGGGGGTAAAGCTGCAGGTACAGTTGCAGATGCGGGGGGTAAAGCTGCAGATACAGTTGCAGATGCGGGGGGTAAAGCTGCAGATACAGTTGCAGATGCGGGGGGTAAAGCTGCAGATACAGTTGCAGATGCGGGGGTAAAGCTGCAGATACAGTTGCAGATGCGGGGGTAAAGCTGCAGGTACAATTGCAGATATGGGGGTAAAGCTGCAGGTACAGTTGCCGATGCGGGGGGTAAAGCTGCAGGTACAGTTGCAGATGCGGGGGTACAGTTGCAGATACAGTTGCAGATGCGGGGATAAAGCTGCAGGTACAGTTGCAGATGCGGGGGTAAAGCTGCAGGTACAATTGCAGATATGGGGGTAAAGCTGCAGATACAGTTGCAGATACGGGGGTAAAGCTGCAGATACAGTTGCAGATACGGGGATAAAGCTGCAGGTACAATTGCAGATATGGGGGTAAAGCTGCAGGTACAGTTGCAGATACGGGGGTAAAGCTGCAGATACAGTTGCAGATGCGGGGGTAAAGCTGCAGGTACAATTGCAGATATGGGGGTAAAGCTGCAGGTACAGTTGCCGATGCGGGGGGTAAAGCTGCAGGTACAGTTGCCGATGCGGGGGGTAAAGCTGCAGATACAGTTGCAGATGCGGGGATAAAGCTGCAGGTACAGTTGCAGATGCGGGGGTAAAGCTGCAGGTACAGTTGCAGATACGGGGGTAAAGCTGCAGGTACAGTTGCAGATACGGGGGTAAAGCTGCAGGTACAGTTGCAGATACGGGGGTAAAGCTGCAGGTACAGTTGCAGATACGGGGGTAAAGCTGCAGGTACAGTTGCAGATGCGGGGTAAAGCTGCAGGTACAGTTGCAGATGCGGGGGTAAAGCTGCAGGTACAGTTGCAGATACGGGGGTAAAGCTGCAGGTACAGTTGCAGATACGGGTATAAAGCTGCAGATACAGTTGCAGATACGGGGGTAAAGCTGCAGGTACAGTTGCAGATGTGGGGGGTAAAGCTGCAGGTACAGTTGCAGATACGGGGATAAAGCTGCAGGTACAGTTGCAGATGCGGGGGTAAAGCTGCAGATACAGTTGCAGATACGGGGATAAAGCTGCAGGTACAGTTGCAGATACGGGGATAAAGCTGCAGATACAGTTGCAGATACGGGGGTAAAGCTGCAGATACGGGGATAAAGCTGCAGATACAGTTGCAGATACGGGGGTAAAGCTGCAGGTACAGTTGCAGATACGGGGATAAAGCTGCAGATGCGGGGATAAAGCTGCAGGTACAGTTGCAGATACGGGGATAAAGCTGCAGGTACAGTTGCCGATGCGGGGGGTAAAGCTGCAGGTACAGTTTCTGCGGGAGGCTCTGCCCATGTCGAAGAATGTCTCTGACTCTGACTCTACTCACAGAGAATGGCCACAGCCCCAGCCTCGAAAAGAAGACAATCCTGCCGATTCCGGGACTCCAGCAGCACGCTGCAGCAACCGACTTCCCGCTTTTCAAACACTCGGAATCCTTTACTGAGAGCCATCTCCCTGAACTCCAAACTCAAACACTTCACACAGGTTAAAAAAACCCAGAGTGGGGAGCAGGAATCAGCTTTCACTTTCAGCGGTCGGCGCCTTCATTTGTGTAGCCGCTTCCCAAATCCGATTCAAAAGTTTCACATTCCCAACCCCAACCTTCCCAGTAATTTCCCAAAGTAATTCCAAGTGGGAAAAGCTCCTGTCCACCGAGACAACCGCCCAACTCCAAACCTTTCCTTAGGCCACTTTGTATCCGGTCTCAGGTAAAGGCAGTCCAGCTCGGAGTAACCAATGGGGAATACAGTTTGATCCTTCACTGAATTAACTACAACCTCATTTCAATCCGAGTCCACTTTCAATCAACCTGGAGCGCCATCGACAGGTCACAGTAAAACCAACAATGCTGATCATTAACTTTCAAACCCAGCCTTTTCACTCTTCTAGGTGGAGCCAAATAGGGCTTGCACATTTTACAACGAGCCATGAGAACTAAGTTTCAAATTAACCTACCAAGGTGGAAGAATGTTTCCCGATGTTACTAGTATAGATTCAGTGAAAATGAAGTTGCTCCAATGCCTGTTGGATGATCATCAGTTTTATCACTGCTGGTTTACCTGGCTAATGATGGTCCCCAGCAGCCTCAGTGTAAATCAGGGTACCATATCATAGAATCATAGAAACCCTACAGAAAGAGGCCATTCGGCCCATCGAGTCTGCACCGACCACAATCCCACCCAGGCTCTACTCCCATATCCCTACATATTTACCCACTAATCCTTCTAACCTACACATCTCAGGACACTAAGGGCAATTTTAACATGGCCAATCAACCTAACCTGCACATCTTTGGACTGTGGGAGGAAACCGGAGCACCCGGAGGAAACCCACGCAGACACGAGGAGAATGTGCAAACTCCACACAGACAGTGACCCAAGCCAGGAATCGAACCCAGGTCCCTGGAGGTGTGAAGCAGCAGTGCTAACCGCTGTGCTACCGTACGCCCTAGCATACATAGAATATTTTGTCCATTCCTGAGCTGATGCTATGTAAAGATATTAAAACAAAGAATGCTGGATAAACTCAGCAGGTCTGGCAGCATATGTGATGATGTGGAGATGCCGGCGTTGGACTGGGGTAAACACAGTAAGAAGTTTAACAACACCAGGTTAAAGCCCAACAGGTTTATTTGGTAGCAAAAGCCACACAAGCTTTCGGAGCTGCAAGCCCCTTCTTCAGGTGAGTGGGAATTCTGTTCACAAACAGAGCATATAAAGACACAACCTCAATTTACATGAATAATGGTTGGAATGCGAATACCTACAACTAATCAAGTCTTTAAGAAACAAAACAATGTGAGTGGAGAGAGCATCAAGACAGGCTAAAAAGATGTGTATTGTCTCCAGACAAGACAGCCAGTGAAACTCTGTGGGGGTTACAAATAGTGTGACATGAACCCAATATCCCGGTTGAGGCCGTCCTCGTGTGTGCGGAACTTGGCTATCAGTTTCTGCTCAGCGACTCTGCGCCGTCGTGTGTCGTGAAGGCCGCCTTGGAGAACGCTTACCCGAATATCAGAGGCCGAATGCCCGTGACCGCTGAAGTGCTCCCCAACAGGAAGAGAACAGTCTTGCCTGGTGATTGTCGAGCGGTGTTCATTCATCCGTTGTCGCAGCGTCTGCATAGTTTCCCCAATGTACCATGCCTCGGGACATCCTTTCTTGCAGCGTATCAGGTAGACAACGTTGGCCGAGTTGCAAGAGTATGTACCGTGTAGCATATGTGAAGAGAGTTAATGTTTTGAGTCCATATGACCCTTCTATAGAACTGAAGAGGGGTAGAAATGTGATGAATGTAAAGATGTCACATTAGGTAACTGCAGATATGGTGTTTTTTAATCCTCAATGATGACAGGTAGGGTTGCTGTTCCAGACCAACAAGGGAAGTTTAGACCTCTCCTGCCCTAGTTTTCCTGATCTTCATCCACTCACCTGATGAAGGAGCAGCGCTCCGAAAGCTTGTGCTACCAAATAAACTTGTTGGACTTTAACCTGGTGTTGTGAGACTTCTTACTGTGTCTACTCCAGTCCAACGTCGGCATCTCCACAACATGTTCCTCATCTGCAAGACCCTTACCTCCCTTCCCCCAATCCTCCATGACTTTCCTAGACCAAATGCGTTCTATTAGGTGAGGAAAACCCAGCAGTCAACCAGAGCTATCTACTAGCCAGCTGTCCAAATTGAGTGTTAATAAAGGTGCAGTATCAAATGAGGTGCAGCAGTTAAAATCTGTCAGGTTTCTGACCCAAACTCAAGAGCAAGATTGTTATCCGCTCCCACTTCCTTCCCACTGGTAAAAATTGACCTCCACATGTTCATACCAAACACTTCTGGGCCTCTCTGATTGTCGATATTAGGACATCCATTGAAATTAATGCACTTTCCTATCTATTCAGGACCATCATAGTTATTTGGAGAGTAATGAATTGATAGGTGATAGTCAGCATGGTTTTGTGGCAGGTAGGTCGTGCCTTACTAACCTTATTGAGTTTTTTGAGAAAGTGACCAAGGAGGTGGATGGGGGCAAGGCAGTGGACGTGGTATATATGGATTTTAGTAAGGCGTTTGATAAGGTTCACCATGGTAGGCTTCTGCAGAAAATGCAGATGTATGGGATTGGGGGTGATCTAGGAAATTGGATCAGGAATTGGCTAGCGGATAGGAAACAGAGGGTGGTGGTTGATAGTAAATATTCATCATGGAGTGCGGTTACAAGTGGTGTACCTCAGGGATCTGTTTTGGGGCCACTGCTGTTTGTAATATTTATTAATGATCTGGATGAGGGTATAGTTGGGTGGATTAGCAAATTTGCTGATGACACCAAAGTCGGTGGTGTGGTAGACAGTGAGGAAGGGTGTCGTAGTTTGCAGGAAGACTTAGACAGGTTGCAAAGTTGGGCCGAGAGGTGGCGGATGGAGTTTAATGCGGAGAAGTGTGAGGTAATTCACTTTGGTAGGAATAACAGATGTGTTGAGTATAGGGCTAACGGGAGGACTATGAATAGTGTGGAGGAGCAGAGGGATCTAGGTGTATGTGTGCATAGATCCCTGAAAGTTGGGAATCAAGTAGATAAGGTTGTTAAGAAGGCATATGGTGTCTTGGCGTTTATTGGTAGGGGGATTGAATTTAGGAGTCGTAGCGTTATGTTGCAACTGTACACAACTCTGGTGCGGCCGCACTTGGAGTACTGTGTGCAGTTCTGGTCCCCACATTACAGGAAGGATGTGGAGGCTTTGGAGAGGGTGCAGAGGAGGTTTACCAGGATGTTGCCTGGTATGGAGGGGAGATCCTATGAGGAGAGGCTGAGGGATTTGGGATTGTTTTCGCTGGAAAGGCGGCGGCTAAGAGGGGATCTTATTGAAACATATAAGATGATTAGAGGTTTAGATAGGGTGGATAGTGATAGCCTTTTTCCTCTGATGGAGAAATCCAGCACGAGGGGGCATGGCTTTAAATTGAGGGGGGGTAGTTATAGAACCGATGTCAGGGGTAGGTTCTTTACCCAGAGGGTGGTGAGGGATTGGAATGCCCTGCCAGCATCAGTAGTAAATGCGCCTAGTTTGGGGGCGTTTAAGAGATCCGTAGATAGGTTCATGGACGAAAAGAAATTGGTTTAGGTTGGAGGGTCACAGTTTGTTTTTTTTTTAACTGGTCGGTGCAACATCGTGGGCCGAAGGGCCTGTTCTGCGCTGTAATGTTCTATGTTCTATGTTCTATGTTCTATCTCTATTAAGTATCCTAGGCCACACAAGGGCATGTACTAGAATATTTAGACAATTCAAATGTACAACTCTGGGTGGAGCTTAGAAACAGGAAGGGCGCAGTCACTATGTTGGGGATATACTACAGGCCCCCCAACAGCCCAAGGGAAGTGGAAGAACGGATATGTCAGGAGATACTGGATAGGTGCAGGAAAAATAGGGTTGTTGTAGTGGGAGACTTCAATTTCCCTGGTATAGACTGGAAATCGCTGAGAGCTGGGACTCTGAATGGGGAGGAATTTGTAAAATGCGTACAGGAGGGTTCTTTGGAACAATATGTAGATAGCCCGACTAGAGAGGGGGCTATACTGGACCTAGTACTGGGGAATGAGCCCGGTCAGGTCTTCAAAGTTTCGGTAGGGGAACATGTGGCAAATAGTGACCACAATTCTGTTAGCTTTAGGATAGTGATGGAAAAGGATGAGTGGTGTCCCAAGGGCAAGGTGTTGGATTGGGGGAAGGCTAACTTTAGTGGGATTAGGCAGAAATTGGCAGCTCTTGATTGGGAGAGGCTGTTTGAGGGTAAATCCACATCTGGCATGTGGGAGTCTTTTAAGGAACAGTTGTTAGGGCTACAGGACAGGCATGTGCCTGTAAAAAAGGATAGGAAGGGTAGGATTCGAGAACCGTGGATAACCAGGAAAATTCAGGGACTGGTCAAAAAGAAAAGAGAGGCGTATGTTAGGTCCAGGCAGCTAAAAACGGAGGGAGCTCTGGAGGAGTACAAAGAAAGTAGGAAAGAACTAAAACGGGGAATTAGAAGGGCAAAAAGGGGTCACGAAATGTCCTTGGCAGATAGGATTAAGGAGAATCCCAAGGCATTTTATTCATACGTTAGGAACAAAAGGGTTGAAGGGGAAAAAATCGGACCTCTCAGGGACAAAAGTGGGGAATTATGCTTGGAGCCCAAAGAAGTAGGGGAAATCCTAAATGAATACTTTGCGTCGGTATTCACAAAGGAGAGGGATGTGTTGACTGGGAGTGTCTCGGAGGGGAGTGTTGAACCGTTGGAGAAAATCTCCATTACAAGGGAGGAAGTGTTAGGTTTGTTAGAGAATATAAAGACTGACAAATCCCCAGGGCCTGATGGAATCTATCCAAGGCTGCTCAGGGAGACGTGAGATGAAATCGCTGGGCCTCTGACGCAAATCTTTGTCTCGTCACTGGACGCAGGTGAGGTCCCAGAGGATTGGAGGATAGCTAATGTGGTCCCGTTATTTAAGAAGGGTAGGAAGGATAACCCGGGTAATTATAGGCCGGTGAGCTTGACGTCCGTGGTGGGGAAGTTGTTGGAGAAGATTCTTAGAGATAGGATGTATGCGCATTTAGAAAGGAATAAACTCATTAACGATAGTCAGCATGGTTTTGTGAGAGGGAGGTCATGCCTCACTAACCTGGTGGAGTTTTTTGAAGAAGTGACTAGAATGGTTGATGAGGGAAGGGCTGTGGATGTCGTCTATATGGACTTTAGTAAAGCGTTTGACAAAGTCCCTCATGGTAGGCTGGTGAAAAAGGTTGGATCTCATGGGGTAAAGGGAGAGGTAGCTAGATGGGTGGAGAACTGGCTTGGTCACAGAAGACAGAGGGTGGTAGTGGAAGGGTCTTTTTCCGGCTGGATGCCTGTGACTAGTGGTGTTCCGCAGGGCTCTGTATTGGGACCTCTGCTGTTTGTGATTTATATAAACGATCTGGAAGAAGGTGTAACTGGGGTGATCAGTAAGTTTGCGGACGACACAAAATTGGCAGGACTTGCAGATAGTGAGGAGCATTGTCAGAAGCTACAGAAGGATATAGATAGGCTGGAAATTTGGGCAAAGAAATGGCAGATGGAGTTCAATCCTGATGAATGCGAAGTGATGCATTTTGGTAGAAATAATGTAGGGAGGAGCTATACGATAAATGGCAGAACCATAAAGGGTGTAGATACGCAGAGGGATCTGGGTGTGCAAGTCCATAGATCCTTGAAAGTGACGTCACAGGTGGAGAAGGTGGTGAAGAAGGCATATGGCATGCTTGCCTTTATAGGACGGGGCATAGAGTATAAAAGTTGGGGTCTGATGTTACAGATGTATAAAACGTTGGTTCGGCCGCATTTGGAATACTGCGTCCAGTTCTGGTCGCCACACTACCAGAAGGACGTGGAGGCTTTGGAGAGAGTGCAGAGGAGGTTTACCAGGCTGTTGCCTGGTATGGAGGGGCTTAGTTATGAGGAGAGATTGGGTAAACTGGGGTTGTTCTCCCTGAAAAGACGGAGGATGAGGGGAGACTTAATAGAGGTGTATAAAATTATGAAAGGCATAGATAGGGTGAATGGTGGGAAGCTTTTCCCCAGGTCGGTGGTGACGTTCACGAGGGGTCATAGGTTCAAGGTGAAGGGGGGGAAGTTTAACACCGATATCAGAAGGACATATTTTACACAGAGGGTGGTGGGGGCCTGGAATGCGCTGCCAGGCAAGGTGGTGGAGGCGGACACACTGGGAACGTTTAAGACTTATCTAGATAGCCACATGAACGGAGTGGGAATGGAGGGATACAAAAGAATGGTCTAGTTTGGACCAGGGAGCAGCACAGGCTTGGAGGTCCGAAGGGCCTGTTCCTGTGTTGTATTGTTCTTTGTTCTTTGTATACTGTTGACCACTCCTCTTAAAGAATTGCCAAGTGCCTAGCCAAATGGCAATCACAGCTTCTATTTATAGTTGGGGTGTTTCGCTCTTGGTAGAGACCAGAACACTTTTTTTTTTGAAAACCCAGATATTTACTAAAAGAATGAAGTCGCAAGGTCCACTGCTTAAAAGTAAAGAATTTTACTCCAAAAATTCAAAGAACACAAATATCAGTAACAACACTCCGGGCTGGATTTTCTAGCCTCATTCACCCGGAACTGGAAATCACGCCTGAGGTCAGTGGACCTTTCCGTGGTCCGTCCCTCACCCGCTCTGATTCTCATGGCAGGCGCGATGGTAACATTTGTCCCTACATCTTAGTGATGTCAAAGATATTAAAAGTACAATGCCTATAATTAGTTATACTGTAAACTAAACTTCTCAACTCAAGTTTGACTTACACCCCCAGAAAACGTCAAGTCACATACTTATCAGAAATTGGACGATTGACACTTGGGATACTGCGTACAGTTCTGGTCATCCTATTATAGAAAGGATATTATTAAATAGAAAGAGTGCAAAAAATATTTACTAGGATGCTACCGGGACTTGATGGTTTGAGTTATAAGGAGAGGCTGGATAGACTGGGACTTTTTTCTCTGGAGCGTAGAAGACTGAGGGACGATCTTATAGAGGTCTATAAAATAATGAGGGGCATGAATCAGCTAGATAGTCAATATCTTTTCCCAAAGGTCTAAAACTAGAGGGCATGGGTTTAAGGTGAGAGGGGAGAGATACAAAAGTGTCCAGAGGGGCAATTTTTTCACACACAGGGTGGTGAGTGTCTGGAACAAGCTGCCAGAGGTAGGAGTAGAGGCGGGGACAATATTGTCTTTTAAAAAGCATTTAGACAGTTACATTGGTAAGATGAGTATAGAGGGATATGGACCAAATGTGGGAAATTGAGACTAGCTGAGGGGTTTAAAATAAAAGGGCGGCATGGACAAGTTGGGCCGAAGGGCCTGTTTCCATGCTGTAAACCTCTATGACTTTATGACCACTTGGCCTGAGCACTTTTTCAAAGATTTGCATCAGATTTGAAATTTCTTTGGGCTTCTATTTACCTCAGTGAGGCTGTTCTTTCAAATCTCCTCCAATTGTCAACTCCCTGTTAACATCTTAAGCATAGTCACCTCAAGTCAGAACACTTCTTGTTCTAATGTTCTTTACTCTAGATTCTAGCAACTTTCTCTCTCTTTCTTCTCGGGTGGCTATCCCAGAAGTCCAATTCACTGCTAATATATTCTTTCAGTTATCAAGCGTTTTGAACCTTTTAGCCAGCAGACAGAATGTCAACTGAATTCTGCTTGAAAAATATATTTCTTCCACGCAGTTCTAAACTAAGATTACTTGACAAGTGAACCACATGCAACTCTCTACCTCTCCCTGTAATTATTGTTCACCCTTTGTTTTACTATTGTTTATTTCCCAGGTAGCTTGGTTGCATGATCGGTTACTTAAAGCAAGTTGATTTTTGCAAGAAGTCATCATCAATCTGAGGCACCTGGCATGCCATCACTATGCCTGGCCCATGATCCTCAGGCCCTGCCTATGACTGCCTCTTCCCCTGACCCTTATCTGAATACTGAGGCTGGTGAGTTACCTGAATGGTCAACGGTGATAGACAATTGGCAGAAGGTTCATAACTAGCAGGAATGTGAGATGGCACAGATACTCTGAGGTGAAGAAGGATGCCTGGTCAATGCTAAGACTTGAACATCATGTCACCTGACAGGTAGTCTCACTCCAAACAGCAAGGCAACCACTGGAGGAGCTGACTCTTCAAGGACAAGTGGCAAAGCACTATTTCACCTTCCTCCTCGCCTCCTTCCAGGACATTGACTTGACACTCCAGCCCAGTTCCCATCAGTGACTTGCAGCCAACCCCTTGCTCTGAAAAGCTTACATCCTCACAATCCCTCCCACTCAATTCAGTACCCGACAGGGCCCTTTGCTGCAAAATAAGTGTGTTTGACATGGGCCTAGTTGTCCTTATCCTTTGTTGTCCTTTATAGGGGAGGCAATGGCCCAGTGCTAATCCAGTAACTCAGTTAATGTCTGGGGACCCAGGTTTGAATCCTGGAATGGCAGATGGTGGAATTTGAATAAAATTTTTAAATGAAAGTTGGCACTCAGCCAAATCTCCGTTCAATACAGGGGGACCAGAAAATCCCACCGGCATGAAAGGCAGAAAATTTCCCGCAATGAGTATTCATAGGATATAAATATATGGAAAACAGGAATCTGCCTTCAGACTGCTTGAATCCTGACCCAGCATTCCAATGTGGCTGACTAAAACCTGGATTTTCACCATGAGGCAGGCAGGGTATTTGCCAACTCGCCGGAATTGAAGGGCCCCCGAATGGTGCTATCTTCATTCTGGGGGAACGGTGTGGAATAGAGTTGCACTCACCACCCCCAGAAGCAGAGATGAGTTGGCCACAGGGGCAGCCAAATGCTGGTTAAAAGGCCCATTTCTATTCTCCAGGATTTTGTGACATTTTCTGCCCTCTCGGCCTCACTTGCCACACCACCACTCACTCCCCTTGCCACCTCCATGCCAGTACATACCAATGTTTGTTCATTTCATATCCATTCACCCAATGCACACAATGTACGGAACCATTTCTGAGTAGTTCTACACAGTAAGAAGTCTCACAACACCGGGTTAAAGTCCAACAGGTTTATTTGGTAGCACAAGCTTTCGGAGTGTTGTTCCTTCCTCAGGTGAGGAAGGAGCAACACTCCAAAAGCTCGTGCTACCAAATAAACCTGCTGGACTTTAACCCGGTGTTGTGAGACTTCTTACTGTGCTTATCCCAGTCCAACACCGGCATCTCCACATCATGGCTCCACACATGCCATTGTTACTATTTAGCTCAATGATTCTGGGTGAGTGGGCATGAAAGGGCGATAAGTTGGAGTGAGGTCTATAAGAGGCCAGGGATGCAAGTGGAGGCATGAATTTTGGCAGTGAGTTGAAATGTGTGCATGGGTATGGAAGGGGCATGAGGGACAATGGGTGATGCCTTTTCTTCTTTCTACGGCACGGTAGCACAGTGGTTAGCACTGCTGCTTCACAGCTCCAGGGTCCCAGGTTCGATTCCTGGCTCGGGTCACTGTCTGTGTGGAGTTTGCACATTCTCCTCGTGTCTGCGTGGGTTTCCTCCGGGTGCTCCGGTTTCCTCCCACAGTCCAAAGATGTGTGGGTTAGGTTGATTGGCCAGATTAAAAATTGTCCCTGAGATGTGTAGTTAGAGGGATTAGCGGGTAAAATATGTGGGGGTAGGGCTTGGGTGGGATTGTGGTCGGTGCAGACTCGATGGGCCGAATGGCCTCCTTCTGCACTGTAGGGTTTCTATGTTTCTATGTAAAGGTCCAAATCAGACTCTGCCTTGACTCCTCCAAGATGCCATGAATCACAAGTCATGAAGAAGCTGGTTTGACTCGATGAAAATTGCTGGCACTCAGTGATGTCTAGTCCACAGTGCAGCTGGCTAGCTGCCCATCTGAAAATTGGAAAAATGGGAGACTGGCATCCCAGAATTGGCTTCTACCTGCCATTTCCAAATGGCTCTGGAGTCATTACAACTGGGCCTTAATCTCCACATTCAACTGACCGGGACATTGAGGTTTTTTCTTCTACCTCATTAAGGTCCCACTCTGTCCAAGTTTCCTACTCTTACAGGCCCTATTCGATTCTGTCCATTGTTTCTTTAGCTCATGGCACAACAATAGGAATTATTTACACAGAAGAGAAACTTCCTTATTCATGTAAGTACTTCCTCCGGATAAACAGCCCACAAGAAATTTTGTATTCTGTATTATGGGCAGGAGGCGATTTAATTTAAACAGCCTCTCACTACCCAACCATAAACAAAAAGGTGTTCTTGATTTCACCTTTTTTAAGTGGTGGCATATTTTACTCAACTCTTCAGTTTCAGTGTGGGCCAATCCTCTATGAATAACCCCACAGCAAACACTTGATGAGGTAAAATAAGAGGGTTGGTTTATTTCACACACACACACAAAATGCGGCAGGAAGGGGTTTTGCAATGTTCGCATCTTTTGCACTCAAACAATAAAAGAGGGATAAAGGAGAGAAAGCAATACAGGGCAAGACCACAATGAAAATTATAGTTATGATTCACACGAGTCCAGAGTCCAGAATCACAATTTCAATGGTGTCTTCCTTCGGAGGTTAGCAAGCTGACTGCTGTGAGATGGGTGCCTTCCAGAAGTGAAGATAATCATGATGGAAGAAGATACACAGATGAATTAGTCTTATAGATCCTGATGCAAGAATTCCGGCATTTCCAATAGTACAATGAAGATGGCACAAGGAGGTGACTTCTTGCGAGATGTCCCCAGCATACCCATTAATTATATCTTTTACTCTTGTTCTATGCTCTTAAAACTGTACTCTAACTCTTTTAAACTCTCTCACTATATTCTGCACCCTCTCCTTTAATATGTTTTGTCTGTGTAGCATGTAAGAAACAATACTTTTCAATGTATCCCAGTACATGTGGCAATAAGAAATCAAATCAAATCAAATTAAGTGCCAGGCAATTTACCTGGCAGAGCTCTCTCTGCTGCTACCTGTTAGGTGGTGAAATCAGAGACTGCCTGGGTTCAGTTCCACATGTCAATGTTCCAGCAGCTTGGGGGAGGCCATGTGACAAAACTCCGAATTCTTCTTATGGGTTTGGACAAAGGATGTACCTACCCAGGTCTGGAATCTTGAGAGGTTTAAGAGGAGTCAGGGTCCTTCTTGTCTTTGCAGACATAGTGGTTGGGATTTTACGGCCTTGCACAGGCGAGACTGGAAATTCCTGCCCGAGATCAACAGAGATTTCCATTGTCGGACTCTCGCCCGCATCAATTCCTGGGCGGGCAAGGTGGTAGAGTTCCAGCAACCATCTCTGCAGCCAGTGCTCTGTCTTAGAAATATAAAGGGTATCAGTGCATTTTTTTGAAATTTGAATTTCTGCAGCCACAAGGGGCAATAGTATCTCATTAAAGATAATAAGGCCCCTGCTGGTTTCCGCAGGCAAACCAGACTGGTATGAATCATGGCTAGCCTGGCATGTCCATTCTAAAAGTAAAATGATGTTGTAATGTAGCCAGGTTGATGTAGATATATATTCTCCTTTTTGTCTTCTGGACAGAACATTTGTTAAAGTCTCCCTCCTAGGTATGGAAATGAAAGAACCTTCAAAAGAACTTTACTCTGTCTCTCAAAAAAATAACATTATTTTAAAGGGCATTTTTTTTATGTGGACACTTTTCACTTACCATAACATTAAAAAAGAACTCCTTCCATAATCTCAAGGTACCCTAAAAGAGCTTCAACGACCAATGAATTACTTTTTGAAGAGTTGTAATGTCAGGAGATGTGGATGACATCTTGCACATTGCACCGCAAACAACCAGTGAAGTAAATGTTCAGGGTGTGGAATAAATGGTCCGCATGGTGATGAATGGCTGTTTTCCAGGCTGGAGGGAAGTATACAGTGGAAATCCCTCCATGCAACAGCAGGTTTTGGCTTTACCTGTCAAAGTTATGGTTAAGCCCCTTTGGTCAAGATATAATGTGCAGGTAAAGAGTCACACATCTCTGCCTGTGGTGGATATTGTGGGCAGGTTTCTTTAGCTCTGTGGTTTTGTCCCAGACTGACTGCTGATTTGCTCAACATTTGAGCAAATGGGCCCAATTTTACCATCAAGTTGGGCCTGTTTTCCGGCGCGAAAACTGGTTAAAGTCGGGTGTGAGGCGAGTAGCATGATCCGGGACCGCCTCCGCGCCCGTTCCCCCTTTACCAAGGGCCTAAAATGGCCGTGATCGGGACCACGCCTGAAATGGGCACAACGGTAATTTAAATGCATTTGAATGCATTGAAATTGAATAAATAGGCTGGACGCCCAACTTTACCCAGCACTCCCCAATACCGAATCGGCGCAAATCAGACATGCTCAATGAAAATTCGATTCGGGTGCTCCATCAGTGAGGGTTAGTGAGGAGATAAGTGCATAGCGTCCGATGGCTCTGTGCTCCTCACGGGTTGTTGCGGCCATTTTCTGTCTCGGGTCGGTGCCGGCTCTGCGAGTGTGTGGGGGGGGGGGGGGAGGTGCTTTTGCTCTGCAGGGTCTCCGATGTCTGACTTGCAGCATGGACCTGGGTCTCAGCACTGACCTCAGGTCTTGCAGTGCTGCTGGGTCATAGTGCACTGCGCTCACTTCCAGGTGAAGGCTGTGCACAAAGCCCTTGCAAATTGCACTGCTGTAGCCTCTCAAGTTTGCAAGGAGCTGTGATTGTGGGGAGCATGTGGCTGGGGGAATGGCGGGGAGGGGGCGGGGGGTGCTGTGAATGTGAGGAGCATGTGGCTGAGGGAATTGGGGGTATGGACAGTGACTGTTGATGTGCTAGAGGCAAGCAGTGTTCCATAACCTCTACATGTGCTCCTCTCCATCTCTCCCCCCCCCCACCCCTTTAGAGTGACCACATGGCTTTTTCTATGCAACCAATAGATCGAGCTGTTCTTTTGGTTGCTGCTGGAGCTGAGAATGAGGAGCAGGAGGAAGAATTGTGGGCACAGGAGGCCTGGGCCTTATCACTTCCAGGACCAAAGGGAGATGACCACCAGAGGCAGGAGGTGGCCGTCATTCACCCAGAGGGGGGGTGCAGGAGAAGGAGGGAGCAGAGACCCCGGCAATTCTGTGCACGAGTGTCCTTCGAGCAGATGTTGGACATCGTGTGCCGCCGACATCTCCGACTCTGAAAGGAGACCATACAACACCTGTGCAACCTGTTGCAGGACCTGGTACCTAGAGGCAGGAGACCCAGCACTCTCGGTGGCTGTCAAATTGACGGCCGCTCTAAATTTCTACGCAACTGGTTCTTTCCAGACCCCGAGTGGAGATGTCTGTGGCATCTCCCAATCTGTCGTGCACACCTGTATGAGGCAGGTCAGTGAAGCCCTGTATGCCCGGACTGGGCAGTTCATCAACGTCAACCTGGACCAGGCGCAGCAGGAAACCCGGGCTGCAGGGTTCGCAGCCATTGCAGGGAAGACTAACGTGCATGGGGTGATCGACTGCACACACGTTGCCCTCAAGGGCCCCCCTACAGAATCCACGAAGATTTGTAAATAGGAAGGGGTTCCACTCCCTGAATGTTCAGCTAGTGTGCGACCATCATGCACGTCTGCGCCAGACATCCAGGCAGCGTGCATGACAGCTTCATTGTCAGGAGCTCAGACATCCCATTGTTCCACTGGAGCAAGCTGAGAGGGAGTGATTGGAGGCAGCAGTGCTGGTGAGAGATTAATTGAATTGTTTATTTATTTAATTAGTCAGCTCGTGTGTGTTTTACTTTGGCCTTTACTTTTGCAGCAGTATTTTAAGTTTAAAGTGAAAACTGGAAGTGGGCTGCTAAGGAGTCTGGGAAGGGTTTTTTAAGCGCGTGAAGTATAAAAGGTAGGCTGCAGTATACAGCGGGCAGCGTCGGGAGCGGGCAGTGGAGAGCGTGGGAAGCAGAGTGTGAGCTATAAGGCTTTGGCTCACAGGGCTTAGGCAGAAAGGGCGAGCAGGGGTGAGTTTAATTCATTTTTGCTGGTTCTACCTGGTACTGGCAAGGTATCTAGAGGGGATGGGTGTGCAGGCAGTGCTATGTTCCTCTTGCACTATGTTTGAGGTGAGGGACGATGACAGTGTCCCTGCTGATTACATCTGTGGGAAGTGCATCCATCTGCAGCTCCTCCAAAACCGTGTTAGGGAACTGGAGCTGGAGTTGGATGAACTTAGGATCATTAGGGACGCAGAGGTGGCCATAGACAGAAGCTTTAGGGATACAGTTACTCCGAGGAATGAAAACAGATGGGTGACGGTGAGAGGGGCTGGGAGGAAGCAGTCCGTGCAGGGATCCCCGGTGGTCGTTCCCCTTAGCAACAAGTATTCCGCTTTGGATACGGTTGAGGGGGATGACATACCAGTGGTGAGCCGCAGTGAGAGGATCTCCAGCACTGTGTCCGTCTCTGTGGTTCGGGAGGGTAAGGGGCAGAGCGGGAGGGCAATAGTTATTGGGGACTCGTTAGTTAGAGGGATAGACAGGAGGTTCTGTGGCAGCAAAAGAGACTCATGGATGGTATGTTACCTACCGGATGCCAAGGTCCGTGACGTCTCAGACCGTGTTTTCCGGATTCTGAAGGGGGAGGGGAAACAGTCACAAGTCGTGGTACACATTGGTACCAATGACATAGGTAAGAGAAGGGACGGGGATTTAAAGCAGGAATTTCTGGAGCTAGGCTGGAAGCTGAGAGCCAAGACAAAACATGTGGTCATCTCTGGTACGTTGCCGGTGCCACGTGATAGCGAGTTGAGGAACAGGGAGAGAGTGCAGTTAAAGATGTGGTTGCAGGGATGGTGTAGGAGGGAGGGTTTCAGATACGTGGATAATTGGAACACATTCTGGGGAAGGTTGGACCTGTACAAACAGGACGGGGTGCACCTGAACCAGAGGGGCACCAATATCCTAGGAGGGAAATTTGTTACGGCTCTTCAGGGGGGTTTAAACTAATTTGTCAGGGGAGTGGGAAAAGGAGTTGTAGTCCAGAAGTCAGTGAGGGTGGTGAGGTATTGGGGAAGGTATCAGGGTCAAGGGTGGGTACCGGTAGACAGGAAGGTGGGTTGAAGTGTGTCTACTTCAATGCAAGGAGCATCCGGAACAAGGTAGATGAACTTGGGGCGTGGATTGGTACTTGGGACTACGATGTTGTGGCCATTACGGAGACGTGGGTAGAACAAGGACAGGAATGGTTGTTGGACGTTCCGGGGTATAGATGTTTCACTAAGTGTAGGGAAGCTGGTAAAAGAGGTGGAGGAGTGGCATTGTTAATCAAAGATAGTTTAACGGCTGCGGAAAGGCACTTCGAGGGGGATCTGCACACTGAGGTAATATGGGCTGAGGTTAGAAATAGGAAAGGAGCGGTCACGTTGTTAGGAGTTTACTATAGGCCCCCAAATAGTAATAGAGATGTGGAGGAAGAAATTGCTAAGCAGATTATGGGTATGTGTGGGGGTCACAGGGTAGCTGTCATGGGGGACTTTAACTTTCCAAATATTGATTGGAACCTTTGTAGGTCAAATAGTTCGGATGGGGCAGTTTTTGTGCAGTGTGTGCAGGAGGGTTTCCTGACACAATATGTGGATAGGCTGACAAGAGGTGAGGCCACATTGGATTTGGTACTGGGAAATGAACCGGGCCAAGTGTTAGATTTGGTTGTGGGAGAGCACTTTGGAGATAGTGACCACAATTCGGTGTCTTTTGTTATTGCAATGGACAGGGATAGGGCCGTACGGCAGGGCAAGGTTTACAATTGGGGGAGAGGTAATTATGATGCGATTAGGCAAGAATTAGGGGGCATAAGTTGGGAACAGAAACTGTCAGAGAAAGGAACTAATGAAAAGTGGAACTTTTTCAAGGAACAAATACTGGATGTCCTTGATAGGTATGTCCCTGTCAGGCAGGGAGGAAATGGCCGAGTGAGGGAACCATGGTTCACGAAAGAGGTGGAATGTCTTGTGAAAAGGAAGAGGGAAGCTTATGTAGGGATGAGGAAACAAGGTACAGATGGCTCGATTGAGGGTTACAAGTTAGCAAGGAATGAGCTGAAAAAGGGGCTTAGGAGAGCTGGGGGACACACGAAAAGTCTTTGGCGGGTCGGATCAAGGAAAACCTCAAGGCTTTTTACTCTTATGTGAGGAATAAAAGAATGACCAGGGTGAGGTTAGGGCTGGTCAAGGACAGTAGTGGGAACATGTGTATGGAGTCAGTAGAGATAGGCGAGGTGATGAATGAATACTTTTCTTCAGTGTTCACCAAGGAGAGGGGCCATGTTTTTGAGGAAGAGAAGGTGTTACAGGCTAATAGGCTGGAGGAAATAGATGTTCGGAGGGAGGATGTCCTGGCAGTTTTGAATAAACTGAAGGTCGATAAGTCCCCTGGGCCTGATGAAATGTATCCTAGGATTCTTTGGGAGGCAAGGGATGAGATTGCAGAGCCTTTGGCTTTGATCTTTGGGTCCTCGCTGTCCACGGGGATGGTGCCAGAGGACTGGAGAATGGCGAATGTTGTTCCTCTGTTTAAGAAAGGGAATAGAAATGACCCTGGTAATTATAGACCGGTTAGTCTTACTTCGGTGGTTGGTAAATTGATGGAAAAGGTCCTTAGAGATGGGATTTACGACCATTTAGAAAGATGCGGATTAATCTGGGATAGTCAGCACGGATTCGTGAAGGGCAAGTCGTGCCTCACAAATTTGATAGAATTTTTTGAGGAGGTAACTAAGTGTGTTGATGAAGGTAGGGCAGTTGATGTCATATACATGGACTTTAGTAAGACGTTTGATAAGGTCCCCCATGGTCGGTTTATGATGAAAGTGAGGAGGTGTGGGATAGAGGGAAAGTTGGCCGATTGGATAGGTAACTGGCTGTCTGATCGAAGACAGAGGGTGGTGGTCGATGGAAAATTTTCAGATTGGAGGCAGGTTGCTAGCGGAGTGCCGCAGGGATCAGTGCTTGGTCCTCTGCTCTTTGTGATTTTTATTAATGACTTAGAGGAGGGGGCTGAAGGGTGGATCAGTAAATTTGCTGATGACACCAAGATTGGTGGAGTAGTGGATGAGGTGGAGGGCTGTTGTAGGCTGCAAAGAGACATAGATAGGATGCAAAGCTGGGCTGAAAAATGGCAAATGGAGTTTAACCCTGATAAATGTGAGGTGATTCATTTTGGTAGGACTAATTTAAATGTGGATTACAGGGTCAAAGGTAGGGTTCTGAAGACTGTGGAGGAACAGAGAGATCTTGGGGTCCATATCCACAGATCTCTAAAGGTTGCCAGTCAAGTGGATAGAGCTGTGAAGAAGGCCTATAGTGTGTTAGCTTTTATTACCAGGGGGTTGGAGTTTAAGAGCCGTGGGGTTATGCTGCAACTGTACAGGACCTTGGTGAGACCACATTTGGAATATTGTGTGCAGTTCTGGTCACCTCACTATAAGAAGGATGTGGAAGCGCTGGAAAGAGTGCAGAGGAGATTTACCAGGATGCTGCCTGGTTTGGAGGGTAGGTCTTATGAGGAAAGGTTGAGGGAACTAGGGTTGTTCTCTCTGGAGCGGAGGAGGCTGAGGGGAGACTTAATAGAGGTTTATAAAATGATGAAGGGGATAGATAGAGTGAACGTTCAAAGACTATTTCCTCGGGTGGATGGAGGTATTACAAGGGGGCATAACTATAGGGTTCGTGGTGGGAGATATAGGAAGGATATCAGAGGTAGGTTCTTTACGCAGAGAGTGGTTGGGGTGTGGAATGGACTGCCTGCAGTGATAGTGGAATCAGACACTTTAGGAACATTTAAGCTGTTATTGGATAGGCACATGGAGCACACCAGGATGATAGGGAGTGGGATAGCTTGATCTTGGTTTCAGATAAAGCTCGGCACAACATCGTGGGCCGAAGGGCCTGTTCTGTGCTGTACTGTTCTATGTTCTATCCCGGAGGCATTCGAGGAGGAGCTCAGGCTGCGAGGTTGGCTCCTGGGTGATATGGGTTACCCGCTTCGGACACTTGTATGGAGGCCTGTGTCCGAGGCAAAGACCCGCAATAATGAGGCCCATGTAGCCACCCGCGCGATAGTAGAGAGGTGCATTGGGCTCCTCAAGATGCGATTCCGGTCCTGGACCGATCTGGCAGTGCCCCCCAATATAACCCAGTGATCTGTTCCCGTGTAGTGGTCGTGTATTGTGCCCTGCACAACTGGCTCTACAGAGAGGTGACCTCTCGGAGGAGGAGGACGTGGAGGCTGACCAGCCGGCCGTCACTAGGGCGGATGACCAGCAGGAGGAGGAGGAAGAGGAGGAGGAAGATGAGGAAGAACTTGCCAAGGAACACCAACCAGCCACTCGAGGGCTGGCAGCCCAAATGAAGCATGCGAGGAAGGCCCTGATCACCAGATGGTTCACTCGCTAGGGGTTTTTACTGGTGCGAGTGTCCAACATTACTGTCATCCCCACCCCCCCAAGTTCCTTCTATATCCTGCACATTGTCACACCAGAGTGGTGGGCCCTGGTACTCTGTGTTAGCGAGTTTTTTGGCAGGCAAGAAGGTGATGATGCCCTGGTGCAAACTAGTCTGACTCCTACCTGAGCTCCACATGCATGCTGGCACCTGGGCCCACTGTGTAGTGGGTAAGGGATCTGAAACCCCCATACAGAGCCCTGGGGCGGATGGGTTGGGGGATGGGAGGGAATCGCTCGTGGGGTCTGGGGAACCAATGCCTTCCTTTTTTCAGTGACACAGCATTGAGGGGCCTCCCCAACTGACATCAACATGAAGCATCGCTCCGGTGATCATCAATGGAAGAGGTTTCATAATCGAGACAAATTAGTCGCAGGTGGGTGGTGAAAAACATTTATTTACAATAAAGGTGTTTAAATAAGACGTTCTAACGTAAAAACTTGTGAACAGAAAACGTTAAGGTGCTTAAATATCTTTCTAACTAGTGCAGCCCTTCACCCGTGCCATCTCAGTGCAACAACTTCCTAACCTTACGTGGCCTACCACTACGTCTCAGTGACTCCCCAGAATGTACATCGGAGGTGGAGGGGGGCAGCTGCCTACCTCGCCCCGTGCCGTGTGATGCGCGTGGCGGGCATCCTCTGGAGGCCCTGGACCTTGAGGGCCCTGGCCTGCTGCCAGGTGTCTGGGATGTTTCCATGACACCCTCTCCATCCCATTGCCCCTGAGATGCCCTGTATCAGAAAGGGGGGAGTCAGAAGGTGTAGCCACTGCTACAGTCTCCTGGCTGGAAGGCCCTGGCATGGGCTCAAGCCCCTCTTCCTCCCTTGGGGTTCCTGTGGGTCCCTGGGTCACTCCATGGGACAGCGGTGCTTCTGCAGTGAGCTCCAGAAGCTCCAGCGTCACCTGGCACCGCCAGTCCTGGAGGACCACCTGCATCCTACCCATGGTGGTTGAGCACTCTGCGATGGCCACTCGAGTCGGGGGCCACCTCTCAATGGCCACGGCAAGTGCCCTCTGAGACTGGACCATGCTCTGCAAGCCCTTAGCCATGACCCTCTGAGACTGGGCCATGCTCTCAACAGCTGCTGCCATGGCCCGCTGTGTCTCAGCGCTGTCCCACTGGGTCTCCTGCAAGCTCTCGAACCTCTCAGCCATAGGCCGCAGAATCCCGAGAAGTCTGTTCAATCCTTCAGTTCGCTACGAATCAGCCGCGGCCTTCAGGGACTCTGCTGTGACTCGGCCATCGCTCGGAGCCTGTCACTCATGGTGAGGATCCCCTGCCCCACATTTTCCACTGCAGACACTACCCTTGCAGTGTTGGCCTGGGAAGCACGCAGGACAGACAATAGTTGGTCCACCTCCCAACAGCCTCACAGTCGGTCCAGTGCGGCTGTCAGCCCCACCTTGCATTCCCTGGCTCTGGTGCTGCATCTCCAGCAGCTGAGGGAGAAGTGATCTCAGAGGACCAGCATGTAGCCTGGGGCCAGCTGACTCCTCGCCTCCGGCAGGCCCCCGCATGCCAGAGGCCTCGGATGTTCCTTCCTCCACCCGATGTACATTATCAGATGTGTCGTGCTCACCAGAGAGTGACCCAGAAGCCTCACCACTAACTGGATCCATCGACGTGTCAGTATCTGGGACGATGAGTTGTGAGGTGGCAGCTGACGCCAAAACGGTGCCACCCTTGGAGGTCCCTTCACCCATATCCTCCAAGGACTCGTCCGTGCTGTCTGGACCAGGAGGGGCTGGGAGCTGTAGCTGGAGCCTGTAGTCCAGAAGGCCCCAGGGCATCCAGATCTGTCCCTGCAACACAGGTTACAAGGTTAAGTGCAAAGGAGGGAGAGGATTCTGGGATGCCAAACACACCATTTACATGTCTCCATTGAACACAGAACAAAGCACCAAGAAAATTACATCACAGGAACAGGCCCTTCGGCCTCCAAGCCTGTAGTGACTAGGCTGCCCATGTGATTTGTAACCCCCTACCCTTCTGGGGACCAAATGCCTCTATTCCCATTCCATTCACACAGCTGTAGTGATGCCCCTTAAAGGTCACTATCATATCTACATCCACGATCTCCCCCAGCATCAAGTTCCAGACATCCACTACCCTCTCTGCAAATAAACATGCCTCGTATATCTCCTTTAAACCTTGCCCCTCGCACCCGAAACTCGTGCCCCCGAGAGGTTGCCTCCAAGTGATTCAAGGAATGACAAGTGCTCACGTCTTGACAGTAGCCCAATCATGCTGTCGCTGACAGCCCTCATCTCCCCTTCTCTGGAGAGCTCCAGCGCCCTCAAAGGGGTGAGGACCCAGAGGTCTGGCTCACCACCCCCTGTCTTCACCCTCTCATGGGTGTTGTGCTCGGTCTTCTTCTGTGGAGACAGAAGGTCATGATGTGGAGATGCCGGCGTTGGACTGGGGTAAACACAAGAAGAAGTCTCACAACACCAGGTTAAAGTCCAACAGGTTTATTTGGTAGCAAAAGCCACTTGCTTTCGGAGCGCTGCTCCTTCATCAGGTGAGTGAGAGTTCTGTTCACAAACAGGGCATATAAAGACACAAACTCAATTTACAAAATAATAGTTGGAATGCGAGTCTTTACAGGTAATCAAGTCTTAAAGGTACAGACAATGTGAGTGGAGAGAGGGTTAAGCACAGGTTAAAGAGATGTGTATTGTCTCCAGCCAGGGCAGTTAGTGAGATTTTGCAAGCCCAGGCAAGTCGTAGGGGTTACAGATAGTGTGACATGAACCCAAGATCCCGTGGTGTTGTGGTCACTGTTCTCCTGAAGGCTGGGTAGTTTGCTGCGGACAATGGTCTGTTTGAGGTTGTGCGGTTGTTTGAAGGCAAGAAGTGGGGGTGTGGGGATGGCCTTGGCGAGATGCTCGTCTTCATCAACGACATGTTGAAGGCTCCGGAGAAGATGCCGTAGCTTCTCCGCTCCGGGGAAGTACTGGACGACGAAGGGTACTCTGTCCACCGTGTCCCGTGTTTGTCTTCTGAGGAGGTCGGTGCAGTTTTTCGCTGTGGCGCGTCGGAACTGTCGATTGATGAGTCGAGCGCCATATCCTGTTCATCCCCACACCTCCACTTCTTGCCTTCAAACTACCCAGCCTTCAGGAGAACAGTGACCACGACACCACACAACCCTGCCACAGCAACCTCTGCAAGACGTGCCGGATCATTGACACGGATGCCATCAGCTCATGTGAGAACACCATCCACCAGGTACACAGCAAATACTCTTGCAACTCGGCCAACGCTGTCTACCTGATACGCTGCAAGAAAGGATGTCCAAAGGCATGGTACACTGGAGAGACCATGCAGACGCTACGACAACAGATGAATGAACATCACTCGACAATCACCAGGCAAGAGTGTTCTCTTCCTGTTGGGGAACACTTCAGCGGTCACGGGCATTCGGCCTCTGATCTTCGGGTAAGCGTTCTCCAAGGCGGCCTTCACGACACACGACAACGCAGAGTCGCTGAGCAGAGACTGATAGCCAAGTTCAGCACACATGAGGACGGCTTCAACTGGGATCTTGGGTTCATGTCACACTATCTGTAACCCCCCACGACTTGCCTGGGCTTGCAAAATCTCACTAACTGTCCTGGCTGGAGACAATACACATCTCTTTAACCTGCGCTTAACCCTCTCTCCACTCACATTGTCTGTACCTTTAAGACTTGATTACCTGTAAAGACTCGCATTCCAACCATTATTTTGTAAATTGAGTTTGTGTCTTTATATGCCCTGTTTGTGAACAGAACTCCCACTCAACTGATGAAGGAGCAGCGCTCCGAAAGCTAGTGGCTTTTGCTACCAAATAAACCTGTTGGACTTTAACCTGGTGTTGTGAGACAGAAGGTGCCATGAAAGAAATGGTGGCATGACCCCTGCAGTGTGGCTCATTGGGAGGAAAGGAAGGAGGTGCTTGGGGGTCAGGAGCTGGAGGAATGCAGGGTGCTGGGGATGGGAGGATCCGGGGGAAGATGCAAAATGGGGTTCAGCACTCACCCTTGCTGCACGGATGAGGTCATTGATTTTTTTCTGGTACTGCTTCCCAGTTCGGGGGGCCAGTGCCCTGGCACTGACTGAGGCTGTGGCTTCCTCCCAGGCCGCATTTCCATCAGAACCCCAGGATCTGTGTCCTCCTTGCGGGGGGAAGAGGGTGTCCCGCCTCACCTCTGCTGCATCCAGCAGCCTCCCCAGGTCGCCCTCCGAGAATCGGGGTGGGGGGGCTGGTTGTGCGGACATTTTGTGCAGGAATGCCTGCCTGCCTGTTGATTCTTGAGTTTTTAATGGAGCTGTCCCTCGTTAGGGTAGATCAGCTGCAGGCAGTTTGGCAGAGCATTCCAGCACGTTACATGCAGTTTGCTTGTTGGCATTGAGGGGAAGGCAAGTGAGCGCTTGCAGGTGTGCTGATGGAGAGGGGGGGGCGGGTGGTGGATAAGTGTCTCAATGATTGGGGACAGGGGAGAGAGAGGGAGATGTCACACAGGCATCTGAGTCCGGAGATGGGGCCTTGTGCGGGAGGGTCCGGGGTGGGAGTAAGGAAGAATCACCCTGCCTGATATCTATAGGTGGAAGGGGGAGGGTGGATCTTTCTGCCTGAGATGAGTGAGAGGGAAGGGCAGTCCACTGCCATTCTGTCTGAGATCGTTAGGGGGGAGGGGGCCACAATCAGTCTGGGTGGCGGGCGGGTGGGGGGGATAAAGTGGTCCGTAATGTTGTGGGGGTGGGGGCCAGGAAGAGACATTATCCGGCCTGGGTGCAATGTGGTGGGGGAGCAGCATTCTATCATTTTTTTTGTGAGCATGCACAGTTGGAGGCACCAGTCGGAGTAGCAATGTTTCCGGTGTGATAAGCCACCCACCCCCCCCCCCCCCCCCCCCCACAGCTTCTGCGGCGCAATTCAGAATCGCTGATTTTTTTTTTCAGGCAGTGTACATATGGGGGTGCCGGAGAACGGGTCTAAAAGTTGAATCTGAAACATTCCCAGATTCAAGTCCGCCCAGCACTTAGAATCAAATGGTAAAATAGGGCCCAATAAGTTGTTTCCGACTATAAAAGCTAATTCCTGCTGTGTGACCATTGTATCAGTATTCCTGTTGCCCATACAAATGGTTTGCTGAATTCAACAATTACCACACATTGAAGAACAAATGTCAGTCATTTACACTTTCTTGTGATCAGGTGGTTTTCTTCAAACCCACCTTTGTGGAATTTCAATTTAGAGACGGATAGCCAATATACTATATCTCAGTTTCTGTAGACAATCTAGACAATAGTAACTGTTTATTCCACAAGTAATTTGTTGCATTCTGATGTCTCTGCAGTGGAATGTCCCCAAAAAGTTCTTTATGTTTTAATGACTTCCCAGAGACATGCCAATCCCTGTCTGTGACATAAAACACAACAGGTCACCTGTGAGAACAAACCAAGTTTCTCCAACCTCCTCATAGCTAATGCCCTCCATACCAGGCAACATCTTTTCTGTACCCTCTCCAAAGCCTCCACATCCTTCTGGTAGTGTGGCAACCAGAATTGAACACTATATTCCAAGTGCGGCCTAACTAAGGTTCTATAAAGCGGCAACATGACTTGCCAATTTTTAAACTCAATACCCCGGCCGATAAAGGCAAGCATGCCGTATGCCTTCTTGACTACCTTCTCCACCTGCATTGCCACTTTCAGTGACCTGTGTCCCTGTACACCCAGATTCCTTTGCCTATCAATACTCTTAAGGGTTCTGCCATTTACTGTATAATTCCTATCTGTATTAGACCTTCCAAAATGCATTACCTCACATTTGTCCAGATTAAACTCCATCTGCCATCTCTCTGCCCAAGTCTCCAACTGATCTATATCCTGCTGTATCCTCTGATGGTCCTCATCGCTATCCACAAATCCACCAACCTTTGTGTCGTCCGCAAACTTACTAATCAAGCCAGTTACATTTTCCTCCAAATCATTTATATATATTACAAACAGCAAAGGTCCCAGCACTGATCCCTGAGGAACACCACTTGTCACAGCCCTCCATTCAGAAACGCACCCTTCCACTGCTACCCTCTGTCTTCTTTGACCGAGCCAGTTTTGTATCCACCTTGCCAGCTCACCTCTGATCCCATGCAACTTCACCTTCTGCACCAATCTGCCATGAGGGACCTTGTCAAAGGCCTTACTGAAGTCCATGTAGACAACATCCACTGCCCTACCCTCATCAATCATCTTCGTCACTTCCTCGAAAAACTCGATCAAGTTCGTGAGACACGGCCACGATCTGACCCCTAGGAGTCCACCTTGTCAAGGTAGATTGTCCATATTCCATGCTGCTTTTTAAAAGTAAAATGTCCCTCTTCTTCATAAGGTCATGGACACACGGTACGGATGTAATAACATGCACATGTGAAATATACACAGACCATATTTCGGTGTTTTCTGCTACAGATAATATGTGGCTAAGCAGTATCACCATAGCCACATCTGACCAGCAGTGCCACTGACATTACTTTCATAGCAGTGAGTGGGAAATGAGATGAAAAAGTACATTTTTTATTATTCAAGATGATTTCAAAATTAAAACATCTTGTAAATTAGGAATTCCAAAACACAGAGCAGAAAAGATTACAGTGTGGAACATAACAATCCAAAAAATGAAACTGATCTTGTTGGAGTGGGGTTGAGAGACAAGGTCTGTAAATCTTCAAGTATATGGGTGAGCAATGACCACTTACCACTTATCATAGAATCCCTACAGTGCAGAAGGAGGCCATTCGGCCCATCGAGTCTGCACCGACCACAATCCCACCCAGGCCCTACCCCCACATATTTTACCCGCTAATCCCTCTAACCTATGCATCTCAGGACTCTAAGGGGCAATTTTTAACCCGGCCAATCAACCTAACCCGCACATCTTTGGACTGTGGGAGGAAACCGGAGCACCCGGAGGAAACCCACGCAGACACGAGGAGAATGTGCAAACTCCACACAGACAGTGACCCGAGCCGGGAATCGAACCCGGGACCCTGGAGCTGTGAAGCTGCAGTGCTAACCACTGTGCTACCGTGCCGCCCATCTGTTTAATAAAAACCTGTCAAAAGACCGTCATGCAAAACTGATACTTTAAATGACTGTTTCAAACTTTTTAGCAACATTGAATGAGATTTTAACTCAAAATTCGTCTGCTTGTGCAGTTAAAGTCAGGTTCACTGAGGCCCAGCATATGGAGTGCACCACCTTTCCAGTGCAACACCAGTGTTAACTCATTCCTAGGATATCATCGACAAGTAACCATCGCCAATCAAGCCATTGTGGTGGTAGTTGTGTGGGGAAATAAAGCAGAAGGTAGAATTATTCTGGGCTGTTCTGACACAATTTCAGCAATATTGAAATGTGTGGAATTACCCAAGAAAAGAGAGAGGAAAAACATCACTGCGCTTATTGCAGAGAGGAAATGTCAATGCTGAAACATAGCAATCCACTGTCAGAAGTGTATCACCTACAATACCATGTAAACTTGGGCAACTATCACTATTTTTGTTTCTCTGCCAATTTAACACTTTCTAACACTGGATAGGTTGGACTTGGAGCTGAACTGAGATCTGCTTTGGCAAAAATTACATGTGGGAACAACTTTAACCTAACCCATCTGTCAGGAAATTGATATTATCCAGAGCAACACTGGTTTTAAACCCCACTTGCTTTTACTGTCTGTAAACGTATTATTGGGCCACATGTAAAAATGGCTCTTACTACTTGGGGTACAGATTCTGATTGGACACAGTTAGCAATTCTGGTACAAACTGCAGACCATATCAATTTTAAAGAGTATCTTACATCTCCATGTGTTCACTAAACTTATTTGAATGTTGATGAATGCAAAATCTGCAGCAAACCTACAAAATAGGTCTGCAATTTAGGACATTAAAAAAAATGCTTTAAAAAATTTTCCTTCATTTGTTACAGAGTTGTGACTTTGTGCAGTTAATTGCTGAAAATATGCTTATCGCATACAGTGAGCTCTAAAAATTGGGTTTTTGGACACAGAGATGGAAGGGCGAGAGTGGTCAGAGAGAAAATGGTTTGAATTTTTTTTTGTGACATGCAAACATTTAATTATATCACTTTTTATGACCTGTAATGAAATGCAAATACATATGCATATACATACAAATTTCATATGGGTGGAACTTTAGACCACAAGGAGCTGCAGGCAACTTCAAAAGTAGTTCAGTGCTTTCCAGTTCCTCTTTGCCATATAACATATGCAACACCACATTGCAAAGGCCACTGGCAGGCTGGAAGATTGGGAAACTTTTAAACATCAACAAAGTAATTAAAAGAGCAAAGGTAAATTATGAAAGAAAACTAGCACAAAATATAAAAAAGGATAGCAAAAGCTTCTATAAGTATATAAAAGGGAAGAGAGTAGTAGAGAGTAAATGATGGTCTCTTGGAGGATGAGACCAGGGAGTTAATAGTGAGGAACACAGAAATGGCAGAGACATTAAATCAATATTTTGCCTCAGTTTTCAGTGGGGAACACTAGTACCATCCCAATAGTAACAGGTAATGCAGAGGAAATAGGAAGGGAGGAACTTAGAACAATCATCATCAATATGGAAATAGTACACAACAAACAATTGGGACTGAAGGTAGACAAGTCCCCAGAGCCTGATGGCCTACATCCTAGGGTATTAAAGGAAGCGACAATGAAGGTAGTAGATCCATGGTTATAATATTCCAAAATTCACTGGATGTGGGATAGGTTCCAGTGGATTGGAAAAATGCCCTTATTCAAAAAGAGAGGGGAAGTGGGAAACTATAAGCCAATTAGTTTAATATCGCTCATGGGAAATTGTTAGAATCCATTATGAAAGAAGTAATAACAGCATATTTGGAAAGTCAAAACACAAACAATCAGTCAGCATGGTTTTATGAAGGGTAAATCATGTTTGACTAATTTGCTAGAGTTCTTCGAAGATGTAACAAGTCAAGTGGATAATGGATAATAGGTAAGATCACATATGGGGTAATTTATTAGTTTGCATAGAAGACTCGCTGACAGGACAGCACTGCTGCCTCACAGTGCCAGGTACCTGGATTCGGTTCCAACCTTGGGTGACTGTGTGGAGTTTGCACATTTTCCCCGTGTCTGTATGGGTTTCCTCCGGGTGCTCTGGTTTTCTCGTACAGTCCAAAGATGTGCAGATTAGGTGGATTCGCTATGCTAAATTGCCCCTTTGTGTCCCAAGGTGTTTAGGTTAGGGGGATTAGTCATGGCAAATGCACAGGGTTGTGGAAATAGGGCTGGGGCCTGGGTAAAATGCTCTGTTGGAGAGTCAGTGCAGACTTGATGGGCCATATCATCATAGAATCCCGACAGTACAGAAGGAGGCCATTCAGTCCATTGAGCCTGCACTGACAACAATCCCATCTAGGCCCTATCCCTGTAACCCCATGTATTTACCCTGCTAGTCCCGATACTAATGTGTGATTTAGCACGGCCAATCAACCTAGCCCACACACCTCTGAACTGTGGTAGGAAACCAGACCACCTGGAGGAAATCCATGCAGACATGGGGAGAACAGCCTCCTTCAGCATTGGCCGAATGGTCTCCTTTATTGTAGGGATTCTATGATTCTATGACAGATGACAAAGTCGGGATTAATGGGTCTTTTTCTGGTTGGCCAGATGTGTTGTGCCTGCCGCACAGTCTGTTTTAACCCTTATACGGTGGACAAATAACTGCGAGTAGACTCTGGTTAGTTCAATCAGTATTTATTTAAGACACACAATCAATAATCACCCACCCATCCAACAATAAGTTATCTTGACAGAAAATACGAGAGTTAAATTCCAAAACAAGACCTTGACTTAACTTTGCATGACTGGCAAGTACCCAAGCAGATATTGGCCTTTATCTGTGCGCTGGTCTCGGTCGTCCTGTGCGTAGTCTGGTCCTTTGGTCTGGTCTGGCACTCTGGCTCTGGTCTTCCTTCCTTCTCGGGTGTGGTGGCTCTCCTCGTGCTGGTCGTCGCTGGCAATAGTCACCGGTGTTGTAGCTCATTCGTGGGGTCACATAGAGAGAGAAATTCTTGGTTGCGCAGCACCCTTTATACCCATTGGGTTTCACGCCCCTTTTGGCCATTACCAATCAATCGATCAGGACTTGATCACCCTGATCGATAAAGTCCAATCGGGTGCTGCCACGCCAATCTCTGGGTGTGTCCCCAACGGCCATGTCTGCAGATGCTGGGGGCACGTAGGGTTCACACCTCCCTCCCAAATAAGGGGTTACGGCGCCCCTATGTCTGGTAAACAACCCAGTTTGACCAGAAAGTCTCTTTTGTCCTGGAGATGACCCATATTCTGTGTATTCACCTGTCTGGGTTGCAGCCTGTTTATCTGTCCTTTAGGCTGCAGCCTGTTGTTTTAGTTCTTGCCCAATTGTCCCAGAGTGCTTTACACATCGCCATTTTAGATGGCCCGTTTGGCCACAGATATAACTATTGGAGTGCCTTAGGTTTCAGTCTTCAGGCCCTAACTATTTACAATTTATATCAATGACTTGGATACAGGGATAGAAGGCAACTTTGCAGATGAAACTAAAATCGATGGGATAGTAAATTGCAAAGAGGAAATGAGAAATTTACAAATGGATATAGATAGGTTAGGTGGACCAAAATGTGGCAGATGAAGTTTAACGTGGTTAAGTGTGAGGTTATTCATTTTGGTCAGAAAAATGGAAGAGCAATTTATTATCTAAAGGGAGGGAGCCTTTGGGGTGTTTCAGTGCAGAGGGATCTGGGTGCCCTCGTGTATGAGTCACAGAAAACTGGTATACAGGTACAGCAGGTAATATGGAAAGCAAATGGAATTTTAGCATTTATAGCTAAAGGAATAGAGTATAAGACATATTGCTGCAACTACACAAGGCATTGGTGAGACTGCACCTGCAGTACTATGTACAGTTTTGGTCCCCTTATTTGAGGAAGGATCATAGAATCATAGAATCCCTACAGTGCAGAAACCGGCCATTTGGCCCATCGAGCCTGCACCGACAGCAATCCCACCCAGCCCCTATCCCCGTGCTAATCCCCCTAAACTACACATCTTGGGACACTAAGGGCAATTTAGCATGACCAATCGACCTAACCTGCACATCTTTGGACTATCCATATGGACTATGTAGTGGCATTAGAGGCAGTTCAGAGAAGGTTCACTAGATTGATTCCACAGATGAGGGTTTGTCTAATGAAGATAGATTGAGCAGTTTAGGCCAAAACTCTCATGAGTTTAGAAGAATTAGGGGAGATCTAATTGAGGTACATGAGATGATAAAAGTGAATGAAAAAGTAGATGTAGAGCGAATGCTTCCTCTTGCGGGACAATCCAGAACAAGAGGTCATAGTTTTTAGGATAAGGGGTAGCAGATTTAATACAAAGATGAGGAGAAACTACTTCTCTCAAAGGGTCGTGAATCTATGGAACTCACTACCCCAGAGTGCAGCGGATGCTGAGACATTGAGTAAATTTAAGGAGGAGATAGACAGAGTTTTAATTAGCATGTATAGAGAGTTGGTCACAATGTAGACTAAGATGCCACAGGCAGGAAGGGAATTGGTGACTACCAGACAGAGCAAGAGAACTAAGTAGACTATGCCGAAATCTCCTGTGGCCTTTCGCTGCAAAACAGATATACCAGTTTGGATACTGTTGAGGGAAATGATCTCAGGGGAAAGTAGCAACAGCCTACTTTGTTGCACCAAGGTTGGCTTTGCTGCACAGGGGAGGAGTAAAAAGTGTGGGAATGTAATAGTTATCGGTGATTCAATTGTAAGGGGAATAGATAGGAGTTTTTGTGGCCACAAATGAGACTCCAGTATAGTATGTTGCCTTCCTGGTGCTAGGATCAAGGATGTCTCGCAGTGGCTACAGGAGGGAGAGGGTGAATAGTCAGTGGTCATGGCACTCATAAGTAAAACAAGGGATGAGGTCCTAAAAGCAGAATATAGAGAACTATGAAGTAAATTTAAAAATAGGACCTTGAAGTTAGTGATCGCAGGATTACTACCATGCTATGTGCTAGTCAGAGCAGAAATAGCAGGATATATCGGATGAATACATGGTTGAAAAGATGGTGCGGGGGAGGGTTTCAGATTCCTGGGACATTGGGACAGGTTCTGGTGGAGGTGGGACAAGCACAAACTGGATGGGTTACACCTGGGCAGGTCAGGGACTGATGTCCTTGGGGGAGTACTTGTTAGAGTGGTTGGGGAGGGTTGAAACTTAAATCGCAGGTGTAATGTCCTAACTATGTTAGGGGTTTTAAACAAAAAGAAAATGACGTGGCATATGTAGATTCAAAGTAACACATGACAGGTTTATTATTGAAAGTTGTTCTCTGCACAGAACAGAAACTGAAACTAAATAGCAGCTTGTGTGATGCACTAATTACATCATCAAATCATGTGACTGACTCTTAAAGCAATCATGCCACTACCAAAATATATAACATCCCTTTCCTTTTACTTCTTTGGTCATGACAACAAATTACTACGTTATACATAGTACCAATAATACTCTAGACACAGTTCTATGCACCATTAATCATTATATACAGTCAATGAGAAAGTTGATCAGGGGAAATCTATTCCTCTTTGGTTCTATATGACCTTCTGGAATTTTTGATTTGATTTATTATTGTCACATGTATTAACATACAGTGAAAAGTATTGGTTCTTGTGCGCTATACAGACAAAACATACCGATCATAGACATGCCAAATTTCCTTAGTCTTCTGAGAAAGTAGAGGCGTTGGTGGGTTTTCTCAACTATAGTGTCGGCATGGGGGGACCAGGACAGGTTTTTGGTGACCTGGACACCTAAAAACTTGAAGCTCTCGACCCTTTCTACTTTGTCCCCGTTGATGTAGACAGGGGCATGTTCTCCTTTACGCTTCCTGAAGTCGATGACAATCTCCTTTGTTTTGTTGACATTGAGGGAGAGATTATTATTGCCGCATCAGTTCACCAGATTCTCTATCTCATTCCTGCACTCTGTCTCGTCATTGTTTGAGATACGACCCACTATGGTGGTGTTGTCAGCAAACTTGAAAATCGAATTGGAGGGGTTAGTTGGCCACACAGTCATACGTGTATAAGGAATATAGTAGGGGGCTGAGAACACAGCCTTGTGGGGCACCGGTGTTGAGGATGATCGTGGACGAGGTGTTGTTGCCTATCCTTACTGATTGTGGTCTCTGAGTTAGGAAGTTCAGGATCCAGTCGCAGAGGGAGGTGCCGAGGCCCAGGCCACGGCTGTTCTTGACCATAAAAGTATGATTTGGAACTTCAGTAGACATTTCATCACTTAGAACTAATTTTGCATCATTCTCACTCTGTATAGTTGCAGAGACATAATCATCAGGCAATTCAGCTTCAACTAAGTCTTCAACTAGTCAACTAGTAATGTTCACAACACTAGGGACTAAAGAAGTTGGTACTTCTGGATCTGATTCAGAGAAATCATTTTCAGATTACAACAATTGGTCAGCATGGCATCGCCAAACTAGTTCATCTTCGGTTTGAACCATGTAAGAAATTGGACCTGTTTCTGCTAAAATTATGGTTGGCAGCCATTTCTCACTCGAGGCTTAATTATGCTCTAACACTCGATCTC
Organism: Mustelus asterias; assembly: GCF_964213995.1. Classification (NCBI taxonomy): domain Eukaryota; kingdom Metazoa; phylum Chordata; class Chondrichthyes; order Carcharhiniformes; family Triakidae; genus Mustelus; species Mustelus asterias. Next base: position 62,003,708 of record NC_135815.1, on the reverse strand, counting down.
CTTGTTGAAGTGTGTGTTGTTTTGCTTTCACTTCTCATCTGGTAACTTGAGATTGTTGTTGATGCTCTATTATCTCTGAAGTTTCTGGAGGTAATAACCAATCAAACGCGGTTCTCAACTTTCTCTTTAAGTGTAGTAATGCAGATGAACTGGGTAATTGCATAAGATACCAAAAATCCATTCTCACAATGTGATAATGAACTTTGCTCTCTTAAAACTTTTAAAAAGTGTTTCAAGGATTGTACGAAACATTTAGTGAATCCATTGGTTGATGAATGATAAGGTGAGGATTTTATATGCTGAATTGAGATAATTCTCAAACTCCTATGAAGTAAACTGTGAACCATTATCACTACAATCTGTTCCAGTTTAACAAATCTTTCAAAAATTTCATCGTTTTTTTAATGGTTTATTCAGTTGTAGCATATTGCATAATAACAACTTCTGACCACTTTGAGTGTGCATCCGTTATGACTAAGAACATGTAACCCTCAAATGGATCATCAAAATCTACATGCAATCATTGTCATTGGATTTCAACCAGCTCTGACGAAGGGTCATCCAGGCTCGAAACGTTGGCTCTGTTCTCCCTCCACAGATTCTGTCAGATCTGCTGATATTTTCCAGCATTTTCTGTTTTTGTTTCCGATTCCAGCATCCACAGTATTTTGCTTTTATCTACCTTGCACAGTGAACTCACACTTTCTTGACACATATGGTTTCAAATCAGGATATGAACGATGAGTTCCTTTCAATAACATATTCATTTCCTTCCCCATCATGGGGTCATTTCAGGAATGTTTGTGAACTTGAGAAACTGTCACAGGCAAATGATTTACTAGTGAAAAATAAAGATTATTAGCAAAACTAGTTGGTGGTATCTGCTCAATAGGTAAAGGTAAGTGTGATAATGCATCAGCATTAGCATGGCACTCTGATTGACGATACTTTATATCATAAGAGCGTGCAGATCAGTGGCCATAATAATAAGGGCTTTGACAAAGGGTTGTCTGGACTTGAAACGTGAGCTCTTTTCTCTCCTTACAGATGCTGCCAGACCTGCTGAAATTTTCCAGCATTTTCTCTTTTGAGATCAGTGGCCATGTTTGCAATTGGTTAGCAGCTAACAAAGGTATGTCTTTATATGGCCCGAAATAATAGTTAAGGGTCGGTGATCAGTCAATTATGTGAAATGATGATCATATAAATAATGACAAAAGCTTCATGCACCAAAAATTACACTCAATGCTTCTTTTTCTAGCTGAGCATATTTAGCTTCAGCACTAGTTACAGTATGCAAAGCAATAGCTATTGGTTGTTTTTCTGCCCAAGACATAACATGTGAAATAACTGCCCCTATTTCATAAGGTGTAGCAAGCAAACGGTAGCTTCAGGTTAAAATGAACTAATACTTCAAATTTATGCAAGGCATCTTCAACATCCTCTATGCTTTCTCACATTCTCTTGTCCAGTCTCATGACTGTTTCACACATGGTAAATTATGCAACGGCTTCAATAATGTAGCTAAGTTAGGAACAAATTTGCCATAATAATTTACAAAACCTAGAAATCCATCACATTCGTCAGATGTGGTGCTTCTAAAAATAGCTTCCATTTTTTTAGATGCTTTATGTAGGCCTTTACTATCAATAACATGACCCAACTACTGGGCTGATATCTGGAAAAAGTCACACATTTCTCTCCTAATATGCAGACCATGTGCTTAAAGACATTGCAATGTTGCTTCTAAATTATTCAAGTTCTCCTGTTCACTAGACTCTGTAATTAGAATATCATGCAGGTAACATTGTACACCAGATAGACCACTTAAAATCTGATCCATCAATCTTTGAAGTAGGGCTAGTGTGGATGTTAGTCCAAAAAGCATCTTTTATAACATTGACTGAGAATCAATGGCTACATTCATCTGTAAATATGCTTGTGAAAGATCAACCTTGCTGAATTTCTGCGCACCTGATAGCCCAGCAAACAAATCTTCAATTAATGGAAGTGAATATCGATCAGGATATAACACTGGATTTATGGTTATTTTAAAATCACTACAAATACTAACTGAAATCTAGTTTCATGACAGGTACGATGGGGGGTAAGACAGTCACTCAATGTAATCAGCTCAAACACACCAGAGTTAACAAATTTTATTAATTCTTCTTCGACCTTCAGATGAATTGCACTCTTGCTTTGAGACTTTTTGGTTGACTATTAGGTTTTATCTCAAGTTTCACTTAAACCCCCTTTATTGAGCCAAGCGTCTCCTCCAATACACTCTCGTATTTATCCAGAAGGTGTTGTAGGTCTGTTTTGACATCAAGCAATTTGTTTACAGCACTCTGATTAAGCTTTATTTTCTCCAACCACAATCTCCCAAATAGAGCTGGAAAATTACAACACATGGAGAGGCAACTCCGCTGTTCATAGAATCCCTACTGTACAGAAGGAGGCCATTCAGCTCATTGAACTTGCACCAACAGCAATCCCACCCAGGCCCCATCATGTATTTATCCTGCTAATCTTCCTGATAAGAAGTTTAACAACACCAGGTTAAAGTCCAACAGGTTTATTTGGTAGCAAAAGCCACACAAGCTTTCGGAGCTCCAAGCCCCTTCTTCAGGTGAGTGGGAATTCTGTTCACAAACAGGGCATATAAAGACAGAGACTCAATTTACATGAATAATGGTTGGAATGCAAGATCTGGCATGCTAATGCTGATGCAATCTTCCTGATACCAAGGCCTGATTTTACCATCAAGTTGCGCCCGTTTTCAGGCACAGAAACTTGGTAAAGTTGAACGCGAGGTGAGTAGCACGATCCGCGCCCGCCTCCGCGCCAGTTCCCCCTTTACCAAGGCCCGAAAATGGATGCGATCAGGACCACGACCGAAACGATGCAACAGCCATTTAAATGCATTTGAATGTCCGAAACAGACATACTCCATAAAAGTCTGATTCAGGCGGTCCAGCAGTGAGGGTTAGTGAGGAGGTAAGTGCGTAGCGTCCGACGGTTCTCTGCTGCTTACGGGTATCTTTTCATTGCAGCCATTTTCTTTCTCGGGTCGGTGGCAGCTCTGCGAGTGGGTGGAGGGATGGGGGCGGTTGCTCAGCAGGGTCCCCATTGTCCGATTTGCAGCACGGACCCGGGTCTCAGCACTGACCTTGGGTCTTGCGGTGCTGCTGGGTCCTAGTGCACTCAGCTCACTTCCAGCTTAAGGATGTGTACAAATCCCTTGCAAATTGCACTGCTGCAGCCTCTCAACTTTTTAAGGAGCTGTGATTGTGGGGAACATGTGGCTGGGGGAATTGGGGGGTATGGACAGTGACTGTTGATGTGCTAGGGGCAAGTAGCATTCCTTAACCTCTACATGTGTTCCTCTCCATCTCCCCTTCCCCCTTCAGAGTGACGAGATGGCTTTTGCAATGCAACCAATCGATCTTGCTGTTCTTTTGGTTGCTGCTGGAGCTGAGGAGGAGGAGCTAGAGGAAGAATAGCAGGCCCAGGCATTTCCACTTACAGGAGTGAAGGGAGACGACAACCAGAGGCAGGAGGTGGCTGCCATTGACCCAAGGGATGGGGGATGGGGGGGGTGGCAGGGTAAGGAGGGAGCAGAGACCCCGGCAGTTCCGTGCATGAGTGTCATTTGAACAGTGTGCCGCCGCTGGCTCCGCCTCTGAAAGGAGATAGTGCAGCACGTGTGCAACCTGTTGCAGGACCTTGCACCTAGAGGCAGGGTTGGGGGGAGAGTGGAGGGGGGGCGGGGGGGGGGGGGCACCCACTCTCTTTGAGTGTCAAATTGAACTTTTATGCAACTGGCTCCTTCCAGACCCCTAGCGGAGATGTCTGTGGCATCTCCCAGTCAGCTGTGCACACCTGTGTCAAGCAGGTCACAGAAGCCCTGTATGCCTGGGCTGGGCAGTACATCAAATTTAACCTCTACCAGGCACATCAGGAAGCCCGGGCTGCAGGGTTCATAGCCATTGCGGGGATGCCTAACGTACAGGGGGCCATCGACTGCACACACGTCACCCTCAAGGCCACCCTACAGAATCCACAAAGATTCATCAACAGAAAGGAGTTCCACTCGCTGAATGTTCATCTAGTGTGTGACCATAAATATGAACATTATGCATGTCTGCGCAAGACACCCATGGAGTGTGCACGACAGCTTCATTGTCAGGAGCCCGGACATCCTGGAGGCATTTCAGGAGTAGCCCATGGGGTGGCTCGTGGGTTACCTGCTTCAGACATGACTGATGACACCAGTGCGGAGGCCTGGGACTGAGGCGGAGACCCGCTATAATGAGGACAACGTAGCCAGTCACCTGATAGTGGAGAGGTGCATTGGGCTCCTTAAAATGCAATTCCAGTGCCTGGACCGATCTGGCGGGGCCCTCCAATACAGCCCTGTGATCTCTCCCTGCGTAGTGGTCGTGTGCTGTGCCTTGCACAATCTGGCTCTACAGAGAGGTGACATATTGGAGGAGGAGGAAGAGGACGTGGAGACTGACCAGCTGGATGTTGCTGGGGAGGAGGATGACCAGCAGGTGGAGGAAGAAGAGGAGGAGGAGGAAGAAGAGGAAGAGCACACCAAGGAACACCACCCAGGCGCTGGAGGCTGGCAGCCCAAATGAGGCATGCGAGGGCGGCAAGGGAGGCCTTGATCACCGGGCAGTTCAGTCGCTAGGGGCTTGTGTCTGTGGGTTCCATTCCCTGCCACCGCCACCCGCAATTCCTTCTATCTCCTGCAAAATTGTCACACCAAAGTTGTGGGCCTGGGTACTCTGTGTTAGCAAGTTTTTTGGCAGGCAGGAGGGTGATGACGACTTGCTAAGTGCCATTATGATGATGCCCTGGTACAAACTAGTCTGACTCCTCCCTGAGCTCCGCATGCATGCTGGCACCTGGCCCATGTCTGTGTAGTGGGTAAGGGATCTGAAACCCCCATACAGGGCCCTGGGGCGGGTAGGATGGGGGATGGGAGGGAATTGCTTGTGGGTTCTGGGGAACCAATGGTTTCCTTTTCTCAGTGACACAGCACTGAGGGGCCTCCCGAACTGACATCAACATGAAGCATCCCTCCGCTGATCATCAATGGAAGATAGTCAATGTCTGGGATGATTCCATCACATCCTCTTCATCCCGCTGCCTCTCAGATGCCCTGACGTCAGGAAGGGGGGAGTCAGAAGGTGTAGCCACAGCGACAGTCTCCTGGCTGGAAGGCCCTGGCATGGGCTTGAGCCCTTCCTCCTCCCTTGGGGATTCTGTGGGCCCCTGGGTCACTCCATGGGACAGTGGTAATTCTGCAGTGAGCTCCAGAAGCTCCGACATCCGTGCACTGCCAGTCCTGGAGGACCACCTGCGTCCTACCCATGGTGGTCAAGCCCTCTGCGATGGCCACTTGAGTCAGGGGCCGCCTCTCAATGGCTGCAGCAAGTGCCCTCTGAGACTGGGCTACTTTCTGCAACGCTTCAGCCATGACCCTCTGTGACTGGGGCATGTTCTCAAGGGCTGCTGCCGTAGCCCGCTGTGTCTGGCTCAGCGCTAGGTCTCCTGCAATTTCTTGTCTCTCAGCCATGGGCTGCAGAACCTTGAGAATCCTGTTCAGTCCCTCAGCCACAGCCCTCTGGGACTCTGCTGTGACTTGGCCATCGCTTGGAGCCTGCCATTCATGGTGAGGATCCCCTGCCCCAGGATTTCCACTGCAGATGCCACCCTTGCAGTGTTTGCCTGGGAAGCATGCAAGACAGGCAATAGCTGGTCCGCCTGAAAGCTTTAGGACTCCTCCCAACAACCTCGCAGTCAGTTGAGTGTGGCCATCAGCCCCTCCTACATTCCCTGGCTCTGTTGCTGCATCTCCAGCAGCTGAAGGAGAAGTGATCTCAGAGGCCCAGCACATAGCCTGGGGCCAACTGAGTCCTCGCCTCCGGCAGGCCCCCTTATACCAGAGGCCTTGGATGTTCCCTCCTCCAACCGATGTACATTATCAGATGTGTTGTGCTCACCAATGACCCAGAAGCCTCACCACTAACTGGACCCACCGACGTGTCAGTATCTGGAACGGTGAGTTGTGAGGTGGCAACTGACTCCACAATGGTGCACCCTCGGAGTCCCTTCACCCATATCCTCCAAGGACTCGTCTGAGCTGTCTGGACCAGGAGGGGTGGGAGCTATAGTCCAGAAGGCCCCAGGGCATCCGGATCTGTCCCTGCAACACAGGTTACAAGGTTAAGTGCAAAGGAGGGAGAGGATTCTGGGATGCCAAACACACAATTTACATGTCTCCATTGAACACAGAACAAAGCACCAAGAAAATTACATCACAGGAACAGGCCCTTCGGCCTCCAAGCCTGTAGCGACCAGGCTGCGTATGTGATTTGTAACCCCCTAGCCTTCTGGGGACCATATGCTTCTATTCCCATCCCATTCACGTAGCTGTAAAGATGCCCCTTAAAGGTTACTATCGTATCTGCATCCGCGACCTCCCCCAGCAGCGTGTTCCAGGAGTACCCTCTCTGTGTGTGCGTATGGGGACGCCTGAGAACAGGTCTAAAAGTCAGATCTGAAACACTCCCAGTTTCAAGTCCGCCCAGCACCTAGAATCAAAATGGTAAAATAGGGCCCTAAATGTCAATTTAGCATGGTCAATCAACCCTAATCCGCACATCTTTGGACTATAGGAGGAAACCTATGCAGACACAAGGAGAATGTGCAAACTCCCCACACACAGTGACCTGAGGCTGGAATTGAACCTGGGTCCCTGGCGCTGTGAGGCCTCAGTGCTAACCATTGTGCCACCCGTTTGTCACTCAACTCTACGTTGACCACGTGTAAACTTTTATTGGCATGATCTCTTCCGCATGTCATTAAAAATCACATCAGCCGGTTTTAAAAGCAGATGCTTCAGTTTTTGTTGGTATGTGGTCTCAGGAATTAAAAATATAGCAGCTCCAGTATCAACCTCCATCCTAATAAATAGTTATCTACTTAACTTCGAATTACCAAGAATCTATGATTCACCCTCAATTGGAGCTTTTCATCATATTGCTTGACATTCTCTTCACAGTTGTAATCACTTTCTTCCATGTTGTAAACTCTTTTTGTAGAAGGCAAATTGTTCTTCTTGAAAGTACCCAGATTCTCCTGAACATTCTCAAGAGAAGCTGGTAAAGTTTGCAATGTGACCCATTTTGCTACAATTCTTGTCATGGAAGGAGCAGTCCCTACAGAATGCTGACAGGGGAGGGTGAAGGGAAGATGCATTCCGTGGTGGCATCATGCTGGAGTTGGCAGAAAATGATTCTTTGAATGCAGAGATTGATGGGGTGAAACGCGAGGACAATGGGAAACCCTATCATGGATCTAGGAGGGAGAGGTAGGGCTGAGGGCCAAGGTCCAGGAGATGGGTTGATTGTGGTTGAATACCTGTCAACCAGAGTGGGGCGGGGCAGGGGGTGGTGTCCTCAGTTCAGGACAAAGGAAGATATGTCAGAAGTGCTATTTTGGAAGGTAGCATCATTGGAACAGATGTGATGGCAGCGGAAACACTGGGAGAATGGGATGGAGTCCCTACAGGAAGCTGGATGTGAGCTATAGTTGATGTAGCTGTGAGAATCAGCTTGTTTATAATGAATATTGGTAGTCAGTCTATCGGCAGAAATGGAGACAGTGATGTTAAGGAAGGGAATTGTCTGGGATAGATCACATGAAGGAGAGAGGGGTAGAAATTAGGAGCAACAAAAATCCATAAATGTTTCCTGATCCAGATGACAGCATGAAGCAGCACCAAAATTGGACTTAAATTGACCAAAATTGCACTTATACCTTGATGATCTTTGATGCTGGTAACACTGATTTTGGCCAAATTGTGCCAAAAATGCTGACACAATCAAGCAGAGCATCTAGATCACCATGTCTATAGGACATTTCTGATTTCTAATGGTTAGCATCTATATTAAAACTCCACTTTTAGCTAAAGATTAACTTAAAATGTAATATATAAACAAATAAGCAATAAAGCAGCTAATAAAGATAAACAAGGAGCAGCATCAGAGTGGGTAGCAGAACAATTTAAAAATTTAGCACTGCTGTCTCATAGCGCCAGGGACCTAGGTTCAATTCTGTCCTCGGGTCACTGTCTGTGGGGAGTTTGCACATTCTCCCCATGTCTGCGTGGGTTTCCTCTGGGCGGTTCAGTTTCCTTCCACAGTCCACAGATGTGTGGGTTAGGTTGATTGGCTATGCTAAATTGATCCCAGTATCGGGGGATTAGCAAGGTAAATATGCGGGGTTATGGGAATAGGGCGTGGGTGGTATTGTGGTCAGTGCAGATTCGATGGACCGAATGCCCTCCTTCTGCACTGTAGGGATTCTATGATATTCTTTGAAAAAAAAGACCCTAATTTTAATTTAAAATAAAGTAAGGTTTCATAAGGATAGTATTGTATATGGTGTGAACAAATAAAAATAAATTAGTATATGAAAACCATAGTGAGTTTGAAGAATTCCAAAATTGGGGTCACCCACTCACCACCTTCCCACTCACCTGGTCCGAAATCTTTTAGGAGACATCTTGGACAGTCTGCCCACCTTAGGTCTATTGAGGCTCTTAACCTTTCCCAGCTCTCTCAAACCCAGCAGGCCCACTCCCTCAGACTTACCTTTTGAGTCCAGGCTCCTCTGTCAGGACGAGGTGTAGTTCCAGCAGTTGCCACCACTCCGACCTAGTGCCACTGAAACTACAGAGCTTCCAGCCATCTGACTGGCAGGTGCTCGAAGGCAAAGGTCTCATCTTAAAGCAATTAATGCTGCTTATAGTGTTCAATTGCTATCGGGAAGCTATCATTAGAGATTTTAATACTCATTGGAGTTTAGATTAAAAGCAGATCTTATTGAAGCATATTAGATTCTGAGATGTCTTGACAATATAGATGCTGGATGGATGTTTGCTCTCTTTGGGAAATCTAGAATTGGAAGTCAGGGAATCTCCCATTCAAGACAGAGAGGAGGAGGAATTTCTTCTCAGAGTCGCTGGTCTTTGATATTCTCTTCCACACAAACAGTGAAGGCTGGGTCATTGAATATATTCACGGCTAAATTAGACAGATTCCTGATTGATAAGGGAGTCAAAGGTTTATGAAGGACAATTAAAGCCACAATCAGGAGAGTTATAATCTTATTGATTAGCAGAGCAGGCAGAGGGACTGAATGGCTGTTCCGATTTCTTCTGTTCTACTATATTTTTAATAATGTTCACTGAAAGGCCCAGTGAAATTTGCTACTTCAATAAACAGGTAAACATGTTTTGTTGTGCATCGCTTTGGGCAGTTATTATCCACCCCTGTGCATTTTTCAATACTACACCCATCTCTTGTTAAAATACGTATGAAATAGTCGCAGAAGTAGGCCATTCGGCCCTTTGAGCCTGCTCTGCTACTCAATAAGATCATTCCTGATCTGTTTATAAAGACCATAAGACGTCATTTCTGACCTTCGCTTGTCATCCTCTCAATAGTTCAGCCTGGGCTATTAGTTAACATTCGAAATGGCTGAGCTTTAGCCTCACTAGCTAAAGCATGTTGCAGCAAATAGTGGTTCTCATACTGTAATTTAGAATTAATCTGGAACCTTCCTGGTCAGGTTGACTCAGTAACACATTAAAGAGAGGAAGGGATGTGGACCATGTGGACAATTAGTAAAACAAGGCACATGTTAGCTGTGCTATTTGCTTTCCTACTGCTGTTTTGTAGTTCAAGTCACAGCGGAATTGAATCATTTGCTGAACTGAAGTCTGATGCTCATCAGTGGATGATTTTGTGATGAAGCAAGTCATTAAAAACTGGAGTAACAGCTAACAAAATATTAGAATGCTTAAATGAAAACAAAACTTTTTGAAAAGCAAAATGGTTGAAAAGAAACCAAAAGAGGAAGAGGGTGCACTGACATGATGGTCAGTCACTAATGTAAAAGGTGCTTTTGCAGGCATGCATTCATTACCCATTTCATACATTTTCTTGTCAATTTAAGTTAATCCACATTGAGAATGAAATGTCAATTGGTGCAAAGAGTTAATGAAACTGCTGAGATTGCTTAGATAACCTCAAGGACACTTTATTTCCTTTTTCTTGTGTTCACCTTTGAACTGGTTGTGTACAACCTCATTCCAATTTGGCTCATGTGCACACCCTCAGTTCCATAAAATTATTTATTCGCCAAACTATTTCATTATCTAAAAGCAAAGTTTGATGAAAAGATTTTCTCTCCTCTGAATTGCATTTTACAGGGCCACAAAAGGAATATGAATCCTTTCAGAGCAGGAGTTCTGCACTATAATGGAAGGATCGAGAAGATACATCTGATATTTAATTTCAACAAAACTTCCTTACATGGCATTTAACAAAAAATACATTAGTGATAATTTACATTATATTTTTATATACATTGTGTACAATTAGCACTCCAGAAAATATATTTCATAATGAATCAGGAAGAATTAAAGTTCACATATATCTCAACAATTTAAGATTTCCATTTTAGTGCAATTTTCATGCATCTTAACCTAAGCACTGGAGGCAAATACAGTTAGTGAAAGCATTTATATTTCTAAAATATCCCAGTTTAATTACTTTATGTACAGAGGTTTCTTCATCTCATCCAATGCAAACACGTTCTCTCTCCCCCATTACATACATTTTCCAAAGAATTTAAATTTTCTGTCCTCAAGCTTACTGCTTGTATAATATGAAGAGAAATTTCAAAAATGTATTAGCATAGAACATTTATTAGTTCATAATCCAAAAATGTAAATACAAAATTAAATACTTATCTTTGGTGCAAACATGCTCTTATAATTCTCCTAGATTCATAAAAGTATCTGTATAATTACAGAGTATCTTTGTATATTAAATTTAAATATAAGCAAAGCTATAGGCAACAAAAAACTTCTACTCAGAATGGCTTTCATATTTTTGGCAATTGCATAGAGCTCAAAGTCCCTGAAGTTCCGGGGCTAGACTCTGAAAATAACTGGTAACCATTTGAGAACAGCACTCATTCTGTCTGAAACAGTATTAACATTTAACCCTCTAAATAGTATTTCCTCTGGTAGCTTGATAACCTAAGCAATAATAATAAGGAAGCAACCAAAAAAATCAGTGATGTTGCAAAACAAAATCTCATGTACTTCAAGACAAAATACAAATTTCAAACCAACAATTTCTCAGAATGTCACCCCAAGGTGTAACCTTTGGCACGATTTTACTAAAGCTGGCACTAAAGGGGACAAATGAAGTTTTGTAATGGTTTAAAATTTGGTCAAGAATAAATGGGAAAGCTCGATGTTGGAATGCTTAAGACACATTTTGAGGGGTCTGGTGCATTCTTGGTATATTACAAAAATAATAATTCAGAATGAAGAGACGTTTATGCAGTGTGAGGTTTCCTGTCCAAATGTCTTCACTTTTGTGCTGGACTTCTTATATGACTGTATATATGACTGTGTTGATATTTGGGAATCCTTTCTGAAACGGCCTTTTCTTTGTAATAACTTGGTTTTAAGATTAATCTCATTTTTATCCAAATCATTCATAGAATGCATCACAGACAGAAAATGTTTAAAATTGCACAAAATAAAAGAAAAACAAACTGAAATCACATGTCAATGTCTTCCACAAAGTATTTTGCTCAAAGAACAAAGTCATGTGTCACAAAAATAAGGAACAGAAAATAAAGCATTACAAAAATAGAAATAAATGGGTAAAGTAATAAAAAAGTTCACTTGTGTTTACACTCAGAGTTACAGAAGAACTTTACTAGAAGTTCCACCCTATTTGCACAGAAGTAGAAAAATAACCCATATGGTCCAAACAACTGCTTTGCATATCTAACATTATCTCAAACAAAACCTGATTTTGAGATGTATTTGCTATTTTTTCTTTCCTGGTCATAAACACACTTTAGAGCATACGATCCCTCCACCAAGTAGTCAGTTAAGGCTAAGTGTGCTGGCATGGTTTACTGTTGTACTGTAAAATGGGTCAATGCTTGCTTCAGCTTTGCTGCAATCTAGTAGGAAACAAAAAAAAACATTCTTAATTGAAATACATTTCAAGAAATTTGCCCCTTTCCTTTGAAAGATCTTTCAACAAAATTTGGGGTTTATCAATTAAATATTTCACCAGCAACCTTACTGAAAAGGTTGGTTCTCTTTTTTGTTTAGTATTACTTTGTCCATTTGTGCTTTTTCCCTCTCCCCATTCGTCATAATGATGTGCTCTCCAGTCAGCAGCAATCTAACATAGAATCCATTGAATCTCTACAGTGCAGGAGGAAGTCATTCAGCCCATCGAGTCTGCACTGACCCACCGAAAGAGCATTTTACCCAGGCCCTCACCACCACATATACCAATCTATCATTTCAATTTTTCTGGGTGTTATGCTTGCAGGATACAGGAAAGGATTCCTTCTGAGATTTTGATGTAGCATTAGAAACAAATTATACCTTGGAAACATGTCATTTGATTCAATCCATCCATGTTTGTGTTTATCATCCACACATTCTCAATCCTATTCAGATGTTCTATGATGTTCCTCATTTTGTTTATTTCCCTTTCCTTTAAATACATATCTAATTTATCGATATTGTCTTTGCTGTGTTCAGAAGTACATTCCACAGCTCGGCAAACTCGTGTACAAAACACAGTTTTTCCAGCTCTCTGTCCTAAATCATATATTTAATCACATATCTATTCTCCATCTTCTACACCTTTTAAGCACTAGAAACTGTCTGTTTCTATCTACGTTGTCTAAGTTCTTCATAATTTTAAACATCTCCATCAAATTAGCCCTTAAATCTCCTTGGCTGCAACTGAAACAGCTCAAGCAAGAGCTGGAGGTGGAGAGGTGCAATTAGTAACCAATTTTCAGAACAAATTAATGTGTAAATGGTAGAATTTGGAAGGAAAGGAGACAGGACATTTATCACGTTAGCCCATAGAAATACTGTATCTAGTAATGGGAAAGGAATCAAGACAGAATAATGTAGTCAAGGTAAAGAACACCTCAGCGATAGAGATCACAATTTTGGAGTGAATGTGAATGGTAAAATAATATTGACAAACACAACAATAATGCAAAATATTTGAAAGTGATTGAGTCCAAGGGAATTATACTCATCCAGAAAAATAAGAATTAACTAGCCAATAATGAAACACCATGAATGAAGTAAAGACTGCAAATTCCTTAATGTTCTCTTATTTTGTGGGATTATCTATTTGGTGTCATCTTCAAAATTTGAAGTCTACTTCCAATTCCTGAGTTCAAATCATTTTTGCAAATTATGATCAATTAGCATTGATCCTTGTATGAACCCTTTAGCTATTTATGATGTTGATCTTTAAAAAACTAAACCATTTGTTCGATTCTGGATGAACTAGATCATGTTACAGTATGGCTTTGTAGGTGGCATCTATTACCTTATCCAAGTGACGATTCTTCATTTATTAATCCCTGTGGCAAGTGCCAGGGTATTCAACTTTAGGGGTATCAGTCCTGCCATTACACATGTGCCACAGGTAATTGGATAGATATTAAAAACAGGACCACTATTCACTGGCTAACATTCTGATTGGTGTTAATTCCATAATCTGCAGTGCGTTTAGCTCCAAGATTTGAATTAGTTGGTTTATAGTGTTATTTCACCAATCCGCAAAGATTTCACTTCGGTATAACCTCACCCTATATTAATATTTTCATAAAATATACACTTAGAGATATGTTCATTGCTATCTCAAAAACTGAATCTATGGGCCCAATTTTATCATCAAGTTGCGCCTGTTTTTGGGGGTGAAAGCTTGGTAAAGTCGGGTGCAAGGAGAGTAGTGCAATGCGTGCCCGCCTCCACGCCGGTTCCCCCTTTACCAAGGCCCGAAAATGGCGGCAATCGGGACCGAAACAGGCACGACGGCTATTTATATGCATTTGCATGCATTTAATTTGACTTAATGGGCTGCACACCCAACCTTACTGGCACTTCCCTATTTACCACTGCGTTTGCCCATCCAGAATTGGTGCAAAACAGACATGCTCCACAAAAGTCCAATTCGGGTGCTCCAGTTAGTGAGGAGGTAAGTGCCAAGCATCCGATGGCTCTCTGCTTGAGATCGGGGGGGTGGGGGGATCCACTGCCACTCTGCCTTTGATCAGTGAGGGGGAAGGGGGAGAGAGTCCCTGCCACTCTGCCTGTGATCAGTGAGGGGGAAGGGGAGTGTCTCCTTCCACTCTGCCTGTGATCAGTGAGAAGGAAGGGGAGATCCGCTGCCATTCTGTCTGGGATTGGTGGGGATGAAGGGGGGGGGGGGGGGGGAGGGCCCACGATCGGTCTGGGTGGCGGAGGAAGTGAGGGGATAAAGGGGTCAGTAATGCTGTGGGGATGAGGCAATGTCTGTGGGGGCCAGTGGGAGGCATTATCGGGCCCGGGAGCGATGTGAATTGGGAGCCGCATTCTATCTTTTTTTTGTGTATGCGCAGTTGGAGGTGCCGATTGGAGCTGCAGGGTTCCGGGTGTGTTAAGCCCCACCCACAGGCTTGTGCAGTGCAATTCGGAATCGTTGATATTTTTGCAGACAGAGTGCATATGGGGGTGCCTGAGAATAGGTCTAAAAGTCTGATCTGAAACACTCCCACTTTCAAGTCCGCCCAGCACTTAGAATCAAAATGGTAAAATAGGGCCCTTTGTCTCTTATCCAGAACAAAATGAGCTGCCTGACAGTATTGGAGAAACTTGCACCTCATTATCCCTGAGGGGACACTGGTCAACCGGAGTCTACACATGTTAGAACAAAGGGTCCCACAATCCTCCTTGCAATTCTTAATTCTTGGGACATTTAAAATCTCAGGGACCCAGATGTGGGATACACATTCACAGCAGAGAAGTGGGAATCATGAGACATGGACCTCTGGCGTATGGAACCAGTAATATTGCCTTGCTGTACGACAAAGTGAGTCTGGCATTTTACCATCTAACTTGCAGCATCACATTGCAACATCTGGTCCGAGAGATGGGTGAGATCCTAAATGAAAATTTCTCATCAATATTCACTTTTGAGAAAAGCATGGATGTTGGGGAACTGAGAGAAATATATAGTGCTGTCTTGAGGAGTGTACATATTACAGAGGAGGTGGTGCTGGAAGTCTTAAAGTGCATCAAGGTAGATGAATCCCCGGGACCTGACAAAGTGTATCCCAGGACATTGTGGGAAGCTAGGGAGGAAATTGCGGGTCCATTAGCAGAGATATTTGAATCATCGATAGTCGCAGGTGAGCTGGCTGAAGATTGGTGGGTGGCAAATGTTGTGCCTTTGTTTAAGAAGGGCTGCAGGGAAAAGCCTGGGAACTACAGGTCAGTGAGCCTCACAGTGCCAGGGTCCCAGGTTCAATTTCGGCCTCGGGTCACTGTCTGTGTGGAGTTTGCACATTCTCCCCGCGTCTGCGTTGGTTTCCTCTGGGTGCTCTGGTTTCCTCCCACAGTCCAAAGATGTGTGGCCAAGGTTGATTGGCCGTGCTAAATTGACCCGAGTGTCAGAGGATTAGTAGGGTAAATGTGTGCGGTTGCAGGAATAGGGCCTGGATGGGATTGTGGTTGGTACAGACTTGATGGGCCGAATGGCCTTCTTCTGTACTGTAAGGATTCTATGATAAACTGTGAGCCTCACATCTGTAGTGGGTGAGTTGTTAGAAGGTGCTTTGAGAGTTAGGATCTACAGGCATTTAGAGACGCAAGGACTGATTAGGGACAGTCAACATGGCTTTGTGAGTGGAAAATCATGTCTCACAAATTTGATTTTGAAGGGGTAACCAAGAAGGTAGATGATGTTGTCTACATGGACTTTAACAAGACCGTTCACAAGGTACCACATAGTAGGTTGTTGCATAAGGTTAAATCTCTCAGGATCCAGGTTGAGGTAGGCAAATGGATACAAAATTAACTTGATGACAGAGGCCAGAGGGTGGTTGTAGAGGGTTGCTTTTCAAACTGGAGGCCTGTGACCAGCGGTGTGCCTCAGTGATTGGAGCTGGGTCCACTGTTATTTGTCATTTATATTAATGATTTGGATGAGAATTTAGGAGGCATGGTCAGTAAGTTTGCAGATGACACCAAGATTGGCATAGTGGACAGTGAAGAAGGTTATCTAGGATTGCAATGGGATCTTGATCAATTGGGCCAGTGGGCTGACAAATGGCAGATGAAGTTTAATTTAGATAAGTGCGAGGTGATGCATTTTGGTAGATTGAACCAGGGTAGGACTTGCTCAGTTAATGGTAGGGCGTTGGAGAGAGTTATAGAATAAAGAGATCTAGGGGTACAGGTTCATAGCTCCTTGAAAGTGGAGTCACAGGTGGACAGTGGTGAAGAAGGCATTCGGCATGCTTGGTTTCATTGGTCAGAACATTGAATACAGGAGTTGGGACGTCTTGTTGAAGTTGTACAAGACATTGGTAAGGCCACACTTGGAATACTGTGTACAGTTCTGGTCACCTTATTATAGAAAGGATATTATTAAACTAGAAAGAGTGCAGAAAAGATTTACTAGGATGCTACCGGTACTTGATGGTTTGAGTTATAAGGAGAGGCTTGATAGACTGGGACTTTTTTCTCTGGAGCGTAGAAGGCTGAGGGGTGATCCTATAGAGGTCTAGAAAATAATGAGGGGCATAGATCAGCTAGATAGTCAATACCTTTTCCCAAAGGTAGGGGAGTCTAAAACTAGAGGGCATAGGTTTAAGGTGAGAGGGGAGAGATACAAAAGTGTCCAGAGGGGCAATTTTTTCACACAGAGATTGGTGAGTGTCTAGAAAAAGCTGCCAGAGTTAATAGTAGTATTTTGAGTATGTGCAAATAAACTAACCTTTTGAGTTCATCCTATCGCAAGTTTGCTGTGGGGTTATTAATAGAAAATTGGATCACAACAAAATATCTTTTGTGTAATGTACAGATGGTGAGGGGAGAAATTTGAGATGCTTAAATTAACCCGTCTCCTGTCTGGAACATCATGCATTAATTTTGGAATCGAGTGTGTATGGCTGCAATATATAGTTGACCATCCCCCTTTGACATTCAGATTATTTTTACTATATATAACTTCTTCAGCAATGATTACAATGCTGTTGTTTAGACTTAATTAGAATGTGAAGACAATGAATCCTATTGCTCAAAGGGAGAGAAGAGGATGAGAGTGGCAGGCTAAGAGCACATGTGAGAAGCAGGGCAAGAGAACATTTGGCAGAATTTTATACAAGAAAGGCCAATGAGTCAGCTCAGCTCTTACTCTGCGGGCACAGACTCAGAACGAATAGGCTACACAAACTCTGAAAGTATGGTTTAAAAATATATATAAACAAGTTAATTAGAATAATTAAACAGTTTGCTTTGTAGCTAATTGGTTCAAGAACATTTTCCCTACAGTTTTTAGGCTGTATTTAGAAAGACAGTAATGAGGGGTTACTTTTGGAAAAGGACCTATCTAGCACTGACATTCCCACATTTTATAACAGAATCTAGAGAGGAAAATGGATTGGAGAAGTTATATATAGTAAAAATAAAAAAGGAAACAGATCTAGTTGGGGCACTGAAGTACAGCCTAGAAAATCAGAAGCAAGTGATAAAAACAATTGGCCCAGAGTGGTGAGAAAGAGACATGCACAAGAACGATGAACAATATTAAACATGCTGTGTTGTTCTGGTTAATAATTTTCACAATTGAGAAAACATTGTCACTTTCCAAGCCTGTTAAGAAGTTACATTTAAAAGACTGGACTTGTCCAGTGTGCAAAAATGAACCAAAATCATTTGGAGCAAAGGATAGACAGACAAGTTTTGAACCAGTTAGATAACATCCCCAGTTTTTAAATCCTTCAAATTTTTAACCAATTCCACTTTGAAAGTTACTATTTAATCTGTTTCCACCACCCAATCAGGCTGTGCATGACAAATTCTAACCACTAGCTGTGCAAAAAAGGATTTTTAAATGTCAGTTCTGGTTCTTTTGTCAATCACCTTAAATTTGTCCCTCTGATTATCAACCTTTCAGTCATTGGAAACAATTCCTCTTTACTTACTCTGCCTAAGTTCTTCCTGATTTTAAAACCTCTATCAGATCAAATTAAATCATTAATTTATATGTCTTTTGTCCCAACAGCATGTTAAAAGAAAAGTCGATTTGTTAAACAACCTACCGTCTCATAAAACTCAACTTGCTGCTGTAGGTAGTGTTGCATGACAGAATTGTAATCATAAATTCGATTACTGTGGAAGTGATTCATTTCAGCTGTAATGAAATTATAAGGTTTGATTTAATAACCCTCATACAATTATCTTTAGTCATTGAAACTTAAATGCAAAATAAAATAAGGCATAACCTAGTAAAATATTCTCAATTATCTACACTATAATTTTTTTTTTTTATACCCACCTTTTCCGCTTTCAGATTTCTCCCCATTCCAGGAAGATAGGGCAACCTAGACTGTGAAGGGATACGGAGCAGAAGCGGGTAAATGGAATTGAGGTACAGATAACCCATAATCTAACAGGCTAAAGCAGTTCCTACTCCTGTTCCTATGTTGGCTTCCTGTCAATGCACAGCAGGTAGGTAGCTTCTGCACAACAGGCCTAGTCAGATTTGCTTTCACTTCCCCATGTTGCCATGTCTTGTGGTGTAAGAGCTGGTGAAATTATTGGAACAACAATCGCAAATCAGATGATCAGAAACCTGCAACTGAAAGTTCTAGTTACCTTTTAATGCTGTCGGAAGTTTGGTCTTAGCATGCAGGACAGGAAATGCTTAACTCCAGGAAATGTTCATTTAGGAAAGGCAATACTTTAGATTTAAAACATCTTTCCCTTCCATCTCACACTTTATCCTCTTAAATGAGGTTATTGATGTCAGATAGAAAGTTGGCAACATGAGATGAAGTAAAGCAAATGATTAAGCTTTGCAGTTTAGAATAAAAAATAAACTTAAATAAATAAATATGCTGTTTTAAATAAGAATCAAGACTTTTTTTTATTTTTGCCAATTTCTTAGTGCCATGTGAAATAACTGGGTTCTCGGCCATCCTAGAATAACTAGGTGTTTTTTGAAATATGGTACCTCTCAGAACGTTACTTCCAGCTGGGAGACCAGCGAGTTAAATATCTCACCACAGTGCGGGAGCAATTCCACCCTCCTACCTCTCTCCGTCCCTCACACGGTCATAGTTAAAGCCTAAGGCTCAGTGATATACTTGACCACCAATGCGGGGAGCCAGAACTTTGTACTGTGTTGTGGGCAGGGAGCTGGAGAATTGACCCCAAAGACCTCCGAATTGGGGATCAGGAGGTTCGGGAATCCATTCAGGAATCTCTGATCTCAAGAGCACTAGGAAATAGGGGAAGCTGAAGAGGAGGAGTTGGCTATCAAAGGGAGAGAGAGGAATGGCAGCTTGTGAGTTGGAACTGGGAACCGGGGGAACAATAGAGATTGAGGATCAGAGTTTACAGAAAGAAAGGGGCATTGTGTTCTGAGACTGGAGTTCAAGCAAGGGAGACGGGTAATGGGTTGGACATGGGGACCAGCATTTCCCACAGAGTCAGGAGCAGCAGCAAGATGGTAAGTGCCTGCAGTAGAGGGGAGCAGCCACCAAAAGGTTGAGTGAAACTTCAGGACGTCATTGTGGGTAAACTGATGAACTGGTGACTGGAAAATAAAGATTCTCACTAGAAAGAACAAAGGGGAAGGGAGAAAAAAAAATCTTTGGATGGAGGACTATGGCAACATGGAATATTTCCCTTCAGTGATGATTGAGGTGATGACAAAAATTTCACTTCAAATGGAATAGGATATCAGTTTGAAGAGGAGGAAAATAAAACGATTATGGGGTGGAGTGGATAGTGTTACAGGAGAGAATGCAGTATGCGGGAATGAATGGTGGTCTTATGTGCTGTAACTTCTATAATTTGATTGAATATTTTCTTCATAGAATCCAAGGTTAGGAAGTGGTTTAGAATGGTTAGTCCTGTGCTGAGTCTAGGGCAGTGTGCGCTGTGTCTAGAACCACAAATACATCTTGCGGTTTTATCTGACTTATGAAAATCAAGATTAGCTCTGAATGAGGTTCTAAGTTCAGAGATGTCACTTTCTCACAAATCAGAACAAGAAGATTGGAGAGAGAGATCAGGGCCATTAAAAATGGTCGACTGTGGAGCCTGACCATACCTTGGACAGTGTAGGGGGATTCAGGGTTAGGGTTAGTGACTGTTACTACTTATTACAGATAGGATATTTGTACATCACAGCTATTAAAGTTAAATATAGTGGTACATTTTATTACTGTTAGTAAATCTGTATGTTACCCCATTTTACTATTATTGTTATGAAGACATCAGTGTAATTTCAATGAGCACTGAAATAATAAAAGTTCCTTTGATTTCCCTTCTGAAACTCAATCCACCATCTTCAGTTTTCCCCCAACCCCAACCTCAGTTTCCCTTCTTCATCTGCCCATCAGTGTCCTCCTTGTTCTTTGAACTACTGGCGCAATAGTGTGAAACTACAAGGAACATTACTCAGCTTTAGAGGGCATGGGGTCAGAATGACATTGATATTTTTGTCTAAAATGTCTAAAAATGCCTCCAAGCAGAGTTGGGAAACCAAACAGTGACCAAGTAGATGGGTAGTTCCCAAATTTCCAGCAATATCGCTATGAAGCAGCTGTCATAGGGTTAACCGTTCTTCCAAATTGTTCTATTTCCCCACATGAAAGAATGGTTTCAAGAAAGCATATATGAATTTAAAGTAAACAAAGTCATTTTTAAAATGTTATTTATACCTACCTTGGAATGTGTAGGACATTGTTCCGATTCGATTCACCATGGTGTTCTTTTCCTGTGGTGTTACTTTATTTAAAGCAACCAACTTATCACCTTCTTTCGCTTTCTCTATAGCTCCCTATTATTATAAAGTAATGGTACAATACATAAACCCATAACATGATCAATGAAAACTAGTAAAAATATCAAGAACATAATTTTTCTTCAAACCTAAAATATTCTTTCAGAGTTCCAGTAAGATTATTGACCAAGATCCCGTTGCAATTGGAGATAACTTTCTTCACTGACCACTATGCCACCAATCTTGGTGTCATCTGCAAACTTACTAACCATGCCCCCTATATTCTCATCCAAATCATTAATATAAATGACAAATAACAGTGGGCCCAGCACTGATCCCTGCGGCACACCGCTGGTCACAGGCCTCCAGTTTGAAAAACAACTCTCTACAACCACACTCTGGCTTCTGTCAAGAAGCTAATTTTGTATCCATTTAGATACCTCACCCTGGATCCTGTGAGATTTAACTTTATACAACAACCTACCATGCGGTACCTTGTCAAAGGCCTTGCTAAAGTCCATGTGGACAACATCAACTGCACTGCCCTCATCTACCTTCTTGGTTACCAATTCAAAAAACTCAAATTTGTGAGACATGATTTTCCACTCACAAAGCCATGCTGACTGTCCCTAATCAGTCCGTGTGTCTCTAAATGCCTGTATATCCTGTCTCTCAAAATACCTTCCACCAATTTACCCACCACAGATGTGAGGCTCACTGGCCTGTAGTTCCCAGGCTTTTCCCTGCAGCCCTTTTTAACCAAAGGCACAACATTTGCCACTCTCCAATCTTCAGGCATCTCACCCGTGACTATCGATGATTCAAATATCTCGGCTAGGGGACCCGCAATTTCCTCCCTAGCCTCCCACAACGTCCTGGGATACACTTCATCAGGTCCCGGGGATTTATCTACCTTGATGCGCTTTAAGACTTCCAGCACCTCCTTCTCTGTAATATGTACACTCCTCAAGACATCACTATATATTTCTCTAAGTTCCCCAACATCCATGCTTTTCTCAATAGTAAATACTGATGAGAAATATTCATTTAGGATCTCGCCCATCTCTTGTGGATCCGCACATAGTCTCTGCTCTGAAGTATGCATGTTTAATCTATGCATTATAAATTAATGATCCATTCATATGCCAGTTTATACTAAAAAGAAACTTGTGCAAGAGAAAGAGCACAATAATCTAATACCTTTGAAACCTGGGTTCAATCCAACCCACAATGATAAGCATTTATTCTGTTCTCCTGCTGTCTATACATCTTTGGTCTCCTCTGCCTCCTCTATCAGCTGAGTGACAGTACCAACCCACAACACATAAATCATCTGGACAGCTTTCAGATCTTTTGCACAAACATTTTCAAATAAACTGAATTTTGCTTTAGATTAATTTTATTTATCTTTGGTTTTTATTGCTATCAAATCAAAGATAAAAAAAATCTGTAATGGAACATTTTGATTTCACATGAAATTTTTATTTACCTTGTGGACACCAATGATATCAGGGAAACATCCTAGTAATCCTTTGTACTCTTGGTTGGTTTCCATCAGATAATGCAGGTCTTTTTTGGGCTGTTGAAAACACAAGTTTATATTACATTGTTACATAACCGTGCAGCTTTTTCACTCAGTTTTCTTCATTTTAAGTCCATTATTGTAATGTGATAAAGAACAATGTTAAAAAGACATGTTGCACCTCATTTTTGCTTAAGACAACTTATATTTTCAAACATTTTATTCTTCCCTGATCTTTCTGCGCCATGCACAAATGCAGTCAGAGATAAGTTGCTTCAAATCTTGTTTCAAAGCAGTATTTCCAATGTATCAGCAGTGCAGCATACATAAGAATTGCAAAGTTGAACCAATCTTCTACCGTTCATTCCTTTTTCAGTACAAATAAGCTTCACAACCACACTTCATGCAGTAAAGCAAGAGCTTGACGCAAGTGTCACAAGCACTGTATACAATACCAATTTTTCTTTCTCCCCCTTTCCCCTTGTTGAGTTTTAATATCACAGTTTACAGTCCAATGTTATTAGAAATGTTACAAAGCAATTTTACATTTTCAATACAGCTACCCAAATTAAATACATCTTGGCACCTGTTCTGCAAAGAGGTTAGCAATTTCTTCATATGTCTTTCCTGCTTCAGTTAAAGGATCTGTCAAAGTGGATTCACCTGAAACACAAATCAATGATTGAGAATCTTTTAGCTGATTATATTACAAATATTATGACAGATAGGCTTTATTGTGAAATAAATTCTCTACAAGACGACAATTCTCTGATGACACAAAGGCCTGATAGAGTGGATGCACATGTTTAAAGTTTAACAACTACACTGGGATGATTAAAACATTAGAATAGTAATGACTCCTGTGCCTGTAATTGCAGCAGGTTTAAATAAATGGTTTGCAACTGTTTGAATCTTCTGTGCAATTTGAGAGATATGCTGTATCCTGCACTAAGATTAGAGAAATCAATTATTCATCTGGTCTATGCTTAGTGTTATCATGGGAAAAATAAGCAACTTTCAATTTGACTGATATCTTTAGTAAGTGTGAGCATGCGTGAATGACATTATCAGTAGTTCGGGCTTGCATGGGTTATTATTGTTGCCACAAGAGACCTGTGCAAAGATACTGCTGGGTTCTGTGTCCTTGTTGAACTGTTAATTTTATATTTTTGTAAGTAAGGAAAATTAAGCATCAAAAGGCTACTTTTTCCAAAACGTCTACCTTTGTCAAGTTACCACGCTTAGCTATCAAAATGCTTAGCTATGATTTTATTTTAAAAATAGATTTTCCCCCCTCAAAATCTGACTTTGTAATTTTAAAAATCAACAGCCAGAAATGGTATCTATAAAAGGATTACAGTAATTTCTGTACATATGTTAACAATATCACTTTCGTGATTAAGTTTCATGACTATGACACATCTATCTACTTCAAATATATTGCCCCTTAGAGTCCAAAGATGTGTATGTTAGGTGGGCAGGGTTACAAGGGGAGGACCTTGATGGGATGCAGAGAGTTGGTGCAGACGTGATGGGTTGAATGGCCTTTTTCTGCACTGTAGGGATTCTATGGTAAGCTCATATGAGACAATACAAAGGCAATACGTTATGTATATCTTGGAAACTGTCAGACAAAGAGCAATCTGCTACTAAATCAGAGACATTCTGAAAATCAAGGAAGTTAAAACCTATATAGGCATACTGTATGAACTAACAGGAAAATCATTTAAATCATCTGTCCTAACTACAGTCCAGTTCCACTCATTAGCTCAGAGAACTATTGTCAGAGACTTCGGATAGGTCGTATATCGACCATTTCAGTCAAGGAGTATTATATGAAATAGTATTAACCAAATATAGCTACAGGGAGGGGCAGGCTAAATGTAAAAGAAAACAATTTTCAAACCATTTCAGAAGGCTGAACAAAATGTCAGTAGTTTTAAAAATCGGTCATTTTATTTCATAGTAGATTACCATCATCTTCATTTTGAACTCTTAATAGACTGCAGCTAGCAAATGAGCACACAGAATACCCTGAAACATTAATAATAACACATTACCTTCATAACCACTAGTTGTAAAGACCTGTGAAAGGTTTTGCAAAGCTTTTCCTATCTTCTGATATTCCTTAGGCAGAGCTTTAAGAGAAAAAAAACACAATCAGCACAGACCATCTTCATTCCTTTAAAGTTGTCAATACCAATTGTACACAAGTGTCTCCAGCCCCTCTAGAACATAGGAACAGAAGTAGGTCATTCAGCTCCTTCAACCTGTTCAGCCATTCAGTTAGATCATAGCGGATCTGTATCTTAACTTCATCTACTTGCTTCAAACTCTGAGTAGCTTTACCTCACAAAAATCTATCAAACTCAGTTTTGAAATTTTCAATTGATCCAGCCTCAAAAGCTTTTTGGGGAAATGTGTCCCAGACTCCACCATCCTTTGTGTGAAGAAGTACTTTCTAATGGCACCCCTGAACAGTCTAACTCTAATTTTAAAGTTATGGCACCTTGGTCTGGATTTCTCCATCAGAGGAAAGGTTCGGTCATCATAAACACCTCAATTAAACCACCCCTTAATCTTCAGAGAATACAAACCTAGCATATACAATTTCTCACAATTTAAACTACTTAGTATTATTCTAGTGAATCTGCATTACATCCCCTCCAAGACCAAAATATCCTTCATGAGGTGCCTTGCTCAGACCGAATACAATACTCCAGGATGGACTCCAACCAAATATTTGTGACATAATTTCCAGCCGTCGTCTTAATCTACCAACTAGTTTTTAGTGATTCCTTTACTTGGACCACACAATCTTTCTACTCAAATAATGTTCTTAGCCCCTTGCCATTTAGAAAATCTTTCCTAAACAGATTCAATGATACCGTAGAATGGATTTGGGTCAGATACACAAACAGACACAGAAAAACTTACAATCTTAAATTTTATACCTTAAATATAATTATTGTACATCAATCAACAACTATAGAATAGCTGCTATAGAATATGACACAGATAGATGTAATCTGTGTAATACACTATCAAGTTGTGGTCCTAGTCTTCTTCATTCTTCCTTGCATTAAGTTGATCTTTCTCTACACCCTAGCTATGACTGTAACACTACATTCTGCCCTCTCTTGTTTCCTTCTCTATAAACAGTATGCTTTGTATAGCGCGCAAGAAATAATACTTTTCACTGTATGCTAATGCATGTGACAATAATAAATCAAATCAAATACTAAGAGGAAATGAGATTTGTTCAAATGCATTTGATCTAAGGTACAGAAACAACAACAACTAATTACCAAAGGTTAGCTTACAAAAAAACTTGTAAAAATAAAATCTACACCTGGCAGTATTTTCACATTTAACTTCAGGAGTTTGAGCAAACCGTACCCATTATTTAATATGTTTATCTCTAAAATTAATAGCAGGTTGGTTTTTAGGACATACCAATACATTGTAAATCTCTGCTTCTGATCTGGACAGAAAATGATGAGCCACAGGGGATGACAGTTCAGACTGATCTCTACAGCATCTACTCATGACAGAAAGTGGCAGGAAATGGCATTGTGCTCATATTCTCCCAAAGATTCAATACCCAACCTTATTTTACATCAAAGGCAGCTGTAGAGTAGAAGTCCCAGCCGAGTAGTATCCCATCCAAAGCCACTCGTTCACCTTCCAGTAGCTGGTTTTGCAGCAGAGGATGGCAAAAGAACAAATGAATAACAAGAAGCAAAATTGGAAATAGATATAGGTGAAGAGACAGATGACTACAGAAAGAGATAAACAGAATTATAAAAATAAAACAGACATACACTGGTATAGAGGTCACAACATTGCACTTTGTAGTGTTTGTACTTCTGTCGCTACAAGTGCCGGGGTGGGGATGGGACGAAGAGAAGGGATGGGGGGCAGCAAACTGGTGGATTGGAAGCGCTGGTGGCGAGTAGCAGTGGAGGAGCAGGGCAGCAGCAGTGGGGCAGTGAGCAACGGTGAGCGAGAAGGGGAAGTTGGGGGGGAAAGGGGGTGGGTAGGTTGGTTGGGAGCGGGAAGAACAGGGCAGTGGGAAGGGAAAAAAAGGGCGGGGGCAGCAGGGGAAGAGAGAAAGAACAGCGGGTCAGAAGGGGAGGTGGGGCAGCCAGGAGGTGGAACGATGGCAATTGGTATACCCATGTTCTATGAATTGTTCATTCAACACCAGTTTGTTTGGTTACAATCGCAAACACTGACCTCATTACAGCCTGTGTCTTAATTTGGACAAAAGAGATCAACTCAAAAAGTAAGTGGAGAGTGACTGCGCTCATCAGGGTACCACTTGATTGAGTGTGGCATCAAGGACCCTAGCAAAATTAGGAACCACTTCCCATGAAGTCAATGGGAATCAGGGGGAAAATGTACCACTGGTTGGAGTCATGCTTCACATAGAGGAAAATAACTATGATTGTTGAAAGGCAATCATTCTAGACCCAGGGCATCATTGCAGGAATTCCTCAGGGTAGTGTCCTAGTTCCTGCAATCTTCAGCTGCTTCAGTGGTCATAATGTCAGAAGTGGGGTGTTTGCTGATGAATGCACAATGTTCAGCACCATTCACGACTCCTCAGATACCGAAGTTGTCCTTGTCCAAATAGAGCAAGACCTGGACAATATTCAAAAGCTTGGGCTGATAAGTGGCAAGTAACGTTTGGGCGACACGAGTACCAGGCAATGTCCAACTTCAACAAGTGCAAATTTAACCATCTCCCCTGGACTTCAATGGCATTACCCTCACAGAATCCTTGCTATCAACATCCTGGGGTTTAACATTGAGCAGAAACCGAACTACACCAGCTATATAAAAACTGCAGCTACGAAAGTATGTCAGAGGCTAGAAATTCTGCAGCGAGTAACTCATCTCCTGACTCCCCAAAGCCTGTCCACCATCAACAAAGTACACATCAAGAGCGTGATAGAATAAACTCCACTTTCCTGGATGTGTGGCTTCAACAACAAAAAGATCAACACTATCAAGGTCAAAGCAGCCCACTTGATGGGCATGTCAACCATCCCCATAAACATTCACTCCTTTCATCACTGATGCACAGTGGCAGGTGTATAGACACAATGCACTGCAGCATCCTGCCAAAGGCTCCTTCAACTGAACTTTCTAAACATACAACCTATAGCACCTCGAAGGATAAGGGAAGCAGATGCATGGGAACACCACTGCCTGCAAGTTCCCATACAAGTCGCATGCCATCCTGACTTGGAACTATAATCACTATTCCTTCAATGTAGTCGGATCAAAATCCCAGAATTCCTTTACTGACACTCAACTCCATAATCCTCAACTCCACTTTCCCACCTTATCCCCATAAGCCTGGACTCCCTTATTGATTAAAAATCTGTCTCTCTCAACCTTGAATGACCCACCCTCTACAGCTCTCTGTAGCAAAGTATTCCACAGATTCACTACCCTCCGAGTGAAGAAATTCTTTCTCACCTCTGTCATAAATGGTCAGCCATTACTTGGAGATTATGCCATCTGGTCCTAGACTCTCCCACATGAGGAAACAACCTCTCAGCATCTACCTTGTCAAGCTCCCAGAGAGTAAGCCACCACTTTCCTATTGGAAAGGCTGGGCTCCAAGCTCTGCACAAAGTCCTTTACTAAGTAGGAGCGAGACTTCACTATGCTTCTTACAAGTGATAACAGGTTGGGGAATGGTTAGTCAGTGCACCAAGCATTTCAACGTGCATACTCATGAGCCTTCTTCTGTACATCACACATCGATCCCCTCATGAAGCCTCTGCAACAGAATGTGTGCACAACCTCACTGTCTATGGAGCATGCACCCGGGCTATCTTTTCCTGCGGTCTGGCTACATGCCACTCATGCCCAGTGGTTCACCACATGCAGATCTTGCTTTATGCTGTTCTCTAAGCACCTGCAGTACCAGTATCAGAGCTGGTGCCTGTAAATGCAAGTTTGTGTTTGTTTCATCTCCTGGTCAGGTTGCTCCCACATTGGGCGGCACGGTAGCACAGTGGTTAGCACTGCTGCTTCACAGCTCCAGGGTCCCGGGTTCGATTCCCGGCTCGGGTCACTGTCTGTGTGGAGTTTGCACATTCTCCTCGTGTCTGCGTGGGTTTCCTCCGGGTGCTCCGGTTTCCTCCCACAGTCCAAAGATGTGCGGGTTAGGTTGATTGGCCAGGTTAAAAAAAATTGCCCCTTAGAGTCCTGGGATGCGTAGGTTAGAGGGATTAGCGGGTAAAATATGTGGGGGTAGGGCCTGGGTGGGATTGTGGTCGGTGCAGACTCGATGGGCCGAATGGCCTCCTTCTGCACTGTAGGGTTTCTATGATTCTTCTATTACCACCTAGGCAGGTTCTTGGGTAACTGAATGTAGAACGGTACATAGGTAGGGTTGTGTTGATTTGCAGGGGTGGTGTTGAGTAAGAAGTGCACGCTGGTACCATCAGCAGCTTGGATAAAAGAAGAGATTAAGAGATGCGAGATGGTAGGTTAGGTTGGAATATACTATAATCTTCTGTAGCCTATGCCCCACCACTGGCCACAACCCCACTGGCAGCTGCTGCAATGATGACAATCACTATCTCCAGCATGGGACTGTGGACGTAAGCTGTGCCTGTCCCAAGTTGGTTAGTTGCTGCTACCTCTAAGTGTGTGCCATCTTATCCTGCAAGGGAGACTGAGTGTGTCAGTCAGTGCATTGAAATCTGTTGAAGTCTGATGTAGCTTTCTCTATTAAATAGCAAGTTACGTGCAAGGTCTAA
The DNA here is from genome assembly GCF_964213995.1 of Mustelus asterias. Classification (NCBI taxonomy): domain Eukaryota; kingdom Metazoa; phylum Chordata; class Chondrichthyes; order Carcharhiniformes; family Triakidae; genus Mustelus; species Mustelus asterias. Next base: position 61,974,465 of record NC_135815.1, on the reverse strand, counting down.
GGCTTCTGACACTGCTAAGTGTGCGAGGGTCAGAGGCAGCAATAGGTATTAGTTGTGCGTTGTAGAGAAAACTGGTAGGTGAGTAATGGACGTGTGGTGCATTCAAAAGCAGTCACCCAGGCAAGAAAAACAATTGTCTGTATCTAATGCTTCTTTAAAGGGTAGCACTGATCTCCAGTTGTGGCTCCATTATTTTCATTCTGCTTTGTTCACACTCCCTTTGAATTGCATTTTTCCCCTTGTGTGTATTTGCTCCCAGGAGATAGATATGAGATGTTACTGATTGAACAATAAAACTAGATTATAGACAGCATGCAGCATAGTGCCATGCATTTGTCTGTTTTGACAGCTGCGCACAACAGTACCGTCAGAAGTCCCAAGAGTAAGCTTTCCATCCACCCAAGCAATGGCATATGCCACTAGCAAACCTAAAAGGAGGAAGAGGTTTGTACTTACTGAAAATTGAAAGAATTTTCAATTATTTCCAATTTATTGAGCACATATACGCCAAATTGATTACTTTCCCTTTATATTGTTAAGATTGTGAAACTTCACTTACTTTCTTGTTAGCCCCATCCTTTTGACATCTAGCATGGCCTCATTCTATCAAAATAACATCAATCAGTTCAACAATCCGCAGTACAGCACGAGGACATTAGCGGTGCCATATATTAGGGTGTAATTGTATGCTGTCGTGCATGCAAAATGGTAAAAACAAACCCCTTGGCCCATCAAACTGCTGCTTCCACGAGATCCTATACAAACTAATTTCTTAGCTCTACCCCACCCACTTAACCTCTTGAATAATTTTTTCATCAGTAAAGCATGTATTCAAAGTTTCAGGGCTTTAAATAAAGGGCTGATACATGCAAGAATAATCTAGATAACCTTTTGGAAATGGTTTAAATTTGCAGATGTTTCGTTACACTAATGTGCAGTAGTTCCCAAGCTTTAATATGTCACAACGTACCTCAGTACTAAAAAAATATTTTGAGGCGCTCCTATTTTCTCTGAACTGCCCTCTAGCAAAATACTTTTTTGGGGTGATTTTCAGCCTGTTCTCTCAAGCCCACTTCACTTAAGGTCTGCTCCTTGCAGCACATTCTAACTGGAGGCTGTCTCTTTTCTTAATTTGATTGATTTCTGTTTCACATCTTTGTCTTCTTCGCTTACTAGGAACCTCATTTTTAACTCCTCCCTCCTATTTTTTTTGACCTCTCAAGGTTTTTGTGCCCTTTTTGTGGGAGTGCATGAGGCCTATGCCTTCAGCTCCAAGTCCTGTCAGTCATGCACAAGGGCCTGACCAAAGTAAAAAATCTAAGTAACACACATGCAGCTCTTTCCCAGCCACACATGTGCAGGAGCCTGCGTTCATTGTGTCTTGGAGATGCCGACCACAGAACTTTAGGCAAAGGCTAGTTTTAATTTAATTACATGAATTTTTAATCATGGGGGGGGGGTTGGTCACGGCATACAAGTTGGGAGCCACTGCGCGAGTGTTTATGAATATTTGGGCAGAGCAGAATAAGAATAGTAACAGTGTTAGTTCAAAGTCCCAGAAGTGGGTCAAGCACCCTTCCAGCCAAGGCTACTTGCACAATGGAAAACACAAATCGAAAGATAAAACTACAATTTGGTTGCTTCTTAAGTTGCATTAGAATTCTTTGCAGTTCACCAATAAAATACTGTCTGCATTTTTGATTGCAGAAAATGGAAAGTCAGAAAAGCTTTAAACTGAGCATCATTCAGTACCAAATGTTCTCAATAGTTCAAAGTATTACTCAATTTGTACAAAGACAGTTTGAAAATGCACATAGAAAAATCATGGTTTTATTTATTAACCAAGCACAATTTGATATTGCTAAACTATAAAATGAACCATATATATTTGTCATATATAATTAGATTATGTACCAATATTTGTATACAGGTACAGTGTCTCAAAACTGGCAGCCTCAGGGCCAAGTCTGTGCCAGATTATGGATCTTGCCTGTTTTCGGGTCAGGCAACTAGGGTTGGGCGGATCGGGCTGTGCTGGGTCAGGTGGGATCAAGGATTGCCCAAACCAGAGTGCAGGAAAACACTAGCATCATGGATCTGCCTAGTAACAGCAGTAGCTCGCATTCCAAGGGAATGATGAGATGAGACTTTTCCCAGTAACGAGATGAGCTGATAGACTCGGGTGTAAATAGCTATCATCAGGAAACAGCTTACCTAGATGACTAAGAGATCAGTGGAGGTATACAGGTACTAATTTCTAGAGTCACAGAATGAGAGAGATGCAGACAGCCCAAATACATTGAGGGTAAAATACACAGAATATCCAGGATATAATTGCAACTCGGCACAACAACGTGGGCCAAAGGGCCTGTTCTGTGCTGTACTGTTCTATGTAACCAAATGAACCTCTTTGGCCATCCAATGCAAGTGGATCCTTTCTTAAGCAAGGAGACCAAAACTGTACATAGTACTCTAATTGTGGTCTCACCAACTCCCTACACAATTGTATTGAGGCTTCTTTACTTTTACACTCTATACCCCTAGCAACATTCCATGTAATTTCCTAATTAATTGCTGGCCTTCATGTCGACTTTGTGATTCATGTGAAAGAATACCCAGATCCTCTGTATCACAGCACCGTGGGCCCTCTCTGTTTAAATAATATTCTGCTGTCTAATCTAGCAAAGTGGATAGCCTCACATTTATCCACATTATACTCCATCTGACAAATGTTTGCCCCCTGACTTAACCCATCCATATCTCTTTGCAGACCGACTATGTCCTCCTCATAACTTACTTCCATACCTGTCTTTGTATCATTAGCAATTTGGCTACAATAGTCTGTCTGTTCATCTAAGTCATTAATATAGAACGTAAACAGTTCAGGCTCCAGCATTGATCCCTGTGGCACTCTACTAATTAGTTTGCTATTCAGAAAATGACCCATTTATCCTGACACTCAGTTTCTTGTTATTTAGCCAGTCCTCTATCACTGCTAATATATTAACCCAACACCATGAGCTCTTGTGCAGTAACATTTTTGTACCTCACTGACTATCTTTTGGAAATGTTGAAGGTAAATTAGGTCAATTGCAGCACGAGACAAAGAACTGCGGCTAATAAATGAGGGAATGAGCAAGAATGAGAGAAAGGAGGGAGAGCAAAATAAGGACTGAGGAACAAGGTTAAATGAAATCACAGTATCCCTACAGTGCAGGAGGAGGTCTTTTGGTTCATCAAGTCTGCACCGATTCTCCGACAAAGATACATACCCAGACCCGCCTTATCCCCTAACCCCACACATGTACCCAACTAATCCCCTAATCTACACATCTTTGAACACTAAGGGGCAATTTAGCATGGCCAATCCACCTAACCTGTACATCTTTGGACTGTGGGAGGAAATTGGAGCATCTGGAGGAAACCCACGCAGACACAGGGAAAATTAGCAAACTCCACGCAGTCACCCAAAGCTGGAATCGAACCCGGGCCCCTGGGCCTTGAGGCAGCAGTGCTCACCACTATGCCGCCCCCGTGAACTTGAGTATAAGTATAAGGGGCGGCACGGTAGCACAGTGGTTAGCACTGCTGCTTCACAGCTCCAGGGTCCCGGGTTCGATTCCCGGCTCGGGTCACTGTCTGTGTGGAGTTTGCACGTTCTCCTCGTGTCTGCGTGGGTTTCCTCCGGGTGCTCCGGTTTCCTCCCACAGTCCAAAGATGTGCAGGTTAGGTTGATTGGCCAGGTTAAAAATTGCCCCTTAGAGTCCTGAGATGCGTAGGTTAGAGGGATTAGTGGGTAAAATATGTGGGGGTAGGGCCTGGGTGGGATTGTGGTTGGTGCAGACTCGATGGGCCGAATGGCCTCCTTCTGAACTGTAGGGTTTCTATGATTCTAAGTTGAGTATCATGAGAATTGAGTATCAGGTCTCACAAATTTGATTGAGTTTTTTGAAGGGGTAACCAAGAAGGTAGATGAGGGCAGTGCAGTTGATGTTGTCTACATGGACTTTAGCAAGGCCTTTGACAAGGTACCGCATGGTAGGTTGTTGCACAAGGTTAAATCTCACGGGATCCAGGGTGATCCCACTGTTATTTGTCATTTATATTAATGATTTGGATGAGAATATATGAGGTATGGTTAGTAAGTTTGCAGATGACACTAAGATTGGTGGCATAGTGGATAGTGAAGAAAGTTATCTCCAGTTATCTCCAGCCGGATTAGGCAGGAATTGGTGGATGTTGATTGGGAGAGGATGTTCGAGGGTAAGTCCGCGTCTGACATGTGGGAGTCTTTTAAGGAACTATTGATAAGGCTGCAGGATAGGCATGTGCCTGTAAAAAGGAAAGATAGGAAAGGTAGGATTCGAGAGCCGTGGATAACCAGGGAAATTGAGGATCTGATTAAAATGAAAAGGGAGGCGTACGTTAAGTCCAGGCAACAGAAAACAGATGGAGCTCTGGAGGAATACAGAGAGAGTAGGAAAGAACTCAAACGGGGAGTTAGAAGGGCAAAAAGAGGTCACGAGATGTTCTTAGCAGGCAGGATTAAGGAGAATCCTAAGGCATTCTATTCATACGTTAGGAACAAAAGAGTTGTCAGGGAGAAAATCGGACCTCTCAGGGACAAAGGAGGGGAATTATGCTTAGAACCCAAGGGAATAGGGGAATACTTTGCATCGGTATTCACGAAGGAGAGGGGCGTGTTAACCGGGAGTGTCTCGGAGGGAGGTGTTGACCCGTTAGAGAAAATCTCCATTACAAGAGAGGAAGTGTTAGGTTTTTTAGGGAACATTAAAACTGACAAAGCCCCAGGGCCTGATGGCATCTATCCTCGACTGCTCAGGGAGAAGAGAGATGAAATTGCTGGGCCTCTGACGGAAATCTTTGTCGCTTCTTTGGACACGGGTGAGGTCCCTGAGGATTGGAGGATAGCGAATGTGGTCCCGATGTTTAAGAAGGGTAGCAGGGATAACCCAGGAAATTATAGGCCGGTGAGCTTGACGTCCGTGGTAGGGAAGTTGTTGGAGAGGATTCTTGGAGACAGGATGTATGTGCATTTAGAAAGGAACAATCTCATTAGTGACAGACAGCATGGTTTTGTAAGAGGGAGGTCGTGCCTTACAAATTTGGTGGAGTTTTTTGAGGAAGTGACAAAAACGGTTGATGAAGGAAGGGCCGTGGATGTCGTCTATATGGATTTCAGTAAGGCATTTGACAAAGTCCCACATGGCAGGTTGGTTAAGAAGGTTAAGGCTCATGGGATACAAGGAGAACTGGCTTGGCCATAGGAGACAGAGGGTAGTGGTCGAAGGGTCTTTTTCCGGCTGGAGATCTGTGACCAGTGGTGTTCCGCAGGGCTCTGTACTGGGACCTCTGCTATTTGTGATATATATAAATGATTTGGAAGAAGGTGTAACTGGTGTAATCAGCAAGTTTGCGGATGACACGAAGATGGCTGGACTTGCGGATAGAGAAGAGCATTGTCGGGCAATACAGCAGGATATAGATAGGCTGGAAAATTGGGCGGAGAGGTGGCAGAAGGAGTTTAATTCGGATAAATGCGAAGTGATGCATTTGGAAGAAATAATGTAGGGAGGAGTTATACAATAAATGGCAGAGTCATCAGGAGTATAGAAACACAGAGGGACCTAGGTGTGCAAGTCCACAAATCCTTGAAGGTGGCAACACAGGTGGAGAAGGTGGTGAAGAAGGCATATGGTATGCTTGCCTTTATAGGATGGGGTATAGAGTATAAAAGCTGGAGTCTGATGATGCAGCTGTATAGAACGCTGGTTAGGCCACATTTGGAGTACTGCGTCCAGTTCTGGTCGCCGCACTACCAGAAGGACGTGGAGGCGTTAGAGAGAGTGCAGAGAAGGTTTACCAGGATGTTGCCTGGTATGGAGGGTCTTCGCTATGAGGAGAGATTGGGTAAACTGGGGTTGTTCTCCCTGGAAAGACGGAGAATGAGGGGAGATCTAATAGAGGTGTACAAGATTATGAAGGGGATAAATAGGGTGAACGGTGGGAAGCTTTTTCCCAGATCAGAAGTGATGTTCACAAGGGGTCACGGGCTCAAGGTGAGAGGGGCGAAGTATAACTCAGATATTAGAGGGATGTTTTTTACACAGAGGGTGGTGGGGGCCTGGAATGCGCTGCCAAGTAGGGTGGTGGAGACAGGCACGCTGACATCGTTTAAGACTTACCTGGATAGTCACATGAGCAGCCTGGGAATGGAGGGATACAAACGATTGGTCTAGTTGGACCAAGGAGCGGCACAGGCTTGGAGGGCCGAAGGGCCTGTTTCCTGTGCTGTACTGTTCTTTGTTCTTTGTAATTGCAACAGGATCTTGATCAATTGGGCCAGTGGACTGACAAATGGCAGATGGAGTTTAATTTAGATAAATGCGAGGTGATGCATTTTGGTAGATTGAACCAGGGCAGGACTTACTCAGTTAATGGTAGGGCGCTGGGGAGAGTTACAGAACAAAGAGATCTAGGGGTACATGTTCATAGCTCCTTGTAAATGGAGTCACAGGTGGACAGAGTGGCATTTGGCATGCTTGGTTTCATCGGTCAGAACATTGAATACAAGAGTTGGAATGTCTTGTTGAAATTGTATAAGACATTGGTAAGGGTACACTTGGAATACTGTGTGCAATTCTGGTCACTCTATTATAGAAAGGATATTATTAAACTAGAAAGAGTGCAGAAAAGATTTACTAGGATGCTACCGGGACTTGATGAATTGAGTTATAAAGAGAGGCTGGATATATTGGGACTTTTTTCTCTGGAGCGTAGAAGGCGGAGGGGTGATCTTATAGAGGTCTAGAAAATAAAGCGGGGCACAGATCAGCTAGATAGTCAATATCTTTTCCCAAAGGTAGGGGAGTCTAAAACTAGAGGGCATAGGTTTAAGGAGAAAGGGGAGAAATACAAAAGTGTCCAGAGGGGCAATTTTTTCACACACAGGGTGGTGAGTGTCTGGAACAAGCTGCCAGAGGTAGTAGTAGAGGCGGGTACAATTTTGTCTTTTAAAAAGCATTTAGATAGTTACATGGGTACGATGGGTATAGAGGGATATGGGCCAAATGCGGGCAATTGGGATTAGCTTAGGGGTTTTTTAAAAAATGGTGGCATGGACAAGTTGGGCCGAAGGGCCTGTTTCCATGCTGTAAACCTCAATGACTCTATGTTCAAGAAACTAAAGAAATAGTTATGAGAAGGTCTTTTGGCTGAGATCAAGCCTGAGATCAGGTGTAATACTTGCTCTCATCAGCTTGGATCTAGTAGGTCTCTCTTATGGGGACATAGAAACTAGGAGTAGGCCATTCTGCCCTTTGAGCCTGCTCCGCTATTCATTATGATCGTGACTGACCATAAAATTCAATATCCTGATCCCCCCCCTTCCCCTCATATCCCTGTAGCCCCAAAAGCTTTATCTAATTTCTTCCTGAAATCACACAACACCGTGGCCTCATGAATTGGCCAAGAATTGGATTTGATTTGAATTTGAATTAGTTTTCGGAGCAAACAAGGTGATGGATTAAGGGCTTGCCCTGTCCATTCTGCACATTGGCTTTGTAACTTTGAGAATGGAATAACATTTTTTAAGATAAAAATAATGCAATAGGAAGGAAAAAGAGTAAAAGGCGAGACAGAGGTATTATGCCATGAGAAATTTGGAAACCAATATTGAGAAGGAATGGCAGTGCATGGTGGGGAAGAGGAGCAAGGGGCAGAAGGGCAAGTTGTTACAAATACAAGTTTTTAGAAGATTGTTATGTTTTGGCATTGTGTCTTTAAGTTAGGGTAAAATGGGGCAATGAAAATGGCCATGTGGCCTGTTCTGAATTCTGCTGACAACAGGCCTGGTGGCTTGGTTCTTAAAGATTAAATGGGGAACCAGATTGTTTTACTGGGAAGAAGGTGCAAGGTGTTCACACTTGTGAACAATGGCAAAAACAGCTATGCTGATGGTACATAGACTTAGTCTTCCAAAGTCCCAGGAAGCTATTAAGAATGTTAGGTTTTGTTATCAATCATACTTTAAATTGTTTACTTAATTTCATGAATGAGTGAAACTGGGAGTTTAAAGGATAGTTAATTAGTGTTTCTACCTGGATCAAGGCTCGTTGTGATTCAAATTATCATAGAGATGGTCTTTGAGTGGGGAAGAGTCTATTGGAAGCCACTGTCAGATCAGGTTACAGGTTTTCCTAAAAATATCACAGAAATTCACTAAATTTCAGAAAAAGCGATAGGGACAGGAAAAGAAAGGAAGCAAGGCCCTGGAGTTAAGAATCACATTGGATTGGTTCTGGGAGAATGGAGTGTCCACTAAAAGGTACAAACTGTACTGAAAGATTTCCAATCATGTTAAAAATTGACATGCCTCCACTTTTCTGTAGTTTGGAGTATAAATTGCCTACAAGAGTTTTAGTCAACATTGTTTTTAGTTTATTTGTTACAATAAAAGTCCCAAGACTTCAAATTTTGTCATACAATTTCTTTAAATTGGCCACTAGGAACTTAAATTTATTTATTTTTAAAAAGTTAACGATCTCTATAAAGATTGTAACAAAATGGGAGTTCCTGCGAGATTGTGACTCCACAGGCGAAAACCAGGACATTGAGATTTTCTCAAGTATAAATTAATAAAATTACTTGGTGACCTTTGCTGTATTTGTTGAAAAAAAACTATGGCCGGACTTCTCCGGCTGCTCACGTCCCACTGCCACTGCCAGCGGGAACGGAGAATTTGGCACTTAGCCAAATCTCCATTCACTGCAGCGGGATCAGAGAATGCCAGCCATAGGCGAGGTCAAAGAATTTGGCCCTGTGCCTACAGTTGATATATTCCATAAGAGGACTTGTCTTCGTGCCTTGCAACACTTAACAAAGGTTAATTTGAAGGCTGTGGCAGAAGTTGGAAATAGATTTAAAAATAGGCACTAAGAAAGTAGAGATAGTTGAGGTAGTGGCTCAACATCTGAACCTTGAGCGTAACGGGTAAGACAGACGAACTTAGGGCCTTAATGCTTACGCGGAATTTGGATGTGGTTGCGGTGACGGAGACATGGTTAAAAGGACAGGACTGGCAGCTGAATATTCCGGGGTACAAGTGTTTTAGGCGAGACAGAGGAGGGGCTAAAAAAGGTGGGGGAGTAGCGGTATTAGTTAGGGAGCATATTACAGCGGTGCAGAGGGTGGACAATTTAGAGGGGTCATGTAATGAGTCGCTGTGGGTGGAGCTCAGAAACAGGAAAGGTGCAATCACTATGCTGGGGGTATACTACAGGCCACCCAACAGCCCATGGGAAGTGGAGGAACGGATATGTCAGGAGATTCTGGATATGTGCAGAAAAAAATAGGGTTGTTGTCGTGGGAGACTTCAATTTCCCTGGTATAGACTGGAAAGTGCTTAGGGCTGGGAATCTGGACGGGAAGGAATTTGTAAAATGCGCATTGGAAGGTTCTTTGGAACAGTATCTAGATAGCCCAACTAGAGAGGGGGCTATACTGGATCTAGTTCTGGGAAATGAGCCCGGTCAGGTCGTCAAAGTTTCGGTAGGGGAACATGTGGCAAATAGTGACCACAACTCTGTTAACTTTAGGATAGTAATGGACAAGGACGAGTGTTGTCCTAAGGGTAGGGTGCTAAATTGGGGAAAGGCTAACTATAGCCAGATAAGGCAGGAATTGGTGGCCGTTGATTGGGAGAGGCTGTTCGGGGCTAAGTCCACGTCTGGCATGTGGGAGTCTTTTAAGGAACAGTTGATAAGGCTGCAGGACAGGCATGTGCCTGTAAAAAGGAAGGATAGGAAAGGTAGGATTCGAGAGCCGTGGATAACCAGGGAAATTGAGGATCTGATCAAAAAGAAAAGAGAGGCGTACGTTAGGTCCAGGCAACTGAAAACAGATGGAGCTCTGGAGGAATACAGAGAGAGTAGGAAAGAACTCAAACAGGGAGTTAGAAGGACAAAAAGAGGTCACGAAATGATCTTGGCAGACAGGATTAAGGAGAATCCTAAGGCATTTTATTAATATGTTAGGAACAAAAGAGTTGTCAGGGAAAAAGTCAGACCTCTCAGGGACAAAGGAGGGGAATTATGCTTAGAACCCAAGGGAATAGGGGAGATCCTAAATGAATACTTTGCATCGGTATTCACAAAGGAGAGGGACTTGTTGACTGGGAGTGTCTCGAGGGAGGTGTTGACCCGTTAGAGAGAATCTCCATTACAGGGGAGGAAGTGTTAGATTTTTTAGGTAACAAATCCCCAGGGCCTGATGGCATCTATCCCAGACTGCTCAGGGAGACAAGAGATGTAATTGCTGGGCCTCTGACGGAAATCTTTGTCTCTTCATTGGACACAGGTGAGGTCCCTGAGGATTGGAGGATAGCGAATGTGGTACCGTTATTTAAGAAGGGTAGCAGGGATAACCCGGGTAATTATAGGTCAGTGAGCTTGACGTCCGTGGTAAGAAAGTTGTTGGAGAGGATTCTTAGAGACAGGATGTATGCGCATTTAGAACGGAACAATCTCATTAGTGACAGACAGTATGGTTTTGTAAGAGGGAGGTCGTGCCCTACAAATTTGGTGGAGTTTTTTGAGGAAGTTTCAAAAACGGTTGACGAAGGAAGGGGCGTGGATGTTGTCTATATGGATTTCAGTAAGGCATTTGACAAAGTCCCACATGGCAGGTTGGTTAAGAAGGTTAAGGCTCATGGGATACAAGGAGAGGTGGCTAGATGGGTAGAAAACTGACTTGGCCACAGAAGACAGAGGGTAGCAGTCGAAGGGTCTTTTTCCGGCTGGAGGTCTGTGACCAGTGGTGTTCTGCAGGGCTCTGTACTGGGACCTCTGCTATTTGTGATATATATAAATGATTTGGAAGAAGGTGTAACTGGTGTTATCAGCAAGTTTGCGGATGACACGAAGGTGGCTGGACTTGCGGATAGCGATGAACATTGTCGGACAATACAGCAGGATATAGATAGGCTGGAAAATTGGGCGGAGAAATGGCAGATGGAATTTAATCCAGATAAATGCGAAGTGATGCAGTTTGGAAGAACTAATGTAGGGGGGAGTTATATACAATAAATGGCAGAGCATCAAGAGTATAGAAACACAGAGGGACCTAGGTGTGCAAGTCCACAAATCCTTGAAGGTGGCAGCACAGGTGGATGTTGCAGCTGTATAGAATGCTGGTTAGGCCACATTTGGAGTACTGCGTCCAGTTCTGGTCGCCGCACTACCAGAAGGACGTGGAGGCTTTCGAGAGAGTGCAGAGAAGGTTTACCAGGATGTTGCCTGGTATGGAGAGATTGGGTAAACTGGGCTTGTTCTCCCTGGAAAGACAGAGAATGAGGGGAGACCTAATAGAGGTGTACAAAATTATGAAGGGTATAGATAGGGTGAACAGTGAGAAGCTTTTTCCCAGGTCGCAGGTAACGATCACGAGGGGTCACAGGCTCAAGGTGAGAGGGGCGAGGTATAACTCAGATATCAGAGGGATGTTTTTTTACACAGAGAGTGGTGGGGGCCTGGAATGCGCTGCCAAGTAGGGTGGTGGAGGCAACATGCTGGCATCGTTTGAGACTTACCTGGATAGTCACATGAGCAGTCTGGGAATGGAGGGATATAAACAAATGCTCTAGTTGGACCAATGAGCGGCACAGACTTGGAGGGCCGAAGGGCCTGTTTCCTGTGCTGTACTGTTCTTTGTTCTTTTGTTCTTTGTTGAGGAAGAAAAGATTAATCCAGATAAAATTCAGTTATAAATTGAGTTATAGAGATACACAGCACGGAAACAGGCCCTTTGGCCCAACTTGTTTATGCTGCCCAGGTTTCCTAAACTGAACTAGTCCCATTTTGCCTGTGTTTGTCCCATATCCCTCTAAACTTTTTCCGTCCACGTAAATGAAGCAAGTCAAATTGGAACGAGATAGAGAAAAGCAAAAATTTGAGTTGAAGAAAGGGAAATTAAATATCTTGAACTTCAAAGAGAAGAAAAAGGGAAATGTGAAGACTTAATTCAAGGAGCAAGAGAAAAGGAAAGCTTTGAATTGCAAAGAGAAAGGGAAGTCAGAAAAGGAAGGCTTTTAATTGCAAAGAGAAAGGGAAGTCAGAAAAGGAAGGCTTTGCTTACAAGCAGCAGATGTACTTGATGATGGGTCAGATTTAACTGCTGCTTTTGATCTCACAAGTTTGTTATGGACAAGGAGAAGGACGGCCTGCAAAAGGTGGTTTTAGATTGGGGAAGGCAGATTTTATCAAAATAAGGCAGGATCTGACCAAAGTTGACTGTGAACAGCTCCCTGTGGATAAGTCTACAGCAGAGCAATGGGGGACATTCTAAAAGGAAATGGGGAGAACTGTGGGGGAAATGTAGGAGCAATAAGTTCAGGGAACCCTGGATGTCTAGGATAATTCAAGGAAGAAAAGCTTTTAGTATGTCCGAAAGGAGCAATTCAGCTGCGGCAATAGAGAAATACAAGTGCAAGAGGGAACTTAAGAAAGCAATTAGAAGGGCAAAAAGGAAGCATGAAAAAGGACTTGCGAATAAGGTTAGGGAGAATCCCAAGATATTTTATAAATAATTAAGCGGAAGAGGTTAACCAAGTAAAAAGTAGGGCCTTTAGAGATGAAGAGGGCAATCTGTATGTGAAGCCGCATGGTTTAATTGGAAGGGTGTTAAATGAATACTTCTCATTGGTCTTCATTCAGGAAAAGGAGAACGTAGGTTCAGAATTCAGGAAAAGGGACTGTGAGGAACTTGCAGTTTGACATAGGAAATGGGGAGGGTCTGATGGGCTTAAAAGTGGACAAATCCCTAGGCCCTGATGAATTGCATCCCATGCTGCTGTGGAAGGCGGGGCAGGAAATTTCAGGGGCTGTGACACGGGGAAGCGCCAGAGGACTAGAGGTTGGCTAAAGTGGTTCCACTTTTCAACAAGGGTAGTAGAGATGAATCAAGAAATTACAGACCAGTGAGTCCCATGTCAGTGATAGGGAAATTATTGGAGAAAATTTTGAAGGAGAGAATTAATCTCCACTTGGAAAGGCATAGGTTAATTAGGGAGTCAGCATGGCTTTGACAGAGAGAGGTCACCTCATCTTAGGAAGAACGTGATTGCACTCGTGGGATCAGAGAAGATTCATCAGGATGTTGCCAGGGATAGAGCATTTGAGCTAAAAGGGGAGACTCGATAGGCTGAGGGGGGAGATGATTGAGGTGTATATGATTATGAGGAGTATGGACAGGGTGAGTAGGGAGCAGCCATTCCCCTTGGATTTATTATTGTCACATGCATTGGTATAGCATGAAAAGTATTGTTTCTTGCGCGCTATATAGACAAAGCATACCACTCAGAGTACATGGGGGGGGGGAGGAAAGGAGAGGGTGCAGAATATAGTGTTACAGTCATAGCGACAGTGTAGAGAAAGATCAACTTAATATAAAGTAGATCCATTCAAAAGTCTGGTGGCAGCAGGGAGGAAGCTGTTTCTAAGTCGATTATTACGTGATCTCAAGACTTTTGTATCTTCCCCCTGATGGAAGAAGGTGGAAGAGTGTATGTCTGGGGTCCTTGATTATGCTGGCTGCTTTTCCGAGGCAACAGGAATGCAGACTGAGTCAATGGAGGGGAAGGGTCAATCATAGGTGGGTAGAGTTTTAGGATAAGGTAGTGGAGGCCAGAAGTTAGAGCAAGAATTTGAAAACCTTAGAGAGATGTTCATGGAGAAATTTAAAAACAGTAAAGTCCCACCTAGAAGACTAAAGTTTCTGAGGTAAAAGAAACTGCTGTTATGGCAAATGGGTGGCACTGTGGCACAGTAATTAGCACTGCTGTCTCACAGCTCCAGGGATCCAGGTTTAATTCCAGGTGCTCCAGTTTCCTCCCAAAGTCCAAAGATGTGCAATTTAGCAAACCTAATTGCTCTCTTAGATGGGATAGAGTTAAAGGTTTAGATGGGGTAGATGGGGTAGAGTTTGTAAAATGTGTTCAGGAGAATTTTCTACATCAGTATATAGAGGTGCCAACTAGAGAGGATGCGATATTGGATCTCCTATTGGGAAATGAGTTAGGGCAGGTGATGGATGTGAGTGTGAGGGAACACTTTGGATCCAGTGATCATAGTGCCATTAGTTTCAACCTGATCATGGATAAGGATAGATCTGGTCCTCGGGTTGAAGTTCTGAACTGGAAAAAGGCCAAATTTGATGAAATGAGAAGGGATCTGGGAAGTGTGGATTGGCACAGGCTGTTCTCTGGTAAGGATGTAAATGGAAAGTGGGAGGCCTTCAAAGGAGAAATTTTGAGAGTGCAGGGTTTGTATGTTCCTGTCAGGATTAAAGGCAAAGTAAATCGGAATAAGGAACCTTGGTTCTCGAGGGAGATTGTAACACTGATTAAGAGGAAGAGGGAGTTGTATGAAATGTACAGGCAGCAAGGAACAGATCAGATGCTCGAGGAGTATAAAAAGTGCAAGAAGCTACTTAAGAGGGAAATCAGGAGGGCTAAAAGAAGACATGAGGTTGCTTTGGCAGACAGAGTGAAGGAAAATCCAAAGAGCTTCTATAGGTATGTTAGGAGCAAAAGGATAGTGAGGGATAAAATTGGTCCTCTTGAAGACCAGAGTGGTAGACTGTGTATGGAACCAAAAGAGATGGGGGAGATACTAAATGGTTTTTTTGCATCCGTATTTACTGAGGAAACGAGCATGGAGTCTATGGAAATAGGGCAAACAGGTAGGGAGGTCATGGAACCTTTACAGGTTAAAGGGGAGGAGGTGCTCGCTGTCTTGAGGCAAATCAGAGTGGATAAATCCCCAGGACCGGACAGGGTATTCCCAAGGACCTTGAGGGAAGCTAGTGTTGAACTTGCAGGGGCCCTGGCAGACATATTTAAAATGTCAGTATTCACGGGGGAGGTGCCGGATGATTGGAGGGTGGCTCATGTTGTTCCGTTGTTTAAAAAAGGTTCCAAAAGAAATCCGGGAAATTATAGGCCAGTAAGTTTGACGTCGGTGGTGGGCAAGTTATTGGAAGGTGTGATAAGGGATAGGATCTACAAATATTTGGATAGACAGGGACTTATTAGGGAGAGTCAACATGGCTTTGTGCGTGGTAGGTCATGTTTGACCAATCTATTAGAGTTTTTCGAGGAGGTTACCAGGAAAGTGGATGAAGGGAAGGCGGTGGATGTTGTCTACCTGGATTTCAGCAAGGCCTTTGACAAGGTCCCTCGTGGGAGGTTAGTTAGGAAGGTTCAGTCGCTAGGTATACATGGGGAGGTAGTCAATTGGATTAGACACTGGCTCATTGGAAGAAGCCAGAGAGTGGTTGTGGAGGATTGCTTCTCTGAGTGGAGGCCTGTGACTAGTGGTGTGCTGCAGGGATCGGTGTTGGGTCCATTGTTGTTTGTCATCTATATCAATGATCTGGATGATAATGTGGTAAATTGGATCAGAAAGTTTGCTGATGATACAAAGATTGGAGGTGTAATGGACAGTGAGGAAGGTTTTCAAAGCTTGCAGAGGGATTTGGACCAACTAGAAAAATGGGCTGAAAAATGGCAAATGGAATTTAATGCAGACAAGTGTGAGATATTGCACATTGGAAGGACAAACCAAAGTAGAACGTACAGGGTAAATGGTAGGACTCTGAAGAATGCAGTTGAACAGAGGGATCTGGGAATACAGGTACAGAATTCTCTAAAAGTGACGTCACAGGTGGATAGGGTCGTAAAGAGTGCCTTTGGTACATTGGCCTTTATAAATCGGAGTATCGAGTATAAAAGTTGGAGTGTTATGGTAAGGTTATATAAGGCATTGGTGAGGCCGAATTTAGAGTACTGTGTACAGTTTTGGTCACCTAGTTACAGGAAGGATGTAAATAAGGTTGAAAGAATGCAGAGAAGGTTCACAAGGATGTTGCCGGGACTTGAGAAGCTGAGTTACAGAGAGAGATTGAATAGGTTGGGACTTTATTCCCTGGAGCGTAGAAGATCGAGGGGAGATTTGATAGAGGTGTATAAGATTTTGATGGGTATAGATAGAGTGAATGCAAGCAGGCTTTTTCCGCTGAGACTAGGGGAGAAAAAAACCAGAGGGCATGGGTTAAGGGTGAAAGGAGAAAAGTTGAAAGGGAATATTAGGGGGGGCTTCTTCACGCAGAGAGTGGTGGGAGTGTGGAATGAGCTGCCGGATAAAGTGGTAAATGTGGTAAAACACTTTTAACATTTAAGAAAAACTTGGACGGGTTCATGGATGAGAGGGGTGTGGAGGGATATGGTCCAAGTGCAGGTCAGTGGGACTAGGCAAAAAATGGTTCAGCACAGACAAGAAGGGCCAAAAGGCCTGTTTCTGAGCTGTAATGTTCTATGGTTCTATGGGATTAGCCATGGTAAATGTCTGGGATTACAGGAGTAGGGCAAGGGAGAGGGCCTGGGTAAATTATCCTGTCAGAGAGTCGGTGCAGACACGATGAGCTGAATGGCCTCTTCTGCAATATAGGGATGATATGATTTTATGACACAGAAATTGGAGACATAAGTATTGATACTGAACAGAGCACTAATTATCATGAGGGGGATAACACTTTGTGATTCATGTACCTGGATATCCAGATCCCTCTGCGCCATAGAGTTCTGCAATCTCTGCAATTTAAATGAGACTGGAAGATTTGTCTAGCTTTGTTTGGAGGGAGAGATTTCTCAGGTAACCCTCACCATTAAAGCCAGTTCAGCAAATAGAAGTTATCCAGCCGGAAAAAGAAAAGAAGGGAAGCATGCCTTCAGAACTAAGAATCACTTTGAACTGGTGCTGGGAGAATAGAATGTCTACTTAAGGGACAAGATAAAGCATAGCGACGGAGGAAGATTTTCAGATGCTTTAAAAATTATAAGGGTTAACAGTTTTTGAAATTTTGTTCCAACCCATCACACATCCACTAGAACAAAGAACAGTACATAACAGGCCCTCCAAGCCTGCACTGATCATGATGCCTGCCTAAACTAAAACCGTATGCACTTACGGAGTCCATATCCTTCCATTCCCATCCTATTCATGTATTCATCTAGATGCCCCTTAAATGCCGCTATTGTATCTGTTCCCACCACCTCCCGGGCAGCACGTTCCAGGCATTCACCACCCTCTGTGTAAAAATCTTACCTCGCACATCTCCTCTAAACTTTTCCCCGCGCACCTTAAACCTTTGGGGCAAATGGGATCAAAGGTTATGGGGAGAAAGCAGGATTAGGCTACTGAGTTGGATGATCAGCCAATGATCATGATGAATGGTGGAACAGGCTTGAAGGGCCAAATGGCCTCCTCCTGCTCCTATCTTCTATGTTTCTATGTTAAACCTACGTCCTCCTGACTTGACTTTTCTATCCTAAGAAAAAGTATTTGACTATTCACTCTGTCCACGAATGATTATGATCATTCATAATCTTGTAAACCTCCATCAGGTTGCCCCTCAACCTCCATCGTTCCACTGAGAACAAGCAGAGTTTATCCAACCTCTTCTCATAGCTAATACCCTCCAGACCAGGCAACATTCTGGTAAACCTCTTCTGTACCTTCTCTAAAGCATTCACATCCTCCTGGTAGTGTGGCAACCAGAATTGTGCACAATATTCCAAATGAGGCCTAACTAAATGAGGCTGTACAGCTGCAGCATGATCTGCCAATTTTTATACTCAATGCCCTGACTCAAGAAGGCAAGCATCCCGTATGCCTGCTTGACTCTCTTATCCACCTGTGTTGCCACTTTCAGCGATCGGTGGACATGTACGCCCAGATCTCTCTGCCTGTCAATACTCCTAAAGGTGATACTCCATTTACTGTATAATTCCAAATACAGTGGACCTTCCGAAGTGCATTACCTCAAATTTGTCCAGATTCAACTCTATCTGCCCTTTCTCTGCCCAAGTCTCCAACCAGTCTATATCTTGCTGTATCCTCTGACAATCCTCTTCACTATCCACAACTCCAATAATTTTTGTGTCATCTGCGAACTTACTAATCAGACCAGCTACGTTTTCCTCCAAATCATTAATAAATACCACGAACAACAAAGGTCCCAGAATTGATCCCTGTGGAACTAGTCATAGCCTTCAGTGATATCATAAACCCTCTTCACTTAATTTCTCAAATGTATTTCAGAAAGGCCTTATAGGCACCAACTGTGGCTCAGTTGGCAGCACTCTGGCCTCTGAATCAGGGTGTGGATTCAAATCCCACTCCATTTGAGCATAAAACTCAAGGCTATAATTCCAGTGCAGTGTTGAGGGAAAGCTGCATAGTTAATAGAATTGTTTTTGGCATGAGACATTAAACTGGGACCCTCTCCTCTCTCAGGTAGATGCAAATGACTCCATGACACTATTTCAAAGAAGAACAATGAGTTATTCCCAGTATCCTGCCAATATTTACCCCTCAATCAACATCAGAAGAAGTTACCTGCTCATTATCACTTTGCAGTTTCTGGGATCTTATTCATAAGTCATGCATCTGGCTTTTCAATATCCTTCACTTCAAATTGCTCAGAATCAGCTATCCTGATCTTCAATGGTCATTGACCTCAGATATTAACCCAGTTTTATCTCTTAATGACTGCTAACTGGCCTGAGTATTTCCAGCATTTTATTGTTTTGATTTTGGACTTTCCAACCTAAGCAGTATTTTGCTTCTGTAGTTAATAAAGTATATGGGATCTTTGGCTTGATAAAAGGGAATACAAAAGAAAGTCATGATTAACTTTATAAATCACTGGTTAGGCTTCAGCACATGTTGAAACATACAGGCCGGGATTCTCAAAAAAAAAACTAAGTGCCCAACAGACAAGAAAATGGGAAAATTTCCTGCTCGTTGTTTGGGTGTACTTAGTGGAATGAATCTCCGACACTCTGTGCATCACAGAGGTGCCTCAGAGAGATTCACACCAGAAAGTGGGGCGCAGGGCCTAATCCCGCCCAAGAGGACAGCAGCCTAGTGCTGAGTGGGCCACTGCGCATGAGCTAATGTCAGTGGGGAGATCGGCGCAAGCGCATTGGCCCCTCCATCCCATCGCCGGCCTCCCAATGTTATCCCTCCCCCATAATCGCCGGCCTCCCGATCGCTGCCCCCCCCCCCCCCCCCCCCCCGTGGCCAGCCCAGATCCTCCCCGGGCCAGCCCCAATTCCCCCCCCCCCCCACTCCATAGAAACCCCACAGTACAGAAAGAGGCCATTCGGCCCATCGAGTCCGCACCAACCACAATCCCACCCAGGCCCCACCCCCACATCCCTACATATTTTACCCACTAATCCCTCTAACCTACGCATCTCAGGACACTAAGGGGCAATTTTAGCATGGCCAAACCACCTAACCTGCACATCCATAGCCAACTTCGATCGCACCCTCCCTCCCAACCCGACTGATCCCATTGCAGAGTGTGCACTGGGTTCCACCCAACCGTCACCGATCAACCCAACAGTAGGCCCCACCCTCCTCTGGCTCTGCCCCTTGGCACCACCTTGCCCCCGACTCCCGGGAGGGCCTCAATGGCCTCTGGCCCCACCAGTGGGTGAGCACATTTGGTCCCCGTTGGTGGAGAGTAGTTGTAAACCCCCTGGTGGGAACCTCTCTCAATGGGGTGGGGGAGACACTAGTGGGCCAGGACACTACCATCCCGGGCTCACTAATCATTTGGAAATGATGATTTCCATATGAACAAAGAACATTACAGCACAGGAACAGGCCGTTCGGCCCTCCATGCCTGCACCAACCATGCTGCCCGTGTGAACTAAACCTCCTACCCTTCCAGGGACCATATCCCTTTATTCCCATCCTATTCATATATTTGTCCAGACGCCTCTTAAAAGTCACCATCATAACTGCTTCCACTGCCTCCCCTGGCAGCAAGTTCCAGGCACCCACCACCCTGTGTGTAAAAAACCTTGCCTCGTACATCTCCTTTATACCTTGCTCCTTGCACCTTAAACCTATGCCCCCTAGTAACTGATTCTTACACCCTAACAAAAAGCTTCTTATTATCCAGTACTATATGGTAATCAGCTCTGCGCCGATTTCAGGCACGGGGCTGATGTCAGAAAAAAAGGGCCTGGGAAACGCGTGAGCAGTTCACTGATGTCTCCTGGCCCGCTGCACTACTTGAGCATCGCAGCGGACTGGGAAAATCCCGGCCATAAATAGTGAAATGATAGTTGAAGGAAAGGTGGGTACAATTGGGGATTAAGAAGGAGACATAGTTGAAGTACAAAATGAATATTTCACATCTGTCTTCACTAAAGATGAGGATGGTGCCAATGTCACAGTGAAGGAGAAAATAGATAAAGAGGTCATTAAAAGGTTGGCATCATTTGAGTAAAAATGTCACTAAATCTGGATAGGATGCATCCTAAATTACTGAGGAAAGTAATGTTGGGAACCCTTCTTAGATATGGTGCCTGAAGTCTGAGGAATTTTAAATTTTACACCTCAGAGGAATAAAGGTGGCAATTGAAGGCCAGTTAGTCTAACATCATTGGTGGAAAAATATAGATAACAATCTAAAAGAAAATTAATTGTCACATGAAAATACATACAAACATATGAAATAGGAGCAGAAGTAGACCATTCAGCCCTTCGAGACTACTCCACCATTCAATCAGATCATTGGTCTGTTTGTGTTTCGAATTCCAAATTCCCATTTCCCCCGATAACATTTGATTCCCTTTACCTAACAAGAACTATCTACTTTCGCCTTAATGATCCCACCTCCACCATTTCTGAGGCAGAGTTCCAAAGTTGCACAACCCTCAGAAAAAAATTCTCCTTGTCTCTGTCCTAAAGGGGTGACCCCTAATTTTAAAACAGTGACCCCCCCGCCCCCCCCAGTTCTGGACTCACCTGCAAGATAAAACATCCTTTCCATATCCACCTTGTCAATACCATTCAAGATCTTTTATACTTCAAACAAGTCACCCCTCATGGATTAATTAATGACAATCAGAGTGAATTTGTTACAGGCAAGTTGTGACTAACTTGATCAAGTACTTTCATGAAATAATGGAGGTGGTGGATAAAGGCTGTGCAGTTGGAGTTGTGTGAATTGGCTTTGAAAAAGCATTTGGTAAAGGAATACATGGTAGCAAAATAGCCCATGAAATTAAAGACTGTGTAGGTATTATTTTGGCTAAGGGAAAGAAAGGAGAGTGGAGTGATAAATTTGTTTTTTAAGCTTAGGGGCATGGACAGATTGGATAGTCAGAAACTTTTTCCCAGGGTTGAAGAGTCAATTACTAGGGGGCATAGGTTTAAGGTGCGAGGTGCAAGTTTAAAGGAGATGTGCGACGCAAGTTTTTTACCCAGAGGGTGGTGGGTGCCTGGAACTCGCTGCCAGGGGAGGTAGTGGAAGCAGATACAATAGTGACTTTTAAGGGGCGTCTTGACAAATACATGAATAGAATGGGAATGGAGCGATATAGTCCCCGGAAGGGTAGGGGGTTTTAGTTCAGTCGGGCAGCATGGTTGGTGCAGGTTTGGAGGGCCGAAGGGCCTGTTCCTGTGTTGTAATTTTCTTTGTTCTAAGAGACAAGTCTTTAAAGGTAGCAGGACAAGCTAAAAAGCCTGGTTACAAAGGAATTTGAGTGCTTGGCTTTTTAAATAGAGGGATAAAGAACAAAAGCAAAGAAGATATGTTAAACCTTTATAAAATGCTGGTTAGGCCTCAGGTGGAGTATTGTGACTAGTTTTAGGTACCAGACTTCGGGAAGGATTTCAAGGTCTAAGAAAGTACAGAGAAGGTTCCAAGGATGAAAAAGTGAAATTATGTGGAGACCACAGAAACTGATGCTGTTCGCCTTGATTTAAGGAAATGTAAGAGAAAATTCAATGGAAGTGCTCAAAATCTTGAAGGGTTAAATAGAACATTCAAGAATCAACTGTTGCCATTAGTGGAAGAATCAAAACCAGAAGGTACAGAATGAAGAGAACTGGCAAAAGAACCAGATAAGGAGAAATTGTTATACACAGCAAGTGATGTTACGATCTGGAATACACTGCTTGAAAGGGTGGTGAAAGCAGGTTCAATGGCAACTTTCAAAAGATAATTGAATGTGTACTTGGAAGAGAAAACATTACAGGGCTGAAGTGAAAGAACAGGATAAGGGGCCAATTAGATGATTCTTTCACAGACATGCTGGGCCAAATGGTCTTTATTGTGTGTATGATGCTATATATTCTGAGGTTGGACAAGGCATTTTGCCACAGTAACTATTCTGAAGCTTTTAAAACAGCTTTGATATAAACAAGCTTTTCATACTCACCTCCTGTGCACCTTTTCCAATGTTCCTGTCCCACATTGAGCAGCTCTTTAACCCCATCATCCATGGCCTTTGTAAATTTACTGAACAATTCAACCTTCTGTTCTCTGCAGGGTCAAAGGCACAATCAAAGTGACTTCATTCCTTTCCAAAGATGAATTTGAATTAACTAAAGAAAAGGCTGCGTAGAGGAGGAAACTAGAAACATAAAAGCATAGGTGGTGTGGAAAGGCAGATTATGAAAATTGATACTCATAGAATATTCAAGTTTTTAGTCCTAATTTTCAGTTTATTGGCACTTGTAGTTCCATAAAATTAATACATACGCATCCGCTAAGCCAATATCCTCCGCTGGTGGCTCCACTGTTGAAA
The DNA here is from genome assembly GCF_964213995.1 of Mustelus asterias. Lineage (NCBI taxonomy): Eukaryota > Metazoa > Chordata > Chondrichthyes > Carcharhiniformes > Triakidae > Mustelus > Mustelus asterias. The sequence goes on along the minus strand of NC_135815.1, from coordinate 61,951,775 downwards.
AGATCATGACACCAACAATATCATCCTTTTCAGTTTTCCTCTTGCCTAATTTCCATTCCTTCAGTGAATAAAGACAGAAATGCAAATAAAAATGAAATGAAAAAATCTGAAAACCTTTCCATTCATTTCCCTTCCCCTGGCTGTGTTTAATAGCAGGTCATTCACAACAAAGAGCACTATTCTCCTTCCTAATCTTTGTTTGTTGCAGCTGTGTGGATAGAAAATTGGCAAGTGATACAACAATTGCAACACGTGGTGAAAGAGCTAAAGATGCTCTTCAATGAATTCTGCCAGTAGGAATAGATGGATCAGCGTTCCAGATAAAATTACAGTTACTCAAAGTGCATATAGTTCACAGTTGGCACAGTGCCCACAGATCTAGGACTAGTGCATATGGCTCCCAGTTATTCAAATTTTGGTTTTACAGGAAGCACAGAAAGAACAGTTAAAGGGATGTCATCATAGGCAAGTGGCCTGTTAGGCAATACTGTAATGCTAAAGGGAGACATAAAATCCACCTTTGGTTTTATAAATTCACCTCGAAATCGATACAGTTAAACCGACATTTCTAACCTACTCAGTAAGTTGATCTTTCTGATTTCAGAACTTCAGTTATGAAATGAGTGTTATACGTGTTTTTCATAGAATCCCTACAGTGCAGGAGGCCATTCGACCCATTGAGTTTGCATCTAATTTCTGACACAACATTCCACCCAGGCCCTATCCACATAGATTTGACCCACTAATCCACCTAATCTACACATCTAGGGACACTAAGGAATTTAGCATGAATTTACAATTAATTTAGCATGACCAATTCACCTAACCTGCACATCTTTGGACTGTTTTTTGTCTGTAACTCTCTCAAGACAGACTCAGTTAATCATAGAATCATAGAATAGAATCATAGAATCCCTACAGTGCAGAAAGAGGCCATCTGGCCCATCGAGTCTGTACCGACCACAATCCCACCCAGGGCTTACCCCCATATCCCTACACATTTACCTGCTACTCCCTCTAACCTACGCATCTCAGGACACTAAAGGGCAATTTTTAGCATGACCAATCAACCTAACCCGCACATCTTTGGACTGTGGGAGGAAACCGGAGCACCCAGAGAGAAACCCACGCAGACACGAGGAGAATGTGCAAACTCCACACAGACAGTGACCCAAGCCGGGAATCGAACCCAGGTCCCTGGAGCTGTGAAGCAGCAGTGCTCACCACTGTGCTACCGTGCCGCCCTCCATGTTCTATGAGACAATGTTGGGTTCAAAGTACATGCTTTATTCCACAATAAATTTCAGAGCAACGGTTATGATGAAATTTCCCCACATTACTGTAACATTCAGTTACAAAATAAATCCCCTACTGTGATGTTAGCCTGTCTTTCTTCAAACTTACCTATCTCAAGCTGAAAATAAAGTCAGCATGGATTTCAAAAGGGAAAGTCAAGTGTAACCAATCTTTCTGAATTATTTGAGGTAGTATTATTTGTGCATGAATTGCAAAAACTCAGTTTGCAGGTGATCAAGAAGGCAAATGGAATGTTGGCCTTTATCGCGAAGGGGATGGAGTATAAAAGCAGGGAGGTCTTGCTGCAATTGTACAAGGTACTGGTGAGGCCACAGCTGGAATACTGTGTGCAATTTTGGTCCCCTTATTTGCGGAAGGATGTATTGGCCTTGGAGGGAGTACAGAGAAGGTTCACCAGGTTGATACCGGAGATGAGGGGGTTAGCTTATGAGGCGAGATTGAGTAGATTGGGCCTGTACTCGTTGGAGTTTAGAAGGCTGAGGGGAGATCTCATAGAGACATACAAGATAATGAAGGGGCTAGACAGGGTAGAGGCAGAGAGATTCTTTCCACTTAGAAAGGAAACAAGAACTAGAGGACACAGACTCAAAATAAGGGGGAGTCAGTTTAGAACAGAGTTGAGGAGGAACTTCTTCTCTCAGAGGGTAGTGAATCTCTGCCCATTGAAGCAGTGGAGGCTACCTCGTTAAATATGTTTAAGTCACAGGTAGATAGATTTCTGATCAATAAAGGAATTAAGGGTTATGGGGAGCGAGCGGGTAAGTGGAACTAAACCACTATCAGAACAGCCATGATCTTATTGAATGGCGGGGCAGGCTCAAGGGGCTAGATCATCATAGAAATCATAGAAACCCTACAGTGCAGAAGGAGGCCATTCAGCCCATCGAGTCTGCACCGACCACAATCCCACCCAGGCCCTACCCCCACATATTTACCCGCTAATCCCTCTAACCTACGCATCTCAGGGGCAATTTTAACCTGGCCAATCAACCTAACCCGCACATCTTTGGACTGTGGGAGGAAACCGGAGCACCCGGAGGAAACCCACGCAAACACGAGGAGAATGTGCAAACTCCACACAGACAGTGACCCAAGCCGGGAATCGAACCCGGGACCCTGGAGCTGTGAAGCAGCAGCGCTAACCACTGTGCTACCGTGCCGCCCTCCTGCTCCTATTTCTTATGTTCTTATGTAACAGGAAGAGTGGACAAGAGCAATGTAGCAGTTATATTATATTTGAATCTTCAAATTGCAAACTTATGACCAGGATCGAAACTTGAATCAGAGGACTTCTCTCCCAGAAAGCCAGTTGGAAGGATAGAACTGGACCCAATCCTTACATACATTTATATTTATTTTCGCATTACAAGCATACACCTACTCCATCACCACACTTTTAGTCTTTGTCTCCTTATAAGGGACTCAAGTGAATGACCTGTTAATGCTCACCACTTGCACATAATTAATAATAAATATACAATTAACAGGGTCAAACATAGAAACTAGAAGCAGGAGTAGATCATTTGGCCATTCATTATGATCAAGGTTGACATCCAATTCAATCGTCTGATTCCATCTTCCCCTTATATCCTTTGACCCCTTTAGCCCCAAGAGCTATATTTAACACCTTGAAAACATACAATGTTTTTGCTTCAACTGCTTTCTGTGGTAGCGAATTCCACAGGCTCACCACTTTCAGGGTGAAGAAATTCCTCCTCAGCTCAGTCTTAAACTGTATACTTAGACTATGACTACCAGTTCTGGACACCCCGACCTTCGGGAACAACCTGCCTGCATCTACCCTATCTAGTCCTGTTCTAATTTTATAGTAAGAAGTTTAACAACACCAGGTTAAAGTCCAACAGGTTTATTTGGTAGCAAAAGCCACACAAGCTTTCGAAGCTCTAAGCCCCTTCTTCAGGTGAGTGGGAATTCTGTTCACAAACAGAGCTTATAAAGACACAGACTCAATTTACATGAATAATGGTTGGAATGCGAATACTTACAACTAATCCAGTCTTTAAGAAACAAAACAATGGGAGTGGAGAGAGCATCAAGACAGGCTAAAAAGATGTGTATTGTCTCCAGACAAGACAGCCAGTGAAACTCTGCAGGTCCACGCAACTGTGGGAGTTACAAATAGTGTGACATGAACCCAATATCCCGGTTGAGGCCGTCCTTGTGTGTGCGGAACTTGGCTATCAGTTTCTGCTCAGCGACTCTGTGCCGTCGTGTGTCGCGGAGGCCGCCTTGGAGAACGCTTACCCGAATATCAGAGGCCGAATGCCCGTGACCGCTGAAGTGCTCCCCAACAGGAAGAGAACAGTCTTGCCTGGTGATTGTCGAGCGGTGTTCATTCATCCGTTGTCGCAGCGTCTGCATAGTTTCCCCAATGTACCATGCCTCGGGACATCCTTTCTTGCAGCGTATCAGGTAGACAACGTTGGCCGAGTTGCAAGAGTATGTACCGTGTACCTGGTGGATGGTGTTCTCACGTTGTCAAGTGAGAACGGCCAACGTTGTCTACCTGATACGCTGCAAGAAAGGATGTCCCGAGGCATGGTACATTGGGGAAACTATGCAGACGCTGCGACAACGGATGAATGAACACCGCTCGACAATCACCAGGCAAGACTGTTCTCTTCCTGTTGGGGAGCACTTCAGCGGTCACGGGCATTCGGCCTCTGATATTCAGGTAAGCGTTCTCCAAGGCGGCCTTCGCGACACACGACAGCGCAGAGTCGCTGAGCAGAAACTGATAGCCAAGTTCCGCACACACAAGGACGGCCTCAACCGGGATATTGGGTTCATGTCACACTATTTGTAACTCCCACAGTTGCGTGGACCTGCAGAGTTTCACTGGCTGTCTTGTCTGGAGACAATACACATCTTTTTAGCCTGTCTTGATGCTCTCTCCACTCCCATTGTTTTGTTTCTTAAAGACTGGATTAGTTGTAAGTATTCGCATTCCAACCATTATTCATGTAAATTGAGTCTGTGTCTTTATAAGCTCTGTTTGTGAACAGAATTCCCACTCACCTGAAGAAGGGGCTTAGAGCTTCGAAAGCTTGTGTGGCTTTTGCTACCAAATAAACCTGTTGGACTTTAACCTGGTGTTGTTAAACTTCTTACTGTGTTTACCCCAGTCCAACGCCGGCATCTCCACATCATGACTAATTTTATAGGTCAAGTAGCAGAATGAATTGGAAGTTGGTTACAGAACTAAAAAGAGAGTGGTTAAGGGTTGCTATTTAGATGAAAAATAGTGCTCACAAGGTTCAGTGCTGGGACTACTGTTGTTTACAATTTACGTAAACAAATTGGACTCAGCACTTGGTAATATCATTTCAAAATGTGTGGTCAACACCAAAATAGAATACTGAGCAAAAACTGCAATAAAGTACAATATGACATTAATAAACTTGCAGAATTGGCATGTAATTGAGAAATGAATTTTAATACAGATGTGTGTGAAATTCTGTATTTTGATTGCAAGAGTAAGGAGGCCACATACTGCTTGGAAAACTAAGAGATTAAATGCAGTGGAGGAAAAAAGAGATACATAAATCATTGAAGTAATGACACAGGTTATTACAGCCATTAATAAAGCAAACAGTGCAATGAGGTTTACTTCTTCAGGGATAAAATTAAAAAGCAGAGAAATTATGCTAAAATTGCATTGAACATTGGTTAGGCCACATTTAGAAATACAGTTCTTGTCTCCATATTATAAGAAAGGATAGTGAGGCATTAGACAAGGTGCACTCAGTTCTTGGTCTTATTATAGCCTTGGCTCAAACATAGACAAAAGAGTTGAATACTAGAGGTGAAGATGAACCTGTATCTGGGGTCACCATTGCAGATGTCAGAGCAGCTTTCTCGAAGGTCAACCCACGGAAAGCAACTGGCCCGGATGGGGTACCCAGATGAGCACTCAGATCCTGTGTGGATCAGCTGGCAGGAGTATTCGCAGACATCTTCAACCTCTCTTTACAACAATCTGAGGTCCCTATCTGAGGGCGGCACGGTAGCGCAGTGGTTAGCACTGCTGCTTCACAGCTCCAGGGTCCCGGGTTCGATTCCCAGCTCGGGTCACTGTGTGTGGAGTTTGCACATTCTCCTCGTGTCTGCGTGGGTTTCCTCCGGGTGCTCCGGTTTCCTCCCACAGTCCAAAGATGTGCGGGTTAGGTTGATTGGCCAGGTTAAAAATTGCCCCTTAGAATCCTAAAATGCGTAGGTTAGAGGGATTAGCGGGTAAATATATGGAGGTAGGGCTGGGTGGGATTGTGGTCGGTGCAGACTCGATGGGCCGAATGGCCTCCTTCTGCACTGTAGGGTTTCTATGATTTCTATCTGCTTCAAGAAGATGACCATCACCCTGGTACCCAAGAAAAACCAAGCAGCGTGCCTTAATGACTATCGGCCGGTGGCTCTGACATCCATCATTATGAAGTGCTTCGAAAGGCTAGTCATGACATGAATCAATTCCAGTCTCCCGGACTACCTGGATCCACTACAGTTTGCCTATCGCCACAACAGGTCCACAACAGACGCCATCTCCCTGGCCCTGCACTCAACCCTGGAACACCTAGATAACAAAGACACCTATCTCAGACTCCTATTTATTGACTACAGCTCAGCCTCCAACACCATTATTCCCATGAAACTCATCTCCAAACTCCGTGGCCTGGGCCTCTGCACCTCTCTCTGCGACTGGATCGTTAACTTCCTAACCCACAGACCACAATCAGTAAGGATAGGCAACAACACCTCCTCCACGATCATCCTCAACACCGGTGCCCACAAGGCTGTGTTCTCAGCCCCCTACTATACTCCTCATACACCTATGACTGTGTGGCCAAATTCCCCTTCAATTTGATTTTCAAGTTTGCTGACGACACCACCGCAATGGGTCGGATCTCAAACAATGACGAGACAGAGTACAGGAATGAGATAGAGAATCTGGTGAATTGGTGCGGCAATATTAATCTCTCCCTCAATGTCAACAAAATAAGAACATAAGAACATAAGAAATAGGAGCAGGAGTAGGCCATCTAGCCCCTCGAGCCTGCCCCGCCATCGCAATATAGGCCAACATCCCATTTGCCTTCTTGATCACCTGTTGTACCTGAAGGAGATTGTCATCTACATCAGGAGGCATAAAGGAGAAAATGCCCCTGTCTACATCAATGGGGATGAAGTAGAAAGAGTCGAGAGTCGAGAGCTTCAAGTTGTTAGGTGTCCAGATCACCAACAACCTGTCTTGGTTCCCCCCCATGCCGACACTATAGTTAAGAAAGCCCACCAACGCCTCTACTTTCTCAGAAGACTAAGGAAATTTGGCATGTCAGCTATGACTCTCACCAACTTTTACAGTTGCATGATAGAAAGCATTCATTCTGGTTGTATCACAGCTTGCTTTGGCTCCTGCTCTGCCCAAGACCGCAAGGAACTACAAAGGGTCGTGAATGTAGCCCAATCCATCACGCAAACCAGCCTCCCATCCATTGACTCGGTCTACACTTCCCGCTGCCTCAGCAAAGCAGCCAGTGTAATTAAAGACCCCACGCACCCCGGACATTCTCTCTTCCACCTTCGTCCGTTGGGAAAAAGATACAAAAGTCTGAGGTCACGTACCAAACCAACTCAAGAACAGCTTCTTCCCTGCTGCTGTCAGACTTTTGAATGGAGTTACCTTGTATTAAGTTGATCATTCTCTACACCCTATGACTGTAACACTACATTCTGCACTCTCTCGTTTCCTTCTCTATGAACGGTATGCTTCGTCTGTTTAGCGCAAGAAACAATACTTTTCACTGTATGTTAATACATGTGACAATAATAAATCAAATCAAGGTGAGAGTGACTGCCTTTGACATCAAAGCAGCATTTGACTGAGTGTGGCATCAGGGAGCCCTAAAAAAGTAATGGATATTAGGGGAAAATCTCTCTACTGCTTGAAGTCATACCAATCACAGAGGAGGATGGTTGTTGTGACTGGAGGTCAATCATTTCAGTTCTGGAGCATCACTGCAGGAATTTCTCAGGATAGTTTCCTAGGCCCAACCATCTTCAGCTGCTTTGTCAATGACCTTCCTTCCATCATTAGGTCAGAAGTGGGGTTGTTTGCTGATGACTGCACGATGTCCAGTATCACTGGCGACTCCTCAGATACTGAAGCAGTCCATGTCCAAGTGCAGCAAGAACTGGACAATATCCAGGCTTGGGCTGACAAGTGGCAAGTATAAATCATGCCACACAATCACGCCAGGCAATGACCATCTCCAATAAGAAAAAAAATCTAACCATCACCCCTTGACATTCAATGGCATTACCATCGCTGAATCCCCCATTACCAATATCGTGAGGGCTACCATTAACCAGAACTGAACTGGATCAGCCATATAAATACTGTGGCTACAAGAGCAGGTCAAAGGTTAGTAATCCTGCAGTGAGTAACTCAATTCCTGATTCTCCAAAATCTGTCTACCATCTACAAAGCACAAGTCAGAAATGTAATGGAATACTCTCCACTTGCCTGAATAAGTGCAGCTCCAAAAACACTCAAGAAGCTCGACACCATGCAGGACAAAGCAGACCACTTGAAGTGCCATTCATTTCTTCGACCAGCGATGTACATTGGCAGCTGTGTGTACCATCTACAAGGTGCATTGCAGGAACTCACCAAGGCCCCTTAGGCAGTACCTTCCAAATCTACAACAGCTAGCATCTGGAAGGACAAGGGCAGCTGACACATGGGAACATACTATCTGGAAGTTCCCCTCCAAGTCACTCACCATCCTGACTTGGAACTATATTGCCATTCCTTCACTATCACGGAATCAATATCCTGGAACTCCTTTCCTAGCAGCACTTTGGGTGTACCTACACCACATGATCTGCAGTGGTTCAAGGAGGCAGCTCACCATCACCTTCTCAAGGGCAATTAGAGATGGGCAATAAATGCTGGGCTAGCCAGCAAGGCACACATCCTATGAATGAATTTTTAAAAATTCACGAGAATTATGCCAGAGCTAGGAAGAAATATTAGAATCCATACAGTGCAGAGGAGATCATTTGGCCCATTGAGCCTGCACTAGCAACAATCCCACCCAGGCCCGATCCCCGTAACCCCATGTATTTACCCTGCTAGTCCACCCGACACTAAGGGACAACTTAGCATGGCCAATCAACCTATTGTGCCCAACTTTGGAGCCAGTAAAGGTTCAACTGGCAAGGGGTTCTTATCTCTTCTAAAAAAAAAAGGCTCAGAAGCAACCTGATTCGTGTCTTTAAGATAATGAAGAGTTTGAGAGTATAAATATAGAAAAGGTGCTTGAATATATGATAGTCACCAACAAGTCCAATAGCGAATGCAGGATAAATTAGTTTATCTGTAGAGATAAGAATGTGGAACTCGCCAGCACATGGAGTAGTTGAAGCAAAAAGCATAAATGCATGCAAGGGGAAGCTACATAAGTACACAAGGGACAAAGGAATAGAGGATTAAATACATTGGAGTGAAAGGAATCATGTGGAGCATCTGCGATGTGCACTTTATGCAATTCTATGCAAGGAGCCAATTCAGCTGCAAAAGCTAGGCTGAGGTTTGATGGGTAAATTCTGCTTTATTTCTTGACCTTTCAATTACAATGGGGCTAATTTTAACCAGTTGGACACTGAAGGGAATTGATCAGCCATCCATTTCATAACCCGCCTCATTTCCAATGTAAAGTTAAAATCTGGCAGGTACAAAGCACAGAAACTGTCCATTTGCCTACCAGTCCTTGCCAGCATAGCCTTCTCTCATCTTTTCTCACCTAAATCTATTATAACTATCTATTCCCCTCTCCCTCAAATGCTTATCTAGCTTTCCCCTTAAACACATCATACTATTTGCTTCAACCTCTCTGCGGTAGCAATTTCCATATTCTTACCACCCTTTGGGTAAAGACGTTTCCTCTGCTTTCTCTATTGGATTTCTTGGTAACTATCTTACATGAATGACCTCTCGTCATGCTCTTCTCCACAACTGGAGGCATTCTCTCTGTACCTGTAGTATCAAAACCTTTCACAATTTTAAACACCTCTATTAGGTCTTTCAGCTCTTTCTTGATATTCATAACTACACATTTTTGGTATCACCATTGTAAATCTTCTCTGCAACCTCATTGGTGGATCTATATTATTTTTATAATATGGTGACCAGAACTGCATGCAGTACCTAAGCATGGTCTGGCAAGGGTTCAATACAGATTGAACGTAACTGCCCTTTTCAAATCAAATCTTCCAGAAATAAAGCCTTGGTGTACTTTTATCTGATGTGATTTTGATAATCTGTGGCACACTCCCCTCCCCCCCCCCCCCCCCCCACCCGCCCCCACCACCTCCCAAGCCCTACAATTTTCTCCCTTCAAATATTTATCTTATTACTTTTCAAAGTATCATTGAATGTATCCCAAATCATAATAACTTGACACACAAAATAAATTCTCATCACTTCTCTGGCTCTTTTGCCAAATATTTGTGTTCCCTCGTCAAACAAACCTTCTGCCAGTGAAAATGGTTTCACATTATTTAATGTAGCAAAACCTTTAGCTATATTAAACAAATTTATTAAATCCCACCTTCAGCATTTCTGCTCCATGAACAACATTCCTAGTTTCTCTTGTCTCTCCACATAACTGAAGTCAGTCATCCCTCAAACCATTCCAGTAAATCTCCTCAGGACCCTTTCAAAGACAACATCCTTCCTGAAGCACGGTGTCCAGAAGGAACATAATATTCCAGCTGAGGCCCAACTAGTGATTCATAAAGATTGAGCATAGCTCCCTTGCGTTCATATTCTAAGCCTCTATTTATAAAGCCAAGGATCACATATGTTGTTAAAAACAGCCTCATCAACTTGTCGTGCGACATTGAAATATTTGCATGCATTAACTGAAATTTCTCGGTTCCTGCATTCCCTTTAAAATTGTATAATTTTATATTGCCTCTTCTATTTTTCCTATCTCATCACTGAAAGCCTCCCTTGGTCAGTTACTGTCTTACTGGCCAATCTTTGATTCCACTCCACCAGGGCCAGATTCCTTTGCAACTCAGTAAAATTTACCCTTTCCCAGTAGGTATTTTAACATTTGATTGTTCCTGATCTATTCTCAATTAATTAAAATCTAATGGGAATGATCACAGGTTTCCAAGTACACTGTTCTTTGCCAAAACAGGATGGCCACCAATGCCCAATTGTCCATGCAAGCGCAGAAAACCAATGACGTCAATGAGACAGTGCCAGTAAAACAAGGCTTTTTAAAAAAATTCTGTGGAATTTCTGGAGATTTTCAAACAAAACAATTTAAGTCCAAAAATTATAACTGTATTTAATTCTCCAAGAACCTTGATTTATAGATTCCACTTCTAACAAATCTTTGCATTATATTAGCTTCCTTCCCATCAGGTTATGTATGAACTTTACAGATAATCTAGAATTAAGCCAACACAACATTATATATTGAATTTGAGGATTATATATTTAATGTCTGAAGGCATTCAATTTGATCCAATTACAAATAAAAATCTTAGGCCCATGAGTAGAAGGAATAGAAAAATATAATTGATATGAATTCTGATCTCTGTTGCTCGCAATGATGTCATAGAGAAAAACAGTACAACTATGCATGCAGTGCATTGACAGCAAACATATCATTCCAAGTATCCTCCCAATGAAACATACTCCACTTCGTTCCCCAGAACAAGATTCAATACAGCTTCCTTCTTTATTGGGTTGAAATTATACTGATTAAAAAATTATGTACAATTATGTGTGCCATAACAGTGATGACCAGAGAAAATTACTGAGTAATCAGAGGCATAGGGATGGCAACACTACCTCAAACACTCTATTGATTTTTGCCTTATGCACAACACAGGTTTTCTCTTTCATGGGATGTGGGCATTGCTGGCAAGACCAGCATTTGTTGCTGGCCCCAACTGCCTCAAGAGGTGGTGGTGAGCCACCTTCTTGAACTACAGTCGTCCACCTGCTGCAGGTACACCCACAGTGCTGCTGGGAAGGGAATTCCAGGATTTTAATCCACCAATCATTGAAAGGATGGTGATATAGTTACAAATCAGGACAGTGTAATTAAGTTGGGTAGGGTTGTTTCCTTAGAACAAAGGGAGCTAAGAGTTGACTTGGATGAGGTGTACAAAATATTGATAGAGTAGACAGGAAAGACTTGTTTGTTCGAGCAGAGAAGTTGATAACCAGGTGCACAGATTTAAGGTAATTGATAAAAGGATTAGAGGGGATATCAGAAAAAACCTTGTCACTCAGAGAGTGTTAAGTGTCTGAGATTCACTGTCTGGCTGAGGCAGAAACCCTCAACTTATTTAAAACATACCTGAATCTGCACCTGAAGTGCTGTCACCTGCAAGACTATGGGTCAGGTGCTGGAAGATGGGTTTAGAATAGGGGGCTATTTTTTTTTCAGCCAGCGCAGACATGGAGGGTTGAATGGCCTCTTTCTGTGCTGTGACTTTTCTTTGGTTCTAGGGTGTGTTAATTGGAGGGGAACTTATTACATCTGCTGCCCTTGTTTTTTTAACTTGGTAAAGGTTGCAGGTTTGGAAGTGCTATTGAAGGAGCCTTGGTGAGTTGCATAACGTGCATCTTCTATTTTGTACAGACTGCTGTACTGTGCATTGGTGGAGGTGAGAGTGAATGGTTAAGTTGAGAATGGAGTGTCGATCAAGTGGACTGTTTTGTCCTGGAAGATGTCGAGTATTGTTGGATTCACACTCATTCACATCATAGCCCTGATTTTTTGACTTGTAGATGGTGGACAGACATTGGGAATCAGGTGGTGAGTTACTCTTTGCAAAATTTCCATCCTCTGACCTGTTCTTACAGTGGAGATGATGGCGTTGGACTGGGATAAGCACAGTAAAAAGTCTCACAACATCATTGTTTTTCCCAAGGCTTTTTATACAAATGTAAAGAGCAAGAGGGTAGCAAAGGGGAGGGTTGGCCCACTCAAGGACAAGGGAGGGAATCTATGCGTGGAGCCAGAGGAAATGGGCGAGGTATTAAATGAGTACTTTGCGTCAGTATTCGCCAAAGAGAAGGACTTGGTGGATGGTGAGTCTGGGAAAGGATGTGTAGATAGTTTGTGTCATGTTGAGATCAAAAAGAAGGTTTTGGGGTTCTTGACAAACATTAAAATAGACAAAGCCCCAGGGCCTGATGGGATATACTCCAGAATAGTGAGAGGCAAGGGAGGAAATTGCTGGGGCCTTAAGAGAAATCTTTGTATCCTCACTGGCTACAGGGGAGGTCCCAGAGATTTGGAGAATAGCCAATGTTGTTCCTTTGTTTAAGAAGGGTAGCAAGAATAATCCAGATAATTACAGGCCGGTGAGCCTTACATCAGTGGTAGGGAAATTATTGGAGAGGATTCTTTGAGACAGGATTTATTCCCATTTGGAAATAAGTGGACGTATTAGTGAGAGGCAACATGGTTTTGTGAAGGGGAGATCATGTCTCATGAACTTGATCGAGTTTTTCGAGGAAGTGACCAAGGTGATTGATGAGAGTGGGGCAGTGGATGTTGTCTACATGGACCTCAGTAAGGCCTTTGACAAGGTCCCTCATGGCAGACTGGTGCAGAAGGTGAAGTCGCATGGGATCAGAGGTGAGCTGGCAAAGTGGATACAAAACTGGCTCGGTCAAAGAAGACAGAGGGTAGCAGTGGAAGGGCGCGTTTCTAAACAGAGGGCTGTGACAAGTGGTGTTCCTCAGGGATCAGTGCTGGGACCTTTGATGTTTGTAATATATATATATAATATATAAATGATTTGGAGGAAAATGTAACTGGATTGATTAGTAAGTTTGCGGATGACACAAAGGTTGGTGGATTTGCTGACAGCGATGAGGACCATCAGAGGATACAGCAGGATATAGATCAGTTGGAAACTTGGGCGGAGAGATGGCAGATGGAGTTTAATCCGAACAAATGTGAGGTAATGCATTTTGGAAGGTCTAATACAGATAGGAAATATACAGTAAATGGCAGAACCCTTAGGAGTATTGATAGGCAAAGGGATCTGGGTGTATAGTTACACAGGTCACTGAAAGTGGCAATGCAGGTGGAGAATGTGGTCAAGAAGGCATACAGCATGCTTGCCTTCATCTGCTGGGGTATTGAGTTTAAAAATTGGCAAGTCATGTTGCAGCTTTATAGAACCTTAATTAGGCCGCACTTGGAATATAGTGTTCAATTCTGGTCGCCACACTACCAGAAGGATGTGGAGGCTTTGGAGAGGGTACAGAAACGATCTACCAGGATGTTGCCTGATATGGAGGGCATTAGCTATGAGGAGGGGTTGGAGAAACTTGGTTTGTTCTCACTGGAGCGACGGAGGTTGAGGGGAGACCTGATAGAAGTCTACAAGATTATGAGAGGCATGGACAGAGTGGATAGTCAGAAGCTTTTTCCCAGGATGGAAGAGTCAATTACTAGGGGGCAAAGGTTTAAGGTGCGAGGGGCAAGGTTTAAAGGAGATGTACGAAGCAGATTTTTTTTTACACAGAGAGTAGTGGGTGCCTGGAACTCGTTGCCGGTGGAGGTAGTGGAAGCGGATACAGTCGTGACTTTTAAGGGGCATCTTGACAAGTACATGAATAGGATGGGAATAGAGGGATATGGTCCCCGGAAGGGTAGGGGGTTTTAAGTCGGGCAGCATGGTCGGCGCAGGCTTGGAGGGCCGAAGGGCCTGTTCCTGTGCTGTAATTTTCTTTGTTCTTTGTGCTTACCCCAGTCCAATGCCGGCATCTCCACGCTTTAACCTGGTGTTGTGAGACTTCTTGCTGTTCTTACAGGCCAGTATTTACAAGGTGGCTCCAGTTTAGTTCCTGGTTAATAGTAATTTCTGTGGATTCATAGAGTCATACAGCACAGAAAAGGCTTATTGGTCCATCAAGTCTGCACCGACAATAGCCATCACTCAAGTTGCGCTAATCCCATTTTTCTGCACCTGTCTCATATTATTGAATGTTGCGATTATTCAAGTGCTCATCCAAATACTCATTATGGGTTGTAATATTTCCGGCCTCCACTATACCTTCTCAGGCAGTGCATTCCAGATTCCCACCGCCCTCTGAGTGAAAATTATTTTTCTCAAATCCCCTCTGAATCTCCTGCCCCATAGCCTAAAACCATGCCCCTCTTGACTGACCTCTCAACCAAAGAGAACAGCTGCTCCCTGCTCATTCTGTCCATAGCCCCTCATAATCTTATACACCTTGATCATGTCCCCCTTTCAGGCTTCTCTGCTCTAAAGAAAACAATCCAAGCCTATCTAACCTCTCCTTATCGCTCAAACTCTCCATCCCAGGCAACATCCAGGTGAATCCCCTCTGTACACCCTCAAAGATGTTGATAGTGGGGGATTCAGTGAAGGTAACCCCATTGAATGCGAGGGGGAGACGGTTATATTGGAGATGGTCATTGCCTGGTACTTGTATTTCAAGGGAATATTCAATAAATGGGAAGATATTGAAAGGGGTTGAGGAAATGAGAGACCTTGGAGTGCATATCCACAGGTCTCCGAAGGTGGAGGACAGATGGACAAAGGTGGTCAAGGAAGCATATGGAATGCTTTTCTTTATTGGGCGACGTATTGAATACAAAATCAGGATGTAATGTTGAAACTGTATAAAATGCTAGTTAGACCACAGTCTGGCTACCACTTTACATGAAGGGCATAATTGTTCTGGAGAGAGTGTAGAGGAAATTTAGAAGAATGTTGCCAGGGTTTGAAAACTGCAGCACGAGAAGAGATTAGATGGACTAGGGTTGTTTTCCTTCGAACAGAGGAGGCTAAGAGGTGACCTAAATGAAGCATACAAAATTAAGAGGGGCCTAGACAGGTAAGACAGGAAAAACTTGTTTTCTCCAACTGAGAAGTCAATTACCAGGGGATAGATTCAAGGAGGAAGGTTTCTTTCACCCAGAGGATTGTGGATGTCTGGAATTCACTGGTTAAATTGGTGGTTGAGGTTGAAATGCTCAACTCGTTTAAAAGGCACCTGAATCTTTATCTGAGGTGCTGTAATCTGCTCAGCTATGAGAGATTAAAATGAGCGGCTAGTTTATTTTTCTCTTTTTTTGACTGGTGCAGACACGATGGACTAAATGGCCTCATTCCGCACCATAACCTTTTTACAGTTCTGTGAATTGTTACTTGCCACTTTACAGCCTAACCCAGAACATTGACCAGGCCTTGCTATGTATTGAACAGACTGTTTCACTATCTGAGGAGTTGCGAACAGAATTTGAAAATTGTGCAGCGATCATTGTGAGCTTCAGGGGAAATCTGTCCTCCACTAGTTACCAAGCAGAATTCGACTGAAAGATGGATGAAGAGTTGAGATCTGCAGAGATTTAAGATCACTAAAGATTTGTTTTGATGATGCCAGTCAAAGGAATCATCGTCGTAAAACTTCTTGCTGGAAGATAATTCGGGAATTCTCAGAAAACTGAGGGCATCAAAAAATGAAGGGGGTGGGGGATGGCAGAACGGGCTTGAAGGGCTGAATGGCTCACTCCTGTTCCTATTTTCTATGTTTCTATGTTTGATGGCCACTGGATATTAGGACTCAGAGAAATGGGGAGAAATAAATCGATTGGAAACTGGAAGTGACTGTCACCTGCAAAGACTGCTATTCTGCGGAGATGTGATGTGGGGTTGTCGATTGTTATAAAACATAAATACAGGTAATCTGTTTTGTAGTTTATTGTATTAGTTGTGTGCTGACTAATGTTCCACAGGGATCAGTGCTTGGTCCTCTGCAATTTGTAATTTTTATAAATGACTTGGAGGAGGGGGCTGAAGGGTGGATCAGTAATTTTGCTGATGACACCAAGATTGGTGGAGTAGTGGATGAGGTGGAGGGCTGTTGTCGGCTGCAAAGAGACATAGATAGGATGCAGAGCTGGGCTGAAAAATGACAAATGGAGTTTAACCCTGATAAATGTGAGGTGATTCATTTTGGTAGGACAAACTTAAATGTGGATTACAGGGTCAAAGGTAGGGTTCTGAAGAATGTGGAGGAACAGAGAGATCTTGGGGTTCATATCCATAGATCTCTGAAGGTTGCCACTCAAGTGGATAGAGCCGTGAAGAAGGCCTATAGTGTGTTGGCGTTCATTAACAGGGGGTTTGAGTTTAAGAGCCGTGGGGTTATGCTGCAACTGTACAGGACCTTGGTGAGACCACATTTGGAATATTGTGTGCAGTTCTGGTCACCTCACTACAAGAAGGATGTGGAGACACTGGAAAGAGTGCAAAGGAGATTTACCAGGATGCTGCCTGGTTTGGAGGGTAGGTCTTATGAGGAAAGGTTGAGGGAACTTGGGCTTTTCTCTTTGGAGCGGAGGAGGTTGAGAGGAGACTTGATAGAGGTTTATAAGATGATGAGGGGGATAGATAGAGTGAACGTTCAAAGACTATTTCCTCGGGTGAATGGAGCGGTAACTAGGGGGCATAACTATAGGGTTCATGGTGGGAGATATAGGAAGGATGTCCGAGGTAGGTTTTTTACTCAGAGAGTGGTTGGGGTGTGGAATGGACTGCCTGCAGGGATAGTGGAGTTAGAAACTTTAGGAACATTCAAGAAGCTATTGGATAGGCACATGGAGCACACCAGGATGATAGTGAGGAAATAGCTTGATCTGGGTTTCAGACAAAGCTCGGCACAACATCGTGGGCCGAAGGGCCTGTTCTGTGCTGTACTGTTCTATGTTCTATGATGTTGATCTTTGTTTCAGTACACTTCTTAAAACTCGTAATCTTGTGCGATTCCTTTACATCAATCACTTCAATTTTTTAGAAGTTATCAACCTCTATGGGGATCATAACAGTTAAATACAAATCACTCATATTTTTCTTACAGACATCAACTATCATGTGCAAAAGGATCCAATTTTTCTCTTTCAAAACAGCTTGTAATTCTGGCATGGACTTATCATGCACGACACATCTCAGCACAGCTTGTGGTTTCTTTGTCATTTGCACCAGTTCCTCAGTTCACCAGAATGATTGTGGTGATTCGTTTTGTACTTCTGAATGCCTTTTATCTGATTTGCCCTGTTGGGGAGCTTGTCACTGGCTGGGCTTGCTTTATTCTGCTGGTCTGGAGTGGTTAATGATCAAGCTGACTACAATGCTTCTCTCCATGCCATGTGTTCCATCGTACTGAAGGTTGCAGTTTGCACCCCAATTACTCAGCATTCTGGCAGACAAGCAGCAAGGAAGTAAAGAATACAAAAACAATGAAACTGTTCAAACTCTGTTTTGTCGTCCTATTTTATCAAAAAAACATAAAGGCTAAAGTACATATCCATACGCATGCAAATGAACATCGAGTACATGTGCCCACCAATTATTTGCCAATTATTCAGTTTTTAAAAAATCAAAATGGAATTAAACATATCTGGATTCCAAATAGCCATTATAGATGGCAGCCAATGTATATTACTAGTGAAACAGAAATAAAAGCAGAAAGTGCTGTAAATCAGCAGATTGGGGAGCATCTGTGGGGAAAAACAAGGTCAATGACCCTTCATCAGAACCAACAGACATCATGAATTCATCTGATGAAGGGTCATTAACCTGAAATGTTAACTTTGTTTCTCTTCACTGTTTGGCCTGCTGAGTGCTTCCAGCATGTTCTGTTTTTATTTCAGATTTCCAGAATCTACTGTATTTGATTTGTACTGGGAAAACAGAACCCAGTCTCCATGGTACACAGAACAAGTTGAAGTTCCTTTAGCAAACTAGAAAAGGAAATTATCTGAAGAAGAAATTGTGAAATATTCAAAAAACGTGCCTCTGTATAGAAGTAAAGAAAACTATTACTTGGGTATGAGATATGAAGGTACAGTAGCTAAAAGCAGGCAGTAAAAAATGCACTTGTACTTGTAGTAGAGGTTCAGCCCCCACATCACAAAAACAGTAGCATTTGTAAAATAATAAAATTCCAAGCATGTTTTTAAATTTTAACATGGTATTAAGGAATACCGAAATCCTGTTCAATTGAACATGAACTATGTCTCAAACCTACTAAAATTAATTCAGAAAAAGTGGACAGACTTATGCTGGCACATTGGCCTGGATTTTTGCAATGACACCTATCTATCGTTGCAAAATCTGTAAGTCCCACTGCTGCACATGGCGCCATATTTGCAAGAGTGGATGGGCCCAGGTCAGTACTTGTGTATGCACATTTTGCAGAGGCAGCTGTCTCCACTCATGTCTAATTTTGGTGGCCCAGGTATGTAAAGCACAACATGTGCAGGTTAGACCTCATAACACCAGGCTTGACCTAATGGAAGGTCAGAACCTTTGAGCACGGGCAGCATGATGGCACAGTGGTTAGCATTACCGTCCCTCAGCGCTAGGAACTCTGATTCAATTCCGGCCTTGGGTGACTGTGTGGAGTTTATACATTCTCCGTGTCTGCATGGGTTTCCTCCGGGTGCTCTAGTTTCTTCTCACAGTCCAAAGATGTGCAGGTTAAGTAGATTGGCTATGCTCTATTGCCACTTAGTGTCCCAGAATGTGTGGGGTTATGGAGATATGGCCTGGATAGGATGGTCTGTTGGAGAATCGGTGGAGAGGTGATGGGCTGAATGGCCTCCTTCTGCACTGTACAGATTCTATGATTCTATGAACTTTGTGGAGTCTTTTGGAGATGTAGGGTAGCCAACATCCGTCCCTCACCCCTCACCTTTGGATATGGTCCTGGGATACCTTTAAGGGAAGTCAAATACCCCTTATGGGAGGTCAGGTCTTTGGGGATGTAAAGATATTCATGAATGTGGATTAAAAAAAGTGCATAAACTCATTAATTGTCAAGCTAATTGGAACTATCAAATATGTCAAAGTGAACTGTCGAACTGTCAGGCAATTTAAAACTCCTGCCTTTCAAATCTTTAAAAAAAATACCTGTAGTGTTAAAAACTCACTACTTACTCTTTCGCTCTGTCTATAGCCACAAGCCTGAAGTCAACTGTTGTTGGATCAATGCTACATGGCTGATTTTACAACCTTCCATTATGATAGGTTGTCTTCAATTTAACAGTTTGATTGACAGCTACAAGTGTGTGTTTATAGACTCTTTGAACTGGGACTGAATGCCAATGGTTGTTTTACAAGGGATTAAGCACTTGAATGAAATGTTTGCTTTTATAAGGATGTAATTGAATGAGCGTAAATGTGGTGAAGGGGTTTTACAAATGAGTGTTTTTTTAAAGATTCTGTGAAAGATACTTAGGACTTTATTTTCATCGCAGTATGGATTCTGAGTTATTCCCCTGGTGGACACTGGGTGAGATGGCATGATAGGTGAAAAGGGCAAAAGGGCGATAGGTGGAGGACATGGGTTGGTATGATTTGGCACTAAGTTTGTATTGATGCTAAAAGAGCTATTGGGTCTGGGTAGAGGAAAATAAGTTGGCATGTAGGGTATGAGGGGCTATGGGATGGTAGAGGAATGAGGCGGCATTGAGAGTGCTGGTAAGAGTTGCTGTTTCAGTGCTTTCTTTTAAAATCTTGGACACAGTGCCAAAGCACAGAGGCAGGCCTTCTGCCTAGCCCACAACCACACCAGCTTCTGCACTCATTCCAGGAACAGCAGACCCAGCTCCCAGAGAACTCCACCAATCTCAAAAGAAAATCCCAATTCTGGGACACTTTTTCCCAGGTCAGGTTTATGGAGCAGGATATTGTACCAACTCAGGAGCAAAAATCCAGGCCGTTATGTCAATTACCATACATCATTAGGAAAAGACACATGGAATTCTTAGATGTTGTCCCTTGGGTCAATTTACATAACTGTTGCTATTCCTATCAGCTTAAACCTCCAGACTGATAAACCATGTGATAATCACTTGGTCCTTGCTTGCCTACAACATTAACAGTTAAAATTAGGAGACTACTCCACACTTGTCTGGCTACCCAGCTACTAAAAGTTAGAAACTGAAATGTTTAGAGAACTGGTGAGGGGATAGAATCACTGCTCTACAAATATTTAAGTTATATAGATTTACAGATACCCAAGAGATCCAAAAGTGCAGGCACAGTAGTATAGTGGTCATGTTACTGGGCAGATAATCCAGAGCTCTGGAATAATGACCTGGAGACATGTGGCTGGAATTTTATTCAGAGGCAGGGAGGTAGTTCGGGTGCTGGATTGAGGTCAGGAAACCCAGTGGAGCAAATCGAGGGTTTCACCTACTACCTGGTAAGTAGATATTTAGGACCAGGCTGCAGTTGGAGAACGAACAAGGAGGAGGGAAAGATTGGACCTTTTAGAGGAAGTCAAAGGGATGGAGGAGAGAGGTTTAAGATGCTGGACCTCAGAGGTATTGGCTCCAACAATCCTAGTCTTCTTTTAGCTGCTAAGCTTCCCGAAGGCCAGGAAACCTGTCCGGCCAAGGTTTAATTTGAAATCTTGGATCAATCTGAGGCTACCATCCCTCATTATGATATTGACATTGCCAACATGCTTCCTGGGAGCAGGCTTGTTCCCTGCTTCTGTTAAAAGGGGAATTGGGCAGTTTGGGATCAGGATTCAACCATCCAACCAACCAAATCTACACTTTTTCTGAGTTTATATACCGCCAAAGCAGAAGGGGAATTTAAGTTCAGTTAAATAAATCTGGAATAAAAAGCAAGTGTGAGCATTGGTAGCCAACTGTAGGGATTCTATGATTCATAGAATCATAGAAGCCTACAGTGCAGAAAGAGGCCATTCGGCCCATCGAATCTGCACCGACCACAATCCCACCCAGGCCGTACCCCCATATCCCTATATATTTTACCCACTAATCCCTCTAACCTATGCATCTCAGGACACTAAGGGGCAATTTTAGCATGGCCAATCAACCTAACCCGCACATCTTTGGACTGCGGGAGGAAACCGGAGCACCCGGAGGAAACCCACGCAGACACGAGGAGAATGTGCAGACTCCACACAGACAGTGACCCGAGCCAGTAATTGAACCCAGGTCCCTGGAGCTGTGAAGCAGCAGTGCTAACCACTGTGCTACCGTGCCATCCATTCTATGAATTCGATTCTATGAATATCATAAAAATCTATCTGGTTCAAGAATGTCAATTAGTGAAGGAAATTTCCAGAGCTTATCTGGTATGTCTCATATCTGACCCATGCCACAGAAATTTGGTTGACTCTTACATGTCCTCTGAAATGGCTAGCAAGTCATTCAGCTGTATCAAACAGCCACAAATAATAATAGAACAGCGAGGACCAAGGCGTTTGATAAGGTCCCCCATGGTTAGCTTATGATGAAAGTTAGGAGGTGTGGGATAGAGGGAAAGTTGGCAGATTGGATAGGTAACTGGCTGTCTGATCGAAGACAGAGGGTGGTGGTGGATGGAAAATTTTCGGACTGGAGGCAGGTTGCTAGCGGAGTGCCACAGGGATCAGTGCTTGGTCCTCTGCTCTTTGTGATTTTTATTAATGACTTAGAGGAGGGGGCTGAAGGGTGGATCAGTAAATTTGCTGATGACACCAAGATTGGTGGAGTAGTGGATGAGGTGGAGGGCTGTTGTAGGCTGCAAAGAGACATAGATAGGATGCAAAGCTGGGCTGAAAAATGGCAAATGGAGTTTAACCCTGATAAATGTGAGGTGATTCATTTTGGTAGGACTAGTTTAAATGTGGATTACAGGGTCAAAGGTAGGGTTCTGAAGACTGTGGAGGAACAGAGAGATCTTGGGGTCCATATCCACAGATCTCTAAAGGTTGCCACTCAAGTGGATAGAGCTGTGAAGAAGGCCTATAGTGTGTTAGCTTTTATTAACAGGGGGTTGGAGTTTAAGAGCCGTGGGGTTATGCTGCAACTGTACAGGACCTTGGTGAGACCACATTTGGAATATTGTGTGCAGTTCTGGTCACCTCACTATAAGAAGGATGTGGAAGCGCTGGAAAGAGTGCAGAAGAGATTTACCAGGATGCTGCCTGGTTTGGAGGGTAGGTCTTATGAGGAAAGGTTGAGGGAGCTAGGGCTGTTCTCTCTGGAGCGGAGGAGGCGGAGGGGAGACTTAATAGAGGTTTATAAAATGATGAAGGGGATAGATAGAGTGAACGTTCAAAGACTATTTCCTCGGGTGGATGGAGCTATTACAAGGGGGCATAACTATAGGGTTCGTGGTGGGAGATATAGGAAGGATATCAGAGGTAGGTTCTTTACGCAGAGAGTGGTTGGGGTGTGGAATGGACTGCCTGCAGTGATAGTGGAGTCAGACACTTCAGGAACATTTAAGCGGTTATTGGATAGGCACATGGAGCACACCAGGATGATAGGGAGTGGGATAGCTTGATCTTGGTTTCAGATAAAGCTCGGCACAACATCGTGGGCCGAAGGGCCTGTTCTGTGCTGTACTGTTCTATGTTCTATGTGGAATCAACCGAGGCTGGACAAAATAAGAACAGCTCAGTAAAGATCCTCCTCATGACATCTGGGGATTTGTGCCAAATTCTGAGCGCTGGTCCATGAACCAGCCAAGTCTTAAACTGATACAGTCCCACTTAATGAATCATACAACCAAAGTTCAAAGACTCCTCTATCACCATCCCTACATATGTCTCGTCACCAACAGGACAGTGGCACACAAGAGAATGGGAATGGTCCTGGGAGTCCTTAACATTGAATCTGGACTCCATTAAGTCTCAGATCATAACGTCTAACATGGGCAACAAAACCCTCTGCTGATTACCACCTACAATCTTCCCTGTACTGATGAATCATACTCCTCCAAGTGGGCAACAGCAAAGGCACAGAATGTGCACTGAGTGGGGCCTCGATGTGCATTATCAAGAGTGCTTCATAGAACCATTAGTGACTAAGCAGGTCAAATCCTGAGCGACAAAGTTGTATGACAGATCCGAAATGGAATTCGCAGCTCAAAACTGGACATGCATCAGGTGCTGTGATCCATCAACAGTCACAATTTGTAACCTCATGGAACATCCTAATTTTGCCATTAACCTCAAACTTGATTCAATGAGGATTTTAGAAAAGCATACCAAGAGCAGGATCGGGCATCCCAAAAATAAGATGCTCACCTGGTGTACATAATCTACAGGACTAGAGGCAAGCTGAACCAGCATGCCATAGACAGTTCTAAGTGATCCCACAACCAACAGATCAGATCAAAAAACTGCAGTCTTGCCACATTCAATCATGAATAGGAGGGGCAAATTTAAAAAATAAAAGAAAATGACAGGAGAAAATGGATCTATGAATATTCACATGTCAATGATAATAGAACCATCGGTGCAAAAGACAAAGCAGGAGCATTTGTAATTACATAGTCAGAAATGCCAAACAGTAATCAATCTCTTCACCATAACAGATGTCATTCTTCAGCCATTTGATTCACTCCAAATGACATCAAGGAATAGCTGAAGACACTGGACAATATTCCAGCTATAATACTGGAGAAATGAGCTCCAGTAATAGCCAGGACTCTAGCGAAGCCCTTCCAGAACAGCTACAACACCACAAACTATCTGCCAATGTGGAAAATTGCCTAGATGTGCCCAGTCCAGAAAAAGCAGGACAAATCCAATCAAGCCAATTACTGCCCCAACAGCCTACTTTCAATCAGCAAAGTGAGAGACGGCATCATCAAAAGTGCTATCAAAAGAAGTACTCACCAAGAACCTGCAGACTGATTCTCAGCAAACCTGATAGAGACTTGCCATGCCAGAATGGGGTCCCTGAGCAACACCAGGTAATATTTAACACAGAGTCAAGATGCAAACAATCATCTCATGAGATGGAAGAATGCAAAAGAACTCAAAACTCCACTAGGAGACTAACCAGTGTTTTATAAAGAATGCTACTTTCCCCGACCACTTTGTCAGCTACATGTTTGCCTCCCTAATTTGTTCATTCCTATGCCATTTTGTACAAGGTTCAGGTAATAATCCAGAAATTATAACCCTTGAAGTCCTGTTCTTCAACTTCGTTCGTAGTTCCTGGCACTTTCTAAACAGAGCCTCTTGCCTGTTTTTCCCTACGTTGTTGGTCCCGGTATGCATCATAACTGAATCTTCCGCCTCCCTCTCCAATAGCCTTTCAAGCTGGTTCAAGATATCCCTCAACCTGGCACCAGCTCAGCAACAAACCACATGGTCCCAATCCTACTTACAAAGGATATTATCCGTCCCCTTGCATTTTAGTTTGGTGTTCTTACTACGAATGGCAAGATGAAAAACAGGGACTCTCTGCTTTGCTTTTCATTCACTAGTGCAGTCGGGAATGGGTTAATGAACTTTGTCACACTTAAGCATTAAGACCCGAACTCTGTGATTTTGTTTAGAACACTGCAGAGTCCATGTTTTTGTCAGAGTTCGGTGTTTTTCATGTCTGTGCCAGATAAGAGGAACAGCTATTTTTTTGCTGTCTCCACTGTTATTCAGAAATGCGATTAACCCAGCTCGAGTTAAGCTAAACAACCTCCATTTTTATGTACCTTTGTTTAACACGATGGAGTTGACATGTATGCCTTCTGTCATTGAATCACCATAGATTCATATATATATTCATCATACGTTATTCATCTTATCCTGATATAAAGTATTATTCAAACCTGTATGTATATTAGTTAACTTGTTTGTGCAAAACCTGTGATGTTGTTTCAAGGATATAAATGACGAACAATTGTGGCCTTGGAGATCGGACAAACTACGCAGAGGAAGATACTGCTAAAACAACAAGAATCTCACCATGAACAATGACAGCCATCTCAGGTTTTGCAATGTAATGAGGGCGGGAACAGGGACATATATAAACTCTGTTCTTACTTGTGTTCGAGGAGAAGGCTGGGGGTCCACTATTAGGAACCTCACTTCTCACACAATTGTGAAATTAAACAGTACATTTTGAACCACTAATTGTGTCAGAGGTTTTTTACCTACAACAACTAGTGAGTTGTGTCCCCATCTCCTGTGACCATTCATGAATTACGTGACCTCGTGCATGGTGACTATAGGTAGAGATGCAGAACATCCACCTCTCTCTGACTCCCCCTCCATCCCACACAGCTCCCATAAGACACTTTATGCTGACACAGGTTGGGATTAGCAACTTAATATCCAATATTACTGCCACTGCTACCGCCGGCCAGTGAGGCAGTAGCAGTGGACAGTATGAAGACAGAGGCAGAGGACTCAGGAGACGGAGGAGAGACCCCCTCCCCCATTGCCCCAGCAGCACAGCCAAGGTGAGGCCCACTTGACCGTCTTGAGGCTTGGGGGTGTCACTGTTGAATTGGAACCCTTGGCGTGGAGAGATTGGGGGGGGGGTACAGGGTGATATCTCGTGGTGGCATTCCGTTATGATTTGTCGCAGCCAATATAAGGCCTGGGGAGTTCCCTCGTCAGTCAATGTTCCGATCCCTCTTCTGATCGTAACTCCAGGCACTGATCTCTGAAGGTGGCAAAATGTATTGCAGGGAGAACTTAGCAAAGCAGATGGGACGTTGGACTTCATAAACGATTAGCACTGCTGCCTCTCAGTGCCGGGACCCGGGTTCGATTCCCGGCTCGGGTTGCTGCCTGTGCGGAGCCTGCACGTTCTCCCCCCCGTGTCTGCGTGGGTTTCCTCCGGGTGCTCTGGTTTCCTCCCACAGTCCGAGGGACGTGCTGGTTGGGCACGTTGGCCATGCTAAATTCTCCCTCAGTGCACCCAAACAGGCACCGGAGTGTGGCGACTAGGGGATTTTCACAATAACTTCATTGCAGTGTTAATGGAAGCCGACTTGTGACAGTAATAGACTTTAAACTAAAAAGAGGGATCGAGGGGATTCTCGGGAGGGGAGGGGGCAGAATTCCACAGATTGACTACCCTCTGAGTTGATGTACGAGGAGAGATTAAACAGTTTGGGTTTGTACTCACTGGAGTTTAGAAGAATGACGGGGGATCTGACCGAGGTATATAAAAGGGATTGATAGAGTGAACGTAGACCAAATGTTTCCTCTTGTGGGGCAATCTAGAACAAGAGGTCACAGGTATAGGTTGAGAGGCAGTAGATTTAAAGCCGAGATGAGGAGGAACTACTTCTCTCAGAGGGTGGTGAATCTGTGAAACTCGCTGCCCCATAGCGTGGAGGAGTCTGAATCATTAAATGGTTTCAAGAAGGAGTTAGATATGTTTTTGATTAAAAAACGGGTCAAAGGGATATGGGGAATAGGTGGGGAGGTGGATTTGAGACCAGGGAGAGATCAGCTATGATCTGATTGAATGGCGGAGCAGGAGAAGGGCTGAATTTGCCGATTTCTGCTCCTAATTCCTATGTAAGGATTTCTCCTAATCTCTGTCTTAAGGGAGAGAGTAAGAAGTCTCACAACACCAGGTTAAAGTCCAACAGGTTTATTTGGTAGCACAAGCCACAAGCTTTCGGAGCACTGCTCCTTCATCAGGTGAACTCCCACTCACCTGATGAAGGAGCAGCGCTCCGAAAGCTTGTGGCTTGTGCTACCAAATAAACCTGTTGGACTTTAACCTGGTGTTGTGAGGCTTCTTACTGTGCTTACCCCAGTCCAATGCCGGCATCTCCATATCATGGTTAAGAGAGAGACCCCTTATTCTCCAACTGTGACCCCCTGCTAGTTCTGTTCTCCTGGAAGATGTTCCAGAAGCAGACTGAATATTAACAGTTCAATAACAAAGTGATTGAATGGGGGTGGCACGGTGGCACAGTGGTTAGCACTGCTGCCTCACAGCGCCAGGGATGCAGGTTCGATTCCAGCCTTGGGTCACTGTCTGTGTGGAGTTTGCACCTTCTCCCCGTGTCTGCGTGGATTTCCTCCGGGTGCTCCGGTTTCCTCCCACAATCCGAAAGGTGTGTGGGTTAGGTGGATTAGCCATGCTAAATTGACCTTGAGTCAGGGGGATTAGCTAGGATAAATTACGGGAATAGGGACTGGGTGGGACTGTGGTCGATGCAAACTCAATGGGCCGAATGGGCTCCTTTTGCACTGTAGGGATTCTTTGTCAACCTTATCACATACTTGATTTTAAAAATAATATGGCAGATGATTTGAAATAGATTTAGAGCCTTGAATTTCAGTTTACAGTATAAACATCATGAGCAATAGTTCACCATAGCATAGCATAGAATCATAGCATCCTTACAGTGCAGGAGGCCATTCGGCCCATCGAGTCTGCACCGACCACAATCCCACCCAGGCCCTATCCCCATAACTCCATGCATTTACACCAGCTAGTCCCCCTGACACTAAGGAGCAATTTGGCATGGCCAATCCACTTAACTCGCACATCTTTGGAGTGTGGGAAGAAACCGGAGCACCCGGAGGAAACCCACGCACACACGGGGAGAATGTGCATACTCCACACAGACAGTGACCCAAGCTGGGAATCCAACCCAGGTCCCTGGTGCTGTGAGGTAGCAGTGTTAACCACTGTGACACTGTGCCAACCCAAATTGTACCAATTATGTTGAAGGCTGTAAATGCCGTAGTCATTTATAATTGCTGCATTTTGTAATGGTAGTTTTCATTATCCATTTCATTTTTCACTAAAACAGTGTAGCAGTATAGAGTAAAATTTGAATAATGGTACACAGTGGAACTTGCATCGCAACAATTTAAAACCTTATACAGTTAACAATTCTCACTGAATGTAACAAAAAGCACTCCCTCACCCAAGACCAAGTACAAAATAAATCTCCAAATTAGCTTTTCACCATATCATTCCAAAAGTGAGCATGAAAGCAGGAGAATGGCTGCAACAATCTAGTTGCACATGACAGCCACTGGGCTAATTTTAAAAAAAACCTGATTGGAGATTAATTTGTAAATTATTACAACAGCAAGATACTATGGTGAAGAAAGATAAAAAGGTTTTGGATTAATCCTTTAACGATTTTCTTTTCATCTTTACTTCAAGAAAATGCCACATTCTCACTGCCAATTATTTGGTTGGCTTATTTTTCCTACCTTTTCATCCCGGTAAGTGATGAAGAGCTGAAACACCTCACTGTTTGAAACGACTGGATGATGACACATTCTGTTCATCCAACCCTGCAACCTCTCCATTCTCATCTTGATGAATTCCTCTTCAAAGCGCCCTTTATCACATTAAATCAATTCAATACGTCTCAATAATGTCAAATTTCAAAGCCAGTTTCACAGTTTAAAAACTCAGAAAATACAGATGGGTACTAAACGACAGTTCAAATTCTTCCCAACAATGAACAGCACACTGGATGAATGTAGTAATTATTTGGTAGAAATTGTTTTGTGTTATTATTCCTCGGGCTACACAATTCTATTTGAGTGTATACTTATTTTAGCAGAAATGAATCAATTTTTCATACTCAGTATTGAAAGCACACCTCAAAACTCATCAATCCCATTACCTCAAACCTGTGGAATTCCTTTGTTTCTTCCTATAGTCCGTGAGATACTTAAAACTAGAGCTCAGCGGATCGTAATCACTCTAGAAATGTGAACAATTCTGAGGCAGTCCTGCACTGTCACAGATGCTGCCTCAACCCAGTTTGCATCCGCCCTCTTTGGTGAATCTAAGAGATCTGACAGCACTTGAAGAAAAATTTATGTTTTCAGTGATTGCCTGAGCCTCAGATTGCTTTTCTTGATTGTAAATGATCAAATCTTAGCACCCTGAGAGATTCCATTGTCTGCCTCCTAATAATAGGACTGATGAAACCAAAGAAGGTCTTTGACAAGGTGCCGCAGAGGAGACTGTTAAGTAAGTTAAGTGTCCATGGTGTTAAGGATAAGATCCTGGGGGTCTTATAGAGGGTTGGCTGGCTGGCAGAAGGCAGAGAGTGGGGATAGAGGGGTCTTTTTCAGGATGGCAACGGTGACTAGTGGTGTGCCTCAGGGGTCAGTGCTGGGACTACAACTTTTCACCATATACATTAACGATTTGGAGGAAAGAACTGAAGGCACTGTTGCTAAGTTTGCAGATGATACAAAGATGTGTAATGGGACAGGTAGCATTGAGGAAGTGGGGGGCGGCGCGCGCAGAAGGACTTGGACAGGTTAGGAGAGTGGGCAAAGATGGAATACAATGTGGAAAAGTGTGAGGTTATGCACTTTGAAAGGAGGAATGGAGGCATAGACCATTTTCTAAATGGGAAAATGCTTAGGAAATCAGAAACATGAAGGGACTTGGGAGTCATTGTTCAGGATTCTCTTAAGGTTAACGTGCAGGTTCAGTCGGCAGTTAGGAAGGCAAATGCAATATTAGCATTCATGACGAGAGGGCTAGAATACAAGAGCAGGAATGTACTTCTGAGGCTGTATAAGAACAAAGAACAATACAGCACAGGAACAGGCCCTTCGGCCCTCCAAGCCCGCGCCGCTCCCTGGTCCAAACTAGACCATTCTTTTGTATCCCTCCATTCCCACTCCGTTCATATGGCTGTCGAGATAAGTCTAAATTGTTCCCAGTGTGTCCGCCTCCACCACCTTGCCTGGCAGTGCATTCCAGGCCCCACCACCCTCTGTGTAAAATATGTCCTTCTGATATCTGTGTTAAACTTCCCCCCCTTCACCTTGAACCTATGACCCCTCGTGAACGTCACCACCGACCTGGGGAAAAGCTTCCCACCGTTTACCCTATCTATGCCTTTCATAATTTTATACACTTCTATTAAGTCTCCCCTCATCCTCCGTCTTTCCAGGGAGAACAACCCCAGTTTATCCAATCTCTCCTCATAGCTAAGCCCCTCCATACCAGGCAACATCCTGGTAAACCTCCTCTGTACTCTCTCCAAAGCCTCCACGTCCTTCTGGTAGTGTGGCGACCAGAACTGGACGCAGTATTCCAAATGCGGCCGAACCAACGTGCTATACATCTGCAACATCAGACCCCAACTTTTATACTCTATGCCCCGTCCTATAAAGGCAAGCATGCCATATGCCTTCTTCACCACCTTCTCCACCTGTGACGTCACTTTCAAGGATCTGTGGACTTACACACCCAGGTCCCTCTGCGTATCTACACCCTTTATGGTTCTGCCATTTATCGTATAGCTCCTCCCTATATTATTTCTACCAAAATGCATCACTTCGCATTTATCAGGATTGAACTCCATCTGCCATTTCTTTGCCCAAATTTCCAGCCTATCTATATCCTTCTGTAGCTTCTGACAATGCTCCTCACTATCTGCAAGTCCAGCCAATTTTGTGTCGTCCGCAAACTTACTGATCACTCCAGTTACACCTTCTTCCAGATCGTTTATATAAATCACAAACTACAGAGGTCCCAAACCTAACACTTCCTCCTTTGTAATGGAGATTTTCTCTAACGGTTCAACACGCCCCTCCGAGACACTCCCAGTCAACACATCCCTCTCCTTTGTGAATACCGACGCAAAGTATTCATTTAGGATCTCCCCTACTTCTTTGGGCTCTAAGCATAATTCCCCACTTTTGTCCCTGAGAGGTCCGATTTTTTCCCTGACAACCCTTTTGTTCCTAACGTATGAATAAAATGCCTTGGGATTCTCCTTAATCCTGTCTGCCAAGGACATTTCGTGACCCCTTTTTGCCCTTCTAATTCCCCGTTTGAGTTCTTTCCTACTTTCTTTGTACTCCTCCAGAGCTCCCTCCATTTTTAGCTGCCTGGACCTAACATACGCCTCTCTTTTCTTTTTGACCAGTCCCTCAATTTCCCTGGTTATCCACGGTTCTCGAATCCTACCCTTCCTATCCTTCTTTTTTACAGGCACATGCCTGTCCTGTAGCCCTAACAACTGTTCCTTAAGGCTCTGGTTAGACCTCATTTGGAGTATTGTGAGCAGTTTTGGGCCCCATATCCAAGGAAGGATGTGCTGGCCTTGGAAGAGGTCCAGAGGAGGTTCACAAGAATGATCCCTGGAATGAAGAGCTTGTTGTATGAGGAACGGTTGAGGACTCTGGGTCTGTACTCGTTGGCGTTTAGAAGGATGAGGGGGGATCTTATTGAAACTTATAGGATACTGCAAGGCCTGGATAGAATGGACGTGGAGAGGATGTTTCCACTAGTATGAAAAACTGAACCAGAGGGCATAACCTCAGGCTAAAGGGATGATCCCTTAGGACAGAGCTGAGGAGGAATTTCTTCAGCCAGAGTGGTGAATCTGTGGAACTCTTTGCCGCAGAAGCTGTGGAGGCCAGGTCATTGAGTGTCTTTAAAACAGAGATAGATAGGTTCTTGATTAATAAGGGGATCAGGGTTATGGGGAAAAGACAGAAGAATGGGAATGAGAAAAATCTCACGATTGAATGGCGGAGCAGACTCAATGGGCCGAGTGGCCTAATTCTGCTCCTATGTCTTATGGTCACCAATTTTATATTCCAACACTGTTCCTGAGATCAACTCAAAATCAAACCGGAGATCCAAGTGAGACCCTCTGGTTTGTACAGTTCAATGCTACATTGGAAAAAAATTGTAAAGCACTCAAACAAAATCTGTCCACAAGCATGACCCTGAGCTTCTAGTCAATTGCCTATCATTTCAAATCTTCAACGTGCTAACACACTGACCTTTCCCTCTTTGGTCTGCTGCAGTGTGTTCTAATAAAGCCTAATGAAAACTCGAGAAACAGCAGGTTATCTATCAACTAGAGAAGGATTGTACACACTGTAAGAGGGAGAATAGACGGGTGATAAAGAAGGGGAGAGCTCAGACCAAAGGTTTGAGATGTGTCTATTTTAACGCCAGGAGTGTAGTGAATAAAGTGGATGAGCTTAGAGTGTGGATCGATGCTTGGAAGTGTGATGTGGTGGCCATTACGGAGACTTGGGGACAGGGACAGGACTGGATACTTCAGGTGCCAGGTTTCAGAAAGGACAGAGAGGGAGGCAAGGGGGGGGGGGGGGGGGGGTGGCAGTGGCACTGCTGATCAGGGATAGTGTCACAGCTGTAGAGAAGGTGGAAGCCGTGGAGGGATTGTCTACGGAGTCTCTGTGGGTGGAAGTTCGGAGCGGGAAGGGGTCGATAACTTTGCTGGGTGTTTTCTACAGGCCGCCCAATAGTAACAGGGATGTTGAGGAACAGATAGGGAAACAGATCCTGGAGAGATGTAGGAATAACAGGGTTGTCGTGATGGGAGACTTTAATTTCCCAAACATCGATTGGAATATCCCTAGGGTAAGGGGTTTGGATGGGGAGGAGTTTGTTAGGTGTGTTCAGGAGGGTTTCCTGACACAGCAGGTGGATAAGCCTACAAGAGGAGAGGCTGTACTCGATCTGGTACTGGCTAATGAGCCTGGACAGGTGTCGGATCTCTCAGTGGGGGAGCATCTTGGGGATAGTGATCATAACTCTATCTCCTTTACGCTAGCATTGGAAAGAGATAGGATCAGGCAAGCTAGGAAAGTGTTTAACTGGAGTAAGGGGAAATATGAAGCCATCAGGCAGGAGATTAGAGGCGTAAATTGGAAGGAGGCATTCTCGAGGAAAAGTACTGAAGTAAGGTGGCAGATTTTCAAGGAATGTTTGTCTGGAGTTCTGCATGACAACGTTCCGATGAGACAGGGAGGTGTTGGTAGGTTACGGGAACCGTGGTGCACGAAAGCTGCACTGAACCTAGTGAGAAAGAAAAGGAAAGCGTACAAAAGGTTCAGAGAGCTAGGCGATGATAGGGATCTAGATGAGTATACGGCTTGTAGGAAGGGACTTGAGAAGGAAATTAGGAGAGCCAGAAGGGGTCACGAGAAGGCCTTGGCAGGTAAAATTAAGGAGAACCCCAAGGCGTTCTATAAATATGTGAAGAGTAAAAGGATGAGATATGAAGGAATAGGACCTATAAAAGATGAAGGTGAAGAGAGTCTGTACAGAACCGGAAGAAATAGCAGAGGCGCTTAATGAATATTTTACCTCGGTATTCACAGTGGAAAAAGACCTGGGTGATTGTACTACAGGATTGAGGCGGACTGAAAAGATTGAGTATGTGGACATTAAGAAAGTGGACATGTTGGAAATTTTGAATAGCGTCAAGATAGATAAGTCGCCGGGACCGGATGGGATGTACCCAGGTTACTGTGGGAGGTGAGG
Source organism: Mustelus asterias (assembly GCF_964213995.1). Lineage (NCBI taxonomy): Eukaryota > Metazoa > Chordata > Chondrichthyes > Carcharhiniformes > Triakidae > Mustelus > Mustelus asterias. The sequence goes on along the minus strand of NC_135815.1, from coordinate 61,918,332 downwards.
GAAGAGATTGCAGAGCCTCTGGCGATGATCTTTGCGTCGTCAATGGAGACGCGAGAGGTTCCGGAGGATTGCGGATGTGGTTCCTATATTCAAGAAAGGGAATAGGGATGGCCCAGGAAATTACCGACCGGTGAGTCTAACCTCAGTGGTTGGTAAGTTGATGGAGAAGATCCTGAGGGACAGGATTTATGAACATTTAGAGGAGTTTAGTATGCTCAAAAGTAGTCAGCACGGCTTTGTCAAAGGCAAATCGTGCCTTACAAGCCTGATGGAGTTCTTTGAAAATGTGACTAAATACATTGACGAAGGAAAAGCGGTAGATGTGGTTTACATGGACTTCAGCAAGGCGTTCGATAAGGTCCCCCATGCAAGACTTCTCGAGAAAGCGAGAGGGCATGGGATCCAAGGGGCTGTTGCCTTGTGGATTCAGAACTGGCTTGCCTGCAGAAGGCAGAGAGTGGATGTAGACGGGTCTTTTTCTGAATGGAGGTCGGTCACCAGTGGAGTGCCCCAGGGATCTGTTCTGGGACTCTTGCTGTTTGTCATTTTCATAAATGACCTGGATGAGGAAGTGGAGGGGTGGGTTGGTAAGTTTGCCGACGACATGAAGGTTGGTGGTGTTGTGGATAGGTTGGAGGGATGTCAGAAGCTGCAGCGTGACATAGATAGGATGCAAGATTGGGCGGAGAAGTGGCAGATGGACTTCAACCCGGATAAATGTGTAGTGGTCAATTTTGGCAGGTCAAATGGGATGAAGGAGTATAATATCAAGGGTAAGACTCTTAGCAGTGCAGAGGATCAGAAGGACCTTGGGGTCCGGGTCCAAAGGACTCTTAAAATTGGCCTCACAGGTAGAGGAGGTGGTTAAGAAGGTGTATGGTGTGCTGGCCTTCATCAATCGAGGGATTGAGTTTAGGAGTCGGGAGATAATGATGCAGCTTTATAAGACCCTCGTCAGACCCCACATGGAGTACTGTGCTCAGTTCTGGTCGCCTCATTACAGGAGGGATGTGGAAAAGATTGAAAGAGAAGATTTACAAGGATGTTGCCTGAATTGGTTGGCATGCCTTATGAGGATAGGCTGAGGGAGCTCGGTCTTTTCTCCTTGGGGAGACGAAGGATGAGAAGTGATCTGACAGAGGTGTACAAGATGTTGAGAGGTATAGATCAGGTGGATTCTCGGAGGCTTTTTCCCAGGGCTGAAATGGATGCCACAAGAGGACACAGGTTTAAGGTGCTGGGGGGTAGGTACAGAGGAGATGTCAGGGGTAAATTTTTCACTCAGACTGTGGCGGTGAGTGGAATCGGCTGCCGTCAGTGCTGGTGGAGGCAAACTAGATAGGGTCTTTTAAGAGACTTCTGGATGAGTACATGGGACTTAATAGGATTGAGGGTTATAGGTAAGCCTATATATATAAGCCTAGGTAGGTAGGGACATGACCGGCGCAACTTGTGGGCCGAAGGGCCTGTTTGTGCTATATTTCTTTCTATGTTTCTAACTCAACACTCTACTACAATCTCCTGGCCTCAAGTTCAACTATTTTAGATCATAACCTCTGCCTCTATCTTCTTTTTCTTTTTTTATTTCTTTGCTTTTGCTTAGTATGCATGACTAATCTCACTGAATTTTTTAATGAAATAACAGAAGGTTGAAGAAGTTAACGTGATGGATATTGTCGAAATGGATTTTAAGAAACAAGGTGCCATATTAATGGCTGGTAAATAACATTGAGGCTCATGGAATAGGACAGTCAGTTTTCAATTGGATTGAAAAAAATAGGCTTTAAGGATAGAAAACAGTGGTAGATGGTTATTTTTAGTATTGGAAGATGATAGACAGTGGTGTTCCCCACAGGTGAGTTCTACGCCCACTGCTTTTTTTGCTATATATAAATAACTTGAATCCTGGAATACAGTGTTGAAATTCATAATTTATTGAACTTGTAAACAATGAGGAAGATACCATTACGACAATTTGCTTTTTAAAGATACAATTTCTAATTTTCCTTTTACAGGCTGGATTTTCTTTTAAAAAACTGTGACCTTTGGAAAATAGCATTGGAAAACCATCCAGACTGCTACAATGCACACAAATTTGCTTGGAACCAAGGACGAAAAGCAGAATTTCAAACCCCTGGGAAGCACGAAAGACCCAATCCTCCTTTGGCTTCACATCATCCCAACAATCACTGCAGCAGATATGAACTAATAGAATTTCTCTGGAATAGAGAGCAAGCAAGGTGCTTGAAGGAGATTTACCAAGCAGGAGAAAGAGGACAAAAGACAATGCTGTACTGAACACAGGCTGTCTTAAACTGTATGTCTTTTCTACCTTTCTCTCTCAGAAGCGTTGTGCTCAGTTTTACAAAATAACCACCATGAGAACAGAATCTACTGCACTCCTTTTGGTGAAAAACCATGGTAATGTGCTCCAAAGAACTATACCCATGAACACAACTAAACAAAACGGCACAAGATTGAATCACCACATCAAGACCAGCCAAGGAATAGTTAACCATACACTCTGTTCTTTTTCTCATGAACTTAAAAATCCTATTGGCATATTCTTGGCCATCTGCACTGAGTACCCAGGTGCAAATGTGTGAATTATGAATGGTGATTGTGATTTCCCTCGATGCTTTTTAGAGAAATAGTTTCAGTAAACTTAGCTTGCTCTTTGTTTATCCCAGGAAAATCTGTCTGACTATTTCTTACCAATTTATAAGCGTAAACAGTGGGGCTCTTACAGAATTGACAAAGCACATCCTCTAAATTTTCAAAATCCGGTTAGAGTTACACCGGGACTGGAAGAATAGGAGTCATTTCATAGAATCCCTACAGTACAGAAGGAGGCCATTCAGCCCATTAAGTCTTCACCAATTCAGCATCTTACCCAGGCACACACACAACCCCTGGCGACACCCATTCCCCGTAACCGAAATCTACATAACCTACACAAACTCGGGACATTAAGGGAGCGTGGTGGGAGGGTGAGGGGGCGCCGACCGAGCGAGGCGGGGGGGGGCGCCGACCGAGCGAGGCGGGGGGGGGCGCCGACCGAGCGAGGCGAGGGGGGGCGCCGACCGAGCGAGGCGAGGGGGGGGGGCGCCGACCGAGCGAGGCGGGGGGGGGGGCGCCGACCAGTGCGAGGCGGGGGGGGGGGCGCCGACCGAGCGAGGCGGGGGGGGGCGCCGACCGAGCGAGGCGGGGGCGGGCGCCGACCGAGCGAGGCGGGGGGGGCGCCGACCGAGCGAGGCGGGGGGGGCGCCGACCGAGCGAGGCGGGGGGGGCGCCGACCGAGCGAGGCGGGGGGGGCGCCGACCGAGCGAGGCGGGGGGGGGCGCCGACCGAGCGAGGCGGGGGGGCGGCGACCGAGCGAGGCGGGGGGGCGGCGACCGAGCGAGGCGGGGGGGCGCCGACCGAGCGAGGCGGGGGGGGCGGTGACCGAGCGAGGCGGGGGGGCGCCGACCGAGCGAGGCGGGGGGGCGCCGACCGAGCGAGGCGGGGGCGCGGTGACCGAGCGAAGCGGGGGGGGCGCCGACCGAGCGAGGCGGGGGGGGCGCCGACCGAGCGAGGCGGGGGGGGGCGCCGACCGAGCGAGGCGGGGGGGGGGCGCCGACCGAGCGAGGCAGGGGGGCGCCGACCGATCGAGGCGGGGGGCGCCGACCGAGCGAGGCGGGGGGGGGCGCCGACCGAGCGAGGCGGGGGGGCGCCGACCGAGCGAGGCAGGGGGGGGCGCCGACCGAGCGAGGCGGGGGGGGGGCGCCGACCGAGCGAGGCGGGGGGGCGGCGACCGAGCGAGGCGGGGGGGGGGGCGCCGACCGAGCGAGGCGGGGGGGGCGCCGACCGAGCGAGGCGGGGGGGGCGCCGACCGAGCGAGGCGGGGGGGGGCGCCGACCGAGCGAGGCGGGGGGGGGCGCCGACCGAGCGAGGCGGGGGGGGGCGCCGACCGAGCGAGGCGGGGGGGGCGCCGACCGAGCGAGGCGGGGGGGCGGCGACCGAGCGAGGCGGGGGGCGCCGACCGAGCGAGGCGGGGGGGGCGGCGACCGAGCGAGGCGGGGGGGCGGCGACCGAGCGAGGCGGGGGGGCGGCGACCGAGCGAGGCGGGGGGGCGGCGACCGAGCGAGGCGGGGGGGCGGCGACCGAGCGAGGCGGGGGGGGCGGCGAGCGAGCGAGGCGGGGGGGTGGCGACCAAGCGAGGGGGTGGCGACCGAGCGAGGCGGGGGGGGGCAGTGACCGCGCGAGGCGGGGGGGGGCGGTGACCGCGCGAGGCGGGGGGGGGGCAGTGACTGCGCGAGGCGGCAGGGCGGTGACCGAGCGAAGCGGGGGGGCGGTGACCGAGCGAGGTGGGGGGGGGGGGGGGGGGGGGCGGTGACCGAGCGAAGCGGGGGAGCGGCGACCGAGCGAGGCGGGTGGTGCGGCGACCGAGCGAGGCGGGGGGGCGGTGACCGAGCGAGGCGGGGGGGGGGCGGTGACCGAGCGAAGCGGGGGGGGGCGGCGACCGAGCGAGGCGGGGGGGCGGCGACCGAGCGAGGCGGGGGGGCGCCGACCGAGCGAGGCGGGGGGGGCGGCGACCGAGCGAGGCGGGGGGCGGCGACCGAGCGAGGCGGGGGGTCGGCGACCGAGCGAGGCGGGGGGGCGGCGACCGAGCGAGGCGGGGGGCGGCGAGCGAGCGAGGCGGGGGGTGGCGACCAAGCGAGGGGGCGGCGACCGAGCGAGGCGGGGGGGGGCAGTGACCGCGCGAGGCGGGGGGGGGGCAGTGACCGCGCGAGGCGGGGGGGGGGGCAGTGACTGCGCGAGGCGGCGGGGCGGTGACCGAGCGAAGCGGGGGGGCGGTGACCGAGCGAGGCGGGGGGGGGGGCGGTGACCGAGCGAGGCGGGGGGGGGGGCGGTGACCGAGCGAAGCGGGGGGGGCGGCGACCGAGCGAGGCGGGGGGGGCGCCGACCGAGCGAGGCGGGGGGGGCGCCGACCGAGCGAGGCGGGGGGGGGCGCCGACCGAGCGAGGCGGGGGGGGGCGCCGACCGAGCGAGGCGGGGGGGCGCCGACCGAGCGAGGCGGGGGGGGGCGCCGACCGAGCGAGGCGGGGGGGGGGCGCCGACCGAGCGAGGCGGGGGGGGGCGCCGACCGAGCGAGGCGGGGGGGCGGCGACCGAGCGAGGCGGGGGGGCGCCGACCGAGCGAGGCGGGGGGGGCGCCGACCGAGCGAGGCGGGGGGGGGCGCCGACCGAGCGAGGCGGGGGGGCGGCGACCGAGCGAGGCGGGGGGGCGGCGACCGAGCGAGGCGGGGGGGCGCCGACCGAGCGAGGCGGGGGGGGCGGTGACCGAGCGAGGCGGGGGGGCGCCCGACCGAGCGAGGCGGGGGGGCGCCGACCGAGCGAGGCGGGGGCGCGGTGACCGAGCGAAGCGGGGGGGGCGCCGACCGAGCGAGGCGGGGGGGGCGCCGACCGAGCGAGGCGGGGGGGGGCGCCGACCGAGCGAGGCGGGGGGGGGGCGCCGACCGAGCGAGGCAGGGGGGCGCCGACCGATCGAGGCGGGGGGCGCCGACCGAGCGAGGCGGGGGGGGGCGCCGACCGAGCGAGGCGGGGGGGCGCCGACCGAGCGAGGCAGGGGGGGCGCCGACCGAGCGAGGCGGGGGGGGGGCGCCGACCGAGCGAGGCGGGGGGGCGGCGACCGAGCGAGGCGGGGGGGGGGGCGCCGACCGAGCGAGGCGGGGGGGGCGCCGACCGAGCGAGGCGGGGGGGGGCGCCGACCGAGCGAGGCGGGGGGGGGCGCCGACCGAGCGAGGCGGGGGGGGGCGCCGACCGAGCGAGGCGGGGGGGGGCGCCGACCGAGCGAGGCGGGGGGGGGCGCCGACCGAGCGAGGCGGGGGGGCGGCGACCGAGCGAGGCGGGGGGGCGCCGACCGAGCGAGGCGGGGGGGCGGCGACCGAGCGAGGCGGGGGGGCGGCGACCGAGCGAGGCGGGGGGGCGGCGACCGAGCGAGGCGGGGGGGCGGCGACCGAGCGAGGCGGGGGGGCGGCGACCGAGCGAGGCGGGGGGGGCGGCGAGCGAGCGAGGCGGGGGGGTGGCGACCAAGCGAGGGGGTGGCGACCGAGCGAGGCGGGGGGGGGCAGTGACCGCGCGAGGCGGGGGGGGGCGGTGACCGCGCGAGGCGGGGGGGGGGGCAGTGACTGCGCGAGGCGGCAGGGCGGTGACCGAGCGAAGCGGGGGGGCGGTGACCGAGCGAGGTGGGGGGGGGGGGGGGGGGGGGGCGGTGACCGAGCGAAGCGGGGGAGCGGCGACCGAGCGAGGCGGGTGGTGCGGCGACCGAGCGAGGCGGGGGGGCGGTGACCGAGCGAGGCGGGGGGGGGGCGGTGACCGAGCGAAGCGGGGGGGGGCGGCGACCGAGCGAGGCGGGGGGCGGCGACCGAGCGAGGCGGGGGGGCGCCGACCGAGCGAGGCGGGGGGGCGGCGACCGAGCGAGGCGGGGGGCGGCGACCGAGCGAGGCGGGGGGTCGGCGACCGAGCGAGGCGGGGGGGCGGCGACCGAGCGAGGCGGGGGGCGGCGAGCGAGCGAGGCGGGGGGGTGGCGACCAAGCGAGGGGGCGGCGACCGAGCGAGGCGGGGGGGGCAGTGACCGCGCGAGGCGGGGGGGGGGCAGTGACCGCGCGAGGCGGGGGGGGGGGCAGTGACTGCGCGAGGCGGCGGGGCGGTGACCGAGCGAAGCGGGGGGGCGGTGACCGAGCGAGGCGGGGGGGGGGGCGGTGACCGAGCGAGGCGGGGGGGGGGGGCGGTGACCGAGCGAAGCGGGGGGCGGCGACCGAGCGAGGCGGGGGGGGCGCCGACCGAGCGAGGCGGGGGGGGCGCCGACCGAGCGAGGCGGGGGGGGGGCGCCGACCGAGCGAGGCGGGGGGGGGGCGCCGACCGAGCGAGGCGGGGGGGCGCCGACCGAGCGAGGCGGGGGGGGCGCCGACCGAGCGAGGCGGGGGGGGGCGCCGACCGAGCGAGGCGGGGGGGGGGGCGCCGACCGAGCGAGGCGGGGGGGCGGCGACCGAGCGAGGCGGGGGGCGCCGACCGAGCGAGGCGGGGGGCGCCGACCGAGCGAGGCGGGGGGGCGCCGACCGAGCGAGGCGGGGGGGGGCGCCGACCGAGCGAGGCGGGGGGGGGCGCCGACCGAGCGAGGCGGGGGGGGCGCCGACCGAGCGAGGCGGGGGGGGGCGCCGACCGAGCGAGGCGGGGGGGGGCGCCGACCGAGCGAGGCGGGGGGCAGCGACCGAGCGAGGCGGGGGGGCGGCGACCGAGCGAGGCGGGGGGGGGCGGCGACCGAGCGAGGCGGGGGGGCGGCGACCGAGCGAGGCGGGGGGCGGCGACCGTGCGAGGCGGGGGGGCGGCGACCGAGCGAGGCGGGGGGGTGGCGACCAAGCGAGGGGGCGGCGACCGAGCGAGGCGGGGGGGGGGCAGTGACCGCGCGAGGCGGGGGGGGCGGTGACCGCGCGAGGCGGGGGGGCAGTGACTGCGCGAGGCGGCAGGGCGGTGACCGAGCGAAGCGGGGGGCGGTGACCGAGCGAGGTGGGGGGGGGGGGGGGGGGGGCGGTGACCGAGCGAAGCGGGGGAGCGGCGACCGAGCGAGGCGGGGGGTGCGGCGACCGAGCGAGGCGGGGGGGCGGTGACCGAGCGAGGCGGGGGGGGGCGGTGACCGAGCGAGGCGGGGGGGGGGCGGTGACCGAGCGAGGCGGGGGGGGGCGGTGACCGAGCGAAGCGGGGGGGCGGCGACCGAGCGAGGCGGGGGGGGGCGCCGACCGAGCGAGGCGGGGGGGGCGCCGACCGAGCGAGGCGGGGGGGGGCGCCGACCGAGCGAGGCGGGGGGGGGGCGCCGACCGAGCGAGGCGGGGGGGGGCGCCGACCGAGCGAGGCGGGGCGGGGGGGCGCCGACCGAGCGAGGCGGGGGGGGGCGGCGACCGAGCGAGGCGGGGGGGCGGTGACCGAGCGAAGCGGGGGGGGCGGCGACCGAGCGAGGCGGGGGGGCGGTGACCGAGCGAGGCGGGGGGCGGCGACCGAGCGAGGCGGGGGCGGCGACCGAGCGAGGCGGGGGGGGCGGTGACCGAGCGAAGTGGGGGGGGGGGGCGGTGACCGAGCGAGGCGGGGGGGGCGGCGACCGAGCGAGGCGGGGGGGGGCGGTGACCGAGCGAAGTGAGGAGGGGCGGCGACCGAGCGAGGCGGGGGGGCGGTGGCGACCAAGCGGGGGGGGGGGGGGGGGGGGGCGGCGACCGAGCGAGGCGGGGGGGGCGGCGACCGAGCGAGGCGGGGGGGGCGGCGACCGAGCGAGGCGGGGGGGCGGTGACCGAGCGAAGTGGGGGGGGGCGGCGACCGAGCGAGGCGGGGGGCGGTGGCGACCAAGCGAGGGGGCGGCGACCGAGCGAGGCGGGGGGGGGGGGGGGGGGGGGGGGGGGGGCAGTGACCGCGCGAGGCGGGGGGGGGGCGGTGACCGCGCGAGGCGGGGGGGGGGGGGGGGGGGGGGGGGGCGGTGACCGAGTGAGGCGGGGGGGGTGGGGGGGCGGTGACCGAGCGAAGCGGGTGGGGTGCGGTGACCGAGCGAAGCGGGGGGGGGCGGCGACCGAGCGAGGCGGGGGGGCGGTGACCGAGCGAAGTGGGGGGGGGGGGCGGTGACCGAGCGAGGCGGGGGGCGGCGACCGAGCGAGGCGGGGGGGGCGGCGACCGAGCGAGGCGGGGGGGGGGCGGTGACCGAGCGAAGTGGGGGGGGGGGGCGGTGACCGAGCGAAGTGGGGGGGGGGGCGGTGACTGAGCGAGGCGGGGGGGCGGCGACCGAGCGAGGCGGGGGGGGGCGGCGACCGAGCGAGGCGGGGGGGCGGCGACCGAGCGAGGCGGGGGGGCGGCGACCGAGCGAGGCGGGGTGGGGCGGCGACCGAGCGAGGCGGGGGGGGGCGGCGACCGAGCGAGGCGGGGGGGCGGCGACCGAGCGAGGCGGGGGGGGCGGCGACCGAGCGAGGCGGGGGGGGGGGCGGCGACCGAGCGAGGCGGGGGGCGGCGACCGAGCGAGGCGGGGGGGCGGTGACCGAGCGAGGCGGGGGGGGCGGCGACCGAGCGAGGCGGGGGGGCGGCGACCGAGCGAGGCGGGGGGGCGGCGACCGAGCGAGGCGGGGGGGGGGGCGGTGACCGAGCGAAGCGGGGGGGGGGCGGTGACCGAGCGAAGTGGGGGGGGCGGTGACCGAGCGAAGCGGGGGGGGCGGCGACCGAGCGAGGCGGGGGGGGCGGCGACCGAGCGAGGCGGGGGGTGCGGCGACCGAACGAATTGGGGGGGGGCGGTGACCGAGCGAGGCGGGGGCGGCGGTGACCGAGCGAAGTGGGGGGGGGCGGTGACCGAGCGAGGCGGGGGGGGCGGTGACCGAGCGAGGCGGGGGGGGCGGCGACCGAGCGAGGCGGGGGTGCGGCGACCGAGCGAGGCGGGGGTGCGGCGACCGAGCGAGGCGGGGGGGGCGGTGACCGAGCGAAGTGGGGGGGGGGGGGGGGCGGTGACCGAGCGAAGCGGGGGGGGCGGCGACCGAGCGAGGCGGGGGAGCGGCGACCGAGCGAGGCGGGGGGGCGGTGGCGACCAAGCGAGGGGGCGGCGACCGAGCGAGGCGGGAGGGCGGGGGGGGGCAGTGACCGCGCGAGGCGGCAGGGCGGTGACCGAGTGAGGCGGGGGGGGGGGGGGGGGCGGGGCGGTGACCGAGCGAAGCGGGTGGGGTGCGGTGACCGAGCGAGGTGGGGGGGGGCGGTGACCGAGCGAAGCGGGGGGGGCGGCGACCGAGCGAGGCGGGGGGGTGCGGTGACCGAGCGAGGCGGGGGGGGCAGTGACCGAGCGAAGTGGGGGGGGGGCGGTGACCGAGCGAGGCGGGGGGGGGGGGGGGGGGGTGACCAAGCGAAGCGGGGGGGCGGCGACCGAGCGAAGTGGGGGGGGGGGGGGGGCGGTGACCGAGCGAAGCGGGGGGGGGGGGGGGGGGGGCGGCGACCGAGCGAGGCGGGGGGGGGGCGGTGACCAAGCGAGGCGGGGGGGGGGGGGGGGGGGGAGAGGGAGGGCGGCGACCGAGCGAGAAGTGCAGTGGGATTCCAAGAAAGAGAGAGCGAAGGAGGGAATGATATGGGTGAAGAAGCAGAAAGAGGGAAAACAAAATCAATGACTTGCCTGAAGGTAACAGGATGCCAAGACCTACAGAGATCTGGAAAACACCATTTGCCACATCCTGCCAGAGTACATAACTTTATTTTCATTTTGTTTCCTAATTCTCCATCAATTACCCTCCTCTTCCACTCTACTGAAAGCATGTGAGGTGATGTCTGCATTTGCTGCCTCCACAGACACATACCCTAAAGTAATCAACTTTAAGGCCAGGGAGAAATAGAAAGGCAATGGTTTTATCGGCAGATACTGCTCCATGCCCCAAGTTGCTCTCCGAGCATTCCTATGTTCGGAATCATTTCAATTACTGTAAAAGCACCGCTAGCTTTTGTATCATGAATCATTGCAGAATATCTCACCACCATAAATGTTTCTCAATGTTTCCAATTACCTGTAACTTGCTTATCTGGAAGTGAAGGAATTGGAATGGCAGAACCAAACTTGATGAGCAGGCGTTCATATAACCAGTCAAAATGCTTGTATCTGTGGTTGACTGATCGGTTAGTGTTCTGTTTAAGAGTGACACAAAAAAAGAGGAGAGTTCAACCCAGATTTCTACATGCATTATACAAACTATATCCAAATTAATCAGCCTCATGTCTTCAGCTGTACAAAGCTGGCTAACTGTGATGCACAAAATCAAGATTATGAATGTAATATAATCTGAACAGATTTTGTAAAAAATTACCAACACTAATTTTAACCAGTTTTAGACTGAATTGCAATTTTCTTAGCTCAATACAAACCTGTCAAACCATACAACATGGCAAGAGAAAAAAAATAAACTGTTCAATAAATAAACAATTGAAAAAAAAAACTTGTTGAGTATGTTACAGAACTGTGCCTTTAAGAAATGTATTTTAATCATGTTTCTGTGCAGGGCATTTCTCGCCGTCCCTTCCATCTTATCAGTGCCGTTCTGTATATTTGTATAATTGCTGTCTAATCTGGACTAATGTTTTCACATTAAAACAGCATTTGTTTTTAGTGTTGCCCTGGGATTTTTGCATGGTAGGGCTTGATTGGGATGATTGACAAATATCGTCATGTGATGGGGTGAAGCTAGTTTTATACAGAATATTCAAGCTGAAAGGCTGTTTTGGAGTTGAGACACAGCCTCTCCCCCTCGCTGAAGTTGGGAGACTAGAATCTGCCAGGAGATAAAATGTTTCTTTCTCGGGGATTCTGCTGTATGAGAGTGGATCTTTCTCTGAGAGTTCCTGTTTTGGAAGCTGCAGAGAGGTATCTATTTTCTGTCCCTGAAGTCTGGAGACCGAGAGCTGCCAAAGACTCTATTTATTTTTCTGAAGTTTTGCTGTTTTGAGGATATATCCTTCTCTGAAAACTGCTGTCTGGATCTCAGTCCAGAAGTGTTAAAAAGCTGGAAATCTAGCATCACGTAAGCATCTTTGGTTTCTGTGCTAACTGGTTCCACAGAAGGGATTTACGTCTATGGGGGAAATACTGCTAAATTGGAACAATAGAGATAGTTAGCTGTTAAGAACTATACTTTGTCATGTTTAAGTATCTTAATTGGTATAAGGTATGTTAATTCTTTTGTGTTCTTAAATAAAGTTTGTTTTGAGAAAGGCTTCCTAGTGGGTCACTTGAATCATATCTGGAGTGAAACACCATATGCTCACCCTGATGCCAAAATCAAATGCAAAAGTTGGGGTCTAGGCTAACTGCATAATATACCTTGGAGTTTCTGGTCTGGTCCCTAACAAGTAACTTAAAACTCATCCATACTGAAAACTCCTCAGTCAGTTTTGCGCTGACGAAAAAATAAAGTATACTCTTTCTAAACAATTCTTCCTATGGTAATCATCAAGTTCTGAGTTTAGTGCACAATCTGAGTAACTCCTGGAAGTTTAGCCAGTCAGGTTAAGTTGCTGAGCTGAAGTTGGGTGTTTTCCCAACAACAGAGAAGTCCTGCAACAAAAGCCCACACTTACCTCTTTCCCAAGATTTACAAAAAAGGACTATCTTGGTAGATTCATCGTTTCAGCCTGCCTCCTGCCCCACAATTTATTTCTTCCTATTGCAACCAGTGTTTTCTCCCTATTTCTTGTAAGGATTCCATTCCATTCTCTCAGTTCCTCCGTCAGGGCAATAACTGTTCGTACCTGCACTTCTGGCATGTTTTCCTTTTCCTCAGTCAAGGATTGCAAGCCCCACCTCAGCATGGCTGACAGGGCCCTCAACCGAGCACATCCCATTGCTCACATTTCTACTATCACCCCGTGGAATTACAGGGATAGGGTAGGGAGTGAAACATAGAAGATAGGAGCAGGAGGAGGCCATTTGGCCCTTCAAGCCTGATCCGCCATTCATCATGATCATGGCTGATCACCCAACTCAATAGCCTAATCTTGCTTTCTCCCCATAACCTTTGATCCCATTCGCCCCAAGTGCTATATCTAGCCACCTCTTGAATACATTCAATGTTTTGGCATCAACTACTTCCTGTGGTAATGAATTCCACAGGCTCACCACTCGTTGGGTGAAGAAATGTCTCCTCATCTCTGTCCTAAATAGTCTACCCTGTATCCTCAGACTGTGACCCCTGGTTCTGGACACACCCACCATCGGGAACATCCTCCCTGCATCTACCCTATCTAGTCCTATTAGAATTTCATAAGTCTCTAGGAGATCCCCCCCCTCATTTGTCTGAACTCCAGCAAAAATAATCCTAACCTAGTCAATCTCTCCTCATACACCAGTTGCACCATCCCCAGAATCAGCCTGGTAAACCTTTGCTGCACTCTCTCAAGAGCAAGAACATCCTTCCTCAGAAAAGGAGACCAAAACTGCACACAATATTCTCGATGTGGCCTCACCAAGGTTCTGTATAATTGTAACAAAACATCCCTGCTCCTGTACTCGAAACCCCACGCAATGAAGGCTAACACACCATTTGCCTTCTTTACCACCTGCTGCACCTGAGCAGGGGTAAGATGCCCTGTTGGAGAGTTGGTGCAGACTCAATGGACCAAATGGCCCCCTTCTGCATTGTAGGGATTCCATGACTTACTTTCACACTAAAAATGAATTCTCGGTGACTGAGGGATCCAATGTGTGATCTACAGTTTTTGTTCCAAAAGGGATAGACAATAGTTCGAGGAGCAGGTAGGTGGAATGTCCAGGTTGCTATGCACTTCATTGGATGTCAACACTTGGCTTTGGCTTGCTCTCAGTGATGAAACAAGAGGTATTCAGCTTCTTCCCAGATGTTTTTCCTCCGCTTTGGGCGGTCTAGGGCCAGGGTTTCCCAGATGTTGGCAGGGATGTTGTACTTTTCCTGAAATAAGCGCTCTTCATGGAGCTTTGAGAAGGTAAGCGAGCCCCAGAAGGGCAGAAGAAATGCTTCAAGGGCACCCTCAAACTTCAAGTGTGCTGAAGGGAGCTTTCCCTTTGCAACATCCTCATCCACTCCTCAAATCATCCCAAACACCCTCTTTCCTTCCCAAGCACCTTTCCATGCAAGCACTGGATATGCAAAATCTGCACTTTTACCTTCTTTCTCCTTATGAAAGCTCCAAACACTATCAAGTGAAACAGCAGTTTAAGTGTTCTTAGAGTCAGAGATTCATTTATGGTACAAATGAAAGCCATCCAGCACACAGTCCATGCCAGCTCTCCATGGAGCAATTTTGTCAAACCCACTTACCCTTGTGACCCCTACAGTCCTGCGGATTTATTTCCTTCAAGTGTCCATCCAATTTTCTTTTGAAATCATTAATTGTTTCTACTTTGATCACCCTTGTAGGAAGTGTGTTCCAGGTTACTAACACTCGTCACATAAAAGCGTTTTCCTCTCATTCATCCTGCAATTCTTGCCCAAATTTGCATTCCTTAGTCATTATAGTCATTTCCTTGTCTACCTTGTGCAAGCCTGTCATAATCTTGTAGACTTCTGTCAAATCTCTCCTCAATCTCTTTTTCTCCAAGGAGAACAATATAAATTTCCCATGCTAACCTTCTAATTATAATCCCTCATTCCTGGAACTATCCCAGTCCCTCTTTGCTGCACATTCTTTAGAACTGTGCTATTAGGTTTATATTGTATCCCCCTATTCCTTCTACCAAAACACATCAGCTCACACTTCTCTACATTAAATTCCAGTTGCCTGATCATTCTGCTAGCCTATGTCATGTTGCAGGTGATTTGTACCATCCTTGCTGTTTGTCACTCCTGCAAGTTTGATATCATCGGCAAATTTAAAAATTCTACTCAAGGTCCAATTCATTTATATAAAAGAAGCACTCATCCTAGCACTGACCCTCAGGGAACAAAGGTCCACCATCCTCCAGATGAAAAATAACCATTCACCACCACTAGGTTTCCTGGGCCACAATAGATTATTTTTATCCAGTTCCTATTGAATAGTTTGGGACTTTATTCCCTGGAACGTAGAAGAATGAGGGGAGATTTGATAGAGGTGTATAAGATTTTGATGGGTATAGATAGAGTGAATGCAAGCAGGCTTTTTCCACTGAGGCTAGGGGAGCAAAAAACCAGGGGGCATGGGTTGGGGGTGAAAGGAGAAAAGTTTAAAGGGAATATTAGGGGGGGCTTCTTCACGCAGAGAGTGGTGGGAGTGTGGAATGAGCTGCCGGATAAAGTGGTAAATGCGGGGTCACTTTTAACATTTAAGAAAAACTTGGACGGGTTCATGGATGAGAGGGGTATGGAGGGATGTGGTCCAAGTGCAGGCAAGTGGGACTAGGCAAAAAATGGTTCGGCACAGACAAGGAGGACCAAAAGGCCTGTTTCTGATCTGTAATTTTCTATGGTTCTAAATTTTCTATGGCTCCTAACTAATATGAAATTACTCCCTTATCTAGTACTATCCAACCATCTCTCACTTCATTCACTTTATCCCTCTTTTCTACTTCTATTCCACGAGCCTCAATTTTGTTAATCAGTCTTTTATATGGTACTTTGCTGAACACTTGCTAAAAATCCATATTGACAACATCTACAGTATTCAGGGATGATGTTTTCTCTGGTTGGGGGTCTAGAACAAGGTGTTATGGATATGGGGAGAAACTTCTTCACTCAGTGTGTTGAACCTGTGGAATTCTTACCTCAGAAGGCTGTGGAGGCCAAGTCTTTGGATATATTTAAAAATGATGCTACCAGGACTTGATGGATTGAGTTATAAGGAGAGGCTGAATAGACTGGGACTTTTTTCTCTGGAGCGTAGGAGGCTGAGGAGTGACCTTATAGAGGTCTATAAAATAATGAGGGGCAATAATGAGGTAGATAGTCAATATCTTTTCCCAAAGGTAGGGGAGTCTAAAACTAGAGGTTTAAGGTGAGAGGGGAGAGATACAAAAGTGTCCGGAGGGGCAATTTTTTCACACAGAGGGTGGTGTGTGTCTGGAACAAGCTGCCAGAGGTAGTAGTAGAGGCGGGTACAATTTTATCTTTTAAAAAGCATTTAGATAGTTACATGGGCGGCACGGTAGCACAGTGGTTAGCACTGCTGCTTCTCAGCTCCAGGGTCCCGGGTTCGATTCCCGGCTCGGGTCACTGTCTGTGTGGAGTTTGCACATTCTCCTCGTGTCTGCGTGGGTTTCCTCTGGGTGCTCCGGTTTCCTCCCACAGTCCAAAGATGTGCGGGTTAGGTTGATTGGCCAGGTTAAACAATTGCCCCTTAGAGTCCTGGGATGTGTAGGTTAGAGGGATTAGCGGGGAAAATATGTGGGGGTAGGGCCTGGGTGGGATTGTGGTCGGTGCAGACTCGATGGGCCGAATGGCCTCCTTCTGCACTGTAGGGTTTCTATGATTTCTATGGGTACGATGAGTATAGAGGGATATGGGCCAAATGCGGGCAATTGGGATTAGTTTAGAGGTTTAAAAAAAAAGGGCAGCACGGACAAGTTGGGCCGAAGGGCCTATTTCCATGCTGTAAACCTCTATGACTCTATGAAATAGATAGATTTCTAGATTCTAAAGGCATCAAGCAGTATGGGGAGAGCGCAGAATATGGTTTTGAGATTGAGGATCAGCCATGATCATATTGAATGGCAGGGCAGGCTCGAATAGCTGAATGACCTACTTCTGTTTCTACTTTTTACTCCCTTCATCAACTTTCTCTGTTACTTCATCAAAAAATTCAATCAGATCATGCATATGGCATGCTTGCCTTTATTGGTCAGGGCATTGAGTACAAGGGTCAGGATGTCATGCTGCAGCTTTATAAAACTTTGGTTAAGTCGCACTTAAGAGTATGGTGTTCAATTCTGGTCGCCACATTACAGGAAGGGTGTGGAGACTTTGGAGAGGGAGCAGAAGAGCTTTAACAGGATACTGCCAGGATTAAAGGGTATGAGTGGTAAGGAGAGGCTGGAAAATTAGGATTGTTTTCTCTGGAGAGGCGGAGGCTGTGGGGAGACCTGATAGAAGTCAATAAAATTATAAGAGGTATAGATAGGGTTGACAGTCAGAATCTTTTTCCCAGAGTTGAAATGTCTAATACTAAGGGGCCTGCACTTAAGGTGAGAGAGAAAAAGTTCAAAGGAGATGTGAGGGACATTGTAGCAGGCTAAGGATGTGGGCATGGGAGCAGGATCGTGTGTTAAAATGGCAAGCAACCGTTCCAGTAAGCTCAACGCAAACTGAAGGAACATAATCTCATCTTCCGGCTAGGCACTTTACAGCCTTCCGGTCTCAACATCGAATTCAACAACTTCAGATGATTCGCTCTAACCCCACCTCGACCCCTTTGTTTCTATTCTATTTAATTTTTTACTGTTCTCTACCTTTTATTTCTTTATTGTCTTTTTTCATTTTTCTTCCTCCCCCAGTCTTTCCCCCTACTTTATCCCCCTTCCTTTATCTTTCCTCCCCCTTTTCTAAATTTTACCTCTGTCCCATCCAACAACTTCATCTGTCACAGCTTACCTTCTCATTTTAGCTTCTCTGCCATTTGGCCATTCACACCTTTTATTCTCTCTGTGGACAGCCATTAGCAGCCATTTCCCCTGGTTTCTGAGGCTATGACTCATCTTTCATTCCTTCACCCTGCAGTATAAATATCCCCCACTTTCTATGCCTTTTAGCTTTGACAAAGAGTCATCTGGACTCAAAACGTCAGCTCTTTTCTCTCCTTATAGATGTTGCCAGATCTGCTGAGATTTTCCAGCATTTTCTCTTTTGGTTTCAGATTCCAGCCTCCACAGTAATTTGTTTTTATTAAGATATAGACAGATATGGACCACGGGCAGGCAGAAGGGAATAGTTCAATTTGACATCATGGTCGGCACAACATTGTGGGCTGAAGAGCTTGTTCCTGTGCTGTACTGTTCTATGTTCTATTACTTGAGCATGATCTGCCTTTTACAAATCCGTTCTGACTATCCTTAATCATCATGAGATCATGGAATCCCCAGGGGAGGCCATTCGGCCCATCAAGTCTGCACCAACCACAGTCCCACCCAGGACCTATCCACGTAACCGTGCATATTTACCATTGCTAGTCCCCCGACACTAAGGGACAATTTAGGATGGCAAATCAACCTAACCTGCACATCTTCAGGGTGAGAGAGGAAACACGGGGAGAATGTGCAAACTCCACACAGACAGTGATCCGAGGCCGGAATCGAACCCAGGTCCCTGGTGCTCTAAGGCAGCAGTGCTAACCACTGTGCCACCCATAGTTAACTCAAACCTCTCCAAGTGCCCCCAATTATTGTTTCCAAAACCATATCCATTATTGATGTTAAATTACTTGGCTGGTGGTTGCTGGACTGCCCTTACACTCTTTCTTGAATAAGGATGTTACATTTGCCATTTGTACATCTCTCATGTCTAGGAAAGATAGAAAGATTATGCAAGCCCTACTGTTTTCTCCACCCCTATTTCTTTCAGCAATCTTTTCTAACACTTTATATCCTTGAATATTAAGCACCCAGATCTCATTATTCTCAATCCACATTTACATTATTGCCACTAAATTATATTCCCACACAACTATTTGTGCTCGTAACTCACCAAGCTTATTCACCACTCTATATGTATTTACATGCATCATTATAATCCTTTCTTTGCATTCCCCATTGTCCTTCTTAGTCTGCTCCTATCTAATATAGAATTACTCCCTTCCCCATTGCTGCCCAATCTTCTCTCACTTCATGCACCTTCAATCTATACTATATTTGCTGCTAACAATATAGTCTGCTCCACTTTGGGGAAATAAAACGCAGATTGGGTAACCCACCTTGCAGAATATCTCTATTTAGTCCACAAGCGTGACCTCAAAGTTCTGGTTGCCTCCTTTTAATTCTCCGTCTCCCTCTCACACAAACCTCTTTATCCTTTGAATTCTGCAGTGTTCCAATGAAGCTCAACGCAAGCTCAAGGAACATCTCATCCTCCAACTTCAACAATTTTTAGACATCTCTGTCCCAATTGTATTCCTTTTTCTCTGCAGGTTTTGGTTTTAGGACAATAGCTGTTTAATATTCTTCCTCTAGACATATCTTTTGTTTCTTTACTGTCCCCAAGTTAAGCAGTTGGGTCCAATGGTCTTTCATCAAAATTCAAACAGCTTCCGAAGATCACTGACCGAAACATAAACTCTTTTTCTCTCTCTCTCTCCACAATATTCCCAGACCTGCTGTTGCTTTACAATAATTTCTATTTTTATTTCTTCAGGTCACTGCTTTCTTAGTCTAACACAACTCTGACAAAGTGGCTAGAAAACTGCCTTGACCCCCCAACTCGAGCTTCAATTCTGTTTTGCATACTAACGCTATCTGCTTGTTCAATTTAGACTTTCGAAGTCTTGAGAATTAGAAAAAGATGCTGCTCCTTATTATGTAAAAGAGACTGTAATGTCATTGGTCTAAATAAGCAAATCCATTAGGTAACAGCTTCCATTAAGCCTACAGGCGCAGGAAGTATCAAGAAGATGCTGAAGTTTATTCACTCCATTTCACAAAGGGTCCTTCCCCCAGGTAGTAGAGGGCAAGGAGAATGCATTGACAGCAAGCACATTAACAGGTCAACTACAGCAGAGATAGCATTAAGTAGCAGTAAAGTGTACTGGGAGTAGGTTTCACTGAATATGACCACCCCAGCACTGGCTCAGTTTTTACTGCAATGGAAAGGACTTTGATTTTCCATCTATGGTAGAGGAGTTAAGAAAGCTCAGGGATTTATCCCAGAAATGGGAGAGGAAGAGCTATGAGATTGGCTATGAGATTGTTTGAAATTTAGTGTATTGAAGTATGTACTTCATGTACTAAGGTTTGGATTTTCAGCAGTTAGAGGACTTAGATTTTTAGCATATTTTGGTGTTTGCATTATTGATGCACAGGGGGCTGTATTTCTTAGATGTTCAGAAAAGTTGTAAACATTTTATTGGAAAAGAAAGCAACTGTACTATTTGTAGTGGATAATCCTGCTTACCACAAACTATTTTAATCAGTCCACACATGACTGTTTTATGCAGATTGGATATCTCTGGCCAGATGCATGCTCTAGCAAGAGAGAGAGGTTGCCTGGTGAATTCCTTACAGACGTCTTCAAAAGCAGTTATTACTAGGAACCAGAAAATGATTGCTGAAACAGTCTCGTTTTGCTTCAATCGTCCAAAATAAAGCAACAATGTGATTTCTCTTAAATGAGGAAATCCATCATGAAATCTGAGAATTTACATTTATTTAGGGTTAAGTAAAATAGATGGTACACTAACGTTTGCATATTTCAGTTACTAACTTTTTGTGAATTTCGGAAACTTACATTTGGTGTCACTTGATATTCGATGTAACTCTTCAATCCATACAGCTTGGATCCCTTTTTTGGGTCAGCCACCACACAACTCAGTGAGGAAGTGGGATATTCCCAAACTGGACCAAGTTCTCCCTTCTAGAAGAAGAAAACATTTGAATTTATGTTCCTAAACCTTATTCAAATATAGGTTTATGCTAAAGACAACGTAATAATTTTAAACCACTAAAATGTACGAGTTGTGGCTAGGTGAGTTGTTAATTTTTAAAATCTCAAACGCAGCCCCAACCTACCTCCAAATCCCCACTGCTCCATTATTCAGAGATCATAGCAACCCTACAATGCAGAAGCAGGCCATTCAGCCCATCGAGCCTGCACCAACAACAATCCCACCCCAGGCCCTCTCCCCACAACACCACACATTTACCCCGCTAATCCCTCTAATCTACACATCCCGGGACACTAAGGGGCAACTTAGCATGGCCAATCCACCTAACCCACACATCTTTGGACTGTGGGAGAAAACCAGAGCACCCGGAGGAAATCCATGCAGACACGGGGAGAATGTGCAAACTCCACACAGACAGTGACCAAAGCCAGGAATCGAACCAAAGTCCCTGGCGCTGTGAGGCAGCAGTGCTAACCACTGTGCCAGCGTGCCGCCCTGAAATGAGCAAGGAAAAGGGCAGTCAGCCTGTTCCCAGGTGGCAGGTTGGTATTTGAAAGAGATCAAATCCAAGCTTGCCTTCTTACCTTGGATCCAACCTTTCCCTCCTCATACAAAGACCCCATCTTGTATTTGGGGCTCATTTACACTTGCTAGAAACAACATGCATTCATATGAAAGGATGCATTCTTTGCAAACAAAAGGAATATGTTCAAGCCTTGAGCCTTTTTTGAGTTATCCAGAAGCATGGGGAACTTATATTTCCCATTTGCTTTCTCCAAAGCAATGCCTCAGCCAGAGTTGGCTTGCCAACCAATCAGAACCCTTTCTCTCCTGTAGTAAATTGATGAGATTGTTTGAAATTTGTCATTTTTGCATTTGTCCAAGATGGGTGCAAGATAAAAAACCTCAGCAACATGTCTCTCTTTTCAGCGATATTCAAGTTTTGTATCACCAAGCAACTGTGGTTATTTGATAGATATGGGATAAAAGGATATGGAGCCAAGACACCTGGATGGGGTTAATATTATCTGAATGGCAGAACAGGGTTCAGGAGATGATTGACTAATTCCTGTTCCTACATTCAATACTTCATGGATCAGAAATAGTTGGCAGGGTAGGTGCGTAAAGTGTACAGTCATTGATTTCAAGAACCAATAAACCAATTTCCAAACACAACTGGTTTGCAATGTTTTGTTTTTCTTTTCCTTCTTATTCTTTTGTCTATTTTTCCATTAATCCACTCATTCTTATGATCTCAAGGGAGACTTGTAACTTTTAAAAAGAAATTCAAACTCTGTCATTAACTCAAAGAATTAAACTACACAATCTTCTTGTTTTAAAACTTTTACTATACAAGGCTCTAAAAATGCAAATACTACTAATTTAACACTATAAATTTATACTTTAAACCTGGAAATCACAACAGACCACATTCCATTCTACTTTTATTTCCACCCAAAAATTCCCTATACTTCACAGGATTTGCTGATTCCTGGGACCAAACCAAGGTGTGTCACAGCTCTCAGGAAATCATCAATTCTCTTCAGTGTTCCTGCTATTCTTCAAGTATTAGATTTTGTGGAGTCTATCCACTAACATGCGTTTAGGCTAACTATCTTAAGCATCTCATAATTGTTAACACACCCAGCTCAAGTATTTATTCTTTCACGTGATGTGGGCGTCAATGATAAGGCCAGCATTTGTCGAGCATCCCCAAGTGACCTTGATTTGAATGGTTTGCTAGGCCATTTCATAGGGCAGTGAAGAGTCAACACAGATCAGGTAAGGAAGGCAGATTTCCTTCTCAAAAGGACATGAGTGAACTGGATGGGTTTTTTACATCAATCAACAATTTAACGGTTATTATTACTGAAACTAACTTTCAGTTCCAGATTTTGTTGATCGAATTTAAATTGCACTAGCTGCTATGGTGGGATCTGAACCCAAATCCTCAGAGCATTAGCCTGGGCCTCAGGACTAGTCCAGCGATATATGGGCTTTACTTCACTCCTCCTTAGTGAGTTCACATCATAAAATATCTTTGCTATCTGATTGTCCTTTGTTTTTAATATACAGCTCCTGGCAGATTTTACTCTCGGCTATTCAAAGCTGCTTCCAGACTCCAACTGGAAATGCTGGCAGCTTTCTCTCTCTGCCAAGCTGTTCCAGTTCCAGATGTAAACAGCCTGTTTTCCTTGAACAATCAAACAAATGGGTAATTCCCCGCAACATGGCACACCTGGGATGTCCCAGAGAGAGATTTCAACAAATTAATTTCACTTTCTAAAACATACCCCATAAAAAAAAATTGAGGTTTGAAAATCAGAGGCCTGTGAATGATGCAAATGTCATGAGAAAGGAAGCCAATAAACTGAAGCTGATGGGCTTCACTCTAGAAAAATACGAAAAGAGAGTGTGGATTCTCACTAGAAAGGATAGCGGAGGAAGAAGAATTTTGAATTGAGGATTATGAGGGCATGAGTGTGAGATAGCTGGAGACCACTTGATGTGGCTCCAACAACAGGA
The DNA here is from genome assembly GCF_964213995.1 of Mustelus asterias. Taxonomy (NCBI): domain Eukaryota; kingdom Metazoa; phylum Chordata; class Chondrichthyes; order Carcharhiniformes; family Triakidae; genus Mustelus; species Mustelus asterias. Next base: position 61,895,740 of record NC_135815.1, on the reverse strand, counting down.
AGGGCTCATTTAACTATAACAACTAAAGATCTGTCAAAAGATATGCACAGATCTACTCTCTTCTCCCTGGCTCCAACTGGGGTCCTCTCAGTCCCAGGACTCGCACCCTCACTCCCAACTAGCCTGGCTTCCCATGCCTCTGCTCTGTTGGGTCCAGCTTGATCACATGGCCTGCGAAGGGTCACCCCTGAAACAGGCCACGATAGCGCACTCCTTACCCCCTCTAACTCTTGAGACCATCTATGAGCGAAAACAAAAGAGAAACACCATTATACATAGGCATATTGACACAATATCACATTTAGGGACACCAATGAAAAGGTTCATTCACAAAGTCAGTCAGTCTGGAGACATCCGGGCTCTGGCACAATGCCGCAACTCTATACAGGGTCCTTCAATGACCAAATGAATCCGTTCCTGCAGAAGCAAAAGGCAAACTCATCAGCTCAGGGTCGACATCCTCCCCAGTGGTTGCTTCCTCCTTGGCTACAGAAGCCGATGGCTGCCTTAGCTCCACAACAGCCACAGGGTATCCCTGGTTCCATAGCTGGTACACGAGCTGCAGCGGGACACAGCTGTTGGTCCCCTGGATCAGGCCCAGCTCTCTTCCTCAAATGATCCACATTTTTTCACACGGTGACCTTGTACCTCCAATACGTACAAAACTGGCCCCATTCTCTCTTCAAATTCTTCCTGGCGCCAAGGCCGTTCCGCCACCAAAGTTTCTCACCATGAGTATGCGTTGGGTTATATAACAACAAGAAACTTGCCAAGTGTAAAGTTAGTGGCCTCTGAGCTTGCATCTTCATAGAAGCTTTAAATGTTTGTAGGGTTCACTCTGCCAAGCCATTCAAGGCTGGGTGGTAAGGGGTTGACAAACCAACAGAACTTCTCAGCTGTAAATGCTGTGCCATTGTTGGACACTAAGACCTCATTAGCTGGAGATCTAGCCATTTGGATGTGCATCAACCACGGTGAGGACCATATGTCCCACGAACAGTCCAATAAAGTCTATGTGCAAACACGACCATAGCTGGTCTGGCCACTCCTATGGATGCATATTTGGTGGAGACAATGACTGCTGGGTTTGACAACTCGGACACTGACTGACCATTCTTTCAATCTCCTTTTTGATGCCAGGCCATCAGACATAGCTTTGGGCCAGTGTCTTCATCCTGCTCTGCCCAGGATGTGTATCATGCACCTCCTGCAGTAAAGGCTGTCGCCCCTGAAGTAGCACTATAACACGAACCCCCACCCACAATAGCACACCATCTCTATCCTATGCTATAGATAGGGTCGGATTTGCTCCAACTTGTCATAGTGTCAACTTTGAAGAGCAATGGATCCCATTGGGTTTTATATTGGTAGCTGAGACCAGCAATGTCTCTAAAAGGTGCATTGCCAACACTATTTCTTGAGGCAGAGGTGGTGAGGGTATAGTCTGCGGCAGAGGGAGGAGGCTGAATGCATCCACATTTGAAATTTGCGTCCCGGGACTATGCTGGAAGGAGTAGCTGTACCTGCCAACAGTAAGGCCAATCTCTGTACCTTTGCAGAAGCGATCAGCTTCTGCTCTCAGAATAATCCTAACAGAGGCTTGTGGTCTAATACAATGGTGAAGTGTATCTCATATACATATTGATGAAACTTCTTCACAGCATAGATTACCGCAAGACTCTCCTTGTCAATTTGAGAATATTTCTTCTCAGCATCGGATAAGGTTCTTGATGCGAATGCGATTGGCCTCTCTATTCTGTCTGGTATCTTGGGGGAAAGGAATGTTCCCACTCCATGTGGCGATGCATCATAGGTAACTACCAATTGTTTGGTTGGATCAAAATGTGTGAGTAGTGTTGATGACTGCAAGGCTTGCTTTACTTTTGCAAATGCTTCTTTTTGTGCCTCTCCTCATTTCAACCGCTGATATTTCTTCAGGAGCTGGTATCATAAGGCCAGGGTCGTGGACACATTCTGCAAGAATCTCCTGTAATAATTTACCACCCCGAGAAAAGATTTCAACTCCATCACATTCCTAGGCTGTGGTATTTCTTTGATAGCGTTCATCTTGTCCTCGAGGGGATGCAAACTTGGCATCTACCTTGAAACCAAGGTATGTAATCTCATCCATTTGAAATGTACATTTCTCATGTTTTAAACGGATGGCCACTTCTTTAAACCTTTTTAAGACCTCTTACAGGTCTGTCCCGTGCTCCTCGGGGGATGAAAACTAGGACATCATCCAAACATGCCACCACTTTGCGGATTCCCTGCAACATGCTTTCTATAGTGCACTGGAAGATGGCACAAGCCGATGAGACTCCAAATAGTAGACAAGTATACTGATATAAACCTTTGTGGGTGGTAATGGTGACCAACTTTTGGGAGTCTTCATCCAGCTCCTGGTATACATAACTAAGATCTAACTTAAAGGCCTCCTGCTAATTTTGCATACAGGTCCTCTATCCTCAGAATACAAAGAACAAAGAACAGTACAGCACAGGAAACAGGCCCTTCAGCCCTCCAAGCCGTGCCGCTCATTGGTCCAACTAGACCAATCGTTTGTATCCCTCCATTCCCAGACTGCTCATGTGACTATCCAGGTAAGTCTTAAACGATGTCAGCGTGTCTGCCTCCACCACCCTACTTGGCAGCGCATTCCAGGCCCCCACCACTCTCTGCGTAAAAAACGTCCCTCTGATATCTGAGTTATACATCGCCCCTCTCACCTTGAGCCCGTGACCCCTCGTGATCGTCACCTCCGACCTGGGAAAGAGCTTCCCACTGTTCACCCTTCATAATTTTGTACACCTCTATTAGGTCTCCCCTCATTCTCCATCTTTCCAGGGAGAACAAGCCCAGTTTACCCAATCTCTCCTCATAGCCAAGACCCTCCATACCAGGCAATATCCTGGTAAACCTTCTCTGCACTCTCTCTAAAGCCTCCACGTCCTTCTGGTAGTGCGGCGACCAGAACTGGACGCAGTACTCCAAATGTGGCCTAACCAGCGTTCTATACAGCTGCAACATCAGACTCCAGCTTTTATACTCTATACCCCATCCTATAAAGGCAAGCATACCATATGCCTTCTTCACCACTTTCTCCACCTGTGCTGCCACCTTCAAGGATTTGTGGACTTGCACACCTAGGTCCCTCTGTGTTTCTATACTCTTGATGGCTCTGCCATTTATTGTATAACTCCCCCGTACATTAGTTCTTCCAAAATGCATCACTTCGCATTTATCTGGATTAAATTCCATCTGCCATTTCTCCGCCCAATTTTCCAGCCTATCTATATCCTGCTGTATTGTCCGACAATGTTCATCGCTATCTGCAAGTCCAGCAATCTTCGTGTCATCCGCAAACTTGCTGATAACACCAATTACACCTTCTTCCAAATCATTTATATATATCACAAATAGCAGAGGTCCCAGTACAGAGCCCTGCGGAACACCACTGGTCACAGACCTCCAGCCGGAAAAGGACCTTTCGACTGCTACCCTCTGTCTCCTGTGGCCAAGCCAGTTTTCTACCCATCTAGCCACCTCTCCTTGTATCCCATGAGCCTTAACCTTCTTAACCAACCTGCCATGAGGGACTTTGTCAAATGCCTTACTGAAATCCATATAGATAACATCCACGGCCCTTCCTTCGTCAACCGTTTTTGTCACTTCCTCAAAAAACTCCACCAAATTTGTAAGGCACGACCTCCCTCTTACAAAACCATGCTGTCTGTCACTAATGAGATTGTTCCGTTCTAAATGCGCGTACATCCTGTCTCTAAGAATCCTCTCCAACAACTTCCCTACCACGGACGTCAAGCTCACTGGCCTATAATTACCCGGGTTATCCCTGCTACCCTTCTTAAATAACGGTACCACATTCGCTATCCTCCAATCCTCAGGGACCTCACCTGTGTCCAATGAAGAGACAAAGATTTCCGTCAGAGGCCCAGCAATTACATCTCTTGTCTCCCCGAGTAGTCTAGGATAGATGCCATCAGGCCCTGGGGATGTCAGTTTTAATGTTACCTAAAAAACCTAACACTTCCTCCCTTGTAATGGAGATTCTCTCCAACGGGTCAACACCTCCCTCTGAGACACTCCCAGTCAACAAGTCCCTCTCCTTTGTGAATACCGATGCAAAGTATTCATTTAGGATCTCCCCTATTCCCTTGGGTTCTAAGCATAATTCCCCTCCTTTGTCCCCGAGAGGTCCGACTTTTTCCCTGACAACTCTTTTGTTCCTAACATATGAATAAAATGCCTTAGGATTCTCCTTAATCCTGTGATCATCTAACTGGGCGCCTCAGTTCACAGTTAACTTCTGGTCTCCACAGATTTTCAGTGCAATCTGGCTACAAAATAGGGACTATGGATACAGCTCATTCAGAAAATTGCATTGGTTTTATGACACCCAAGTCTTCCAATTTTAACTCCACTTCCACTTTATGCTGAAGTGCATCAGGCACTCGGCGAGCTCGGAAGAATTTTGGAGTAGCTTCAGGGTTCAAGTAAATTTTGGCTTCAGCCCCTTTTATTCGGTCCAGATCGTTCTGAAAAACTTCCGAGGAGCTCTTAAAAATCTCAGCCAGTCCAATTTTATCTGTTTCAACCAGTTTCAACCCATGGGACAAGGTCTGTGACTCTCAATCGCCAGAACCAGTAATTGTATTGGTGTCCTTATTATCTTCAGCATCTCTCCCGTATAGGCTGATAAAATGGCCTTGGAACGACTCAACCTCAAGGGTTGCAGATCTTTCTGGAGGCATCTGAATGCTTGTCCGCTTATGACAGTGACCATGGATCCACCGTCGATCTCCATCTTCAGAAGTCTGCCATTAACCATCAGGACTATCTCAATAGATGGTACCCTGTTAAGTTGGACCTGGTTTAAGTTACAAGTTGTTGGGTTCCTCAGGAGGGTGGTTTAACAATAATTTTGTTTTGTGTGTTCTGTCCTGCCTGCTTTGCTCTGCACCAAGCCTACAAATGACCCTTTTCCTTGCAACAAAAACATGTATCATTTTTGCAGTGGCACGTCTCCTGGGAGAACTCTCCCCCACACAGAAAACATGCTTCCATCCCTAGTGCTGTGCTATCCCTTATTGGATTCTGCTGCATTCTCACTTGGGCTGTTCTTTGCAGCAGCCACTTCCTGCCACATTGGTTTACCTTGTTGGGCACGCCCTGTAATTCATTCATGCCTTGCTCAGCGCATTCAATTGCCTGGGCCATCTCTACGGCATTTTCCAGAGACTTTAGTCTCAGCCAGTAGCTTTTTTTGTATTGAGGCTGTTGAGGCCACAGACCAAAGAGTCTCTTAACATCTCCCCCAAAGCTGGGCTAAGTTTGCAGTGTTCTGCTAAACAGTCTAGCCATGAACCCAGAGACCATCACCCCGATTTCTTCACAGTAGAATGAAACTTATACCTCATCATGAAGTTTGATGTCAGCGGTTAAAATGGTCTTTGACCAGTCCCACTATTTGATGGAAAAACTTCATGCCTGGAGCTTCAGGTGATGTTAGGCTCCTCACCAGGATTTTACTTTTGGCCTCACATTGAAGTAGTATCACCTTCTGCTTTTTCTTTGCTGTGATTTTGTTATCCACAAAGAAATAACACAAACTTTTAATATATTGCCGCCAGCTCTCTACATCTGGGTCAAACTGCTCTATTGTCCTGATTAAAGGCATCTTAAAGGCACCTGTACCTTTTCCTTCTCGGCTTTGAAGATCACTTTCCTCACCATCTAACCGCGTGTTGTGATCTCCTGATGACTGATGTCATTTTTCCTCATTGCCAGAGTGATAACTGGATAGGACTCATTGTGGCTCTGACAACAAGAAGGGCTTATTATACTCTAATAACTATTTGCGCTGTAAGGGTCTGACAGAACATATCCACAGATCTACTCTCTTCTCCTCTCTGGCTCCAACTAAGGTTCTTTCAGTCTCAGAACACACTCCTGATTGGCCAGGCTTGCCGCACTTCCATTCCATAGTGTTATGCCCGATCATGTGGCCCTCAAAGGATCGTCCCCTTAAAGGGGCAACATTACCACAGAGTGCTTCGTTGCACTGTATACTGATCTAGAGACTGTATCATTTCATAGATTCATAGAGTGCCTACAGTGCAGAAGGAGGCCATTCAGCCCATCGAGCCTGAACCAACAACAAGGCCCAGGCCCTATCCTTTTAACCCCATGTATTTACCCTGCTAATCCCCCTGACACTAAGGGGAAATTTAGCATGACCAATCCACCTAGCCCGCACATCTTTGGAGTGTGGGAGGAAACTCATGCAGACACGGGGAGAATGCGCAAACTCCACACAGTCACCCGAGGCCGGAATTAAACCTGGGTCCCTAAGAGCTGTTAGCCAGCAGTGCTAACCACTGTACCACCACGCTTCTTAAAAACAGAATTAATATTTGTAACAAATGAATATAAAAGGATAATAGAAGAATGCCCATGAGTTCAAAGTAATAGTAAACTCACTGGAAAAGTAAAGGACAATTGAAAGACAATTATGCTCTGCATGCCTTAAGGAGAGGATAACCTTCATAAGCAGAAAGATGCGACTTTGTCCATGCCCACACTGACCTCTCTGCCCACCACCTCCTTCACTGTTCTAATTAAGAAGTTCCATGCAAGCCCAAGGAACAGCACCTCAATTTTTGATCAGGCACTTTACAGCATTCTGGATTCAAATTGAGATTACAGATTATAACTTCTCCCGTTTTTTCAGAAAGCAGTTGCTGGTAATAATTCTGACTTTTGTCATTTCCAGTTCCTTTAAACACATTTTTTATTTATTCTGTTTCCATAGAATAGAATAAGAGAATATACACCATGCAAAAGGTGGCCATTTGGCCCACAGAGTCTGTACCGACTCTCTGATAGTGTATTTTGCCCATGCCCTCTCCCCCACCCTATCCCTATAAACCCACACATTGACAATGGCTAATCCATCTAACTTACACATCTTGGGACACCAAGGGTCAATTTAGCATGGCCAATCCACCTAACCAGCAGTGCCAGTATGTACAGCATCAGCCCTTCCCCAGGATTGGAGGAAATCCAATCTATCCATCACCACCACCCCCCTCCCCCACCGTACATGACGGACATGCTTTGGGGAGCCAAGTGACAAGCTAAATGCTGTAGAATTCTCAGCCTTTGACCTGCTCTTTTAGCCAGGGCTTTATGCGGCTGGTCCAGTTGTTTCTGGTCAACGGTAAACCCAAGATGTGCTTGATGGAAGAATCAGCAATGGTCATGTCAATGAATGTCATGGGGAGATAGTCAGATTATCTCTTTTTGGAGATGAATATTGCCTGGTATTCGTGTGGCACTGTTGAGGTCTTGATGTATGCAGACACAAACTACTTCAGTATGAGAGGTTGCGAATGATACTGAACACTGCATTTATGAGCGAGCACTCTGAATTGCGACTTCTGATGGAGGGAAGGTCATTCATGAAGCAGCGCTAAGTGGCTGTGCCGAGGACACTACCCTGAGGAATTCCTGCAGCAACGTTCTGGGGAAGAGATGACTGACTTCCAACAACCACAATCATCATCCTTCATCCTAGGTTATGACTCCAAGCAGTGGACAGTTTTCCTCGATTCATAGAGATCAGTTTTGTTAGAGCTTCTTGATGACACACACAATAAAATGCTGCCTTGATGTCAAGGGCAGTTATTCTCAATTCATCTTTGAAATCAGCTCTTATGTCTATGTTTAAACCAAGACTATAATGTGATCAGGAGCCATGTGACCCTGGCAAAATTCTAACGGAATATCAGTGAGCGGGATTTTGCTATGCAATAGCATTATCACAACAAGGGCAGCACGGTGGCACAGTGCTTAGCACTGCTGCCTCACAGCACCAGGGATCCGGATTGGATCCTTAGGTCACTGTCTGTGCGGACTCTGCACGTTCTCCCAGTGTCTGCATGGATTTTCTCCAAGTGCTCCGGTTTCCTCCCATAGTCTAAAAGACCTGCAGGTTAGGTGCATTGACCATTTTAAATTCTCCCTCAGTATACCTGAACAGATGCTCAAGTGTGGCGACTAGGAAATTTTCACAGTAATTTCATTGCAGTGTTGATGCAAGCTTACTTGTGACACCAATAAATAAACTCAAAAACTTAATAAATAAATTTAAACTTTCATTACTTGTTGATGATTGAGAGTTAATGATGGGGGATATTGGCCAGATTTAATTTGTCCTACTTTTTTCCATACTGTCTTTTAGATGTCAGTGTTGTAGCTTCTGATCTCCATAGAGACCGATAACATTCAAGCAGAAATTCAAACCTGCCATTAGCAGCTGAAAGAATGACACGTCAAGCTTTCATAAATTAAAATTTTTACTGTAACAAATGACTAAAAATACTATTTCATAGGAAACTTATGCATTAAACTACAGCATGAAAAAATTCTCTCAATACGGTTATACTTACATTGTCCCTTAAGTGGACACTTCGTCCTCCGGGAACCAGTCTAAAATTGTTCTCAGTTCCTGACGGATTACTTCCTTTTCACAATCCATGCTGGGTAACTTTTAATCCCAGGACTGTCTGTCACTGTGAGGGTTATGCGGTAGGTCACTTCCTCGAGTGTCAAGCTAGGTGAATCTATCCACATCCTTGAAATCCCACAAACTCTGTCTTTAACCTGAGCACACAATCCTATCCACTTTGAGTAATGACTCATAGCATTTTCTCTGCTGAAGGTACACGCCTGGCTGCTTCTATCTCTTGCTCTCTATCCCTCAGATGCTGCAGACCATACAATATGTAACTACAAAATACCAGCTGAGACATTTATGAGTAGTTATGGAAGCTTGTAACCTAATCTCAAAAAATGCTCTTTCTGACCTCTTCCACGTGGCAACAGAAAATTAGCTTTGTATCCAAGTATAAATGCTGATTAGTTATCTTTGATCTCAACTTATTTTCATCCTAAAACTAAATGGATAGTTTACAGCAGTACTATCTCCAACTCAACACCTATAACACCTTTGAGATTTTGAGAAATTAATAATCTATCCATGATATATTCAGAGATGGTCTCCAAGTGTAAATACCTTGTATCTTCCTCGAAGAAAAACAATCCAAGTCTTCCTTTGATCTCTTACAATCAACCAACCAAGTTTACTGTCAGGCAACTTACAGAACTGGTCACATGATCCCTTTCATTTACCCTAAATTTAAAGATGCATACCCAAAATATCTTAATCCTATAAAGCTCATAATTGTAATAAACTGTACTGGAACAGCTTGGCTAAGAGCGTGATATGCTAGTTCTGGAATAAAAGTCTTCCATATTACAGCTGGAATGTTGTCAGAGCACAAGCCTTTGTTGTATCAAGTATCCTCAGCCATTCATTTGTCACGTGGAGTGAATCAAATTGGCTGAAAACTGATATGCTGGGATCTTCAGGAGGAGACTGAGCATACTCAGCACAACTGGCTGAAGATGGTTGTAAATGTTTTAGCCATGTCTACCAAGTGCCAGTAAAACATTGGTTACGAAAATGAATGAATCAGTTTCACGTGAAAAAAGACTGTGCATTTACATTAAGCCTTTCAAAACCCCTCCAGGTGTTCCATAGTGTTTTGTACACAATGAAGGACGAAGTATTTAGATAAATGCGGGGTGATGCATTTTGTAGACTGAACCAGGGTAGGACTTACTCAGTTAATGGTAGGGCATTGGGGAGAGTTACAGAACAAAGAGATCTAAGGGTACATGTTCATAGCTCCTTGAGTCACAGGTGGACAGAGTTGTGAAGAAGGCATTCAGCATGTTTGGTTTCATTGGTCAGAACATTGAATACAGGAGTTGGGACGTCTTGTTGAAGTTGTACAAGACATTGTACAAGGGGCAGCACGGTATCACAGTGGTTAGCACTGCTGCTTCACAGCTCCAGGGACCTGGGTTCGATTCCCAGCTTGGGTCACTGTCTGTGTGGAGTTTGCACATTCTCCCCGTGTCTGCGTGGGTTTCCTCCGGGTGCTCCGGTTTCCTCCCACAGTCCAAAGATGTGCGGGTTAGGTTGATTGGCCATGCTAAAATTGCCCGTTAGTGTCCGAGGATGCATAGATTAGAGGGATTAGCGGGTAAAATATGTAGGGATATGGGGGTAGGGCCTGGGTGGGATTGTGGTCGGTGCAGACTCGATGGGCCGAATGGCCTCTTTCTGTACTGTAGGGTTTCTATGATTGGTAAGGCCACACTTGGAATACTGTGTACAGTTCTGGTGACCCTATTGTAGAAAGAATATTATTAAACTAGAAAGAGTGCAGAAAAGATTTACTAGGATGCTATCCGGACTTGATAGTTTGAGTTATAAAGGAGAGACTGGGACTTTTTTCTCTGGAGTGTAGAAGGCTGAGGGATGATCTTATAGCGGTCTATAAAATAATGAGAGGCACAGATCAGCTTGATAGTCAATATCTTTTCCCAAAGATAGGGGAGTCTAAGACTAGAGGGCATAGGTTTAAGGTGAGAGGGAGAGATACAAAAGTGTCCAGAGGGGCAATTCTTTCTCAGAGGGTGGTGAGTGTCTGGAACAAGCTGCCAGAGGTAGTAGTAGAGGCGGGTATAATTTTGTCTTTTAAAAAGCATTTAGACAGTTAAATGGGTAAAATGGGTATAGAGGGATATGGGCCAAATGTGGGCAGTTGGGATTAATTTAGGGATTTAAAAAAAAAAGGATGGCACGGACAATTTGGGCCGAAGGACCTGTTTCCATGCTGTAAACCTCTATGACTAAGTATATTAATTGCTGTAATGCAGAAAAGACAGGAACCAATCTGTATAAAGTAAGGTCCCACAAAGAGCAATATGAATTTAACCAAATAATCTGTTTTTGTCATGATGATTCTGAGATTAAATTTTAACGAGAATACTGGGGAGAATTCCCCCACTCTTCGTCAAAATAGTGACATGGAATTTTTTAGATCCACCTACGAAAGCAGTCAGCTCAATTTGATGTCTTATTCCAAAATTGGCATCTTTAGCAATGCAAAGTTCCCTCAATACTACAAAGAACAATACAGCACAGGAACAGGCCCTTTGGCCCTACAAGCCCGCACCGCTCCCTTCTTTTGTATCCCTCCATTCCCACTCCGTTCATGTGGCTATCTAGACAAGTCTTAAACGTTCCCAGTGTGTCCGCCTCCACCACCTTACCCGGCAGCGCATTCCAGGCCCCCACCACCCTCTGCGTAAAATACGTCCTTCTGACATCCGTGTTAAACCTCCCCCCCCTCACCTTGAACCTATGACCCCTCGTGAATGTCACCACTGACCTGGAAAAAAGCTTCCCACCGTTCACCCTATCTATGCCTTTCATAATTTTATACACCTCTATTAGGTCACCCCTCATCCTCCGTCTTTCCAGTGAGAACAACCCCAGTTTACCCAATCTCTCCTCATAACTAAGCCCTTCCATACCAGGCAACATCCTGGTAAACCTCCTCTGCACTCTCTCTAAAGCCTCCACGTCCTTCTGGTAGTGTGGCGACCAGAACTGGGCGCAGTATTCCAAATGCGGCCGAACCAACGTTCTATACAACTGCAACATCAGACCCCAACTTTTATACTCTATGCCCCGTCCTATAAAGGCAAGCATGCCATATGCCTTATTCACTACCTTCTCCACCTGTGACGTCACCTTCAAGGATCTGTGGACTTGCACACCCAGGTCCCTCTGCGTATCTATGGTTCTGCCATTTATCGTATAGCTCCCCCCGACGTTAGTTCTACCAAAATGCATCACTTCGCATTTATCTGGATTGAACTCCTTCTGCCATTTCTTTGCCCAAATTTCCAGCCTATCTATATCCTTCTGTAGCCTCTGACAATGTTCCTCACTATCTGCAAGTCCAGCCATTTTCGTGTCGTCCGCAAACTTACTGATCACCCCAGTTACACCTTCTTCCAGATCGTTTATATAAATCACAAACAGCAGAGGTCCCAATACAGAGCCCTGCGGAACACCATTAGTCACAGGCATCCAGCCGGAAAAAGACCCTTCCGCTACCACCCTCTGTCTTCTGCGACCAAAGCCAGTTCTCCACCCATCTAGCCACCTCCCCCTTTATCCCATGAGATCCAACCTTTTGCACCAACCTACCATGAGGGACTTTGTCAAACGCATTACTAAAGTCCATATAGGCGACATCCACGGCCCTTCCCTCGTCAACCATTCTAGTCACTTCTTCAAAAAACTCCACCAGGTTAGTGAGGCATGACCTCCCTCTCACAAAACCATGCTGACTATCGTTAATGAGTTTATTCCTTTCTAAATGCGCATACATCCTATCTCTCAGAATCCTCTCCAACAACTTCCCTACCGCGGACGTCAAGCTCACCGACCTATAATTTCCCGGGTTATCCTTCCTACCCTTCTTAAATAACGGGACCACATTAGCTATCCTCCAATCCTCTGGGACCTCACCTGTGTCCAGTGACGAGACAAAAATTTGCGTCAGAGGCCCAGCGATTTCATCTCTCATCTCCCTGAGCAGCCTTGGATAGATTCCATCAGGCCCTGGAGATTTGTCAGTCTTTATATTCCTTAAAAAACCTAACACTTCCTCCCTTGTAATGGAGATTTTCTCTAACGGGTCAACACTCCCCTCCGAGACACTCCCAGTCAACACATCCCTCTCCTTTGTGAATACCGACGCAAAGTATTCATTTAGGATCTCCCCTACTTCTTTGGGCTCTAAGCATAATTCCCCACTTTTGTCCCTGAGAGGTCCGATTTTTTCCCTGACAACCCTTTTGTTCCTAACGTATGAATAAAATGCCTCGGGATTCTCCTTAATCCTGTCTGCCAAGGACATTTCGTGACCCCTTTTTGCCCTTCTAATTCCTCGTTTGAGTTCTTTCCTACTTTCTTTGTATTCCTCCAGAGCTCCCTCCGTTTTTAGGTGCCTGGACCTAACGTACGCCACTCTTTTCTTTTTGACCAATCCCTCAATTTTCCTGGTTATCCACAGTTCTCGAATCCTACCCTTCCTATCCTTCATTTTTACAGGCACATGCCTATCCTGCAGCCCTAACAACTGTTCCTTATAAGACTCCCACATGCCAGATGTGGATTTACCTTCAAACAGCCTCTCCCAATCAACAGCTGCCAATTTCTGCCTAATCCCACGAAAGTTAGCCTTCCCCCAATCCAACACCTTACCCTTGGGACACCACTCATCCTTTTCCATCACTATCCTAAAGCTAACAGAATTGTGGTCACTATTTGCCACATGTTCCCCTACCGAAACTTTGAAGAACTGACCGGGCTCATTCCCCAGTACTAGGTCCAGTATAGCCCCCTCTCTAGTCGGGCTATCTACATATTGTTCCAAAGAACCTTCCTGTACGCATTTTAGAAATGCCTCCCCATTCAGACTCCCAGCCCTACGCGATTTCCAGTCTATACCAGGGAAATTGAAGTCTCCCACTACAACAACCCTATTTTTCCTGCACCTATCCATTATCTCCTGACATATCTGTTCTTCCACTTCACTTGGGCTGTTGGGGGGCCTGTAGTATACCCCCAACATAGTGACTGCGCCCTTCCTGTTTTTGAGCTCCACCCACAGTGAATTGTCCTCCCTCTGCACCGCTGTAATATGCTCTCTAACTAATACTGCTACTCCCCCACCTCTTTTAGCCCCTCCTCTGTCTCGCCTAAAACACTTGTACCCCGGAATATTCAGCTGCCAGTCCTGTCCCTCTTTCAACCAAGTCTCTGTCACCGCAACCACATCCAAATTCCTCGTAAGCATTAAGGCCCTAAGTTCGTCTGTCTTAACTGCTACGCTCCTTGCATTGAAGTAGATGCACTCCAGACCTCCAGGCCCAGTGAGGTCATCCTCCCCCAGAATGCTCTTCTTCTTTGCCAGCCTTGTCCTGGCCCCAAGCTCGTCCCTAGCCTCTACACTTGTGGACATAATTTTTTGATCCCCATCCCCCTGCCATATTAGTTTAAACCCACCTGAACTGCACTAGCAAAACTCCCAGCCAGGATATTCGTGCCCTTCCAATTTAGTTGTGACCCGTCCTTCTTGTACAGGTGCCCTCCTCTCTTGAAAACTTCCCAGTGATCCAGGAATATGAAGCCCTCCCTCCTGGACCAGTCCTTTAGCCAAGCATTCAATTGTATTATCTCCCTATTCCTAGCCTCACTGGACCTAGGTATTGGGAGCAGCCCAGAGATTGCCACCCTGGAGGCCCTACTTTTTAGCCTATTTCCCAACTCCCTGAATTGCTCTCGTAGGATCCCCCTGCTCTTCCTATCTACGTCATTTGCACCAATGTGTACAATGACATCCGTTTCTTTATCCTCCCCTTTTAATATACCTCCTATCCGCTCAGAGACATCCAGTACCCCAGCACCAGGTAGGCAGACTACCATCCTGGAGTCCTGTTCGCACCCACAGAATCGCCTGTCCGTGCCTCTAACCGACGCGTCCCCCACCACTATTGCTCTCCTAATCCCTCTCTTTCCTTTCCGGGCCACAGAGCCTGACTGTGTGCCAGTGACCTGGTCACTGTGGCTTACCCCTGGAGAGTCATCCTCCTCCACACTATCCAAAACAATATACTTGTTTTGGAGGGGGACAACCACAGGTGACCCCACTACTAATTGCTCACTCCCCTCCCCTCTCACACCTGTCGCCGAGCCCTTCCTATTATGAGAGACAGCCACTGGAATACTCTCTGGTACGTTACCCTTATGACCTTTACTCCTCCTAACTGTGACCCACGTGTCTTCCCCCTGTACTGTACTGGAGCATCAGCCTGCATTTTTGTGCTCAGATCTCTGGAGTTACTGTGTGATTCTGAGGCAAGAGGACAAACAACTGAGCAACAATGAAATATTAGAAATAACAGACTAGCACAATGGTACAATATTTATCAAAGTATTAATCATCCCCTTATATTTTCAGCTTCTTCAATTCCTTTCTAAGCACCAAATTGACCTCCCACTTTATCATGTTTTGAAATCAAAATGCAGAATATGTTTTAATGATTTTAACAAAGCAAACTTAACAAGAATTCTAAAAGTTCCGATAATTTTTCTTTCCCAATTACCAGTGTAACATACATGTATTGTAATCTTCTCGCTCGTTTTTGCAGGTTGCTTTGAAAGTAGATAGACTTCAGGTCCATGTTTGGAAAAGGTTGGAAACCTATATTTTAAAAAAAAATTATGAGTATGCTGATACAAGACCTGCCCGCTAATCACAATCAACAGGTAGTTTTGCACATTTTGTTTGATTTTTGAACAGTTTGTGTCCATGAGATAAAGGAGCAATGGGACCAAGCCATTCTAGCTATTAGAAATAGTTATGAGTGTCAACCCCACAGAATTGAGCTATCTGAAGTAAAGCACGTATCCTCCTGACCAACATGCCTTCCTCAATCGAAAAACCATTCAATTGTAGTGTTTGTGCTTTAATATGAATTAAGTGCTTTTGTGACTAAATTTCAAAAACTGGTTCTAGTGTGCTTTGGGGTAGCTTGGTCATATGAGAAAATGTTCCAGAAATGCACATTCTTGCTTCTTTCAGTTCCTCTTTAATATTTAAAACTGATTTAATTAAAGAAATTTACTCAGCGGAGCTACTGAGACAGAACTGAAACCACAATCGCCTAGACACCCAGGTTGCTGACTGCCTCCAACTATTAATTCTGCTCAGCTCAAAATCATCTAAAGGTTAATTTAAAATGTCATCTGAACAAGCAAACAAAATATTGTCAAGTAACAGACACAGAATAGGATTTTCAAAACTGTTCTTTTATCAAAAGGCATTCTAAGAATGAAAGTCTTTCTTTAAGATGCTTAAGTTATTAAAAATGTTGACAGAGGCATTCCGGGAGGCATAGTCACTTGCACCGACACTGTTAGTACAGTGATGTATTAGTTATTTAAAATCACATAATCTTTATTCAGAAAAAAAAGCCCTTGACGTGTTTATTGGTCTGTTTGCAAACGTGGTGCTAAACTGAATACCTGTATTTGTAATTATTTAAGACATGAGTTTTCACTTTCTGTAGTTAGAGGCTTCAAAGCAGCTTATAATGTTACAATATCAAAGACAAGAGTATGAAAACATATAGTCAGAGTTTAACAGCGGTCCTTAAAAAGAGGCCCTTTGGCCCATCGTGTCTGCGCTGGCATTCAAGCGCACATCTATTTTAATCCCATTTTCCAGCACTTAGCTATTAATGAAAATTTTCTTGCTTTCTCAAGAACAATTGCAAAACAATCTACTTTAATGAGAATCAAAATTTGCCAACGAAAATGAAGTATAGCAATGTTGCAGGTTTCCGCTAATTAACAAATTATACTCTTCAGACAGCAATCATACAGAACTGCACCAGGGAATGCATTCTCTACTTCACCAGTTATACAATGAAAAAGACTGATTAAATTTTGGTCCTTTTTTTGAGAGGCTAGGTTACAACAGGAGGAAATTCCTTCAATTGTTTAGAGCTTTACTCCATCTGGAGTACTGCATTCAGTTTTGGGTAATTCAGGATGGGGCTATACTTGCGTGGAGGGTGTATAGCATGGATTCAACAAACTGATACTGGCTATTACAGAATCAAGTTGCATAAACTTGACACATTCCTTCAAGTACAGGAGATTAAGGGGTGATTTATGAAGATATATAATATGATTAAAGGATACATTATGGTAGATAAAGATAAATGATTTCCTTGTAACAGCAGGGGGAAAGCAGGTAATCCTTATAATAAGAGTTAGGTTACTCAATGGTGATATCTTTTTAAACAAAGGCTGGCATTCTCTTCCGCAAAACACTAATGAAGATCAGTCAATTGAAAACTTCCAATCAAAATTTGGTGCATTTTTGTTAGGCAAGAGGGAAATGGGACCAAGACAGGTAAAAGGAGTTGTTACACTTTATCCAAACTAACCAAAATGTGAAATTGGAACAAAGGTCCTACTCCTGTTCCTATTCCCTATGCTTTACTATAAATTCAGAATACAGTGCCATCACAAAATACAGTATTTTTATGAAGAAAAATATCTAAACTTTTTTTTTTACATGATACAATGTTTTATGAGATAAATACCTTCTGAACAAAAAAATACATTGCCTCTGTTTCCCTAATTAAATAGCCACCAATGAAATTGCAGATTTGAAAGCCACATATGAAATTTCAATATTAGGTTTATGGGTTTTTTTAAAAATGGGACTTTCACTCTCTTAATTTTCGCTAACAGCTTATACCAACATAAAAGATGGCACTCTACACACAGGGTCAAAAGCTTCAGAAACTCCTAATACACTTAAAAGGGAAATCAGGAGGGCAAAAAGGGGACTCAAGATAGCTTTGGCAGCTAAGATTAAGGAGAATCCAAAGAGAATCTACAAGTATATTAAGGGCAAAAGAGTAACTAGGGAGAGAATAGGACCCCTTAAAGATCAACAAGGTTGTCTATGTGTGAAGCCACAGGAGAAGGGCAAGATCCTAAATAAATATTTCTCATCAGTATTTACCTTGGAGAAAGACATGGAAGTTAGGGAACTTGGGAGTAAATAGTGATGTCTTGAAAAGTGTCCACATTATGTAGAGGTGGTGCTGAAGATCTTAAAATGCATAAAGGTAGATAAATACCTGGGACCTGATCAAGCGTATCCCATGGCATTGTGGGAAGCTAGGAAAAAAAATTGCGGGACCCCTTGCAAAGATATTTGTATCATCGACAGCCACAGATACGGTGCCAGAAGACTGGAGGGTGGCAAATGTTGTGCCGTTATTTAAGAAAGGCAGCAGGGAAAAGCCAGGGAACTACAGATTGGTGGGCCTAACATCAGTGGTGGATAGTTTGTTGGAGGGGATTCTGAGAGACAGGATCTACAATCATTTGGAAATGCAAGGACTGATTAGGGGTAGTTAGTACGGCTTTGTGTGTGGGAAATCATGTCTTACAAATTTGATGGTGTTTTTTGAAGGGGTGATCAACAAAATAGAGGACGACAACTAGAAAATAGAAGACTACAACAGGATCTTGATCAACTGGGCCAGTGGGCTGAGGAATGGCAGATGGAGTTTAATTTAATTAAATGCGAGGTGTTACATTTTGGTAAGACAAACCAGGACAGGACATATGTAGTTAATGGTAGGGCCCTGTGCAGTGCTGTTGAACACAGAGATCTAGGGATAGAGTTACATAGTTCCTTGAAAGTGGTGTCACAGGTAGAAAGGTGTGTTTGACACACTTGCCCTCATCGGTCAGAGTATTGAGTACATGAGTTGAGACGTTATGTTACAACTGCATAAGACATTGGTAAGGCCACATTTTGACTACTGTGTACAATTCTAGTTGCCCTGCTATAGGAAGGATGTTATTAAATTGGAAAGGGTGCAGAAAAAATTTACAAGGATGTTACCGGGACTGGAGAGGCTGGGACTTTTTTCCCTGGAGTGTAGTAAAATGAGGGGTGACCTTATAGAGGTTTATGAAATCATGAGCGGCATAGATAAGATGAATAGCCAAGGTCTTTTCCCCAGGGTAGGCAAGTCCAAAACTAGAAGGCATAGGTTTAAGGTGAGAGGAGTGGTTTAAAACATTTTCACACAGAGGGTGGTGCATATATGGAATGAACTGCCAGAGGAGGTGGTAGAGGTGGGTACAATTACAATACTTAAAAGACATTTGGACAGGTACATGGATAGGAAAGGTTTAGAGGGATATGGGCCAAACGCAGACAAGTGGGACTAATTCAGTTTAGGAAATGGTCGGCATGGACGAGTTGGGCCGAAGGGCCCGATTCCATGCCTCTATATGAAGCACATATTTTGCACAAGTTACTTGAACAACTAATATCAAGGAAATTCATTTGTCCTCCCTTTGCAAAATGAACATGAAGCATTCATCTGCAATTTACCTGTTGAGTGACATTTTCACAGAACTGTTACGAGGAGCTCCACGAGCCAAACCAGTCTCTGCTGACTCAGACTCTGCACGAGGAAGAATATTTGGAGATGGTCTGGACTCATCCCAATCATCGTCCCATTCATCATCCTCTGCAGCACCTACACAATAGCAAATCTAATATTAATGCAAAGAAGCTCATAAAAGCAAGGAGGCTGTCAGACAGATTATTAGGATGTTCCTGCATTGTTCATGGGTCATTTATCAAGAACTCTAAAAGTACTGAAATAACAAATGCAAATTCAAATATTACAAATGAAACAAAGCATAAAATCAGAAAGTGCAACTTCAGATTTTCAAAGGTTTGTGCAACTTGCAAATGAATCTAAATCTGGATTCAATGTCAAAAATAAAAACCCAATACCATAAAATGAGAATTCTGTTGAAACTTTAGAATGGTGATAAAAACAGAAAGCTTCCAATGATTGCAAACATAGTGGAGAGATTTTCGACTGAAAACAAAGAACTTACTGTCTACAAGAATAGTAGAACCAAAAGCAATAAATGACTTCAATACAAAACTGCATTGGTACTTGACAAAAATAAACTTGCCGAGCTATAGGGATAAGTCAGTGAAATGGGAATGACTGGATTTCTCTACAGAGACTGGCATGGATTTGATGGGCCAAATGGCCTCCCTCTATACCAAAATAACTTGACAAAAGAAATCATATTAACTGAACTTTACAGATGGCCTAAACCTCTAGGACGACACTCAAGTACCCTTTACTTTATTGGAATTGCTCAAATCAAATTGACCAATCTACTTAGTTTCAGTGAGTTAAATCGGACAATCTGAAACATGGCAGCAGGAATCACAATACGTGATTAAATCAGGGCCTATTGACTGAAATGTAGGCAAGTACCAACTTTGTGCTGCCAGCACGTTACCATAATTTCTGTGTACAGCCAGCATTCACTGCGCTATTCAGTTGCTGCACGCATCATATTGCGACAGCCTAGTGACTTAAAGCTTGCCTGCATCTGTTGAAGGAGAGGTGCGTTGTAGCTACAAAAGATACTGAGGTCATTGGGCAGAGAGTGTGCTGTGAAACTCTCAACAATGGTTAACCATGAGAGACAACAGGAACCAAGATTTCCAGATGCCACACTGAAGGTCTTGATTGAAGAGGTGGAAAGAAGGAGTGATGTACCCTCAGCAGAGCTGGAGGCCCTCCAGACATTTGTTCAGAAGACTTTTGATTTGATTTATTGCCACATGTATTGGGGTACAGTGAAAAGTATTGTTTCTTGCACGCTAAACAGACAAAACATACCGTTCATAGAATACATAGGGGAGAAGGAAAGGAGAGGGTGCAGAGTACAATGTTGCAGTTACAGATAAGGTGAAGAGAAAGATCAGCTTAATTAATGATAAGAACAGCCTCTTTCCTGCTGTGACCAGACTTTTGAATGGTCCTGATTGGTACATGTTCTCAGACAATTGTACCTTTTTTCCAATGTAAGGTGGATGAGAGTAGGTCCGTGGTGCATGGGGTCCTTGATTATGCTGACTGCTTTCCCAAGGCAGCAGAAAGTACAGAAGGAGAAAATGGATGGAAGGCTTTGTGTGATAGACTGGGCTATCTTCACAATCCTTTGTAGTTTTTTTGCAGTCTTGGTCAGATCAGGAGCCATACCAAGCCGTGGTACATCTGGAGAGGCTGCTTACTATGGTGCATCTGTAAAAATTGGAGAGAGTCGTAGCGGACATACAAATTTCCTTAGTCTCTGGAGAAAGCAGAGGCGTTGGTGGGCTTTCTTAACGATAGCATCGGTGTTGAAGAACCAGGACAGATTGTTGGTGATCTGAACATCTAGAAACTTGAAGCTCTCAACCATTTCCACTTTATCACCATTGATGTAGACAGGGGCATGTCCTCCACTATATGATGTCAAAAAGCATGGAAAAGTCCGGAACCAGCATACGACAGGATGCTTACACAGAGGTTGGAGCTCATTCTTTACAACACCAAAAACCTCCAAAGCATGCCTGTGGAACCAACCAATAAACGCGATTTGCAGGGCCCAGAAAGGGTGTGAACCTGATCGTAATTAATTAAAATTCATCTAAATGCTATTATACGGCTTAACGCCATTGCTTCCAGGATTGTTAGAAACTCCCCCCAATGCAGCACTGCCGGGTTTGGGGGGGGGGGGGGGCTTGCATGCGCGTGCATGTAAAAGGAGGAGGAGGGAAAGAGCGCCCCAGTGCCGGCAGAAGTGGGAAAGGGGCAATGTCCATGGGGACGCAGGAGTCCTTCACCTTACTTTGATATTGGAATGCCCTTTAGAAACAACGTCCTGATCTCTGAATCCCTACCAAGATACCTGGCTCAAGTCCTTTTGCAATAAAGACCAACATACCATTTGCCTTCCTAACTGCTTACTGTACCTACGTTTTCTTTCAGTGCCTTTCCACCATAACATTTCCCAATCTATCTTAATTAAATAATACTCTGCTATTCTATTTCTCCGTCCAAAGTGAATAACTTCACATTTATCCACGTTATACTGCATCTGCCATGTTGCTGTGACTGTGGCAGCTTTCTGTCTCTTAAGGCAACAGTTTGCAGTGTGTTTGGTCAACTGTGTGTGTTAAACATCGCCAGGTGAAGCCCACTCTGGCATGGCAATCTCCATTGCAGTTCAAGAAAGTGGGCTGAGAAACTGTATGATTTGCTAGTCTCTGTTTTCACTGGATGCTCTTCTGGGGAACTGAACTTTTCGTTTCTACTTCCCTCTTCCAATGCCTTTCCAAACAGTCAAGTCTCCAAAGGTCATGGCTGTCGGTGATTATCTCCCAGCTGTCAGTGACAATACACACCATCTTCATGTCTTGCTTCCATCCTAGTAACTCAAAAACCTCTTATGAACTTGACAAATGCTATTTTCCCTTCTTAAACCATAATGACTCTTAGAAAATCGTAGTATGATCACAGTCAGTGCTTTGCTGACTTCCTCAATAATCAATTCCATCATTTCCTGATGACTGATGTCAGGCTAACTTCCCTATTTTCCATTTCCTCAAATTGCAATATTACATCTGCTAACTTCTAATCTACTGGATCAGTTTTAGAAAATAGGGAATTTGGGAAAATCATAACTAGTCTCTGCAGTTTTCAATTTCCAAACCCTAAAATATAGGCCATCAAGTCCTGGGGATTTGCCAGCTTTTACTCTCTTGAGCTTTGTGAATATATTTTTGCAGCTGATAGTTAAGTATTCCAAGTTTCTCACTCTTATTATGATCTTCCTCCAATTCTGGCATATAATTTGTTCTTTCACTGTGCAGGCAGATACAAAATAATTGGTAAATATTTTTTGCCAATGCCTCATTCCTGAAGATAATTTCTTCTAGGTCTGCCTCTTAAGGGAACAGCGTTTAATTTCAGTGCTCTTCTACTTTCTATATACTTGTATAAGCTTTTACAATGTGTGTTTATATTCCTAGCTGGTTTGTAGCATTCGTTGCACTATAAGAATATTTTGATTAAAATCAGGAAAGGATCCTGAAACATGCAAATGTAGATTGCAAGAAACATGATGGTAAATGAAAATTAACAAAAACAAGGATGATCAAAGCAGAAATCCAAAGGAATATTTCACCAATACTTTGATAGTAATTGAGAAGACAAGTGCAGTTAAGGAAACTAAGTGCAAACCTGAGAATTTGATGAGTGGGGAAGTTCAGTGAAGTGGGGAGGAAGCAGGTGTTGTTTCCTTTTGTTTTTTTTCTACCTTTCTGACTCTAAGTATTGGTTCTTACCCTATCACAGGGAAAGGGGCTAGCTGTTTGATCAGTACCTGTTGAGTTTCTGGTCTGGTCTGGTCTATTCCTGCATAAGGTTTAAAATAGCATACAAATTGGTTGTAAGGTTAATGAAATATATACAAAAGGACCCTAAATAAGTGCAAAATATAATTAATGAACAAAGTAATTAAAATACCTTAAGAATGGCAGTGACGTGTCAAACCTGCAACATGAGTGTTCCTGGAGTAATTTGACAAGGAAATATTCAATGAACAGCATGACATTAGGATGTTTGTGGAACAAAGGGACCCTGTCGTATTTGTCCTTAGATCTCTGAAGGCGGAAGAGCATGTTACTGAGGTGGTGACCAAGGTATATGGAACACTTGCATTTATCAATCGAGGCATAGATTACAAAAGCAGGGAGGTCATGTTGGAGTTGTATAGAACTTTGCTGAAGCCACACCTAGAGTACTGTGTGCAGTTCTGGTTGCCCCATTATGGGAAGAATGTGATTGCACTGGAGGGGGTGCAGAGGAGATTGACCAGGATGTTGCCCGAGGTGGAACAATTAAGTTATGAAGAGAGATTGGATTAGCTTGGGTTATTTTCATTTGAGCAGAGAAGACTGAGGGGACGATCTTATCGAAGTGTACAAGATTATGAGAGACATGGACAGATTGGATAAGGAATAGCTGTTCCACCAAGCAAGGGCACACAAAGAACAAAGATCAAGGTGAGGGGCAGGAAGTTTGGGGGGGGGGGGGGGGGGGGGGGGGGAGAATGTGAGGAAAAACATTTTTACCCAGAGGGTGGTGACAGTCTGGAATGCACTGCCTGGGAGGATGGTAGAGGCGGATTGCCTCACATCCTTTAAAAAGTGAATAAGCACTTGGCACGCGATAACATTCAAGGCTATGAGACAAGTGCGAGTAAATGAGATTAGGTGGTGGGTCAGATGTTTCTCACATGTTGGTGCAGACTAAGTGGGCCGGAGTGCCTCGTCTGCACTGTGAGATTCCGATTCTGTGATACCATAGTGATCTAGTGCAAGTAGTAAGTGTTTGCACCTTGAGGAACTTCGGCTCAGAGTCATTGAGTTGGAGTTTAAGCTGTGGATTCTGCGACACATCATGGAGGGGGAAAGTTACCTGGATGTTTTGAATCAGGAGGCAGTCACACCACTTAGGATAGGGGCTTCTAATTTTGTGAGGAACAAGAGGGTGTGACTACAAATGAGGCAGGTAGGGAATCCATAGGTCAGGACTGCATGAGTGTCAGCCTCTGCAATTGTCCAATAGGTTTGAGGTTCTCTCAGCTTGTTTTGGTGAAAATGAGGGCTGCAGGGTGAATAAACTGACTGACTATGGTACAGGAAGGCATTCAAGTGGGAGGACCTTAAAGAATGCAGCGATAGTAGGGGACAGTATAATGACAGGGATTGACACTGTTCTCTGCAGCAAAGAGCAAAATCCAGATGGTTGTGTTGTCTGTCCGGTGTCAGAATTCAGAACATCTGCTCGGGGCTGGAGACTAACTTGCAGTGGGAGGGTGAGGATCCAGTTGTTGTGGCCCATGTAGGTACTAATGACAAAGAGAGAATTAAGAAAGAGGTTCTGCATAGTATGAGGAGCTGGGCACCAAATTAAAAAGCAAAAACTCAATGAGTTAATAGCTAATCAGAGTGCAAATTAGCATTGGGTACTCAAAATTAGAGAGATGAATGCTTGGCTCAAAGACTGAATAGAACAGGAGGTAAAAGGTGAGGGGGAGTTACACTTTTGGTGAGGGAAAACATCACGGCAGTACTGAGAATGGATATATCCGAGGGTTCGCCCACTGAGACTGGGTAGAACGGAGACATAAGAAAGGGGAAATCACTTTGATAGGGTTGTACTATAGGCCTCCAAATAGTCAATGGGAAATTGAGGAGCAAATATGGAAGGAGAAATGTGAGGTAATGCATTTTGGAAGGCCTAATACAAATAGGAAATATACAGTAAATGGCAGATCCCTTAAAAATATTGATAGGCAAAGGGACCTGGATGTACAAGTACACAGGTCACTGAAAGTGGCAACGCAGGTGGAGAAGGTAGTCAAGAAGGCATACGGCACGCTTGCCTTCATCAGCCGGGGCACTGAGTTTAAAAATTGGCAAGTCATGTTGCAGCTTTATAGAACCTTAGTTAGGCCGCACTTGGAATATAGTGTTCAATTCTGGTCGCCACACAAAGGATGTGGAGACATTGGAGAGGGTACAGAAAAGATTTACCAGGATGTTGCCTGGTATGGAGGGCATCAGCTACGAGGAGAGGTTGGAGAAACTTGGTTTGTTCTCACTGGAACGTTGGAGGTTGAGGGGTGACCTGATAGAAGTCTACAAGATTATGAGAGGCATGAACAGAGTGGATAGTCAGAAGCTTTTTCCCAGGGTGGAAGAGTCAATTACTAGGGGGCATAGGCTTAAGGTGCAAGGGGCAAGGTCTAAAGGAGATGTACAAGGCAGATTTTTTTACACAGAGGGTGTTGGGTGCCTGGAACTCGTTGCCGGGGGAGTTAGTGGAAGCAGATACGATAGTGACTTTTAAGAGGCATCTTGACAAATACATGAATAGGATGGGAATAGAGGGATATGGTTCCTGGAAGGGTAGGGGGATTTAGTTAAGTCGGGTAGCATGGTCGGTGCAGGCTTGGAGGGCTGAAGGGTCTGTTCCTGCGCTGTCATTTTCTGTGTTCTTTGAAATTACAGATAACTCAAAAACAAAGGGTGGTAATAGTAGGGGATTTTAACTTTCCCAACATTGACTGAGACAGACATAGGATTAGAGGCTTGGATGGAGAGAAATTTGTTGAGTGTATTCAGGAGGAATTACTGAGACAGACATAGGATTAGAGGCTTGGATGGAGAGAAATTTGTTGAGTGTATTCAGGAGGAATTTCTCATTCAGTATGGGGATGGCCCAACCAGCGAGGGGGCAAAACTT
Organism: Mustelus asterias; assembly: GCF_964213995.1. Taxonomy (NCBI): domain Eukaryota; kingdom Metazoa; phylum Chordata; class Chondrichthyes; order Carcharhiniformes; family Triakidae; genus Mustelus; species Mustelus asterias. The sequence goes on along the minus strand of NC_135815.1, from coordinate 61,870,006 downwards.
GACCTCCTCTTGGGAAATAAGGAAGGTCAGATGACAGAAGTGAGGTATCACTTTGGGACCAGTGACCATAATTCCATTAGTTTTAAGATAGCTATGGAGAATGATAGGTCTGGCAAAAAAGTTAAAATTCTAAATTGGGGGAAGGCCAATTTTGATGGTATCAGGCGGGAACTTTCAAAAATTAATTGGGGGAGTCTGTTGGCAGGCAAAGGGACATCTGGTAAGTGGGAGGCTTTCAAAAGTGTGTTAACCAGGATTCAGGGTAAGCACATTCCTCTTAGAATGAAAGGCAAGGCTGGTAGAAGTAGGGAACCCTGGATGACTCAGGATATTGAGGCCCTGGTCAAGGAGGCACATGACATGCATAGGTAGCTGGGATCAAGTGAATCCCTTGAAGAGTATAGGAGGTGTAGGAGTAGAGTTAAGAGAGAAATCAGGAGGGCAAAAAGGGGACACGAGATTGCTTTGGCAGATAAGGCAAAGTAGAATCCAAAGAGCTTCTACAAATACATAAAGGGCAAAAGAGCAACTCGGGAGAGAGTAGGGCCTCTTAAGGATCAACAAGGTCATCTATGTGCAGATCCACAAGAGATGGGCGAGATCCTAAATGAATATTTCTTGTCAGTATTTATTGTTGAGAAAAGCATGGATGTTAGGGAACTTGGGGAAATAAATAGTGATGTCTTGAGGAGTGTACATATTACAGAGAAGGAGGTGCCGGAAGTCTTAAAGCGCATCAAGGTAGATAAATCCCTGGGACCTGATGAAGTGTATCCCAGGACATTGTGGGAGGCGAGGGAAGAATTGTGGGTCCCCTCGCAGAGATATTTGAATCATCGTTAGTCACAGGTGAGGTGCCTAAAGATTGGAGGGCGGCAAATGTTGTGCCTTTGTTTAAAAAGGGCAGCAGGGAAAAGCCTGGGAACTACAGCTGGTGAGCCTCACATCTGTAGTGGGTAAGTTGTTGGAAGGTATTTTGAGAGACAGGATCTATAGGCATTTAGAGATGCAAGGACTGATTAGGGACAGTCAGCATAGCTTTGAGAGTGGAAAATCAGGTCTCACAAATTTGATTGAGTTTTTTGAAGGGGTAACCAAGAAGGTAGATGAGGGCAGTGCAGTTGATGTTGTCTACATGGACTTTGACAAGGCCTTTAACAAGATACCACATGGTAGGTTGTTGCATAAGGTTAAATCTCACGGGATCCAGGGTGAGGTAGCCAGATGGACACAAAATTAGCTGGATGACACAAGGTGGTTGTAGAGGGTTGTTTTTCAAACTGGAGGCCTTAGACCACCAGCGGTGTGCCTCAGGGATTGGTGCTGGGTCCACTGTTATTTGTCATTTATATTAATGATTTGGATGAGGATTTAGGAGGCACAGTTACTAAGTTTGCGGATGATACTAAGATTGGTGGCATAGTGGACAGTGAAGATGATTTTCTAGGATTGCAATGGGAGTTTACTCAATTGGGCCAGTGGGCTGACGAATGACAGATGGAGTTTAATTTCGATAAGTGTGAGGTAATGCATTTTGGTAGATTGAACCAGGGCAGGACTTACTCAGTTAATGGTAGGGCGTTAGGGAGAGTTATAGAACAAAGAGGTCTAGGGGTACATGTTTATAGCTCCTTGAAAGTGGAGTCACAGGTGGACAGAGTGGTGAAGAAGGCAATCGGCATGCTTGGTTTCATTGGTCAGAACATCGAATACAGGAGTTGGGACGTCTTGTTGAAATTGTACAAGACATTGGTACGGCACACTTGGAATACTGTGTACAGTTCTGGTCACCCTATCATAGAAAGGATATTATTTAACTAGAAAGAGTGCAAAAAAGATTTACTAGGATGTGACCGGGACTTGATGGTTTGAGTTATGAGGAGAGGCTGGATAGACTGGGACATTTTCCTCTGGAGCGTAGGAGGCTGAGGGGTGATCTAATAGAGGTCTATAAAATAATGAGGGGCATAGATCAACTAGATAGTCAATAGCTTTTCCCAAAGGTAGGGCAGTCTAAAACTAGAGGGCATAGGTTTAAGGCGAGAGGGGAAAGATACAAAAGTGTCCAGAGGGGCAATTTTTTCACACAGAGGGTGGTGAGTGTCTGGAACAGGCTGCCAGAGGTAGTAGTAGAAGCAGGTACAATTTTGTCTTTTAAAAAGCGTTTAGACAGTTAAATGGGCAAGATGGGTATAGTGGGATATGGGCCAAACGCGGGCAATTGGGACTAGCTTAGTGATTAAAAAAGGGGCGGCATGGATAAGTTGGGCCAAAGTGTCTGTTTCCATGCTGTAAACCTCTGACTGGTGTGGAAGAAGTTGGTTCTGATTTATGGGACACTGACACTAGCACTGGATAAAATGGGGGCTGTACCATTGGGATGTTCTGACAGCTGAACCATGTTGGGACCAGTGTTCCTGTGAATCATATAAATAGGGACATTGAGAGGGCCTTAAACTAATAGTGGGGGGATTGGGGGGGGGGGAACGGATCAAATGTGGAAAGAGGTGGTACAAAGAGTAGAAACAAGGTAAGCGAGAAAAATAGTAATATGTGAAATGAAGATCAGAGAATGACAGGAAGAAACAGAGAGGAAATGAAACCTAAGAGTGCACCGACAATCGAGACTAGATGTTACAATAACAAAAAGACGAAACCATAGGCTCTGTATCTGAATGCATGGAGCATTCATAACAAAGTAAACAAACTCATAGGACATATTGCTCCTGATTATTGAGGGGTGTATTAAGAAGGATAGGAACCTAAGTAAAGGTGGAGGGGAGCACTGTTAATAAAGGATAGCATTGGTGCAATAATTAGAGATTACCTTGGTTCAGGAGATCAAGATGATGAATCAGTTTGGGTAATGAGGAATGGTTGGAGAAAGTAGTCAACAGTGGAAGGTGGTTCACAGGCCCTTTCTCTGTAACCACAATGTAGGACAGAGAATACAAGAAGAAATGCTGGGTACTGGTAATAAAGGGATGACTTTAATGATTAACTTTAATCTATAATAAATTTAAAGAATCAGATTTGCAGTAGTAGCCCAAATGAGGAGTTCCTGAAACACTTTCAAGATAGTTTTTTAGAACAGCACATTTTGGAACCAACCAGAAAGCAGATTAGATTGGATTTAGTATTGCATAATGTGACAGGATCAATTAATAACCTCAGAGTAAAGGCACCCCTCGGTAGCAGCAACTAGAACATGATTGAAATTTAAATCCAATCTGAAAGGAAGCGTGGGTCTAAGGTGTGTATTTTAATCTTAAAAAAGGGCAACTATGTGGGCATGAAAGCTGAGCAAGCTGAAATGAATTGGGAGACTAGGCTAGTGGATAGATCAATATAGAAGTAGTGGCAGATATTGAAGAGGATATTTCAGAATGCTCAGAATAAGTATATTCTTACTGTTGCAAAATTGGGTAGAGTAATTGTAGATTGGGAGGTAGCAAGTTAGAATTTGGTGTTTGTAAAATGCTAGGGGGGGGGGGAGCATTGTGTGGTCCCGTTAAAAGGTGCTTAGTGATTTAAAATGCAAACTGAAACATTAGTATCAAGAGGCCAAGCAGCAGTTTTTACCAAGGCAACAGGTTTTTTAATTTAGCCAGTCAATTTGAATCAGGTACTTAGATACCAAAAACCTATTAAATTTAAATCTGATAGTTTTGACAACCTGGAACCAATTTTGTAAGAAATATTGATATGTCATCACGGGTATAAAAGAAGAGGGCAGTGGGACAAAGAGGGAAGAAACATAGAAGATAGGAGTAGGAGGAGGCCATTTGGCCCTTCGAGCCTGTTCTGCCATTCATCACGATCATGGCTGATCATCCAACTCAATAGCCTAATCCTGCTTTCTCCCCATAACCTTTGATCCCATTCGCCCCAAGTGCTATATCCAGCCGCCTCTTGAATGCATTCAATGTTTTGGCATCAACTACTTCCTGTGGTAATGAATTCCATAGTCTCACCACTCTTTGGGTGAAGAAATGTCTCCTCATCCCCGTCCCAAATGGTGTACCCCAAATCCTCAGACTGTGACCCCTGGTTTTGGACACACCCACCATCGGGAACATCCTCCCTGCATCTACCCTACCTAGTCCTGTTAGAATTTTATAAGTCTTTGAGACTCTCCCCTCATTCGTCTGGACTCCAGCAAAAACAATCCTAATTTAGTCAATCTCTCCTCATACATCAGTCCCGCCATTTGCCTTCTTTATCACCTGCTACACCTGCATGCTTATCTTCAGTGACTGGTGCACAAGGACACCCAGGTCCTGCTGCACACTCCTCTCTCCCAATTTACAGCCAGTTGTAATCTGCCTTCTTGTTTTTGCTTCCAAAGTGAATAACCTCTCATTTTTCCAAACTGTACTGTATCTGCCATTGATTTGCCCACTCACCTAACCTGTCCAGATCATGCTGAAGGATCTCTGCATCCTCGTCACAGTTCACCCTCCCACCCAACTTGGTATCATCTGCAAACTTTGAGATGTTACATTTTGTTCCCTCATCCAAATCATTAATATATAGTGAATAGCTGGGGTCTCAACACCTATCCCTGTGGTACCCCACTAGTTACTGCCTGCCAATTTGAAAAGGACCCATTAATTCCTACTCTTTGTTTCCTCTCTGCCAACCAGTTTTCTATCCACCTCAATACACTTCCCCCAATTCCATGCTCTTTAATCTTGCACGATAATCTCTTATGCGGGACTTTGTCAAATGCTTTCTGACAGTCCAAATAAACCACATCGCCTGACTCCCCCTTGTCAACTCTATTAGTTACATCTTCAAAGAATTGCAACAGATTTGTCAAACATGATTTCCCCTTCATAAATCCATGTTGACTCTGTCTGATCCTGTCACTGCTTTCTAAATGCTCTGCTATAAAGTCCTTGATAATGGATTCGAGAATTTTCCCCACTATCGATGTTAGGCTTACTGGTCTATAATTCCCTGTTTTCTCTCTACCTCCCTTTTTGAATATTAGAGTGACATTAGCTACCCTCCAATTTGCAGGGGCTGTTCCAGAGTCTATAGAATCTTGGAAGATGACCACCATTGCATCCACTATTTCTGGAGCTACTTCCTCAAGTACTCTGGGATGTAGGTCATCAGGCCCTGGGGATTTATCTGCCTTCAATCCCATCAATTTTCCCAGCACCATTTATCTACTAATATTGAACTTCCTCAGTTCTTCCCTCTCACTAAATCTTACATTCTCCAACATTTCTGGTATCTGATTTGTGTCCTCTTTTGTGAAAACAGAACCAAAGTATGTATTCAGTTGCTCGGCCATTTCTTTGTTCCCTATTATACAGTCCCCCGTTTCTGTCATTAGGGGACCTACATTTGTCTTCACCAACCTCTTTCTCTTCACGTAACTATAGAAACTCTGTCAGTCTTTATGCTCCCTGCAAGCTTACTTTCGTACTGTATTTTCCCCTTCTTAATCAATCCCTTTGTTCTTCTTTGCTGAATTCTAAACTGCTCCCATCCCTCAGACCTATTAATTTCTTGGTCATTCTGTATGCTTCTTCCTTGGATTGGATATTATCTCTAATTTCCTTTGTAAGCCATGGATTGGCCCTCTTACCCATTTTGCTTTTGTGCCAGACGGGAATAAACAGCTGCTGCAGTTCCCCCATGCGTTCCTTGAATGTTCCACCAAGGAGGTGGATGGGGGCAAGGCAGTGGACGTGGTATATATGGATTTTAGTAAGGCGTTTGATAAGGTTCACCATGGTAGGCTTCTGCAGAAAATGCAGATGTATGGGATTGGGGGTGATCTAGGAAATTGGATCAGGAATTGGCTAGCGGATAGGAAACAGAGGGTGGTGGTTGATAGTAAATATTCATCATGGAGTGCGGTTACAAGTGGTGTACCTCAGGGATCTGTTTTGGGGCCACTGCTGTTTGTAATATTTATTAATGATCTGGATGAGGGTATAGTTGGGTGGATTAGCAAATTTGCTGATGACACCAAAGTCGGTGGTGTGGTAGACAGTGAGGAAGGGTGTCGTAGTTTGCAGGAAGACTTAGACAGGTTGCAAAGTTGGGCCGAGAGGTGGCGGATGGAGTTTAATGCGGAGAAGTGTGAGGTAATTCACTTTGGTAGGAATAACAGATGTGTTGAGTATAGGGCTAACGGGAGGACTTTGAATAGTGTGGAGGAGCAGAGGGATCTAGGTGTATGTGTGCATAGATCCCTGAAAGTTGGGAATCAAGTAGATAAGGTTGTTAAGAAGGCATATGGTGTCTTGGCGTTTATTGGTAGGGGGATTGAATTTAGGAGTCGTAGCGTTATGTTGCAACTGTACACAACTCTGGTGCGGCCGCACTTGGAGTACTGTGTGCAGTTCTGGTCCCCACATTACAGGAAGGATGTGGAGGCTTTGGAGAGGGTGCAGAGGAGGTTTACCAGGATGTTGCCTGGTATGGAGGGGAGATCCTATGAGGAGAGGCTGAGGGATTTGGGATTGTTTTCGCTGGAAAGGCGGCGGCTAAGAGGGGATCTTATTGAAACATATAAGATGATTAGAGGTTTAGATAGGGTGGATAGTGATAGCCTTTTTCCTCTGATGGAGAAATCCAGCACGAGGGGGCATGGCTTTAAATTGAGGGGGGGTAGTTATAGAACCGATGTCAGGGGTAGGTTCTTTACCCAGAGGGTGGTGAGGGATTGGAATGCCCTGCCAGCATCAGTTGTAAATGCGCCTAGTTTGGGGGCGTTTAAGAGATCCGTAGATAGGTTCATGGACGAAAAGAAATTGGTTTAGGTTGGAGGGTCACAGTTTTTTTTTAACTGGTCGGTGCAACATCGTGGGCCGAAGGGCCTGTTCTGCGCTGTAATGTTCTATGTTCGCCATTGCCTATCCGCTGTCATCCCTTTAAGTGACTCTTCCCAATCCATCAAGGCCAACTCACGTCTCATATCTTCATAGTTTCCTTTATTAACGTTCAAAACCTGGTCTCCGAATCAACTACTTCACTCTCCATCTTGATAAAAAATTCTATCATGTTACAGTCGCTCATCCCCAAGGGGTCGCGCACAGCTGGATTGGCAATGATTCCCTTCTCATTACACAGTATCCAGTCTAAAATGGCCTGCTCTCTAGTTGGTTCCTCCACATATTGGTCAAGAAAACCATCCCGAATACACTCTAGGAATTCCTCCTCTACGGAATTGTGGCTAATTTGATCTGCCCAATCTATGTGCAGATTAAAATCACCCATAATCACCATTATTCCCTTATCACATGCATCTCTGATTCCGTGTTTAATGCCATTCCCAACATCACCACTGCAGTTTGGGGGTCTATAAATTACACCCATAATGTTTTCTGCCCCTTGATATTTCTCAACTCTACTCATACAGACTCCACATTGTCAGAGTTAATATCCTTTCTCACTATTGTGTTAATTTCCTCTTTAACCAACAATGCCACTCAACCACCTTTTCATTTATGCCGGTCCTTCCTAAATACTGAATACCCTGGGACATTCAGTTCCCATTCCTGGTCACCCTGCAGCCATGTTTCCGTAATCCCAATTACATCTATCTGCACGATTAGTTCATCCACTTTACTGCAAATGCTCCACGCATTAAAGGCACAGAGCCCTTAAACTTGCCTTCTACACATTGTCTCGCTCCCAATATTTTTTTCTATAGCCCTGCTTGAATTTAGTCCTTGGTTTCTCTGCCTCTCACTTTTCTTATTCCCTTTTCTACCTTTTGTTTCTGTCCTTGCTCCCTCCTTCCCTGACTCCTTACATAGGTTCCCATCTCTCTGGCATATTAGTTTAAATCTTCCCCAACCGCTCTAGCAAACAGTCCCCCTAGGACATCACTCCCAGGTCCTGCCCAGGTGTAACCCGTCCAATTTGTACAGGTCCCACCTCCCCCAGGACCAGTCCCAATGCCCCTGGAATCGGAAACCCTCCCCCTGACACCATCTCTTCAGCCACGTATTCATCCAATATACCCTGTTATTTCTACTCTGACTAGCACGTGGTAGTAATCCTGAGATCACTACCTTTGAGGTCCGATTTGTTAACTTTCTTCCTTGCTCCCTGTATTCTGCTTTAGGACCTTATTCTTTTTTTTCAACTGTCGTTTGTACCGATGTGTACCACAACCACTGGCTGGCTATTCACCCTCCCCCTCCAGTATGTCCTGTACCCGCTCCGAGATATCCTTGACCCTAGCACCAGGGAGGCAATATACCATCCTGGAGTCTTGTTTGCGGCCACAGAAACATGTGTCTATTCCCCTTACAATTGAGTCCCCTATAACAATTCCACTGGCACACTTTTTACTCCTCCCCTCTACAGCAGAACTAACAGTGGTGCAATGAGTTTGGCTGCTGCTGCTTTCCCTTGAGAGGTCATTCCCCTCAACAGTATCCAAAACTGTATATGTGTTTTGCAGGGGAATGGCCACAGAAGATTCCTGCACTACCTGCCTATCTGTTGCTCTGTCTGGTGGTCACCTATTCCCTTCCTGCCTGTGTAGTGACCACCCCTCTATATGTGCTATCCACAATACTCTCTGCCTCGTGGATGCTCCACAGTGTCCCCAGCCACTGCTCCAGCTCTGAAACTCAAGCTTCCAGGAGCTGTTGCTGGAGACACTTACTGCACACATGCTGACCCAGGGAACTGGAACTGCTACATGGAGCAAGAGGAGCAAACCACGGCTTGGAGCTCCCCTGTCAGGTCTTACCCTTTTAAATTAAACTTTTGAAAGGTGTTTTGCTTCAGGTTATATCTAATTCTCTAGGAAATTCGTTACTACCGAATAAAACCTTTACAAACTATAAACCATAGAAATTACCTAATGATAAAATTATTAAATACTTACTCGACCTTTCTACTTACCATTCAGCTCTTTCCCTTGTGTCCTCTACTACTGCAGCAGGGCAAGACAACACCTTGCTTTTACCTCCTCAGAGTGCCCTTTTTTTTGGTTACAGGAACAACTGCCACCTGCCAAAGCTAACAGCTCTCACTCTCTCAAGAGAGAGGGAGAGAGAGAGAGAGAATCGCTGGTTCTCATAGCTTTGTGTGTCTTAGAGAAAGCACCATGTAGACAACAAAAGGTACTAAGGAAGAAAGAAGTTCCAGACAGACGAATCAACAGAGAAAACCCAGAATATTCCGGAAGACACATAACCTGATTGCAATTTAGAGAGTGACTAAGCTCTATTTTTGTTAATGAGTGGGAATTGTATTTATTTGAACAGCATACCATTAGAATCTTGTTTTATTCAGAAATAGTTAGTAGTTAGAAAGGATGTATTCAGTTTATTAATAGTTTAGTTAATTTGTTCACTGTTAGTTAGATAAATAAATTGTTACGTGTTGATTTTAGAGTGAGTATCAAGGTTTTGTTTTGTATTTAACCACTAGAAGTTGCCGAAGAACAGGTCACACATCTTCAAATACACTTTTTACAAATGATAGGGTGAGGTACTCCTCTTTGGGTGTTTCAGTGTTAGTTCTCAGACGGGGGATCCACCTCTGCTTTATAATACTACCATGATGGTTAACTAAAGTTGGGGAAAGCATAAGACTCAAGGAAAAAGCATGCAACTGCACAAAGAAGAGTGATAGGTCAGATGATTGGTCAGAAATTAGCTAACTAATAATGAAAAAATGGAGTTTCTATAGGTAATTAAAAAGGAAAAAAGCAAAGTGAATGCTGGTCCTCTAGAGACCGAGAACGAGGAGTTTTTTTTAATTCATTCATGCGATGTGGGCATTGCTGGCTGGGCCAGCATTTATTGTCCACCCTTAATTGCCCTTGAACTAAAAGGCTTGCTCGGCCATTTCGGAGGGGATTTAAGGGTCAACCACATTGCTGTGGAACTGAAATCACATGTAGGCCAGACCAGGTAAAGATGGTAATTTTCCTTCCCTGAACGACATTAGTAAACAAGATGGGTTATTACGACAATCGATAACGGTTTCATGGTCATCATTAGATTTTTCATTTCAGAATTTTACAGCATTCAAATTTCACCATCCACCATGGTGAGATTCGAACCTGGGTCCCCAGAGCGTTATTCTGGGTCTCTAGATTGCTAGTCCAGTGACAATACCACACTTCCCGCAGATAAGGAAATGGCAGGCAAAATGAACAATTATATACTATGGAAGATACAAAAACATTCCAGTAATAGTGTAAATTAGGAGATGGGAGGGAGAGAGGAACTTGGTGAAATTACAATCACTGGGGAAGCAGTGCTGAGCAAACTAATGGAGTTGCGGGATAAGTCTCCAGGTCCTAATAATCTTCATCCTAGGTCTTGGCGAATGAGGTAGAGGCGTTGGTGTTAATTTTCCAAAATTCCCTAGATTCTGAGAAGGTTCCATCAGACTGGAAAGTAGCAAATATAATATTCAAGAAGAGAGGGAGGCAGAAAACTATAAACCAGTTAGCTTGACTGCCTTGGAGAAGGCGTTAGAATCCAATTAAAAAGGTTATAGCTGGACACTTAGAAAAATTCAAGGTTATTGGGAAGAGATAGCAGGGTGCTGTGACAAGTGGTCTGTGCAGCAGGGGTCTGTGCTGAGGTCTCAACTTTTTACAATTCACATGAATGACTTAGGATGAGGGTAGTGACAGCACGGTCGCGAAATTTGCAGGTGACACAACGATAAAAAGGAAAGTATGTTGTTAAGAGGCCATGAGATGTTTGCAGACAGACATAGATAGGTCGAGTGAGTTGGAATATAATGTGAGAAAATGTGAAGTTATTCGCTTTGACAGGAAGAATAAAAAAGCAGAGTATTACTTAAACGGAGAACATCTGCAGAGTTCCAAGCTGCAGGGGGATCTAGGTCTTCTTGTTGTTGTGAAGTTGATTGTGGATGTTTATAAAGATATAAAAGAATTGTAAAAATATGTTGGAGGGAAAGAAAACAGTGTGTGGTCCCTTAAAAGCTGTTTTTAAATTCTGTGCTAAAATGCAGAAATGCACACAAACTGCAGGTTGCAACATTTGTTTCTAAAGGACCAAAAGCATCAAGGTTGCCTTGGTAACCAGCTCTGCAGGTTTTTGCATTTTTGTTAGCCTACGAGTTTAAAGACGACATTCAGCTAACAGCCTTTGAGTTTAAAGAAAACACTCAACTATTAAGAGCCTATCAGATTTGAATTTGATAGTGTTGACAGCCTCAAACCAATCGTGGTGTAAGAAAATTGTGAGGTCATAGCAATATAAAGGCCAAAGCAACAGCCATTTCAAGAGAGAACATCTTGGAAGAACATCTCCAGAGGCCAGGGTGGCCAGTCAAAAAGCCAGCATTCATTTCTAGAGCAGCCCTCCACCCTGCCAGTTTAAATGTCTCTTAAGAGAATTATCCAGCTATCTAATAGAAGAATAGAGAGTCAGAAAGACCTTACAGACAGCGGACAACTACCCAAGAAATCCAAAACTTCTGAATGCTATCAGATCCGGCTACGTATACTTTTTCCTGAGTGTGACTAAACTTCCATTATTACTGTTTTGGCAATGAATGCTCCTTGTATTATTCAAATAGCATTTCTGTCGAAACATACCTTAATTAATGTGTTACTTGTTTAGTTAAAATTCCTGGTTATTTAAATAAAATACCTTGTTAATTATTTACTTAAAGCAAGTGTCAGGCCTTTATATTAATGAACCTCTAACCATTAATCAAAAACAGATAACACCTTCCCAAATAATTGTAGCAGAGTATGATGCGAGGTAAAGAGGATTAACCTCGGTGTTGCAACATTGTGCATGAATCACAAAGAGCATGTACAGCCTGTAATCAATAACAATAATGCAATGCTGCAATTTATTTCAACAGGAATTGAACATTAAAGTAAGGATGTTAGGCTTCTGTTTTACAGGTCATTGGTGAGACCTCACCTTGAATACTGTGTGCAGTTTTGGTCTCCTTATTTAAGGAAGGATATAAATGTGTTGAGATCATTCAGAGGAGGTTTAGTAGACTGATACCTGGAATGAGCGGGTTGTCTTATGAAGATTGGTTGTACAGACTGGGCTTGTTTCCACTGGAGTTTAGAAGAATGAGGAGTGACTTGATTAAAGTAAACAAGATCCTGAAAAGTCTTGTCAAGGTGGAAAGGATGTTTCATCTTGGGGGACAGTCCAGAACTAGGGTCATTGTTTTAAAATTAGACAGAGACACACATTTTATTCTCTGACATTTGTATGACTTTGGAACACACTGCCTCAGAATGTGGTGGAAGTGGGGTCAATGAATATTTTTGAGGTGGAGGTAGATTGATTCCCTTGCCTGACAAGAATCTCAAGTTACTGGGGTAGATGGGAATGTGGAACTCAAAATATAAACATATCAGCCATGATCTTATTGAATGGCAGAACAGGCGAGGGGCTGAATGGCCTACTTCTGCTCCTATTTCGTATGCTCGTATGCATTTTTTATGTGCATGCTCAGGAGAAATAGCGTTGCCATTTAAACACTTATGTATCATCTTTTGAAGTCACAAATTCATAATTCCCCATGATTATTCACCGAAAGACAGACAATTACAAATCAAACAATTTTTGAAAATATTTGATTTCATGCTCAAGTTTTAAAAAACAATTGTGAACCTGCTGATACTCAATATAATGATGCGTCAATAACCGAGAGACAAACAAAAAAAGGCTTAGATAGGAGCTCATGATCCTGTAAAGCAAGAAAACAGACAGAGAACAGAGCTTCATACTGATTTCTAGATTTGACTGTAGCACTGGACAATGTACAAAGGTATACTCAACTCAGAGGAAATAGATCAGTTCAGTTCACAACAGTTCAATTCTCTATTTTTCAGAGGAATGCTTCTAAAGAACATGCAGGTATGTGGAATTAAAATATGTTCAAAGTAAGCCAGTGAAGCTGGTTAACATTTTGCTGACTTCTCATGCAATGACTAGAGTGCAACACAGAGTGAGTACTTGTCTACATTCATTGTGCACTTAAGCTTCTACTAAAATACATGTTTAAATGTTAACAATTTAGTATTTGTGTTTAAAGCTCTCTGTTATTAAACGGCCACCATCACTCTAGTTACATAAGCAACATACCACTAGACATCAAATGAAGCAGCATACTAGCAATTGTTCTTCATTGATTGATGGAAATATGAAACTGCAACAGACACACCCTTCATGCATTTCTTCCCACTCACCCCCTCCCCCACACCTTACAGGTCATTATTTTCAGGCATTTCATGTATTAAAGCTATCAGCAGTCTCAAACACAAATGTAAAATAATGACAGAGACACACAGAGCTATGCAGCAGAAAGTCTCAGAAATCTTGTTTAAAAACTGATGCAAGTCTGAACATTAGAGAACTGTACTATAGGTTTACTGCCACTGACCTGGGCCCTGGTAGGCCTGTGGATGACCATAGCCAGTCATGTCCCAATTGTCTGCAGTGCTATTTTTCTGTGCATTTGAACTTTCTGTGTTTGTCGGCCAGTTTACGGCACTCCAGGCATTTCCACTGTTACCTGCATTATTAGTGCTCCAAGTCCCAGCTGAACTAGCATTCCAGTTGAACCAGGGATCATCTGCGTTGTTTATCTATTAGTTCAATGAAGAATCACAAAAATTACTGAATTTATAAAACATAATTAATTCATCAATATAGTTAGTCAGCCCAATTTTGCTGTAACAATAAAATAGCTGATGTCATCATATCTCAAGCTTATGATGTAAAATATGGCAGCAACGTCTGGCAACCACCATGTTCAGTAAAATGACTGCGCATATGCCAATGTCATAAGTTTCTGTTTGTTTCCCATGCTTCTCCATGCGCTTGGCTTCACAAGTGTCATGTCCATAGACTTAGCATTGGAATACATCCAAGGGCATAAACTTGTGGTATTTATCCAATAAATACACCAGAAAAAATAACCTGTCTATTCATGTGTATTTTTCTTCAGAAAGCTTGTGGCTTTTGCTACCAAATAAACCTGTTGGACTTTAACCTGGTGTTGTTAAACTTCTTACTGTGTTTACCCCAGTCCAACGCCAGCAACTCCACATCATATTTTTCTTCAAGCAGCATAATAAGTCTGAATTACTGTCAAACAACTTTTCTGGCACTGAAAATTAACTTCTACAACAGCAGAGGCACATTCTCTCAGATTGTAATTATTGTTGGAAATTTTAAAATAATTTTCATTGTTTTTTGTCTCTCATTTCTCCTTTACTCGTATTTCTTTCCCACTTTATTTCATTTACATCGAATCAAACATTCTTACACTTCTTTCTTTAGAATCTGTAGCTCAGGTGAGAATTCTTCAATCAAGTTGGTTGGAGAAACACTTTTACTTGCCCTGTTGACACAGATCCCCTGAAGAGTGCACAATGCTGCAGCAGATGTCCCCAGTGACAGTCAGTTGCTGCTCTGGCAATTGTCAACAGAATGAACAGTGAACTCTATTTGTTTACCGCTGACCACCAAATGTGGGTATGTCAGAACATTTGTTGCTTGCACCAATTAAGAACTTACCAGTATAATGTAGAAAACCATAATACTAATGATTGATAACTGTAAATCATAAGGTCATCGACCTTTAAAAAGATGTTTCCTAAATGACTCAGTGAGAAATGCAATGAATATTAAACCACTAGAAAAACTTGATCCCTAACTCCAGCAATTTAATTACAACTATACAAAAACAAGGTACTACAACCGGCCTTGGTGTCCTTAAGCTTCACTTTGCTCCACCATATTTGGTGGAATCTTGTGTTCTGGAGTCTACATTCAGTCATGAGCACAGAAGTGAGAGGCGAGTGTGATTTCTTCACGGGGTTTTGTGGGTAGGTGCAGACAGCTGCCCACATGCAAACTTGCAACTTGCACTGTTCAGCTCATTTCATATACATCTAAAAGGATTCTCATGGTAGGGGCTGGTAGGAGGCCAGATTCCCCACTGTTACCTCATAGGATCGAAGGTCCAAGTGCCACATATAAAGGGCATTAGGACAGCCCTCAATATGCCTTCAATTTTTGCCCAGCCACTGCTTCATCCTTTCCCACTAACCATTTCTCCCTCCCTTGGTCATCCTCCATACAACCTGCACTGCCACCACACAGTCTCAAGATTAGGCTGGCATTTACAGACGCTCCCCAAAGAAGACAATGCAGCAGCAACTCACCGCTAATCATGGATGTGCAGTAGTGAATGTGAACATCCCAACTTTCGCTAGTGAGAAACTTATTTTGGAGGGGGAACTTAATTTCAATGAGGTGTCATCTGAATGAGTTTGGAAGATGTGCTAATATATGCAAAAGGGTTTCCCAAACTTGTCAGGCAGGAAATTCAACCCGCCTTTAAAGTCCTGAGAACAGGAACTGCTAAAATTCATGGTCATTCTGCCCATTAAGTGACATTCAGCCGCACTTGCTGTAATGCACCTGTGTAAATGTAGGGGCGGACAGAATTGGCTATTTACATATCAAACAGCCAACTACACTGCATAGTGAAAAGGTATGTGTTTATAACAATAAACCCTGTCATCATCCAAGGAAAGCCAAGAAGGAAGAAATTTTCAAGCACTCCAAAAACAGGATTAGTGCAAGCTCTGCGTTGGTTTTGAACTGAATTATTACAAATATCTTCTCCGAAGGCAAAAAGATTTAGATGGACCTCGGATGGGTACAGTTGGAAAGTGGTAGAAAAGAGGAAGGAAATTGAATGCCTGACTGCAAACATTCCAAAATGGAAATATTAAAAATAATTTTTAAAAGGAACTTTTTTTATTCGTTGATGAGTTATGGGCATTGCTGGCTGGGCCAGCATTTAAGTTTAAAGTTGATTTATTAGTGTCACAAGTAGGCTTACATTAACACTGCAATGAAATTGCTGTGAAAAGCCCCTAGTCACCACACTTCGGCGCCAGTTCGGGTACACTGAGGGAGAATTTAGCATGGCTAATGCACCTAACCAGCACATCTGTCGGACTGTGGGAGAAAACTGGATCACCCAAAGGAAGCCTACGCAGACACAGGGAGAATGCACAGACTCCGTACAGACAGTGACCCAAGCCCGGAATCAAACCCAGGTCCCTGGCGCAGTGAGGCAACAGTGCTAACCAGTGTGCCGCATCTGTAATTGCCCTTGGACTGATTGGCTTGCCAGGTCACTTCAGAAGTAATTTAAGAGTCAACCACATTGCTATAGATCCAGAGTCATATGTGGCCTGACTAGGTAAGAATGGCAGATTTCTTCTCTAAAGGACATTAGTGAACCAGATAGGTTTTTAATTCCAAATTTTATTTATTGAATTCAAATTTCACCAGCTGCCATGGTGGGATTCAAACCCAGTTCCCCAGAGGCATAGATTGGGTGGACTCTCAGAGGCTTTTTCCCAGGGTGGAAATGGCTGCTACGAGAGGACACAGGTTTAAGGTGCTGGGGGTTAGGTACAGGGGAAATGTTAGGGGGAAGTTTTTCACACAGAGGGTGGTGGGCGAGTGGAATGGGCTGCCGTCAGTGGTGGTGGAGGCAAACTCAATAGGGTCTTTTAAGAGACTCCTGGATGAGTACATGGAGCGTAATAGGATGGAGGGTTATAGGTAGGCCTAAAAGGTAGGGATATGTTCGGCACAACTTGTGGGGCCGAAGGGCCTGTTTTGTGCTGTAGGTTTTCTATGTTTCTATTACCCTGGGTGTCCAGTGACAATGCCAGTAATCCATTTTCTTCTCTAAGGCAACGGCACTGTGCAGTCAAATGCAAAAATTATGTTTCTGTTTCAATTTCTCCACTATTCCAGAAGATGCGATATACCATCCACCAGGTACATACACTTGCAACTCGGCCAACGTTGTCTACCGGATACGCTGCAGGAAAGGATGTCCCGAGGCATGGTACATTAGGGAGACCATGCAGACGCTATGACAACGGATGAATGAACACCACTCGACAATCACCAGGCAAGAGTGTTCTCTTCCTGTTGGGGAACACTTCAGCGGTCACGGGCATTCGGCCTCTGATCTTCGGGTAAGTGTTCTCTAAGGCGGCCTTCACGACACTCGACAGCGCAGAGTCGCTGAGCAGAGACTGATAGCCAAGTTCCGCACACATGAGGACGGCCTCAACCGGGATCTTGGGTTCATGTCACACTATTTGTAACCCCCACGACTTGCCTGGGCTTGCAAAATCTCACTAACTGTTCCTGACTGGAGACAATACACATCTCTTTAACCTGTGCTTAACCCTCTCTCCACTCACATTGTCAGTACCTTTAAGGCTTGATTACCTGTAAAGACTTGCATTCCAACCATTATTTCGTAAATTGAGCTTGTGTCTTTATATGCCCTGTTTGTGAACAGAACTCCCACTCACCTGACAAAGGGGCAGCGCTCTGAAAGCTAGTGGCTTGTGCTACCAAATAAACCTGTTGGACTTTAACCTGGTGTTGTGAGACTTCTTACTGAGTTTACCCCAGTCCAACGCTGGAAGAAGTCTAGTGTTAAAGACAGAGATCCTGTGGTAGAATAATGATGACTTGGGTCTGGTGGAGTCAGAATGGAACATGGATGAACTTTTGTCCAAGCTCAGAGGCAGATGTAAAGAATAAAATCCAGCAGTTATTTGAGGGTAGAAGGTTGTTAGACACACTGACAGATATTTTTGTGGCAATGAAGGTGGAGGATGTGGACAATGTCAGTTGCAGAATCAGAAATTATGGCAAAGTTGGTGGACATACAAAAGCTAGAAACAGTGGAGCCCAGCTGAGTAATTTTCCAGCCAGGAATAGACTGAAGCTGAAAAAAGTAGTATAAGCAGTGGTTAATCACAGGCTAAACAGGAGACTGAAATCTCTTAAGCACAGCAGTGGTGGGGAGGGGGTAATAAATTAATCAGAGATACTTTAAATCCTGCCAAAGAGCAGCACATCAGAACCGGAAGCTGCTTTTTATGGTAAAACTAAAACAGAGACCTCTTTGTGATGATAAAAGAAATCCAGGAATTTGAAGCCCGGTTTGAGAGAAGATCTAGATTGTTCCACATCGTTTTCACAGCTCACAGGACTAAGAGGAGGAGGCAAAAGCAGAATTATACACTTTATTCCAATTTAGTGCAGTGCAGAAATGTGATCTTTTCCAGAGAAATCCATGAATTTGAAGCCAAGTTTGAAAAGAAAAATCCGTGTCCAGGTTATGGGTGACAGTGGCGTTGTGGTAATGTTACTGGATTATACTGGGGCGGCACGGTGACACAGTGATCAGCATTGCTGCCTCACAGCACCAGGGACCTGGGTTTGATTCCCGGCTTGTGTGGAGTTTGTACGTTTTCCCCATGTTGGCATGGTTTCCTCCGGGTGCTCCGGTTTCCTCCCACAGTCCAAAAGACGTGCTGGTTAGGTGTATTAGCCATGCTAAATTCTCCCTCAGTGTACCTGAACAGGTGCCACAGTGTGGCGACTCAGGGAGTTTCACAATAACTTCATTGCGGTGTTAATGTAAGTCTACTTATGACAATAATAAACAAACTTTAAAACTTAATAACCCAGAGGCTCAGGCTAATGTTACAAGGACACAGATTCAAACATCACACAGTTGCTGGTGGTCAGAACTTAATTTAAATGTAATTCAAGAATTTAAGTTCAGTTAGATGATAAATTTAATGAATACATTTCAAATCAAAAGTTATTCTCAGGTGACCATGAAGCTATTGATTGCTGTAAAAACTCATCTGGTTTACTAACATTCTTAGAAAAATAGAAACAGGAGTAGGCTGTTCGGCCCTTCGAGCCTGCTCCGCCATTCATTTTGATCATGGCTGATCATCAAATTCAATATCCTGCTCTCCTCTTCCCCCCCATATCCCTTTAGCCCTTAGAGCTATATCTAATTTCTTATTGAAATCAGACAATGTTTTGGCCTCAACTACAATCAGTGGTAGTGAATTCATAGAAATCATAGAATCATAGAAACCCTACAGTGCAGAAGGAGGCCATTCGGCCCATCGAGTCTGCACCGACCACAATCCCACCCAGGCCCTACCCCCACACATTTACCCGCTAATCTACACATCCCAGGACTCTAAGGGGCAATTTCTAACCTGGCCAATCAACCTAACCCGCACATCTTTGGACTGTGGGAGGAAACCGGAGCACCCGGAGGAAACCCACGCAGACACGAGGAGAATGTGCAAACTCCACAGAGACAGTGACCCGAGCCGGGAATCGAACCCGGGACCCTGGAGCTGTGAAGCAGCAGTGCTAACCACTGTGCTACCGTGCCGCCCATTCCACACATTCACCACCCTCTGGGTGAAGAAATTTCTCCTCACCTCAAAGATTTACCCCACCCTGTCTAACTCTGTTAGACTTTTAAGTTTCTATGAGAACACCTATCACTCTTCTACAGTGAATATAATCCCAACCGACTCAGTCTCTCCTCTTATGACAGACCTGTCATCCCAGGAAAACCTTTGCTGTACTTCCTCTATAGCAAGGGCATCCTTCCTCAGATAAGGACACGAAAACTGTACACAATACTCCAAGTATGGCCTCACCAAAGCCCTATACAATTGCAGCAAAACATCCCTATCCTTATATGCAAATCCTTTAGTTCTTTCAGGAAGAAATTCTGCCCTTCTTAGCTGGTCTGGCCTACATGCAAAAACAGACTTACAGCAATACAGTTTGACTTTTAACTGCCCTCTGAAATGGCCTACCAAACGGTGGCAGGTCAAATATCTTTAATCCGTAAATCTGAAAATAGAACACATCCAAAAGCCATACTCCTTTTGAACCTCATCAACCTTTAGCACAGGAAGTCTAGTTTGTCTATTGCTTGCCTTGTGATTTTTGTGGTAAACATGTAAAGAAGAAACTTTTTACATGTGTCCTTGTACTTATTATTCAGCAAAACATCTTCCTTTTCTAGCCATTTTATTTACTTTAAACTACCATTTAGAAAGATGCGGATTAATCCGGGATAGTCAGCACGGATTCGTGAAGGGCAAGTCGTGCCTCACAAATTTGATAGAATTTTTTGAGGAGGTAACTAAGTGTGTTGATGAAGGTAGGGCAGTTGATGTCATATACATGGATTTTAGTAAGGCGTTTGATAAGGACCCCATGGTCGGCTTATGGTGAAAGTAAGGAGGTGTGGGATAGAGGGAAAGTTGGCCGATTGGATAGGTAACTGGCTCTCTGATCGAAGACAGAGGGTGGTGGTGGATGGAAAATTTTCGGGCTGGAGGCAGGTTGCTAGCGGAGTGCCACAGGGATCAGTGCTTGGTCCTCTGCTATTTGTGATTTTTATTAATGACCGAGAGGAGGGGGCTGAAGGGTGGATCAGTAAATTTGCTGATGACATCAAGATTGGTGGAGTAGTGGATGAGGTGGAGGGCTGTTGTAGACTGCAAAGAGACATAGATAGGATGCAAAGCTGGGCTGAAAAATGGCAGATGGAGTTTAACCCTGATAAATGTGAGGTGATTCATTTTGGTAGGACAAATTTAAATGTGGATTACAGGATCAAAGGTAGGGTTCTGAAGACTGTGGAGGAACAGAGAGATCTTAGGGTCCATATCCACAGATTTCTAAAGGTTGCCACTCAAGTGGATAGAGCTGTGAAGAAGGCCTTTAGTGTGTTAGCTTTTATTAACAGGGGGTTGGAGTTTAAGAGCTGTGGGGTTCTGCTGCAACTGTACAGGGTCTTGGTGAGACCACATTTGGAGTATTGTGTGCAGTTCTGGTCACCTCACTATAAGAAGGATGTGGAAGCGTTGGAAAGAGTGCAGAGGAGATTTACCAGGATGCTGCCTGGTTTGGAGGGTAGGTCGTATGAAGAAAGGTTGAGGGAGCTGGGGCTGTTCTCTCTGGAGCGGAGGAGGTTGAGGGGAGACTTAATAGAGGTTTATAAAATGATGAAGGGGATAGATAGAGTGAACATTCAAAGACTATTTCCTCGGGTGGATGGAGCTATTACAAGGGGGCATAACTGTAGGGTTCATGGAGGGAGATATAGGAGGGATGTCTGAGGTAGGTTCTTTGCTCAGAGAGTGGTTGGGGTGTGGAATGGACTGCCTGCAGTGATAGTGGAGTCAGACACTTTAGGAACATTTAATCAGTTATTGGATGGGCACATGGAGCACACCAGGATGATAGGGAGTGGGATAGCTTGATCTTGGTTTCAGATAAAGCTCGGCACAACATCATGGGCCGAAGGGCCTGTTCTGTGCTGTACTGTTCTATGTTCTATGTTTTATGTTCTATATCAAGCCTAGGCTTCAGCCAATGTAATGCAAATTTATATTCGGCATCTGAAAGCCAAAATTATCTGAAATCCGAAATACAATCGGCCTCAGGAATTTTGGATAAGGATGTCATGGACAGGTAGGCGGATCAATTTAAACTGCCCCAATTTCCCCACTCTCTACCCTTCCATAAACAAAAAGCAGTCAATGAACTGGAACAGCCAACAGAGAGATCCGTGGTACAGCAACTGAAGAGGAAAGAGTCAAATTGGACCCCTCTGGAATGCCGCTGCCCTAGACTCGACATGTATGCCCAAGCTGTCAGGAGATGCATCAATGCCAGATTCATCAGCCGCACTCACAAGACAGCCCTGAACGTCACCAAAGCACAACGCAACGCCATCCATGCTCTCAAGACCAACCGCAACATTCTCATCAAACCAGCAAAGGAGGAGCTACCATCATACGGAACAGAACTGATTACTGCAAAGATGTGTACCGGCAACTGAACAACCAAGACAGTTACCTGCAGATCCGACCAAAGAGCACATCCGCCAACTCAAAAGAATTATCAAGACCTTTGATCCGGACCTTCAGAGCATCCTCCATGTTCTCATCCCATGTACTCCCTGCAATGGAGATCTCTTCTGCCTCCCGAAGATACACAAGGCCAATAAACCCGGCCGTTTCATCGCATCAGGCAGTGGGACCCTGTGAGAGAACCTCTCTGGCTACGCCGAGGGAATCCTGAAACCCATCGTACAAGGAACCCCCAACTTCTGTCACAACACTACGGACTTCTTACAGAAACTCAGCACCCATGGAGCAGTTGAACCAGGAACACTCCTCGTCACAATGGACGTCTCGGCACTCTACACCACGATGATGGCATTGCTGCAACTGTCTCACTACTCAACACCGACAACTGCCAATCTCCAGATGCAATTCTACAATTCATCCGCTTCATCCTGGACCACAACGTCCTCACCTTCAATAACCAGTTCTTCATCCAGACACAGGAACAGCCATGGGGACCAAATTTGCACCTCAATATGCCAATATCTTCATGCACAAGTTCGAACAAGACATCTTCACCACACAGGACCTTCAACCGATGCTACACACGAGATACATCGAAGACATTTTCTTCTTTGGACTCACGGCGAAGAATCACTGAAACAACTATATGATGACATCAACAAGTTCCATCCCACCATCAGACTCACGATGGACTACTCTCCAGAATCAGTTGCATTCTTGGACACATGCATTTCCATTAAGGACGGTCACCTCAGCACCTCACTATACCGCAAGCCCACAGATAACCTCACGATGCTCCACTTCTCCAGCTTCCACCCTAAACACGTTAAAGAAGCCATCCCCTATGGACAAGCCTTTCCTATACACAGGATCTGCTCAGATGAAGAGGAACGCAACAGACACTGAACGATGTCCTCGTAAGAACAGGATATGGTGCTCGATCGACAGTTTCAATGCGTCACCGCGAAAAACCGCACCGACCTCCTCAGAAGACAAACACGGGACATGGCCAACAGAGTACCCTTCATCATCCTGCGTTTCCCCAGAGCGGAGAAGCTACGACATCTTTGGAGCCTTCAACATGTCATTGATGAAGATGAACACCTCACCAAGACCATCCCCACACCCTCACTACTTGCCTTCAAACAACTGCGCAACCTCAGACCATTGTTCACAGCAAACTACCCAGCCTTCAGGAGAACAGCGACCATGACACCACACAATCCTGCCACAGCAATCTCTGCAAGACATGCCAGATCATCGACACGGATGCCATCATCACCCGAGAACACCACCAACCAGGTACATGGTACATACTCATGCAACTCGGCCAACATTGTCTATCTGATATGCTGCAGGAAAGGATGTCCCGAGGCATGTTACATAGGCGAAACCATGCAGATGCCACAACAACAGATGAACGGGCACCGCTCGACAATAACCAGGCAGGAATGTTCCCTTCCTGTTGGGGAACACTTCAGCAGTCAAGGGCATTCAGCCTCCGATCTTTGGGTAAGCCTTCTCCATGGCGGCCTTCAAGATATACGACAACACAGAATCACCAAGCAGAAACTGATAGCCAAGTTCCGCACACAAGGACAGCCTCAACCGCGATCTTGGGTTCATATCACACCACTTGTAACCCCCACCATTTGACCTGGGCTTGCAAAATCTTACTAACTGTGGCTCGAGACAATTCACACCTCTTTAACCTGTGCCTATCCCTTTCTCCACTCGCATTGTCTGTACCTGTAAAGACTCGCATTCCAACCATGATCTTGCAAGTGAATCTGTGTCTATATATGTCCTGTTTGTGAACCTAACTCTCCACTCACCTGATGAAAGAGCAGTGCTCCAAAAGCTCGAGATACCAAATAAACCTGTTGGACTTTAACCTGGTGTTGAGACTTCTTACTGTGCCACCCCAGTCCAACGGCAGCATCACCACATCATAAACAGAAAGTGTAGCTTTACTGGTGATGCATTGTCCCCAGTGCGTTTACACGCACGCGCACACATTTTGTTTACCCAGAATCCTAATTCAACTGGAAAGTTCCTTCCAAAGGGAGGTTTGGTTCATTGTAGATTGATCTGCCTTCCCAGAGCTGAGACTTCCAAGACAGGAGAAGGCATGTAGAATCTATTAGTCTGAAGGCACGAGTCCCAAGGTTCCAGCAGTCGACGGTTTCCCGAGGGTCCCAAGGTCTTTATGCTGCCACCAACTTGGTGGTAGATAGCACAAGCTGTTGTCTGGAGTTCTGCTCATTTTGGAAGTCAAACAGGAACTGCCAGGGTTCAGTTCCAACAGATGATATCACAATGCAGCTTAAGGTCATGTGACATCCCTCCTCAATGCTGAACACAGGATGTATATTCCCAAGGCTGGAATCTTGCAGATTAATTGGAGCCTGGAGGCCTTCTGTTTTTGGACACTAGTGTCAAGATTAATTTAATTGCCAATACTCTGCCAAAACTATGGTGATAATGCTTCGACCACTAGCACCATTATGGGAGATTACAACTTGCAAAGGTTTTTCTTTGTTCGGAGTTAGCTGGACCAGACACCGCGTCCCTGAGGCCATTGTTACCTTGAAACTGCTTCAAGGCACCAGGTCACTGGCTGAACCATTTACTGGCTCAGCAATTTCTCATTTTTAAACAGTGCAGAGAAAAAAATGACTGTAAAATAGTCCGGCTAACGGACATAATGTTTTTTAAAATCTTCCATGCCTCAACCGTGACAATAGAAAATCAATCAATTCGTACTGACAAAACGTTGAAACAGATGGACTGTAACAGTTCACAATGAAAGCTGTTAGTAGGGTTTTCCGGCGAGGTGGCAATTATACTTAGGAAACCAATGTCAGGAAACCAATGTCACAGTATAAAGATAAAACTTTATTAAAAACCAGTGATCAATGGGAGAAATTATATCAATGGTCTTGAATACAGAATACCCGGATCTCTCGAATAAGTTCTGGTATCAGTAAAAAAACAGGACACTTATACATTTTCTTAATCTGATTCTCTGCCTTACATTAATTTAAAAGTAATTTTATTTAATGGCCATACATCAATATAAATCTTTGTCAGACAATTCAGCCAATTGCTTAGTACTTTCCAGCATAATGGTTTCTTATTTGTCCATTACTAACCGGACGTTATTCCCACTCCAGCTCTGACTACTCCCCTGTTGCCTGGGTATGGCAGCCATGACTGTAATGGCCAATGTGGAAGTTCCCAGTGGCTCACTGCCAAGTTTGACTAGACATCTGTCCCCGCGTCCAGGGTTATGTCTAATCTGAGCTGCAAATCAATTGTTCATAAAGTTGCAAAATGTGTACCCTTATAATGATCTCCCAGGTATGAGTATGCTAACTGAAGGTTCCCAGGCCTTTGGCTATTAAACTACTCAACTTTCCCATTATGCCTTTCGGTACATTACATTGATTATGTTTTCAGTCACAGTAAAATACTTTGAAATACATTTAAAATATTAACTTATGTCTTATAATCATAATTTTTTTTTATTCATTCGTGGGACATGGATGTTACTGACTGGCCAGCATTTATTGCCCATCCCTAGTTGCCCTTGAGAAACATAGAAACATAGAAAAACTACAGCACAAACAGGCCCTTCGGCCCACAGGTTGTGCCGAATACATCCCTACCTTCTAGACCTACCTATAACCCTCTATCCTATTATGCTCCATGTACTCATCCAGGAGTCTCTTAAAAGACCCTGTTGAGTTTGCCTCCACCACCACTGACGGCAGCCGATTCCACTCGCCCACCACCCTCTGTGAAAAACTTACCCCGAACATCTCCCCTGTACCTACCATGGTGGTGAGCTGCCTTCTTGAATCGCTGCAGTCCATGTTCTGTGGGTTGACCCACAGGGAGGGAATTTCAGGATTTTGACCCAGCGACTGTGAAGGAACGGCGATATATTTCCAAGTCAGGATAGTGAGTGGCTTGGAGAGGAACTTGCAGGTGGCAATGTTCCCATTTATTTGCTGCCCTTGTCCTTCTAGATGGAAGTGGTCATGGGTTTGGAAGGTGCTGTCTAAGGATCTTTGGTGAATTGCTGCAGTGCATCTTGTAGATAGTACACACTGCTGCTACTGAGCGTCGGTGGTGGAGGGAGTGGATGTTTGTAGATATGGTGCCAAGCAAGCGGACTTTGTCCTGGATTGTATCAAGCTTGAGTGTTGTTGGAGCTGCACCCATCCTGGCAAGTGGGGAGTATTCCATCACACTCCTGACTTGTGCCTTGTAGATGGTGGATAGGCTATGGGGATTCAGGAGGCGAGTTACTCAGTGCAGTATTCCTAGCCTCTGACCTGCTCTTGTTGCCACTGTGTTTATATGGTACATCCAGTTGAGTATCTGGTCAATGGTAACCCCAAGGATGTTGACAGTGGGGGATTCAGTGATGGTTATGCCATTGAAAGTCAAGGGGCGGTGGCTGGAGTGTCTAAATTTAATCACTCGATTCAATTATCTTATTGCATTAACATGTGGGTAAGTCATCATCCCTCTACCTACTATTAGTTCTGTCAGTGTCTGTATTCTGTCTATCCTAAGAGATATTCAAAATAATTGCTTTCAATAACTCGCCACCATCTGCATGAGGACAATTAGGGATGACCAACAAATGCTGGCCTTGCCTGCCATAGTGTTCAACCCATCAGCCACAATAGCAGCTTTTCATGTCGTATCGTGCACTGCACTTCAAACATCATTAAGCATTCATTCAGTGAATGCATCATATCACTGGTGGGCAGCATCTGATTCACCAGCCCCACCTAGACGTCAGCACTTCTTAACTCCATGCACAGCATTTGCATCCTCTGCAGCTTAGGATAACTCTACAAAAGAAATAGCATCCAAAGGAAGAAGGTATGCAGCATCCAAATTTAGTGACACTTCACTGGAGCACCTGTTGGGCACAGTCGAGTTCTGCTGCAATATCCTCAATCCATGTTCTGGCTGTAGGACATCCAGCAAGGTGACCAATCTGACTCGGGAGGCAGTCACAGTGGTGGTGAGTGCCAATATCCTTCAGAGGACAACACCCACCCAGTGCAGGAAGATGACAAATTATTTCCTCTGTTCCATCAGGGCAAGTCAATCATTTCATCTCTCAACTCACAAATCAATTACACCTTCACAAAGATCTCAACTCGTTGAATAAAGGGCCGAGTGTTCTACTCCTGCTCCAAGTTTCCATGTTTGTGTGTAATGTGGGCTTCTGATGCAGAGTGAAGGGAAGATTCTGGCGAGTAGGCACCATAATGATGTGCTAATGACATTCGTGACATTGAGTGGCTGGAAACACAGCCCACCATTGACGGGTGAAGTACACAATCACTTTTCTGTTTTATCCCATCAGAAATCCCGTTTTGGGCCTTGTCGCAGAATTTAGCTCTAATGCCCGACATGACTTCTGTCCTCATTCGGAGCGGAAATTTCCGGTCAAGGTCTTTTCCAGATCTCACAAGATAGGGTCAGGTGCTTGAATTAGCAGAGGCCCTTAAATCTAACAGTTAACTTGAAGTTTGGGGTAAAATGCACTTATTATTAGAATCATGAGAACTTAAAATAGAAGAAAGAACTTGGGGGTAGATAGGACAATAAATGGCCAACGACAAACCTGCACATTAAGGGCTTCTGAGGGAGTTCACTGCTCAACCATCTTGCCAACAGTGCAATATTACTGCACTCGTGTGATTTATACCTGCAAACTTCACCAAGAAAAGTTGGGGATTGTTCATGCCCCTGAGGCCAGTAACATGTCTATAGGGCTTGGCACTGAAACATATCCAATGGCATGAAATTGTGGTACCAGCCCATTAAACCTACCAAAAATATTAAGGCCTGTCCAGTCAATTCTAAAATAATTTTTAGCTGCATTATAAGTCTTAATAGCAGTCAAGTAGCCACACTACCACTGAAAATTAACATTTACAGGTATGACACCTCATTTCTTATCTTAATTTTCAAAAATTCTTGGGATGGGATGTGGGCATCGCTGGTGAGACCAACATTTGGTACTCATCCCTAATTACTCTTGAACTGGGTGGTTTGCTAAGCCACTCCAGGTAATACAAGGATGGCAGATTTGCTTCCCTAAAGGATATCAGTGAACCAGATGCATTTTTACAACAAATGATGGTAGTTTCATGGTCACTATTACTGATCGTAGCTTTCAATAGCAGATTTTATTAAATGAATCGATTTTAATAAATGAAAGCTACCATGGTGGGATCTGAACCATGAGCAAGCCAGAGCCTGAGACTTTGGACTATTAGTGCAGTGATATTACCACTACGCCACTTTTTGGTTTGTCACTTCCTCTTTGCTTTTTAACTCCCTATTTACATTTCTGTGCTCAATTTGACATTGAATTCAATATTCTAACAGGCATTTCCTGGTACAGACACTGTGCTGCTCATTAATAATTCTCCAATCAGATTGGTTAAGGAGATACACAAATGCTTGCTCTGTTCATACAGATCCTAAGTCCTCTGCAGAGGACACGATGCTGTTTGGATCTCAAAAATCCAATGGAATGCCTATAAACATATTGAATGGCTGACATTATTCGCTCTCCAGGAGAAAAACCTAGCCCATTTAATTTTAAAATGGAAGAGGTATACTGCAAATGGGGTAAAAAGCAAACAAGGAGTTTTAAATTGCAATCTAGGATCTTTCAGGCATGAGTGAGTCACTCCCATTCAGGAAAAAACAGAAACCTTACATCAGACCATCTTCATTTGAATACAAATTATGATCAGATGTGCGAGATAGGATGACTTTTGTTTCTCTCGACATATATTTACAGGAAAAATAAAAAGTAATTCAATTGATCTATTTAGCTGACAATAGGGCAAGACAGTTGTAAATATACTATTTTGTTGTGGCTAATTGAATCATAGAATCCTACATGGCAGAAGGAGGCCATTCGGCCCATCAAGTCTGCACTGACCACAATCCCACCCAGGCCCTATCCCATAACCCCATGCAATTACCCTAGTTAGTCCCCTGACACTAAGGGGCAATTTAGCATGGCCAATCCACCTAACCCGCACATCTTTGGACTGCATATTGCAAAGTGAATTTGTCCAATCAGTTTAATGAAAACATTTAGCTTCATTCAAGTTGTAAATAAAACCAGAACAGTTGGTTAATCAATTAAATCAAATATCTATTATTATGAATGTCACAAACATGTAGATTATCCACAACAAAATATTCTTCCTTTTCTCATTTAATAATTGTGATATTGTTGACATTGCTGCAGTTCCACAGATTTTCATTTCTAAAGACATTAAATAGAGGTCAAGCCAAGAAGGGTCCATTCAGAATATTAGAAGTAAAAGGAGGCTAAATTATCTTACGGTTTAAATGGCCCATTGAATGAGAGAGTCACGCAAAATAGGAATGCACTTGTTTCAAACTCTGGTCGGCACTGCTATCCAATCATAACCAGGTGACAGTCGGGATGCTCTGGCTAGTTCAAACCCTCGTGGTCTGTGAGATAGGCATGAAGGAGGAAAGAGGAGGGAAATAGGGGAATAAGATGGCCCAGGATTCTATTCCTGAATTGTTATTCAATAACTGCTCAACAGTAGATGTGGAAAGGAAATGTTAATGGATGTCAGGTAAGAACAGGATTGGACTTGCCTTTGATGTTGAATATCCTACCAGATCCAATCCCCGCACATGAAGAATGGCCACTTCAACAAAGTTCCAGAAAGTTATAATATAAGTGACAGTCTTCAAGGAAAAAAAACGGAGAGGTGAAGAGGGATAAAAAACAACAGAAGCCTACCATTTTCTGCAATCCAAGGGTTTGCATGCATTTTATTTCTGAAAGTTCTATGTGGGATACCAGTAAACTGTGGATTCTTTGCAATAGTGTTGTATGTGAATAAGAATAATAATATCAATGTGGAGTCCCAGTGATAAATTTCTTTGGTCTTCATTAGAATCAATAAATAATCAGTTTCCTTTCCTGTAGCTGGTATTATATTATATTGACAAATAACCCCCAGGTTGCCTTTACTCATTTTGAAAACAAATAGCAAAGTGCTCAAGTTTGGAGTTCTTGTTCATCGCGCCCATGCCCTATTGTTGCTGTGCCTATCCAATACCTGCCACGGATGCATCTGTCCATCACGATATCTGTACCGCACTCTTCATGGAGACAATAAGCCCGATTTTACCATTGCGTTGCACCTGTTTTCGGGCACGAAAACTTGGTATAGTTGGGCATGAGGCGAGTAGTGTGATCCGTGCCCGCCTCTGCGCTGGTTCTCCCTTTCCCAAAGCCCGAAAATGGCCGCGATCAGGACCACGCCTGAAATGAGCGCGACGGCCATTTAAATGCCCAACTTTACTAGCACTTCCCCCTTTACCACCGCGTTCACCCATCCAGAATCAGTGCGAAACAGACATGCTCCATAAAAGTCCAATTCGGGTGCTCCAGTTAGTGAGGAGGTAAGTGCCGAGTGTCCGCTGCCACTTTGCTCGAGCTGCCACTCTGCCAGGGATCAGTGGAGGGGGTGGGGGTGTCCGCTGCAACTCCGCCTGAAATTAGCGGAGGGGAAGGGGAGGTCCGCTACAACTCCGCCTGAGATTAGAGGTGGGGAAGGGGAGATCTGCTGTCACTCTGCCCGAGATTGGTGGGGCAGGGTCCGTGAACGGTCTGGGTGGTGGGAGTCGGGGGAATGTCTGTGGGGACCGGGGGGGGGGGGCATTATCCGGCCCAGGAGGAATGTGGCACGGTAGCAGAATTCTATCTTTTTTTTGCGCATGCGCAGTTGGAGGTGCCGATTGGAGCTGCAGGGTTTCGGGTGTGCTAAGCCCCGCCCATAGGCTTGTGTAGCGCAATTCAGAACCGCTGATATTTTTTCAGGCAGAGTGCGTATAGGGGCGCCTGAGAACGGGTCTAAAAGTCTGATCTGAAACACTCCCAGTTTCAAGTCCGCCCAGCACTTAGAATCAAAATGGTAAAAAAGGGCCCAATGTCTCGTCTTCACATTAAACATATCCTCAATCATGCTGCCTGGTACTACCACCAGGCTAAATAGGATAGATTTTAAACTCATCGAGCAACTCAAGACTGGCCATGCATGAGATGCTGTGGGCCATCAAGCAGCAGAATTGTATTCAACCACAATCTGGAACCTCATGGTCCAGCGTATTCTCCATTCTACCGTTACCACCAAGCCAGGGGATCAACCGTGATACAATGAAAGTACAGGAGGGAATGCCAGGAGCATACCCGAACACGAGGTGCCAACTTGTGCAACAGTGCTCAGCAATTCACAACCCCTCAGATATTGAAGCAGTCCATGTCCAAATGCAAGTTCTGGACAATATCCATGTTTGGGCTGACAATTAGCAAGTAATACTTGTGCCTCAAGTGCCAGGCCATAACCATCTCCAACAAGAGAGAATCTAACTACTGTCCCTTGATGTTCAATGGTGAATTGACCGCTATCAACATTTTGGGGTTAACATTGACCAGAAATTGAGCTGGACTAAAGTATAAATACAATGGCTACAAGAGCAAGTCAAAGGCTGAGAATCTTGTAGCAAGTAACTTCCTAACTCCCCAAAGCCTGTCCACAATCTTCAAGGCACAAGTCAGGAGTGTGATGGAATAGTCTCCCCTTGCCTGGTTGAGTGCAGCTCCAACAACACCCGAAATTTGACACCATCCAGGACAAAGCAACCCACTTCATTAGCATGCCTTCCACAAACATTCATTCCCTCCATCATCGATGAATAGTAGTAGCAGTGTGTACCAAGATACCCTGCAGGAACTTACCAAGGTTCCTTAGGCAGCACTTTCCAAACCTGTGACCACTACCATCTAGATGGACAGGGGCAACAGATAAATGGAACATCACCACCTGCAGGTTCCCCTCTAAGCCACACACCATCCTGACTTGGAACTATATAGGCATTCCTTCATTCCTGGAACACTCTCTCTGACAGCACTACGGGTGTACTTACACCACATGGATTGCAGCAGTTCAAAGAAGGCAGCTCACCATCACCTTCTCAAGGATAATTAGGGATGGGCAATAAATGCTGGCCTAGTTTGCAAAGCCAACATCCCTTGAATGAATAAAAAATAGATATGCTGGTGGAACTGTGACACAGTAACCATCATAGAGACCTCATTGAGGGAGGGGCACGACTGGCAACTTAACTTTCCGGGATATAGAATCTTCAGGCGCAACAGAGAAGGGGGTAAAAGAGGAGCAGGCATTATGTTAGCTAAGGAGTGAGTTACAACAGAAAGGAGAGATTGTATCTTGGAGGGGACATCAAATGAAGCTTAGGAATAAAATAGGGGCAGCTGCATTGCTCAGTGTTTATTATAGACCCCCAGATAATTAACAGGAAATTGAGGGGCAAACGTGTTCAATTCGCAAAGATATGTAAAAATAATAATAGTGTAAGTATAGTAGGTGATTTCAACTTTCCCAACATTAACTGGAATAGACAGAGTTAAAAGCTTGCTTCAAGTGGATTTCTTGAAATGTGTAAAGGAGAATTTTTTTAGATCAAAATGTAGAGGGTCCAATAAGGGAAGGAGCTGTGCTGGACTCAATTCAGGGGAATGGAGCCAGACAGGTGGTTGAGATGGTGGGGTGCATTTTAGTGATCACGATCACAACATGGTACAATTTAAGCTTGTTACGAACAAAGAAATAGACAGGTTTCAAAAAAAGGTTTTGGATTGGGGAGAATGGAGTTTAATAAAATAAGGGAGGATCTGGCCAAGTTAGACTGGGAACGGCTACTAATGAGGAAATCTGTGAAGAGCAGTGCGTGCGTGCGGGACGGGAGTGGGGGTGGTACAATCACAGAATGTTCCCTCTAGGGTGATAGGAAGGAGTAACAAGCCCAGAGAACCATTGATGACCAGAGATATTCAGGATAAGATGAGAAGGAAAAGAAAGGCTTTTAGCAGGTACAAGGAGAGCAAATCAGCAGAGGCATTAGTGAAGTACAGCAAGTGTAGGGCAGAGCTTAAGAAAGCAATTAGGAAAGCAAAGAGGAGATATGAAAAACCTCTGGTTGAAAGAAGTAGGGAAAATCCCAAAATATCCTCCAAGTAAAATAATGGGAAGAGGATAACCTGACAAAGAGTAGGTCCCATTAGGGACAATCTGTGGGTGGAGCCAGACAGCACTGGTAGAACAAATACCTCACATCTGTCTCCACCCAAGAGAATGAGGATGAAAGTATGGAATTCAGGGAGAGAGACTGCAAGGTTCTTGAGCAAATTGTCATATGGAAGGACAAGGTATTGGAGATGTTTGGCAGGCTTAAAAGTGGGCAAATCTCAAGCTGCTGCAGGAGGCAAGGGAGGAGATTGCAGGGGCTCTGACCCAAATTTTTAATTCCTCTCTTGCCATGGGGGAGGTGCCAAAGGACTGGAGAACAGCTAACGTGCTTCAACTATTTAAGAAGGGTTGTAGAGATAAGCCAGGGAACTACAGACCAGTTAGTCTCACTCAGTGGTAGGGAAACTATTGGGAGAAAATTCTGAAAGAGAGCATCTATCTCCACTTGGAAGGGCAAGGCTTGATCAGGGATAGTCAGCATGGCTATCCCTGACAAATTTGATCAAATATTTTGAGGAGGTGACCAGGTGTGTAGATGAGGGTAGTACAGTTGATGTACTTTATGTGGATTTCACCAAAGCCTTTGACAAGGTCCAACATGGGAGACTTATAAAGAAGGTAAATAGAACATAGAACATAGAACATTACAGCGCAGAACAGGCCCTTCGGCCCACGATGTTGCACCGACCAGTTAAAAAAAAAAACTGTGACCCTCCAACCTAAACCAATTTCTTTTCGTCCATGAACCTATCTACGGATCTCTTAAACGCCCCCAAACTAGGCGCATTTACTACTGATGCTGGCAGGGCATTCCAATCCCTCACCACCCTCTGGGTAAAGAACCTACCCCTGACATCGGTTCTATAACTACCCCCCCTCAATTTAAAGCCATGCCCCCTCGTGCTGGATTTCTCCATCAGAGGAAAAAGGCTATCACTATCCACCCTATCTAAACCTCTAATCATCTTATATGTTTCAATAAGATCCCCT
The DNA here is from genome assembly GCF_964213995.1 of Mustelus asterias. Classification (NCBI taxonomy): domain Eukaryota; kingdom Metazoa; phylum Chordata; class Chondrichthyes; order Carcharhiniformes; family Triakidae; genus Mustelus; species Mustelus asterias. Next base: position 61,836,082 of record NC_135815.1, on the reverse strand, counting down.
CTTAGCCGCCGCCTTTCCAGCGAAAACAATCCCAAATCCCTCAGCCTCTCCTCATAGGATCTCCCCTCCATACCAGGCAACATCCTGGTAAACCTCCTCTGCACCCTCTCCAAAGCCTCCACATCCTTCCTGTAATGTGGGGACCAGAACTGCACACAGTACTCCAAGTGCGGCCGCACCAGAGTTGTGTACAGTTGCAACATAACGCTACGACTCCTAAATTCAATCCCCCTACCAATAAACGCCAAGACACCATATGCCTTCTTAACAACCTTATCTACTTGATTCCCAACTTTCAGGGATCTATGCACACATACACCTAGATCCCTCTGCTCCTCCACACTATTCAAAGTCCTCCCGTTAGCCCTATACTCAACACATCTGTTATTCCTACCAAAGTGAATTACCTCACACTTCTCCGCATTAAACTCCATCCGCCACCTCTCGGCCCAACTTTGCAACCTGTCTAAGTCTTCCTGCAAACTACGACACCCTTCCTCACTGTCTACCACACCACCGACTTTGGTGTCATCAGCAAATTTGCTAATCCACCCAACTATACCCTCATCCAGATCATTAATAAATATTACAAACAGCAGTGGCCCCAAAACAGATCCCTGAGGTACACCACTTGTAACCGCACTCCATGATGAATATTTACTATCAACCACCACCCTCTGTTTCCTATCCGCTAGCCAATTCCTGATCCAATTTCCTAGATCACCCCCAATCCCATACATCTGCATTTTCTGCAGAAGCCTACCATGGTGAACCTTATCAAACGCCTTACTAAAATCCATATATACCACGTCCACTGCCTTGCCCCCATCCACCTCCTTGGTCACTTTCTCAAAAAACTCAATAAGGTTAGTAAGGCACGACCTACCTGCCACAAAACCATGCTGACTATCACCTATCAATTCATTACTCTCCAAATAACTATAAATCCTATCCCTTATAATTTTTTCCAACATCTTGCCGACAACAGAAGTGAGACTCACCGGTCTATAATTCCCGGGGAAGTCTCTGTTCCCCTTCTTAAACAATGGGACAACATTCGCTAACCTCCAATCTTCTGGTACTATACCAGAGGCCAACGACGACCTGAAGATCAGAGCCAGAGGCTCTGCAATCACTTCTCTTGCCTCCCAGAGAATCCTTGGATAAATCCCATCCGGACCAGGGGATTTATCTATTTTCAGACCCTCCAGAATATCCTGCACATCCTCCTTATCAACTGTAATACTGTCTATTCTACTCCCTTGCAACCCAGTGTCCTCCTCAGCTATATTCATGTCCCCTTGCGTGAACACCGAAGAGAAATATTGGTTCAATGCTTCACCAATCTCCTCCGGTTCCACACATAACTTCCCTCTGCCATCTATAACTGGCCCTAAACTTGCCCTAACCAACCTTCTGTTCTTGACATACCTATAGAACGCCTTAGGATTCTCTTTAACCCTATCCGCCAAAGTCTTCTCATGTCCCCTTTTAGCCCTTCTAAGCTCGCTCTTCAACTCCCTCTTAGCCAATCTAAAGCTTTCTAGTGCACTACCCGAGTGCTCACGTCTCATCCGAACATAAGCCTCCTTTTTCTTTTTAACCAACAAAGAAACTTTTTTGGTGCACCACGGTTCCCTAGCCCTACCAATTCCTCCTTGCCTGACAGGGACATACCTATCACAGACTCGCAGTAGCTGCTCCTTGAAAAAACTCCACATGTCGGACGTTCCCAGTCCCTGTAATCTCCTAGTCCAACCTATGTTTCCTAATTCTCTCCTAATAGCCTCATAATTACCCTTCCCCCAGCTAAAACCACTGGCCCGAGGTTCATGCCTATCCCTTTCCATCACTAAGGTGAACGTAACCGAATTGTGGTCACTATCACCAAAATGCACACCAACTTCCAAGTCTAGCACCTGGTCTGGCTCATTTCCCAGCACCAGATCCAATATAGCCTCACCTCTAGTTGGCCTGTCTACATACTGAGTCAAAAAACCTTCCTGCACGCTTTGAACAAAAACTGACCCCTCTAACGAGCTAGAGCTATAACAATTCCAGTCAATATTAGTCAAGTTAAAATCCCCCATAACAATTGCCCTATTACTTTCACTCCTAAGCAGGATTGACTCCGCAATCCTTTCCTCAACCTCTCTAGAACTTTTAGGAGGTCTATAAAAGACTCCCAACAGGGTGACCTCTCCTCTCCTATTTCTAATCTCCGCCCATACTACCTCAACAGATAAGTCCTCATCAAACCTCCTCTCTGACACTGTGATACAATCTCTGACCAATAATGCTACCCCTCCCCCTCTTCTACCTCCTTCCCTACTTCGACTAAAACATTTGAACCCCGGGACCTGCAGCATCCATTCCTGCCCCTGCTCTATCCATGTCTCTGAAATAGCCACAACATCGAAGTCCCAGGTACTGATCCACGCTGCAAGTTCACCCACTTTATTGCGAATACTCCTGGCATTGAAGTATACACATTTCAAACCCTGCTCCACCCCACCTCTGCAATGCCGTGTATTGCAGTCCCCATCCATGCATCCCTCACTTTCAGCCCCACTACTCAGGATCCCTCCCCCCCCCCGAATCAGTTTAAACCTCCCTGCATGGCCTTAGCAAATTTACCCCCCAGGATATTGGTCCCCTTCTGATTAAGGTGTAGACCATCCTTCTCATAGAGGTCACACCTTCCCCAGTACGAGCCCCAATTGCTTAAGTACCTGAACCCCTCCCTCCTGCACCATCCCCTCAGCCATGAATTCAAACCTTCCCTCTCCCTATTCCTCTCTAAACTATCCCGTGGTACAGGCAAGAGTCCAGAGATAACCACTCTGTCAGTCTTGGCCTTTAGTTTCCACCCCAACTCCATAAATCCCTGCCTAATATCCCCTTCCCCTATCCTCCCTATGTCGTGTGTCCCCACATGTACAATAACTTGTGGTTTATCTCCCTCCCCCCTAAGAGTCCTGAATACCCTGTCAGACACATCCCGGACCCCAGCCCCTGGTAGGCAACACACCAACCCCGAGTCCCTACCTTTAGTTCCGACCCTCCTATCTGTCCCCTTAATTGTGGAGTCCCCAATCACAAGGCCCAGTCTTTTACAGCCCCTAACCACCTGAGCTTTCTCACTCGGCTCACCCCCAGATATCTGCTCTCTATGCTCAGTTGATTCCTCCTCAACTGTAGCCTCCAGCACCGAAAACCTATTATGGAGGGGAACCGCCCCAGGGGATTGTCTTCCCGATTGCTTCTTACCCCTCCTCCTGGCATTGACCCAAGCCTCATTTCTAGGAGTTACTATTTCTCTATAACTCCTATCAACTTCCACCTCCGCCTCCCGAATTATGCGGAGTTCCTCTACCTCCCCCTCCAGCTCCCTTACACGCTCCTCCAGAAGCTGCAATCTAATGCACTTCTTACAACTAAAATCTCCTGAAACACTACTGGATTTCCTCACCACATACATCCCACAGGAGATGCAGCATACTGCCTGAACTGCCATCCCTGAAGCCATTACCAGCAAGAAAAAAAGAAAACAAAAAAAACTTCCCCACACTTATAATTAGGTTAGAGGAGGATGGAAGGGTGGGATCCTCTACCAGTGTAGAGGATCGGGTATCTCCTCTGCACCAATTTATAGGGCTAGGGGCCCGAGAGAAAAAAAACTACTACTGAGGGGGAACCTCCCAGGTAACTGACTTTTAAAGTTAAAATAAAAACCATGGGATACAGGGTAATTTGATAGAGTGGATTCAAAATTGGTTCAGTTGTAGGAGACAGGGGTGATGACAGAAGGCTGCTTTAGTGACCGGGAGCCTAGTGACCGGAAGCCAGTGTCCAGTGGCTTACCACAGGTATCTGTGCTGGGTCCCCTATTATTCATCATTTATATAAACAACATAGATGACTTGTGGGGAGGTAGGATTAGTAAATTTGAGGATGACAAAGATTGGTCGGGTGGTTAACAGTGGCACTGAGTGCAATGGGCTACAAGAGGATATAGACGGGATGGTTAAATGGGCAGATAAAAGTTAACCCTGAATAGCGTGAGGTGATACACTTTGGAAGGAGTAATTTGACAAGGAAGTATTCAATTAGCGACGTTACACGAGGTAGTTCTGCGGAACAAAGGGGCCTTGGCATGTTTTTCCATAGATCATTGAAGGCGGAAGGGCATGTTAGTAGGGCGGTCAGAGGCATAAGGGCAGCATGATGATACAGTGTTCGCACTGCTGCCTCACAGTGCCAGGGACCCAGCTTCAAATCCAGCCTTGGATAATTGTTTGTATTTGTGTTCTCCCTTTATCTGCGTGGGTTTCCACCCACAGTCCAAAGGTTAGGTGGATTGGCCATGCCAAATTGCCCCTTAGTGACCCAAGATGAAGAAGTTAAATGAATTAGCCATGGGAAATGCGTGGGGTTAATCGGGTGAGGGTGGGGGAGAGGGCCTGAGTATGTTACTCTGTCAGAGAATTGGTGCAGACTCAATGGGCCGAGTGGCCTCTTCTGCACTGCAGGGATTCTATGATATGCCTTTAGACATAGGTTACAAAAACAGGAAAGTCACTTTGGCGTCGTGTAGAACTTTGGTGAGGCCACAGCTAGAGTACTGTGTGCAGTTTTGGTCGCCACATTATAGGGAGGATGTGATTGCACTGGAGGGGGTACAGAGAAGATTCAACAGGATGCTGCCTGGGATGGAACATTTAAGTAATGAAGAGAGGTTGGATAGGTTTGGATTGTTTTCGTTGGAGCAGACTAAGGGGCAACCTGATTGAGGTGTACAAGATTATGAGGGGCATGGACAAAATGGAAAAGGAACAGCTGTTCCCCTTAGTTTAAGGGTTAGTTCAGAGGGGGATAGGTTTAAGGTGAGGGGCAGGAGCATTGGGGGGATATGAGGAAAATCCTTTTTGCCCAGAGGATGGTAATGGTCTGGAATGTGCTGCTTAGGAGCAAAAAACTAAGTATTTCTAAGTAGAATGCTTCACAAAAAATGATAAAGATAAAACAAGATGAATATATGTGATCGGATAATTTAGAAATACAGGTCTGAAAATTTACACCACAGTTTTCAAGTTTAGCAACATTAGCTTTTGTTTCCTTGGGAGAGGAAAGAGGGACTAAAACTATACAATTACTATTTCAGGCCACCATTTGATAATGAAGGCTTTGCAAGGTTAAGACTGCGAGGATTTCTTAAACAATTAAAGGAACTTGTACTTGTACACTCTTCACATCTCAGGATAATGATTGCCATGCTATTGTTCCCAACCAGGTCTCAAAACATTAAGCATTACACCGCTAACCACTATTCCTAGATTTGGGGAAGTGTTGTACCACAGGGATACAGTCTATCATCTAGGGATAGTGAGCATCATGCTACAAGACACTGTCCTCTATCTAGGGAGACAAATTGTTATGCCACGTTATATGCATCCCTGTTATATTTGATTTTTTAAGTTGTGCAAAACTGTAATTTTCAGATATTTTAGGTTAACTAGATTGAGTTCAGCAAATAGATAGAGAATGAGGAATTTGCAATTGGCCGTGTTCTTGCATTGTGAAAAAACTATAAGAGCCAGTGTTTCTGATTCGTGCAGAAAAGTTACCAACCACAAGATTTTCTGATCATGATACCTATTAATTCTGGAGTTATTTTACAGAAGCTTGTCAAGTAACTCTGCATAAGTCTATTTCTACACTCATTAAATGATCCAAAAATTATACTCAGGGCAGTGTTCCTCTCAAGTCTATCTGTCAATTCATTAGCTGACTAAAGTTTAGCGCAAACCACACAGAGAACTATAACCTTTTGAAGTTAGTATTGGCATGAAATGCACAGAAGCATGTGCAGTACCTGATTGTTACTGTTTGATGTGAATGAACTTCCAAATGCTGGGCTACCACTATGACCAGCTTGAGTTGATGAGAAGGGATCAAAAGCTGCCAAATTAGTTCCTGTGCACTGTGCTTTTCCACCAGGTCCCAAGGGTACACTTTCGGAAATCATCTGAGAAGTAAAAGAAAGAAGTTTTTTTGCACCATGAATGTGGGGTAAAACATCATTCAGATCCAAAGCAAATTATGTTAAATGGCCTAGCCCCATATTTATTTCAAGTAATTGTTTTTGCAAAACAAATCTGAACCACATGAACTCAAGTGAACTGTGCTATGCAAACTGTACAAGGCTAAGCTTTGGCAAGTTTTGTTAAACATTGTCATTGAAGAGAATGACATTTTAAAGAAGTACTTCCTCTTTCCTTAGCTTGTTTTTTTTCTGCCTCATAAGCCACCCAAGATAGCAATGGCTTTTTCCTATCCTAAACTTGCAAATTTCTGTTCCTTGTTAGAACATGGTGGGGCTTTATTATATATTTTACATTAATATTTTTATTTGCCACATCTGTGAAAGTATTTCTTCATAGGGTCTACAAATTGGCCAATGGATGTTCTTGTACTTGCATCATATGTTCATCCAAGGCAGCCAAGTTGAATTGATATGTCTGTTTATGAAAATACTATGCAAGAAAACCTCACTTTTATAACCATTTCTGAATATGCTTACAAAATAATTGCTTCTTAATTGTTAACCAAGACATTAGGACTTATAGCTAAGTTGGTAAATAATGACAGTCAGCTAGCAATATCAGAAACAGAGGCTAGAATTTTAGGTACACCCAGCGCAGGATCCATAGGCAAGGCAGTGGTGAGGCAAAGTAAAATTGGGCACCTATGGGAACAGGGTCAAAACCATTGCATACCCACCTCAGAAGTATTCTACCTGGGGCAGGGAAGGCACTGGGCAGTCCTCTCACTTGCGGGTCACCTGAAGCCCTCATGTGCGTGTGTGTGTGTGCACGAGTGTGCGTGTGGAGATGCCTCCATTATGGAGGCACTTCCCAGCAGAGGTCCTTCCAACAAATCCACACACTACCCCTATTTCTCTGCCCCAATCCTCAACGCCAGGCATGCCAGCCTGACCTGGTGAGACCGCATACTTACCTCTGTCCTTGCTCAGTGGCGGTTCTTCAGGGGACAGCATGTGGTCTCAGTAATGAACACCATTCCCGTTGGTGCTGTAAGACAGCTGCCAGCTCTTTGTTTACCTAATTGCTCTTGAAGGTGGGGCAGCCTTTCGCCAATGGGGGAGGAATGACTGCCTCAAGCTAAATAATGAGCATTAAATGGTTGTGAGGCAAGTTGGCGAAGCACAAGCAGGCTGGCTCCTGACTGTTACGCCAGTGATGTGGAGATGCTGGTGTTGGACAAAATTCAACACAGAAATTTCAACAAATAGATTTTTAAAAATCATTTGATGGGATGTGAGCATTACTGGTGAGGCCAGCATATGTTGCCCATCTCTAATTACCCTTGAGAAGGTGAGAGTAAGCCGTCTTTTTAAACCTCTGCAGCCCACGTGGCTGCCAAGAAGTATGTTACCAAGAATTTCCAGCTTCTGATCTGTTCTTGTAGCCACAATACTTGTAGAGCTGATCGAATTAAATTTTTTAAAAGACTCTATGTCTTTCATGATATCAGACATCGCAAAGTGCTTTATAACCAATGAAATACTTTTTGAAATGTAGTCACTATTGTAATCTAAGGAACATTAGCCAATTTGCACAATCTCCCATAAACAACAATGCGACAATAACTGGATTATCTATTTTCCAGCTGTCAATTGAGAGGTAAATATTGGTCAGGACACCCAGGATAGCTCACATTCTTTTCCTCAAAATTGTGTCTTCGCATCTTTAACATCCACTCAAGCAGACAGATAGGGGCCTTGGTTTAACATCTCATCTGAAAGATGCAGCAGCATTCACTCCCTCAGTGTCACACTGTAGTGTCAGCCTCAATATTTGTACTCAAGCCCTGGAGTGGGACTTAAAACTTGGGACCTTTGACTCAGACGAGAGTGCTACCAAGTTGCTGTCCTGACTCGCAGACATCTTTAACATCTCTTTATATGAATCCGAGGTTCCCTATCTGCCTCAAGACGACGATCGTCATCCCTGTACAAAAGAAAAGCCAGGTAGCGTGCCTTAATGACTATCGTCTGGTGGCTCTGACATCCATCATTATGAAATGCTTCCCAGATTGCCTGGATCCACTATAGTTTGCCGATCACTGCAACAGGTCCACAGCAAACATCATTCTCCTGGCCCTGCACTCAACCCTGGAACACCTGGATAACAAGGACACCTATGTCAGACTCCTATTTATTGACTACAGCTCAGCCTTCAACACCATTATTCCTACCAAACTCATCTCCAAACTCTGACCTGGGGCTTGGCTCCTCCCTTTGCGACTGGATCCTAGACTTCTTAACCCATAGACCGCAATCAATCAGGATAGTCAACAAAACCTCCTCCACGATTATCCTCAACACTGGTGCCCCACAAAACTGTATCTTCAGCCCCTTACTATATTGTTATGCACCATAAGACTGTGTGGCCAAATTCCCCTCCAACTTGATTTTCAGGTTTGCAGATGACACCAGTGAGTCAAATCTCAAACAATGATGAGACAGAGTACAGGAAAAAGATGGAGAATCTGGTGAACTGGTGCGACGACAATAATCTCTACTTCAATGTCAACAAAATGAAAGAGATTGTCATGGAGTTCAGGAAGCATAGTGGAGGACATGCTCCTATCTACAGAGGGGCATGGTGGCACAGTGGTTAGCATTGCTGCCTCAGAGCTCCATGGACCTGGGTTCAATTCTTGGCTTGGATCACTGTCTGTGTGGGCTCCCTCTGGGTGCTCCGGTTTCCTCCCACAGTCCAAACATGTGCGGGTTAGGTGCATTGGCTATGTTAAATTGCCCCTTAGTGTCCCAGGAGGCATAGGTTAGTGAGATTAGCAGGGCAAATATGTGGGGTTACTGGGATAGGGCCAAGGTGGGATTGTTGTTGGTGCAGGCTCGATGGGATGAACGGCCTGCAGGGTTTCTATGGTTTCGACATCAACGGACACAAAGTAGAAATGGCCGTGCGCTTCAAGTTTTTAGGTGTCCAGATCACCAACAACCTGTCCTGGCACCTCCACACCGACACTATACTTAAGAAAGCCTACCCATGTTTCTACTTTCTCAGGGGGCTAAGGAAATTGGTATGCTCACTACGACTCTCACCAACTTTTACAGTTGCACCACAGTTTAGTATGGCTCCTGCTCTGTCCAAGATGGCAAGAAACTTTGTTACAAAGGGTTGTGAATGAAGCCCAGTCCATCACGCAAACCAGCCTCCAATCCACTGACTCTGTCCGCATTTCCCACTGCCATGGAAAAGCAGCCAGCAAATTAAGGACTCCACACACCCTGGACATTCTCTCTTCCACCTTCTTCCGTTGGGAAAAAGATACAAAAGTGTGAGATCACATACCAACCACTCAAGAACAGCTTCTTCCCTGCTGCCATCAGACTTTTGAATGGACCGACCTCCTATTAAGTTGATCTTTCTCTACATCCTAGCTATGACTGCAACACTACATTCTGCAGCCTCACCTTTCCTTCTCTATGTATGGTATGCTTTGTCTGTAGAAGTTGCAAGAAACAATACTTTTCACTGTATACTAATATACGTGACAATAAATAAATCAAAAAGTGGTCAATGCTAACACCCAGGACTTTGATGGTGGGGGATTTGCAATGTTCATGCCTTTGAATGTCAATGGGAGATGATCAGATTCTCTCTCGTTGGAGGTGGTCATTGTCTGGCACTTTTGTGGCACAAACATTATTTGCCATTTGCAAGCCTGAACATTGCCCAAGGCTTGAAAAATGTGGAAATAGACTGCTTCAGAATTTGAAGAGTTGTCAATGCTCTGAAAACTGTGCACTCCATCAGTGAACAGCACCACTTCAGACCTTATGACAGATGGGTGAATGATGAAGCAGTTGTCTTGGGCAGAGATTCTTGGCCTCCAAAACGATTACCATCTTCCTTTACATTAGGTCTGACTCTAATGAATAGAGTCTTTCCATCCCGATTCATGGGGTCTGGAGTCAATGCTGAGCATGCCACAGAAGCTTCATGGCAAATGGCCTCCTTCTGCACTGTGAAGATTCTGTGATTCTATGAACGGTTTACCACTTTGCCACCACCTCTGATCAAACTGTTCTGCTGATGACATAGGACATATCCAGGGATGACGACGGAGGCATCTGGGATATTGCTGTAAGGTATCATTCTGTGATGATGACAGTGTTAGGCTATTGTTATCTGTAAAACAGCTCTACCAATTTCGGCACAATGTTCATGAGGAGGACTTTGAGAGATCAACTGGGAAGGGTATGTCATTGTAATTTCTGGTGCCTAGGTCAATGCGAGATGGTCGATCGGATTTTATTCCTCATCAACTTTCCTTAAGTAGTTTGTTGCAACTGAGTGGCAGTTAAGAGGCAATCGCATTCCAAAAGGTCTGGAGTCACATGTAGGGCACACTGGACAAGGACAGCAGATTCCCTTCCATGAAGGACATTAGTGAACCAGATGGATTTTTAATGATAATCTGACAATACTAAGACTACCTTTTAATTCTATCTTTAATTAACTGAATTTAAAGCACACTAGCTGCTGTGGTAAGATTTGAATCCATGATCCCACATGGCAATAGCCTGGGCCTCTGGATTATTTGTCTGGACAGTAACATTACCACAATACCACTGTTCCCTGCTAAACTACTTTTTAAGATCATAAAAATGGAGGAGGCAGTGACATAGTGGCATTGACACTGGACTAGTAATCCAACGACCCAGAGCAATGCTCTGGGGACACAGGTTCAAATCCTACCGCGGCAAATTTGAATTCAATAAAAATGTGGAATTAAAAGTCTAATGAAAACCATGAAATCATTGTCGATTGCTGTAAAAACCCATCTGGTTCACTAATGTCCCTACTTTGTCTGGCCTATATTTGACTCTAGACCCACAGCAAGTGGTTGACTCTTAATGCCCTCAGGCAAGGGCAATAAAATGCTCACCCAGCCAGCAGTGCTCACATCCCATGAAAGACTTTTTAAAAATCTTGATAATTGAGAGTACAGTGAACTGGTGTGTCAACTCGTAACAATCATGCAAGTTCAAAGTACCACTCTGCTGATATCTGCTATGTGGATGTGTTGAAAGCAGGGTGCAGGGGTGTAAGGGAAATGGGAAATAAAACAGAGAACCAGGTTTGCAATACTTTGACACTTCTACCCTTCTTCACTTCTTTGTCTCCAAACCAACATTCATTACAAATCCAGCAACTCTTAACTACACCGCCTCACACCCCATCTCCAGTAAGAACTCCATCCCATTCTCCCAGTTTCGCAGTCTCCATTGCATTGGTTCCGATTATACTACCTTCTAAAATGGCGCTTCTGACTTGTCCTCCTTTTTTCTGAGGCAAGATCCTGCCCACAACTGTGATTGGCAGGGAACTCAACAGTGTCTGACCCATCTCACCTACTTCTTCCCTTCCCTCTCTCCCTCCCAGAACCATGATAGGGCTCCCTTTCACCTCACTTTTCACCCCATCAGCCTCCACATTCCAAGGATCATATTCTACTAATGCTGCCAACTCCAGCATGCCACCACCAAACACATCTTCCCCTCACCCCCCATGTCAGCATTCCCTGAAGACCATTCCCTCTGTGACACCATTGTTCACTCCTTCATCGCTCCCAACTCTTCATCCCCTTTCCTTGCAATCGAGGAGGAGTAACATCTGCCCCTTTACCTCCTCCTCACCATTCAAGGCTCCAAGCACTCCTTTCAGATAAAGCAGCATTTCACTTGCACTTCCTTCAATTTAGTCTTCTGTATTCGCTGCTCACAATGTGGTCTACTGCACTGGGGAGACTAAACACAGACAGGTGACCACTTTGTGGAACACCTTCATTCAGTCCACAAGCTTAACCCTGATTCTCCTGCCACTTACTATATCAATTCACCATCTTGCTCTAATGCTCACATTTCTGTCCTTGGCCTGTTGCAATGTTCCAGTGAAGCCCAATGCAAACTGGAGGAACGGCACCTCATCTTTCAATTAGGCATATTACAGCCTTCTGGACTTAACACCAAGTTCACCAACTTCAGACTATGAATTCTGTCATGCAGGTTGATTTGCTTTTTTCCGTTTTTCCCAATCCCCTCTTGCCGATAGGGCCAGCCTCTAATTTGTTTTGTGTTATGACTTCAGAGGGCACTGACCTTTGTACTTCTATTAACACATTTTACCATCTAACCTTTAGCCTACAATTAGCACCTTCGTAGGTCTTCATCATCATTAACTGTCTTTTTGTCTTGTGTCCATGACATCTTTGTCAAATCTCACCTGACCTCCTACCTATCCCTGTTTATATTGCTACACTTCTTCCAGAGCATAAAATCCAACACGTTTCTCCTTCTAGAACATAGAACATTGCAGCGCAGTACAAGCCCTTCAGCCCTCGATGTTGCGCCGACCAGTGGAACCAATCTAAAGCCCCTCTAATCTACACTATTCCAATCTCTTCAGCTCTGAAAAAGTCATAGACTCAAAAACGTCAACTGTTTCTCTCTCACGGATGCTTCCAGAACTGCTGAATTTTTCCAGCATTTTGTGTTTTAATGTCAGGTTTCCAGCTCCCATATTATTTTGCTTATTTTGCAATACATTGGTATTCCTTAACAGATTGCAGTGAAGAGCATATGATGAAGCCTATGGTACATACCTCCTGCTTTCCCCCAGAGTATAACTGGGGCAGTTGCATGGAAACTGAAAGGGATTTCAGGTTCACACTTCAAACAGTCAGTAGAAAAGCAAGCTAATTTTATTGCTGCATTTTTGAACAACGATGTGGAGATGCCGGCGTTGGACTGGGGTAAGCACAGTGAGAAGTCTCACGCCACCAGGTTAAAGTCCAACAGGTTTATTTGGTAGCAAATACCATAAGCTTTCGGAGTGCTGCTCCTTCGTCAGATGGAGTGGAAATGTGCTCTCAAACAGGGCACAAAGACACAACATCAAGTTACAGAATACTGATTAGTATTAGTACTGATTAGTTACAGAATACGGATTAGTACTAATCAGTATTCTGTAACTTGATGTTGTGGAGTAAGCTTATTGAGAAGTGTCACATCACTAAGTCTCGTGTATGTGTTTCAGTTTGTAATGTGGTCTGAGCTGCTGCAGAGGTGTCAACTTAAAATGCAAGTAAGTAGCAGAACAGGGCTAATCTGTGCCCTGTTTGAGAGCACATTTCCACTCCATCTGACGAAGGAGCAGCGCTCCGAAAGCTTATGGTATTTGCTACCAAATAAACCTGTTGGACTTTAACCTGGCGTTGTGAGACTTCTTACTCTTTTTGAACAACAACAGGGATACACTACCAAGCCCCTCAAGGCTAATCCGGTGGTGTTGTGGTATCGTCAGTGGACTAATAATCCACAGGCCCAGCATAATGCTCTGGGGACCAGGGGTTCAAAACCAACCAAGGCAATCTGGAATTAAAAAACCATTGAATACAATCGTAAAAACCCATCTTAGGGAAGGAAATCTGCCTCTCCTGTGATTCCAGATTCACAGCAATGTAGTTGACTCTTAAATATCCTCTGAAATGGCCTAGCAAGCTACTTAGTTGTTCCAAACTCAAAGGAATGAAACTGGACAGACCACCTGGCATCGACCTCGGCACCAGAAACAACAATGGCAAACTCAACTCCTGCAAAGTCCTCCTTACTAACATTGGGTGTTTGTGCCAAAAATGAGAGAGAAGTCTCACAGACTAATCCAGCAACAGACTGACAGAGTCATACTCTTAGAATCACAACTTCAGTATCATACCTTAAGAGACAATGTGCAAGACACTGCCATCACCATTCCTATTCCTAGGTACTTCCACTGGCAGGACAGAGCAAACAGACGTGATGGCACAGTGATATTGAGTTGGGAAGGAGTTGCCCTGGGAGTTCTGGACCCATAATGTCTCATGGCATCGGGCCAAACCTCCTGCTGATTACCACATACCATCACCACCCCCTCAGCTGATGAATCGGTACTCCTCCATAATGAGTACCACGTTGAGGAAGCACTGAGGGTGGCAAGGGCACAGAGTGTACTCCAGCTGGGAGACTTCAATATTCATCACAAAGAGTGGTTCAGTCTGTCCATGATATTATCAGTAGGAGTGATCACCGCACAGTCATTGTGGAGGTGGGGGAGGCGGCGGCGATGGGATGCTGGAGGAAGGGTTTGTACCGACTCTCTGAAAGAGCATCCTACCCAGGGTTACCCCCAAACCTGTCCTCATAATCCCGTGTATTTATCTTGGCTAATCCGCCTAATCTACATATCTTGGGACACCAAAGGACAATTTAGCAAGGCCAATCCATCTAACCTGCAAATCGTTGGACTGTGGAAGGAAACCAGAACATCCGGAAGAAACCCATGCAGACACAGGGGAATCGTGCAAACTCCGCACACACAGTCATTTCAATCCGGAATTGAACCTGGGTCCCTGGCACTGTGAGGCAGTGTTAACTACCGTGTCACCCTCATGCAAACACATTAGAGAGAATGCAGAAGAGATTTACAAGAATGGTCCTGGGGTGAGAATCTTCAGCTATGAAGATATATTCGAGAGACTGAGACTGTTCTCCTTGAAGAGAAGGCGGCCAAGAGGTGATTTGATAGAGAAGTTCAAAATCATAAGGGGGCTGGAGAAGGTAGATACGGAGAAACTGTTCCCATTCATAAAAAGACTGAGAAGAGTTTAAAGTGATTTGCAAACAAAGCAAATGCGATGCAAGAAAAACTATTTTCACATAGCAAATCATTCGGGGTTGGAATGCTCCGCCTGGAAGTGTGGTGGAGGCAGGTTCAATTGAGGCATTCAACAGGGCATTAGATGTTTACTTGAATAGAAACAATGTTCAAGAGTTACAGAGAAAAAGCATGAGAATGGCACTAAGTCATCATGCTGATTTGGAGAGCCGGTACAGACACGATGGGCTGAATGATCTTCTTCTGTACTGTAACAGTTCTGTGATTCTGTGACTCTCCACAGACATTGCCAAGCCTAAGTATTTTCAGCATTCTTGTTTTCATTACAAATGTAAAGTTCTGAATCTCTGTAAACAGCAACTTGTTGGAAAAGCCTGCTGAAAAATAATACAAAACTTTTAAAATCAAATTACTAAGACCAAATTAAAATAGAGAGTAAAACCTCAAGTGAAGCAATAAGAGTGTCTGTTGTATCACAGGTGAAGAATTTAAGACATAAAAGGTTTTTCTTTAATGTAGCAATGCCAAGGGCATCAACATAAAGAATAAAAAGCAAGCAGCCATAAAAATCTTATGAAAACATGTTTTAAGAGGAATGCGAAGCAAATAAGGTTATTTTAAATGATCCTTCAATACAATTAGATTTTAAAAGAGCTAAAATTAAAAAAATATGATTTCCTCCTGTGCGTATTATTGTCACTGACAACAGGAGAAAGTAAACTGCCATATAAACCCAAATCAAGGCAAATACAGACCAGAGAAATTCATGTCCATGACTGCCATGCAAGGGTTAAAATTCAAAACAATAATTTGCAACTTCTCCAATTCTCCCTCCCACGTTCGTGAAGAATGAGTCAGGAACAATGCATTTTGGGCCCAAGTATTCAGAGGATTTAAAAACATAACTTGAGTTAAGAACTTCTGATATAAAGAGCCAGCATTACCAGCATGACATATGTAATTAAGAGAAAACTGCTCACCTCCACATAGTCTGCTGGAACAAGTCCAGTCATTCCTTGAGCATTTGTTGCTTCACACCATCCACCACCGACATCCTGAAAATATGAAGCAAACATTTCACTTAAAAACAACTAATGGCACAGATAGTGTTTTCGTTTTATTTTTACCTCAAGTGTCTAGTTGTAAGTGTAGGAAGTGAGGTTTAATGCAAGTGAAATTTAAGTTTTTACAAGTCTTTACAGCCAGAAACTGTGGATTGACAAGCTAATACTATTTCCCTCAATTTTTAAATTTCTAACAGTTCCATAAAGTCAAGGCATGGGAGGGAGGATCCAATTTACTGTTTTTAATTTTATGATTTTATTTTTTGGCATATGCAGGCCCACTAAAATATGAACTGTTGGGGCAGTCCAGTCTACAGCATTTGTTTAATTGGTCCCAAAACAGCCCATAACCATAGCTTCACAACACAACATTTGCACTGAACCTTAAATTGCAAACAAGCTTGATGACCAAGAATATTCCAGCTAATTTGAGTACTATTGTGGGTTTTCCAGATGCCTCAGCTGGTTACAACAGCTGATCTATACAGGTAAGACCAGTAAGATCCCAGGATTGATCTTTAGTCTGTGCTGAACTGGTGGAGGGACATGGGGACATTAGAATTTACCTCAAGTGTGCAGTTTCTCAAAACTGTTGGAAATGCACTGATGTTGTTCCATTAGACTTGCAAAGTTTCCATCACAAACTAAATGGCTTCCACATTTTGAACATCTTTGGCACAGTGTTTTAGATGTCTAAGTTATATAACTCGGCACACAATCATTTAAGCTCAGGATAAGCAAACTGCCTCCACTGCCGAAAAATTAAGGTTTCACAAATTTAAGCTGAATCTCTGAGTAGTATCATTCCGCCACAGGGTGATGATACACAGATTCTGTCCCCATTGCGGAGATCCCAGTTTCAATAAACTTACTTTAGGACATCAGCAAGTAGAAGACTAGAAGTTTGCTACTGGAAACGAGAATCTTTAAGACAATCTTGTTCAAATTTTGTCAAGTAGCTTAGCATGGCATTGAGTGTCAAATTGTTTTCTTGACCAGACATAACACACGAGAAAATATCAGAATAGTCCAAAAAGTCCTGATTTTTGGGCAGCACAATGGTTAGCACTGCTGCCTCACAGCGCCAGGGACCCAGGTTCGATTCCTGATTTGGACACTGTCTGTGCAGAGTTTGCATGTCTTCCCCGTGTCTGCATAGGTTTACTCTGGGTGCTCCAGTTTCCTCCCACAGTTTAAAACACATGCTGGTTAGGGGCATTGGTCACTCTAAATTCTCCCTCAGTGTACCCGAACAAGCGCCGGAGTGTGGCGACTAGGGGACTTTCACAGTAACTTCATTGCAGTGTTAATGTAAGACTACTTGTGACAATAATAAATAAACTTAAAACTTTTTTTTTTAAACTTCTGATTTAAGAAAAAAGAAATCAGGATTAAATTAAACCATGCTGGCTGTTCGGTCTAACTGAACAAGACTGTGCAAAGCTTTAGCTTCATGACTGCCCCAGAGTTGGGTTTTAAGCCCCCTAATCCATCCATCACCAGCAATGCTTATGTTCACCTTCACAACACTATACCTACCTCTCTATTCATACACATTTGCCACTTATAAATTCAATTTCATTCAATTCTTTCTTGCTGGAGACAAAAGGGAGCAGGTGGGAGCGAGAGAAAGAGAGTGCACAGGTGTGGGAGGCAGAAGAAAGAGAGAAAAACTGCAGAGCTTGGCATCTTGAACCTCTTATCCAAATCAATCCACCAGGTATATGAACCAAAATCTTGCACTCCCCCAACTTATGAATGCAAGCTCCTCTGACGACCATGAACAATGGTCTAACCTCTCCCCTTTTCAAAACACTCAACTGCATATGAAAATACTCAGGGCACGATCCTAAAGGCGCATTTGCCATGAGCAATAATGACATTATGGCCATTAACTCTCATGAGAGGGCCATAACGGGATTTGCTGTGGCAAGAGCTCACCCTTGCTGGAGTGACTTAATGTCGGAGGGAATCACTACTGGTTTTCGAAAACCAGTCACGATGATAATACTGGGGGCACAAAGGTGAGTATTGCCCTTGGATGGTGAGTACATGACAGGGCAGTGCCAGACATTTCCCCCCAGCACTCTGGCAGTGCCCTGTGTTACCCTATTGAAGGGGTTCCCTGATATATATGTGTGCGTGTGTGTGTGTGTGTGTGTGTGTGTGTGTGTGTGTGTGTGTGTGCGCGCGCGCGCGGGGAGGGGTGGGGGAGGGAAGGTGGCATGGATGATTGGGGGAGGGATGGTTGTGTCTGCATTGGGGTTGGGGGACAGTTGCCCTGATGCCCGAGGTTGGGGGGGGGGGTTCCCCGATGTCCGTGGGGTGAGGGCCTTTAACTTTACTTTGAGTTCAGAACACTCTTTCCTTCGAATCCCAGGTTTCCCAGCGAGTTTGGGCCCTGCTCCCCAGCTGGCTGCGTAATTCTCAACAGCATTTTGAAATTGCACAGGGTGCTGTTTGATCAGGACAGAAAAGGCAGCTATGAAGCTAGCAAATTTTGCACAGCTTTTCCTGCCTGCTCCAGCACTCTTGTGCAATTTTAAGAAAATTCAGCCCTCAGTGCATTATAACTCCAAAGGAAAAATAGTAATACAATAAATGCAATTATTGTTTAAATTTACTTGTGGGGCTACATTTTCCTGTCCCACCCGCTATGGGAATCATAGTGGGGGAGACAGCATCATGTAAACGTCCACTGACCTTGGGTGGGATTTTCCGGTCTTGGGGCAAGCGCGGTTAGAAAATCCTGCCCGCGCTATTTTTATAGCAAGTATGAATCCGAATGGCTAACATCCAATCCAGCACTTTTTCTATGGCATTAATTATGAGATAATTACAATTGCAGGAGTTTGTAGTTGCGCAAAATGTATCTTTGTGGTATTGACTATATAAAGTGAAATTTACCTTTTTATAATTTGCCTGTTAATTCGTGTGTAATTTGTATTAATTCTGATTGTGTTAAAGTAAAAGTTACAAGTTTTTTCATTTGTGGATCATTCAGTAAATTTGGCTATTTTTTAAAGCCATCTGGGCCTTTTGGCTAAGATAAAGCATCAAATCAAACCCTGAATGGGGTGTAATGTCTCATCTTGTATCTTGTTTGTCCCTCACATGGGGACCAGGAATTGGATTCAATTTGAACTTGATTTTTTGGTTGGACAGCTACTCTATTAGTGACCTTCTAACAAGTGAGGTGGTTTGTTAATGATTGCACAGAATTTACAACTCCTCAGATGAGGATTTGGCTTGGCTGATAAATGGCAAATAACATTTTTACCATGTGGATGTCAACAATGACTCTCTCAAAAAAAAGAACACAATCGCCTTCCCAAGAGAGGATTAAATTTTAAAGGAGGTTTAATTAATACATAAAAAGCACAAAGATAATGACAAATAGAGTAAGACCAATTAGAGACCCAAAAGGTAACTTGTATATGGAAGCAAAAGGCTTGGACAATGTTTTTAATTATTTCCATCTGTCTTCACATACAAGTGACATTACCATTAAGGGGAAGGGTGTGAAATATTAGATGGATTAAAATGGTGAGAGAAGAAACATTAAGGGGTTTAGCTTCACTGAAAATTGGATTCAATGTATCCCGGGCTGCTGAGAGAGGCAAGGGAAGAAAAAAATTGAAATTCTGAGTATAATTTTCCAATCCTCTCAAACTACACAGAGCTCCGGTTGTTCCTGTCATACAAAAAGGAATAAAACTCAGTAATTGCAGGTCAGTCAGCCAACAGCGGTGGTAGCAAATTATAAGGAAAATAAGGGAGGGTATAGGCTGCTATTTAGAAAGATACAGATGAACTAAAGACTGTCAGCATGGATTTGTTACAGGAATGTTGCGTCTGACTGACATGTTTGAATTAAGGCCAAAGTGGGTAGTTTATTTGATATAATCCACAGACTCTATCAGGACTGGATCCCAAATAACCATTGCCTATTCCTAATTGCCCTCGAATTGAGTGGCTTAAGAGTCAACCACATTGCTATGGATTTGGAGTCATGTGTAGGCCGGGCCAGGTAAGGATGGCAGATTTCCTTCCCTAAATGACATCAGTGAAGCAGATGGGTTTTTACAACAATTGACAATGGTTTCAAGGTCATTAGACTTTTAATTCCAGTCACAAAATTAAGAAACCATGGGATCCAAGAACAATTCAAGTTCAAAACCGGTTCAGTGGCAGGAAGCAAAGAGCAATGGTAAATGGGTGTTCCTGTGACTGAAAGGCTATTTCCAGTGGAGTTCCAAAAGGCTTAATATTTAGTCTTTTGTTTTTGGTGTGTATTTAAATATAAATAATTAAAACCAAAAAGAAGGGAGATTGAAAAATTCGTTGGGTGGTCGATAGTAAGGAAGAAAGCTGTAAGATACAGTAAAGTATGAAAAAAAGTGAGAAATAGATTTCAATCCAGAAAAGAGAAAGAAAATGCATTTTAGGATGAAAAATGAGGCAGAGGATGCATAACAAATGGCAGGATACCAAGAAATGTAGAGGAAAAGAAGGACATCCACAGATCACTGAAGGTTCAAGTAGATAAGATGGTTAAGAAGCATACGAGATACTTTCCTTTGTTCAACAAGATATAGAATACAAGAGCATGGAGGTCACACTAGAACTAGGGCAGCATGATGGCACAGAGATTAGCACTGCTGCTGCACAGCACCAGGTTCAACTCCAGGCTGTGTGGAGTTTGCATGTTCTCCCCGTGTCAGCATGGGTTTGCTCCGGGTGCTCCGGTTTCCTCCCACAGTCCAAAGATATGCAGGTTAGATGGATTGGCCATGCTAAATTGTCCCCCAATATGTGTAAATTAGGGGGATTAGTGGAATAATGTGTGGGGTTACAGGGATGGGGGCGGGAGAGTGGGCCTGGGTAAAATGCTCTGTCAGAAAGTTGGTTCAGACTCAATGGGCTGAACGGCCTCCTTCTGCATTGTAAGGATTCTATGATGAACTGTGAGAAACACAAGTTAGGCCATACCTAAAATACTGGATATACTTCTGGTGACACTTTACATGAGGATGTGATCGCCTTAGAGAGAATACAGAGGAGATCTACAAAGAAGCTGCCAGAAGTGGAGAAATTTGGCTATGAGAAAAGGTTGGATAGATTTGGGTTGCTTCCTTTCGAATAATGGAAGTTCAGGGAAGACATCATTTCATGCACCTCAATTAAGATGGGCCAAGAGAGGGTGCCCTATTTCCCTTAGCAGAGAAATCAATAATCAGACAGCATAGATTTAAAGCAATTGGTAGAAGAATTAGAAGGAAGTTGAGGAGAAATATTTTCAGCCAGAAGGGCTGAAGCTCTGGAACTCACTGCCCAAAACAGTGGCAGAGCAGAGACCTTCAAGTGCCATAACTCTTTTTAAAAAATTAATTCAAGGGATGTGGGCGTTGCTGACTGTGCCAGTATTCATTGCCCATCCCTAATTGTCCTTGAATTGAGTGGCTTAAGAGTCAACCACATTGCTGTGGAGCTGGAGCCACATGTCAGCCAAGCCATGCAAGGATGGCAGATTTCCTTCCCCAAGGGATATTAAGTGAACCACATGGATGTTTATAACAATTGACAATGGTTGCAAGATCATTAGACTTTTAATTCCAGATCTTTACTGAATTCAAATTTCACCAGCTGTCATGATGGGATTCGAACTTGGGTACCCAGACCATTACCCTGGGTCTATGGATTACTAATCCAGTGACAATACCACCATGTCACCAACCACGCCCCCCCCCCCGCCCCCCTCCCTCCCTTTCAGGCTACAAATAAAGAACTAGAAAGCAGTATTAAGCTTCATAGCCCCTTTTACAGTTACTAACCTAAATACCATTTTTCCAGGCTGTAGAGAGATAAGCAAGTTAGTGATTCGGAAGGACAGCCTCTATCTCTTAGTGTAAGCACTACCAGATCATTCATCAAGTATAAACAAGGTATGACTAATCAAGTTTCCATAAGATGATCAGCTATGGCTTGACTGAATGATGCAGCAGACTCAAAAGGTTCATATCTGAATGGCTTATTCCGACTACTGTTTCTTGTATTCTTTTGCTCATGGGAAAAGAATACACATTCACATGTTCAAGGCAGGTTCTATCTGCAGGGTCTGTTCCGTCAAATTCAAGAGAAAAAAAAAAATCAATCTAGCAACATAAATTCAGTTTGAATCAGATATAAATGTTCAAGTAAAATTAACCATTACTTTGAGCTTTATTCACAAGTTACAATTAAATGATTTGAAATGTATACAGACATGTATAAAGGCATTTGAAAAAAAAGAAATAAATGTAGAAAATACAAAGAATGTTAGATACAAGTTCAACCTTTTCACTGATTCAGGCTGATCTTATCAACTTTGGCATCTCAATTAACCCAGATGTAAGTTTCAAACTCAGCATCCGATTCCGCACCAAATTTCTTTTTTCCGCCAATGAAATTCATGATTACTGCAATGCCCTCCATGACAGTCTCTCACTCTGTAATTTCCAGCAAGTCCAAAATTCAACCACCTGGTTGGAAAGCTCTGTTGCTGTGGGTCCGGTGCTCTCACAAGATGTTTCAGGTGATGACTGCAAACATTATCAAAGTTATAGATGACAAACTCGGTGTTTTGACACAGAACACTAATGCTCACTTGGATGAACTGCAGAGTACCGGCAGAAGACTCAGTGAGGCGGAAGATAGAATCCTTAATGTCAAGAGTGCTGCTTCTTCAGTCGAGGCTCGGCTACAATCCTTAGAGAATCAGCTGCATGGTATGTCAGATATCCGGATGGAACAGAAGAATCTGTGCCGAAGGAAGAATATCTGTTGATCGGTTTTCCAGAATAAGCTGAAGGCAGGCTCCCAATTCAATTTTTTGAAGGCTGGTTGCCTTGACACAAAGGCAGGCCAGAATAAACTCAAAGGGGCACACTGTATCCTATCCTTGAGGCCTAGGGACAACCAACATCCACGGTCTGTTATCATACGTTTCCATGGCTTCAGGGATCACCAGAGGGTTTTGCAGACTGCCAGGCATGATGGGACTGGGATCTATGGTGAAGTGAAAGCCTCTTATAGAACTTCTTGGTTGCAGTGCAACAAAAATGCATAGGCTTTGATGTGGTTAGAGAGCATTTGAAAGCTTTTGGTCACCCTTGAAGGGTCCAACTGGACGTTCGACAATCTTGCAGAGGTTTCGGCTTTTTTTAAAAAAGAATCCATGAAAGGCAATGGCTTGGAGTTGTAATCCACAGATCCCTGTTAATCCTGGGCTGTACCCCCTGTAATTATTTTCTTGTGCTGATCCTATACTGTGCTTTTTCAAATTAGAATACTGAACCTCTACAGTGCTGAAAGAAGCTATTCGGCTTTCTGCACGAACTTACTAAAAGACCATCCCACCTAGACCCGCCCCTCCACCCTATTCCCATAACCCTGCACATTTCCCATGGCTAATACACCCAACCCACACATCTTTGGACTTTGGGAGGAAACCAAAGCACCTGGAGGAAACCCACGCAGACACAGGGAGATAGTGCAAACTCCACACAGTCACCTATAGCCGGAATCGAACTCGAGTTCCTAGCACTGAGGCAGCAGTGCTAACCACTGTGCCGCCCCATACTGAGACTGAGGCAAACTTTGCTGACTATCCTGTTTATAGATTCATATTCCACAGTTCTTCATTAATTCTTGTTATCCTTGAATGTATTCCCTGTAACTGCATCTTTAATTGATCCTGTTAAGTTAATTATCACATTGATTGGGGCAATCTTATGAGTGAGCGTAACTGAGAATTTTCACTCGTTATCCTGATGTGTCCAGGAATATTCATTGATCCTTTATGGAATGCATCCCACAATGTACTCATAGCAGGCTCGAAGGGCCAAATGGCCTCCTCCTGCTCCTATCCGATCTTCCATGTACTTCTCATTCTTAAGGAGTGTGTGAGCAGGTTGCATGGTGTTAAAACAGTGCAATTTTTATCCATTTTCTCGTCTTGTAATCCTGGTATATATAGTGGTGGACTTTTTCACCAGATAGCCTTTGTTTCAATTGTGATTAGGTGAGCTAGCTAGATGGGTGGAGAACTGGCTTAGCCATAGAACACAGAGGGTAGCAGTGCAGGGGTCTTTTTCCAGTTGGAGGTCTGTGACTAGTGGTGTTCCGCAGGGCTCTGTACTGGGACCTCTGCTGTTTGTGATATATATATATATATATATATATAAATGATTTGGAGGAAGATGTAGCTGGTGTGATCAGTAAGTTTGCGGACGACACGAAGATTGCTGGAGTTGCGGATAGTGATGAACATTGTCAGAGAATACAGAAGGATATAGATAGGCTGGAACATTGGGCGGAGAAATGGCAGATGGAATTTAATCCAGATACATGCGAAGTGATGCATTTCGGTAGATCTAATGCAAGGGGGAGCTATATAATAAATGGCAGAACCATCAGGAGTATAGACACACAGAGGGACCTGGGTGTACAAGTCCACAGATCCTTAAAGGTGGCAGCACAGGTGGAGAGGGTGGTGAAGAAGGCATATGGCATGCTTGCCTTTATTGCACGGGGCATAGAATATAAAAGTTGGCATATGATGTTGCAGCTGTATAGAACGTTGGTTAGGCCACATTTGGAATACTGCGTCCAGTTCTGGTCGCTGCACTACCAGAAGGACGTGGAGGCTTTGGAGAGAGTACAGGGAAGGTTTACCAGGATGTTGCCTGGTATGGAGGGGCTTCGCTATGAGGAGAGATTGGGTAAACTGGGGTTGTTCTCCCTGGAAAGACGGAGGATGAGGGGCGACCTAATAGAAGTGTATAAAATTATGAAGGGCATAGATGGGGTGAACAGTGGGAAGCTTTTTCCCAGGTCGGAGGTGACGAACACAAGGGGTCACGGGTTCAAGGTGAGGGGGGCAAGGTTCAACACAGATGTCAGGGGGACGTATTTTACACAGAGGGTGGTGGGGGCCCGGAATGCACTGCCAAGGAAGGTGATTGAGGCGGACACGCTGGGATTGTTTAAGACTTATCTAGATAGCCACATGAACAGACTGGGAATAGAGGGATACAAACGAATGGTCTAGTGGGCACATGAGCGGCGCAGGCTTGGAGGGCCGAAGGGCCCGTTCCTGTGCTGTATTGTTCTTTGATTAAAATGAGTAGCAGAAAGGTGGGCAAGTGGTTTAAAATGAAGGTAGTGGGTAGGGTTCTACGAGTCCTCATAGTGGCTGAGGTATCCCTACTTATGGGCACATGTATTTTTTTTGTATTTTAGTTGTTTTGGGGTTATAGAATCTTTGACTGACTCCTGTTATGATACAGACTATATATCCTGGGAAGAGACGTTACATTGTGTGGTAATATAATCAGGGTCTAGTTTTAAGGCCGATTAAATTGGATATCCTAAATTAAAGTATTGGGCAGATTAAAATCACACACAGTCAAACCTTGGGCAGGCCAACTATACAAATACACAAACATGTCTGGGCCTGACCCATCAGACATCATTGCACTCTTGAGACCCAGCAGGAGATCATTGCACCCCATTGAAATGCACTGGCCTATTGTTAGAAGCCCTGATCGGGCCAGACTTTCTGTCACCCTAGAGTTTGCGGTGTCGATGGTAGTCATGATGTGGAGATGCCGGCGTTGGACTGGGGTAAACATAGTAAGAAGTCTCTACCAAATAAACCTGTTGGACTTTAACCTGGTGTTGAGACTTCTTACTGTGTTTACCCTAGAGTTCCTGCAGTTACATGTAATGTGTTGTCAGATAAGGTAAGTGACAGCATGGAAATGAACACCTGGGGGCGGGTCCTGGTGTCCTGTCAGGCAGACTGGGTATTGGAACCCCCTCCTAGCACCTCATTGGCCGGAAACCAGAGGAGTTTCTGGAAAGGCAGGCAGGCAGATAAAGGTACATATCTCAGACACACCAGCAGCGAAGACTCAACGAGGGAGGTGACCTTGACCATTCGGAAGACTGACCAGAGAAGGAAGAAGCTGCCATCGAGACTCGCCGTGACAACGGACCAGAGGGACTCAGAAAATCGGGCCTGCAGTTTAACTAAACCAACTTTGCGGGTAGTCCACTTGAATCTGGGGTATCCTCTTGTTTTATGTGGGTAATTTAAGGGTTAATAGTGTTATTATTAATAAACTTGTTGAACCTTTACTTGTGTTTGTCCTTTGTCCATCTTGCAAATAAGGGCACCGGAGTAAAACCTTGGAGTAAGCAAACTGGTTGAAAGTATCTGAGAATTAACAGGTACAACATTTGGCACGCCAGACAGTCCCTCAATAAGAAGTGATACTTTGCTCCGAAGTCGAACGTGCAGCCCGACATTCTCCAACACTCATCTGAGCCTGAATTAAGAGGGCAGCTGCCCCACATGACAGCCAGTCTTAAGTGAGTGAAGGAATAATACAGATTCGACCAGTAAATTGGGCCATAAACCCGGTGTGTGTGTAACACAAGGTGGACAAACTGTTTAGTTAGAACTAGAACAGTCAAGGGAATTTGGGTAAAATTTACGAGAGGGAATTTAGTGAAAACCAGACCCCTATCCTGATCCCTTACCCATACCCACGTGACGAACCCTAAAAGGAAATAATTATGGCCAGTCATGCCAAATGGGAGGAAGTCCTCCGTTTATATTTGAACCATGCCTAAATAGGTGCAGTGGGGTGATGCCCCAAAACCGGATCTGGGATCAGAGGGAGAGAATTGTTGGAGTCATGCCCATAAAGAAGTGGGTAAAAGGGCTCCCAAGCTCAGGAAGGCGATTGCGATCGCCAGTTGTCTAGAACAGCTCCGTGGTAGAGAAGCGGAGATTATCCGGGTTAAACGGGGCAGAGAAGCCCAGGTAACCCAACTAAAGCAGGACTTAATGAGTGCTACCACGCACATACAACAATTGGAAGCGGAGGTAGGCACATGAGAGGAAAGGAACCAGATTAATATGATACATATGAGCCAGTTCCAGGCTCAATGTGATAGAGCCTACCTAAAGGCTGTCAGAGAGAGAGGCTGCGCTGCAACAGGTAGAGGAAGTTAAACGTAAATGCAGCGACCTGCAGGCTGCAGTAAAAGTTTTGCACCAAGCAGAAAAAGCAAATACCGCGCAACAGACCACTCCAAATGCCTGCACGAGATTGAAGATTTAAAATCACAACTAGCCATAAAAAGGGGTGTAATGTGTGCATATACCACCGAAACTGGGGACAGTGACCCAGAGATAGAGTGGGGGGATTTAGAAGAGGATGCCTGCCATTATGCAACAGCTAGCGTCATGGCTGACTGGGAACCTCCACCTCTGTTCCCAGTAATGGAACCAACGGCACCACCTAATCCGGCCCCCATCCCGGAAAACCCGGTCTCAGCCCCTAGGCCAATTCCCATTCCTATAAATCCAGTCACTAATCCGGTTCCCATATCAATGAATCCGGTCACCACCCAATGACAGGACGCACAGAACCACTCCATACACCATGACACAGCTCACTGACATAGCTAAAGTGATTGGGGTAGTCGAACCCTCCGGGGATCCACATGCTCTCTTTGACCAGGTCACCCAATATCGTGTTTTAAACGGCTGAGATGAGGCAGAAGGGGTTAAACTTATTTTGCTATGTTTAAGTCCTGCCATCCATTCCGCCCTACCCGAACCCCAGAACGTGGCCGGGGGAACCCTACCAGAAAAGACGACAGCCGTTCTGGCCGCCATAGGCTACAATAGGGATGACCCGGTAAAAGGCTTAAACGACTGCCAACAAAAGAGAGGGGAGCACCCGACAGCATATGCTGGCCGACTATGGAACCAATTTGTTGCGGTTTTCGGCCAATTAAATCGAGTCCAATTCAGCGCACACCACCGGTCCACATGGAGCCAGACCCTGATAGCACACACCACCGAGGGGAGTCGGAAAGCCTGTGAGAATTTTGACCCCGATGATAATACACATACAGAAGCCTGGGCCATCCGCAAAATGACTCGCGTATGGGAACGGGAATCATAGAAACCCTACAGTACAGAAAGAGACCATTTGGCCCATTGAGTCTGCACCGACCACAATCCCACCCAGGCCCTACCCCCATATCCCTACATATTTTACTCACTAATCCCTCTAACCTACGCATCTCAGGACACTAAGGGGCAATTTTAGCATGGCCAATCAACCTAACCCGCACATCTTTGGATTCTTTTTGTTTATTACAAATACGTTAATACAAAACAATTACAAATACACAAAGAACAAATGTGAAAAAATACATTACCAATGGCTAACGCCATCTAGGAAACCGGAGCACCCGGAAGAAATCCACGCAGACACGAGGAGAATGTGCAAACTCCACACAGACAGTGACCCAAGCCAGGAATCGAACCCAGGTCCTTGGAGTTGTGAAGCAGCAGTGCTAACCACTGTGCTACCGTGCCGCCCAAAGTCAGACGCCGGGAAGTCAGACAAACAGACACTCTCAAGTCCGCGGAGCACGAAATGATGAACCCAATCCACACAGACACCCAGTTTGGCGTAACGAAGGGGGAGGTGGAAACAGGGGACAGGGAAACTCACCCCCATATACCCCTGCCAATCATCGATACAGAAAACCGCAGCCCCGCGCAGAACCCCGATATATTCCCAACCCCAGGTACAGGGAATAAGATAAAACCAACCCCAGGTATGCACCCCCACAAGCACAGTGCTATAACTGCAGGCAACCCAACCATTTTGCCCGGGACTGTTGGGCACCACCAAATTTCAGGGGACCAGCAAACCGGAAGACCCATACACTATTGCTGACACAGGGAGCCACAAGGCCACACAGGCCATAGGCCCAACCCCCGACACCAAGAACAATACAGTGCCGAGCCCAGGGGCTCACCACCACAAGCACAGTGTTATACCTGCGGGCAACCCAACCATTTTGCCCGGAACTATAGGGCACCACCCAACTACCCCACACGACCATCTCAGCGGTTCCCCGACGATGGACCCCGACCCATGCCCCTCGAAGGACCGGCCCAACAAGCCACTATAACCCCCACCCAGTACCCCCAGGACCAGCACACGCACCCTCGGTTCCCGCCCCAATTTACAGGGCTTCAGGAATAAAACCCTGACCCAGGGGACCTCAACCAAAAGGATGGGGCACCTGCAAACCTTACCCACTATGGCGCCCCTGGTACCGGGACTCCCAGAACCTTTTGACCCGGCACTCACTACCAGAGGTGGTAATGCAGTGGGTACCCGGCAGCCAAAGTCCGCCCATGTAGGTTCCCTCCACTAAGGAAGAATCAGGACCACCCAGTCCAAATTGTAAATAGCTTTATCCATCCACTCCACACATCACTCAATTGAAAAGGGCTTATCTGCCCACATTATACTGCGCCATAATTTTCCGACACACCAGAGTTTGGTTGTGGGATGAAGAATCTAAAGTTATACTGTGCCATAGTCCTCCAACAATAAGGACACATGCCACATACCCAACATTTTGTTTTCACGCTCTGCAAACTCCTTGCCCCACTCAACCCCATTAAATACTGATTGCCGACCAACCCTTTGTATGACACTATTGGGCCTTTATTATTCATTTACTTATTTCTTTGGTTTTTTTTGTAAAGAAAAGGGGAAAGAGAATCAGGTATTAGTAAGAATTAACAGGTGCTACCTTGATCTCCCCCAGAATGAACTACATACTTCTCTGCTATCTGGGACTCCTCGTCTCAGACTGAACCAGACACCACACCAACCGAAGACCAGCCTACGATACCCCAGATATATGTGGTTCACCCCACCAGATGAGGGCAAATGTGAGGATGGCATCCTATAGGTACACCCCAATAAGAGTATCACCTATGGGTGTAATAACCAAAGAGTGGTGTACAGGAAAGATAATGGGAGCTCTGATTATTGCTCCCTAAGGATGATCCTCACTAGTGATTGGTGGGCCTACACTAACCATGGGTGCATGGAGCTAGCCTGTCTAGCCCATGGGCCCAGAAAAAGGGCTGGAATTAGGAAAGAAGTGCCCCGGTAAGGTTATTCAGAATGAGTACATATACTATGAAATTAAGAATGGGTTAAGACCAACTGTTAGCATACCCATCCCCACTTGTCCCGAAACCACCCCAGGGCCCCAAAATGGGTTGATACTAAAACATACAGGGAAAATATTATTCGACAACACACACTACGAATTGGTACCAGTAGTGGTAGATTTAGCCGGAACACAATTACCAGACTGGTGTCCCTCCCCACTTAGAAAACTGTACCTCCACTTGACCCAGAGGCTGCTAAGCCGAAAGACTGGGACGCGTGGGGGAAGAGACACCCAGGTCAGAGGGGCGCAAGAGGGGGGAAATCCCGAATGATCTGACGACTGCATACGGAGCGAGGGTATCCACCATTAACGCACTGGATCTGGCTGATTTGGATAATAAGCTCAGAGTCCTAACCCGACAAGTTAAACAGACCTTGGACAGCTCAAATGAAAATGCTCGGCAAGATGCCGAGGGAGATTTGGCCGAGAACAAGACTAGTAGCCTTATGGTTACTGTACTAGAAGGACATGCCCAAACTATTAATCAGATCGCCCAAGGGAGGGTGGAAGATGATGCCAGGCAACAGAACCGAACCCTATGTAGCATCTATGGGCAATGGATGGTCGAGCAGTTAAGAGAGAATCTCGACCAGGTTGGCAGGGGGAAAGTTCCATCCTGGATCAGTGATGAACAGACTGAACACTTGCAACGGGGAAAAAGACACCCCAATGTCACTAACTGCCAATTACGGCAACTGACCAAGGTCTGGTCTAATGATAGTTGTAAAGGAACCCCGGGGACTGCACTAGGAATGGTGTTGGGGATCCCAGTAATATTAAAAGATAAGGTCGGGTTGAGACTTTTTGAAGCTGAAAATATGGGCGGCACGGTAGCGCAGTGGTTAGCACTGCTGCTTCACAGCTCCAGGGTCCCGAGTTCGATTCCCGGCTCGGGTCACTGTCTGTGTGGAGTTTGCACATTCCCCTCATGTCTGCGTGGGTTTCCTCCGGTTTCCTCCCACAGTCCAAAGATGTGCGGGTTAGGTTGATTGGCCAGGTTAAAAATTGCCCCTTAGAATCCTGAGATGTGTAGGTTAGAGGGCTTAGTGGGTAAAATATGTGAGGGTAGGGCCTGGGTGGGATTGTGGTCGGTGCAGACTCGATGGGCCGAATAGCCTCCTTCTGCACTGTAGGGTTTCTATGATTCTTCTTCTATGATTCTATAGGGATCATTAAAGGAGGGATGTGGATGGGATACCAGGGGACTCTACCGTATGTGGTTGAGAAAGGAGGGAAGCTCATAGGCACCTGTCTGGAGAAACGTGAACACACAGACAAAACGGTCGTATGCCCATATCTGGTGTATGAAAATGAACATGCCCTGTGTGGATTCAGAACAACCCGACTCACCTAAATTGTATATTGGAAATTCGAAATTTGGAAAGGGATGTCACCCAGGTGACTTATAGGGGGGAGAATATTGCATTACAACCTCACTAGAAAATTACCAGTATGGGGCAGCCATTTGTAACATCCACAACACTACCTTTTGCATTAAACCACAGATTCCCACCAGGATAGGATTAATTGTGATGGTAGACATACACAGAAGAGAAAACACTAATAAACATGAGCGAGGAATTGAGACAAAGCTTGGGGACTATTTTGAAAAATTTGATTCTGGGATAACACTTCTACCTGAAAAATTTCAACAAATTCAGACACAATTGATCACAGCCCACAAGATCTTTCTCAAAGTAGTGCAACAAACAAGGGAAATAAAAAACAACATTAGTGAAATTAGAGTCACTACATGATGGGAGGACCTCTGGGATTGGGGTTCAAATGTCCAAATCCACCCATGGGTCCGCATTCTGTCACACCTGGCCGTAATAGGAATCCTACTTATGGCAGTGTACCTAACCATCCTCACGTCGAAAGTATCTGAGAATTAACAGGTATAACAACTGTATCATCAGCACCTCCAATGTGGCTAGGGATGTGGAAGTTTCCTTTGAAGTGTGTCTAAGTGATTTGACTTGTTATTGTCACATGTATTAGTATACATACATAGAACATAGAACAGTACAGCACAGTACAGGCTCTTTGGCTCTCGATGTTGTGCCGAGCTTTGTCCGAAACCAAGATCAAGCTATCCCATTCCCTATCATTCTGTATACAATGAAAAGTATTGTTTCTTGCATGCTATACAGACAAAACATACCATTCATAGAGAAGGAAAGGAGAGAGTGCAGAATGTAGTGTTACAGTTATAGCTAGGGTGTAGAGAAAGATCAACTTAATGCAAGGGAGGTCCATTCAAAAGTCTGATGGCAGCAGGGAAGAAGCTATTCTTGAGTCAGTCGTTACGTGAGCTCAGACTTTTGTATCTTTTTCCCCCGACAGAAGGAGATGGAAGACTGTACATCCGGGTGCATGGGGTCCTTAATTATGCTGGCTGCTTTTCTGAGGCAGCGGGAAGTGTAGACAGAGTCAATGGATGGGAGGCTAATTTGCATGATGGATTGGGCTACATTCTCGACTTTTTGTAGTTTCTTGCAGTCTTGGCAGAGCAAGAGCCACGCCAAGCTTTAATGCATCTAAAAAGGATGCTTTCTATGGTGCATCTGTAAAAGTTGGAGAGAGTCGTAGCCAAATTTCCTTAGTCTTCTGAGAAAGTAGAGGCATTGGTGGGCTTTCTTAACTACAGTGTCAACATGAGGGGGACCAGGACAAGTTGTTGGTGATCTGGATACCTAAAAACTTGAAGCTCTCAACCATTTCTGCTTCGTCCCCATTGATGTAGACAAGGGCATGTTCTCCACTACACTTCCTAAGTCAATGACTATCTCCTTCGTTTTGTTGACATTGAGGGACAGATTGTTGTCGCACCCGTTTCTCTATCTCTTTCCTGTACTGCGTCTCATCAGTGTTTGAGATCCGACCCACTACAGTGGTGTTATCAACAAACTTGAAAATCAAGTTGGAGGGGCCACACAGTCAAAGGTGAATGAGTATAGCAGGGGGCTGAGGACAAAGCCTTATGGGACACTGGTGTTGAGGATGATTGAGGAGGAGGTGCTGTCGCCTTTCCTTACTGACTGTGACCTGTGGGTTAGGAAGTTCAGATTTAGTCGCAGAGGGAGGAGCCAAGGCCCAGGCCACGGAGTGTAGCATGAAAATCCAAGGAGGTTTAACCACCATTTTACCTGTGCTAATATCTCTTAGTGTAATCAGTGTAACACTGATTAAGAGGAAGAGAGAGTTGTATGAAATGTACAGGCAGCCAGGAACACATCAGATGCTCGAGGAGTATAAAAAGTGCAAGAAGCTACTTAAGAGGGAAATCAGGAGGGCTAAAAGACGACATGAGGTTGCTTTGGCAGACAGAGTGAAGGAAAATCCAAAGAGCTTCTATAGGTATGTTAGGAGCAAAAGGATAGTGAGGGATAAAATTGGTCCTCTTGAAGACCAGAGTGGTAGACTGTGTATGGAACCAAAAGAGATGGGGGAGATACTAAATGGTGTTTTTGCATCCGTATTTACTGAGGAAACGGGCATGGAGTCTACGGAAATAGGGCAAACAGGTAGGGAGGTCATGGAACCTTTACAGATTAAAGGAGAGGAGGTGCTCGCTGTCTTGAGGCAAATCAGAGTGGATAAATCCCCAGGACCGGACAGGGTATTCCCACGGACCTTGAGGGAAGCTAGCGTTGAACTTGCAGGGGCCCTGGCAGACATATTTAAAATGTCAGTATTCACGGGGGAGGTGCCGGATGATTGGAGGGTGGCTCATGTTGTTCCGTTGTTTAAAAAAGGTTCCAAAAGAAATCCGGGAAATTATAGGCCAGTAAGTTTGACGTCGGTGGTGGGCAAGTTATTGGAAGGTGTGATAAGGGATAGGATCTACAAATATTTGGATAGACAGGGACTTATTAGGGAGAGTCAACATGGCTTTGTGTGTGGTAGGTCGTGTTTGACCAATCTATTAGAGTTTTTCGATGAGGTTACATAGAACATAGAAAGCCACAGCACAAACAGGCCCTTCGGCCCACAAGTTGCACCGATCATATCCCTACCTCTAGGCCTATCTATAGCCCTCAATCCCATTAAATCCCATGTACTCATCCAGAAGTCTCTTAAAAGACCCCAACGAGTTTGCCTCCACCACCACCGACGTCAGCCGATTCCACTCACCCACCACCCTCTGAGTGAAAAACTTACCCCTGACATCTCCTCTGTACCTACCCCCCAGCACCTTAAACCGGTGTCCTCTCGTAGCAACCATTTCAGCCCTTGGAAATAGCCTCTGAGAGTCTACCCTATCCAGACCTCTCAACATCTTGTAAACCTCTATCAGGTCACCTCTCATCCTTCGTCTCTCCAGGGAGAAGAGACCAAGCTCCCTCAACCTATCCTCATAAGGCATGCCCCCCAATCCAGGCAACATCCTTGTAAATCTCCTCTGCACCCTTTCAATGGCTTCAACATCTTTCCTGTAATGAGGTGACCAGAACTGCGCGCAGTACTCCAAGTGGGGTCTAACCAGGGTCCTATAAAGCTGCAGCATTATCTCCCGACTCCTAAACTCAATCCCTCGATTAATGAAGGCTAGTACACCGTACGCCTTCTTGACCGCATCCTCCACCTGCGAGGCCGATTTAAGAGTCCTATGGACCCGGACCCCAAGGTCCTTCTGATCCTCCACACTGCTAAGAATGGTACCCTTCATATTATACTGCTGCTTCATCCCATTGGAAAGTGGATGAAGGGAAGGCGGTGGATGTTGTCTACCTGGATTTCAGCAAGGCCTTTGACAAGGTCCCTCATGGGAGGTTAGTTAGGAAGGTTAGTTAGGAAGGTTCAGTCGCTAGGTATACATGGGGAGGTGGTAAATTGGAATAGACACTGGCTCAATGGAAGAAGCCAGAGAGTGGTTGTGGAGGATTGCTTCTCTGAGTGGAGGCCTGAGTGGTGTGCCGCAGGGATCGGTGTTGGGTCCATCTATATCAATGATCTAGATGATAATGTGGTAAATTGGATCAGCAAGTTTGCTGATGATACAAAGATTGGAGGTGTAGTGGACAGTGAGGAAGGTTTTCAAAGCTTGCAGAGGGATTTGGACCAACTAGAAAAATGGGCTGAAAAATGGCAAATGGAATTTAACGCAGACAAGTGAGAGATATTGCACTTTGGAAGGACAAACCAAAGTAGAACGTACAGGATAAATGGTAGGACTCTGAAGAGTGCAGTTGAACAGAGGGATCTGGGAATACAGGTACAGAATTCCCTAAAAGTGACGTCACAGGTGAAATCATAGAAATCATAGAAACCCTACAGTGCAGAAGGAGGCCATTCGGCCCATCGAGTCTGCACCGACCACAATCCCACGCTAAAGGACAGAATCCTATTAACCAGCACTGTTGCCCCTCGACTGCTGGTTGAGAAAGAAACAATAGGTGGATAGGGTCGTAAAGAGTGCCTTTGGTACATTGGCCTTTATAAATCGGAGTATCGAGTATAAAAGTTGGAGTGCTATGGTAAGGTTATATAAGGCATTGGTGAGGTCAAATTTGGAGTATTGTGTACAGTTTTGGTCACCTAGTTACAGGAAGGATGTAAATAAGGTTGAAAGAGTGCAGAGAAGGTTCACAAGGATGTTGCCGGGACTTGAGAAGCTGAGTTACAGAGAGAGATTGAATAGGTTGGGACTTTATTCCCTGGAGCGTAGAAGATTGAGGGGAGATTTGATAGAGGTGTATAAGATTTTGATAGGTATAGATAGAGTGAATGCAAGCAGGCTTTTTCCGCTGAGGCTCGGGGAGAAAAAAACCAGAGGGCATGGGTTAAGGGTGAAAGGAGAAAAGTTTAAAGGGAATATTAGGGGGGCTCTTCATGCAGAGAGTGGTGGGAATGTGGAATGCGCTGCCGGATAAAGTGGTAAACGCGGGGTCACTTTTAACATTTAAGAAAAACTTGGACGGGTTCATGGATGAGAGGGGTGTGGAGGGATATGGTCCAAGTGCAGGTCAGTGGGACTAGGCAAAAAATGGTTCGGCACAGACAAGAAGGGCCAAAAGGCCTGTTTCTGAGCTGTAATTTTCTATGGTTCTATCCTGTATTTTGTGCAGTTGAATAAGCAGTAGTAGGAGCTACTACAATGATTTGTTCCTGGAATGTACAGAGAATTCATCATCTGTGTTAAAAACAATCCTGTCATTTCTAAAGAAAAAAGCTGGCATAGCTCTGAGGCAAGAAACTCATCTGGATGACAGACTGCACCTCAAACTCAAGAGGGACTGGGTGAGGCAGGTGTTTTTTGTTTCTTTCTCAACCAGCAGTCGAGGGGCAACAGTGCTGGTTAATAGGATTCTGTCCTTTAGTTTGGAAAGCTGCATGAAAGATAAAGTGGGAAGGTATGCAGTCATCAAGAGGCTGGTATATGGGGAGAATGTGTCAATAATAAATGTCTATGGTTCGCTAAGTATTCCCCGGATTTGTCACTAAGGTCTTTACGGACTTTGTTAATCCGATTAATCCTTTATTCATAGAAATCCCACAGTACAGAAAGAGGCCATTCGGCCCATCGAGTCTGCACCGACCACAATCCCACCCAGGCCCTATCCCCATATCCCTACATATTTTACCCACTAACCTACGCATCTCAGGTCACTAAGGAGCAATTTAGCACGGCCAATCAACCTGACCCACACATCTTTGGACTGTGGGAGGAAACCGGAGCACCCGGAGGAAACCCACGCAGACACGAGGAGAATGTGCAAACTCCACACAGACAGTGACCCAAGCCGGGAATCGAACCCAGGTCCTTGGAGCTGTGAAGCAGCAGTGCTAACCACTGTGCTACCGTGCCGGTGGTGATTTTAATTTCCATTTTAGGGCATTGGCTTCAGCTTGTGAAGGAGGTGGATTATCTGGATGTTGGGCAATTCTGCATCCTAAGGAGAAAGTGTTCACTTTTTTTCAGTCCCTCATCTGTGCCACAGTAGGATTGACTAATTTGTGCCAAAGATGATCCTGCAATTGGCTGTCTTTTATACTATGGGAAGTATTGTGATCTCTGACCACGCTCCAGTCTTTTTACAATTTCTTCTCAAGCAGGCCCACCTTCAGTCCAGGTCTGTAGACTTGATACGCCTTTATTTATGGATCATAAATTAATCTCATATTTCAAGACCGAATTTGATGCTTTTTATTTGGTTAATTGTCTTTCTGATGTGAAAGCATCTATTCTGTGGGAGACCAGCAAGACCTTTAATAGAGGTTTGGTCATTTCATTTTCAGCCAGAAAGAGATGTAGGTTGATGGAGCAGCAGCGTCAGTTGGAAGTCTAGCTAGCTGAAACAAAGAGGGAGTATGGGAGGAATTCTTGTCATGCCAAGCTGAATAAGATTGGTGTGGTTAGGGCAGCACTGGACTCTTTGTTGACCCAGTAGGCATAGAGGAGTTTGAGGTTTGCTAAGCAGAAGTTGTATGAATTTAGGAATAAACCAAGTAGGTATTTGTCTTTTCTTATTTGGAAGAATTTGGACTCTTGGTGGATGATTGCATCAGTGGTGGACTCTAAGAGAACAAGGAGGATTAGGGTGGAAGACGTTAACAAGAATTTTAAGAGCTTTTATGCCAATTTGCATAAATCAGGTCAAGCCGAGGGTGCTTCAGCAGTTATGGTGCATTTCTTCTCTTGAGCTACTCTCTGTCTTGGAGGATCTGAGAACAGCTTTGAATGCTCTGGGGAGGAGGTGGTCTCTGTCATAAAGGAATTTCAACTTGATAAGGCTGAAACGATTGTGTAAGGGGGAAGATTTCAGATTCCTGGAGCATTGGGACTGGTTCTGGGGGAGGTGGAACCAGTACAAACTTGAAAGGTTACACTTGGGCAGAACCAGGTCTGATGTCCTAGGGGGGAGTGCTTGCTAGAGTGGTTGGGGAGGGTTTAAACTCAAATGGCAGGGGAATAGGAACCTATGCAAGAAGTCAGAGAAGGGGAAATCAAGGACAGAAACCAAAGGCAGAAAGCAGAATAAGAAATGTGATAGGCAGAGAAACAAAGGGTTAGATTCAAGCAGGACCTCAGTGAAAAATAATGGGAACGGGACCAGTAATGTAAAAAAGGCAAGCTTAAAGGCTTTGTGCCTTAATGCGCAGAGCATTCGCAATAAAGTGGATGAATTAATTGTGTATATTGTATGATATAGTTGGGATTTCAGAGATATGACTGCAGGACGACCAGGGATGGGAATTGAACATCCAGAGGTATTCAGTATTTAGGGCAGACAAATAGGTAAAGGTGGTGGAGTTGCATTGCTGGTTAAAGAGGAAATTAACACCATACTGAGGAAGGATATTAGCTCCAACAATGTGGAATCTTTATGGGTAGAGCTAAGAAACAGCAAGGGGCAAAAAAAATGTTAGTAGGGGTTGTATATAGACCCCCAAGCCGTAGTGGTTGTTGGCAATGATATTGAACAGGAAATTAGAGATGCATGTGATAAAGGAACATTTGTAATTATGGGTGACTTTAATCTACATGTAGATTGGGAAAATCAAATTAATTTCATAGAAGAAACCCTACAGTGCAGAAGGAGGCCATTCGGCCCATCGAGTCTGCACCGACCACAATCCCACCCAGGCCCGACGCCCACATATTTTACCCGCTAATCCCTCTAACCTACGCATCCCAGGACTCTAAGGAGCAATTTTTTTAACCTGGCCAATCAACCTAACCTGCACATCTTTGGACTGTGGGAGGAAACCGGAGCACCCGGAGGAAACCCATGCAGACACGAGGAGAATGTGCAAACTCCACACAGACAGTGACCCGAGCCGGGAATCGAACCCGGGACCCTGGAGCTGTGAAGCAGCAGTGCTAACCACTGTGCTACCGTGCCGCCCTAACTAGTTGTATGAGACCCCATGGGGATGAGCAACCATAGCGTGATCGAATTTTTCATCAAGATGGAGAGTGATGCAATAAGACTAGGGTCCTGAATCTTAATAGAGGAAACTATGATAACATGAGGTGTGAGTTGGCAATGATAAATTGGGAAATGTTACTCAAAGGGCTGATGGTGGATAGGTAATGGCAAACATTCAAAGAGCACATGGGTAAACTACAACAATTGTTCATTCCTGTCTGGCGCTGAAGTAAAACTGGAAAGGTGGCCAAACCCTGTAAGGGAAATTAAAGATAGTATTAGATCCAATGGAGAGGTGTACAAATTGGCCAAGAACAATAATAGACCTGAGGAATGTGAGCAGTTTAGAATCCAGCAAAGGAAGGCCAAGGGGCTGATTAAAAAGGGTAAAATAGAATGAGAGAGTAAGCTTGTGGAGTTCATAAACACTGACTGCAAACGTTTTGCATAGGTATGGGAGGAGAATAAGATTGGTGAAGACAGGGGAATTTATAATGGGGAACAAAGAAATGGCTAACCAACTAAATACATACTTTGGTTCCGCCTTCACAAAGGAGGACACAAATAACCCACCAGAAATGTTGGGGAACATAGGGTTTAGTGAGAGGGAGGAAGTGAAGGAGATCAGTATTAGTGGAGAAATGGTGTTGGAGAACTGATGGAATTGACGGCCAGTAAATCCCCAGGGCCTTACATCCCAAAATGGCCCAAGAAATAGTAGATGCATTGGTGGTCATCTTCAAAGACTCTATAGGCCCTGGAACAGTTCCTACAGATTGGAGGGTAGCTAATGTAACCCCGTTATTTAAAACGGGAAGTAGAGAGAAAACACGAATTGTAGCTCAATATTGCCTGACATTGGCACTGGGGAAAATTATAGAATCAATTATCAAAGATTTTATAGCAAAACATTTGGAAAACAATGGTAGGATTGGACAGAGTCAGCATGGATTCAAGGAAGGAAAATATGCTTGACAAATCTACTGGAATTCTTTGAAGATGTAACTACTGGAGTTGAGGAGGGGGGGGCAGTGGATCTGCTTTATTTAGACATTCAGAAGGCTTTTGATAAAGTCCCACATCAAATATTAGTTTGTAAAATTAAAGCACATGGGATTGGGGGTAGTGTGTTGAGATGGATAGAAAACTAGACAGTAGACAGGAAACAAAGAGGAGCAGTAAATGGGTTTTTCCCCCCCCCCCCAAATGGCAGGCAGTGGCGAGTGGGGTACTGCAGGGATCAGTACTGGGACCCCAGCTATTCACTATATTTAATGATATAGATGAGGGAACTAAATGTAATATCTCCAAATTTGCAGATGGCACAAAGCTGGGTGGGAGAGTGAGATGAGAGGAGGATGCAGACATCCTTTATGTGATTTGGATAAGTTGAGTGAGTGGGCAAATGATTGACAGATGCAATATAGTCAGAGAGGTTTGTAGCATGGAAACAGGCCTTTTGGCCCAACTTGTCCATGCCGCCTTTTTTTTTTAAAAACCCCTAAACTAATCCCAATTGCCCGCATTTGGCCCATATCCCTCTATACCCATCGTACCCATGTAACTATCTAAATGCTTTTTAAATGCTCGGCACAACATCGAGGGCCAAAGGGCCTGTTCTGTGCTGTACTTTTCTATGTTCTAAAAGATAAAATTGTACCCGCCTCTACTACTACCTCTGGCAGCTTGTTCCAGACACTCCCCACCCTCTGAAATAATTGCCCCTCTGGACACTTTTGTATCTCTCCCCTCTCACCTTAAACCTATGCCCTCTAGTTTTAGACTCCCCTACCTTTGGGAAAAGATATTGACTATCTACCTTGTCTATGCCCCTCATTATTTTATAGACCTCTATAAGGTCACCCCTCAGCCTCCTATGCTCCAGAGAAAAAAGTCCTCGTTTATTCAGCCTCTCCTTATAACTCAATCCATCAAGTCCCGGTAGCATCCTAGTAAATCTTTTCTGCACTCTTTCTAGTTTAATAATATCCTTTCTATAATAGGATGACCAGAATTGCACACTGTATTCCAAGTGTGGCCTTACCAATGTCTTGTACAACTTTAACAAGACGTCCCAACTCCTGTATTCAATGTTCTGACTGATGAAACCAAGCATGCCGAATGCCTTCTTCACCACTCTGTCCACCTGTGACTCCACTTTCAAGGAGCTATGAACATGTACCCCTAGATCTCTTTGTTCTGTAACTCTCCCCAACGCCCTACCATTAACTGAGTAAGTCCTGCCCTGGTTCAATCTACCAAAATGCATTACCTCACATTTGTCTAAATTAAACTCCATCTGCCATTCGTCAGCCCATTGGCCCAATTGATCAAAGTCCCGCTGCAATTGGAGATAACCTTCCTCACTGTCCACCATGCCACCAAGCTTGGTGTCATCTGCAAACTTACTAACCATGCCTCCTATATTCTCATCCAAATCATTAATATAAATGACAAATAACAGTGGGCCCAGCGCTTATCCCCAAGGCACACTGCTGGTCACAGGCCTCCAGTTAATAATTTGGATAAATGTGAGGTTATCCACTTTGGTCGCAAAAGCGGGAAGGCAGATTACTATCTGAATGGCCATAAATTAGGAGAGAGGAATGTGCAACAAGATCTGGGTGTCCTTGTACACCAGTCACTGAAGGTAAGCATGCAGGTGCAGCAGGCAGTAAAAATGGCAAATGGTATATTGACCTTCATAGCAAGAGGATTCAAGTACAGGAGCAGGGATGTCTTGATGCAATTATACAGGGCCTTGGTGAGGCCACACCTGGAATACTGTTTTGGTCTCCTTATCTGAGGAAGGATGTTCTGGCTCGAGAGGGAGTGCAAAGACAGTTTACCAGATTGATTCCTGGGGTGGTGGGACTGATGTATGAGGAAAGATTGAGTCGGTTAGGATTGTATTTTCTCAAGTGCTGAAGAATGAGGGGGGATCTCATAGAAACCTATAAAATTCTAACAGGGCTAGACAGGGTAGATGCAAGAAGAATGTCCCTGATGGTGGGGTGTCCAGAACCAGGGATTACAGTAGATTGTTTAGTACAGTCTGGATGAGGAGAAATGTCACCACCCACAGAGTGGTCAGCCAGTGGAATTTGCTACCACAGAAAGTAGTTGAAGCAAAAACTTTGAATGTTTTCAAGAAGCAGTTAGATAGAACACTTGAGGCAAAAGGAATCAAAGGATATGGTTGGGGGGGGGGGGGGGTATCAGGCTATTGAGTTGAATGATCAGCTATGATCATAATAAATAGAGTAAGAAGTTTAACAACACCAGGTTAAAGTCCAACAGGTTTATTTGGTAGCAAAAGCCACACAAGCTTTCGGAGCTGCAAGCCCCTTCTTCAGGTGAGTGGGAATTCTGTTCACAAACAGGGCATATAAAGACACAAACTCAATTTACATGAATAATGGTTGGAATGCGAATACTTACAACTAATCAAGTCTTTTTGAGAAACAAAACAACGTGAGTGGAGAGAGCATCAAGACATGCTAAAAAGATGTGTATTGTCTCCAGACAAGACAGCCAGTGAAACTCTGTGGGGGTTACAAATAGTGTGACATGAACCCAATATCCCGGTTGAGGCCGTCCTCGTGTGTGCGGAACTTGGCCATCAGTTTCTGCTCAGCGACTCTGCGCCGTCGTGTGTCGCGAAGGCCGCCTTGGAGAACGCTTACCCGAATATCAGAGGCCGAATGCCCGTGACCGCTGAAGTGCTCCCCAACAGGAAGAGAACAGTCTTGCCTGGTGATTGTCGAGCGGTGTTCATTCATCCGTTGTCGCAGCGTCTGCATAGTTAACTATGTTAACTATGTTAACTATGCAGACGCTGCGACAACAGATGAATGAACACCGCTCGACAATCACCAGGCAAGACTGTTCTCTTCCTGTTGGGGAGCACTTCAGCGGTCACGGGCATTCGGCCTCTGATATTCGGGTAAGCGTTCTCCAAGGCGGCCTTCACGACACACGACGGCGCAGAGTCGCTGAGCAGAAACTGATAGCTAAGTTCCGCACACACGAGGACGGCCTCAACCGGGATATTGGGTTCATGTCACACTATTTGTAACCCGCACAGAGTTTCACTGGCTGTCTTGTCTGGAGACAATACACATCTTTTTAGCATGTCTTGATGCTCTCTCCACTCACGTTGTTTTGTTTCTCAAAAAGACTTGATTAGTTGTAAGTATTCGCATTCCAACCATTATTCATGTAAATTGAGTTTGTGTCTTTATATGCTCTGTTTGTGAACAGAATTCCCACTCACCTGAAGAAGGGGCTTGCAGCTCCGAAAGCTTGTGTGGCTTTTGCTACCAAATAAACCTGTTGGACTTTAACCTGGTGTTGTTAAACTTCTTACTGTGTTTACCCCAGTCCAACGCCGGCATCTCCACATCATAATAAATAGTGCAGCAGACTCAAAAGGTCAAATGGCCTTCTCCTGATTCTATTTGCCATGTTTCTATGGAAGGCGCCCAGGCCTGATGGTTTTGGGTGTGAATTCTACAAGGGATTCAAAGACTTGTCATTAGACCCATTTTATGGTATGTATAATCATTTATTTAGTGTTGATTTGCTACTGCAGTCGCTTCTGGAGGTGACTATTTCCTTAATGCTGAAACTGGGCAAGAATCATTTTTCAGGACATAAGATTAACTTCATGAAATCAAGTTAAGGAGTGGACCCCTCCTCCTTCTAATTTACCTAGTGGTATACTTATTTGTGCTTTTCAGCAGCTATACAAGGTGAACTTTCCATTATTGGTCTCTATTAATTGGAACCTACATCGTCGGTAATCTTTACCAATTCCCTGGTTGGGTAGAATTGCCCTGATTGAGATGCGCTGCCTAGACTACTTTATCCTCTGCAAATGCTATCTATTCTGTTATCTACTAAGGTCCTTAAATACATTTATGGGTTTAGTTATAAGAAGCCTCATTAAAAATTGGCTAAGATGCAGTTGTCTGATTCTAAAGGAGAGCTAGGGATGCCAAATATAAAGATGCATCAGTTAGCTTCCCACCTTAGATTTATATATCAATGGGTTAGGGGAGACCTTTCCTCCATAGGCTTGATGTTGAACCCATCAGTCCTTCTACTCCTTGCAGTCACTTTTATTTCTTAAGCAATACAAGATGATTCTAGATAAGTGTTATAATCCTATTGCTATTAATACTCGAGCTTGGAAGATGGTCCACGAGTTGGACAGGAGATTTCATTTAACTTCTGCTCTTTCTCCAATTCAGAGTAATCTGTATTTCCCGCCAGGTCTTATGGATCATGATTTTGCTACCTGGAGGGATAGAGGTCTCTGTAGTCTAGGGGACATGTTTGACAATGTTACCCTATTATCTTCTAAGCAGCTGTGTCAACAGTTTGATAATCCAAAATATTCCTTTTTTAGATAGCTTCAATTTAAGGACTTTATCCTTAATAAGACAATTCTTCTTTTCAATGATCAGGTTTTTCTGGTGGAAAAAATCCTGCTATTTGTGAATCTCAGGCATTTAGTTAGTAAATATTGACAAGGAGACATGGGTGATATTTGGTAATGTGCTAATTAAATGAGTTTGTAATACAACAAAAGAAACTCAGTTTAAGAGATTGCACAATCTGCATATTACTCCAAGCTGCAGCACAGGTTTGACAACTTCATAACCTCATCGTTCCAGAAGTGCAGGGTGGATGTGGTGTTTAACCTGCATTGTTTTGGTCCCATGTCACAATTAAAGCCTATAGG
Source organism: Mustelus asterias (assembly GCF_964213995.1). NCBI lineage: Eukaryota > Metazoa > Chordata > Chondrichthyes > Carcharhiniformes > Triakidae > Mustelus > Mustelus asterias. Next base: position 61,791,507 of record NC_135815.1, on the reverse strand, counting down.
TTTAATGTTCTTAAAGAGCATAAGAGGATCTTTGATATGGCCTTAAAGTTCGATCCCTTGCATCTGATACTGGGTCCCCAGACAAAAAGATCAGTAACGTGAATGGGAAAAGGTTGTACAATATCCTAACATTTGCAGCAGACAAGAATATCCTTTGCTCATGGATTAGAGATAAACGTTCAATTTGGAATTGGCATAAAATCATTCTGGAATGTAATGAAGTCAGAGACTCATACAATACAAAACAGGCTCGTTAGGCCCAGCGAGACTGCATCGACAAACCTACAGTAATGCCATTTACCAGCTCTCGGCCATAGCCTTATCATAGAATATCTATAGTGCAAAAGGAGGCTTTTTGGCCTATTGAGTTTGCACCGACTCTCTGACATAACATCTTACCCAGGCCCTATCACCGTAATTCTACATGTTGACCCCACAAATTCCCCTAACTTATACATCTTGAGGCACTAAGGGACAATTTAACACGGCCAATCAACCTAACCTGCACATCTTTGGACTGTGGGGGAAAAAAACAGAGCACCTGGAGGAAACCCACACAGATACAGGGAGAACGTGCAAACTCCACACAGATAGTCATCACCCAAGGCCAGAATTGAACCCTGGTGCTGTGAGGCAGCAGTGTGAACCGCTGTGCCACAGTGCTGTTAAGTCATTTCAAGTATTGATAAATTTTACTTTTCTCTCTCTCTTCCTACATCGGCGGCACGCTGGCATAGTGGTTTGCACTGGTTTGCCTCACAGTGCATGGGACCTACGTTCAATGCTGGGCTTGGGTGACTGTGTGGAGTTTGTACATTCTCCCCATGTCTGCATGAGTTTCCTCCGGTGCTCCAGTGTTTTCCCACAGCCCAAAGATGTACAGGGTAGGTAGATTAGCTGTGATCCATGTGCTGGATTACAGGGATAAGGTGGGGGAAGTGTGCCTGGTAAAGATGCTCTTTTGGAGAGTCGGTGGAGATTCAATGGGCCGAATGGCTTCCTTCTGCACTATACGGTTTCTGTGGTTTCATGCACTTCTTTGAAAATAATTTGACTGTATGTTTTAAGTTTAAAGTTTATTTATTAGTGTCACAAGTAGGTTTACATAAACACTGCGATGAAGTTACAATGAAAATCCCCTAGTCGCCACACTCTGGTGCCTGTTCAGGTAAACCGAGGGAGAATTTAGCATGGCCAATTCACCTAACCAGTACATCTTTTGGACTGTGGGAGGAAACCAGAGCACCCGGAGGAAACCCATGCAACACGGGGAGAACATGCAGACTCTGCACAGACAGTGACCCAAGCTGGGAATCGAACCCGGGTCCCTGGTGCTGTGAGGCTGCAGTGCTAACCACTGTGCCATTTTTGAAAGTTCATTGCACTATTTGAATAAAATGAAAAAATCTTCAATAAAAATATATTTTAAAGAAAGAGAAGAATGTGCTATATAATTTTAAATAACAAAGAGTAAGCAATTACCCGATTGGCAATTGTGATGATCTCTCCTTCTTTAACCGACAACTCATCATTTCCAGGTTCAGCTGTAAAGGTGTACAATACACGGGCCTGTTCATTAAGAATAAAAGAAAACAATTAGCAGAATACTACCCGAGTTCATAAGTAACAGTAAAAACCACTGATCATTTGTAGGATGCAACCTGTTATGGCCATAAAGCAAATTGAGTGAAACTTGTTACTACTTCTCTGGCAGCCTTCTGCTTCCTGAGATGATGGTTTGCACTTCAACTCATTGTTAAAGGTACAACTACAACTTCTAAAAGTAAATATTACAACAACAACAACTTGTATTTACAGTGAGCCTTTAATGTACAACGTTCAGGCACTTCAGGGACATTATACAACACAATGACACCTAGCCACCAATTGAAATACTGTGCCAAATGATCTAAAGCTTAGTCAGAGGTAGCTTTCATAGAGTCACATCTGCACAGGAAAAGGCTATTTGGTCCACCGAGTCCATGTCAGCTCTCTGTAGAACAATCCAGTCAGTCCCATTTCTGTGCTCTATCTCAGTAGCACTGCAAATTTATTTCCTCAAGTACCCATCCAATATTCTCTTAAGCCCATTGATCGTCTGTGCCTCCATCACCCTTGAAAGGTCCAAGTTCCAGGCCATTACCACTCATTGTAGAAAAAAGTTCTTCTCCACATCCCCACAGCATCTTTTGCACAAAATCTTAAATCCATGCCCTCTATCTCAATCTTTTTTGCTTCAAGACCAACCCAGCTTCTCCAAGCTAAATTTGTGACTAAAATCCCTTATCCCTGGAACCATAGAACCAAAGAATCCCGACAGTACAAAAGGAGGAAATTCAGCCCATCAAGTCTGCACCGAAAGAGCATCCCACCCTAAGATTCAATTAATTGGAAGCAGCGTTCCCCAAAGTTAAGGGGTCAATCATGAGGGGGGCATGGTTTTAGGGTGAGGGGCAGGAGCTTCAGAAGGGATTTAAGAAAAACTTCTTTCACTCAGAGTGGTGGGAATCTGGAATGCACTGCCTGGGAAGGTAATGGAGGCCAGAAACCTTACAACCTTTAAAAAGTATTTGGATGAGCACCAGAAATATCATAACATTCAAAGATATGGGATAAGTGCAACTTTAGTGGTAGTTATTGTTGGTGTAGACTTGATGGGCTGAAGGACCTTTCCTGTGCTGTACAACTCTATGACACCCAGGCCCTCCCCTCTGCCCTATCCCCAAAACCCCACGCATTTACCATGGATAATCCACCTAACCTACACATCTTTTGACTGTGGGAGGAAACCAGAACTCCCAGAGAAAACCTACGCAGACACAAGGAGAACGTGCAAACTCCAAGGCCAGAATCAAACCAAGGTCCCTGGCACTGTGAGGCAGCACTGCTAACCACTGTGCTGCCCTACCTGATGCTTATCATACATCCTTTTTCTGTTTAATCATATTCTCCATTTCCCTTGTCATCCAAGAAGCCCCAACTTTAGGTTTCCCCATCTTTCACCCGTGTTGCAATGTACATAGCTTGTACCAGAAACATTCCCTCCTTAAGGACCACCCATTTGTCTATTAAATGTTGTCAAACAGACTTTGGTTCTATTTAACCCTGGCTAAAACCCCTCTCATCCCATTGAAGTTGGTCCTTGTTCAATTAAAAGTTCTACTTTGGGTCGCTCCTTGGGTTTCTCCATTACTAATACAAGCCTTATGATATATTACAATCCAATTTTTGACCAGTAACATTTTTAAAATAGACAAGTTTGAAATTCTAGATACCCACTAGGAGAATAAAGCCACAAGTTTCACAATTCTAAACAAACTAAACTTCATTATACCAAGTCAAAAAAGTAAAACATTCTGCAATATCTATCTTATACTGCAACTTTCTGAATTAACACAAGGTAATTATGAATCAACAGACAAACTGGTCCAACAAACCACACTGTATATGTGGCCAAGATAGATCCCATTAATTTTTCAACAACTTGCTCAGATATCACTGGCCACAGTGTCACAAAATCTCATTCGAACGGTTTCCCTCAGGAGGGATTTCAACTCCTCACTTCAAAAATCTAGCCTCCGAATTCCCTCAAAAGCCACTCCGACTTAGAGTGCCTCAATGACTGCTCACCTTCTGATGGTAGTTTCTGCTGCATTCCACCTCTAAATAGCAGCACAATTCTAACTCTTTCACCAACTGCTAGCTTTACTGAACTGGCAATGCTACTGTGTTCCTCCGAACTCCTGCCTCCCAACTACACCAAGCGTTAAATGGCCCCAGCCTGGCACTAAATTAGGGACCTGCCACCACCTTTTCAGCTCTTCAGGACTTCATTGAGCCTGCTAACAGCTCCCAGGGCTTCTGTGAACTGCAAACTACACAAGCCAAACTGCAAATTTCAGCTGCACCGAATAGCTCTCAGGGCTATTACCTATGAAGCCGAAGTGGCTGGACCCTGATAAAAGCTGCATTCTTTCGGGATAGCTTTTTCCCCTGCTGCAGAACAATTGAAAACAGAGAACCTTCTTAAACAACACCCATCTCCATGACAATATAATCTTTCAGGATCGACTGAGTGCTTTTAAACTAACTTGGCTCTATCACCTAAAAAAACATCCCTCTGAGCTGCACTTCTTTGCAAGCAGCGTAGAACACCATGTCTCCAGCTCAGAAAGCCCACCTGCTGTTTTATGGTTCTCATCTTTCTAGCTGCTAACTGATTAAATCATCAGGGCCCACAACCTGATAAAAAAAATTTAAATAAAACTCCAAATTGCTTTAGTTGCATTTATCCCATTTTCTCCAGTTAAAAATGTCTCCACTCTATAGTTTTGCATATCTCCGATTTCCCTACAGATTTGTTTCTCTATCTCTCTCACTGTTTTGCGGTCTTGAGAGCATCCTCAGTAATATGATCATATGCTTCTTGTGTCACAACTCTAACCGAATGGATTCTGCCCTTGCTCCCTCAAGGGCGTCCTCTCTTTCCTTCACTACAATGTCTTCCCTAATCAGCACTGTCACTCAAATTTCCCTTGATCCCTATATTTTCTGAACACTTTGAATCCTTGAATATTAAATGTTCAGTCGTCATTATTTAAGCCACTTGGTTATTGTCGCAACATATTCCCACACAGCCATTTGTGCTCATTACTCACCACAAGCTGTGTTTACATACAAGACTTTGTATTCCTCATAGTCTTTCCTAGTTTGCACCCATCTAATATGGTACTGCTTCCTTTTCTAGTGCTATTCAACACTCTCACTACATGTACTTTCTTCCTTTTTCTACTTCTATTACTGGTGCCCAACTCCTACTCGGAGTGAGGATTAGGGAAGGAGTTTAGGGGCTATGCAGCCAAAGGTACAGCCACCAGACTTGGACCAATTAAAATTAAAAAGACTCAGGAGGCCAGATTTAGAGGGGTGCAGATATAATCAGAGGGATTTGTAAATAAGTTTGAAAATTTTAAAATTGACAGGTTGTTTAATAAGAAGCTGACATAGGTTAGTGAGCACGGAGGGAGATGGGTGAATGGCATTTGGTGCAAGGTAGTGTATGGCTAGCAGAGATTTTGATGACCTCAAGATTACAGAATTGGATGTGGGAGGCTAACCAGCAGGTGTGTAAGAATAGTCAAATCTGGAGGTAACAAAGGTATAGGTGAAAGTTTCAACAGCAGATGATTTGAGGCAGGGATGAAGACAGGCAATGTTACCTAAGCGGAAAAAGCAGTCTTAGTGATGGCGCCCATGTGGCTAAAAACCTAACTCAGGGTCAAATTTTAGACAGATTGTAAACAGACTGGTTCAGCCTCAAACAGTGCCAGGGAAAGGGATGAAATTGGTGGAGAGGGAGCAGAGTTTGTGGCAGGGACCAAATATAAGGACTTCAGTAACTGGAGGAAATTTTTGCACACCCAAAACTCGATGTCAGATGTCGATGGCAGTAGATGGATCAAGAATAGTGGTGGCAAGCTAGGGTTGGAGGTCATCAGTATAAATGTGGAAGTGGTATGTTTTCAGATGTCACCCAGGTCCTACACGTAAAGAAAGAGAAGGGATCCAAGAATCTAGCCTTGTGTAACACCAGATGTTACTGTGCCACAATGGGAGAACTGTGATGTGGAGATGCTGGCACTGGACTGAGGTGGGCATGGTAAGAAGTCTCGCAAAGCCAGGTTAAAGTCCAATAGGTTTATTTGGTATCACGAGCTTTCGGAGCGCTGCTCCTTCGTCAGGTGAGTGAAGGAGTCTGGTGAAGGAGCAGCTCGTGTTACCAAATAAATCTGTTGGACTTTAACCTGGTGTTGTGAGACTTCTTACAACGGGAGAAGCCGTTGGTGGTAATTCTCTGGCTACAATTTGAGTGGAACCAGGTGAATTTAGTCTCCCCCGCTTGGATGACAAAGGACATTAATTGGTGGAAGAAGGCATGATCAACTACATGAAAGGTTGCAGATAGGCTACATCATAATCTAATATTTATTGGATGGCATAAACTGTGTATTCACCTGTTATTATATGTACACATGACCAGGCAGAAGCTGCAGTTGTTGGATTAGGGGTGCATTTTTTCACCTCCCCCCCCGCCTCCCCAACCATTTATGGCACGTGACTGCTAGAGGCAAGGCCAACACTTACTGTGCATCACCAATTGGCCAAGAAAGGAGATACATTATGTGTGCCTCTATAAATAAAAGCTTGCAAGTGCATGAACAGCAGGCTCCAGTTCTATCCTTCTCCATATATTACCTCAATTATAACAGGGTGAAGGTTGGAGACTAGAATTTTCTTTCTGGATACAAGAATAAAATCCAAGCAATGGTAGAAAGCAAACATAAATTCCTATTGAATGATTAACTTCTCATGGTCTCAGAGGCTGAACCATACGACCAGCGAAAGAATGGGGCTGGTATATGATGAGAATTAACCGATGTCCAAAAAAGAAACAAGGTATGGTCTTGGAGCTTTGTACAGGTAATAAAATGAGAAGCAAGGTATTTTCTGAGAAAGCCGCCAGTGATTTGGATAATGGTGAAGGTTTGAACTTTCTAATAGAATAGAATAGAATAGAAATCCTACAGTGCAGAAGGAGGCCATTCGGCCCATCGAGTCTGCACCGACCCACAATCCCACCCAGGCCCTACCCCCACATATTTACCTGCTAATCCCTCTAACCTACGCATCTCAGGACACTAAGGGGCAATTTTTAACCTCGCCAATCAACCTAACCCGCACATCTTTGGACTGTGGGAGGAAACCGGAGCACCCGGAGGAAACCCACGCAGACACGAGGAGAATGCGCAAACTCCACACAGACAGTGACCCGAGCCGGGAATCGAACCCTGGACCCTGGAGCCGTGACGCACCAGTGCTAACCACTGTGCTACCGTGCCACCCTAATAGAACTACTGGATGACATCTTCAAGAATGGTGATCTGTTAAATGCCTATGAGGCCTGGCGAGCAATTGACACATCTCACAAAACAGTTAGTGATTCAATGGAAAAGTTCTCCCTTCCTTCATGGAAGAGGACGAAGATCATAATGAATCTGAGCAAGTTAAACTGGTCACAATGAGTTTCAACCCTGTGATTAATATATTATGATGTGGAGATGCCGGCGTTGGACTGGGGTAAACACAATAAGAAGTCTCACAACACCAGGTTAAAGTCCAACAGGTTTATTTGGCAGCACAAGCCACTAATTTTTGGAGCGCTGCTCCTTTATCAGGTGAGTGGGAGTTCTGTTCACAAGCAGGGCATATAAAGACACAAACTCAATTTACAAAATAATGGTTGGAATGCGAGTCTTTACAGGTAATCAAGTCTTAAAGGTACAGGCAATGTGAGTGGAGAGAGGGTTAAGCACAGGTTAAAGAGATGTGTATTGTCTCCAGCCAGGACAGTTAGTGAGATTTTGCAAGCCCAGGCAAGTCGTGGGGGTTACAGATAGTGTAACTTGAACCCAAGATCCTGGTTGAGGCCGTCCTCATGTGTGCAGAACTTGGCTATCAGTCTCTGCTCAGCGACTCTGCGTTGTCGTGTGTCGTGAAGGCTGCCTTGGAGAATGCTTACCCGAAGATCAGAGGCCGAATGCCCGTGACCGCTGAAGTGTTCCCCAACAGCAAGAGAACACTCTTGCCTGGTGATTGTCGAGCGGTGTTCATTCATCCGTTGTCGTAGCGTCTGCATGGTCTCCCCAATGTACCATGCCTTGGGACATCCTTTCCTGCAGCGTTTCAGGTAGACAATGTTGGCCGAGTTGCAAGTGTATGTACCTTGTACCTGGTGGATGGTGTTCTCAAGTGAGATGATGGCATCCGTGTCGATCATCTGGCACGTCTTGCAGAGGTTGCTGTGACAGGGTTGTGTGGTGTCGTGGCCACTGTTCTCCTGAAGGCTGGGTAGTTTGCTGCGGACAATGGTTTGTTTGAGGTTGTGCGGTTGTTTGAAGGCAGGAAGTGGGGGTGTAGGGATGGCCTTGGAGAGATGTTCGTCTTCATCAAGGACATGTTGAAGGCTCTGGAGAAGATGTCGTAGCTTCTCCGCTCCAGGGAAGTACTGGACGACGAAGAGTACTCTGTCCACCGTGCTCGCAATCACCAGGCAAGAGTGTTCTCTTCCTGTTGGGGAGCACTTCAGCGGTCACGGGCATTCGGCCTCTGATCTTCGGGTAAACGTTCTCCAAGGCGGCCTTCACGACACACGACAGCGCAGAGTCACTGAGCAGAGACTGATAGCCAAGTTCCGCACACATGAGAACGGCCTCAACCGGGATCTTGGGTTCATGTCACACTTTCTGTAACCCCCACGACTTGCCTGGGCTTGCAAAATCTCACTAACTGTCCTGGCTGGAGACAATACACATTTCTTTAACCTGTGCTTAACGCTCTCTCCACTCACATTGTCTGTACCTTGATTACCTGTAAAGACTCTCATTCCAATCATTATTTTGTAAATTGAGTTTGTGTCTTTATATGCCCTGTTTGTGAACAGAACTCCCACTTACCTGACGAAGGGACAGCGCTCTGAATGCTAGTGGATTTTGCTACCAAATAAACCTGTTGGACTTTAACCTGGTGTTGCGAGACTTCTTACTGTGTTTGCCCCAGTCCAACGCCGGCATCTCCATATCATGTTTCCCATTATGACAGGCTGAATTAAATTCCACCCATAGTGTCTGCTGCCAGGCTAACAATGTTATCTAGACGGAACCCCTCGATATACCCCAATCATAAACATTTTGCACACTGTGATATCACTAATTGACAACATCATGAAGCAATGATGTTGTGGAGAGACTGATCAATTTGGCACAACAGTTTGCACATATCATTGTTTTTTTACACTGGTTCATGGTGTATATTCAATAGGACACCATTAAGGCCTAGCTTTAATGCAAAAAGATCTTAAATGGTGCAAATGTTGGAGAAAATCGCCTTATTTTAAAAAGTCTGAATCAGTTTTGAAACTGAAAAGTCAGAAGCAGCATTTAAGCGTTATTCTATAAATGTTTACAAAAAGATAATAGGTTACAACAAAATATAACATACATAATCTGGTGAAAGACTTCCCTGTTCTGCGCCGTGTTCAAAAAAAGATAGCAAAACAAACTGTTCTAGGGCACCTGTTCTTTTCTAGCTTAATACACCTCTCTATGCACACCTCACTTATTGTATTCCCATGATTCATTAAACAGCACACAAACTAGTAAAGCTTTTGCTAATATACTGGAAAACAGAAAATGGTAGGTTGGATTTCAACATGGAAAAGGGTGATACAATCTCTGTAAAGATCAATAACCTTTAAAAAGAATCTGAACTTCCAGTTATTAGTTGAAAATATGACATGGCAAGATTTCACTTTTTAAGACATTTACTGTCACAAGACTAAAAGCACAATTGACTAAACACTATCTTTGTCGTAGGCAACTTATACTTTAAACCATCGGACGGATCAATCCCCTCCCTTTTATTTTTAAGAACAAAAAAAAACACACTTCACAGGTATATGTTACATTGTCCTTTAAGCAGACATTCAATGCTCCCAGAATCAGTCCAAAATGATTCTTAGGTCTCAGAGATTTACTTCTATTTGTTGCTTCTCTCAGCCTGGTAAATTCTAACTAACTCGAACTGTCCACAGTGAGTGTGTTACTGGAGATCCTCCTTCTAGCGCAAGATAGGCAAAACTTACAGCTTCATTTTTTTGACTCCTCATGAATTTGGTCTTTGCAATCGGAGTGCAAACTTCCACCTGGAATCCAGCACAGTGAGCCACAATTTTTCTGGCTCTATTCGCTCTTCCTTTCTCACGGACCCTGGCAGACTAACCTGTCTATGATATTCAAGCAAAGCCTATTACCTGATACAACTGCTTCCTCTGTACCCTTCACATCTCAAAGCCTATCACCATGTCAATGTGAATCACGTGGGCCTTGTATCTATGTAGAGCTGCTGATGAGCTTTCCTCGAAACCCCAACTCTCTTATATTGGAAGTAAATGGGCAGTTTAAAGCACATATGTTTAGAACTTGAAATTCTCAATATTTTCCTGAGACTTTGGAGACTCACATTTAGTACGTGGGCTGTTGCCATTGTCTTCTTCCCAGTTAAATATCCTGGGTCTCCTTTAATTTCTAACAATTAAACTGCCCAGGCTTGCTTTCAGAGATGGATCCCCTTCATTTTAACTGAAACTAAAGACATAGTCCCAGACATAACTTCGTCGAAGCCTTTAGTACTTACAAAGAACAAAGGACAGTACAGCACAGGAAACAGGCCCTTCAAGCCTGCGCCGCTCCTTGGTCCAACTAGACCAATCGTTTGTATCCCTCCATTCCCAGGCTGCTCATGTGACTATCCAGGTAAGTCTTAAACGATGTCAGCGTGCCTGCCTCCACCACCCTACTCGGCAGCGCATTCCAGGCCCCCACCACCCTCTGTGTAAAAAACATCCCTCTAATATCTGAGTTATACTTCGCCCCTCTCACCTTGAGCCCGTGACCCCTCGTGAACGTCACTTCTGATCTGGGAAAAAGCTTCCCACCGTTCACCCTATCTATCCCCTTCATAATCTTGTACACCTCTATTAGATCTCCCCTCATTCTCCGTCTTTCCAGGGAGAACAACCCCAGTTTACCCAATCTCTCCTCATAGCTAAGACCCACCAGATGAGTGGCAGAGCAAAGTGTGCAGAGGAGCTGAAAGTCTGCAAAGGAATATAGATAGTCTATTATTCTCATCCTTGTGACACTTTGATATTTCTGGGAGAATAGTGTATTATTCTGTGATTTGATGCTGATTTTCTATTTGCTTAGAATTGAGAAGTTGAGGAGATGTTTATATTTTAGAAACCAGCAAATAGTGGGAAAGAGATGCAGAAGCAAATTTGCACACAAATCTCAGAAAGATCTAAAAACAATCGTACTATGATAATGGGAGCTTCAGTCATCTTAATATAGACTGGGGGAAAAACAGTGTAAAGCGCAAGGAGAGTCAGGAATTCTTGAAATGGGTTAAAGACTTTGTTTGATCAGTATTTCCAAACGCAGGACAAATGGTGGATCTAATTCTGGGGAACAAAGAGGGGTAAATGGAACATGTTTCAGCTGAGGAGTGTTTGAAAACAGTAATCACAATATCACTATTTATAGAAAAGGACAAGTAACATTTAACTGGGACTGCTAATTTCAGTGATTTTGAAAGCACATCTTTTGCAGGTGGATTTAAAAGGAGGTTGACATATACAACCCAGACATTTTCCAGTTCCTGAATGTATCTAACTATGAAGCAAAGATGAAACTTGTGGTAAATGTCAGGTTCATACAGTAGAGAATCAAACAGAATGTGAAAAACGCAAAGGAGAATTGAAAGAGGAAATTAGCTGCAAAGAGCATGTATGAAAAAAAATTGCAGATTATATATCTTTTAGAAACATATAACGAGCAAAAGAAGAGGGGTCAATTCCAAACCAAAAAGGAAATCTTCATATGGAGGCATAGGGCACAGCTTAGGTTCTAGATGAGTGTTTTCACTGAGGCATAGGATGCTACCAATGTTGCAGTAAAGGTGTAGAGGATAGAGAAATTGAACATAATAAAAGTAGAGAAACTGTTGACAGACCTCAAAGTGGAAAAACAAAGTCACTGGTTTAAATGAAAGGCATTCTAGGTTGCTGAAGAAAGTAAACATGGAAGTGGCTGAGGCTAAATTCTTTATTTCTATTTCAGCCCCCAATTTTTATTTTTGGCAGTTCCTGACTAGAGTCCTGTTTCAATACAGATTATACCTGATTTTTTTTTTACTTTATTTTAGTTCCGCAGCATAATTGTTGATATCGTTTTCTGAAAATTATTTTTCTTTTAATTTATTTCTGTGGACTGATCGCCGTGCTGCTTGGTATCCCAGGGCAGCCATGTGCTCATCTTTCAGACCTTGTGTTATGTATCATACAGCAGTTGAATATAATTATAACAGTTTAGTGTGTCTCTTACTGCGTTCTCTACCTTTCTACTTGGGTCAATAAGTGCCAAGATGCGGCTTGAGACTTACCACATCTTGAACTGTTTGGGATATTGGTACTGAAAACTTACCAAGTGGATGCACCATGTAAAAGGTGGAGAATGCTATTTTCTGTAATATTTGATTGCTGATACCATGTAAATAAATCATTGATATTTATCTATGGAATATTGTACTGTATAGTATAGAAACACAGAGGGACCTAGGTGTGCAAGTCCACAAATCCTTGAAGGTGGCAACACAGGTGGAGAAGGTGATGAAGAAGGCATATGGTATGCTTGCCTTTATAGGACAGGGTATAGAGTATAAAAGCTGGAGTCTAAATGATGCAGCTGTATAGAACGCTGGTTAGGCCACATTTGGAGTACTGCGTCCAGTTCTGGTCGCCGCACTACCAGAAGGATGTGGAGGCGTTAGAGAGAGTGCAGAGAAGGTTTACCAGGATGTTGCCTGGTATGGAGGGTCTTAGCTATGAGGAGAGATTGGGTAAACTGGGGTTGTTCTCCCTGGAAAGATGGAGAATGAGGGGAGATCTAATATAGGAGTACAAGATTATGAAGGGGATAGATAGGGTGAACGGTGGGAAGCTTTTTCCCAGGTCGGAGGGGACGATCACGAGGGGTCACGGGCTCAAGGTGAGAGGGGCGAAGTATAACTCAGATATTAGAGGGATGTTTTTTTACACAGAGGGTGGTGGAGGCAGACACATTGACATCGTTTTAGACTTACCTGGATAGTCACATGAGCAGCCTGGGAATGGAGGGATACAAACGATTGGTCTAGTTGGACCCAAGGAGCAGCACAGGCTTGGAGGGCCGAAGGGCCTGTTTCCTGTGCCGTACTGTTCTTTGTACACTTGGTCCCTAACTCCAAACCATCTATGTAAATCGTAAACAATTGCAGTCCCCAACACTGATCCGAGGCACACCACTAGTCACTGATCGCCAACCAGAAAAACACCCCTTTACCCCCACTCTTTGCTTTCTGTTAGTTAACGAATCTTCTATCCATGCTAATACATTACCCGTAACACTGTGCACCTTTACCTTATGTAGCAATCTTTGGTGCGGCACCTTGTCAAATGCACTGAGACAATGAGGCAATGTTTTTTTTATACAGAGGGTGGTGGGTGCCTGGAACTCACTGCCGGGGGAGATACGATGGTGACTCGTAAGGGGCATCTTGACAAATACATGAATAGGATGGGAATAAAGGGATATGGTCCCCGGAAGGGTAGGGAGCTTTAGTTAAGTCGGTCAGCATGGTCGGTGCAGGCTTGGAGGGCCGAAGGGCCTGTTTTTGTGCTGTAATTTTCTCTGTTCTTTGTTCTCACAGAGCTTCTGAAGATGCAGATGCCAGGGACTGTAGGAGGGGATATCGGTGACATTCCAGCAACTGTGAGGTTGTTTGGAGGAGCCGCACACCCTCAGGTACAAGAGGTGGTACTGACATTGTGTTGTGAAGTTAGTGTTTGTAAAATTATTTTAAAATTATAAAATGCTAAGAGTTGTAAAATTTCATTATTCTATTAGAAAAGCCAGTTTTTTTCTGTACTGAAGAGAAGCAGGTGCATGCTGTACACAGACTGAAACACTGTATCACGAGTCTAGATCGTGGTGCTGCCAAGACGACAGGTTGTTTTTGAATTTTAAACAATCAATTTGAAATAGGCACTTGAATAGCAGCAGCCTATCAGATTTGAATTTCATGTTCTGATAACCGGTAAATCAATCCTATTGTGGGGATTTTTGGTATGTCATCAGGGGTATAAAAGCCACAGCTCCCAGCTCCAAACTGCCACTGCCACAGTTCACAACTTGAGACACACACACAGGCAACAACAGTGTAACAGCCACATTTATGTCTTAAAAGAATGCCTCATCTGAATCGTAAAGGTACCAACAGAAGGTGGTGAAAACAGAAGATAAAGACGACAGAACAGTCCGGAAGACGACAAACCTGGTTAAAATTGAGAGCGACTAGAAGTTGTATTTTTTTGTTAATGAGTGGGAATTGAATTTATCTAAACAGCATTCCATTAGAACAGTGTTTTATTTGGTTTGTTAATAGTTTAGTTAACCTGTTTACTGTTAGTTAGATAAAGAAAGTGTTACTTGTTGCTTTACAGAGGGAGTCTCAAATATTTATTTTGATTTGACCACTAAAAGTTGCTGAAGTGCAGATGATATCCCTTCTCACACACACTTTAACAGATTCTGAAGGGAGGTACTTCTCGGAGTGGTTGGGTGTTAGTTCTCAGACAGCAAATCAACCTCCCCTTCATAACACATTGCACGGTACCCAGGCCAACACTGCAAAGGTAGCAACCACTGTGAAAAGCCTGGACAGAAAACGATAGCCATGGGTGGCAGTGTCCAAGGCATGGTCAAGTGTCCGAGGACCATGGCTGAGGGTCTCAGGAGCATGCTGGAGACACAGTGATATTGCAGAGTGGTGCCAGAGCTTGGTCCAGACTCAGAGGGCCATCGCTGAGGGTTTGCACACCATGGTGCAGACAATGTTGGGCCTCCAAGACTGGTAGCACCAGGTGATCCAGAGTTTTCAGGAGCTTACTCCAGCTGCCCTGCCATCCCACAGAGTGTCCTAGGAACCCACGAGCACCTTGAGAAGGAGGATGCACTGGAGTCCATGCCAGGGTCTTTCGCCCAGGAAACCCTAGCCATCTCCAGCCCTTCCAATTCCTCCTCCCTTCCTGACACCGGTGCATCTCACGGGCAGTGAGCTGAACATCCGTGACACACAAAAGTCTACCAGGACCCCCCAGGTCCCAGCCCTTCAGAAGAAGACTGCCAAGGGCATCAAAGGCCGCAGGGCATGGAACACAACTAATTACCTTCACCTCAAATGTGCATCCTCGGGGGTCACTTAGACGTAGCAACAGACCACGTAAGATTAAGAGGGCACGGGTGAAGGCAGACACTGTAGTCAGGGATAGGGTAGAATGCACAGCAAATAATAAAAATTAAAGATTATTGCACCCCTCAGCCACAACCCTTCTGTCTGTGACCAGTCTCCCACAGGGAGCTTCACACCCTATCCATACCCATATAGCCTGAAGTATTGTACAGCACAGGAGAGGCCCTTCAGCCCACCGAGTCTGCATGGTCGATAACCACCATTAAAGTTGCGCGAATCCCATCTTTTAGCCATATCCCTGGATGCCGTGGTACTCCGAGGGCTCAGCCGAGTATGTTGCAAGGGTTGTAAGGTCACTGGCCCCACTGCAGTCCCAGGCTGTGTGTTCCATATCCCTGCCACCCGCTAAGTGCAAACTGTCCGTGCAGATCCTCAGAGTTCCCCGCCCTAAAACTGTGCCCCCTTGTGATAGCCCCCCAACCAAAGGGGACGGCCGCTCTCTACACACCCCACCCACACCTGTCACATACCCCATGCACCCTGACCATGTTCCCATCCCCACCCTCCTCTGTGCTGCAAAACACAGTCCAAGCCCATCACGTGTCCCCTGATTGCACCAATGCTCCATCCCAGGCTACAGCCTGGTGACCCCACAGTACCCCATCCACTGCAACCACACCCTCCCTATAAATGAGGTGACCGGAACTGGACACAGTACTCCAGCTATGATGGACCACCATTCCATGCAGTGCCAACAAGGCCACCCTGCCCTTCAGATCCTATGCCATGATTGAAGCAAATGTCCCATGTGCCCTGCAACCACCCCAAGTGCCCCACTGCTTCTCCAAAACCCACTATCGAATTCATCAGGCATAACCTCCCCCCTGCCAAAGCCACGCTGCGCATCCCGAAGCAACCTACAACTCCCTAAATGGGGCCTCATGCTATCCTTCTGAACCTTCTCCAACAGTGCCCCCACCACTGATGCACGGTTCAAATCCTCTGGTTTATTCCCCACCGCCCCCAGAGCATTGGGTCGTATGGTGGTGCCCCTGACCCTCACTCGGACATGGGCCCAGGCATCTGTGTGGGCTCAACAGACAGGAATTGAGACTTCACCGGCACCAGCATCACAGTTTGCCTTGTATCATCACCCTCCTGCCAAGTCACTCGCTGGCACAGCCAACCCAGGCCCATCACCCTGGTGTGATGTAAATGCGACCCTCGGGAGGGAGAGGGGTGGTGGCTACGTCGGGAGTGTGGACAAGGGTTCTGAAGTGGGGGTTAAAAGCCTCCAGGGGTGGGAGGAGAGTAGTTGGAGCTGCCGGACACCATGCCTCCAAAATTGGTGAAACTTGCGGCAATGAAGGCCTCCCGGGTCCTGTTGGTCTGCTGGACCCTTACTGTCACCCCCATCCTCCAAGACATCCTCAGCCTCGTCCTCCATACCCTCCTAGCCCGCCTCCTCCACAGGGGCAACTGCCTAGTCCTCCTCCAGGATGTCTCCCAGTTGTGGAGTGCACAGCAGACCATCACAATTCAGCACCACCAGAGCAGTCCGGGCATTGGAACCACATTTTGAGCAGGCCAATGTACCAGTCAATAATGAACCGGGTGGCAGCATCGGCTTCATTCATAGAACCCCTACAGTTCAGAAGGAGGCCATTCAGCCCATCTTGTCTGCACTGACCACAATCTCACCCAAGCCCTATTCCCATAACCTCACCTATTCACCCTGTTAATCCCATGAAATTAGGGTCAATTTAGCATGGCCAATCAACCCAACACACACATCTGTGGGAGAAAACGCACGCAGACATGGTGAGAATGTGAAAACTCCACATATAGCGACCCAAGGCCATAACTGAACCCAGGTCCCCAGCGCTGTGAGGCAGCAGTGCTAGCCACTGTGCCATCCCGACTGTGGCGGTCTCGACCTCAGTCGCTGGCCTCCGCACTGGCGTCATCAGCCATGACCTCAGCAGGTAGCCCTTGTCCCCCATAAGCCATCCCGGCAGCCTGGGATGGTCCTCAAAGACCCCGGGGATGTCCCCAACCTCCCAGCAGGACGTAGCTGTCGTGCACGTTCCCCAGCTAGTGTGCACACC
Source organism: Mustelus asterias (assembly GCF_964213995.1). Classification (NCBI taxonomy): domain Eukaryota; kingdom Metazoa; phylum Chordata; class Chondrichthyes; order Carcharhiniformes; family Triakidae; genus Mustelus; species Mustelus asterias. The sequence goes on along the minus strand of NC_135815.1, from coordinate 61,774,495 downwards.
TGCAGGATGTTGGCCAGGTGGTCGCATACAATCTGGACATTCAGGGAGTGGAACACCTTTATGTTGATTAAAGGCACTCTCTGATTCCATGGGGCCCACAGGGCAACGTGCATGACATCTATAGCCTTCTCCATCTGCGGCACACCGGTGACGGCAGCGAAGTCTGCAGCCAGTGCATCTTGTTGAGCCTGGCCCGGGTCAATGTGATATACTGGCCTATCCAGGCTTACATAACCCCCTGTATGCACCTCTGGGCAGACAACTGGGAGATGCCACACAAGTCCCCACTGGAGCTCTGGAATGACACGGTGGTGTATGCTCAGGGTTGCTGTGACGTCCACTGCCACCGGGAGCGAGTATCCGCCTCTCCCCACGAGGTGTCAGGTCCGCGAGGATGTGACACAGGTGCTGCATTGTCTCTGGGGTCAGTTGGCTCAGATAACTGAAAGTTTGACTGGCAGTGGTGAATTGCTGAAAATCAGGGGTCAACAAGAAGTCAGAATTGGAAGAACACAAACATCTGAGGTGTTAGAGCCAGAGGTTACTAGCTCACAATCTCTCAAACACACAATCCTTGTAACAGGGCTCCAACAGTATCTTTGATCAATACTATTAATAACCGCCCCTTCCCCAACCTCCCAGCAGCTCAATCCAACTCCTTTGTTTCCTCCATTCCCTACTTCTCCCAAATACATTGTAGCCACAAATATAAATTTGCCACTCTGCCGGTCTCTGTTATTGTTACCATATCATAACCCCATGTGGTGACTTATGCCTACAGCTCAGTGACCTTCTGTGTACTTGCACGCATGTACTCCAAACCCACACCAATCTGCTTCACATTTCTGTCTAACTCATCTTTCCTACTTTTGGGAACTCATTATTCTTATTCCTCGTCTCTCACGTACCTCAGTGCTTCATCTTAATTCTTCTCCCTCTTGTCAAATTAGTTTAAGCCTACCCCACAATTATACGGTCCCAGTGCTGTTCAGTTAGAACCCATCCATTTTGTCCAAAACTGGTTTCAATGCCCAGGAAAATTAAAATCATTTAGATAATGAAGACAGAAAGACATTCACTTAAACAGCACCCATAACAACCTCAGTGCATCCCAATGTGCTTTGCAGCCAATGAAGTATATTTGCACTGTATTCACTATTGAATTATGAAGCATGACAATTAACTTGCCATGCAGCAAGGTCCCACAAGGTGTAACCAGAGAACAGCCAGATAATCTGTTTTAGTGGTATTGGTTAAGGGCAAAATATTGGCCAAGAAAACTGCTCAATGCCATGTGGTAATTTACAGGGGGCAGACAGGGCTTCAATTTAATGCTAACTTAATGATTTTGGTAGATAAAAATCAGAAGAAACAAAAGCTTTAATACAACAATGCAGTTTCAATTGACCGTTAGGACCTGGAAAAACTAGCTGTTCACAGAAATATGCAGCTCAGAAGGCCATTTGCATCAGTTCTTTGAAAGAACTATCCAATTATTATCTCTCATGCTCTTTTCCCATAACTCTCTAAATTTTCCCCTTCAAATGTTTATCCAGTTCCCTTTGAAAGTTATTATTGAACCAGCTTACATAGAACCATAGAATCCCTACAGTGCAGAAGAATCTGCACTGACTCTCCAAAAGATGTCCCACCCAGGCCCTCCTCTGATGTCCCACCTCTGCCCTATCCCTGCTCCACACATTTACATGGCTAATCCACCTAACCTGCACATCTTTGGACTCTAGGAGGAAACCAGAGCACCCAGAGGAAACCCACACAGACATGGGGAGAATGTCTGTCGCCCAAGACCAGAATCAAACCCAGATCACTGGCATTGTGAGGCAGCAGCACTAATCACTGTGCCACCACCCTTTCAGGAGTGCATTCCAAACCACAACTCACCGCAGAAAAAAAGTTCTGTGGCCTCCGGCCCTTCCAGAAATCACCTTAATTTGTGCCCCACCTACCAATGTTTCTCATTATTCTACCAAGTCTTCCATGATTTTGAATACTTGTATTAAAATTCCCTGTAACCTTCGTTATCTAAGAGCCACCCCACATAAATGAAGTTCCCACATTCTGGTATCATTCCAGTAAATGTCTTCTCCTACCCGCTTCAAGACCTTAACATCCTTCTTAAAATACACAATAATTCAACTGGGGCCAAAGCACTGATTTATAAAGATTCAGCATAATGTTATTGTTTTCGTATTTCTATACCTCTATCTATAAAACTAAGGAATCTGTTTGTGGCTTGTTGTCATATTTTATTATGTTTCTATGGAGTTCTTTTTTCACACTTTATTAGATTCAAAAGACTTAAAAGTTGTTGGTGTGCGCTTTTTAAAAGCTAGTCTTCTCCATTTGTCCTGCTACCTACAAAGATTTAGTAAATATGTCCAAGTCCCTCTGTTCCCGCAATTCTTTTGAAATTGTACCATTTAGGTCATATTGCCTCTGCTCATCCTTTCTACAAATCATCATAATCACACTAAATTTCATCTGCAGTGTGTCTTCCCAATTCACAAGTCCATGTCCACCTGCAGTCTGTTACTTTTCTCCTCACATTCTCATGTGTTTACTGCATTCGTGGCATTGTAAGCACCTCATTTTATGCTTCCAAGTGCAAAAAGATATTGATTAATTAAGAGCGTGAGAAAAACTGCAGCAAAAGGATTTAAATTTAGGAAAGTGAGGGGTCATCCATTTTAGACCTAAAAAGGAATAGGACACATTCATAAAGGGGAAAAGCTAGAAACATTAGAGGTTCCAAGGTACTTAGGAATCTACATACATGGATTATTAAAATATCTTGGACAGATACAGAAAATAATTAAAAGAGACTCATAAAATGCTGACCTTTATACCCAGCAAACTAGAATACAAGGAGGTAGAGGTCTTGCTTCAGCTATGCAAAACCTTGGTTAGACCACACCTGGCAGTACACATATATTAGGGCAAATGACCAAAACCTTGGTTAAAGAGCATCACAAAGGAAGAGAGGTAGTAAAATCAGGCCACGTTATGGAAGTGGAAACAGGTGACCTTAGGTTCCATCACAAGGTGGACAGGAGGTTGTGACTGAGAGTGAGGCAGGTATGAAGACCAAGAAGGTCATTGTGGAGGAGGCTCAGCCTTTGCAATTATCCAGCAGATCCAAGGTCCTTGCAGCCTGCCAGGATGAAAGCAGTGGCTGCAGGCTGCGTGAGCGAACTGACCATAGTACACTGTTACAGGAAGCCAATCAAGCGAGGAGAGTTAATAAGAAATAAGTGGGAATTGGGGACCATAAGAATAGAATAAAATTCTAATCTAAAGATGGGCAGGTTAAGTGGATTGGCCCCTTAGCGTTGGAGGACTAGCAGAGCAAATACGTGAGGATAGAGTCTGGGTGGGATTGTTGCCAGCGCAGGCTCGATTGGCTGAACGGCCTCTTTCTGCACTGTAGGGATTCTATGAGTATAGTCAGGGGATATACATAATTCTGTTAATTAAGAATGACATTGGTACAACAGAGTGTTAGTTCTGGAGGTCAAGATGTAGAATCAATTTGGGTACAGGTGAGAAATAGTAACAGTAATTATTTACTTGTGGGAGTGGTTTATAGGCTGCCTAACAGTAGGACAGGGTATACAGGAAGAAATAATGGGGACTTGTGAGAAATGTACAGTAATAACCATAGGTGATTTTAATCAAAAATAGATGGGACAAATCAGATTGACAAAGGTAGCCTGGACGATGAGTTCATAGCGTGTTTTCGGAACAGTTTCTTAGAATAGCATGTTAGTACCAACCAAAACGCAGTCTATACTAGATCTGGTAATACATAGAAAGAAGAATCAAGAGTAGGTCATCCAGCCCTTAGTTCTGCTCCGCCACTCAATATCATGGCTGATCCTCTATATCAATGCCATATTCCAGTTTTCTCCCCATACCACTTGATGTATTAAAATCTAAAAAAATCTTTTTCTTGAATACATTCAGTGACTTGGCCTCCACAACCTTCGGTGGTAGAGAATTCCACAAATTCATTATCCTGAGTGAAGAAATCTTTCCTCATTGCAATCTACGCCGTATCTCGAGATTATGTCCCTTGGTTCTAGGTTCCCCAATCAAGAAAAACATCCTCTCTGCATCTAGTCTGTCCAGGCCTGTTAGAATTTTACACATTTCAGTAGATCTCCTCTAATCTTTCTAAACTCTAGTGAATGCAGTCAAACAAATCTCTCCTCTTAGGAGAGTCCCGCCAACCCCAGTGTCAGCCTAGTGAATCTCCATTGCACTCCCTCTATGGCAAGTATATCCTTCTTCGGTAGGGAGACCATTACTGCATGTAATAATTCAGATATGATTTCACTAAGGCCCTGTATAACTGCATTAAGCACAGTAAGAAGTCTCACAACACCAGGTTAAAGTCCAACAGACCTGTTGGACTTTAACCTGGTGTTGTGAGAGTTCTTACTGTGCTTACCCCAGTCCAACGCCGGCATCTCCACATCATAACTGCAGTAAGACATCCCTACTTCTAAACTCAAATCCTCTTGCAATAAAAGCCAATATATCATTTGTCTTCCTCATTGCATACTGCACCTACCTCTCCACTTTCATTGATTGGTGTATAAGCACACTACGAAATCATTAGTTAATCTCGTCTCATTACAGAGTGAAGGCACCCCGAGGTAGCAGTGATGATAATATGATTGAGTGTCACATTCAATTTGCAGGAGTAAGGAGTGGATCTAACACAAATGTTTTAAACTTAAATAAGGGCGATGATGACAGAGCTGAATAAAGTGAACCATGAAATTAAGTTAAAGGAAAGGCGAGTGGCAGACATTTAAGGAGATATTTCAGAATACTTAGAAAAGATACATTACAAAAAGTAAGAAACTAGAGGAAGAGCACACCCATCTGTGGCTAACTAAAGATGGTATCAAATTGAAAGAAAAAGCATATAATTCTGCAGTGATGAGCAGCAGGTCAAAATTTTTATTTATTAGTGTCACAAGTAGGCTTACATCAACATTGTAACGAAGTTACTGTGAAAATCCCCTATTCACCACACTTCAGCACCTGTTCGGGTACACGGAGGAAGAATTTAGCACCACCAACATACCAAACCAGCACGTCTTTTGAACTGAGGGAGGAAACTGGAGCACCCGGAGGGAACACACATAAACACGGGGAGAACATGCAGACTCCACATAGACAGTCAGTGACCCAAGCCAGGAATTGAACCTGGGTCCTTGGCACTGGGAGAGAGCAGTGCTAAGCACTGTGCAACTGTGCCGCCCAGTCATACTTTTACTAGGGACTAGGGTGTCATCAGTTGAGACTGCAACTCAGCAAATGAATAGCTGAAGAAATGTGACAGAGGGCCATAGGGTAGATAGCTCAAGACTTTGAAAGTGAACTGGGGAATGGTTTTTTTCCCCCGGGGGCTTGATACAGAAGGAAATAGGTTTGGGGCATGGAAGGGGGATGTGAATGGAGTGTGATAGGAGCAAGTGATCAAAGAAGACTTTACCTGTAATTGATACAATGGAAGTCGTAAGACCAGGTGAGAGGGCAAGTTCAAGGGGTGGTGGTGAGTTTACATGTCAGATGGGATAAAGGGAGATGAAGAGGGCAGTGAACTCAAGAAGTAGTACAGCATGGTAAGTTAAGATGGAAATTAAAATCATCAAGGATGAGAAATGTTTTGATACAAAGACTAAGAAAAGCAGTAAAGATATTTTGGTGAGAACATTTTTATCATGCTTGGGTAGGCGATAGATAATGCATACTTGCACACTGATAGCTCTCAAACTGGCGTAAGAGCCATTATCTTTTCCATCTGTTAAAATTAGATATTATCTGAGGAAAATAATAGAATTTCTAACTGCCAAATTTGAAAAAGATACAAAGTTTGCTAGGATACCATACTTAAAACTATGAGGATTTAAACTCATTGAATCAATAGCATATTCTGATAGTGGAAGCCTTCAACAACTTATCTTTATAAAGTGCCTTTAACATAATGAAACATACCAAAGTGTTTCACAGGAATATAATGAAACAAAGTATGACACCGAGCCACATGAATAGATATTAGGTCAAATGACTAACAGCTTGGTCAAAGAGGTAGGTTTTAAGGAGTATCTTAAAGGACGGAAGCGAAGTCGAGAAACTGAGACACAAAGGAGTGCATTTCAGAGCTTGGGACTAGGCAACTGAAGGCAAGGCCTCCAATGGTGGAAAATTATTAGCTGGAGAGGATTACAGATAGTGAGGGCCAAGTCCATGGAAGGATTTGAAAATAAGGATAAGAATATTAAAATCAACCTTATTTGTTATTTGCTCTGTGTGTGTTCTTGTTATGCTTCACATTGGCTGCCACATTTCATATTTTACAAAAGTTACTACTTAAAAGTACTTCATTAGCTAAAAAGTACTTTGAGACATTTGGAATTTATGAAATGTGCTATATAAATGCAAGTCTTATGACACACATTTAGTTTGTTTTCACAAAAATGAATAAAAAATGTGAAAGCTGCATTGTTATATCTATGATGTGGAGATGCCGGCGTTGGACTGGGGTAAACACAGCAAGAAGTTTAACAACACCAGCTTAAAGTCCAACAGGTTTATTTGGTAGCAAAAACCACAAATAAACCTGTTGGACTTTAACCTGGTGTTGTTAAACTTCTTACTGTTGTTATATCTAGCCATGCTTACATAACACAAAGCGACAAATTCAGTTTGTGAAAAGTAGAATTGTATTAATTATCTAATCTGAATGTTTACTAACAAATTATTGCAACTTTAAAATCAAATCTACTTACTAAACTTATGACAACTGACACTTAAGCAAAGACAAAGTTTGTTTTATGAGATACTTCACCGTGTTTTTGTAAATCAATACCATGATTTGAAACAACATGAGTAGGTAATTTTATTCTCCCTTCAGTGAGAGAAGGATCCAAAACAAAGAAAGACCCATATGAGGGAAAACTAGGAATGAAAATGCATCAAAACTATAACATTAACCATTGAAAAAGTTGCTAGCTCCATAGCACAGAAATTTATCACAGCTAAAAGAACTTACGCCACTGAAAAAAATTTTGGAATGGACCAGTGCTTTTGGTTAGCATATTTAAAATTAGGGCACAGTGGTGCTCTTGAGATCTGCAGCACTGTGCTCAGAGTCTGAAAGGAGTATTGTAGCCAAATTTAATCTTGCTCTCAACTGCTGTATTTTTAAAAAATTGTTCTTGAGATGTGGGCATCTCTGGCAAGGTCAACATTTGTTGCCCATCCCGATTTGCCCTCGAGAAGGTAGTGGTGAGCCACTTTCTTGTACTTCTGCAATCCATGTGTGTAGGTAAACCCACAGCACTCTTAGGGAGGAAACTGCAGGATTTTGATCCAGCTACAGTGAAGGAACAGCACTATAGTTCCAAGTTAGGATGGTGCGAGGCTTGGAGGGGAACTTGCTGGTAGTGGTGCTCCCATGCATCTCTCTACTGCCCTTGTCCTATCAAGTGATAAAAGTCACAGGTTTGGAAAGTTTGTTGTCCCTGGCACTGAGGCAGCAGTGTCAACCACTGAACCGCCCAAACACTTGCCTCACTGTTGTTCAATACTATTGTTCTTCTGAACGAACATTAACCATCTGTAGAGTCTGAATGCTTCCAAAATGTAAATCCCATGTCAAATACCTCTTACACATGTGGACAGGATAAGAAAGAAAGAGCTTGCTATCTGATATACAATTCTTCATTCACTTCCAGCCTTCCCATATTCCCTATACCACCATTTAAAAATAACACCAATCATACAATAATCAGTGAACTTCCCTCACTTCTTCCTTCCTAAGTTGCAAACACAGCATCCTACATGCAATTTTTTTCACAAAACCCTCCAAGTTGAAATAAAATCTCAAGTCTCCACAACTTCCAAACTGACCTTTGGTCCTTATCCTACAATCTTCAGGTTTTTAAAAACAAAGGTTATTAATCACAACTTCCTACATGAGAGAGGAGCGAGCCAGCACAGACAGGATGAGCAGGAGATGAGTGACCCAGTGCACACAGGACGAGCAAGTGCCAGCCACAAACAAATCTGCTTGGAAACAAGAAAGATCAAGTAACTGCATGGCTGAAGAATTGATGGGAGTAGAGCATTCCACTTTCTGGGACACTGGTACCAGTACCGCGACAGAAAGGCATTGAACCTGGGATGAGAATCCTAGCTGAAAGGATGAATCAGGTCGTAGAAAGAGCTTTAAAAATAATAAAGTGGAGGAGGAATTAGATACAAATAAAATAAAGTCTAAAATTGAGGCTTCAAGATGATTTAGACAAGTTGAGTAAGTGGGCAAATATATGGCAGATGCAGGCAGTATAACGTGGATAAATGAAGTTATCCACTTTGGCTGGAGGAATAGAACGGCAGAGTATTTTTTAAATGGTGATAGATTGGGGAATGTTGACATACAAAGGGAACAGGGTGTCCTAGTACATCAGTCACTGAAAGCAAGCATGTCAGCACAGCAAGCAGCTAAGGCAGCAAATGGGATGTTGGGCTTCATTGCAAGAGGATTTGAGTACAGGAAGCAAGGATGGCTTACTGGAGCTGTTCACGGCCTTGGTGAGACAACACCTGGAGTATTGTGTGCAGTTTTGGTCTCCTTATCTAAGGAAGGATATATTTGTCATAGAGGTCATGCAGCAAATGTTCACCAGCCTGATTCCTGGGATAGAAGGGTGGTCGTATGAGGAAAGATTGGGTCAACGAGGCCTGAATTGACTGGAATTTAGAAGAATGAGAAAGGATCTCATTGAAATGTATAACATTCTGACAGGGCTGGACAGAAATACTGTTTCCTCTGACGGGGTTGGGGGGTGGTGGTCTGGTGGACTGGAAAGAGAGAGAGAGAGTCTAAAACAAGAGCGGGGGTTACAGTCTTAGGATAGGGGGTGGGTCATTTAATGCTGAGATGAGGAGAAATTTAATCTTGTGGAATTCTCTATCACAGAGGGCTATGAAGGCTGAATCACTTGAATATATTTAAGAAAGAAATAGATTTCTAGACTCTAAATGCATCAAGGGTCATGGGGAGCATGCAGGAGTGTGGTGCCAAGTTAGAGGATCAGCCATGGTCATATTGAATGATGGGGCAAGCTCAAAGGGCTGAATCTTGCTTCTACTTTCTATGGTTTCTAAAGTTGGGAAAGAAGGATGAGAGCAAAATACAGACCATAAATGGTTTTCCTTAAGCACCTTAAAGGGGGAGGGTGAGCAGCCAGAGGTCGTTGTACATATTGGTACCAACGACACAGATAGAAGGTCCTAAAGAGTGAATACGGAGAGTTAGGCAGAAAGCTAAAGTGCAGGACCTCGAAGGTCGTAATTTCTGGATTACTGCTGGTGTCACGGCTAGCGAGAGTAGGAATAGGAAGATTAGGAAGATGAATGCGTGGCTTGAGAGCTGGTGCAGGGGCAGGGATTTAGATTTGTGGATCATTGGGATCACTTCTGGGGAAGGAATGACCTGCTCAAGAGGGTTACACCTGAACTGGAGTGGGACCAATATCCTGGCGGGGAGATTTGCTAGAACCACTTGGAGGGTTTAAACTAGTTTGGCAGCGGGGTGGGACCCAAAGCAGTAGGGAGACAGAAGAGAAGGTTGAGGACAGCACAGAAGTTAAAGAGAGCACATTAAGTAGTAAAGGCAGTGTCAATAATCTTTGCACGAGACAGATGAGGCAAAAGCAGGACAGAGAGCAAGGGAAGTCCAGATTAAACTGCATTTATTTTAAGGCAAGGGGCTTGACAGGCACGGCAGATGAACTCAGGGCATGGATGGGGACAGGGATATTACAGCTGTTACTGAAACATGGCTAAGGGAAGGACAGGACTGACAGCTCAATGTTCCAGGGTACAGATGCTATAGGAAAGATAGAATAGGAGGTAAGAGAGGAGGAGGAGCAGCACTTTTGATTAGGGAAAATATCATGGCAGTACTGAGGGGGGATATTTCTGAGGGTTCACCCACTGAATCTATATGGGTAGAACTGAGAAATAAGAAGGGGGAAATCACTTTGATAGGGTTGTACTATAGGCCCCCAAATAGTCAGCGGGAAATTGAGGAGCAAATATGTAAGGAGAATACAGATAGCTCAAGACAAAAATAGGGTGGTAATACTAGGGGATTTTAACTTTCCCAACATTGACTGGGACAGACATAGTAATAGAGGCTTGGATGGAGAAAAATTTGTTGAGTGTATTCAGGAGGAATTTCTCATTCAGTATATGGATGGCCCGACTTGACCCCCTCTTGGGAAATAAGGAAGGGCAGGTGACAGAAGTGTTAGTGAGGTATCACTTTGGGACCAGTGACCATAATCCCATTAGTTTTAAGATAGCTATGGAGAATGATAGGTCTGGCAAAAAAGTTAAACTTCTAAATCGGGGCAAGGCCAATTTTGATGGCATCAGACAGGAACTTTCAAAAGTTAATTGGGGGAGTCTGTTGACAGGCAAAGGTAAGTGGGAGGCTTTCAAAAATGTATTAACCAGGGTTCAGGATAAGCATTTTCCTCTTAGAATGAAGGGCAAGGCTGGTAGAAGTAGAGAACCCTGGATGACTCAGGATATTGAGGCCCTGGTCAAGAAGAATAAGGAGGCACATGACATGCATAGGCAGCTGAGATCAAGTGGATCCCTTCAAGAGTATAGGGGGTGTAGGAGTAGAGTTAAGAGAAATCAGGAGAGCAAAAAGGAGACAAGAGATTATTTTGGCAGATAAGGCAAAGGAGAATCCAAAGAGCTTCTATAAATACATAAAGGGCAAAAGAGTAACTAGGGAGAGAGTAGGATCTCTTAAGGATCAACAAGGTCATCTATGTGCGTGCAGATCCACAGAGATGATGAGATCCTAAATGAATATTTCTCATCAGTATTTACTATTGAGAAAGGCATGGACGTTAGGGAACTTGGGGAAATAAATAGAGATGTCTTGAGGAGTGTACATATTACAGAGAAGGAGGCGCTGGAAATCTTAAAGCGCATCAAGGTAGATAAATCCCCAAGACCTGATGAAGTGTATCCCAGGATATTATGTGAGGCGAGGAAGGAAATTGAGGGTCCCCTAGCAGAGATATTTGAATCATCGACAGCCACATGTGAGGTGCCTGAAGATTGGAGGGTGGCAAATGTCGTGCTTTTGTTCAAAAAGGGTTGCAGGGAAAAGCCTGGGAAGCCTCACATCTATAGTGGGTAAGTTGTTAGAAGGTATTCTGAGAGACAGGCATTTAGAGACGCAAGGACTGATTAGGGACAGTCAGCATGGCTTTGTGAGTGGAAAATCATGTCTCACAAATTTGATTGAGTTTTTTGAAGGGGCAACCAAGAAGGTAGATGAGGACAGTGCAGTTGATGTTGTCTACATGGACTTTAGCAAGGCCTTTGACAAGGTACCGCATGGTAGTTTGTTGCAAAAGGTTAAGTCTCACGGGATCCGGGGTGAGGTAGCCAAATGGATACAAAATTGGCTGGATGACAGAAGATGGTTGCAGAGGGTTGTTTTTCAAACTGGAGGCCTGTGACCAGCGGTGTGCCTCAGGGATCGGTGCTGGGTCCACTGTTATTTGTCATTTATATTAATGATTTTGATGAGAATTTAGGAGGTATGGTTAGTAAGTTTGCAGATGACACCAAGATTGGTGGCATAGTGGACAATGAACATAGAACATTACAGCGCAGTACAGGCCCTTCAGCCCTCAATGTTGCGCCAACCTGTGAAACCAATCTAAAGCCCATCTAACCTACACTATTCCAATATCATCCATATGTTTATCCAATGACCCTTTAAATGCCCTCAATGTTGACGAGTCCACTACTGTTGCAGGCAGGGCATTCCACGCCCTTACTACTCTCCGAGTAAAGAACCTACCTCTGACATCTGTCCTATATCTATCACCCCTCAATTTAAAGCTATGTCCCCTCGTGCTAGCCATCACCATCTGAGGAAAAAGGCTCTCACTGTCTACCCTATCTAATCCTCTGATCATCTTGTATGCCTCTATTAAGTCACCTCTTAACCTTCTTCTCTCTAACGAAAACAGTCTCAAGTCACTCAGCCTTTCCTCATAAGACCTTCCCACCATACCAGGCAACATCCTGGGAAATCTCCTCTGCACCCTTTCCAATGCTTCCACATCCTTCCTATAATGCGGCGACCAGAACTGTACGCAATACTCCAAGTGCGGCCGCGCCAGAGTTTTGTACAGCTGCAACATGACATCATGGCTCCGAAACGCAATCCCTCTACCAATAAAAGCTAACACACTGTACGCCTTAACAACCTTGTCAACCAGGGTGCCAACTTTCAGGGATCTATGCGCGTGGACACCGAGATCTCTCTGCTCATCCACACTACCAAGTATCTTACCATTAGCCCAGTACTCTGTATTATTGTTACTCCTTCCAAAGTGAATCACCTCACACTTTTCCGCATTGAACTTCATTTGCCACTTCTCAGCCCTGCTCTGCAGCTTATCTATGTCCCTCTGTAACCTGCAACATCCTTCCGCACTGTCCACAACTCCACCGACTTGAGTGTCATCCACAAATTTACTAACCCATCCTTCTACGCCCTCATCCAGGTCATTTATAAAAATGACAAACAGCAGTGGCCCCAAAACAGATCCTTGTGGTACACCACTTGTAACTGAACTCCAGGATGAACATTTCCCATCAACCACCGCCTGTCTTCTTACAGCTAGCCAATTTCTGATCCAAACCGCAAAATCACCCTCAATCCCATGCCTCCGTATTTTCTGCAATAGCCTACCATGGGGAACCTCATCAAACGCTTTACTGAAATCCATATACACCACATCAACTGCTTTACCCTCATCCACCTCTTTGGTCACCTTCTCAAAGAACTCAATAAGGTTTGTGAGGCACGACCTACCTTTCACAAAACCGTATTGACTATCCCTAATCAAATTATTCCTTTCTTGATGATTATAAATCCTATCTCTTATAATCCTTTCCAAAACTTTGCCCACAACAGAAGTAAGGCTCACTGGTCTATAATTACCAGAGTTGTCTCTACTCCCCTTCTTGAACAAGGGGACAACATTTTCTATCCTCCAGTCTTCTGGCACTATTCCTGTAGACAATGACATAAAGATCAAAGCCAAAGGCTCTGCAATCTCCTCCCTAGCTTCCCAGAGAATCCTAGGATAAATCCCATCCGGCCCAGGGGACTCATCTATTTTCACACTTTCCAGAATTGCTAACACCTCCTCCTTATGAACCTCAATCCTGTTTAGTCTAATAGCCTGTATCTCAGTATTGTCTTTAACAACATTGTCTTTTTCCTGTGTGAATACTGACAAAAAATATTCATTTAGCGCCTCTCCTATCTCTTCGGACTCCACGCACAACTTCCCACTACTGTCCTTGACTGGCCCTAATCTTACCCGCGTCATTCTTTTATTCCTGACATACCTATAGAAAGCTTTAGGGTTTTCCTTGATCCTACCTGCCAAAGACTTCTCATGTCCCCTCCTGGCTCTTCTTAGCTCTCTCTTCAGGTCCTTCCTGGCTAACTTGTAACGCTCAAGCACCCTAACTGAGCCTTCATGTCTCATCTTTACACAAGTCTCCTTCTTCCTCTTCACAAGAGATTCAACTTCTTTAGTAAACCACGGTTCCCTTGCTCGACCACTTCCTCCCTGCCTGACAGCTACATACTTATCAAGGACACGCAGTAGCTGTTCCTTGAACAAGCTCCACATTTCAATTGTGCCCATCCCCTGCAGATTTCTTCCCCATCCTATGCATCCTAAATCTCGCCTAATCGCATCATAATTTCCTTTCCCCCAGCTATAACACTTGCCCTGCGATATATACCTATCCCTTTCCATCGCTAAAGTAAACGTAATCGAATTGTGGTCACTATCACCAAAGTGCTCACCTACCTCCAAATCTAACACCTGGCCTGGTTCATTACCCAGTACCAAATCCAATGTGGCCTTGCCTCTTGTTGGCCTATCTACATACTGTGTCAGGAAACCCTCCTGTACACATTGGACAAAAACTGACCCATCTAAAGTACTCGAACTATAGTGTTTCCAGTCAATATTTGTAAAGTTAAAGTCCCCCATAACAACTACCCTGTTACTTTCGCTCCTATCCAGAATTATCTTTGCAATCCTTTCTTCTGCATCTCTGGAACTTTTCGGAGACCTATAGAAAACTCCCAACAGGCTGACCTCTCCTTTCCTGTTTCTAACCTCAGCCCATACTACCTCAGTAGAAGAGTCCTCATCAAACGTCCATTCTGCCACCGAAATACTGTCCTTGACTAACAATGCCACACCTCCCCTTCTTTTACCACCTTCCCTGGTTTTACTGAAACATCTAAACCCCAGAACCTGCAACAACCATTCCCTGCTCTATCCATGTCTCCAAAATGGCCACAACATTGAATGTGCAAACTCCACACAGACAGTGACCCAAGCCGGGAATCAAACCCAGGCCCCTGGAGCTGTGAAGCAGCAGTGCTAACCACTGTGCTACTGTGCCGCCCGCCCCTAGGAAATGAACAAAAAGTTTAGATAAATGCAAAAAATAGCAGAGGTGACACTAACAAGGAAGGATATAAAGAACAGCAAAAGGACATGAAGAAAGTACAAAGAACTACCAAGAATACTTAAGAGGTTGATAGTGGATGGGCAATGGCAAACATTTAAAGAACACATGGATGAACTTCAACAACTGTACATCCCTGTGGTGTAACAGTAAAACGGGGAAGGTGGCTCAACCATGGATAACAAGGGAAATCAGGGATAGTGTTAAAGCCAAAGAGGAGGCATATAAATTGGCCAGGAAAAGCAGTAAATTTGAGGACTGGGGGAAATTTAAAATTCAGCACAGGAGGACAAAGGGTTTAATTCGGAAAGGGGAAAATAGAATGTGAGAGTAAGCTTGCAGAAAATATAAAAACTGACTGCAAAAGCTTCTATAGATATGTGAAGAGAAAAAGAGGACTGAAGACAAATGTAGGTCCCTTACAGTTAGAATCAGTAAATTCATAATGGACAAAGAGATGGCAGACTACCTGAACAATTACTTTGGATCTGTCTTCACTGAGAACACAAATAACCTTCCAGAAATACTAGGGGTTAGAGGGTCTTGCATGTAGCAGGAACTGAAGGAAATCCTTATTAGTCAAGAAACTGTATTGGAGAAATTGCTGAGATTAAAACTCGATAAGTCTTCAGGGCCTAATGCTCTGCATCCCAGAATACTAAAGGCCCTAGAAATAGTGGATGCACTTCGTGATCATTTTCCAGCATTTTATACTCTCAAAGTGTTCCAATGGATTGGAGGGTAGCTAATGTAACCTGACTTTTTGAAAAAGGAAGAGAAAACGGGGAATTATAGAACAGTTAGCCTGACATCGGTGGTGGGGGAAATGCTGGAGTCAGTTATTAAGGATGTAATAACTGAGCATTTGGAAAGCAGTGACAAGATTGGTCCAAGTCAGCATGTTTTCACTGAAGGGAAATTGTGCTTGACAAATCTTCTGGAATCTTTTGAGGATGTGACCAGTACGGTGGATAAAGGTGAACCAGTGGATGTGCCTGGACTTCCAAAAGGTTTTTGACAAGGTTCCACACAAGAGATTAGTGAGCAAAATTAAAGTTTATAGTATTGGGTGTAATGTATTGATGTGGATTGACTGGTTGGCAGACAGGAAGCAGAGAGTGGGAATAAACAGATCCTTTTCAGAATGCCAGGCAGTGACTAGTTCACAATATTCACATTAATGATTTGGACGAAGGAATTGTATGCAATATCTCCAAATTTGCAGACGACACTAAGCTGGATGGCAGTGTGTGCTGTGAGGAGGATGCTAAGAGGCTGCAGGGTGACTTGGATAGGCTGACTGAGTGGGCAAATACATTATAATGTGGATAAATGATAAGTTATCCACTTTGGTTGCAAAAACAGGAAAGAAGATTATCTGAAGAGTGGCAGTTTAGGAAAAGGGGAAGTGCAACTTGACCTGGGTGTCATGATGGAACAGTTCCTGAAGGTTGGCATGTAGGTACAGCAGGCGGTGAGCAAAACTAATGGCATGCTGGCCTTCATAGCAAGAGGATTTGAGTATAGGGGGATGTCTTGCTGCAGTTATACAGGACCTTGGTGAGGCCATACCTTCAATATTGTGTGCAGTTTTGGTCTTCTAGTCTGAGGAAGGACATTCTTGCTATTGAGGGAGTCCAGCGAAAGTTCACCAGATGAATCCCGGAATGGCAGCACTGACATATGAAGAAAGACTGGATCAACTGAGCTTGCACTCACTGGAATTTAGAAGAATGAGAGGGGATCTGATAGAAACATAAAATCCTGATGGGTCTGAACAGGCTAGATGCAGGAAGAATGTTCCCAATTCTGGAGAAGTCCAGAACTGGGGGGTCACAGTCTAAGAATAAGGGGCAAGCTATTCAGGACTGAGATGAAGAAGAACTTCTTCACTCAAAGTTGTAAACCTGTGGAATTCTCTACTACAGAAAGCAGTTGGGGCCAGTTTGTTAGATATTTTTGAGGGAGAGCTGGACGTGGCCCTTGCGACTAAAGGGATGAACGGAAATGGAGATAATGCGGGAGTGGGACACTGAAAGTGCACAATAGCCATGATCATATTGAATGATGGTACAGGCTCAAAGAGCCGAATGGCCTACTCCTATTTTCTATGTTTTTACAAGAGGAGAAAAAAACCTGCAAAGGTCATCAAATGCAACACTTAAAGGTTTACAAGTTATTAAAATTAATAATTCAAACTGATAACTGATTTGATTGGATAAAGAGAAACTATTTCCTATGGTGTGAGAATCCAGAAGGGGCACATTTAGATCTAAGCCTTTCAGGGATGATGTTAAGAGACCTCTGTGCTGCATGACCACACAAACTAGTGGAAATCCAGAGCTCTCCCTCAAAAAGCTGTTGAGGATAGGTCAACTGAAAATCTCAGAATTGAGATGATTTTTTTTTTGCCTAACCAAAATCTATGAAATGAAGCTGGTGATCTAACTGAATGGCTGGAGGTGCTGAATAGCCTACTCAGATACCCAAGTTCAAAGACGGGCATACAAGTGCCATACAATCTCTTAATTACCTGAATGCAATCAGGCATAGACAATTAATGCAACCTTGCCAGAGTTGCCCATATACCAAGAAGGAATACTTTTTTTAAAAAATTGGTCCAATGAACCCAGCATGCAGATTGTCAAAATGCAATGATTCAAGTAGTCTCAGCCAGTTCGTCACAAAGCAGGTCACCAGGGGAGCTGGTGGTCGTCCAATTGTACAAATTTAAATAGGAATCTTTTATGAGCGGAAGAAGTTCACAATATGTAAAAGTAGCTGAGTATCGTGGGTGAAGACTGCGGGCTGAATAACTGAAACCTATGTTATTACATTGACAACAAAATAGTACAAACTGTGCTGAAACACTGCCGAAAGTACTTGCAAAGGCAAAACGTTTCAAACAAATTGATTGTTTGAGTTTATCACGTGCATTAGATGAGTCACCGCGTTTTTTTTTAAACGAAATATGTCATGGGAACAATCCATATAATACTTTTTTGAAGACGAAGAGTTACACCCACAATAAATCATTGGGATTTAGGGGAGCTTATCCGCTTTTAACACATCCCGGTAGTTTTTTTCCTGACACACCTTCATGGCAGGAAAATCCCACGTCTACTCGACGCCTGACTGGGAATTGGTGTGTTTATTCATGGCCTATAATGATCTGTCACAACCCTCCCTGGTTAACACTGCTAGAGAACCAGTCCATTATGGTATAAAAGCAAAATACTTCGATGAAGGGTCATCCAGACTCGAAACATTGGCTCTGTTCTCTCTCCACAGATACAGTCAGACCTGCTGAGATTTTCCAGCATTTTCTGTTTTTGTTGTAGAGAACAACCCTCCCTAGTTATTATAGTTTTCATCGCTGTCACACTAAGATTTACTTTGTTCAATACTAGACTCATTAACACGTTGATCTGGCTGGTCATTTTAAGTGACAACAACCTAAAGGTCGACATGAACGATCCCGGGTTTGTGCCGACCATTCCGATTTGAAGCGCTCTGCCTCACACTCCGGGCTTTATCCCAATGTCACTGATCGTTTCCCAGTAAAATTCACTGAGAAAAGCTTCCAGCTCCGAAGGAGCGGCCCGGCCCGGCTCAGCTCAGCCGAGTCCGCCAGCAACCGTCGCTCCACCGGACAACCGGCAGCATCATGGTCGCCAGGGCCTGTGCCGTCAACACCTGGCCCGGGCTCTCCATCCCTCCGGGCTCCAAGTGGGCCCGGGTCGAAAGCGAGACCCCGGCCTCCCCCAGCCCGGGAGCCCGGCCTCAGTACCGGGACTCGGCCCTTGTCTCCTTACCTTGGCCATTCCGCCGCCTGTTGTCCGCGCACTTTCCCCGGTTTGGAGGGGGTTTTTGCTGCTTCGGCTCCAGACAGGGACTATTTAATAAATCACTAATACGCTGATGGCCTTTGACCTCAACTAACTGCCGCTTTGCACAACTTAAAGCAGCCGTCCCACAGCAGTCGAAACTGGGGCAAAAGTCAACCGAAGCACCTCAGTAAAATAAATAATTTGACATATTTTAATGTCTGCCTTGTTTAAATATACGTCTCATTAGGCTGCGCTCCGTAACACAACTTGTCAGCATGACGTTTCTACCCGGCAGCTTCTGCTTTTCATCACAAATGTGTTTGCAAATCCTGTGGAAAATCAGCGACAGAACATCGCCCCGCCACACTCCCCATCAACACACTCCCCGCC